>NC_137084.1:40262687-41616258 GCF_951640355.1 Cnephaeus nilssonii | reverse complement strand
GGTAAAAGACCTATACACGGAAAACTACAGGACACTGAAAAAAGAGATAGAGGAAGACATAAACAGATGGAAGAACATACCATGTTCATGGATTGGTAGAATCAACATCATTAAAATGTCCATACTACCCAAAGCAATCTACAGATTCAATGCACTCCCCATCAAAATACCAACAGCATATTTCACAGACCTAGAAAGAACTCTCCAAAAATTCATCTGGAATAAAAAAAGACCCCAAATAGCCACAGCAATCCTGAGAAAGAAGAATAAAGTAGGAGGGATCTCAATACCAGACCTCAAGATGTATTACAAAGCCACAGTTCTCAAAACAGCCTGGTACTGGCACAAGAACAGACATATAGATCAATGGAACAGAATAGAGAATCCAGATATCAACCCAAACCACTATGCTCAATTAATATTTGGCAAAGGAGGCATGAACATACAATGGAGTCAAGACAGTCTCTTCAATAAATGGTGTTGGGAAAATTGGACAGATACATGCAAAAAAATGAAACTAGATCACCAACTTACACCATATACAAAAATAAACTCAAAATGGATACAGGACTTAAACATAAGATGGGAAACCATAAAAATACTAGAGGAATCCACAGGCAACAAAATCTCAGACATATGCCAAAAGAACTTCTTCACTGACACTGCCTCTAAGGCAATGGAAGCTAAAGAGAAAATTAACAAATGGGACTACATCAAAATAAAAAGCTTTTTTACAGCAAAAGAAACCATCAACAAAACAACAAGAAAGCCCACTCTATGGGAGAACATATTTGCAAATGGTATCACTGATAAAGGTTTAATCTCCAACATCTACAGGCAGCTTATGCAACTTAATAAAAGGAAGATAAATGATCCAATAAAAAAATGGGCAACGGACCTAAATAGAATCTTTTCAAAAGAAGACAGAAGGAAGGCCAAGAGACACATGAAAACATGCTCAAAGTCACTAATTATCTGAGAGATGCAAATCAAAACAACAATGCGGTACCATCTCACACCTGTCGGAATGGCTATCATCAACAAATCAACAAACGACAAGTGTTGGCGAGGATGCGGAGAAAAAGGAACCCTCGTGCACTGCTGGTGGGAATGCAGACTGGTGCAGCCACTGTGGAGAACAGTATGGAGTTTCCTCAAAAAAACTGAAAATGGAACTCACATTTGACCCAGTAATCCCACTCCTGGGAATATATCTGAAGAAACTAGAAACACCAATCAGAAAGGATATATGCACCCCTATGTTCATAGCAGCACAATCTACAATAGCTAAGATTTGGAAAGAGCCTAGGTGCCTGTCAGCAGATGACTGGATCAGAAAACTATGGTACATCTACACTATGGGATACTATGCTGCCATAAAAAGAAGGAATTCTCATCCTTTGCAGCAACCCGAATGGAACTGGAGAACATTATGCTAAGTGAAATAAGCCAGTCAATGAAAGAAAAATAGCACATGATCTCACTCATTTATGGATAATAAAGAACATTATAAACTGATGAACAAAAAGATACATACAGAGACAGTAAAGCATCAAACAGACTGTCAAATTACAGGGGGAAGGTTAGGGAGAGGTGGGGGAGATAAGAGATCAACCGAAGGACTTGTATGCATGCATATAAGCATAACCAATGGACACAAAACTCTGGGGGGTGAGGGCATGTATGGGTGTGGGGTGGGGGGGACAATGGTAAGATATGTACACATATAATACCTAAATTTAAAAAAAGTGAAAAAAATAAATAAAATATATTTTATTGATTTTTTACAGAGAGGAAGGGAGAGGGATAGAGAGTTAGAAACCTCGATGAGGGAGAAACATCGATCAGCTGCCTCCTGCACACCCCCTACTGGGGATGTGCCCTCAACCAAGGTACATGCCCTTGACCGGAATCGAACCTGGGACCTTTCAGTCCGCAGGCCGACGCTCTATCCACTGAGCCAAACCGGTTTCGGCATCATTAAAATTTTTTTTAATTGAATTTATTAGACTGACATTGATTCACAAAACCATACAGGTTTCAAGTGTACAACTCAATAAAGCATCATCTTGTTAGCATAAAAAACATTCAAACCTGTAAAGAATTTTTGTGAGTTTACTTGAGCCAAACTGTCCAAGATTGCTGGGAAGCAGAATCTCTACTTATTGAGATAATGCTCCAAAGAATGCCAGGAGACACAAGTGGGTTAGATGAAATCCATTGGTGATGGATTAGGGAGTTGGGAGAAAGCAAAGTGGGAAGGGGAAACCTTTGGGATTGGATAAAAAATAAGATGATAGACAAATACTCCTTTTACTTAGGTGGGTGCAGGATAGTTAACAGTCAACAATTAACATGATTACAATAACAATGAAAGAATTTGTGATATCTGTTCTGGGGCCTAGGGCATTTGGTTGTGCCCTGAGGGGTCCAGAAAAAAGGGAAGTTACAAGTTACCTGACATTTCAATGTTGTGTTATATAGATGTAAAAAAACAGCTCAAACTGGTTTGGCTCATGGACCAGAGCGTAGGTCTGAGGATTGAAAGGTCCCAGGCTCGATTCTAGTCAAGGGCATGTACATTGGTTGGGGGCACATCCCCGGTAGGGGTTGTGCAGGGGGCAGCTGGTTGATGTTTCTCTCTCATCTATGTTTCTAGCTCTCTGTCACTCTTTCTCTCCCTTCCTCTCTGTAAAAAATCAATAAAATATGAAAAAAAAAAAAACCTACCAAAAAACAATAGACTCAGTTAAGGTAAAGATTGACCTTGCCAGGGAAGATAGCAGCATAGGATGTGATTACCCAACATAAATGCTTTTAGTTGAGATTTGAATTTCAGACTGTCCTTTGTGGTTACTTTAGGTCTTTGAGTTTGGAAGACTGCCATGCAGGCTTTCCCTGAGCTTGTCAGATTAGCATGTGGCCACTCCCCCCCTCCCCCGCATCTGCACACTCCATTGTGTGCCTATTTCCAGAAGCAAAGTCTCTTTCCATTCCCATTTCTACCACCCTTTGCCCACCTCCACCTCCCTTTATCCTCCTTTCTCTCTAGCTATATTTTTTGGATAATCCTGTCACCTTTTTTCATCCAGTTCCTCCTCCCCTCCCCCTGAAAGCTGTCAGTCTGTTGCATGTATCCATGCCTCTATTTTTCTTTTATTCATTAGATTTCATTTATGCCCTAGGTGGTTTTGCTCAGTGGATAGAGCGTTGGCATGTGGACTAAAGGATTCTGGGTTCAGTTCCACTCAAGGGCATGTTGGGGTGCATGTGGGAGGCAGCCAATGGATGTGTCTCTCTCATATTGATGTTTCTTCCCATCTCTCCCCCTCCCACTCACTCTAAAAATCAGTGGAAAAATATCCTTGGGTGAGGATTAACAAAAAAACAAAAGATTGCACATGTGAGTGAGATCACTTGGTATTTGTCTTTCTTTGACTGACATATTTCACTTAGCATAATAATATCCAGGTCTATTCTTGCTGTCCCAAAAGGTAAGATTTCCTTTTTTTTATGGCCAAATAATATTCCATTGTATAAATGTACCACTCATCTACTGATGAGCACTTGGACAGTTTCCATATCTTGGCTATTATAAATAATGCTACAATAAACATAGGGGTGAATATATTCTCTTGAATTGGTGTTTTGGGCTTCTTAGGATATATTCCCAAAGGTGGGATCACTGGGTCAAAAGGCAGTTCTATTTTTAATTTTTTAGGAAACTCCATAACATTGTTCTTTTTCTTTTTTAAAAAAATATATTTTATTGTTCAGATTATTACAGGTGTTCTTCTTTTTTTCCTCCCATAGTTCCCCTCCACTTGATTCCCCACCCCACCCCATGCCCTTACCCCCCACCACTGTCTTCATCCATAGGTGTAAGATTTTTGTTCAATCTCTTCCCACCCCTCCCTCACACCCCCTTCTCCCTGAGAATTCTCAGTCCACGCCCTTTCTATGTCCCTGATTCTATTATATTCATCAGTTCATTCTGTTCATCTAATTTTTTATTCACTTGATTTTTAGATTAACTTGTTGGTAGGTATGTATTTGATATCATTTGGTGTTCATAATTTTTATCTTTACCTTTTTCTTCTTCTTCCTGTTCTTAAAGAACACCTTCCAGCATTTCATATAACCCTGGTTTGGTGGTGATGAACTCCTTTAGCTTTTTCTTATCTGTGAAGATCTTTATCTGACCTTCAATTCTGAATGATAACTTTATTTGGTAGAGTAATCTTGGTTGTAGGTTCTTGCTATTCATCACTTTGAATATTTCTTGCCACTCCCGTCTGGCATGCATGGTTTCTATTGAGAAATCAGCTGATAATCGTATGGGTGCTCCCTTGTAGGTAACTAACTGTTTTTCTCTTGCTGCTCTTAATATTCTCTCTTTGTCTTTTGCCCTTTGCATTTTAATTATGATGTGTCTTGGTGTGGCCCTCTTTGGATTCCTTTTGTTTGGGGTTCTGTGCGCTTCCTGTACTTGTAAGACTATTTCTTTCACCAGGTGGGGGAAATTTTCGGTCATTATTTCTTCAAATAGGTTTTCAGTATCCTGCTCTCTCTCTTCTTCTGGCACCCCCATAATTCTGACGTTGGTACATTTGAAGTTGTCCCAGAGGCTTCTTACACTATCTTCAACTTTCTGAATTCTCTTCTCTTCTTGCTTCTCTGGAAGTGTCCTTGGCCTCTTTGTATTCCAAATCTTTGACTTGATTCTTGCATTCCTCTAGTCTGCTGTTGGGTCTCTGTATAATATTTTTTATTTCAGTCACTGTATGTTTAATTTCTAGTTGGTCCTTTTTCATATCCTCGAGGGTCTCATTAAATTTATCGGCCTTTTCCAGGAAATTCTTGAACAACCTTATAACCGTGGTTTTGAACTCTATGTCCAGTCGTTTGTTCTCGTCCATTTCTTTCATTTGTGATGTTTCCTTGACTCCTCATTTTCGCTGCTTCCCTGAGTTGGTAGGGTAGCTTTGTGTACTAGTTGTCCTATTGGTTCAATGGGTCAGCCTCCCAATTACCTGAGGTGGACACTCTTGGTGCACCCCTTTGTGGCCTTTGTGTACAGCCTTGTTGTAGTTAAGTCTTGATTGTTGTTGGTGTCCCTGGGAGGAATTGACCTCCAGGCCAATTGGCTGTGAGGACCCGCTGTGTCTGTAATGGAAGAATTGCTGTGCTGGAGACACGTTTATGGGGCAGGACTTGTTCCAGTAGGGCTTTGGTGCTCACTGAGTCTGCCTCTTGAATGTGTCCCTTATGAGAGTAGTTGAAATCTGGTGTCATCTCACACTGACCACTAGATACACTAGTTTCTGGATTTCCAATGGGGTGCAGGTCAGCTACTGTCTGAGGCCACCCAGCAGGAGCTACAGCAAGAACTACAGTTTTCTCCTCTTTGCTTGGGGTTTGGCGGTTTTGGAGCAGTCTGACTGAAACTGCAGTTTATTTGGTTAAGCTTCCACAGAACAGGTCATTTATATGCAAAAGCCACGGTGTGGAGCCTGGGCGGGTTTGTAGAATGTGCAGGACAGGGTCTCATGGCAGGGTGGAGCAGGGTCTCAGGGCAGGGCGGGGTCTCAGAGCATCACTAGGCTAGGGCGTGTCAAACGGCAATAGCTGCTGTCAGCCGTCTCTGCCTTTCTGTGTTTCCAAGTCCCAGCGTCCCACGCTCCAGCACAGTAAACAATGATTGCTGGGCACACTTCTGCAAAAAAGTCACTCTTACTTTCCGACCCGATGGCCTACAGTCCAGCTTCTCCCTGTAGGCGTCTGGGTCCCCCGCGTGTCCCCAGAAACTGGATTTCAGAGTGATCGGGAGCTTGTCTCCCTTTAGGTTGAAAAAAAGCTGCACGCCCAGTTGCCCGCCACCAGCCCGATTCGCGTGCCTCCGTACCTTAGCTTTTCAGCGTTTGTGCTCCTTTATCTTTCCTTCTTAGTTGTAAAACTTCCACTCAGCCAGCTTTCCCATTGTTCTGGGTGGTAGACGTTTTGTCTTTTAGTTGTAGTTTTGAAATTGTTGTGTGAGGCGGTAGTTTAGTTGTTTACCTTTGCCGCCATCTTGGTTCTCCTCAAGACTGGTTTCTAATAGTAGTTTTATTGACCGGAAACTTTGACTGGAGTATCATGTTTTAAAGAGCCCTGTCTGGACTCTGAAGACTTGAAGCCAATAAGAATGCCAAGTAAAAGCCTTGTGTCCTACTTTGGAGCCCTGAAAATGGCTGGCACTGGAGCGTCTGGCCCATACCCTACCATCATTGGCAGTTGGTCAGAATAGAAGGGGAGCAATAAGGATGACTCTGCGTCCCTGCAGAACTCCACATACTCTAGGTTTGACGAGTAGGAGGGCTACTGAAATGGGCCTTAAAACTTAGGGCGTGGGCCCAGGTGGATTCGCTGCAGGTGAGGGATTCACCTAACTCAGCAGATACTACAGGCAGGCCTGATGGCAGCTGGATGGCTTGGCTTCCTGGTCCTAAGGGGCACAATAAGATTCAATCATGAAATTCCAGCAAAGGTAATCAGTTACCATTCTTGTTGTGTTTATGCAAACAATAAGGCCAAATTAAATACAATAGGTAAATTAGTCTTTATCTGGCTCTTTTGATAAACATAGAGATAATTTTGAGGAGAAAAACTCTATTTTAGATAGAGGTTATTAAAAATGAAATGTTTTATTTCCCTTCCATGGGACCATTTGTAACAATTAGTCTCTGCCAGGTCACAAGCCCAATTCCTTCTGTGCCCAGCCTCATCATCCCTCAGACAGACAGCAAGCATCCCTTGGCTCTGAGGAAAAACTTTGTCCATCCTCAGCACAAAGCAGCTACAGAAGAAATTCAACATCCATTTTCCCTAAAAGAATTCAGAGCCAGAATCCTTGAGGAAATATATTAGGCAGTTAGACAGATATGAGCAGAGCAAGGACGGTGGGACAAGTAGTGCTACCAGATGTAACTAAGTCTTCCACCTCTATGTATTTAAGACAAGGGGCATAGCCAAAGAGGTATTCACCCAAAGTCTTAGCCCCTAGAAAAGGCTGGTAGCCTATTTGTCCAAAAGACTTGACCCATTTGCATTTGGGTGACCTACTTGCCTCTGGGCGGTAGCAGCCACAGCTATGCTTATTGAAAAAGCAAATAAGTTAACCCTAGGGCAGTAACTAATCCTAACTGCCCCACATGAGGTTGAGGTTTTACTCCAGAACACACTAGAACACTGGATATCAAACACTTGAGTCACCCAGTTTCAGGCTCTCTGGTGGACAAAGGAAAAATCAGTAACAATTTATACTGATAGCAGGTACGCATTTACAGCAAGGTAAGGGTTCTCCACTGAGGAGGGAACCGGGCCAAAGATGAAGCTGCCCAGGAGGCTGCCCTAAAACCAGTGGGGCCTCTGCAGATTCTAGTGACTCTTCCAGACCCTGATCTACCCAATGTAGAAAAGCTGAAACCCATAACCAGTCTTTATTCAAGTTCTTACAGGCTTTACAGTCTACCCAGGAAGCATCTGAGATGCTCTGCATGTACCAACTTCTGATCTGGTTCATCCCTTCCACCCTGGTGACTCTGTTTGGGTAAAGAAATCTACCATTCAAGGACTGACTCCTACCTGGAAAGGACGACCTCCACAGCAATCAAGGTCAACGGAATCCCAACATGGCTTCATCATACCCGGCTTAAGACAGCCCAGGAAAAATTGAGAGTCCAGGACTCTTCGGACTCTCTAAAGATTATTTCTGGCCCTCATTCTGGGCCCTTATCTTATAAGCAGGCCCACTAACTTTATTAGGCAGAAAATTAAGATTATAGTCCTCAAGGGTAAATATAACTACAATGACTAAGAGTCAATGATTTGACTCATGTACATAAAACCATCCATCTTATATAAAAACTGCTGTTTTTGCCGAAACTGGTTTGCTCAGTGGATAGAGCATCGGCCTGTGGACTGAAAGGTCCCAGGTTCGATTCTAGTCAAGGGCATGTACCTTGGTTGTGGGCACATCCCCAGTAGGGGGTGTGCAGAAGGCAGCTGATCGATGTTTCTCTCTCATCGAAGTTTCTAACTCTATCCCTCTCCCTTCCTCTCTGTAAAAAATCAATAAAATATATTTTAAAAAGTTCAAAACAAAAACAAAACAAAACAATAAAACTCCTTTTTGAAATTTTAACCCTGCTATTTGGCTTCTGTAAATTGTTGCTTGCTAAGGCTACTCCCACACTTAAGAGAGGCCATTAAAACTTGCCCAGACAAGGTTATCAGTGCTGGCATCCAGCCAGGCCTCTGGTTGAGGTCTCAAGGCCCCTGCATATATGGGCTCTTTAAGAACTTGCAAAAGGGGGTGGAAACATCCCATATTAGGAAGACAAAGATGGTAAAAACATATAAATAGGGAAAATTCCTGCATGTTGTGGCCCAGAATTTGAGAGATATTTTCCTCTGGACCCGGGTGTAATAAATGTAACTCCATCTCTCTTGGTATTGCTTTGTTCTTCTTCGTTTTTTTGTAACAATATCCACATTTTGCTTTCTTTCTTTTTTTTTTTAAATATATTTTTATTGATTTTTCACAGAGAGAAAGGGAGAGGGATAGAGAGCTAGAAACATCGATGAGAGAGATACATCGACCAGCTGCCTCCTGCACACCCCCCACCGGGGATGTGCCCGCAACCAATGTACATGCCCTTGACCGGAATCGAACCTGGGACCTTTCAGTCCGCAGACCGACGCTCTATCCACTGAGCCAAACCGGTTTCGGCAACACATTTTGCTTTCTAATGTCTGCGTTCTGTTTCCACCTATGATGAATCCCATCATATATGGGATCAAGACCAAGCAAATCCGAGAGCAAGCTGTTCACATGTTTTTCCCAAATCAGGAATAACTTTGGAAGAGGACTAGAGTTTTCAGCATCTATAGCTAGTTATTCATGGTGTGATCTATGGAAGTGGTGGGTGGAAATATTAGTGGTAAACTGAAACACTAGGAAATAGCTTGATTATTGTGTTTCTGAAGCAAGTTCACCAAGAATGTTATAGGATGTGAGTATTCAACTGTCAATGAGAGAGAGAGAGAGAGAGAGAGAGAGAGAGAGAGAGAGAGAGAGAGAGAGGGAGAATGGCCATGGTTTGCTTTCTACAACTTTCTTAGTCCTCTTAGTTGCTTTTTCTTACTAATTTAAAAATAACAATCCTTATTTTAAGGACAAAGCACTTAAAATTATTATTTTTTTAAATTCTTACCCAAGGATATTTTTCCTGTTGATTTTTAGAGAGAGTGGAAGGTAGGGAAAAAGGGGGAAAAAGAAGGTGGGGGAGAGATAAAGAGGGGGTGGAAAGGGAGAGAGGTGAGTGAAGTAGCATGAGAGAACTTTGTGGTAATAGTGAAACAGGAATTTTTGGTGTAAGCTAGGACAAGTTTAGGATATTTTAGAAATTTTGGAAATTAAGGGGACCATGGAGAAAAGCACAGGGCTGTTTTAGAGCAGCAGAAGGTATATTTCCATAGAATGAGGAAGCTGGAAATCTGCAACAGGTACATTTCCATAGAATGAGGAAGATAGGAACAGCAAAAGGTCTATATTTACAAAAGAAAGAGAAGGAATCCCTTCATTCTGAGGGAGGAGAAGAATGCCCAAGTGGGGGGGGGACAATAAGGAAGGAGGGGGGAGAATCTCACATTTGCCTTGGGAGGTTCAACCTTTGAGCCCAGGAGTTACTATAGTAACCAGTCTAAGGGAATAATGACCAATCAGAGGGGGGAATATCAAGGCACCAGGACCTGCAGCCTTTATAAGCCACTGGGAAGAGGAAGTCAGTGGGACCCTTTCCCCCTCCCTACTTGGGAGTCCATTCTGTGGGACTCTTCCCTCTCCCCACGTGGGAGTTTGTATTTGCTCTTCAATAAATCTCCACTTTTGCTATACCACTTGATAGATCCTCCCTTCCCCCAACTGATGGACGGAGTATGACGTATACTCCACCTGCAGCCGGACATTCCTGAACACCTTATATGGACTGTACATTGAACCACCAATCAGCACCTGCCAAATACCCTAAGCCCCCATTCCTAAGTCCCTAGGTACCTAATCATGTACCTTACATGAAACCACCAATCAGCGTGTACTGAGTACCCTAAGCCCTGTCCCCTCTTTTCCTCCCCTCAAAAGGCGCTTTCATCCCCGGCCCGGCCCTTTTTCCCCTCTGGAAGGCGGCCGGCAGGGTGATCTCCAATAAAGCCTGTATTCTGGTATCCCATGGTCTCCGGCCCTCTGTTTCATCTTTCATGTTGGTGCTGAAACCCTCTGTTTCATCTTTCACCACTTTCAGTCCGTGCATTCATTCTTCGATTCCTATAGATAAATAATCCAGGTTCCAGTCCAAAAATTCGGTATCAATAGAACACTTCTCTAAATTGATTGCAGTGGTGCTTACATAAATCTACACATATGTTAATATTGCATAGAACTACACAACACAATAAGTGCATTTAAAATTGTTGATATTTAAATAAGATATGTGGATTTTACCAATGTCACATCTGGGACCCCTCGAAGGATGTCTGACTGCCCGTAAAGGCCTGATCCTACTGGGATCGGGCCTAAACGGGCAGTCGGACATCCCTCTCACAATCCAGGACTGCTGGCTCCCAACTGCTCGCCTGCCTTCCTTCCTGATTACCCCTAATTGCTTCTGCCTGCCAGCCTGATCACCCCCTAACCCAGTGATGGTGAACCTATGACACGCGTGTCACCACTGACACACGTAGCCATTTCGATGACACGCAGCTGCTGAGGCGGCCACATGCCGAGGATGAAACATTTGCTGCTCCTGAGGATGGACTGTACATTGAACCACCAATCAGCACCTGCCAAATACCCTAAGCCCCCATTTGGATGAAACATTTGCTGTTCCTGAGGATGAAACATTTGCGACTAGAGTCTTGGAGTTAGTTTTTTCCTCAAAGTGACACACTACCCGAGTTATGCTCAGTTTTTTGGCGAAGTTTGACACACCAAGCTCAAAAGGTTGCCCATCACTGCCCTAACCACTCCTCTGCCAGCCTGATTGATGCCTAACTGCTCCCCTGCCAGCCCAATTGCCCCTAAGTGCCTTCCCCTGCAGGCCTGGTCACCCCTAACTGCCCTCACCTGCCAGCTTCATTGCCCCTAACTGCTTTCCCCTGCTGGTCTGGTCCCCCACCACTGCCCTCCCCTGCAGGCCTGGGTCCCCCCAAACTGCCCTCCCTTGCAGGCCTGGTCCACCCAACTGCCCTCCCCTGACAGACCACCACCTGACACTCTATCCAATGAGCCAAACAGGCTAGGGCATCCTTCTCAATTTTTAAATGTCACACATGGGTATAGGACCAGCTCATTCTGCACCTTTTGCCTCTTCTTCCAGTCTCGATGTGGCTGCTTCTTGATATTCTTAGTTACAGGACTTCTGCTCAGCGAGATTTCAGGTGGTTGTTCTACAAAGTAGTTGTAATTGTGATGTGGTTGTTGGAGGTGGCAGGTACTGTACCTACACCACTATCTTGACCAGAAGACCTGTAGGCCTGGTCCCCCACAACTACCCTCTCCTGCAGGCCTGGTCGCCCCCAACTGGCCTCCCCTGCAGGTCTGGTGGCCCCCAACTGCCCTCCCTCCCCTGCAGGCCTGGTGACCCTCAACTGCCTTCCACTGCAGGCCTGGTCACCTCACTGCCCTTGCCTGCAGGCCTGGTCCCCCCAAACTGCCCTCCCCTGCTGGCCTGGTTGCCCCCAAGTGTCCTCCCCTGCAAGCCTAGTTGCCCCCAACTGCCTTCCCTCCTCTGCAGGCCTGGTCGCTCCCAACTGCCTTCCCCTTGCAGGCATGATTTTCCCCAACTGCCCTCTCCTGCAAGCCTGGTCCCCCACAACTGCCCTCCCCTCCTGGCCTTGTCATCCCTAACTGCTCTCCCCTGTTGGCCTGGTCACCCCTAACTGCCCTCCCCTGCAGGCCTGGTCCTCAAATACTGCCCTCTCTCCCCTGCAGACCTGGTTGCCTCCAACTGCCCTCCCTTGCCGGCCATCTGTGGCAGCCATCTTGTGTGTTAAAATGATGGTCAATTTGCATATTACCTCTTTATTAGGATATATATTATATGCCTGTTCTCATATCTTTATCCATTCATATGTTGATGGACAATTAGGCTATTTCCATATATTCTAACTGTAAATAATGCTCCAGCATTATGGGAATACAGATATCTCTACAAGTTTCTGATTTTAATTTCTTTGGATGTACACTCAGAAATGGAATTGCTGAATCATATGGCAGTTTTGTTTTTTTTAAATATATTTTATTGATTTTTTACAGAGAGGAAGGGAGAGGGATAGAAAGCTAGAAACATCGATGAGAGAGAAACATCGACCAGCTGCCTCCTGCACACCCCCTAACGGGGATATGCCCACAACCAATGTACATGCCCTGGACCGGAATCGAACCTGGGACCTTTCAGTCCGCAGACCGACGCTCTATCCACTGAGCCAAACTGGTTAGGGCTTATACTTGATTTTATTCATTAAAAAGGTTGGGTATGTGAAATGTTAACCTGGTTCTAAAAGTCAGAACTGCACAAAACCATAAATTCTACCAAGTCTTACTGTTGCCATTTTTCTACCCTGTTTCCACCATCTTATTATTTTCAACCCGTTTCCACCCACTCCCTGGATGTAACCTATCTCATTGGTTTCTGGGTTACCTTTCCCAAGTTTCTTTTTGTATAATAGTATAGATGATATATATTTTTTCTTATTTCTCCTTTCTTTTGCAAAAGGTGACATACTTTCTCAGATTTTGCTCTTTCATTTAACAATATATTTTGGAAGCCATTCCATATCAGTTTATAGATGTTGTTCTCCTTTTTATAGCTGTATAGTATTCCCTTGGATGGATCCACTGTTGTTCAGTCAGCCCTTCTGCCATGTCAATTATTTAGGTTGTTTCTAGGGTTTTGCAAGTACAGTGTTAATATGAATTACTTTGGGCATACATATTATTGTACAAATGAAGATGTTTGGCCAGGATAAACTGGGAAAAGCATGTGTCATTTTGTTTGATATTGCCTGCTTTCCCAAAATTAGCATACCAATATGCATTCCAACCAGTGATGTCTAAGAGTCCCTATTTTCCCCCAGGCTTGCCAACAGAATGTGTTGGTGTACTTTTTAATTTTTGCTAATTTGATATGTGAGAAATATCTCAGTGTTATTTTAATGTGCATTTTTCCTATTAAACAGTTGAATAGTTTTTCATATGCTTAAGGAACATTTTTTAGTTTTATTTTTTTTTTAGTGTGAATCATCTGTTCATGTCCTTGACTCATGCATCACATTTCTGCAAGTTTCCCCCTCAATTTTTAAAAGTTCTTGTATGTTAGCAATGTTATATATTCATGTATGTTACATGTTATAGTTTCTCTCAGCTTGTCATTTATTTTAGACATTTCTTGTTTTCCTACAATAAACTAACTTTATTTTCATATAAATAAATTTTTTACTCTTTTATTGCTCCTGGATGAATTTACTTTTTATTAAACCCAGGAATGTTCAATTATAATAAACTCTTTTTGCTATAAATAAAATATTTGAGCTTAAAATAATGTGAATTATAATAACCTACTTTTCCATTTTTAAATATTTTTCCACTTTAAAAAAATGTTCTGGAAAAAGGCAATCATTTAACAAATAAATAAAAACATGTACCTAAGGGCACAGGCTCCATATGGCTCAGCAGGGCACTGGCCAGAGGCCCATAACCCTTAGCAGCAGTAACAAGGCATGTACGCTGCTCAAGAACTGTGGCAGCAGCAAAGCTGGAGGAAGCTTCAATGGACTTAGTTCTCAGGTCTCCACTGCACTTCCCTGTGCTGTACAGACTTTTATAGACAGAAAATTCTCATTTTCCCTGCTGCCTAATGAAATTTGGTTTCAAGTCACCTCCTGTGATACACTGTTGCTTTCCCCCTCACACACCAATATGAAAAGCATTTATTCCATATATTGCACTGCTGCAATACTCTTAGCCTGGCCATCCTCCTTCCTTTACCTACCGACGGAGAACCCATGGTTGCTTTACCTGGTATAAAACTATTCATGCTCCTAGTGGATCTTTTAGATACTCTTTTGTTTGTTTGTGGTTGGTTCATACCTGAAAAGAAAAAGTTAAAATTGCCAAGCAGGTGATGCTATCACAGACTTAAATTTACCTTTAATCTTCTCACAGAAAATCAAGTTTGGATTTTTTTCAGTGAGTACACAGTCCTATACCCCCAGGTTTTACATTCATGGATTCAACCAACCGAGGATCAAAAACAGTGTTTTCTCTGTGGTTGGGGATCTGCAGATATGGAGGGTTGACTGTAGGCAATGTTCTATGCCAACCTATATAATAAAACCACAATATGCAAATTGACTGAAAAGCGGAAGAAGCGGTCGCTGTGATGTGCACTGACCATCGGGGACAGATGCTTAACACAGGAGCTGTGCCCTGGTGGTCAGTGGGCTCCCACCGGGGGAGCGCAGCTCAGCTTGAAGCTGGACTCACGACTGGTGAATGCAGCCTTGGTGGTGGGAGCCTCTCCTGCCTCCGCTGCAAGTGGGCGGTAAGGAGCGAGGGGTCCTGGACTGCAAGCGCCTCAGAATATGAGAGCCCCAGACTGTGAGAGGGTGCAGGCCAGGTTGAGGGACACTCCACTCCCCGCAACGCCCAGTGTACGAATATCATGCACCAGACCTCTAGTTTTTAATAAGGGACTTGAACATCCATGGATTTTGATATCCACTGGGTGGTCCTGGAACCAATCCCCTGTATATACCAAGGTATGATTGTAGTTAAGCTTTTAGGGAGTCAACAGTTACACTCAAAATTTCCACTATGGCAGAATGGGGAATTGGTGCCGTAACCCCTAGTAGCTCAATATTCAACTGTGTTGCTAATGCAAGCAAGCAGTCCATTACATGGATTTACCAAAACTAACTTATCTATTTTTGAAAATAATTTTGTCTTGATGTGCTCTTCCCAATTCTTTTGTATTCTGAACAATGATATAATCATTATCTTTTAATGTACGTTTTACAATTTGTCTGGTTGTTTCCTGAGAATAGCTGGATTTGGATAGATGGGTAAAATGTAAACATGTGTTTAAGGTTATAAAAAAAATTAAAAAGCTGAACTTTCAGCCAGTGAGGTTTTATTAGTTCATGACCTCAAGAATAACCCATGTGTGACCTGGCTAACACATATGCCAAAACCGGGAATTAGCATGCCTTTCCATCTTTGCTGGATCAGGAGGTGAGCCAAGTGAAAATGGTGTCACATTTCTGTCTTGTTAGAAATTCTGGGGTTACGAGTAAAGGTGAACTTTCCTTTTGTGTGTCCAGCTGGACTAGTGATGCTGTTTTCTGGAGAGATGGTCTCTGTGCTGAAGTGGAGCCGGTCTATGAGAAGATGGGGCCTTACCATTGCCGTCCTCTCCTACTGCCCATACATCACACAGAGGCCACAGGTCAGGTAGAGGGAGAGTTCTCATGCTTATGCCATGTGGGGACAGTGCAATGAAAAATTGCCACAGAAGAAAAGAGGAACTTGCTCTCATCAGACACAGTGAAGAATGGGAAGTCATTATAGAGGCAGAAAACTGTTAACTACAAGAGGAGGCTCAGAAGGTCTCCTATGAGAAATGGAAAAGGACAGAATTCACACAGCATAGAGACAGAACAGGTACAGAGACACAGACAGAGCAGGTCGGTGGCTGACAATGAGGCAGAAGAACTGAGGACGAGTCTTTAACCCAGGAGATCCGACCAGCATAGTCTATAGCTGTGTCACTTATTAGCCCTGTGATTTGGGACAGTTTGGCTCTCTCTGCTAAGCCTTAGCTTCCTGTTCTATAAAATGGGATTACAGAACTAGTACATCATGGCAATATTACGGGAACTGAGAACTGTGTAAGCCATTGTCTTACTATATTTAAAAGTCTGAACAAACTTTATATCTTAGAAACACTATCTCATGGTGAAAGGAGCTCCTATTCTTTGAAAGGTCATCTAGTTAGTGCAAATTTCAACTCTTGTCACACTGCAGTGCTTCCTCTAAACTGACTGTGAAGATCAGTCTCAAGCTGGTTCATTTTTCCCTTCCCCTTAGAGCCTCATCTTGATAACCTCTGCAGTCCACTGTGATGTCCCCAAGAATGTCCTATTTCTAAGTAGTCCTCTACCTCCCTGCATATACTGCCAACTCCTCCCTGACAAACGAGCCAATAATACACAGTTGGGAGAGGATAGCTTCTCTTCAATAAACAGTGCTGGGAAAACTAGGTACTCACATCCAAACAATGAAATAAGACCCTTATCTTGAGTTAATTATTGATTTTTTTTCCCCAATATGAAAAACACTTATCCTTCAAAGGAAAAGCGACGAAAACTGAGAGAAATTCTAACCTGCATTTTTGTTGATTCACTGTCCATTTGTTAAAGAAAATTGCCAAAATTCATAGATTTGGCAGAACATATGGTCACACATTTAACCTAATATAGAGATAGCAAATGCACATCTGAAAAAAGGCTCACCATAAAACATTAGAAAAAAATGCAATCGAACAATGACATAGCATGACAAAGCTACAAAAAGTTTAAATAAAGGATGACTGACAATACCAAATCCTTTCTAGGATGTGGAGAAATTAAATCTGTTATACACTGCTGGAAGGATGCAAAAATGTGCAATTTGCTTACGTCACATATTTCTAATTTCTTTAAAAAAAAAAAGTTAAACATTCACCTCTCCGCTGACTTAGACATTGCATTTTGAGTTATTGATGAAGATAAATGAAACCTACCTCCATTTAAACCTTTTGCACTTGGATGTTGAGTGTGACTCGACACGGTTAGCATTAGAATAAAGGAATCGAGAAAAAAGCAAGCGAGTGCAAAGGGTTAAGAATTATGCACAATCCCTATTAGGTCAGCGATTCTTTAGCAATTATGCTTTCCCCTAAACCATAGTGTCCTACACCCAAGTGACCATCACCTATGGAGTTGCAGACATTAGGACACATGGCCCTTTGCAAGATCTTTGAAAGTGATTCCCTTCAAAAGTATGGGCACACCCTGCGAACGCTCTGATGAAAACAAAAGTGACTGTTTCTGGCAAAATATTTCCCTCATTCACTGCAATCCTGAGGCCTTTCTCGTGTGAACTCTCTGATGACAATGCAAGTGTTTGTTCATGGTAAACGATTTCCCACATTCGCTGCATTCATAAGGTCTTTCTCCAGTATGAAGTCTCTGATGATAAAGGAGGCCTCTGCTAGTGGTAAAAGATTTCCCACAATGAGTGCATTCATGTTTTTCTCCAGAGTGAAGTCTCTGATGGTGACGAAGGCCACCACTAGTGGCAAAAGATTTCTTACACTGACTGCACTCATAAGGCCTTTCTCCAGTGTGAAGTCTTTGATGGTGACGGAGGCCATGGCTATTGGTAAAAGATTTCCCACACTGACTGCACTCATAAGGCCTTTCTCCACTGTGAAGTCTCTGATGACCAAGGAGATTACTCCTACGAGTAAAAGATTTTCCACAATGAATGCACTCATAAGGTCTTTCTCCAGTGTGAAGTCTCTGATGACCAAGGAGAATACTCCTACGAGTAAAAGATTTCCCACACTGACTGCACTCATAAGGCCTTTCTCCAGTGTGAAGTCTCTGATGATAAAGGAGGCCTCCGCTAGTAGTAAAAGATTTTCCACAATGACTGCATTCATGTTTTTCTCCAGTGTGAAGTCTCTGATGGTGACGAAGGCCTTCCCTAGTGGCAAAAGATTTCCTACACTGACTGCACTCATAAGGCCTTTCTCCAGTGTGAAGTCTCTCATGATAATGGAGGCCTCCGCTAGTGGTAAAAGATTTCCCACACTGACTGCATTCATGTTTTTCTTCAGTGTGACATTTCTGATGATAACTCAACTTAGAGGTCGTGACAAAAGATTTCCCACATTCACAGCACTTATAAGGCCTTTCTCCAGTGTGAAGTCTCTGATGATAACGGAGGCCTCCACTACTGGTAAAAGATTTCCCACACTGACTGCACTCATAAGACCTTTCTCCAGTGTGACTTTTCTGATGATAACTCAAATGACAGCTCCTGGTAAAAGATTTCCCACACTGACTGCACTTATAATGCCTTTCTCCAGTGTGAAGTCTCTGATGACAATAAAGGCCAGAGATTCTGGCAAAATATTTCCCGCATTCAACACACTCAAATGGCTTTTCTCCACTGTGAACTCTCTGGTGTTGGAGCAGGGTAGAACTTTGACTAAAGGATTTCCCACACTCATCACATTTATATGGCTTTTCTCCAGTGTGAACTCTCTGGTGTTGCACAAGGGGTCCCCTTTGGCTAAAGACTCTCCCACATTCAGCACACTCATGACGCTTTTCTATAGAATGAACTTGCTGGTGTTGAATGAGTGAGGAGTGTTTTTTATAGCACATCCCACATTCACTGCACTCGTATGGCCTTTCTCCTGTGTGGAATTTCTGATGATAATGGAGATCAGAGATTTTTGTAAAAGATTTTTCACATTCCCGGCACACCAGACACTGTATTCCATCACGGACAGTATGATCCTGAGCAAGCGTCTGGTTGCAGCCAATGGCTTTCTCGCTTAAATAAAACTGCTTTGCACATGCCCCACACCTCAACAGTTTCAGGCTGTGTTGTGTTCCCTGCTGCTCAACCAAGTGGAAAATGTCTCTCAGGACTGCCCCACAACTCTCACAAGGGTGGCTCTTCAGGGAGGACAAAGCAACATTGGGGTTTTTTGCCTGTGATACTGTCACAGAAACATGCTGTTCAATAGGTGCCTCCACATCCTCTGCTCCACAGCAGCAACCTAGAGAGGATATGAGTTCAAAGTTCTCCAGCATCACTTCCAGGAACAGGTGTCTCTGAGCCTCATCAAGGAGGCACCATTCCTTCTTAGAGAAGCGCACAGCAATATCCTCAAAGGTCACACCAAACTCAGCTGGGGGCCTCTGTGGGTTGAACAGGGTGAGGGTGGCAGGAGAGGAGGCAGCCAGGGACACAGTGGTCCCTGTCCCAGGCCCAGCTCTGGTCACTTGGGAGGCTGGTTGGTGGGAACCAGGACTCTTGCACCTTCTCATTCTGGCATCTCCACCGAGACCTGGTGCTCAGGATGCTCTGACCCACTTAGGTGATCCTGAGAGAAGAGGAAATGACCATCACAAGGAGAAAACTGGAAGTCAACGGTTGATTTTATTTATACCTAGGCATATGCCCTTGACAGGAAGCGAACCTGGGAACCTTCAGTCCACAGGCCAACACTCTTCCACTGAGCCAAACTAGCTAGGGCCAACAGTTGACTTTAAAAACGGCAAACAACTGCACTGCAAAGCTTTCTATAAGAACCTCATATAATGTGTATGAGCAAGCATAGCTTAAAATGAGTCAGTTTACCCATGTCCTAAACTACACTTATTGCCTGGGTTTGAAGTAATTTGGATGAGATAAACAAACTCATGTGTGTGGCCACAGATATATAAGAGAATTGCTACTGATTTCAGATGAAAAAGTGTCTGGAGATGATGGACATTGTCATAAAAGTAATTACAGAGAGACATAAAATAACTTTGAGAGAAACATATTTTTTTCTAGGATAAAAATTTTTTAAATGGATAAAAAAGAAGTAGTAACAAAAAAGACATTCATAACATTAACCCTTTGCACTCGCTTGCTTTTTTTCTCGATTCCTTTATTCTACTTGGGATTTAATTTTTTAAATACCCCAGATTTTACAAAGCATGGCAGTAGAATAAAAAACTGGAGTTTCTTCTCATACAAACTTCTTTATTTGGATTTTTTTATATTTCAAATTATTGATACATTCAAAGAGTAATTTTAATCTCTATAATTTTTCATGGTGTGATATTTTTTGAAACATTCACCCACATGAAGACCTGGTTTACATTCACATGTTTCGCAAATATAAATTGTCCCTCTTCTTCCTCCTTTGATTTTTCTGTTAGAACAAACAACACAATCTTTGTGTTTTTTGTTAGGGTGAGGTATTATTATATGGAGCTTTCCATCTAAACGTTGCTCTAAGTTAGTGGATAATAATCTACCTCTGGAAGTTAGTGTACCATCTCTGAATTCTCCAACAAGATCATGTACTAGTATCCTAATAAATTTCAAATGCGTTATCGGTTTTTCATTTTTTCTTTTTTGGCATCAGTTGAGACGGCATTTACATTTTACTTGTCCTTTCATGCTAATGAAAACAAGAAAAGATACTGGAAAAATAGACAAAAATCCCCCTTCCCCCCGCGGTGAAACTACGTGTCGAGTGTAGCTCGACATACGAGCTGCTACCGATGCTAACTTTGTCGAGTCACACTCGACATCCGAGTGCAAAAGGTTAACAAAAACACTAACTGAGAAGCCAAGATGGGGGCATAGGTAAACACATGAACTGCTGTCTCACACAACAACTTCAAAACTACAACTAAAAGACAAAACGGACATCATCCAGAACCACAGGAAGGTTGGCTGAGTGGAAATTCTACAACCAGAAGGGAAGAGAAAAGCACAATGAGACTGAGAGGAGCTGCAGAAGTACAGAAGCGCACATGGAGAGGGCTGGCAACTGAGTACGCGGCTGTCTTCATCAGGTGGGAGGGAGAGAAAAGCTCCCGAATGCTCTGAACTTGTTTTTGGTGAGACTCTGGGGACCCAGACTCATATGGGGAGAAAGTAGACTGTCTGGCAGCAGGCGGAATATAAGGGCAGCTTTCTCTCAGAGGTGCATGCAGTGATTACTGCAGTACACTGAGACTCGGGGGCCTCTTAGGACAGGGCTGACGGGAAGCCATTGCTGTTTCCTCTGCCCTGAGACTCCACCCCATCCAAGCTGTGCGCAGAGGCTTTTACATATGAATAGCCTGGTCCTTTGAAATCTAAACTTAGCTAACAAACTGCAGCTGAGTCACTGAGACCCAGAACATCCAAAAGAAGGTCCAAGGACCCGCAGCCGCTTGCATTGCTTCAGAGTTGGGCCTCATCTGGGAACCTCCAAAACCCAAACAAAGAAGAGGAATCTGCAGATCTCTCTATAGCTCTGGCTGGGTGGCCTCTGGCAGAGGCTAAATTCGCACCTCCTTGGAGATGAAAGAACCAGTGTACCCAGGGGTCACAGTGGGACCATCCAGATTACAATTCCTCGGATCCAGAAGGGACACACTCAGGGGGCAGTCTCAGTTAACACTAAAGCCCCACTGAAGCAAGCCTTGCCTCATAAGTGTGTCTCCAGCACAGAAGTTCTTCCATCGTAGATACAGCTGATCCTCACTGCTAATTGCCCTGTAGGACAATTCCTCCCAGTGATATCAATAATAATCAAGGCTTAACTACAACAAGAGTGTGCACACAGCCCACAAGGGGTGCACCAAGAGTGTCCACCTCAGGTAACTGGGGAGGCTGAGCCACTGGGCCGTATAGGACACCTAGCACACAAAGCTACCCTACCAACCCAGGGAAGCAGCCAAAATGCGAAGACAAAGAAATAGGTCACAAATGAAAGAAATGGAAGAAAGCAAACACCTGGATATTGATTTCAAAACCATGGTTATAAGGTTTTTCAAGAATTTTCTAGAAAAGGCAAATAAATTTAGTGAGACCCTCGAGGCTATGAAAAATGATCAACTAGAAATTAAGCATACACAGACTGAAATAAAGAATAATATACAGAGATCCAACAGAAGACTAGAGGATCGCAAGAATCAAGTCAAAGATTTGAAATACAAAGCAGCAAAAAACACTAAACTGGAAAAGCAAAAAGGAAAAAGAATCCACAAATATGAAGATAGTGTAAGGAGCCTCTGGGACAATTTCAAGCGTACCAACATCCGAATTATGGGGGTGCTAGAAGAAGGGAGAGAGCAAGATATACTGAAAACCTATTTGAAGAAATAGTAACAGAAAACTTGCACCACCTAGTGAAAGAAATAGACTTATGACACCAGGAAGCGCAGAGAACCCCCAAAGAAAAGGAATCCAAAGAGAACTACACCAAGACACATCATAACTAAAATGCCAAGAGCAAAAGAGAAAGAGAGAATCTTAAAAGCAGCAAGAGAAAAACAGTTAGTTACCTACAAGGGAGCACCCATACGATTGTCAGCTGATTTCTCAACAGAAACTATCCAGGCCAGAAGGGAGTGGCAAGAAATATTCAAAGTGATGAACATCAAGAACCTACAACCAAGATTATTCTACCCAGGCTATCATTCAGAATTGAAGGACAGATAAAGAGCTTCACAGAGAAGAAAAAGCTAAAGAGTTCATCACTGCCAAGCCACTATTATATGAAATGCTGAAAGGTGTTCTGTAGGAAGAGGAAGAAGAAAAAGGTAAAGATAAAAATTATGAACAAATACATTATCTACCAACAAGTGAATGTAAAAATCAAGTGAATAAAAAATCTGATGAACAGAATAAACTGATGACTATAACAGAATCAGGGGCATAGAAATGGAGTGGACTGACAATTCTTGGGGGGAAGGGGTGTAGGGTGCGGGAAGAGACTGGACAAAAATTGTACACCTATGCCTGAGGACAGTGGTGGGGAGGTAAGGGCAGAGGGTGGGGTGGGAACCGGGTAGAGGGGAGCTATGTGGGGAAAAAAGAGGAACAATTGTAATAATCTGAATAATAATAATTTATTATAACAAACAAACAAACAAAAAACCACTAACTATAAGGGAAAACCATTTCAGTAAAAATGAAAATTAAATATATCATGTTTAGCTAATAATAAAAAACCTGAAATTGATGAGGAGTTCAACAGTGGCCAGAACTGACAGATCTCCGAAAGTTCCATGGAGCCACACGTCACCACTTCCTCTAGCTCAGTGATGGGACACCTTTTGAGCTTGGTGTGTCAAACTTCGCCAAAAAACTGAGCATAACTCGGGTAGTGTGTCACTTTGAGGAAAAAACATTATTTCACAAATGTTTCATCGTCAGGAGCAGCAAATGTTTCATCCTCGGCATGCGGCCGCCTTAGCGGCAGCGTGTCATCAAAAATGGCTACGCGTGTCAGTGCTGACACGTGTGTCATAGGTTCGCCATCACTGCTCTAGCTCTTAGTGCCACATCTGTCATCTGTGATAGCACTGGCTCATGCTAAGAATACTTCCCCGAGGCTAAGCACAAGATGGAGAGAAACAAGAAACAGTTACCATAGCACTGGAGATAATTTTGTGACGACACAAAGTCCTGTCCTACCTAGAGAAGATAAGGCTCTGAGAGAATTCTTGCTCTAGATGTTCCCCATCTGCAGAGCAGAGAGGCCTATATGAAGCAGTCACTTAATTGAAGGTACCTTCCCACATTTATTGTCAACAGCCTCCTTCTAAATGTAGACTTACTGTCTGCTCAAAATGATAGTGCTTAATATGGAAAGTGAAACTCTGGAAATTTAAGTTCGACAAAAACACTGGTACACCCCCTGGCACATCCTCAACAGGAAGGGCAAGAACTTCACATGTGTACGAGTTCAGACGACAAACTCCACCGTTAAGAGGGGGACCGACTCAACCCAGTTTTCCTTGGGCTGCTCTGCCATGCTAGTCTGCCTCCTGGGAAAACCTCTCAGTCCTGGGAAATCGCGGACAACTGCCATTGGAGCTGCACAGGTCTCAGTGAGGCCCAGGGAAAGTAACTGGATAAACTGCAGAAAAAAAAAGTAGGTTCAGGCAGTAAATCCGTTCTCCTGGCTCCAGGGGATGGTAATTTCCAGTAAACTAAGTGGTGACATCACAGAAGTCTGAGAATGATGAGGAGAGCCCAGCCCAGCTGGAGAGAACCGAGCTTCAGGCAGGGATACTGAGACCTCATCAAGCCCAGGATGGCATTTTCTCACGGGGGAGGTCATCCTGACAGGTGGGAGGGAGCAGAGGCCACTGTTACATATTCCTCTACTCAGGCCTGGACATATTTCTGAGGCTAAAATCTGAACTATGGACTAGAACTCACCTGAGGAGTGTCTCATGGATCTTCTTGGGGAAGAAGAGCAGCTGGAGCTCAGGTAGCTTGGAGGAAGCACAGAGAAAAATATTAACCTGAATACTTCTTCCAAATTAGATTTATTGTCTGCAAAAATAATAGTGCTTAATATAAAAAGTAAAACTCTAGAAATTTAATTTTGAAAAAATATTAATGGATCAGTACACTGGTACACTCATTGGCATATCCACTGTTTCACAAATTTCTCATTTTGGGCCTCAAAGAACTAGGGAAATGTTTTTATTGCATGAGAATGTTGATTTCTTTTTCCTCTTACTCACTGCAGAAATTTCAACTGTATACTCACTCTGTGACACCTTTTTAAAAATTTTATACTAGTGGCCTGGTGCAAGAAATTCATGCACATTCAAAGGGAATTAATAAGAGCAAATATTTTAATATTACTATTCGCCCTTTCACTATAATATATAAGTGTCAGAGATGAAAGAAAATTAGTAAAAGGTATATGAAAATCTTAGTCCTGTCATAGTCTGGGGTGTGCCGGGGGACCCAGAGTCAAGTCCCCACCCATCTGCGCGCTCTTTTTAATCACGCAAGACTCGGAGCCATCCAGTCCCACCCCCGCAGGTGGGGGGCACAGCCTCAGGTCCCCTGGCCCAGTGGGGAGCGCAGACTTAGGTCCCCGGTCCGGTGTGGGGGGCACAGCTTCAGGGCTGCAGTGAAGCCCCACTGGATGGGGGGTGCATCCTCAGGTCCCCCTGGCCCCGGCCAGGGATGTGTCTTGAGGGCCCCAGTCAAGTCCCGCTGGGTGGGGGGACGTGACCTGAGGTTTCCTGGCCTGGTGCCAGGGCACCCAGCCTCAGGTCCCTGCTGATTGCTCATTAAGTCTCATTACTGGAACTCAGCCTCTGCTTGGGTGCAGCCATCGTTTTTTGGTTTTTGGGTGCAACCATCTTGTGTTACAAACCCCCGCCCCCCTCTGCTGTGGGTGCCTCCATCTTTGTGTTAGTTAATTTGCATATTCCCTCTTTATTAAATAGGATATTTGTATTGATTTCAGAGAGGAAGAAAGAGGGAGGGAGAAAGAGATTCTCATGCTGAGAGAATCATTGATCGGCTGCCTTTTGCACGCCCCACACTGGGGATTGAGCCTGCAACCCCGGCATGTACCCTGACTCAGAATCAACCTGTGACCTCCTGGTTCATAGGTCAATGCTCAACCTCTGAGCCACACTGAATGGGCCGCACAACTGTTTAGCCTTGAAAGTGTTCCTTTCAGCCTAGGGGCTGGGAATCTTGCCCTGGGCATGTACAGCTTAGGAACAGACAAACACCTCAAGTGGACACTGCACACTGAATTTTGGGCTCATTTCTCTAAGGTTCCCACTTCCATTTCAAATCTCAGACTCCATGGTATCTCTGAACTCTAACTTCCTTCTTTCCAGCCAACTGAAATGCCACAAGCCCTGGCCACCTCTTTCAGCTTGGTCTCTGTTCCTTGCTCTGTGAGTTAGTAAATGTTCTGGGGGGAAAGCACACGTAAATGTGGGGCTTGCCTAGGTGCTCCCACATTCTCTGCAGCAATTTCCTTCAAGTTCTGACTTGATTTTTCTCTAATACCTTCAGTTGCTCTGAGTCTTTTATTCAGCTTTTCTACAATATAAGCTGCACCGTCACCCTCGTGGAGGTTGGATGCACTCCATGCTCATCCACAAATGTCCTAAAGCTCCAAGGTACTGACTGGTTTAGGTTTCATTCACTCCAGGTTTCTGACTGTTCTCTCAACCCTTCCTTACATGTTGGGGAGCACAAGAGACTTGGTTGGATGTCAGTTCCAGCCTGACAAGTTGAACCGGGCTGAGGTAGGGACGTGGGATTTGAGAAAAGAAAGACAGGACAGCGGGAATCAGGAGGACTACAGGTATTCCAGAGTCTGTAGCGTAGTTTATTAAGTGTGTAATGCCTTTTATACACAAAACACTGAATAGGAGGTCTGTGAAGAGGAATGTACTCTTTGTTCCTCTTAATCTCTAAGGGAGAGATAGAGTAGAAGGACAAATTCTCGGTACAGTAAATCAGGCAGATTTTCAGTAAATAGTTACAGACTTCTTGGCAAAACTGTGTGGGTAAAAAAAAACAAAAAACAAAAAACAAAAAACAAAACAAAACAAAAAACTGTATGGGTAGGGGGCCAGCCTTGCTAGCCCCTTCAGGTGCAAGGACCGTGTCAGCTTACACCCGGTCTCCAACAGTTGGGAAGTTCGTAAGGAGGACATTCTGATAAAAGGGAAGTGAGTGGAAGGCTGCCTGCCCTGTTTATTGGAATTCCGACTTAGGGGAGTGTCGAAAGTGGCACCCCTATTTCTTGACCTTTCCAAACAAGTTTGTGCTCATGCAGACCCCCGGGTGTTTACTGGAATCGTTATGCTTAATCCCTGGATGCCCTTGCCTAGAGGACAGTGTAAACACTTGTGTCCCCCCAATTATCTAAACTAATCTAACATATAAAAGCCAAGAGTTTGTTTGGTTTAATTACTTACCTTTTGAAATTCCAAGGGACTAATTCATTATTTTGGAAACAGGTAAGGGGGGACACTAAGCATACCTCTCCTCTGTAACCTGTGTTCCCACTGCCAAACCTAAACCTTTTCGGGCTTCAGTAAAAGTGGGACAGGATGTACCTACAAACCGCTCTTGGCCAAATCCAATGCCCTCATTTGGTTCTTAGGGTCCTCACGGCGTCTCGGTGGCTTTAACCCAGGGGAACACTCCGCTCTTGGGGAGACTTTCCTCCCTTGGTCTTCAGAACACTTTCCCTTCTGTCCTTCCCTTCACTCTCCATCTCTCTGCCTCCCTGCCCCTCGTTGCCCAGTGCCCGTCCGCGGGGCCGCCTCCCTCTGCCCCGCCAGACTCACCTGCCACACTTCACCTGTGCGTTTCCCTTTGTGTCCCGCGAGGAGCGGCCGCCGGCGCTCCCCAGGCTCTCCGGGCCCGGCTCCGCGGGGGACGGGTGGGGGGACGGGTCCAGCCCTGAACTTCTGAGGAGTCCGCGGCCGCCTCTCAGACACTGAAAAGCGGACGGGGAGGGCCAGGGCGCACCAACTCGGCCGGGCGGGCGCGCACCTCCATTCCCTGGGAGCGGACACGTGGTAACCGGAAGCTCCGTCCTGGGGACCCGCCCTCGTGGGCGGGGCTACCTGGTCCCGCCCCGTCACAGGCAGAGCCAGCCCCGCAGTCCGGGCTGACTTAGGCGCTCAGCCGGACCGGGGTGCTGGTGAGAGGGGATGGAAGTCCCGTGGTGGGATCAGGTCCTCTGGGCGGTGCTACCCCGTCCTGCCCGGTTAGAGGCCCAGCCCCGAGCCCTGGTGCGCTCAGTGAGCGCTGGTGGTCTGGGTGCTGTTGTTAGAAATGCTCTTAAAAGGGGCCACGGGAACTGGAAACCGCTCGGCAAGGCAAGTTACTTCTCCAAAAACGTGCAAGGCCGACAGGAAAGGGAGCGGGCAAAGCACAGCGAAGGGGAAGGCCGGTCTCTGTAGCTCTGACCCGTGGCTACACTCTGCTCCGATTGGTTTAGGGCGTGGTTTCACCATCTGGCGCGAATGGTAATTCCAGCGGCGCCCGAGGGGTGGGGTTGGTACTTCAGGTCCCACTGAAAACCGGGAACTGGGGCTTAGCTAAGTACAAGGAAGTGAAACCGCAACAACAAAGTTGATCCAAGGCTATATATGAAGGAAATAAAGTTAGTATATAAACTATTATTATTTTGAGAGAAAAGACCCTTTGATTCGTACATTGTCACTGCATCTGGTGGCTCAACTCCTCCTACCCCTGCGGGTCCTCAGTGTGGGTCCCACTCATGGCGTCCCAGGAACAAGGAAAGGAACCAGCCCCTGGCCACCCTTTAATGAAACAGACAGTATGTGTATCTTTGAGGGGGACTAGCTTAGTTAGTGGTGAGGCATAGAAATAGTTACATCTATTCCATGCACTTCAAGGGAGTTGTAAAATGAGAGTGCAGGAGGGAGATTTTTTTTTTTCTCATTAACGTTTTTTTTTTAATTGAATTTATTAGACTGAGATTGACTTACAAAACAATACATATTTCAAGTGTACAACTCAATAAAGAATCATCTTGTTAGCATAAAAAACATTCAAACCTTTAAATAATCTTTGTGAATTTACTTGAGCCAAACTCTCCACAATTGCTGGGAAGCAGAATCTCTAAGTATTGGGATAATGCTCCAGAAAATGGCAGGAGACACAAGTGGGTTAGATGAAATCCATTAGTGATGGATCAGGGAGGCGGGAGAAAGCAAAGTGGGAAGGGGAAACCTCTGGGATTGGATAAAAAGTGAGATGATAGACACATACTCCTTTTACTTAGGTGGAGGCAGGATAATGAACAGTGAACAATTAACATGATTACAATAACAGGGAAGGAATTTGTGATATCTGTCCTGGGGCCCAGGGCATTTGGTTGTGTCCTGAGGGATCCAGAAAAAAGGTAATTAACAAGTTACCTGACATTTCAATGTTGTGTTATATAGATGTAAAAAAAGAATAGACTCAGTTAAGGTAAAGATTGACCTTGCCAGGGAAGATAGCATCCTAGGATGTGATTACCCAACATAAATGTTTTAGATGAGGTTTTAGTTTAAAACTGTCCTTTTTGGATACTTTAGGTCTTTGAGTTTGCAGGACTGCCGTGCAGGCTTTCCCAGAGCTTGTCAGATTAGCATGTGGCCACTCCCCCCCCCCCTCCCCGCATCTGCACACTGCATTGTGTGCCTATTTCCAGAAACAAAGTCTCTTTCCATTCCCATTTATACCACCCTTTACCACCTCCTCTTATCCTTCTTTCCCTTTTGCTATATATTTTTTGGATAATCCTGTCACTTTCTTTTATCCAGTCCTCCCCCTGAGCCCCCTCCCGACAGCTGTCAGTGTGTTGCATGTATCTATGCCTGTATTTTTCTTTTATTCATTAGATTCCACTTATGCCCAGTTGGTTTTCCTCAGGGGATAGATTATTGGCATGTGGACTAAAGGATCCTGGGTTCAGTTCCGGTCAAGGGCATGTCGGGGTGCATGTGGAAGGCAGCCCTTGGATGTGTCTCTCTCATATTGATGTTTCTTCCCATCTCTCCCCCTCCCACTCTCTCTAAAAATCAGTGGCAAAATATTGTGGTAGTGTACCCCCATCTTACAAAGGATTCCTTTAGAAGTCGAATTATGGAGTCATTTATTAAAGGCCAGCGGCATACTAGGGGCTAAAGCTCCAAATCTCGCAGCCCCGAACAGCTTGCCACATCCGGCTTATATTGGCAGAATATCACAAAGTTATCGATTACATCTTTGGGTCTGGAATGAGGAACCTGTTTTGTGCAAAGCTTTTACAAAAGCGAAATTGAGAAAATCAGTAACCTAAATTATGAATCAATGGAAACATTATCTGGGACCACCTGGGCAATTTAGAATAATTGTGTTGTCCAGATTCTGGGATCACTGAGTCAACAGGGATGCACTATCTGTAGCTACTGAGACAATTTAGGATAATTTGTGCTCTTCTGATTCTGGGACCACTGAGTCAACCAAAACTCAGTTATCAGTAGCTACTCAGACAATTAAGGATAATTGAACTGTCCTGGTTCCCAGAAGAATGTGCTTTGATGACCAGTGAGATCACAATCAATGGGATATTCAAACCATCATCAATTGAGTATTGGGATAGCATACATAAGTTCAGAAAATCAAAATAATTTTCTATTGTTTTAGCAAACAAATAAGTACAGAACCCAAACAGCAGTTTCTACCTGAGATGATTGCTACCATATTTCAATATCCTTGGGTGAGAATTAACAAAAACTAAAGCTTACACATGTGAGTGAGATCACATGGTATTTGTCTTTCCTTGACTGACTTATTTCACTTAGCATAATAATATCCAGGTCTATCCATGCTGTCCCAAAAGGTAAGATTTCCTCTTTTATATGGCCAAATAATATTCCATTGTGTAAATGTAACACTCATCTACGGATGGGCACTTGGACTGTTTCCATATCTTGGCTATTATAAATAATGCTACAATAAACATAGGGGTGAATATATTCTTTTGAACTGGTGTTTTGGGCTTCTAGGATATATTTTCAAAAGTGGGATCACTGGGTCAAAAAGCAGTTCTATTTTTAATTTTTTAGGAAACTCCATAATAGTTTTCTTTTTTTATTTTTAAGTAAATTTTTATTGTTCAGATTATTACAGGTGTTCTTCTTTTTTTCCTCCCATAGCTCCCCTCCACCTGATTCCCCACCCCACCCCATGCCCTTACTCCTGCCACTGTCTTCATCCATAGGTGTAAGATTTTTGTTCAATCTCTTCCCACCCCACTCACACCCCTGTCCCCCTGAGAATTGTCAGTCCACTCCCTTTCTAGGTGCCTGATTCTATTATATTCTTCAGTCCATTCTGTTCATCAGATTTTTTTCTTCACTTGATTTTTATATTCACTTGTTGGTAGGTATGTATTTGATATCATTTTGTTGTTCATAATTTTTATCTTTACCTTTTTCTTCTTCCTCTTCTTAAAGAATACCCTTCAGCATTTCATATAACACTGGTTTGGTGGTGATGAAATCCTTTAGCTTTTTCTTATCTGTGAAGTTCTTTATCTGACCTTCAATTCTGAATGATAGCTTTGATGAATAGAGTAATCTTGGTTGTAGGTTCTTGCTGTTCATAACTTTGAATATTTCTTGCCACTCCCTTCTGGCCTGCATAGATTCTGTTCAGAAATCAGCTGACAGTTGTATGGGTACTCCCTTGTAGGTAACTAACTGTTTTTCTCTTGCTGCTTTCAAGATTCTCTCTTTGTCTTTTGCCCTTGGCATTTTTATTATGATGTGTATTGGTGTGGTCTTCTTTAGATTCCTCTTGTTTGGGGTTCTGTGCGCTTCCTGAACTTGTAAGTCTATTCCGTTCACCAGGTAGGGAAAGTTTTCTGTCATTATTTCTTCTAATTGGTTTTCAATATTTTGCTCTCTCTATTCTTCCTGCACCCTAAAAATTCGGATGTTGATATGCTTAAATTTGTCCCAGAGGCTCCTTACACTATCTTCATATTTTTGTATTCTTTTTTCTTTTTGTTTTTCTGGTTTGGTGTTTTTTGTTTCCTCATATTTCAGATCTTTGGTTTGATTCTAGGGGTACGTTGATCTACAGTTGAATTTCTGTGTATTCTTTATTTCAGAGAGTGCATGCTTAATTATGGACTGGTCCTTTTCCTTTTTTTTGACATTCTCATTAAGGTCCTTGAAGGTCTGATGTTCAGCATCTTCTCATATGTCTATTAGCCATCTGTATTTCCTCTTTTGAGAAATGTCCGTACAAGTCCTTTGTGATATATTTCATTGGATTTTTTGTCATCTTGGTGTTGAGTTGTATAAGTTCTTTTTTTTTTTAATAAATCTTTATTGTTCAGATTATTACAATTGTTTCTCCTTTTTCCCCCCCCATATCTCCCCATCACCCGGTTCCCTCCCCCCCCCCCCCGTTGTCCTTATCCATAGGTGTATGATTTTTGTCCAGTCTCTTCCCATACCCCCCACACAGACACCCCTTTCCTCCTGAGAATTATCAATCCACTCCCATTCTATGCCTCTGATTCTATTATGTTAACCAGTTTATTCTGTTCCTCAGATTTTGAATTCACTTGATTTTTAGAATCACTTGTTGATATATATTTGTTGTTCATAATTGTTATCTTTACTTTTTTCTTCTTTTTCCTCTTTTTAAAGAATACCTTTCAGCATTTCATATAATACTGGTTTGGTGGTGATGAACTCCTTTAGCTTTTTCTTATCTGTGAAGCTCTTTATCTGCCCTTCAATTCTGAATGATAACTTTGCTGGGTAGAGTAATCTTGGTTGTAGGTTCTTGCTATTCATCACTTTGAATATTTCTTGCCATTCCCGTCTGGCCTGCATAGTTTCCGTTGAGAAGTCAGCTGACAGTCGTAGGGGTGCTCCCTTGTAGGTAACTAACTGTTTTTCTCTTGCTGCTTGTAAGATTCTCTCTTTGTCTTTTGCCCTTGGCATTTTAATTATGATGTGTCTTGGTGTGGTCCTCTTTGGTTTCCTCTTGTTTGGGGTTCTGTGCGCTTCCTGAACTTTTAAGACTATTTCTTTCACCAGGTGGGGGAAGTTTTCTGTCATTATTTCTTCAAATAGGTTTTCAGTATCTTGCCCTCTCTCTTCTGGCACCCCAAAAATTCGGATATTGGTACGCTTAAAGCCATCCCGGAGGCTCCTTATGCTATCCTCACACTTTTGGATTCTTCTTTCTTTCCACCTATCTGGTTGGGTGTTTTTTTCTTCCTCATATTCCAGATCTTTGGTTTGATTCTTCGGATGTGGTGGTCTACTCTGTATATTCTTTATTTCAGACAGTGTATGCATAATTTCTGACAGGTCCTTTTCCATTTTTTTGGTATTCTCATTAAGGTCCTTGAAGGTCTCTTCAAGTTTCTCAGCGGTTTTTAGGAGATTCTTGAGTAACCTTATAAATATGGTTCTGAACACTGTGTCGTCCATTAGTTTGCTTTCATCTATCTCTCCTACTTGTGACATACTTAGATGTCTCCACATTTTGGCTGCCTCCCTGTGTTGATGGAGTGGCTTTGTGTGGTCGGTGACCTATAGGGGCCGGTAGCTCAGCTTCCCCAATCACCCTAGGTGGTCGCTCTTGGTACTCCCCTTTGTGGGCTGAGTGGAAAGTCTTGGTGTAGTTAAAAGCCCTGATTGCTGTTGGTACACTGGGAGGAATTGACCTCCGGTCCAATTGGTTGTGAGGGCCTGCTGTGTCTATAATGGAAGAATTGCTGTGCTGGAGACACAGTAGGGTTTTGGTGCTCACTGAGTCTGCCTCTTGAATGTGTCCCTTATGAGAGTGGTTGAAATCTGGTGTCGTCCACACAGACAGAAAAGTCACTCTCACTCTCCGACCGGCCCAGAGTCCCGTAGGCGTCTGGGTCCCCCGCGTGTCCCCAGAAACTGAAGTTCAGAGTGGTTGGGATTGTTGGTATCACTGGCGGGAATTGATCTCCAAGCCAGTTGGCTGTGAGGATCAGCAGTGTCTCCGCTGGGAGAGCTTCTGTGCTCAGCTTGGATGGAGCGGAGTCTCAGGGTGGTGCAGACAAGCTTTGGTTTCCCGTCTGCTCCGCCCTAAGAGGGGTGGTTTCTCCGTGCCTGAATTAATGGCTGCGCAACTCTGAGAGAAGGCAGCTTTCGAGCCTCTCCCGCTGCCAAACAGACCAGTTTCTCCCCAGCTGGGGCTGGATTTCAGTGCAGACCGGAGGTTTTGCCTTTCTCCCGAACTAGAAATCCAGTCACTGGGAGGGCTGTGCTCAGCTTGGATGGGGCGGGGTCTCAGAATGGCGCAGACAAACTTGGTTTCTGTCCACGCAGCCCTAAGAGGGCCGGTTTCTCCGTGCCCTAATCAAAGGCTGCGTGCCTTTGAGAGAAGGCAGCTTTCGAGCCTCGCCCGCCGCCAAATAGACCAGCTTCTCCCCGACCGCAGCTGGACCTCAGTGCAGTTGGGAGGCTCCGTTTTTCTCCCAAACGAGAAAGCTAGCCATGCAGCGTCTGCTGCCCTCCCTCTCCGCGCGCTGCGAGCAAGCCTGCCGCGTATTCAGCCACCCGCCCTTTCCGCGCTCACGATCTCCGCACCTCCACAGCTCCTGAGGATCAGCGTCCCCTCTCTGTTTTTCTCTAGTTGTAGGTTTTCCACTTTGCCAGCTTTCTGGTGGTTCTGGACGGTGTGCGCTCTGTTTTCCAGTTGTAGTTTCAAAATTGTTGTGGTAGGCAACAGTTAGGTGTTTACCTTATGCCGCCATCTTGGTTTCTCCGAGTTGTATAAGTTCTTAATATATTTTGGATATTAATTCCTTATCAGATGTATCATGAGCACATATGTTCTCCCATACCATTTTGTTGATGATTTCTTTTGCTGTGCAAAAACTTTTTAGTTAGATATAGTCCCATTTGTTTATTTTTTTTCTTTGTTTCCCTCGCCCTAGGAGATATATTGGCAAAAAAATATTGCTACCAGAGATGTCTAAGATATACTGTCTCTTTTTCCTCTAGGATTTGTATGGTTTTGTGACTTACATGTAAGTCTTTTATCCATTTGAGTGTATTCACGTGTATGGTGTAAGTTTGTGGTCTAGTTTCATTTCTTTTGCATATGCCAAGATAGATGAACCTTTAACTAGATTCATCAAGAATAACAGAATGGACCCAAATAGATAAAATCAGAAATGAAAGAATAGTAATAACAACTGACATCACAGAAATAAAAAGGATTGTATGAAAATATATGAACAACTATATGTCAACACATTGTAAAACCTGAGTTAAATGGACAAATTTCTAGAAACATACAGTCTCCCAAAACTGAACCAAGATGAATCAGAATACTTGAATAGAGAGATTACAACTCATGAAATTGAAGCAGTAATAAAAATTTCCCAGCACGCAAAAGTCCTGGACTGAATGGCTTTGCAGTCAAATTTTACCAAACATTCAAAGAATAACTAACACCTATCCTTCTCAAACTGTTCCAGAAAATTTAAGAGGAGGAAGACTCCAAGCTTTTTTTATGCAGCCAGCTTTATCCTAATTACAAAACCAGATAAAGACACTACAAATAAAAAATTATCATCCACTATTATTCATGAACATAGATGTAAACTCCTCCACAAAATATTAGCAAATTGGATCCAGGAATACATGAAAATATCATGCACCGTGATCAAGTGGGATTTATGCTGGGGATCCAAGGTTAGTACAATATTAGCAAATCAATAAATGTGATACATCACATAAACAAAATGAAGGATAAAAAACACACAGTCATATCAATAGATGCAGAAAACACATTTGATAAAATCCAGCACCCATTTATGATAAAAACGCTCAGCAAAGTGGGAATAGAGCATACCTCAAAATAATAAAGGCTGTGTATGACAAATGTACACCCAACATTATACTCAGTGAGCAAAAGCTAAAAGCATTTCATTTAAGATCAGGAACAAGACAGGGATGTCTGCTTTTACCACTCTTACTCAACATAACACTGGAATTTCTAGCCACAGTAATCAGACAAGAAGAAGAAATAAAAGGCATTCACATTGCGAAGGAATAAATAAATCTATATATATAAAGGCTAAGTGTCTGACTGGTAGATATGATGCACACTGACCACCAGGGGGAAGACACTCAATGCAGAAGCTGCCAAGATGCGCACTGGTTGGCACCATGGATCTGGCACCACAAACCAACACTCGGCTTCCCCCAAGTGGGACACAGGTCCTGCCATCACCCTGGAGCAACACCCCACCAAATTGCAGCTGATGCTATGGAGATCCCATGGTCCAAAATGCAGAATATAGCCCAGCACAGTCTGGAAAAGGTCGCTGTGGGTGCCAGTAAAGATGTCACAGAGCAATGCCCGACTTCATTTCCCTAGTGACTAGCCTCCTTGGAGTTTTTCCAGCCCAGGAACACGACTTGCTTTATAGCCAGGTGCAGACATTTTACAGTTTAACCAAATGTCTGTGAAGCGTTTCCATGTGCCTCATCTCATTTGATCCTCACAGAAGTTCTGGAGTAGGTAGATAGAAGACTTGGTAGAATCCTATTTTCTTTTCATTAGCTAGGAAACAGAGATTTAGAAAGTTTAGAAACTTGATCCAACTGAAAAGAAATAAGAAATGGTTGAACTTGAAAATGACTTCAGGTTTTCTCACTGAACAGAATATAGTCAAACACTGCTATGGTTAAATATTTCACCCTGTGTTATCCACAATAATAATCTGCTTTGTGTTCATATTTACTGCTGAGTTGCTGACAGTTACCTGAAAGAGAAGTTGGGGTGCTTTATTGGGCTGGAAAAAGTTTAGCTAAATCAGAAAGCAGGTCTAATTAAGCAAATTTATCTATATATATAAAGCTCTTGCTGGTGCCAATCGCACACGTGTGTTTTTATCTTTCCTGTTCGATCATAAATTTTAGTATTATAGAGAAAGGGCAAATAGCGATATTTAAATATTTCTTCTAATTAATTTCCTTCAATGCGCACAAATCCATGCACTGGGCCTCTAGTATTTAGATAATTTATTATAAAGTGTAATGGAAAAAGGTGGGACCAGGCAAATGAAATAGAAATGTGGGTGAGGTAATCAAGATTCACATGTCTCCTACTCATTGTTAAGGCTGGACCAACAGCTTGCCACTGCAGACCACATTACCTACTCCCTTCTGCCATCCAGTCCTGGGCCCAGATGCACTCCTGGGAGCCGAGTCCTGCTGAGAGCCAGTGCCTGCCAATACTGGCAGCGATTTCTGCCTGTACCCTCTGTGGGGGGTTGGCAGGCTGAGTCCCTGCTTCTTGGCCACTTCCTGCCACCGCTAATCTCCTCCCTATGGCCCGGTCCTGGCTGAGTCCTGCCTGGTACCACAGGCTGAACTGGGGATGTCTTTGCCAGGCAATCCTGCCTCTGTCGCTGGCACTGGCCCATTTCCCTAGATTCCTTCTGGGTGGCACTGTCCCTAGCAGGATTCTCCTGGGATCCTCCAGTGTGCCTCTCTTGCTGGCCTAGCACCTGAGCACCTTCCTGGATTTCCTGCCCTAAAACCCTGCTGGGCATTTGCAGGGCGCTTTACTTTTGGAAAAGCACTTTTGTATTTCATTTCATGAGATGCTCAGAAGGCTCTCAAAGAAGAAGTGATACCCGGGAGACTGAGGGCCCTGGGGTGGGCAGATTTCCCGAATGGGCTGCTCTGTCTCTGCCTTTGTGCCCTGGGGCAGGGATTGGGTGGAGGATGCATCCTCAGGATCTAAATAGGCAGGTGTGCGGCCAGCTGGCAGAGGCCCAGTCCTCTTGCTCTGGAAAGGGCATCAGAGGGTCAGCAGGGTCTGGAGCCTGCTGTGGCTTCCTGCTTGCCCCATCTGAAATGCTTACTGGCAGTTAGACTGACATGAGCAGAGCAAGGACAGTGTGCCAGGTACAGGTCACCAGGGTGGGAATTCCAGGATGCCCAGCAAGGGGCAACACTGGGAAAACAAGAATCTTGTCATCCCCGGGGTAACCTGCCCTCCCGGAGCATATCACTGGTCGTGCAGTTTGGACCCCCTGGCTTTTCACATCGCTAGTCATATGGTTTAGACTTCCCGGAAGTTTTCTTCCCTAAAGATAACATCTAGGCCTCAGTTGTAGTTCAGCTACAGGCCCAGAAAAGCAGCAAAACCAGACAAGCAACACCATAGGTGCCTCAGGACCAGCTACACCCCTGTCCTGGTGCAGACCAATCAATCCATGGAGACCTTGACCTTCCAAAGGACACACCTGGAAAGCTGCTGAATGTTCTACTGAGATCTTCCCCTGGGACCTCCCCTAAAATCTCCACCCTTAAACCCTTAGGAGCGAGGACCCAGGGTGCTCTCCCTAGAGGGAGCCCACCAGCACCTTTCCCTCCCCTCCTTGCTGCCCACCTCCCTCACCTTTACCTTCCTCACTTCTAAACTATAAGGGCTCTTTCTTTACCTCTATAACTTGTTTCCTAAATCCATTTCTCCTATGAATTACTTGTTTTACCTCTGTGACTATCTAAATAAATGTTCTCTTATAGTTTGACTCTTGGCTCTGAACTCTTTGCTAGCCAGAACTCAGGTACCAAGGTTGCTGAACCCAGGTCCACTCTGACCCCACTTATCTAACACCTGGTGCTGTTCTTGCTGACCCCAACAGATGCAAACTGAGGTTTGCAAGAACTGAACTAGCCATTGTTTCATGGTGGCTTACAGCAGTCTGCTGCCCAGGCCACGTTAACCAGGTTCTATGACAACTCTGCGCTTGCCTCTGCTCCTTCAGTGGGTCTGCCTGGCCTCGGGCTGAGGAGGCCTTTGCAGTGTGGGAGTTCTCCCATGAAGAGGGGAGGAGGGGCACCCTTGTGCTCTCCTGGGCCTCCTCACAATGGCGACTTGTGGACTCTGGGAGGTGTATTTCTGGGCGGTGGCCTGCCTTCCTCCCATCACCCCTGCTCCTACTCAGGGCCTGGAAGAATTTTTCCTGGGCACACTGATGTTCTTCTCTATCTAGCAGAGGGTCGCAGTGTCCTGTGGTCTAGGGTTAGCTGCCAAGAAGTCAAGCGCTATGGCTCGGCAGGAACTGGTGTCCAGGCTGGGAGGACGATGCCCATGTCCAAGGGACCCTTAGGAGGGTGATGGGAGCAGGGCGGTGGATGACAGCTCAGGGAGGAAGATGGGTTGTCAGGTGCGGTTCTTTGCCTGAAGACACTTCCTTTCCATGCAGGTGGTGTTCTTCTTGGGCAGAATCCAGCCCTTCCCCCACAAAGAGGTCACCTGAGGACCCACCTTTTCGACCTCTGGTGCCTTCTCTCTTCCTGTTGAGGAAGCCTGAATCTGCTTTTGCTTGGCCGATTCCTGTCAGAGTTGTAGCTGCTTTGTAGCTGCTGCATTCCCACAGCCACTGGTTGTCCCTCAGCATCAGCTCTTCCTGGCGTGTCCACGCGCGCGCACGTGCACACGCGCGTGTATGTGTGTGTGTTTGTGTGTGTGTGTGTGTGTGTGTGTGTAGCTTTGGGGTAGGCCTGCACCCCATGGCTGTAGGATCCATGAGGTAGTTGGGTTCACTCTGGTCTTGTCAGTGTTTCTGTTTGTATGGAAAGCCAGAAACCTTGTAGGAGAGGTGATATCTATAAATTGGAGTTGTTGGGCAAGTCATTGTGGTGACAGGGAGGTGTGGGACCTGAATTGGGGCATGGGGACACCATGCTGTGGTCTTGGTAGTATGGAGTCTTGGCTGCTCTGGATCTAAGGCCTCACCAGGAAGGTGAGAGCCAACGCTGGTAGAGCTGGTGATTTCTCTGCTGCCAAATATATGCCCTATTGTAGCTGGAAAGAGAGGTGTAATTAAAACTCTGCCTTCCCAGGACCTGATGTCTGTGCATGGCCTTTACCATATGCTTTAAATATTTACACGCATGTAAGTGCCGGGAGCCAATTCCAGCATGTCATAATTACAAGAGTTTTATCAAAAGATTGATGAAACTTGGGGGCTCAGGAGGGCTGAGTCACATATGTAATCACATATGTTGGCATGGCTCATAGGCACTTCTCCCAAACCTGAATAGGATTATTATTTACTGCCAGACAGCTCAGGGCATCTTAATCTACATGTTATTGCCTACTGTTAGCCAAACACCTGAATATCTGTAGGCTATTCCCCAATCTGACAATGCTTCTGTAAACACTACCCTTTGAAACCTACCCTTTGAAGTGATGTCTCCACCTTGCCTCAGAACAATTTGTGTTAATAAAAAGTATGGGGTCCTGAGACAAGAAGGAAGAACTAAGAACTTGGAGTCTATAGCTCCTTTAGCTGAAGCTCCTCTGACCCGCAATGCCTTTCAAAATTATCTTTCATCTTTGGGCTCCTACTTAATCTATGCAAAGCCTTTCTCCAGATTGCTGAACCCTTTGTAATGCTAAGAGAAGAACCCCGGCATGTATGTATACAGTATGGATATATACAGTGTATACATACATATGAGTGTATATTTAAATATATTTATACATTTATATTATTTACATACATGTGTATATATTTATATATATATACACACACACATATGTATCTAGCATAAATATCACACACATCTGTCATCCTCCTATTCCTTTTCCTATGTATCTCCTGTTAGTGTAAAAATATTCAAGCCTGTAAAGAATGAGTGTATTTGAGCCAAACTATTCACAATTGCTGGGAAGCAGTATCTAAATGGATTGGAATAGTACTCTGGAAAATGGTGGGATACTTAGATGGGTATAGGATAGTTATATTAACATGATAAAAATAACAAGGAAGGAATTTGTGTATCTGTCCAGGAGCTCAGGAATATTAGGTTGTGCCCCAAGGGGTTTGAAAATAGGGAAGTTGCAAGTTACCCAGACATTTCAAGGATTTCTTATTATAGATACAAAAAGACAGATAGGCTCAGTTAAGGTAAAGGTTGACCTTGTCAGTTAAAATACCAGCCTAGGATGTAAGTACCCAGTATAACTGCTTTTAATTAAAGTTTAATTTCAGATAATCCTTTGTGGTTACTTTAGGTCTCTGAGTTTGCAAGACCACCATGCAGGCCTTCCCTGAGATTGTCAGGTCACCATGGGGCCCATTGTGTCCACACTCCCTATCTATCCATCTTAAAAACTAAGAGGTCATATGATACCTCCAAGTCTAACCAAACACCTAAGGTTCATTTCAACCCCTTACCTTTCTTCCTTTTCTTAAAAAAAAAAAATAGGAGAAACCAAGATGGCGGCATAGGTAAACACCTGAAATTGCTGCCTCAAACAACCACTTCAAAACTACAACCAATAGACATCATCCAGAACCACAGAAAGGGTTGCTGAGTGGAAATTCTACCATTAGAAGGAAAGGGAAAAGCACACTGAGACTCAGAGGAAATGCGGAAACAAAGTGCAATGGTACGAAGGCGCATGCAGAAAGGGCTGGCAACTGAGTACGTGGTTTTGTTTCTCAATCGGGAGGGAGAAACAAGCTACCAGATGCTCTGAACTCCAGTTCCAGGCGAGACTCTGGTGACACAGACTCATACGGGGAGAAAGTGGACTGTCTGGCAATGGGCGAAACTTGAGGGCGGCATTCTCTCAGAGGTGCTTGCAGTGATTACTGTGGGACACTGAGACCCAGCGGCCTCTGAATGCAGGGCTGAGGGTAGCCATTGCTGTTTACTCTACCCTTTGGTTTCCCTGAGACCCCACCCCAACCAAGCTGTGCGCAGAGGCTTTTGCATATGAATTGTTTGGCCCTTTGCAATCTAAAATTACCTAACAAACTACAGCTTGGTCAGAGAGACCCAGAACATCCAAAAGAAGGCCCAAGGCCCCACAGCAGATTGCATTGTTTCACAGCTGGACCTCATCTGCATACTTCCAAACCCCAAATAAAGAAGAGGAATCTGCAGATCTCTCCATAGCTCCTGCTGGGTGGCCTCAGGCAGAGGCTAAATTAGCACCGCCTTAGAGATCCAAGAGCCAGTGTACCTAGGGTTCAGAGTAGGATCGTCCAGATTACAACTCCTCAGATCCATAAGGGACACACTCAGGGGGAAGACTCAGTGAACAACAAAGAGCCACTGAAGCAAGTTTTCCCCATAAGGGTGTCTGCAGCACAGAAATTCTCCCATCGTAGACACAGCTGATTCTCACAGCCAATGGGCCTGTATGTCAATTCCTCCCAGTGATACCAACAACAATCAAGGCTTACCTACAACAAGTTTGTGCACTAAAGAGAGTCCACCTCAGGTAACTGTGGAAGATGAGCCACTGGGCCCTATAGGACACCTAGCACATAAAGCCACTCTGTCAACATAGGGAAGCAGCCAAAATGTGGATACAAAAAAACAGGTCACAAATGATAGAAATGGAGGAAAGCAAAATACTGGATATAGAATTCAAAACCATGGTTATAAGGTTTTTCAAGAATTTTCTAGAAACCGCTGATGAATTTATTGAGACCCTCAAGGATAGGAAAAAGAACCAACCAGAAATTAAGCAAACACTGTCTGAAATAAAAAATAATATAAGAGATTCAACAGCAGTCTAGAGGATCGCAAGAATCAAGTCCAAGATTTGAAATACAAAGAAGCAAAAAACACTCAACTGGAAAAGAAAAAAGAATTCAAAAATATGAAGATAGTGTAAGGAGCTTTTGGGACAACTTCAATCATACCAACATCCAAATTATGGGGGAGCCAGAAGAAGAGAGATAGCAAGATACTGAAAACCTATTTGAATAAATAATGACACAAAACTTCCCCCACCTGGTGAAAGAAACAGACTTAAAAGTCCAGAAAGTGCAGAAAACCCCAAACAAAAGGAATCCAAAGAGGACCACACCAAGACACATCATAATTAAAATGCCAAGGGTAAAAGACAAAGAGAGATTATTAAAAGCAGCAAGAGATAACAGTTAGTTACCTACAAGGCAGTACCCATATGATTGTCTGCTGATTTCTCAACAGAAACTATGCAGGCCAGAAGGGAGTGGCAGGAAATATTCAAAGTGATGAATAGGAAGAACCTACAACCAAGATTACTCTACCCAGCAAAGCTATCATTCAGAATTGAAGGTCAGATAAAGAGTTTCACAGATAAGAAAAGCTAAAGGAGTTCATCACTGCGAAACCAGTATTATATGAAATGCTGAAAGGTATTCTTTAAGAAGAGGAAGAAGAAGAAAAAGGTAAAGATAAAAATTATGAACCAGAAATACATATCTATCAACAAGTGAATCTAACAAGCAAGTGAATAAAAATCTGATGAACAGAATAAAATGGTAAATATAATAGAATCAAGGGCATAGAAAGGGAGTGGACTGACAATTCTCCAGGGGAAAGGAGTGTGGGGTGTGTGGGAAGAGACTGGACAAAAATCGTACATCTATGGATGGGGACAGTGCAGAGAGTAAGGGAAGAGTGTGGGGTGGGAACCAGGTGGTGGGGTGCTTTGGGGAGAAAAAAGAGGAACAACTGTAATAATCTGAACAATAAATATTTATTAAAAATTTTTCCATTGATTTTGGAGCGGAAGGGAGAGAAGGAAGAGATAGAAACATCAATGATGAGAGAGAATAATTGATTGGCCACCTCCTGAATGCCCCCCACCTTGGGATGGAGTCAGTAACCTGGGCATGTGCCCTTGACCAGAATCAAACCCAGGACCCTTCAGTCTGCAGGACAACGCCCTCCCTTTCCATATTTAATTTCCTTCTCCGAAAGTGAAAAACCAGCCTTCAATTATCTACAATATATTTACTTATTTGCTTAATCCTAGAATACATCAAATATAGTTGCATAATTGCTAAGTCTCCTGTGGAAAACAAATCTATTACATAGAATTCAATATTCTTTAGAACCTGAGAGTATGGAGGTAAAATACTGGTTCAAAACGTACTCCCTTTTCACTGTGTCTGACATTCATTTCAGGTTCATTTTCTCCCAATTGTATTCTATGTTAGATTTTTATTCTTGATTTTATTCATTGAAAAGGTTGGGAATATGAAATGTTAACGTGGTTCTAAAAGTCGGAACTGCAGAAAATTATAAATTCTACCAAGTCTCACTGTTGCCACTTTTCTTCCCTGTTTCTTCCATCTCATTATTTTCACCCCTTTTCCACCCACTCCCAGGATGTAACCAATCTCATTGGTTTCTGGGTTACCTTTCCCAAATTTCTTTTTGTGAAATCGTACAGATGACATATATATTTTCTTATTTTTCCTTTCTTTCGCAAAAGGTAGCATAGTTTCTCAGATTTTGCTCTTTCATTTAACAACATATTTTGGAAGCCGTTCCATATCAGCTTATAGATATTGTTCTCCTTTTTATAGCTGTATGGTATTCCCTTGGATAGATTTCCTGTTGTTCAGTCAGCCATTCTGCCATGTCAATTATTTAGGATGTTTCTAGGATTTTGCAAGTACAATGCCAAGATGAAATACTTTGGTCATTCATAATCTTGTACAACTGGAGATGTTTGACCAGGGTAAACTGGAAAAAGCATGTGTCATTTTGTTATTTATTGCCTGCTTTCCCAAAAATAGCATACCAATTTTCATTCCGACTAGTGATATCTAAGAGTCCCTATTTCCCCCTGGCTTGCCACCAGAATATGTTGGTGTACTTTTAAATTTTTGCTAATCTGATAGGTGAGAAATATCTCAGTGTTATTTATATGTGCATTTTTCTCATTAAATGGTTGAATAGTTTTGCATATGCCTAAGGAACATTTTTTATTCATTTTTGTGTGTATGAATCATCTGTTCATGTCTTTGACTAATGCATCATGTTCTGCAACTTTCCCCCCTCAATTGTTAAAAGTTCTTGTATGTTAGAGATGTTATACATTCATGTATGTTACATGTTATAGTTTCTCTCAGCTTGTCATTTATTTTACTTTTCTTGTTTTCTTACAATAAAATAATTTTATTTTCATATAAAAATTATTACTCTTTTATTGCTCCTGGATGAATTTGCTTTTTATTAAACCCAGGAATGTTCAATTGTAAGAAACTCTTTTTACTATAAATAACATATTTGATCTTAAAATAATGCGAATTATAATAACCTACTTTTCCATTTTTAAATATTTTTCCACGTAATAAAATGTTCTGGAAAAAAGCAATCATTTAAAAAATAAATAAAAACATGTACCTAAGGGTACAGGCTCCAATATGGCTCAGCAGGGCACTGGCCAGATGCCCATAACCCTTAGCAGCAGTAACAAGGCGTGTCCGCTGCTCAAGAACTATGGCAGCAGCAGCAGTAAAGCTGGAGGAAGCTTCAATGGACTTAGTTCTCAGGTCTCCACTGCACTTCCCTGTGCTGTACAGACTTTTATAGACAGAAAAGTAGAGGCCCGGTGCACGAAATTCGTGCACAGGAAGGGGGTGTCCCTCAGCCCAACCTGCACCCTCTCTTGTCTGGGACCCTTGGGGGATGTCCAGCTCCCATGGATCGGGCCTACATAGGCAGCCGGAAATCCCTTTCACAATCTAGGACTGCTGGCTCCCAACTACTCGCCTGGCTGCCTTCCTGATTGCCCCTAACCGCTTCTGCCTGCCAGCCTGATCACCCCCTAACCGCTCCCCTGCCAGCCTGATCGAAGTCTATCTGCTCCCCTGCCAGCCTGATTGTCCCCAACTGCCTCCCCTGAAACCCCGGTCACCCCCAAATGCCCTCCCTGGCATATTCCCTCTTTATTAGATAGGGTTTTTTCTTTAGCATATTGGATAGTCCTAACTGGTTTGGCTCAGTGAATGGAGCGTCGGCCTGCAGACTCAAGGGTCCCAGGTATGATTCTGGTCAAGGGCATGTACCTTGGTTGGGGGCACATACCCAGTGGGGTGTGTGCAGGAGGCAGCTGATCGATGTTTGTCTCTCATAGATGTTTATAGCTCTCTATCCCTTCCCCTTCCTCTCTGTAAAAAATCAATAAAAGATATACTTTAAAAAAAATACATTTAAAATTCCTCCATTTCTGCCTGGCTGGTGTGACTCAATGATTGAGATCCCAGGCTGCCACCACTAGAAGGGGATTGCACCCTGGGCAGGCTGAGACCCCAGCCCAGGCCGCCGCCGCTGGCCGGGTGATTGCGCAGTGGAGGTGCCCGGCCCTGCTGGCATGAGACCCCAGCCCAGGCTGCCTCTGGGCCAGGGGATCATGCGGCTTGGATGCAAGGAACTACCGGCCTGAGACCCCAGACCAGGCTGCCTCTGGGCCAGGGGATCATGTGCCTTGGATGTGAGGAACTACCGGCCTGAGACCCCAGCCCTGGCTGCCGCCGCTGGCTTGAAGATTGCACGGTGTGGGTGCGTGTCCCTGCGGGTCTGAGACCCCAGCCCAAACTGCCGCCGCTGGCTGGGATCGCGCTGGGCGCTGGCGCCTCCCAGCCGGACACCCCGTGCTGCTGCCACTGGGCAGGGATCGCTGCGTGGGGGGCAGGCGCCTCCCAGCTAGACACCCTGGACTGCTTGGGGACTTGGGAACTCCAGCAGGGCTAAGAGGACTGGGCACTGCCATCTTGTGGCTATGGGCACGGCCATTTTTGTCGTGGAGTGATGGTTAATTTGCATATTACTCTTTTATTAGATAGGATTCTCATTTTCCTCTGCTGCCTAATGAAATTTGGTTTCAAGTCACCTCCTGTGATACATTGTTACCTTCCTCCTCACACACCAATATGAAAAGCATTTATTCCATATACTGCACTGCTGCAATACTCTAAGCCTGGCCATCCTCCTTCCTGTACCAACCGACGGAGAACCCATGGTTGCTTTACTGGTATGAAACTATTCATGCTCCTAGTGGATCTTTTAGATACTCTTTTGTTTGTTTGTGGTTGGTTCATACCTGAAAAGAAAAAGTAAAAATTGCCAAGCAGGTGATGCTATCACAGACTTGAATTTACCTTTAAGCTTTTCACAGAAAATCAGGTTGAAATTGTGTGGATCCACTCATACGTGGATTTTTTTCAGTAAGTACACAGTCAGTCCTATACCCCCAGGTTTTAAATTCATGGATTCAACCGAGGATAAAAAACAGTGTTTTCTCTGTGTTTGGGGATCTGCAGACGTGGAGGGCTGACTGTAGGCACTGTTCTATGCCATCCTATATAAGAAAACCACAATATGCAAACTGACTTATCAGCAGAATGAGCAGTCGATATGATGTGCACTTACCACCGCAGGCAGATGCTTAACACTGGAGCTGTCCCTTGGTAGTCAGTGCGCTCCCACAGAAGGAGCGCCGCTCAGTTAGAGGCTAGGCTCACGGCTGGCGAGTGCAGCGGTGGTGGTGAGAGCTTTTCCTGCCTCCACTGCAGGTGGGCAGTAAGGAGCAAGGGATCCCAGACTACAAGAACCTCAGACTGAGAGCCCCGGACTGCAAGAGGGCACAGGCCAGGCTGAGGGACACCACCCCAATCCCCAGTGCACAAATATTGTGCACCAGACCTCTAGTTTTTTATAAGGGACTTGAACATCCATGGATTTGGTATCCGCTTGGTGGTCCTGGAACCAATCCTCTGTATATATCTAGGTATGATTGTAGTTAAGCTTTTGGGGAGTCAGCAGTTACACTCAAATTTTCCACTATGGCAGAATGGGGGGTTGGTGCCCTAATCCCCATATTGCTCAAAGTTCAACTGTGTTGTTAATGCAAGCAAGCAGTCCATTACATGGATTTACCAAAACTAATTTATCCACTTTTGAAAATATTTTTGTATTGATGCGCTCTTCCCAATTCTTTTGTATTCTGAACAATGATACAATCATTGTCTTTTAATGTACATTTTACAATTTGTCGGGTTATTTCTTGAGTATAGCTGGATTTGGATTGATGGGTAAAATGCAGACATATGTGTTTAAGGTGTTAAAAAAACTTAAAAAGCTGAAATATCAGCCAATAAGGTTTAATTAGTTCATGACCCCAAGAATAACCCATGTGTGACCTGTCTCAAATCCATGCCAACACCGGGAATTAGCATGCCTTTCCATCTTTGCTGGATCAGGTGAGCCAAGTGAAAATGGTGTCATATTTCTATCTTTTTAGAAATTCTGGGGTTACTGATAAAGGTGGACTTTCCTTTTGTGAGTCCAGCTGGACTCGTGATGCTGTGTTCTGGAGAGATGGTCTCTGTGCTGCAGGGGGGGGGGGGGGGGGGGGCTGTCTGAGAAGATGGGGCCTTACCATTGCCGTCCTCTCCTACTGCCCCATACGTCACACAGAGGCCCCAGGTCAGGGAGAGGGAGGGCTCTCATGCTTATGCCATGTGGGGACACTGCAATGAAAAATGGCCACAGAAGAAAAGAGGAATTTACTCTTATCAGACACAGTGAAGAATGGGAAGTTGTTCTAGAGGCAGAAAACTGTTAACTGCAAGAGGAGGCTGAGAAGGTCTCCTATGAGAAATGGAAAAGGACACAATTCACACAGCATAGAGACAGAGGGACAGGTACAGAGACACAGACAGAGCAGGATGGTGGCTGACAATGAGGCAGCAGAACTGAGTAAGAGTCTTTAACCCAGAAGCTCTGAGCAGCACAGTCTGAGGCTGTGTCACTTATTAGCCCTGTGATTTGGGACAGTTTGGCTCACTCTGCTAAGCATTAGCTTCCTGTTCTATAAAATGGGATAACAGAATTAGTCCATCATGGCAATGTTTTAGGAACGGAGAACTGTGTAAGCCACTGTCCTACTATATTTAAGTCTTAACAAACTTTACTTCTTAGAAACTCTATCTCATGGTGAAAGGACCTCCTATTCTTTGAAAGGTCATCTAGTTAGTGCAAATTTCAACTCAGAGCTCTTGTCACATTGCAGTGCTGTCTCTAAACTGACTGTGAAGATCAGTCTCAACTGGTTCATTTTTCCCTTCCCCTTAGAGCCTCATCTTGATACTCTGTAGCCCATTGTGGTGTCCCCAAGAATGTCCTATTTCCACATAGTCCTCTAGCCCCCTGCTTATACTGCCAACTCCTCTCTGACAAACGAGCCAGTAATATACAGTTGGGAAAGGATAGTTTCTCATAAATAAACAGTGCTGGGAAAACTAGGTACTCACATCCAAAGGAATGAAATAAGACCCTTATCTTGAGTCAATTGTTGATTTTATTTTCTTTTTTCCAATATGAAAAACACTTATCCTACAAAGCAAGACACAAAATGAATGAAACTCTAACCCGAATTTTTTTTTAACCCGAATTTTTGTTGTTTCACTGCCCATTTGTTAAAGAAAATTGCCAAAATTCATAGATTTGGCAGAACATATGCTCAGACAGTTAACCAAATATAGATAGCAAATGCACATCTGAAAAAAGGCTCACCATAAAACCTTAGAAAAAATGCAATCGAACAATGATATAGCATGATAAAGTTACAAAAAAGTTTAAATAAAAGATGACTGACAATACCAAATCTTTTCTAGGATGTGGAGGAATTAAATCTGTCATAAACTGCTGGAAGAATGCAAAAATGTGCAATTGGCTTAAATCCCAATTTCCTAATTTCTTTAAGTTAAACATTCACCTCTCCTCTGACTTGGACATTGCATTAGGAGTTATTGATGAAGATAAATGAAACCTATCTCCATTTTAAGAATTATGCACAATCCCTAATAGGCCAGTGATTCTGTAGCAATTATGCTTTCCCCTTAACCCTACAGTCCCTATACCTAAGTGACAATCACACATGGAATCTTAGACATTAGGACACATGGCCCTTTGCACAATCTCTGAAAGTGACTGCCTTCAAAAGTATGGGCACACCCTGTGAACACTCTGATGACAATGAAAGTGACTTTCTGGCAAAATATTTCCTACATTCACTGCAATCCTGAGGCCTTTCTCGTGTGAACTCTCTGATGACAATGCAAGTGTTTCTTCAGAGCAAATGATTTACCACATTGGCTGCATTCATAAGGCCTTTCTCCAGTGTGAAGTCTCTGATGACTATGAAGGTCTTCACTAGTGGTTAAAAGATTTCCGACACTGACTGGACTAATAAGGCCTTTCTCCAGTGTGAACTCTCTGATGACGACGCAACTGTTTGTTCATGGCAAACGATTTCCCACACTGACTGCACTCATAAGGCCTTTCTCCAGTGTGAACTGTCTGATGACAACGGAGGCTCCTCCGACTGGTAAAAGATTTCCCACACTGACTGCACTCATAAGGCCTTTCTCCAGTGTGAAGTCTCTGATGACAACGCAGGCTACTCCTACTGGTAAAAGACTCCCCACACTGACTGCACTCAAAAGGTCTTTCTCCAGTGTGAAGTCTCTGATGACAACAGAGGCTACTCCTACTGGTAAAAGATTTCCCACACTGACTGCACTCATGCCTTTCTCCAGTGTGAAGTCGCTGATGACGACGGAGGCTACTCCTGTAGGGAAAATATTTCCCACACTGACTGCACTCAAAAGGTCTTTCTCCAGTGTGAAGTCTCTGATGACAACAGAGGCCTTCGCTAGTGGTAAAAGATTTCCCACACTGACTGCACTCATAAGGCTTTTCTCCAGTGTGAAGTCTCTGATGACAACGGAGGCCACTACTAATTGTAAAAGATTTCCCACACTGAGTGCACTGATAAGGCCTTTCTCCAGTGTGAAGTCTCTGGTGACCAAGGAGACTACTCCTACCAGTAAAAGATTTCCCACACTGAGTGCATTCATAAGGTCTTTCTCCAGTGTGAAGTCTCTGATGATAACGGAGGCCTTCGCTAGTGGTAAAAGATTTCCCACACTGACTGCACTCATAAGACCTTTCTCCAGTGTGAAGACTCTGATGATAACGGAGGCCTCCGCTAGTGGGAAAAGACTTCCCACACTGACTGCTTTCACGTTTTTCTCCAGTGTGACATTTCTGATGACAACTCAAATGACATTTCCTTACAAAAGATTTCCCACATTCACTGCACTTATAAGGCCTTTCTCCAGTGTGAAGTTTCTGATGATAATGAAGGCCTTCGCTAGTGGTAAAAGATTTCCCACACTGACTGCACTCATAAGACCTTTCTCCAGTGTGAAGTTTCTGATGATAACGCAGACTCCTCCTACCGGTAAAAGATTTCCCACACTGAGTGCACTCATAAGGTCTTTCTCCAGTGTGAAGTCTCTGATGATAATGGAGGCTACTCCTACTGGTAAAAGACTTCCCACACTGACTGCACTTATTAGGCCTTTCTCCAGTGTGAAGTCTCTGATGATAAGAGAGGCCTTTGCTCGTGGTAAAAGATTTCTCACAGTGACTGCATTCATGTTTTTCTCCAGTGTGACATTTCTGATGATAACTCAAGTGACATTTCCTGACAAAAGATTTCCCACATTCACTGCACTTATAAGGTCTTTCTCCAGTGTGAATACTTTGATGATAACGAAGGCCTTCACTAGTGGTAAGAGATTTCCCACACTGACTACACTCATAAGACCTTTCTCCAGTGTGAAGTCTCTGATGATGAAGGAGGCTACTCCTAAACGTAAAAGATTTCCCACACTCATCACATTTATATGGCTTTTCTCCAGTGTGAACTCTCTGGTGTTTCATGAGGGTTCCCCTTTGGCTAAAGAATTTCCCACATTCGCCACACTCATGACGCTTTTCTTTAGAATGAACTCGCTGGTGTTGCATAAGTATGGAGTGTTGTTTATAGCATTTCCCACATTCACTGCACTCGTATGGACTTTTGCCTGTGTGCAATTTGTGATGATAATGGAGGTCAGAGATTTTTGTAAAAGATTTTTCACATTCCCGGCACACAAAACACTGTATTCCTTTACGGACACTATGATCCCGAGTAAGCGTCTGGTTGCAGCCAATGGCTTTCTTGCTGAAATAAAAGTGCTTTGCACATGCCCCACACCTCAACAGTTTCAGGCTGTGTTGTGTTCCCTGCTGCTCAACCAAGTGGAAAATGTCTCTCAGGACTGCCCCACAACTCTCACAGGGATGACTCTTCTTAGAGGACAAAGCTACATTGAGGTTCTTTGCCTCTGACACTCTCACAGAAAGATGCTGTTCAGTAGGTGCCTCCACATCCTCTCCTCCACAGCAGCAACCTAGTGAGGATATGAGTTCAAAGTTCTCCAGCATCACTTCCAGGAACAGGTGTCTCTGAGCCTCATCAAGGAGGCACCATTCCTTCTTAGAGAAGCGCACAGCAATATCCTCAAAGGTCACACCAACCTCGGCTGGGGGCCTCTGTGGGTTGAACGGGGTGAGGGTGGCAGGAGAGGAGGCAGCCAGGGACACAGTGGTCCATGTCCGAGGCAAAGAACTGATCACCTGGGATGCTGGTTGGAGGGGACCAGGACTCTTGCGCCTTCTCATTCTGGCATCTCCACCAAGACGTGGTGCTCAGGATGCTCAGACTCACTTAGGTGATCCTGAGAGAAGAGGAAATGCCCATCACAAGGAGAACACTGGAAGTCAACTATTGATTTTATTTATACCTAGGGATATGCCCTTGACTGGAATCAAACCTGGGAACCTTCAGTCTACAGGCCAATGCTCTTCCACTGAGCCATACTAGCTAGGGCCAACTGTTGACTTTAAAAACGGCAAACAACTCCACTGCAAAGCTTTGTATAAGAACCTCAAAAGAATTTGTATGGGCAAGTGTAGCTTAAAAAGAGTACGTTTACACTTGTCCTAAAGTACACTTGTTGCCTGGGTTTTCAAGTAATTTGGATGAGATAAACAAACTCATGAGTTTGGTCACAGAAATATAAGAGTTTTTACTGTTTTCAAATGAAAAGGTGTCTGGAGAAGATGGACCTTCTCACAATAGTAATTACAGAGATATAAAATAACTTTGAGAGAAACATATTTTTTTCTAGGATAAAAAATTTTAAAATGGATAAAAAATAAGCAGTAACAAAAAAGACATTCATAACATTAAAAAAAACACTAACTATAAGGGAAAACCATCTCAGTAAAAATGAAAATTAAATACATCATGTTTAGCTAATAGTAAAAAACCTGAAATTGATGAGGAGTTCAACAGTGGCCAGTTTTGGCCGATCTCAGGAAGGCCCATGGAGCCACATTTCACCACTTCCTCTAGCTCAGGCGTCCTCAAACTACAGCCCGCGGGCAATATGTGGGTGTTTTTGCCGTTTTGTTTTTTTTTTACTTCAAAATAAGATACGTGCAGTGTGCATAGGAATCTGTTCATACTATTTTTAAACTATAGTCCGGCTCTCCAACTGTCTGCGGGATAGTGAACTGGCCCCCTGTTTAAAAAGTAGGTTCAGGCATTAACTCGGTTCTTCTGGCTCCATGGGATGGCAATTTCCATTAGACCAAGTGGTGACATCACAGAAGTCTGAGAATGATGAGGAGAGTCCAGCTGGAGAGAACCGAGCTTCAGGCAGGGAAATTGAGACCTCATCAAGCCCAGGATGTGATTTTTCTCACGAGGTCAGTCATCCTGATAGGTGGGAGGGAGCAGAGGCCACTGTTACATATTCCTCCACTCAGGCCTGGACATATTTCTGAGGCTAAAATCTGAACTATGGACTAGAACTCACCTGAGGAGTGTTTCATGGATCTTCTTGGAGAAGAAGAGCAGCTGGAGCTCAGGTAGCTTGGAGGAAGCACAGAGAAAAATATTAACCTGAATACTTCTTCCAAAGTAGATTTATTGTATGCAAAAATGATAGTGCATTAATATAAAAAGTAAAACTCTGGAAATGTAATTTCTAAAAAATATTAATGGATCAGTACACTAGTACACTGATTGGGCACATCCACTGTTTCACAAATTTCTCATTTTGGGCCTCAAAGAACTAGGGAAATGTTTTTATTGCATGAAAATGTTGCTTTCTTTTCCTCTTACTCACTGCAGAAATTTCAACTGTATACTCACTCTGTGACACCTTTTTTAAAATTTTATACTAGTGGCCTGCTGCACGAAATTCATGCACATTCAAATGGAATTAATTAGAGGAAATACTTTAATATTTCTATTTGCCCTTTCTCTATAATAGAAGTGTCAGAGATGAAAGAAAATTAGTAAAATGTATATGAAATCTTAGTCTGTCAGAGTCTGGGATGTGCCCTGGGATCCCGAGTCAAGTCCCCACCCACCTGCCTGCTCCTCGAAATCGCGCAAGACCCAGATCCGGCCGGCCACACTCCCATCAATCCTGACCAGGCGGGGATGCAGCCCTGGCCAGGTGCCAGGACTATGGTGAGTGGCCTGAGGTCCTCGATAAAGTCCCGCTGTGCGAGGGACACAGCCTCAGTTCCCCCATCAATCCCCTCCACTGGGTGGATGGCGCAGCCTCAGGTCCCTGCTGATTGCTCATTACGTCTCATTACTGGAAGTCAGCCTCTGCTTGGGAGCAGCCATCTTGTGTTACAAACCACACCCTCACCCCCTCTGCTGTGGGTGCCCCATGTTTGTGTTAGTCAATTTGCATATTCCCTCTTTATTAAATAGGACATTTGTGTTGATTTAAGAGAGGAAGGGAGAGAGAGATTCTCATGATGAGAGCCCCACACTGGGGACTGAGCCTAGAACCCAGGCATGTGCTCTGACTCAGAATCAACCTGTGACCTCCTGGTTCATAGGTCAATGTTCAATCCCTGAGCCACGCTGGCTGGTCCGCACAACTGTTTAGCCTTGCAACTGTTGCTTTCACTTAGGGGTTGGGAATCTTGCCCTGGGCATGTACAGCTTAGGAACTGACAAACACCTCAAGTGGGAACTGCACATTGAATTTTGGGTTCATTTCTCTAAGGTTCCCTCTTCCATATCAAATCTCAGACTCCGTGGTATCTCTGAACTCCAAATTCCTTCTTCCCAGCCAACTGAAATGCCACAAGCCCTGGCCACCTCTTGGTCTCTGTTCCCTGCTCTATGAGTTAGTAAAAGTTCTGGGGGAAAGCACAGGTAAATGTGGGGCTTGCCAAGGTGCTCCCACATTCTCTGCAGCAATTTCCTTCAAGTTCTGTCTGACTTGATTTTTCTCTAATACTTTCAGTTGCTCTGAGTCTTTTATTCAGCTTTTCTACGCTATAAGCTGCACCGTCACCCTCCGATGTGGAGGTTGGATGCACTCCATGCTCATCCACAAATGTCCCAAAGCTCCAAGGTACTGACTGGTTTAGGTTTCATTCACTCCAGGTTTCTGACTGTTCTCTCACCCCTTCCTTACATGTTGGGGAGCACAAGAGACTTGGTTGGAAAGTTTGTAAGGAGGACATTCTGATAAAAGGGAAGTGAGTGGAAGGCTGCCTGCACTGTTTAATGGAATTCCGACTTAGGGGAGTGTTGAAGGTGGCACCCCTATTTCTTGGCCTTTCCAAATAAGTCTGTGCTTATGCAGAACCCCGGGGTGTTTACTGGAATCGCTATGCTTAATCCCTGGATGCCCTTGCCTAGAGGACAGTGTAAACACTTGTGTCCCCCCCCCCCCCCCCCCAAGGATCTAAACTAATCTAACATATAAAAGCCAAGAGATAGTTTGGTTTAATTACTTACCTTTTGAAATAGCAAGGGACTAATTCATTATTTTGGAAGCAGGCAAGGGGAGGACACTAAGCATACCTCTCCTCTGTAACCTGTGTTCCCACTGCCAAACCTAAAACTTTTCGGGCTTCAGTAAAAGTGGGACAGGATGTACCTACAAACCGCTCTTGGCCAAATCCAATGCCCTCATTTGGTTCTTAGGGTCCTCACGGCGTCTCGGTGGCTTTAACCCAGGGGAACACTCCGCTCTTGGGGAGACTTTCCTCCCTTGGTCTTCAGAACACTTTCCCTCCTGTCCTTCCCTTCACTCTCCATCTCTCTGCCTCCCTGCCCCTCGTTGCCCAGTGCCCGTCCGCGGGGCCGCCTCCCTCTGCCCCGCCAGACTCACCTGCCACACTTCACCTGTGCGTTCCCCTTTGTGTCCCGCAGGGAGCGGCCGCCGGCGCTCCGCAGGCTCTCCGGGCCCGGCTCCGCGGGGGACGGGTGGGGGACGGGTCCAGCCCTGAACTTCTGAGGAGTCCGCGGCCGCCTCTCAGACACTGAAAAGCGGACGGGGAGGGCCAGGGCGCACCAACACCGCCGGGCGGGCGCGCACCTCCATTCCCTGGGAGCGGACACGTGGTAACCGGAAGCTCCGTCCTGGAGACCCGCCCTCGTGGGCGGGGCTACCTGGTCCCGCCCCGTCACAGGCAGAGCCAGCCCCGCAGTCTGGGCTGACTTAGGCGCTCAGCCGGACCGGGGTGCTGGTGAGAGGGGATGGAAGCCCCGTGGTGGGATCAGGTCCTCTGGGCGGTGCTACCCCGTCCTGCCCGGTTAGAGGCCCAGCCCCGAGCCCTGGTGCGCTCAGTGAGCGCTGGTGGTCTGGGTGCTGTTGTTAGAAATGCTCTTAAAAGGGGCCACGGGAACTGGAAACCGCTCGGCAAGGCAAAGTTACTTCTCCAAAAGCGTGCAAGGCCGACAGGAAAGGGAGCGGGCAAAGCACAGCGAAGGGGAAGGCCGTTCTCTCTGTGGCTCTGACCCATGGCTACACTCTGCTCCGATTGGTTTAGGGCGTGGTTTCACCATCTGGCGCGAATGGTAATTCCAGCGGCGCCCGAGGGGTGGGGTTGGTACTTCAGGTCCCACTGAAAACCGGGAACTGGGGCTTAACTAAGTACAAGGAAGGGAAACCGCAACAACAAAGTTGATCCAAGGCTAAATAAGAAGGAAATAAAGTTAGTATCTAAACTATTATTATTTTGAGAGAAAAGACCCTTTGATTCGTACATTGTCACTGCATCTGGTGGCTCAACTCCTCCTACCCCTGCGGGTCCTCAGTGTGGGTCCCACTCATGGCGTCCCAGGAACAAGGAAAGGAACCCTTCCCTGGCCACCCTTTAGTGAAACAGACAGTATGTGTATCTTTGGGGGGGGACTAGCTTAGTTAGGGGTTAGGTATAGAAATAGTTCCATCTGTTCCATGCACTACAAGGGAGTTGTAAAATAAGTGCAGGAGGGAGATTTTTTTTCTCATTAAAATTTTTTAAAATTGAATTTATTAGACTGACATTGATTCACAAAACCATACATATTTCAAGTGTACAACTCAATAAAGCATCATCTTGTTAGCGTAAAAAACTTTCAAACCTTTAAATAATTTTTGTGAGTTTACTTGAGCCAAACTGTCCACAATTGCTGGGAAGGAGAATCTCTAAGTATTGGGATAATGCTCCAGAGAAGGGCAGGAGACACAAGTGGGTTAGATGAAATCTATTGGTAATGGATCAGGGAGGCAGGAGAAAGCAAAGTGGGGTGGAGAAACCTCTTGGATTGGATAAAAAGTAAGATGATAGACACACCTTTTACTTAGGTGGGTGCAGGATATTTAACAGTCAATAATTAACATGATGACAATTACAATGAAGGAATTTGTGATATCTGTCTTGGAGCCTAGGGCATTTGGTTGTGTCCTGAGGGGTCCAGAAAAAAGGGAAGTTACAAATTACCTGATATTTCAGTTATCTGTTTTGTACTTGTAAATAAATAATAGACTCAGTCAAGGTAAAGATTGACTTTGCTAGGGAAGATACTAGCTTAGGATGTGATTACCCAACATAAATGCTTTTAGTTGAGATTTGAATTTCAGACTGTCCTTTGTGGTTACTTTAGGTCTTTGAATTTGCAAGACTGCCATGCAGGCTTTCCTTGAGCTTCTCAGATTAGCATGTGGCCACTCCCCCCCCCCCCCCCCCCCATCTGCACACTGCATTGTGTGCCTATTTCCAGAAGCAAAGTCTCTTTCCATTCCCATTTCTACCTCCCTTTACCACCTCCACCTCCTCTTATCCTTCTTTCCCTCTAGCTATATTTTTTGGATAATCCTGTCACCTTCTTTCATCCAGTTCCTCCTCCCCTCCCCCTGACAGCTATCAGTCTGTTGCATGTATCCATGCCTCTATTTTTCTTTTATTTATTAGATTCCACTTATGCCCTAGCTGGTTTGGCTCAGTGGATAGAGCGTTGGCATGTGGACTAAAGGATCCTGGGTTCAGTTCTGCTCAAGGGAATGTTGCGGTGCATGTGGGAGGCAGACAATCGAGGTGTCTCTCTCATATTGATGTTTCTTCCCATCCCTCCCCCTACCACTTGTAACCCCCATCTTACAATGACGCCTCTTAAAAGTTGAATTATGGAGTCATTTGTTAAAGGACAGTGGAATACAAGGGGTTAAAACTCCAAATCTCGCAGCACCGAACAGCTTGCCACGCCTGGCTTATATTGGCAGAATATCACAAAAGTATCGATTATATCTTTGGGTCTGGAGTGAGGAACCTGTTTCGCGAAAAGCATTTTTACCTAAGCAGAATTTGAGCAACTTAGTTATCTAGGAATCACTGAATCGACAGAAACACATTATCTGGGATGGACCACCTGGACAATTTAGAATAATTGTGCTGTCCAGATTCTGGGATCACTGAGTCAACAGGAATGCACTATCTGTAGCTAGTAAGGCAATTTAGGATGATTGAACTGTCTTGGGTTCCAGGAATGTGCTTCGATGACCAGTGAGATCGCAATCAATGGGATATTCAAACCATCATCAATGGAGTATTGGGATACCATACATAAGTTCAGAAAATCAAAATAACTTTTAAATGAGTACAGAACCCAAAACAGCAAGGTTAAAATATTAAACAGCAATTTTTACCCAAGTATGGTTGCTACCATACTTCATTCTCCCTCTAAGAATCAGTGGACAATTATCCTTGGGTGAGGATTAACAAAAAAACAAAAGCTTGCACATGTGAGTGAGATCACATGGTATTTGTCTTTCTTTGACTGACTTATTTCACTTAGCATAATAATACCCAGGTCTATCCATGCTGTCCCAAAAGGTAAGATTTTTTTTTTGACAAATAATATTCCATTGTGTAAATGTACCACTCATGTACAGATGGGCACTTGGACTGTTTCCATACGTTGGCTATTATAAATAATGCTGCAATAAACATAGGGGTGGATATATTCTTTTGAATTGGTGTTTTGGGCTTCTTAGGATATATTCCCAGAAGTGGGATCACTGGGTCAAAAGGCAGTTCTATTTTTAATTTTTTAGGAAACACCATAACTGTTTTCTACAGTGGCTGCGCTAGTCTGCATTCCCACTAACAATGCACAAGGGTTTCCTTTGCTCTGCATCCTCCCCTACACTTGTTTGTTGATTTTATTATGATAGCCATTTGGCAGGTGTGAGTGTTAGAGAGTGGGAATTTTTGAGCATGCTTTCTCCTAGTCGACTTGGCCATAAATCCCAGCTGCAACTAACAAAACAGCCTTACAAGATAGATCACTGTCAACTTTCCTGATAACGGATGCAGTTACTTATTCCACCAGGCGCCAGGATCCTGTAAATGACATGTTGACATTTCCTAAGAAAAACTACTTTGTTTTTAATTGTTTGCTCTGCAAAAACAGGAGGTAGTGAACGGGTTTAAATACAGTCGGACACAAAGGGTCAGGGCTGCTCTCCAGGCTTGCTGTGTGGAGAGAGAGTGCAGTCAGCCGACCGGTTATTAAAAGGCTCCCTAAATTTTAATTTGGTCTGAAATCCAGTGGTCATTTACTCGCGTTCGCTACACAACATGTGGTGATTTCTTATTGTGGTTTTAATTTGCAGCTCTCTGATGATTAGTGATGTTGAGCATCTTCTCATATGTCTATTTAGCCATCTGTATTTCCTTTTTTGAAAAGTGTCTGTACAAGTCCTTTGTCAAATTTTTCATTGGATTGTTTGTCATCCTGATGTTGAGTTGTATAAGTTCTTAATATATTTTGGATATTAATTCCTTATCAGATGTATCATTGGCACATATGTTCTCCCATACCATTTTGTTGATGATTTCTTTTGCTGTGCAAAAACTTTTTAGTTTGATGTAGTCCCATTTGTTTATTTTTTTCTTTGTTTCCCTTGCCCTAGGAGATATATATTGGCAAAAATATTGCTACCAGAGATGTCTAAGATTTACTGTCTCTGTTTTCTTCTAGGATTTTTATGGTTTTGTGACTTACATTAAGTCTTTTATCCATTTGAGTGTATTCATGTGTATGGTGTAAGTTTGTGGTCTAGTTTCATTTCTTTTGCATGTGCCAAACTTGATGAACCTTTAACCAGATTCATCAAGAATAACAGAGAGGACCCATATAGATAAAATCAGAAATGAAAGAGGAGGAATAACAACTGACATCACAGAAATACAAAGGATTATATGAAAATATATGAACAACTATATGTCAACAAATTGTAGAACCTGAGTTAAATGGACAAATTTCTAGAACATACGATCTTCCAAAACTGAATCAGGAAGAATCAGAATACTTGAATAAAGAGATTACAACTCATGAAATTGAAGCAGTAATAAAAAGTCCTGGCTGAATGGCTTTGCTGTCAAATTTTACTGATCCTTCTAACTATAGTTTGAGAAGGATCCTAACACTGATCCTTCTCAAACTATTCCTGAAAATTTAAGAGGAAGAAGACTCCAAGCTTTTTTTTATGAGGCCAGCATTATCCGAATTCCAACACCAGATAAAGACACTACAAATAAAAAATTATAGGCCAATATTCTTCATGAATATAGATGTAAAATCCTCAACAAAATTTTAGCAAATTGGATCCAGCAATACATGAAAATATCATGCACCGTGATCAAGTGGGATTTATGCTGGGGATCCAAGGTTAGTACAATATTAGCAAATCAATAAATGTGATACAACACATAAACAAAATGAAGGATAAAAAACACACAGTCATATCAATAGATGCAAGAAAACACATTTGATAAAATCCAGCACCCATTTATGATAAAAACTCTCAGCAAAGTGGGAATAGAGCATACCTCAAAATAATAAAGGCCATATATGACAAATGTACAGCCAACATTATACTCAGTGGGCAAAAGCTAAAAGCATTTCCTTTAAGATCAGGAACAAGACAGGGATGTCTGCTTTCACTACTCTTATTCAACACAGTTCTGGAATTTCTAGCCACAGTAATCAGACAAGAAGAAGAAATAAAAGGCATTCAAATTGGGAAGGAAGAAATAAAAATGTCATTATTTGCTAATGGCATGATTTATACATAGAAAACTCTAAAGGCCACCGAAACCCCAATGATTTAATAAATAAATTCAAGAAAGCAGCAGGATATAAAATTAATATTCAGAAATCAGTGGTATTCTTATATACCAACTAGAGGCCCAGTGCACAGATCCATGCACTGGTGGTATCCCTTGGCCTGGCCTGTGCCCTCTCGCAATCCAGGACCCTTGGGGGATGTTGGACTGCTGATTTCGGCCCGATCCCTGAAGGCCAAGCTGAGGGACTCCACTGGTGCACGAATCCATGGACCGGGCCGGTTTTGACCCAATCCCCGCAGGCCAGGACAAAGGACCCCACCAGTGCACGAATTCATGCAGCGGGCCTCTAGTATACATATAAGATCTTTGGTTAATCTCTTCCTGCCCTCCCCCCTCTCCTCCTTTCCTCTGAGATTCAGCAGTCTGTTCTATATTTCCACACCTCTGCATTGAGTGTCTGCCCCCTAGAGTTCAGTGTGCATTATAGCTACTGCTTGAACGGTTGGATGGTTGTTTAGGGTTTTATATATATAGATAATGAAGTATAAGAAAGAAATTAAGAAAACAATCCCATTTACTATTGCAACAAAAAATATAAGGCACCTAGGCATGAATTTAACCAAGGAGGTTAAAAGACCTGTACTCTGAAAATTGGAGGATTTTGAAGAAAGAAATTGAGGAAGATACAAATGAATGGAAGCATACACTATGTTCATGGATTGGAAGAATTAATGTCATTAAAATGTCCATTCTACCCAAAACAATTTATAGATTAAGTGCAACTCCTATTAAAATACCAATAGTATGTTTCACAGATTTAGAACAAATATTCCAAAAATGTATATGGAACCCCAAAAAGACCCCAAATATATTCAGCAATCTTGAGAAAGAAGAACAAAGTTGGAGCTATCACAGTACCAGATATCAAACTATACTACAAGGCCATTGTAATCAAAACAGCCTGGTACTGGCATAACAACAGGCACATAGATCAATGGAAAAGAACAGAATCTAGAAATAAATCCATACCTTTATGGTTAATTAATATTTGACAAAGGAGGCTATAACATACATAAAGGTATTCTCTTCAGTAAATGGTGTCAGAATGGAGATCTTGGTTGCTTGAAGGCCTGAGGGCAGAACTATTTTGTGTGTGTGTGTGTGTGTGTGTGTGTGTGTGTGTGTGTGTGTGTGTGTGTTTGCGCATGTGTACGTGCTCGCACACATGCTTTTTGATGGCTATTAGTGCCTTGGCTTAAGATCTGAGGAAGGAAGGTAGTAAAAGTTGATGTTGGTAGCCTTTGGTCTCCACGGACCCAAGAAAACCAAGGTGAAAATATTTTTAAAATTTTTTTATTGATTTCAGAGATGAAGAGAGAGGGAGAGAGAGAGAAACATCAATGATGAGAGAGAATCATTGATCAGTTGCCTCCTGCACGCCCCCTACTGGGGATCAAGTCCACAACCCGAGCATGTGCCTTTGACTGCAATTGAACCCGGGACCATCCATTCTTCAGGCAGGTGCTCTATCCACTGAGCAAGACAAGCTAGGGCCCTAGCTGAAATCTTAAAGTGGAATGTAAGAGACCAGGGGACGGGAAGGCTTTCTTCAGGTGCATCAGGAGAGAGCTGCTGCTGCCTGTTTGTTCTTTACCACCACTCTTTGGGGAGTAGAGACCACTTTGCCTTTCTCTATCTCTGGGACTGCTCCCATTTGGGGTCCAGAAACAACCAGACCTGATCTTGGTAGACAAACCCTGTGTTGGTGGGTCCCAACAACTGGAGATGATCAGTCAGAACAGTCTGGACATTCACTTAGTGACATACAGGTACTAGCAGTAAAAGAAGACAACTAAGACAGCAGTTCTCAACCTGTGGGTCGCGACCCCTTTGGGGGTTGAACAACCCTTTCACAGAGGTCGCCTAAGACATCTTGCATATCACATATTTACATCACGATTCATAACAGTTGCAAAATTACAGTTATGAAGTAGCATCGAAAATAATTTTATGGTTGGGGGTCACCATAACATGAGGAACTGTATTAAAGGGTCACAGCATTAGGAAGGTTGAGAACCACTGAACTAAGATACTAGGTAATCCCATTAAAGAAATACAAGGAGGGAGAAGGGAGAAATAAACAACACTTTCTGAGGCCATAACATGATTTCTCTTAAAAAATAGTTTAGTGGATGAATTGAAGGAAGAGATGTTTTTGTTTGAGAGTCAAAATAGATTTGAGAAATATCTCCAAAAAGCAGCAAAACTATAAAGATAAATCAAGAATAACAGAGCCCAGCCAAAACCGGTTTGGCTCAGTGGATAGAGCATCGGCCTGCGGACTGAAAGGTCCCAGGTTCGATTCCGGTCAAGGGCATGTACCTTGGTTACGGGCACATCCCCAGTAGGGGGTGTGCAAGAGGCAGCTGATCGATGATTCTCTCTCATCGATGTTTCTAACTCTCTATTCCTCTCTGTAAAAAATCAATAAAATATATTTAGTAAGAATAACAGAGCCCTAGCCAGTTTGACTCAGTGGATAGAGCATTGCTCCAGATACTGAAAGTTCCTGGGTTCAATTCCAGTCAAGGGCATGTACCTTGGTTTGCAGGTTTGATCCCCAGGCCTGGTCAGGGTGAGCGCTGGATGTAACTAACTGATGTGTCTCTTTCACATTGACATCTCTCTTTCTCTGTCTCTCCCCCTCCCTTCCACTCTCTCTAAAAATGAATAGAAAAGTATCCTCAGGTGAGGATTAACAACAATATCCAAAATGAATAACAAAGTGTAAATTAGAATTCTAGAAGGAATAAAAGACATTAATGGATGAGAGACAATAATTAAACAAACAGACTATTTCTTGAGCTATAATAAAAGGCTCACTGTGTTTCAGGCTAGACCATGCTTCTTCAACAGGGGTGATAATACATCCAAGGAGGCAAAAATGGTTCCTGAGGGGGAGGTAGCAAAAAATGTTACTCTTTTTATGTATAAAGCACAGACACAATATATAAATAGAAATGCAGGTTATCTGTGCTATTAAAATGTCATAGTAGGCAATTAAGGAAAAATGTCTTAAAGTTTCCATAAGTGAGTGATAATGAATAAAAGATAGAGAAACACTGATGAGAAAAAAGAAACACCAAGGTATGTGCTGGTAAAATTTTTGAACTCCAAGGAGAAAAGGAAAAATCTTACCACATTCAGCTAAAAAGAACATGTTGTGTACAAAAGAGGAATCATGCTGGAGTTAGATTTTTTTTTCTAAATCACTAATGCTGGAACTGAGACAGTGGAATGGCAATAAAGGACTACACCTAGCCCATACTTAGCCAAGATGTGGCGCAACTGTCAGGGTGAAATATACACAGCAATTGGGAGAGTTCCGCACTGAGAAAAATACTTGAGAGAAGACTTTGAAGATTTTCTCTATGTGAACCAGAACAAAAATTTGGGAGGAATGTAAAGAAAGGAAACACTGTGGCTTGGACTAAATCTATATATATGAAGACTAAGTGTCCCTCCAACTGTCTGACTGGTAGCTATGATGCACACTGACCACCAGGGGGAAGACGCTCAATGCAGAAGCTGCCATGATGAGCACTGGTTGGCTCCATGGATCTGGCACCACAAACCAACACTTGGCTTCCCCCAAGAGGGACACAGGTCCTGCCACCACCCCTGAGCAACACCCCACCAAATTGCAGCCAATGCTGTTGAGACCCCATGGCACAAAATGCAGACTACAGCCTAGCCCAGTCTGGAAACAGTCACTGTGGGTGCCAGTAATGGAGTCACTTAGTAATGCCCGGCTTCATTTCCCTAGTGACTTGCCTCCTTGGAGTTTATTCAGCCCAGGAACACGACTTACTTTATAGCCAGGTGCAGACATTTTACAGTTTAACCTAATATCTGTGACGCGTTTCCATGTGCCATATCTCATTTGATCCTCACAGAAGTTCTGGAGTAGGTAGACAGGAGCTTTGGTAGAATCTTATTTTCTTTTCATTAGCTGCAAAACGGAGATTTAGAAAGTTTAGAAACTTGAACCGACTTAAAAGAAGAAATGGTGGCCCTGGCCGGTGTGGCTCAGTGGATAGAGCGTCGGCCTGCGGACTGAAGGGTCCCGGGTTCGATTCCCGGTCAAGGGCATGTACCTTGGTTGCGGGCACATCCCCAGTAAGGGGCGTGCAGGAGGCAGCCGATCCATGATTCTCTCTCCTCATGGATGTTTCTCTCTCTTCCTCTCTCTCTCTAAAAAAAAAAAAAAAAAAGAAGAAATGGTGGAACTTGAAAATGACTTCAGGTTTTCTTACTGCACCAAATATAGTCAAACACTGCTACAGTTAAATATTTCACCCTTTGTTCTCCCTGTGTGATCTATAATAATAATCTGCTTTGTGTTGATATTTACTGCTGTGTTGCTGACAGTTACCTGAAAGAGAACTTAGGGTGCTTCACTGGGTTTGAAAAACTTTAGCTAAATCAGAAAGCAGGTCTAATTAAGCAAGTTTATCTATATAAATAAAGCTCTCGCTGGTGCCAATCGCACATGTGTGTTTTTATCTTTCATGTTCGATCATAAATTTGGTTGACACTTGTATTATAGAGAAAGGGCAAATAGTGATATTAAAATATTTCTTCTAATTAAGTTCCTTTCAATGTGCACAAATCCATGCACTGGGCCTCTAGTATTTAGATAATTTATTATAAAGTGTAATGGAAAAAAGTGGGACCAGGCAAATGAAATAGAAATATGGCTAAGGTAATCAAGACTCACATGTCTCCTACTAATTGTTAAGTTTGTACAATTCTATACCCTTAGACATCAGAGTTGAACATTATTAATGACTCTGGAATTTAAAACTATGTGAGGTTTTTATGTAATTCTTTTCACGAAGTATAAACCTTTAAAAACTATGAGTCCATATTAATTATAAGCACTTATATTCCCACTAGTGGCCCAGTGCATGAAATTCATGCACAAGGAGTGTGTGTGTCACTCAGCACAGCCTGCACTGTCTTCAATCAGGGACCCCTCGAGGGATTGGGCCTAAACGGGCAGTCGGACATCTCTCTCACAATCCAGGACTGCTGGCTCCCATCTGCTCACCTGCCTGCCTGATTGCCCTAACCCTTTTGGCCTGCCAGCCTGATCACCCCCTAACCATTCCCCTGCCAGCCTGATTGACACCTAACTGCTCCCCTACCGGCCCGAGTGCCCCTAAGTGCCCTCCACTGCTGGCCTGGTCACCCCTAACTGCCCTCCCCTGCCAGCCTGATTGCCCCTAATTGTCCTCCCCTGCAGGCCTGGTTGCCCCAAGCTGCCCTCCCTGCTAGCCTGGTCACCCCTAACTTCCCTTCCTTGCCAGCCTGGTTGTCCCCAACTGCCCTCCCCTGCAGGCCTAGTGGCCCCCACCTACCCTCCCCTACAGGCCTGGTCACCCCCAACTATCCTCCCCTTCAGGCCTGGTTGCCCCCAACTGCCCTCCCCTGCCAGCCTGGGCACTCCTAACTTCCCTCCCTTGCCAGGCCTGATCCCCTCCAACTGCCCTTCCTTTCAGGCCTGGTCTCTCCCAACTGCCCTTCCTGCTGGCCTGATTGCCCACTACGGCCCTCCCCTGCCAGGCATCTTGTGATGGCCATCTTGTGTGTTGGCGTGATGGTCAATTTGCATATTACCTCTGTATTATATAGGATTGTAATAAAATAGGCCTGTAGCAAGGCTACCTTAGGTGCTACATGATGTTTTTTATAGGATCCTCTGGAGAGAAGCAAGAGAGAAATGGACTGGAAGAAGTAAAGGCATTGGGAAATGGTATTAACAAACATGTCCATTAGGGACAATGATGAGGCTGGTGGAGATAGCTCTGTCTCTGGAGCCCTGGTGTAAGTGCTTCCCTCAAGGGCTTTTATGACAGAGGATGAACAAACCAACTCCTGGAATGCAACAAGCTGAATTCATCTCCAATTTAATGTCTGTTTCTGAACCTTAATCTAAGGCTGGTGAGTGAATTAGGCATCTGTGATTGGGGTGCTTCTATGATCAAGTAAAGGTTGGGCTGATATTATGTCCCAGACAGGCCAGAGATACAGGACTCTGAAAGATATTGATACATGTGGGTGTTAATTAGAAAAGACCAAACACACAAATCTGGTTGGTTACAGTAGAAGTGTAGGTTGAAGTGTGGGATAGGAGTTTCCTGATGTTATTGAAAATATGTAAGTAAAGCAAAACCATCCAAAAAATAACAGGTCCCGGATAATTTGACTATGTCTGAAAAAACCCACAGATGTCTGAAGACATATCTTGGAAAATATGAGAAGAGCCTTGATGATGACTGAGATCTGTGCCCGGTACCCTTCAGTCCACCTACAGAAACAATATCCACTGAACCAAACCAGCATTTTTTTTTCTTTTTAAATCCTCCTCTAAGGTTGTGTTCTTTTCATTGATTCTAAAGAGAGAGGAAGAGAGAGGGAAAGAGAAAGAGAAACATCTATCAGTTGCCAAAGCAATCTGACAGGGATGGAACCCACAACCTGAGTATGTGCACTCACCTGGAATCAAGCCCATGACCCTTTGGTGCATGGAGGACACTCTAACTACTGATCCACACTGACCAGGGCCTGATGGTACATTTAAAAAAATTTTCAGATCTTCCCTGGCCAGGTGGCTCAATTGGTTGGATTCTCAACCTGTACACCAAAGGATTTCCTGTTGGATTCTAGGTTAGGGCACATACTTAGGTTTAGGTTAGATCCCGCTGGGTCAGCAGGTGCGGAGGTAGCCTACTGATATTTCTCTGTCACCTGGATGTTTCTCTCTCTAAAAATCAATTTTAAAACCATCCTCAGGTGATAATTAAAATTTTTCAGATATAAAATTTTATTTGTTTCTTTTTAAATTTTATTTTTCATTTGCAGTTCACTTTCACTATCCTATCCTATATAATAAAACCCTAATATGCAAATCGACTGAACTGTGGAATGACTTGTCCCTATGAACTGACCACCAAGGGGCAGATGTTCAATGTAGGAGCTGCCCCCTGGTGGTCAGTGCGCTCCACAGGGGGAGCGCCGCTCAGCCAGAAATGGCGCTCATGGCTGGCAAGTGTAGCAGAGGTAGCAGGAACCTCTGTGGCAGCACTAAGGAGCAGTGAGCCAAGTGGTAGGGAGCAGCAAGCAGACAGGCAGTAAGGAGTGAGGGGTCCTGGACTGTGAGAGGGCACAGGCTGGGCAGAGGGACCCTCCTCCCCATCCCAATGCACAAATTTTGAACACCAGGCATTAGTTATAAAATAAATGTCATGTGATATAATTACAGCATAGTTAATAATACTTCATTGCATATTTGAAAGTTGCTAAGAGGGTAGACTTTAAAATTCTTCTTACAAGAAATAAAATTTTTATATCTATGAATAATGTCGAAAGCTTGCTAGACTTAATGTGGTTATCATTTAAAAATATATAAATATGGTACCATTATGTTGTATATCTGAAACTAATATAATGAAAAGATTTTTGGGGGGAGAAACCAAGATGGCGACATAAGTAAACACCTGATCTTGCTGCCGCGCACAACCACTTCAAAACTACAACTAAAAGACAAAACAGACATCATCTAGAACCACAGAAAGCCTGGCTAAGTGGAAATTCTACAACTAGAAGGGAAGAGAAAAGCACACTGAGACTCAGAGGAGGTGCAGAAGGAAAGGCAGAGGTACGGAGGCGTGCGCGTGAAGAAGGCTGGCAAATGAGTACGCAGCTGTCTTTTTCAACCCGCAGGGAGACACAAGCTCCTGACTGCTCTGAACTCCAGTTCCAGGCGAAATTCTGGGGACCCAGACTCATAGGAGGAGAAACTGGATTGTCTGGCAGTGGGTGGAACTCAAGGGTGGCTTTCTCTCAGAGGTGCTTGCAGCGATTACTGTGGGACACTGAGAACTGGGGGCCTCAGGGCAGGGCTGACGGGAAGCCATTGCTGTTTGCTCCGCCCTGAGACTCTGCCCCATCCAAGCTGTGCACAGAGGATTTTGCATATGAATGGCCTGGTCCTTTGAAAACTAAACTTACCTAACAAACTGCAGCTGAGTCAGTGAGACACAGAACATCCAAAAGAAGGCCCAGGGCCCCATAGCAGCTTGCATTGCTTCACAGCTGGGCCTCATCTGGGCACCTCCAAAACCCAAACAAAGAAGAGGAATCTGCAGATCTCTCCAAGCTCATGCTGGGTGGCCTCAGGCAGAGGCTAAATTAGCACCTCCTTGGAGATCCAAGAGCCAGTGTACCCAGTGGTCAGATTGGGACCATCTAGATTACAACTCCTCAGATCCATAAGGGACACACTCAGGGGGCAGACGCAGTGAGCACCAAAGCCCCACTGAAGCAAGTCTTGCCTCATAAAAGTGTTTCCAGCACAGAAATTCTCCCATCGTAGACACAGCTGATCCTCATAGCCAATTGGCCTGGAGGTCAATTCCTCATAGTGATACCAACAACAATCAAGGCTTAACTACAACAAAACTGTGCACACAGCCCACAAAGGAGTGCACCAAGAGTGTCCACCTCAGGTAATTGGGGAGGCTGAGCCACTGGGCCCTATAGGACACCTAGCACACAAAGCCACTTTATCAACTCAGGGAAGCAGTCAAAATGTGGAGACAGAGAAACCGGTCACAAATGAAAGAAATGGAGAAAGCAAACGACTGGATATAGAGTTCAAAACCACGGTTATAAGGTTTTTAATAATTTTCCAGAAAAGGCCAATAAATTTAGTGAGACCCTTGAGGATATGAAAAAGGACCAACTAGAAATTAAGCATACACTGAATAAAATAAAAAATAATATACAGAGATCCAACAGGAGACTAGAAGATCGGAAGAATCAAGTCAAAGTTTTGAAATACAAAGAAGCAAAATACACCCAACCTGAAAAGGAAAAAGAAAAAAGAAAAAAAAAATGAAGGTAGTGTAAGGAGCCTCTGGGACAACTTCAAGCACACCAACATCCGAGTTATGGGGGTGCCAGACAAATAGAGAGAGCAAGATACTGAAAACCTACTTGAAGAATATAATGATAGAAAACTTTCCCCACCTGGTGAAAGAAATAGACTTACAAGTCCAGGAAGCGCAGAGAACCCTAAACAAAAGTAATCCAAAGAGGACCACACCAAGACACCATGATTAAAATGCCAAGAGCAAAAGACAAAGAGAGAATCTTAAGAGCAGCAAGAGAAAAACAGTTAGTTACCTACAAGGGAGCACCCATACGATTGTCAACAGAAACTATGTGGGCCAGATGGGAGTGGCAAGAAATATTCAAAGTGATGAATAGCAAGAACCTACAACCAAGATTACTCTACCCAGCAAAGCTATCATTCAGAATTGAAGGTCAGATAAAGAGCTTCACAGATAAGAAAAAGCTAAAGGAATTCATCACCGCCAAACCAGTGTTATATGAAATGCCGAAAGGAAAAATAAGAAAAGGGTAAAGATAAAAATTATGAACAACAAATACATATTTATCAACAAGTGAATCTAAAAATCAAGTGAATAAAAAATCTGATGAACAGAATAATCTGGTGAATATAATAGGATCAGGGGTATAGAAAGGGAGTGGACTGAAATTCTTGGGGGGGAAAGGGGTGTGGGGGGTGCGGGAAGAGACTGGACAAAAATCATACACCTATGGATGAGGACAGTGGGGGGGAAGTAAGGGCGTGGGGTCTGGTGGGAACCGGGTGGAGGGGAGTTATGGGGGAAAAAATGAGGGACAACTGTAATAATCTGAACAATAAAGATTAAAAAAAAAAGAAAAGATTTTTTGAAAATCACAATTTATTTCTGGCTGGTGTGGTTTAGTGGTTGAGTATTGACCTATGAACCAAGAGGTCACAGTTTGATTTCTGGTCAGGGCATAAACTTTGGTTGCATGTTTGATCCCCAGTGTGGGTGTGCAGGAGGCAACCAATCAGTGATTCTCTCTCATCATTGATATTTCTTTCTCTCTCTCTCCCTCTTCTTTCCTTTCTTAAATCAATAAAAATATATTAAAAGAATAAAAGCCCCAATTTACTTCTGTATTCTCCTCCCCAAATCTCTTTTTAAAAAAATATATATATTTTATTGATTTTTCACAGAGAGGAAGAGAGAGGGATAGAGTTAGAAACATCGATCAGCTGCCTCTTGCACACCTCCTACTGGGGATGTGCCCACAACCAAGGTACATGCCCTTGACCAGAATCGAACCTGGGACCTTTCAGTCCGCAGGCCGACGCTCTATCCACTGAGCCAAACCGGTTTCGGCCTCCCCAAATCTCTTAACTTCAGTATAATATTGAAAAGAACACTAGACAAATCTCAATTGAGGGACATCTTATACTGATTAAAACCGTCAGATCCTCAAAAACAAGGAAAATCTGAGGAATGGTTATAGCCAAGCATCCCCAAGAGAAGTGACTACTAAATAGAATGTGATATCTTGAAGGGATCCTGGAATAGCAAGTGGACATCAGGTAAAATTTCAGGAAGTCTGAATATGGTATGGATGATAGTTAATATAACGTATTAGTACTAGTTTATTAATTGTAGCAAATGTATTATACTAAGGTAACATGTTAACTGCGTTGGTGGTAGCTGTGTACTACGCAGTTTTTCTTTAAAGCTGTTCTACAAAGTAAATTTATAAAAAATAATTTTACATTGATTTTCAATTTATATGTTTGATGAGAGCAATAATCCTCATAAAATTCACAATAACACTACCATAAGTGTCCAGCTCTTCCCACTTCTGGGTATATATCCAAAAGAACTAAAATCAGGCTAAGAGATATTTGCCCATATTTCCTTTCAATTAATTTTGTAAGAAATTGAATAATAGAACTCAATTTTTATTAGTGCTTCTTTTTCAATTGATATACTCTGATGGGGCAATTTGTTCTAACACCATGTTATAAAGCAGTGATTTTGAACTTTTTCTTCTCATGGTACACATAAAGTAATTACTAAAATTCTGCAGCACACCAATATATATATATATATATATATATATATATATATATATATATATGTATATATATATATATATATATATATATATATTTTTTTTTTTTTGCCGATCTGACAAAAAATAGGTATCATTTTGATTTATTCACACCGACAGCTATTGTGTTGGCTGTTGTCATTTTTTAATTTGGCAATCTAAGGGAAAAGAGATCAGTGCCCTGGACTAAATAGTTAGGTATTGCCTGTTTTAAAAATTCTTGCGGCACACCAGTTGAAAATTGCTGTTATATAGTTTAATAATCCCCTCTGCTGACACACTCCCAGTGCCCCCAATTTGAAGCAAGTGAACAGTAACAATTGTCAAATTCATGGAATAAAAAGTTGAAATGCATAGTTACCATAATGTGAACTAGTGAAAGGAGACAAATCCCAAAAACTGGGATGTAAGAATTTTCTTACAAGAGTCTACTGGTCACATGACAGTTATGCTGTTAATTTGAGAAGAGAGAGGTGTATCTAACTTTACAAGAAAGTGCAATGCATTTTTGATCATTTATTGGACATTTTGGAATATTATAAATTGATCTTAGAATTTCTAGGAAATATAAAATTTAGCAAATATCACCTATTTGAAAGTAAATTATTATACAAAGTGGAATTGTGTCTTGAGACTGTCAGAACAATAGCTTCTCACAAGTCTGATTACTTCTGAGTTCTGTACATGCTGCTGTCTTAATAGATACTCATTGGACTCCTTAAACATTGAGTGTGAGGTGCACAAATGTGCTAATTCTATCTACAAAGACATGCATGAATAATAAAGTGTTAATTTTATAAAATTATTTAACTAATAAAACTTAGTAAGGTTTTTAGAAGATCATAAAGTATAGAAGACTAGCTGATAAAAATTTTCTGTATGTATTTATATTAAGAAACACACTTTTTCCCCCCCTAAAGGTGGGATTACTTTGTTCTTCCTGTCTTTATTATCTGATTTTTAAACAATAAGGTACAAGATTACCTTTATAATCAGAATATAAAGTTATTTCCAAGTTGAAAAAAATTTCACACCATACATTCAGGATAAGTATAATCTAGATTAAATACTTACAAAAGAGTATAAAGAAAACACATTTTTTCCCCCCAGCAACCATAAATGTAGAGTTTTGGTGGCCAAATACTAAACAGAATGATACATTAGGCAGGCAAAGGAAATGAAAATACGTCACAAATGTCAAGAGTGATTTCTTCTTTATATTGTGCCCAAACATTTATGTACCCTTAGGAAATAATTAAAACTCCTTATTGCCCTGGCTGGTGTTGCTCAGTGATTTGAATGTTGGCCTGTGCATGGAAGGGTTGCGGGTTCGATTCGCAGTCAAGTGCATGTACCTGGGTTGTGGTTTTGTTTCCTGCCCACTGGTGGGGAGCGTGAGGGAGGCAGCCAGTAGATGTGTCTCTCTCACATCCATTTTTTTCTTTCCCTCTCTCCCTTCCACTCTCTCTGAAAGCAATGGGAAAAAATATCCTCAGGTGAAGATTAACAAAAACCACACCAAAAACAAAAAACACGCTCATTATTTATGAATATGAATCTTATGTCCACTCCAGGGATGAATATACCTGCAACATCATCCTTTACATGAAATATGAAAAATTGAAAATTATTTTTACATTTTAATTGCATGGATTAATATTAGAGATTGGAAATAACTTTAATATTAATTTAATTCAATATAGGTATTAAAACAGGCTTGCAGAAAAGCTGTTTTAGACGGGAGAGATTTTCTTGGAGTAAAACATCATAAATGTGAACACTTGGTGTGGGATGGGTTTCAGGACATGTGAGTAGGAGCAGGAGATAAAACAGGAGAAGCTCTAGGGAGGGGGAAATAGACCTGGGAATAAGGCCATTTAGGAAGAGGGTGAGGCTGTTGGAGACAGCTGTGTCCCTGGGGTCCTGATGTAAGTGCTTCCTTCAAAGGCTCTCATGAAAGAGAATAAATAGCTCAACTGCCTGGGCCCCAACAAACTGAATTTCATCTCCAATCTCACGTCTGTTCCTGAAGACTCAGTAAAAGCTGGTAAGTGAAATAGACATCTATGGGTGGAGTGGTTTCAGGATCAGGGTCAGGACTGAGCTGGTCAGGCCATACAGGCCAGAGGGGTCAGGACTCTTTGATGTTATTGATATATATGGATGCAGAATTATAAAGATGAGAAGCATTTTTCTGGTTGGTTACAGAAGAAGTGGAGGGTAAGATGTGGGAAGGGAGTTTGAGAGTACTAGTATATGGGTAGCTGAGGTTAATGAAGGTTGGCAAATAAAGAGAAGTAATCCTATATAATAAAAGGCTAATATGCAAATTGTCCCCTCGGGCAGGAGTTCAACCGAGTGGGAGTTCGACCCGACCTTGCGGCTGTCAACCGGCCAGATCAGGGCCCCCACTGGCCTCCCCAACTTCCCATAACCTCCCCCACCCCCACTAAGCCCCACCCTGATTGCCTCCCCCACCTGTTCGGGGTGGGGCCAGCTGACCAACTGCCCACTGCCCCTTCCTCTGGCCGGCCCCACCTCCAATTGGGACCCCACCCGTGCATGAATTCGTGCACAGGGCTTCTAGTCCAATATATGACAAGTGTTCTAATAATGAGATGACATGAGAAAACAGAAAAGATATTGACTTAGACTGCAGACCCCTCTTGGCAAATATGAGAAGAGCCCCGAGAATGACAAGGATCTGTGTTGGCCTTCCCAAAGCAGGACTTGGGAAGTGAGCCAGGACACCTTGGGCTGTTATGAAAGGGGAATAATGGGGGAAGAGCATTGAGTGGAACATGTAGATAAACTTGTGTCAGACCAAAGTCACTCTACCTTGGACAGGAGACCAATCGAACAGGCATATCTTCGACCTTTGAGCTCCCTGGTTTCTCTCTCTGGCTCCAATGAACACAATTTCCTCTGCTGCTCTCTTTCCTCAAACACATGGCCATCACTAGCTTCCATAATCTTCCCTCCTTTCCAGCTCTGCATTTGTTGCTTTGTGTCTTCTGTGGCCTCTTCTTTCTTGCCATTTTCCCCCTTTACATTCCCAGTCAGGTCTGTTGGGACACACACCAGCCACACCAGCTCTCACATCCCTCTGATACCATCCCACTTTTTTTTTTCTTTTTCTTTTTCCATGCAGGAGGTCAGCTGCCTTCACTGGAGACAACTTAAAAAAATTATATTTTGCCGAAACCGGTTTGGCTCAGTGGATAGAGCGTCGGCCTGCGGACTCAAGGGTCCCAGGTTCGATTCTGGTCAAGGGCATGTACCTTGGTTGCGGGCACATCCCCAGTAGGGGGTGTGCAAGAGGCAGCTGATTGAAGTTTCTCTCTCATTGATGTTTCTAACTCTCTATCCCTCTCTCTTTCTCTCTGTAAAAAATCAATAAAATATATTAAAAGAAATTATCTTTCTTGTTGAAAGTATTACAGATGTCCCCCCTTTTTTCCCATTGACTCCCAGCACCCCACACCCATCCCTTCCAGGCCTTCATCACACTATTGTCTGTGTCCATGGGCTATGTACATATGCATATAAATTCCCCAGTTAATCTCTCCCCACCCTTCTACTCCCTCTGAGATTTGTCAGTCTGTTCCATGCTTCTATGTTTCTGGATCTATTTTGCTCATCAGTTTATTTTGTTCATTAGACCCACATATGCGTGAGATCATGTGATACTTATCTTTCTCTGACTAGCTTATTTTGCTTAGCATAACACTCTCCAGGTCCTTCCATGCTGACTCAAAGGGTAAGAGATCCTTCTGTTTTACAGCTGCATAGTATTTTACAGTATAAATGTACCACAGCTTTTTTATCCATTCATCTACTGATGCACTTGGGCTGTTTCCAGATCTTAGCTATTGTAAATTGTGCTGCAATGAACATAGGGGTACATATGGTGCATATATTCTTTCTGATTGGTGTTTCAGGTTTTCTTAGGATATATTCCTAGAAGTGGGATCACTGGGTCAAGTGGCAGTTCCATTTTTAATTTTTTGAGGAAACTCCATATTGTTTTCCACAGTGGCTGCACTAGTCTGCATTCCCACCAGCAGTGTACAAGGGTCCCCTTTTCTCCACATCCTTGCCAGCACTTGTTGTTTGTTGATTTGTTGATGTTAGCTCTTCAACCTATCTGTTTATGTCAAACCATAAGTTCTTAGGACTCGGTCAAATTCCCTTTTCTCCTCCTATATCTCCAGTTTGTAATATGGTACCTGAAAAACAGTTACTGCTTCCTAAATGACAGAGTTCACGAATGAATGAATGCACACTAAGAATTAAATGATAGAATTTCCACCTGAAGAAAAAGCTTTAAAATATCATGCACAATGCCTCCCAGCAACAATGCCTTACTTTCAAATTTTAGTCATTTATAAACTTAGTTCCTTCAGGTGTGAGCATGAGCAGTGCCTCACCTCAGGCACACAGGCCCTGTTCATGTTACCTCTTAAAGTTCCCTTGACTCACTTCACAAGCGAGCAGATTGTATATGTTGAAATCAGAGAGATTTCAAATCTCATTTCCGACAATTATACCAAAGTTGCCTGAATAAACATCTCCCAGCTTTTTTCAGTATTCCCTATGCACAGCCACCCTGAGCTGAACACTGTTCAATGAAGATGCTATATACTTTGATTTGAATACCCATGTTTTCTTTTGTTGTTTTTCTTTCTTTTCTTTATGATAAAGTACCCACCACAAAGGTAAGTTCAAGTTCTTCACGTTCAAGAAACACTTGTTACAGCCTTTCCAGATACATAGAAAAATTCCCTTTTGTCTTTTCATAATCCTCTGTTTGTAGGAGAAATACATTCAACAAAATGTTTTCTTTGATTAGCTGGGAATATGTATACCTTTTAATCATTCATTAAGGCAGAGATTATATTCTATTACCTTTTATGTTTCTTTTGATTTGCATGTTCAAAGAAGAAGGAATGTGTCAAAAGTTCTTGGTGCCTTCAGAAAGAATATTGCAAGGAGTAGTAGGTTTTCCTGTGTCTGTGAATAAGAAGTGATGTCTGTGGTGGTCTCCCCACATGTGACTACCTTAAACCACACTGGTGTTAGCCACACAGTCTTCCGCTTGCTGGGCATCCCTGGCCTAGAGAACCAGCACATGTGGATTTCCATCCCCTTCTTCATTTCCTATATCATCGCCCTGCTTGGGAATAGTCTGCTCATCATTGTTATCCTCACAAAGAGCAGCCTCCATGAACCCATGTACCTCTTCCTCTGCATGCTGGCCGGAGCAGACATTGTCCTCTCCACGTGCACAGTACCTCAGGCCTTGGCCATCTTCTGGTTCCATGCTGGGGAGATCTCCCTGGATCGCTGCATCGCTCAGTTCTTCATCATCCACTGCACTTTCATCTCTGAGTCAGGGATCCTGCTGGTGATGGCATTTGACCGCTACATTGCCATATGCTACCCACTTAGATACACAGCTATTCTTACATATACACTGATTGGGAAAATTGGTGTTACCATCTTTTTGAGAAGTTATTGTACAATTTTCCCCATAATATTTCTTTTGAAAAGGTTGACTTTCTGCCAAAATAATATTATTCCGCATACCTTTTGTGAACACATCGGCTTGGCCAAATATGCTTGTAATGATATCCGAGTGAACATCTGGTATGGACTTTTTGTAATAATAATGACAGTGGTTTTAGATATGCTGTTAATTTTTGTTTCCTATGTGCTGATTCTCCATGCTGTCTTCCACATGTCTTCCCAAGATGCTCGTCAGAAAGCTCTCAATACATGTGGTTCCCATGTCTGCATCATCATCCTCTTTTATGGGCCTGCCATCTTCACTACTCTTACTCAGCGGTTTGGACGCCACATTCCTCCTCATATCCATATTTTGTTTGCTAATGTCTGCATTCTGGTTCCACCTATGCTGAATCCCATCATATATGGGATCAAGACCAAGCAAATCAAAGAGCAGGCTGTTCACATGTTTTTCCCAAATCAGGAATAACTTTGGAAGAGGACCAGAATTTTCAGCATCTATAGCTAGCTATTTATGGTGTGATCTATGGAAGTGGTGGGTGGAAATATTAGTGGTAAACTGAAACACTAGGAAATAGCTCGAAGATTGTGTTTCTGAAGCAAGTTCACCAAGAATGTTATAGGATGTGAGTATTCAACTGTCAACGAGAGAGAGAGAGAGAGAGAGAGAGAGAGAGAGAGAGAGAGAGAGAGAGAGAGAATGGCCATGGTTTGCTTTCTACAACTTTCTTAGTCCTCTTAGTTGCTTTTTCTTACTAATTTAAAAATAACAATCCTTATTTTAAGGACAAAGCACTTAAAATTATTTTTTTTTAAATTCTTACCCAAGGATATTTTTCCTGTTGATTTTTAGAGAGAGTGGAAGGTAGGGAAAAAGGGGGAAAAAGAAGGTGGGGGAGAGATAAAGAGGGGGTGGAAAGGGAGAGAGGTGAGTGAAGTAGCATGAGAGAACTTTGTGGTAATAGTGAAACAGGAATTTTAGGGGTAAGCTAGGACAGGTTTAGGATATTTTAGAAATTTTGGAAATTAAGGGGACCATGGAGGAAAGCACAGGGCTGTTTTAGAGCAGCAGAAGGTATATTTCCATAGAATGAGGAAGCTGGGAACAGTCTATATTTACAAAATAAAGAGAAGGAATCCCTTCATTCAGAGGGAGGAGAAGAAATCCCAAAAGGGGGGGAACAATAAGGAAGGAGGGGGGAGAAATTCATATTTGCCATGTGAGGTTCAACCTTTGAGCCCAGGAGTTACTATAGTAACCAGTCTAAGGGAATAGTGACCAATCAGAGGGGATATGGGGTACCAGGATCTGCAGCCTTTCTAAGCCATTGGGAAGAGGAACTCAGTGGGACCCTTTCCCCCTTCCTACTTGGGAATCCATTCTGTGGGACTCTTCCCTCTCCCCATGTGGGAGTCTGTACTTGTTCTTCAATAAATCTCCACTTTTGCTATACCACTTTCAGTCCTTGGATTCATTCTTCGATTCCTGTGGACAAAGAATCCGGGTTCCAGTCCAAAAATTCGGTATCAATGGAACACTTCTCTAAATTGATTGCAGTGGTGCTTACATAAATCTACACATATGGTAATATTGCATAGAATTACACACACACACAATAAATGCATTTAAAATTATTGATCCTGTCTAATAAAAGGGTAATATGCAAATTGACTCTCACTCCAACACACAAGATGGCTGCCCCATGTGGTCAAAGATGGCCGCCCCTATGTGGACACATGATGACCACCACAAGATGGCCAACAGGGGAGGGCAGTTGGGAGGGACCAGGCCTGCAAGGGAGGGCAGTTGGGGGCAATCAGGCCTGTAGGGGAGGACAGTTGGGGGGGACCAGGCCTGCAGGGGAGGGCAGTTGGAGGGACGAGGCCTGAAGTGGAGGGCAGTTGGGGGATCCAAGCCTGCTAGGAGGGATGTGGGGGAACCAGGACAGCAGGGGAGGGCAGTTTGGGGTGACTGGTCCAGCAGGAGAGGGCAGTTAGGGGCAAGCAGGCCTGCAGGGGAGGGCAGTTTGGAGCAACCAGGCCTGTAAGAGCGGGCAGTTGGGAGGGACAAGGCCTGCAGGGGAGGGCAGTTAGGGGGGACCAGGGGAGGGCAGTTAGGTGTCAATCAGGCTGGCAGGGGAGTGTTTAGGGGTGATCAGGCTGGCAGGCAGAAGCAGTTAGGGGCAATGAGGCAGGCAGGCAGGTGAGCGGTTGGGAGACAGCAGTTTTGAATTGTGAGAGGGATGTCCAACTGCCTGGCAGTCAGGCATCCCTCGAGGGGTCTCAGATTAGAGATGGTGCAGGCTGGGCTGAGGGTCACCCTGAGCCCACCATGCACGAATTTTGTGCACTGGGCCTCTAGTATTTATTTATTTATTTTTTATTTTTATTTTTATTTTTTATATTTTATTGATTTTTCACAGAGAGGAAGGGAGAGGGATAGAGAGCTAGAAACATCGATGAGAGAGAGACATCGACCAGCTGCCTCCTGCACACCCCCCACCGGGGGGGATGTGCCCGCAACCAATGTACATGCCCTTGACCGGAATCGAACCTGGGACCTTCGAGTCCGCAGACCGACGCTCTATCCACTGAGCCAAACCGGTTTCGGCAAGGGCCTCTAGTATTTAAATAAGATATGTGGACTTTACCAACGTCACTTTGTTTAGATATTATACTCTAGTTATGCAAGATATTACTATTGGGTAATATTGAGTGAATGGTACAAGGGATCAACCTTTACAATGTTGTGTTTTTTGTGTATGTGTTTTTTACAAGCACCTGTGAATCTATAACTATTTCAAACTATATTACAAAGCTACAGTAATCAGACAATATGGTACTGGCAGAAAAACAGACACATAGATCAATGGAACAGAACACACAGAAAGAAGTAAACTCTCACACATACGGTGAACTAATATTTGACAAGGGAACCAAGGATAATTATTGGGGAATGGATGGTCTCTTAAATAAATGTTGTTCATAAAACTGGATAATCACAGAAGAATGAAAGTGGACCCTGAACTTACACCACTCAAAAAAAAAAAAAAAAAAAAAAGAACTGAAAATGGATTAAAAACCTAAAGATCAGATCTGAAAGTATAAAACTTCTAAAAGAAAACATAAGAAATAAGCTCCTTGACATTGGGTCTGCCAATGATATTTTGGATGTGACATCAAAAACACAAGCAACAAAAGCAAAATCAATAAGGGGGAACTACGTTAAACAAAAGGGCTTTGCATTGGAAAAGAAATGATCAACATAATAAGAAACCTATGGAATTAGAGAAAATATTTGCAAAACAGATACCTGATAAGGGGTTAATATGCAAAATACATAAGGAACTCATACAATGCAAGAGCAAAACACCCACACAACCTAATTAAAAATGGTCTAGGATCTGTATAAACAGTTTTCTATTCTAAAAAAAATGTTTTTATTGATTTTAGAGAGAGAGTAAGGGAAAGGGAAAGACAGAGAGAAACATTGATTGACTGGCTACCTGCCCCTGCCTCCCCCTTCCCTCCCCCGCCCAGGCCCTTACTCCCCCTCCCTCCCCACCCCCCACCCCATGATCCAGCTCTGACCAGGAATCAAACTGGTGACCTTTAGATGCATGACATGATGCCCAAACAGTTGAGCCACACTGGCCAGAGCTAGACAGTTTTTTAAAGAAAACATATAGCCCTTGCTGATTTTGCTCAGTGGATAGAGCATCAACCTGTGGACTGAAGGGTCCTGGGTTTGATTATAGTCAAAGGCACATGCCTGGGGTGTGAGCTTGATCCCTAGTGGGGGGTGTGCAGGAGGCAGCCTATCAATGATTCTCTCTCATCATTGATGTTTCTATCTCTCCCTCTCCCCTTTTCTCTGAAATCAATAAATATAAAAAAGACTTAAATGGCCAATAGGTACATAAAAAGATGGTTCAACATCACCAATCATCAAGAAATACAAATTGAAACTATAATTATTAATTACTTTACATTGTTTGAATGGCATTATAAAAACAAACAAACAAGAGATAGCAAGTGTTGGTGAGAATGTGGAAAAAAAGCAAAATATTGTGCACTATTGGTGGAATGTAAATTGGTTCAGCCACTTTGGAAAGCAGTTTGAAAGTTCCTTAGAAAATTAAAAACAGAACTACCACATAATCCAGGAAACCTACTTCTGGATGTATATCCCAAGGAAATGAAATCAGCACCTTGAAGAGATATTTGTACTGCTACATTCATCACAGCATTATTAACATTAGCCATATATGGAAATAACCTAAATATCTGTGTGCTGATGAAAGGACAAAGAAGTAATGTATATATAAAATTTATCTATGAGATAGAAGGAAATCCTGCCATTTGTGAAAATATGGATGGACCCTAAGGACACTGTTTTAAGTGAAACAAGGCAGTCATAGGAGGATTAATACTGCATTTTTCTACTTACATGAGGTATCTAAAGTAGATAAAAGCAGAAGTAGAATGTTGATTACTGGGGACTGAGGAGAAAGGGAAATAGGAAATGGATGTTCAGTGAGTCTGAGGTTTTAGTCATACAAAATGAAAACGTTCTAGAGATTTGCTGAACTACATTATACTTATAGTTAACAATACTGTCCTACAAGCATGTCAAACTCAAAGGTTAACATGGGCCAAATAAACAAGGTTTAAGTTTATGTGGGCCCGCAAAAAATCAAAGCTTCAATTTTCACAGAAATGTAGGTTTATTTCAATAGAGACATGCTGAATATAAAGGGCTGAAATTAATGAGTAATCGTTAATGAGTATTCATTGTGGGCCGAAAATTTGACTTGCTTGCTGTACTGTGTACTTAAAATTTTGTTAGAAAGGTAGATATTATGTTGTGTGTTTTTTTTTTACCACAACCTCCCACCCCCGCCCAACTACAAAAAATCCATTTTACCTTTAAAGATTTTAGTAGGTTAAAAATAAAGTGATGAAGTAAGATATACCTGCTAACACTAATCAAAAGAAAGCTGAAGATAAATATATATCCTTATATAATAAAAGGCTAATATGCAAATTGTTCCCTCAAGCCAGAGCTTGACAACCGGGAGCTTGACCAGTCACTATAATGTGCACTGCGGCTGCCATTTGACCTGATCCAGGCCCGATTGGTACCCCCCAACCTCCTGTGGTCCCTGCCCTGGCTGGCCCAGCCCCCAATCGCCCCTCACCCACCCCCATCGGGGGTGGGTCCAGCTGGCCAACCATCCGTGGCTCCTCCCCTCAGCCAGCCAGCTGTGCCCCCGCACCCTCATAGCCCTTGATCACTGGCCAGGCTGAGGGACCCACCAGGCCTCTAGTATCCTATATAATAAAGAGATAATGTGCAAATCGACCATCACACCCTAACAAGATGGCTGCCTATGACCATGCCAGCAGGGGGATTAGTGAGAGACCACCAAATGACTGAACAAGCAGGCTGCATGGGGTGACCAGGTCAGCAGAGGGTTTTAGTGAGGGATGATCAAACGACTGAACAAGCAGGCTGTGTGGGGCGATCTGGTCGCCAGGGGGGTTAGTGAGGGACGACCAAACGACTGAACAGCAGGCTGCGTGGGGTGACCAGGCTGGCGGGGGGGCCATGAGGGATGACCAGGCCAGCAGGGGGGGGCAGTTAGGGGTGACCAGGTCAACGGGGGGGTTGAATTGGGGGTGACCAGTCTGGCAGTGAGGGCAGTTGGGGGCGATTAGGCTGGCAGGGGGGGCAGTGAGGGGTGACTAGACCTGCAGCGGGGGGGGGGGGGGGGGGGGCAGTTAGTGGCAATCAGGCAAGCAGGCACTTGAGTGATTAGGAGCCAGCAGTCCAGGATTGTGAGAGGGATGTCCGACTGCCAGTTTAGGCCTGATCCCTGGAGGGGTTCCAGACTAGAGAGGGTGCACGCTGGGCTGAGGGGACCCCTCCCCCATCCACACATTTCATGCACCAGGCCTCTATTATATATCTATTAGAGGCCCGGTGCACAAAATTTGTGCACAGGGGTGTGTATCCCTCAGCCCAGCCTGCACCCTCTCCAATCTAGGACCCCTCTCACAATCAAGGACTGCTGGCTCCCAACTGCTCCCCTGCCTGCCAACCTGATCACCCCTAACCACTCCCCTGTCAGCCTGGTCACCCCTAACTGCCCTCCCCTGCAGGCCTGGTCACCCCTAACTGCCCTCCCCTGCAGGCTTGATTGCCCCCAACTGCCCTCCCTTGTAGGCCTGGTTCCTCCCATCTGCCCTCCCCTGTTGGCCTGATTGCCCACAACTGCCCTCCCTTGCAGGCCTGGTTCCTCCCAACTGCCCTCCCCTGTCGGCCATCTTGTGGTGGCCATCTTGTTTTCACATGAGGGCAGCCATCTTTGACCACATGAGGGCAGCCATCTTGTGTGTTGGAGTGATGGTCAATTTGCATATTACTGTTTTATTAGATAGGATAGAGGCCTGGTACACGGGTGGGTGCCAGCTGGTTTGCCCTGAAGGGTGTCCCAGATCAGGGTGGGGGTTCCCTTGGGGCGTGGGGGGCCTGGACAAGGGGCCTGTGGTGGTTTGCAGGCCTGCCATGCCCCCCGGTGACCCAAATGGAGGCCTGGTATCTGGGATTTATTTATCTTCTATAATTGAAACTTTGTAGCCTTGAGCGGAGCCAAGCCTCCTTCTTGCTTTGTGACTGCAGTCATTTTTTTTGGGATTCATTTATCTTCTATAATTGAAACTTTGTAGCCTTGAGTGGAGGCCTAGGCCGGCCAGGGTGTGTGGAAAGCTTGGCTTCCTACATTACCTGGGCAATCCTAGCCTCCTGCTCTCTCCAGCTCTGTGGCTGCAGCCATCTTGGTTGGATTAATTCGCATACTCGATTCTGATTGGCTGGTGGGCATGGCTTGTGGGTGTAGCAGAGTGATGGTTAATTTGCATATTGCTCTTTTATTAGATAGGATATTTTAAAATATATTTTTATTGATTTCAGAGAGGAAGGGAGAGAGAGATAGAAACACCAATGATGAGAGATAATCATTGATTGGCTGCCTCCTGCATGCCCCCCACTAGGGATCGAGCCTGCAACCCAATCATGTGCCCTTGACTGGAATTGAATCTGGGACTCTTCAGTCTGCAGGAAGATGCTCTATCCACTGAGCAAAACCAGCTAGGTCTGAAGTAGCTATATTAATTTGAGACAAAACAAGCTTCAGAATAAGCAAAATTATCTGAGATAAATAGGTGCATTATATAATAAAGTGATCAATTCTCCAAGAAGACACAACAATTGAAATGTGTATACCCCTAACAACAGAAGGTCAAAATATGTGAGCCCAAACTACATAGAACTGCATGAAAAAGAGACAAACCCACTCTTATACTTGGAGTCATCATTATTGTTCTTTCAGTAATTGGGTTTCTTTGAATAAATTCTCAAAAGGGGAATTGCTGGGTTCTTCTTTGTCTCTTGTTATAGCCTGTATTTTAAAATGTACTTTTGTCTGGTATAAATGTTGCTAGCCCATCTTTTTTTTCTTTCCATTTTCATAAATATATTTTTCCATCCTTTACTTTTAGTCTGTTTATGTCTTTTGATCTGAAGTCTTTTGTAGACAGCATATGTAAAGATCATGTATTATTATCCATTCAGCCAATTGCAACATTTAATCAATTTGCTTATAAAGCAATTATAGATATATATTTATTTCTATTTTATTATTATTTTAGAATCTTTGGAGGTTACTTTATTATTATTTTAATTTAATAAATCTTTATTGTTCAGATTATTACAATTGTTCCTCTTTTTTCTCCCCCTAGCTCCCCTCCACCTGGTTCCCACCCCACCCTCTGCCCTTAACTCCCCCCCACTGTCCTCATCCATAGGTGTACGATTTTTGTCCAGTGTCTTCCTGCACCCTCCACACCCCTGAGAATTTTCAGTCCACTCCCTTTCTATGCCCCTGATTCTATTATATTCATCAGTTTATTCTGTTCCTCAGATTTTTTATTCACTTGATTTTTAGATTCACTTGTTGATAGGTATGTATTTGTTGTTCATAATTTTTATCTTTACCTTTTTCTTCTTCCTCCTCTTCTTAAAGAATACCTTTCAGCATTTCATATAATAGTGGCTTGGCAGTGATGAACTCTTTAGCTTTTTCTTCTCTGTGAAGCTCTTTATCTGACCTTCAATTCTGAATGATAGCTTTGCTGGGTAGAGTAATCCTGGTTGTAGGTTCTTGCTATTCATCACTTTGAATATTTCTTGCCACTCCCTTCTGGCCTGCATAGTTTCTGTTCAGAAATCAGCTGACAATCATATGGGTACTCCCTTGTAGGTAACTAACTGGTTTTTCTCTTGCTGCTTTTAATATTCTCTCTTTGTCTTTTTAGCCTTGGCATTTTAATTATGATGTGTCTTGGTGTGGTCCTCTTTGGATTCCTTTTGTTTGGGGTTCTGTGCGCTTCCTGGACTTTTAAGTCTATTTCTTTCACCAGGTGGGGAAGTTTTCAGTCATTATTTCTTCAAATAGGTTTTCAGTATCTTGCTCTCTCTCTTTTTCTGGCATCGCCATTATTCTGATGTTGGCTTGCTTGAAGTTGTCCCAGAGGCTTCTTACACTATCTTCAACTTTTTGGATTCTTTTTTCTTTTTGCTTTTCCAGTTGAGTGTTTTTTGCTTCTTTGTATTTCAAATCTTTGACTTGATTCTTGTGGTCCTCTAGTCTGCTATTAGGTCTCTATATAATATTTTTTATTTCAGTCAGTGTATGTTTAATTTCTAGTTGGTCCTTTTCATATCCTCGAGGGTCTCGCTAAATTTATTGGCTTTTTCAAGGAAATTCTTGAAAAACCTTATAACCGTGGTTTTGAACTCTATTTCCAGTCATTTGCTTTCTCCATTTCTTTCATTTGTGACCTGTTTCTCTGTCTCCACATTTTGGCTCCTTCCCTGAGTTGACAGAGTGGCTTTGTGTGCTAGGTATCCTATATGGCCCAGTGGCTCAGCCTCTCCAGTTACCTGAGGTGGACACTCTTGGTGCACTCCTTTGTGGGCTGTGTGCACAGTTTTGTTGTAGTTAAGCCTTGATTGTTGTTGGTATCACTGGGAGGAATTGACCTCCAGGCCCATTGACTATGAGGATCAGCTGTGTCTACAATGGGAAAACTTCTGTGCTGGAGACACCCTTATGAGACAATACTTGCTTCAGTGGGGCTTTGATGCTCACTGCGTCTGCCCCCTGAGTGTGTCCCTTATGTATCTGAGGAGTTATAATCTGGATGGTCCTATTCTGAACCCTGGGTACACTGGCTCTTGGATCTCCAAGGAGGTGCTAATTTAGCCTCTGCCTGAGGCCACCCAGCAGGAGCTATGGAGAGATCTGCAGATTCCTGTTCTTTGTTTGGGTTTTGTAGGTTCCCAGATGAGGCCCAGCTGTCAAGCAATGCAAGCTGCTGTGGGGCCTTCTTTTGAATGTTCTGGGTCTTTCTGACTCAGCTGCAGTTTGTTAGGTAAGCTTAGAATTCAAAGGACCAGGCCATTCATATGCAAAAGTCTCTGCACTCAGCTTGGATGGGGTGGAGTCTCAGGGCGGAGCAAGCAGCAATGGCTTTGTGGGGAGGGATCTCAGGGTGGAGCAAACAGCAATGGCTTCTTGTCAGCCCTGCCCTAACAGGCCCCTGAGTATCAGTTTCCTGCAGTAATCGCTGCAAGCACCTCTGAGAGAAAGCCGCCCTCCAGTTTTGCCCGCTGCCAGACAGTCCAGTTTCTCCCCCTAAGAGTCTGGGTCCCCAGAATCTTGCCCAGAACTGGAGTTCAGAGCTGTCGGGAGCTTTTGTCTCCATCCTATTTGAGAAAGCCAGCCTCGTACTCAATTGTCCACCCTCTCCGTGCGCACGCCTCCATACCTCTGCTTCCCACAGCTCCTGTGAGTCTCAGTGTGCTTTTCTCTTCCCTTCTAGTTGTAGAATTTCTACTCAGCCAGCCTTCATGTGGTTCTGGATGATGTCCATTTTGTCTTTTATTTGTAGTTTTGAAATTGTTGTGCGAGGCAGCAAGTTCAGGTGTTTATTTATGCCAATATCTTGTTTTCTCCTATTATTGATATTTTTAATCTTCCTCCTCTTCCCCCCCACCCTCCTCCTCCTCCTCTTCTTCCTATTCATCCTCCTCATTCTTCTGGAAGACCCTTCAACATTTCTTATAATACTAGTTTGTTGGTGATGAGAACCTTTAGCTTTTTTTGTCTGGGAAGCTAACCTCTTTATCCTATTTTAAATGATAGCTTTGTTAGGTAGAGTAATCTTGGTTGTAGGTCCTTGCTTTTCATCACTTTAAATCTTTTGTGCTAGTCCCTTCTGGCCTGAAAAGTTTCTGTTGAGAAATCAGCTGAGAGTTTTATGGAAGCTCTCTTATAGGTAACTAACTGCTTTTCTCTTGCTGCTTTTAAGATTCTCTGTTTGTCTTTGATCTTTGGCATTTTAATTATGGTGTGTCTTGGTGTGAGCCTCTTTAAATTCTTGTTTGGGACTGCACTTACTGGACTTGTACATCTTTTCATAAAATTTTAAAAAATGTTTTAAATCCCTTGCTCAATCTCTTCTCATTCTAGTACCCACATTATACAAATGTTGGCACACTTGAAGTTGTCCCAGAGGCTCTTTAAACTATTCTCATTTTTTTGAAGTTTTTTCTTTTTGGTGTCTTTATTACTTTTTTCTGCTTCTTTAACCTCTGCTTCTTTTATTCTCCTGTTGATTTCCTGTAAGTTATTCTTAATTTCAGTTAATGTAATCTTCACTTCTGACTGGTTCTTTTTGATATTTTGTATTTTCATTTTTATGTTTCTGTATCTCTTTGTTGAAATTCTCACTATGTTCATCTACTTTTCCCATAAGTTTATTGAGCATCTTTATTACCATTTTTTTTTAAAAAACTCTGCCTCTGTTAGATTTCTTGTCTCTGTTTTGTTTAATTCTTTTTTCTAGAGATTTATTTTTTGCTAAACCTGTATACCTTTTATTTTATTTAGTTCATTTAAAAAGAGTTTATTTCTCCATTTACCTACTGAATGACACTTTAACCACATCCAAGTTTTGACAATTATAAATAAAGCTGCTATAAATTTCATGTGCACGTATTTGAGTGGATACACATTTTCACTTTACGTAAGCTGACACCAGGCAATATGATTTCTGCATTGCATAGTAAGAGTAAAATTAGTTTTTAAAATCCACAAAATAGAACATAGAGTTTAGACACAAACTCACACACATGGCAAGTTTATTTGACAAAGATACAAAAGCAACAATAGAGAAAGGATATTCTTTTCAACAAATAGTGCTGGAACATGTAGACATCCATCTGCAAAATAATAACCCTCAATTCATGCTTCAAACTCCCTGCAAATATCAACTCAAAATGAATCACTGAACTAGGTGAAGACCTGAAACTATAAAACTTTGAAAAAAAGTCAGAACACTTTTGTCACCTGGAATTATGCACATGAATACCACCAAAACATGATGTATAAAATAAAATGAAATTCATAAAAATTAATAATTTATCCTGCTTGTCAGACACTATTAAGAAAGTGGAAAGAGTCCTAACCAGTTTGGCTCAGTGGATAGAGCATTGGCCTGTGGACTGAAGGGTCCCAGGTTCGATTCTGGTCAAGGGCATGTACCTTGGTTTTGGGCACATCCCCAGTAGGAGGTGTGCAAGAGGCAGCTGATTGGTGTTTCTCTCTCATCAATGTTTCTAACTCTCTATCCTTCTCCCTTCCTCTCTGTAAAAAAATCAATAAAATATATTTTTAGAAAAAATAAAGTGGAAAGAGTCATAGAATGAGGGATATTATGTTCAAATCATAGATCACATAGGGCTTGTATCCAGAATAAAGAACTCATAAAACTTAATAATTAGCGAATAAACTTCAGTAAAAATGGCTGAAATATTTGTACACACATTTCACCAAAGAAGATGTATGGCAAATAAGTACTTGAAAACATGCTTTACTACTAATTATAATGAAAATGTAAATTAAACTGCAATGATGAAGCTTTAACAAGCTATTAGAATACTTATATTAAAAAAAAGATAGTATGAGGTTCTGATGAGGATGTGGAATAATGGCAGCTCATACCTTGCTGGTGTAAATTCACAATAGTATAGGCACTTTGGAAAAGTTGGGCAATTTTTTAGTAAAGTTAAACAATTGCCTATGATGTACACCTAAAACTAATACAAAAGTATATTGAATGCCAACTGTAATTGAAAAAAATTAAAATAATCTTAGCTGGCTTTAAAAAATATATTTCTTATTGATTTCAGAGGGGAAGGGAGAGAGAGAGAAACAGAGAAAGAGAGAGAGAGAGAGAGACATCAGTGATGAGAATCATTGATCAGCTGCCTCCTGCACGCCCCCTACTGGGGATTGATCCTACAACCCGGACATGTGCCCTGATGGGGAATTGAACCCTGATCTCCTGATCCATGGGTCGATGCTCAACCACTGAGCCACGTCAGCTGGGCTTAGCTGCTTTTTTAATGTAGCAATCGATAAGTTGATCCATCATTTGTATGAATATACTAAAGCCCTATTATTGCTATAACCATTTTGAAAATAAAAAATAAATGTGGAGGACACTGCCCTGCCCCCATAACCAAATATGCTTATCCTATGACCTTGCAATCTTAGTCTTAGATTTGTAGCCACATGAAGTGTAAATTTAGTAAACAGGCAAAATGGGGAAATGTTTTAATAAACATTATGTTCTTGAACAATTGAAAAAATTGAAATAGACTGCATGTTAATAATAATGAAATGGTAAGGTAAATTATGGTTCTTCTGTAAACTTGTATAACTTACTGACAGTTAAATTATGTTTAAAATTATGTTAAAGGTTTGGGTTCAGTTCCCAGGCAGGGCAGATACTTAGGTTGCCAGTTCAACGCCCGCCCCCCCCCCCCCCCCCTTGGTAGGGGCACATACAGGAGGCAACTGATCCATGTTTCTTTCTCACATGGGTGTTTCTCTCTCTATTTTCCTCTCTCTAAAATTCAACAAACATATCCTCAGGTGAGGCTAAAAAAAATTACGTTAAAATACTTATATTATAAATCTATGGAAAAAGGTAGTTTCATGTATGTAAAAATATATAGATTTCACATAGAATATGTATGTAACCTATGTGAAAAATAGTTTCAGATATGTAAAAATGTAATTAAAAACAAAGGATAAAGGCAAATCACACTAACAAAAGTAATACATGTTACTTATTTATAAGTTTCATTTTCTCTAATTATTTTAAAGTGACAATTTTAATTTTATACTTTACAAAGAAGTGTATGTTAAGCATGTTAATTTAGTGCATAGTTTTTCAGTGACATAATGGACACTAGGGAAGTAACATATATAGAACAACTACCACAATGAAATATAGAATTTTTCCATCACCCTTCCAAAAAACACCCATGTGCACCTTTTTAGTCAACTCCTACCAGCCCTGGTAGCCTTTTTTTTCCTGGGTAATGGACAAAAAATAAGTAATCACATTTACACTTGAGAAATGCTACTTTAAAAAATGATTTTATTTATTTTTAATTTAATTTAATATTTTCCCCACCACTATTTATCCCCTATATGACCTCTGTGACCTCCAACAATCCCTATCCACCTCTGCAATCACCACACTGTTATCCATGTACATCAGTTCTCTCTTTTTTCTTTTTGCTTAATACTCACCCACCTCTCCCCATTGCCCTCCACCCAGAGCTATCTGCCTGCTTTCTATCTATATATCTGTCTCTATTTTGCTTGGTAGTTAAAAAAAATTAAAAATAAAACTGCCTTATGACCTAGTGATTCCTCTTCTGGAAATTTATCTGGAGAAACCTGTAACACAAATTTGAAAGAATATATGTACCCCTATGTTCACTACAGCGCTATTTACAATAGCCAAGATGTGGAAGCAACCCAAGTGTCCATCAGTAGATGAGCAGATAAAAGCCATGGTACATTTACACAATGGAATACTACTCTGCTGTAAAAAGGAAGAAAATGTTACCCTTTGTGACAGCATGGATGGACCTGGAGAACATTATGCTAAGTGAAATAAGTCAGTCAAAGAAAGAGAAATGTTTTTTAAAAGAGTATGCTTGTCTAAATTGTAAATGGCATATCCTTATATGAATTCAGTGGAGTGGTGTACTCTAGAAGAGTATGTGAAATATAGTTCAGTTAAAAATTTTATTTACCTGAACACACAAATACAGTAGAAAGTAAATAGCAACCTGTCATAAAATATTAGCAGTAAATATTTTTATTTAAAAAAATGGAGATTTTTTACACATTTTTTTTCCTAATACACTCTCTAAGGCAGTGGTTCTCAACCTTCCTAATGCCGCGACCCATTAATACAGTTCCTCATGTTGTGGTGACCCCCAACCATAAAATTATTTTCGTTGCTACTTCATAACTGTAATTTTGCTACTGTTATGAATTGTAATGTAAATATCTGTGTTTTCTAATGGTCTTAAGCGGCCCATGTGAAAGGGTTGTTCGACCCCAAAAGGGGTTGCGGCCCACAGTTTGAGAACCACTGCTCTAAGATGAGATGAGTGATGAATTTCTAGAATGAGAGAATGTTTCGCTGTTTCAGATGGTGCTGAAGTGCCATGTATGATGTAGACAGTATTGACCATTGGATTCAGCGTTGTGGAGGATACTGTGACATGCAGGGTCATGGCATAAGAAAACTGTCTGGGTTGAGATAAAGAAAAACAGAGAAAGATATTAATCGTGAATGTTAGACAACTCTTTCAAGGTGTTTTACAGTGATGGAGAGAAAGAAAGAGAAGTAGACCAGGAAGAGAAAGGAGAGGAAGAGAAGGAGGAGAAAAAAAAAGGAGAGGGAGACAGGGGGAAGGGGGAAAGGCAAGGTGAGGGCAGAGGACAGACTACAGTGGAATGTGGATGGCAGAGGTTTCTGCCTGCTTCCCTTTCTCCTCTCGCAACCGCTTTACCATGCCTGAATCAAACCAGGAAAGAATAATCTAGCAATTACCCATAATGTAACTCTTTTCAAATACCTCTCTCGAGTTGTAGACTAGGGATGAATTAAAAATGTGAAATGGTATATTTCTCAGACTTTGAGGGAGAAAGCGCACTAAGGCACAAAGAAATTCATCTCTATTATTTATCAGAGACTTTAAAGAACATGTCTCAAATCTCCTTCACTTACTAGGGATTCCAAAGCTCACCTCATGTACAGCTAAAAATGTTGAGAAAACAGTAGCTTGGTTCCTTTACCCAAAGTCATATTTTTTTGGAAAGCAAGACATAAGTAATTTGGTCCCTGATCTGTTTGGTCTTGATCCCATAAATGATGGGATTTAGCATGGGAGGTATCAGAATGCAGACATTGGCAAGGAGTACATTGATGTGGGGTGAAATGTGGTGTCCAAGCCGGTGAGTGAGGGGTGAAAGGATCCCAGGACCATAAAAGAGAATAATGACACAGACATGGGAACCACAAGTGTTGAGAGCTTTGTGACGAGCATCTTGGGAAGGGATGCGAAAGACAGCACGGAGAATAAGCATATATGAAACACAAATTAGCATAACATCTAAAATCACTGTTGACATTAGGACGAAAAGTCCATACCAGATGTTTATTCGTATGTCATCACAGGAATATTTGGCCAACCCCATGTGCTCACAAGCAGTGTGTGGAAGAATGTTAGTTCTGCAAAAAGCCAGTCTTTTCAGAAGAAATATCATGGGGAATATTGTACCATAACTTCTCAGAAAGATAGTCAGACCAATTTTCCCAATCAGCACATGTGTAAGAATGGTGGTGTATCTCAGTGGGTAGCAAATGGCAATGTAGCGGTCAAATGCCATCACCAGCAGGATCCCTGACTCAGAGATGAAGGTGGAATGGATGAAAAAGAGTTGAGTGATGCAGCGATTCAGGGAGATCTCCCCAGCATGGAACCAGAAGATGGCCAAGGCCTGAGGTACTGTGCACATGGAGAGGACAATGTCTGCTGTGGCCAGCATGCAGAGGAAGAGGTACATGGGTTCATGGAGGCTGCTCTTTGTGAGGATAAGGAAGATGAGCAAGCTGTTCCCCAGCAAGGCGATGACATAGGAAATGAAGAAGGGGATGGAAATCCACATGTGCTGGTCCTCAAGGCCAGGAATGCCCAGCAAGTAAAAGACTGTGTAGCTCACACCAGTGTGGTTTAAGGTAGTCATACCTGGAGTATATGACCTGGGACCTCACTTTCTGTTTATAAAGAAATCAACATTTCAGATTTTACTCAAACGTTATTGCACCTATTTGATTCTTTTCCATATTCAGTGTTTCAACAACAACTAGGTTAACAAAATGAATAGGGTATTGTCTTCATTTTTTTTTCAGTGAGGTAACAATCTTACAGAGGAATAGATGCTTATATATCCCATAAAACAATATGCTAAGTGAACATGTTAGGGGCAAAAAAATACTATTATAGGAACCCAACAGAATGGCTAATTCAATCTACCTGGTTATAGGATGCCAGGTTGAGAATGGAATGAAGTCATTTGGCAGTTTAAAGATGGACTGTTGTTATATAAATATTTAATGAATTTAAATCAGTGTGCAATTCTGAGTGGTTGTTTGATTGCATCTATAACACAATTATGAAAATATCCAAACAAAAGTATATTGTCTGATTACAAATTAACGGGCTTGGATGCTTTCCTAGGAGGAGATAGTAAATCACCTTGTGCTTTAGATTGGAGAGCATTAGATATTACTCTGCTGACTTAGTGTCAGACAAAGGTATTAATATTCTCAAATATTTACCTTAGGCCCCATAGTCCTTTAGTTTCAGTAGTATATTCTCCTTTTTACCCCCTATAAGCTTATCCCACATCACTATATAATTTGCTCACCTGCTTCAAGTGTAGTCTTCATAGCCTAGAATGTGGTGAATGTGGAGTGTCAGGCACTGGGAGCAGAGATTTTTATGTATTTGCCTGAAGACTCCAGGGGTTGCCACTACCCCAGGGAACTCAGATTTGCTTTCAAGAACAACTCCTCTATCGCACACACATGGGTCAAGTCATTATGGCTCTTTATGTCTGCCAACTCCACCCCTCCTGTACAACTCCATCCCTGGATTGGGTGTGCACATATATTACTTCCAATGAATAACATGTTAGAGTCATTACATCAAATATTTCTGTTTGTGTTTTAATGATAATTAGTAAATATAATTCCAATTTGTATCAGCATACATAAATTGACTATGAAATGTAGATTATTTTATTTTATCTATCATCTACCAGTTGTACCGGTTGATAATGTGGATTTTATAATCAAAGAAAACACAGTAATTTCAAGAGAAATATCAAAAGTGCTTTATTCAAAGTAATGTCCATCGCTAGCTACACATTTTTCCATCTTTCAGGTAATTTGTGGATACTGCCCCTATAGAACTTTTCTTGTTTTGAGGCAAACCATTCAAAGACCTAATTTGTCTACTTCTTACATTTTGAAGTGCTGCTCAGAAAGTGCATGTGCCATGGATCAGAAAAGTGGCAATCTGAAGGAGCAAGGTCTGTTGAATACAGCTGGTGGGTTAATACTTCCTAGGCAAGATCTTTTAACGTTTCTTTAACTGATTTTGAAGTGTGTGATGGTGTGTTATCATGAAGCAAAATTACTTTGCTGTGTCTTCTGGCACATTCTGGTCGTTTTAGGATCAAAACGTAGTTTAAATTGATTATTTGTTGTTGGTAGCGATCAGTATTAATGGTTTCACCTGGTTTTAGAAGCTCATAATATACCACACCTTCCTGCTCCCACCAAATGCAGAACATTGTCTTCTTTCCAAAGCGATTTGGCCTTGCAGTCGATGTTGATGGTTGACCTGGATCAACCCATGATTTTATGTGTTTCGGATTCTCAAAATAAATCCACTTTTCATCGCCAGTCACAATATGATGCAAAAAAACCTTTCTTTCGTGCCGTTGAAGCAACATTTTACTGATGACTTTTCGGTTTTCCATTTGTCTTTCCTTCAGTTGATGTGGCACCCATTTTCCTTCCTTTAAAATCTTTCCCATTGCTTGTAAACGATCAGGAATTGTTTTCTGAGCAACATTTAATCTTTCTGCAGTTGTTTTTGAGTTTGACACGAATCTTCATCCAATAATGATTGTAATTGTTGGTCTCCAAACTTTTTTGGTTGACCTGGATGTTCTTTGTCTTTCACATCGCAATCATCACTTTTAAAGCATTTAAACCAGCGTTTACAAGTATCTTGAGATGGAGCATGTTCACCATAAGCTTCCCGAAGTATACAATAACTTTCAGCAGCACTTTTCTTCAAAATAAAGTAATGAATTAAAACTTCCCACAAATGCTCTTTTTTTGGGGGCACAAAATTTGACATTTTTAAGCATAAAAATATCTCTTACGTTAAAACCTTCAGCAAATTTGACATATGAAGTTTTAAAGCTTGTTGTCAATACAACAAAATAGCATACATAGCAAATCACATATATAACAACATATGTGTAACTCCATCTATTGAAAAAAATCTGCATTATTAACTGGTACACCTAGTATCTATCTATCTATCTATCTATCTATCTATCTATCTATCTATCATCTATCTATATATCTATAATTTAGCACCTATCTATATATCTGTTTATTATTATTATTTTTTTTAGGTTTAAACAAGGTTGACATTTATTTTTCTCTGAGCCAAGAATCCCTGGAGAGGAAGCCCAGAGTTGATGTAGCAGCTCTGCTGTAATATTTACTCAGAATGATAGATTGCTTTAGCTGTTTATTCTATTACTAGAAGCCCGGTGCACAAAATTCATGCACTTGGAGGGGTCCTTCAGCCTGGCCTGCACCCTCTTGCAGCCCGGGAGCCCTTGGGGGATGTCCAACTGATGGCTTAGACCTGCTTCCCCTGTGGGAGCTCACTGACTTCCAAGGGGCATCTCCTGCATTAAGCGTCTGCCCCCTGGTGGTTAGTGTGCATCATAGCTACCAGTCGTTCTGTCCTTCAGTTAATTTGCATGTTAGTCTTTTATTATATAGGACTAGAGACCGGTGCACAAATTTGTGCATGGGTGGGGTCCCTCTGGGTAGCCTGCAGGGATCGGGCCGAAACCTGCAGTCCAACGCCACTCGTAGCTCCTACCTGCTGCTCCCACTCATCCCGGCCCCACTGTGCCTGCTGCGGGCTTGCACCCAATCAGTCTGATCAGGAGAGGCTCATGCTGCCACAGTAGCGCTCACTAGCTGTGAGCCCTACATCTGGCACCCTCCCAAGGGGAGTGGACTGTGAGCCTGGGCTGAAACCAGCTCTCCAACGTCCCCTGAGGGGTCCGCGATTGTGAGAGGGTGCAGGCCAGGCCGAGGGTTCCCACTGGTTCACAAAAGGGCTGGGGAGGGACTTCAAGAGGGCTCTAGGGCATGTCCAGCCCATCTCACTTAGTCCCGATTGGCTGGACCCCAGCAGCAAGCTAACCTACTGGTCGGAGCATCTGCCCCCTGGTGGTCAGTTCACATCATAGCAACTGGTCGACCAGTTGACTGTCTTCCCCCTGGTGGTCACTGCTCATCATAGCGAGTGGTTGAGCAGCCTTAGCATATCATTAGCATATTACACTTTGATTGGTTGTTTGGTTGTTCTGCCCTTTGGTTTATTTGCATATTACCCTTTTATTATATAGGATACCTATTATGGCTTTACTCTTGTCCTCTAAGTTAGAAACATATAGATTATTTTAAAAACACTTATTCCTGCAAGCTTTTCATTATGATTTTGATAATATGAAATGTGTACCTTATTTTTCATATCATTTAATAATACATTTTATTTTTTTTCTTTTAGAAATATAATTTTACTTATTAAAAATAACTTCACATATCACTTTGTAGCTATACTCTGCACAAGGAATTTATGGTAACATATTTAATATATTATCTCTGTTTTGAACTATTCAGAACATTAAAGCTATAGCTATAATAGAGATCATTTTGCATCAACTTATTTTTTTTTAAAATTTTATCTTGCCCTGGCTGGTGTAGGCAGTTGCTTGGAGTGATGTCCCATGCTCCAAAAGATGGTAGGTTCAATTCCGGTCAGGGTATATACCCATAGTTGGGGGTTTGATCCCCATTTGTGGCGCCTGCAGGAGGCAACCAATGGATGTTTCTCTCTCCCTCCTTTTCTCCTCTAAAAACAATCAATAAAATTTAAAAACTTTTAATATAAAAATCTGGCATTTATTTAAAATTATATATGTGTTTTATTTTTTTAATTCCATATATAAGTGAAATCATATGCATTTGTCTTTTTTTGTCAGATCAGACTTATTTCACTCAGCACAATACTCGTTAGGTGCATTTATGTTGCAGCAAATTGCAAGATTTTATCCTTTTATGGTTGAGTCATATTCATTGTATATATGCACCACTTCTTCTTTATACATTCATCTGTTGATGGAAATGTAGGTTGCTTCCATATCTTGGCTATTGTAAACAATAATGGAATGAATACATGAATATATATGTCTTTTCTTTTTTAAAAAAAGTATATTTTTATTGATTTCATAGAGGAAGGGAGAGGGAGAGAGAGATAGAAACATCAATGATGAAAGAGAATCATTGATTGGCTGCCTCCTGCACACCTTCTACTGTGGGTCAAACCCGCAACCTGGGCATGTTTCTTTTTTCTTTTTTTAAATTATATTTTATTGATTTTTTTATGTCAATCAGCCATCTCCTGCACACTTCCTACTGGGGATGTGCTCTCAACCAAGGTATATGCCCTTGACTGGAACTAAACCCGAGACCCTTCAGTCCGCAGGCTGACGCTCTATCCACTGAGCCAAACCAGCTAGGGCAGTATATATCTTTTCAACGTAGTGTTTTGGGTTTCTTTGGAAAAATAACCTAAAGTGGAATTGATGAGTCCTTTTTTAGCTCTTTTATATAGCCTTTGTTTTAAAGCATATGTTGTGTGGTATAAGTATTGCTATCCCAGCTTTTTGTGTTTGTTTCTTTACATTTTCATGATGTATCTTTTCCTATCTCTTTCGATCTGTGTGTCTTTTGATCTGAAGTGAGTCTTTTTTTGGACAGAATATTGTAAGTGTCTTGTTTTGTTAGCCTCCATATGTCTTTTGATTTGAGCATTTAATCCATTTGCATTTATAGTAATTGTTGATAGATAGATATATTTATAGCCATTTCATTATTCATGTGAGAGAGACACATCGATTGGTTGCCTCCTGCATGCGTCCCAACCTAGGCCTAGATTTGAGTCTGCAAACAAGTTAGGTGCCCTGGACCAGAATAGAGCCCTGGACCCTTCAGACCACTGGCTGACACACTATCCAATGAGCCAAACAGGCTAGGGCATCCTTCTCAATTTTTAAGTGTCACACATGGGTGTAGGACCAGCTCATTCTGCACCCTTTGCCTCTTCTTCCATTCTCAATGTGGCTGCTTCTTGATATCCTTAGTTAAAGGACTTCTGCTCAGCGAGATTTCTACAAAGTAGTTGTAATTGTGATGTGGTTGTGGGAGGTGGCAAGTAACGTATGTGCCTACACCACTATCTTCACCAGAAGCCACCTAATTTTATATAATTTGTACAGTTATTCCACCCTCAAGGAAGTGGAGCATAACTCCCACCTCTTAATTGTGAGAGGCACATAGCGACTTTTTTTCTAAAGAGTGTATTCTGGAAAGAGAAAAAAGAGTAACTTACAGTGTAGAAGCCCGAAAGACACTCAGTCACATGAATACTAGTACTGTCAACATCAACAGTGATAAACCATGTTGGGGTTCAAAATGGCAATTTTCCTCAGTAGTTCTCCTCCCAAAATCCTATAACCTCAGTATTGTTATGAAAACAGCACCAGGTAAATCCCCAAAGACCATTAGAACTTCAAAGGTCATAAAAAATAATGCAAGTCTGGGAAACTGTGACAGCCAGGAGAAGCCTAAAGAGAAATGACCACTACCTGCAATCCTGAATCTGATCCTGGAAGAGAAAAAGGACATCGGGTAAAAATTATGAAGTCTAAATACAGTATGGATGCTAGTTAATAGCAATCCATCAGTATTAGTTAATTTTAACATATGTATCATACTAATGTAACATGTTAGTGTGGCATTTTCCCAGTGTACTAGGTAGTTTTTCTTTAGGTATAAAACTGTTTAAAAGTAAAATTATAAAATATAATTTGTATATTGATTTTCAAGTTATACATACTGATTAGGAAAGGAATTAACATTTATTAATTTCCCTTAAAAAGGAATCAGAGATATTTCCCATAGCAATGCTAACATTGGATTTCTTGAAAACAAAAATGTGCACCTGTTATGTATGGATGGGCCCTGGAGGACTGGGTGCTGTGGGGGTGTCATTGCAGAACCATAATGACTTGACTCATGTGTATTAAGGCTGAGATCCCTTGTGCATTAGCTTACTCTCTGGTCTTTAGGCAAATGCATAAAATCTCTGCTTTCTGATGCCCATCTCTTAGAGTCCTCCTGTGATGCATCCCATTCTAGCCCATGAGGACTGCACATGAATCAGGTGAGTGACTATTTTATTGCTGTGAAATAACTTTAAAAAATATTTTGATTGATTTCAGAGATGAAGGAAGAGGGAGAGAGAGATAGAAACATCAATGATGAGAGAGAATTATTGATTAGCTGTCTCTTGCATGCCCCCTACTGGGGATTGAGCCCACAACCCAGGCCTGTGACAAGGAATTGAACTGTGACTCGAATTGTGAGCTCTTTATTCATAGGTCAACGCTCAACCATTGAGCCACTGCGGCCAGGCTGAAATAAAATTTTAAGAGGAATACTAGGAGTTATGAGGAATAAAGTAGATGGTTGAAAATATTAGGACTTTTGTCTGGAGTTAATTGGGTAGAATGAGAATAATGACCGCAGTAGTGCTTGTAAGAGCCAATTGTGTACATTTCTTGCTAAATCTACATATAGGGGCATCATGTAGGTAATTTGAAACTGAGTAACACAGACGGGTTTTAACTGAAGGAGTTGGCAAACACTATAGAAAGGGGCTTTCCTTGCCCTAGCCAGTTTGGCTCAGTGAATAGAGTGCCAGCCCAAGGACCGAAGGGTTGTGGGTTCGGTTCCGGTCAAGGGCACGTACCTGGGTTGATGTTTCTGTCACGCCCTCTCCCTTCCACTCTCTCTGAAAATCAGTGGAGAAAATATCCTCAGGTGAGGATTAACAACAACAAAAAATTATAAAAGGGCCTTTCTCCCCTCGCACCCCCCCCCCTCCCAAGAGCTATTTCATTAGCACACCCCTGGACCAGACTTAGAAATATAGATGTTTAAGTAGAATGGATACTGCTGCCTGGGAGGGGCAGGTGGGGAGTCTCTGGGCCTGAGCCCACAATTTAGCTCTCAGTGTGCCAAGGAGCCTGGACCCCTCCACGGAAAGTTCCACCTTGTCACCAGATTCTCATTGTAAACATTATAGGCACCAGAAAGGACTCACTCGTGGCTCCTATCCTGGCTGTTTATACCTCCCATCCACTAGTTATCATTATTGAGGAATTACATTGTGCATCAGAGTGCTGGGGGCAGCCATTTATTAACAAGACAATTCTCAAACATCAGAAAGTTTACAATCACTCGGGAAACAGTGACAATATGCTACTATCCCTGAATAGGTGCTCTGATGATTAGACTCCTGTGAAACCAGAGGGATAGGAGTGACCTGTGGAAAGATGTCATGCAGGCACCTTCCCGACATAGTGGGCAGACGGTGAGGGTGCACTGAGTTGGGGCAGGCCGCTCCACAGAACAAATCAGACAGCGAAATGCATCTTGTCTAGGGGACTGAAGGTGCCTGGATCAAGGCTGCAGAAGCATTTGAGAAGGTTTTTCAAAGTGACCTTGAATTATACAAGGAGCCACTCTAGTTCATAAAACTTCACCCGAAGACCAGCCCACAATTGGCAAGCTCCTTAGCCTGTATTCTCTTCTACCTTAAAGAAAAGTCCTCTATGCTGCTCCCAAAGTATCCCAGATTTATCAATATGTGTAAGCAGGTCCTGTTTAGCTTTTCTCTTTAGTTACATATTTGCTTTATCACCACCTTTCCCTGCCATTACTTTGTCAATAGAGTCACACTTGTCCATCACCCCAATGGCATTATCATACCTATTCAGATTTCTTCCATCTCCAGGAGGATGGCTTTCCTCAGGGCCATTTATATTGTCATGATGGTTGTGTGACCACAGAGCAACCTGGTGGTAGTTGCTGAGCACAGCAGGCACATTCACAAGCGTCTACTGGGCTCCATTCAAGTGATTTTATTTTCAGTACAATTTTAGTTGTTTCTTAGGGATAGCATGAACATAAAAGCAGAGGAAGATCTTCCTGCTCTGGAAATTAAATTTAGAAGTGATGAGAATAAAATCTGGAGGACAAGGGAACATATGTGCTAGGTCTAAGCCAGGCAGTGTGTAATGCAAAGATGCTAACAATAGCTTACGTCTGCTTCTTCATTCCTGTAATCTCTGAACTTCTCACTATTTGTGTTCTGTACTAAGCTCAAATTCTGCAAACTGATATCAAGTTAAACAATCACCTGGAGAGGTGTGCAGAGTTTAGGATCTAGAGCTTTGCCCTGAGAGTGAAATTATTCTGTTTTTTAATTTTTATTTATTACCTTTTTTTTTTTTTTTTTAAGCAGGGGAGAGAGAGAGAAGAAGGGAGAGAGAGAGAAAAATATGGAGAAACATTCATCAGTTCCCTCCCATACATACCCCAACTGTGGATCAAAACCCACAATCTAGGTATGTGTCCTGACCAGGAATCAACCCACAACCTACTGGTATACTGGTGTATGGGACATTACTCCAACCAACTGAGCCACGTGACCAGGGATGAAATTATTCTTTCCACAAGTAATTGTGCTTTCTTCTGTCCACTAAACAGCCTGCACTTCTAGAATCTGAAACAGTTTAACTTTTTCTTTTTTCTGCCTTCTTCCCGTTTTTGTAGTTTGGCCCACTTGCCTTCTATCCAGGTTAGCACCTGTTTTTTTCAGTCTGTATCACACTGGACAACAGAGGCATTTCTCCAGGTGTCAGCCTTCTCCTGGCTTGGGTATAGGATGCACAGTAATTTACATCCTTACCAAAAATTTACAACCCCCCACCTTTTTAGAGACAATACCAAGGAAGCAAATATCAAAAGCTGGTGAAATTTCAATGATTACTATAAAACCTTTGTGGTATTTTTTCCTACTCTTCATTCTGTGGTAAAGGGAGTCGCATAGAGCTACCTACTGAGGGACATCCTTCCCTAGGTCAGATGGGCATCTCAATTTCATTAGTTTAGAAAGGTCTCTTTTACTCAACCTATTTCTAAGATGAGGAAATTGTGCCCAGTAAATGTAGAAAAGCTTCAAATTCCAGCTCTGTTCTTTGAGTTGTGACAATATTCTTGAGCCTGAAATTCCTATTTTGAAATGTGGATGATGATAATCCCTATTGCCAATGTTGGCAGAAGAAATGAATGGTTTATCACAAGTAACATGCTCAAATCAGTCCCTAAAATTGAGAAGTTACTTTAAAAAGGATACTTTCCTGATCTTACTTCAATGTGACAGTAATTCATCAATATATCAATTTATCTTAATCGAGCAAACTTCATTATTTTAGTTTTTGCTCTCCTTTTCCATCCTTTCTATCTATCCCATAGCTGCCAGATAAATATGTCCAATATGGTTTCCAATTTCCAAAACTGTCTATGGCTGACCATTTTTCCTAACATTACATCTATACTCTAATTTATATTAGGGGCCAATCTACCTTTGTTGTGATCTTTTTTCCCCTTAATTACTTCAAAATTTCACCATCACAACCTCTCAGAGCTGAAAGCTGCTTTGAATATTTTGCATTTATGTGCCAAACTTTTCTTGTTAAACTCCCAAACAACTTCACTCCATTCATTATTTGGTACTTCCTTAACCTGATGATATCCTACTTTATTTTCAAGGCAAAGTTCAAATATGAAGTAATTTTTAAGACTACTAGAAATATGAACAATAAGTAATACTGTGTTTCAATATTAAATACTAGAGGTCCGAGTAGGGTCCCTAGGCCTGGCTAGTGATCAGGGCTGATCAGGGCCTTCCATCTGCTGGCTGGGGTCTTCCTTCGTTCCGCGCCACCCCCTGGTGGTCAGCACATGTCATAGCGAGTGATTGAACTCCCAGTCTCCTGGTGGAACTCCCGAGGGGACACTTTGCATTTTTGCCTTTTATATATATAGATTTTATATAATATGTTGACTTAATCATTAGTTAGTTATATAAATGTCTATCTTATTTAGGAGCTTAAGACTTCATTCAGAAAAGAAGCCATATTTTATTCACTTAAAAATATTTTTTATTAATTTCAGAAAGGAAAGGAAAGGGAGAGAGATAGAAACATCAATGATGAGAGAGAATCATCGATCTGCTGCCTCCTGCACGCCCCCCACTGGGGATCGAGCCCACAACCCTGTCATGTGCCCTTTACTGGAATCAAACCTGGGACCCGTCAGTCCACGGGCTGATGCTCTTTACACTGATCCAAATTGCCCCGACCCGCGGGGCAACAACGCAGACACCAGAGACGAACCTAAGAGAACTAGACAAACAAGGGACGCGAAGAATGGAGGCAAGACAAATGGGTTCTGATCAAGCCTCAAATTTTTATTCTTACAGCGGTGCCTTATATCCAAGTCAGGGAGTGGGAGGTGGGGCGCGGGGAGTGAACTGTGGACCTATCAGTGCTTGCCAGCAGGGGCTGCAGGCAGGGAAGGGGGTATGAGGAAGTAGCCGTGGGTGCAGGTGGTTTCTAGAAGGGGAGATGTCTAGGAGGGATGGGGGCTGAGCGGGTCATGTGGGTTTAGGTAATTGACTAGGGTCGTGAGGGGTGCTGACTTATAGATAAAGGATGTGATGGTTGGAGGGCAGGTGTGGTGGTTAGAGGGTAGTTATGCGAAGAATGCTTTGTCCTTAGGCATGAGGAAGTAGGCCTATGGTGAGGACCAGTTTTCCATGAGGTTCTGTTTCATTAGCTTACTGAAATAATGTTAGAATTAATTTGTCATTGACTCTTGGCTCCTGACATCTCCTCCCTCTCTGTTTAAGAGAAGGGAGTGGGCCTTAACCAACCGGGGAGACATTGACCTGGTTCCTCCCGTGGGCTTTGTATGCCCACCGTGTGTGGCTCTTGACATCTTTTGGGGAGGAGAGGCAGAGCCATTATTTTTATTGATGTCAACCTCTATGCAGACCAGGTGTACCCTCAGGGAAATCCAGAGGAGGTTGAAAATGTTTGAACCTTCCCTTGCAATGCTTTGCTCTGCACCCGGTTTGATACCCATACCTCTGGCTCTGGCTAGAGCGTAGGTAAGCATCCCTCTGGTTAAGATGCTGTCCCCGTAGGGAAGGAGCGAGTCTGGGTCTGGAGGTTTTCTCGCTCTTGGTAAACCGAGCCCCACCTATCGGCCATTTCCAGGCATTGATAATGAATCTGAATGGGTTTTGCTAAAGCTGAATCTATTTGCTGTTTTACGAGGTCGGTTATTTTTCTAAATGCCCAAGGGCCAAATGTCTTCATGGCTGGAGCATTCCTGTTAATTCCTCTCTGTTGCAGGAATCCACATGGTCTAGGAGTTGTTTTCTGAAAATATACAAACACATTCTCGACCAAGGTTAATAGAGAACTCTTTTCTATAAATTTTACTTGGGATCCTTTATTTTTTGCCCAAACAATTTTCCTTTGGCTTATTTTGACACCATATATGTTTTTCATGGGTGTCCTGCTGTGTGAAAATTAATTTTCAAAGTAAAAATTTTTTTCTAGATGTAATTTACTTACAGGATATTTTTTCTTACATGGTATTTTTCCACTATCCCCCTTTTTTATTTAATTTTTAGGAGGTTTTGGAAGATTTTTATAATGCAGTCTTGATAACTTTAAATTTTAATTTTTGCACAAAATATGACTGCTTTAGGTTCATTGCATGTTAAGTAATTTTACCATGAAATGAACTATCAATAGAAATTTTGGTTAATACTTTAGGAACAGCTTTTGTACAATTACATTTTCTTGAATATTTACTTATTTTCAATTAGCCAATTTAAATTAATCTGAAAACTTGACTATTTTACTGTCAAATTTAATATTCATTAAATAACAACAATCTTAGTTTACTCAGTAAATATTAATGGAAAGGATTATTTTGCATCCTTGAGAAAGCCCTGAGCATTCCTGGATTTAGATATAGGGCAGCTGCCATCAGCCAACTCTCTGTTGCCTGGGTCTCAATCCAAGCTGGGCCAAGTCTCTTTCTGTATCTGGGTCCAGATCTGATCTGGGCCAAGTCTCTGTATGTTGCCTGGGTCCCGATTTGAGCTGGCATGGGAAGCGCGAAGCAGCCATGGGGCAGGAGACCTCCTTCAGAAGGGGCGAGTGTTCAAGCCCCTGTAATGTTGGGGGGGTGAGGTTCTGTGCCCCACCTCTGTTGACCCCCAAGTTCTCTCCTGATGGCCCCTCTGCGACTGTGCCTGTCTTAGGTTGTTCCTCCCTTGAGGAATCTTACCCGTCTCTGGCTAACCAGCCATCCTCCGGGGCCAAGCAGGGTGATGTGAGGTTCAGTTCTGTCTCCTTGGTAGCCTATGCCCCTATGGCCTCCATGCCCAGCACCTGCCTTGGGATCCCCTCGCCTGCTGGTGGGGCCCTGGCATTGATCACAGATCTTGGGGTACCCAGGTTTTTCCATGGAGGGCCCATCTCACGCCATTGGGCGAGAGACAGATCCATGGTACCAGTCATTATGAGGCTTCATCCTCAGCATGAACTGAAAACTCAGGCAACAGCTGTGGGCAATTGGATTGTGAGAAGAGGGTCCCTCTTGGCAAAAAGAGCAAGAAGGGTCAATATAGAATGCTCAAATGCTTTCCCAAGGGGCTTTCCACACAGTGGAAGGGATTAAATTCTTTCATGTCCTTTTTAAATTGCTGCCAAACATTCAAAGAATTAATTTGTAAGTTTGGGATAATTGTACAATGTGCTGTTGTAAAATATCAAAAATTATAATGAAATTTTAAAGTATCATGTAAGAATATTCTTTGTTCTAGGCCATGGCAATTCAATCTCAAACTGGCTATCAATTTCTTTTGTACACAAAAGGTTTTAACCAGTTAAAGTCTCCTAATAATTTCTAAAAGTCATTTAATCTTTTCTTATCTACACCTTCTGAGGTCTGATGCGTTGATTATCAATTACAATCTCTGATGTTTGAAGGAAAACTCTATTTTCTCCCAAAATAATCTGCAGGCTATAGAGAGTTTCATTTAAGGATCTTTGTCTTTCTTTTTACAACAAGCAACCTGTATGGTTACAGCTTGAAAGGCAAGCCTCAGGCGACTAGCTAGCTATATTACAAGTATTCTTACAGTAAGGCTGACTACTAATTTACTTTCAGATTTAACATTTTAATAACAATTCAGTTTATACTGTAAATGTTAGTGAAATAGAATTTAAAATCTTAAAATTTCTTTTTTATAAATTTATAATTATATTTTTAAAGTATCCTCTTAGGCTTATTTGAATATACAGAGGAATCATGGGAAGCCTTCAGTAACCCTTTTAGAAAACTTATTTAAATTGCTTACAAAGACATTGGCTTATTTAAAGGAAGGGGACTGGCCTTTGTTATTACAAGATGGTGGGCAGTAACCACGTGGCCAGAGAGGCAGGCAAGATGGCGGCTGCCTCACAAGCGGCAAATGTTGCCCCGCCTCTAGCTTAATTAAGAATGCTGGCGGCTACGAGCCAGGATTCAATTACTTATAAAAACATTGGCTTCTCATGTAACTTAATTTATATGAGACATTGATTATATTTTAAAAATCCAATTTATAAAGTAACTTAAGTAGATATCTTTAATTTAAAAAGCAAAGAAACCTATTCAGTAAAACTTATAGGTTTGATATTTTATTGGTCTGATCCAAAAGTATGAACACTGTCCCACCTCCAGCCGATCCAAAAATGCAGGCTGCTTGAGGCTTTTGTCTTTTTAGAAATTCTACTGCTGTTGAAAATGTTGGCTATATTTAAATATATTGTTTTTGCCCTTCTTACAGGCAAAAACTTTCATTATTTTATAAAGCTTTCCATGAAGAGAGAATAGACTTTTGAAATACATTTAAGGGCCTGTGAAATGTCTTAAAAGCTATTCTCAAAACCTTGAAATACCTTGGAAAGGCCAAACATATAATATATATATATATATATATGTATATATATGATTTAAAGATTATATACTTAAATTATCTTAAAGAATATCAATTAAATTTAAACTGTATCGCAGAATTAATTCTCTTTTTTAAATCAGACCAAGAAGTAACATGTTTTGAATTCCTAATTATTTAAGAGAAAACACATTTTATTTTCTCAAAAATTAAGTTGCTATACTCTAGGCATTTAGTTACCACAATTCTATAATTTCTCACAATTCAATCTGAACCTTAAACTTCCAGAGTTTGTAAGTCAAATATTTAGCAGTTCTTTATTAATAACCCTTTATATTTTTAAGAATAAATTTTAAAATCTAATAGTTAACTTTAAATCATGTTTTTTCTGGCTGGGGTTGGCCTAGCCACTTGACCTTTTCTGGGAAGGTCAGCTAGCAAAAGGTGTAGCCATTGAAATGCAAATGAACATTCTTTAAAAATGGCCGCTGGCGGGAACCAGCCCACCTACACGCTAGGGGAAGGGCGCGTCCATCCCTCCCTCCATAAAAAAGGGTGTAGCTTTAAAACCTTTTAATGGAGAGTAAAGAGACCTTAAACTTTCAGAGCTTTAAATCTTAGATAGCAAAATTAAATACTTAGCATTTCTCAAATCAATAATACTTTTACATTTTTAAGGATACATTTCAAACAAAATATAAGGCATAGTCAATTAATAGATTAATTAATTATAACATCTAGACTTCATACTAGGCATACTCAGATCAACATTTCAGTATTATCTACTTCCTGGGGGTTACTTGCCTCGGGGTGGGTAATTTCAAAAGAGTCACCCCAAATCACCTTGGGAAACCAGCCTCTATCTCTCTCCCCGGTTCATCTCCACCATCTTTAAGGCCAAAATAGTCTCGGGTTTTTATTCTGTACACAGAAAAAGGTCAAGTCCAGCTCAAAACTATGCGCACTCGTTTTTAAACTGGCCTTTTCCCTTGCATGTGCACAGAAATCCCGGATGCATTTATAAATTTGTAAAAGCTTTAAGTCATTAGCTGGAAAATAAATAAAGATGACAAAGATGAGGCCTTTTAAATTGGCTGTCTTGGGGAGTGGCGTCCATATTGGATCGCCACGTCTCCCTTCCCCCACCTCCTTCTTTCTTAGGGGGAAGATTCAGTAATGGTCTGGCATCTACTGTTTTTATTTTATTTACTTTTTTCAATTTTTATTTATTTTTATTTTTAAGGAAAGAAAAGATTTTTAAGATAAAGAATTATTGGCCGTTGCTGAGAAGTTCCTTTTATTCTTTTTTACTTGGTTACAAGTAGTTTACACGTGGAGGCAGAAGAGGTGCAGATGGTATTATTAGAGACTTGCACCCTTCCATTGCAGGCTGTAAGGCCGTGGCTGCACCCCACTTAGACATTCTTAAACTCTCCTGTGCTGAATCAAGGCCATCACCAATTAAAATAGGAATTTTCTCTGGACCAAAAGTCCTGAAGGGCGTGTGGAAGGGGGATGGGAGTTTTCTTTAAGAATTTCCTCCCCCGTTTTAATAACTTCCTGAACGTCAGGGTCATGTGAGTGGATTTTCAGCATGTCATTAATTAAATTCCAGTAGGAAAAAGTAGTTACAGGAATTTTTTCAGGGCCAAAGGCTTGATAAAAATCTTGTAAAGCATCTCCTACTCTAGCCCATCGTCTATGATTGATGGTTCCTTCTAGGAGGAACCAGGGAAGGGTATCATGAATAAAGTCAAAAGATTTCTTGAGATCCTTCTTTTTAACCCTTACTCCTCGCGTCCTGAGGGATTTCTTGAGACTATCAAGGAACATTTCATGACTACTCAGTGAATTCCCCATTCTTGGTCGGCTGGATGGCTTTTTAGGTACTTATCCTCTCCCACGTAAGCCTCCGGGCTGTATAAACCCCGCGCCAGGTCAGCCTGACTTTTTTCGCCTACTGTGAAATCAAAGCGGAACTCTCTCCTTTCAATATTGCTCTTTACTCCCTTGCTTGCGTGAAACAGTCGGTAGGTATAATCCGCCTACTCGGACCCTCATAGACAAGGAAGATCCCTGATGCCCCCGTCCCATAGGAACGGGGGAGGTGAACTCCTCGTGGTTGAGTCTATGAGGTGAACGACCTTTTGTTCATAGCAAGCTCAAGGTTTGGAGAGCAAATCTACTCAGTGAGGAATTCACGACAGAGAAATCAAGCAGGGATACTAGGCCAGGTGATTCAGAGTTGTCACTACCGAGACTGGGTACCCTTCACTCTTCCCCAGTACGGTGAGGTGACTGCTTATTAGTGGGCTAGAGGAATTGACCCGAAAAGCCAATAATAACAGCCGAGCAAAGAGGGGTGAAATGTCCGAAAATGCTTGTTTGTAAAATTATCCACTTACCTCACTCCGATCTGACTCGCGGCGGGTGCGCGGCGATCTAGGGGGGAATGCAATCCGAAGGTGCGAGATCAGGGGGAATGCAATCCGAAGGGTCACCTGGCCAGGCCTTTTCAGTGGATGTTCCCGTCGGAGGGTCTCTAGACCACGTTGGGCGCCATCTTTGCCCCGACCCGCGGGGCAACAACGCAGACACCAGAGACGAACCTAAGAGAACTAGACAAACAAGGGACGCGAAGAATGGAGGCAAGACAAATGGGTTCTGATCAAGCCTCAAATTTTTATTCTTACAGCGGTGCCTTATATCCAAGTCAGGGAGTGGGAGGTGGGGCGCGGGGAGTGAACTGTGGACCTATCAGTGCTTGCCAGCAGGGGCTGCAGGCAGGGAAGGGGGTATGAGGAAGTAGCCGTGGGTGCAGGTGGTTTCTAGAAGGGGAGATGTCTAGGAGGGATGGGGGCTGAGCGGGTCATGTGGGTTTAGGTAATTGACTAGGGTCGTGAGGGGTGCTGACTTATAGATAAAGGATGTGATGGTTGGAGGGCAGGTGTGGTGGTTAGAGGGTAGTTATGCGAAGAATGCTTTGTCCTTAGGCATGAGGAAGTAGGCCTATGGTGAGGACCAGTTTTCCATGAGGTTCTGTTTCATTAGCTTACTGAAATAATGTTAGAATTAATTTGTCATTGACTCTTGGCTCCTGACACCAAATCGGCTAGGGCTATTCACCTTTAATATCATAGTCCACGGCACCCTCAGAATGGAATAGAATTAGGTAGATGTGAACAGTCCGGTTTTGGTAAGAAAACTTTGAGTATAATCTTATTTTTCTTTGCCACCTGTGAATAGGAAGTGAGGTGACATGTCATCTGATTCAGATATGACTTCCTCAAATTACACAGGTGTTAGCCACACAGTCTTCCACTTGCTGGGCATCCCTGGCTTAGAGAACAAGCACATGTGGATTTCCATCCCCTTCTTCATTTCCTATGTCAGCGCCTTGCTTGGGAACAGCCTGCTAATCTTCATTATCCTCACAAAGAGCAGCCTCCATGAACCCATGTACCTCTTCCTCTGCATGCTGGCCGGAGCAGACATTGTCCTCTCCACATGCACAGTACCTCAGGCCTTGGCCATCTTCTGGTTCCATGCTGGGAAGATCTCCCTGGATTGTTGCATCACTCAACTCTTCTTCATCCATTCCACCTTCATCTCTGAGTCAGGGATCCTGCTGGTGATGGCATTTGACCGCTACATTGCCATTTGCTACCCACTGAGATACACCACCATTCTTACACATGTGCTGATTGGGAAAATTGGTGTGGCAATCTTTCTGAGAAGTTATGGTATAATGTCCCCCATAATATTTCTTCTGAAAAGACTGACCTTCTGCAAAAGTGACATCCTCCCAAACACTGCTTGTAAGCACATTGTTTTGGCCCATGTTTCTTGTGATGACATACGAGTAAATATTTGGTATGGGTTTTTTGTCCTAATGTCAACAGTGATCTTAGATGTTGTGCTAATTTGTGTTTCCTATGTGTTGATTCTTTGCGCTGTCTTCCACATCCCATCCCAACATGCTCGCCACAAAGCTCTCAATACTTGTGGCTCCCATATCTGTGTCATCATCCTCTTCTATGGGCCGGGGATCTTTACAACCCTTATTCAGAGGTTTGGACGCCACATATCCTCCCATATCCATGTGTTGGTGGCTGATATTTGCATTCTGGCTCCTCCCATGCTGAATCCCATCATTTATGGGATTAAGACCAAGCAAATCAGGGACCAGGTGGTCCATCTGTTGTTTACAGAGCATAAATAACTTTCTCTGTTGGAAGCTGATTCTTTTGTGCAGCCATTGTATCCATGTATTGTTGGAAGCCAATTCCAGCATGTCAGCAGGGCTGAATCATCTGGAGATGCCTGAGGGCATTTCCCCAAACCTGAAAAGGATGCATAAATGATTACTTGCTGCCAGACAGCTGAGGACATCCTAATCTACATGTTATTGCCTCCTACTGGCTAAACACCTGAACAGCCCTATGCAATTCTTCCAATCTGACAATGGATTCTGTATACTAACCCTGGCCTTTAATGTGTATATCTACCTTGCCTTCGGACAATTTGTGTTAATAAAAAGCAAGGGGTCCTGAGACAAGGGAGAACTTGGTTTCTTTAGCCAGGCTCTTCTAGCCCCTCAAATGCCTTCCAAAATTATGTTTGTCTCTGGACTCTTGATTAATTTACACACAGCTCCCTCTCCAGATTCTTGAACCCTTCTAGATGCTGAGAAACACACACCGCCATTAATGTATGATGTGATCTTTAGCAGCAGTATACTGCAGCAGGTGAGATAGTACTTGCCAAATGAATCCAGAAGTTGGTGTTTCTAGTGCAATTATATCAGTGAGGTTTTGATGCAATTTTCTCCCAAAGCCATCTGTCATTAAGTATCTGTCATTAAGTATCTAATCTGTCATTAAGTATCTGTCTTGGGGGCCTCAATTAGCTTTCTCACCCATAGAATTAAGAACAAGATCAGGGCACCTCTCTAAGTCATACTTACCTCAATAGCTGTGGACTAAGGAATTCAATGAGTTAAATCTTTGACAGTGTTTTTTCCTAAAAACTGTTGAACTATTCTTTTCAAGGTGTTCTGTGCTTTGAATGGCTTTGCTCTCATCAAGCTTAGGACATTTCTCCAACCATTTTTTTTCTCTCTGTCCTTGTTATTTTGAACTTTTTTCTTTATTGGAATCATTCTCATCTTTTTGTTGTTAATCCTCACCCAAGGATTTCCACTGATTTTTAGAAAGAGTGGAAAGGAGGAATGGAGGGGGTGGGAAAGAGAGAGAGAGAGAGAGAAAGAAATTGAGTGGGGGGAGAGAGAAACAGTGATGTGAGAGAGACCAATTGATCTGTTGCCTCCCACTCAGGCCCTGAGTAGGGTGCAGGATCTAATCTGCAACCCAGGTACTTGCCCTTGATGGGGAATTGAATCCATGACCCCTCGATGCACAGGCTGGCGCTCTAATCACTGAGCAATACCTGCCAGGGCCATTCACATCTTTTCATATCACTTTTTTCTTCAATGTAAAAATATACCAAAACAAAAATAAATTTGAACCGCTCCCCCTCCCCAATCTACATTCACTTACATCTACTACTTCATTTCTCTTCTCCAGCATAGAGGAAAGTACCTAGTGTTCACTGGCAGTCTCAAATCCCCAAATTTTTCTCTTGACCCCACTCCATTTTCTCATTTGCTCACACCAGCTCATTTAAATGGCACTTGTTAAAATCACAATGATCTCCACATTTCTAACTCAATAATCAAAACGTGTCCTCATCTTAGTCCATATTCCTTAGTCCACAGTGATAGCAGAATTTCTATGTTGCAATTTGAATTTCTATGTTTCCATCTTCCTTGGGGACCTCAGCCTTTTAAGGCCTCCAACTGATTGGATGAAGCGTACTCACATTATGGAGGGTTATCTATTTCACTTTAGAGTCTAATGATTTAAATATTATTTATATTTTAAAATATTTTCACAGCAACATATAGACTGGTGTTGACCAAAGAAGTGGGCACCATAGCTTAGTGAAATGGACACATAAAATTAACCATTATACAATATCCAGGTATAGTTCAACAAATTTCCAGAGAAGGCCAGTTTCTAGTTTATCACATTCTAACTTCTAGTCTAGATGTAGAAAGGTAAGTGGATCTTATTCTGAATTCAATGGATGACAACACTGAGATCCCAAAGCACTGATATCTAATGACCATCCTATTTAATATCAGAATCCCTGTGACATCTCACTACTGACAATGTAGGCCCTTTGCATATGTTATTTTTCTCTATAATACATGCTGCTGCTGGTGGTGGTTGTAATAGCAAACCATTACATAGAATTGACTGTATGCCAGCTTTGCTTTTATTTTGTTTATTTTCATATTCTTTTAAGTAAGTAAAAGTTTGATGAGGAAAATACTTTTGTGTGATGCTTGCACTGCTGTATCTGTAGCATCTAATAGCAGTTCTTAGCACATTTCAGGACCTCATTAAATATTTGTTGAATGAATAAATAATAAGAGGATGAATGAGAGGATGGATCAATGAATTATATGATAGTAATTGTTGGTGGAAACTCTTGAGAAGCTGGGTATCGTGTTGTCTGGTGATTTCCATGTAGTCAAATCTCTGATCTTTCCCTTGGATTATTCTTTTATTTTTCCCTCAGTTTTTCTATTTTAAGATACATCCATTACTTACTATTTATTAAAATTTCATTTGTTCTGGAGTTTAAATTTTATATTTAACATCTCAACAGTATCTGTTTGTTTAAAAACACATAATGAAAAAAACATTATAATAATCACAATTATCTCATCCATGACACATAATCATGAATATTTAGAAAATATTTTGTTCTTTAAGTATATTTTCACACATTGATATATAATATAATGATTTTTATGAATTCCGTTTTTATTTAAGGTCATATGAAAAGAATTTTCTCTGGCACACAAGAAATATTTCATAGGTATTTTCTTCCCTTTGTGCGAGGGAAACAAAGGAAAAAATAAAGAAATGGCAATATATCAAACTAAAAAGCTTTTGAACAGCAAAAGAAAACATCAACAAAATGAAAAGGCAACCCACTGAATGCGAGAACATATTTGACAATGATACATCTGATAAGGGATTCATTTCCAAAATATATAAGGAACTGTACAACTCAACACAAATAAAACAAACAAACCTATTAAGAAATGGGCAATGGATCTGATTAGACACTTGTCCAACAAAGACATAGAGATGGTCAATAGATATATGAAAAGATGCTAAATGTTGCCGAAACCCGTTTGGCTCAGTGGATAGAGCGTTGGCCTGCGTACTGAAGGGTCCCAGGTTCGATTCCGGTCAAGGGCATGTACCTTGGTTGTGGGCACATCCCCAGTAGGGGGTGTGCAGGAGGTAGCTGATCGATGTTTCTCTCTCATCAATGTTTCTAACTCTATCTCTCTCCCTTCCTCTCTGTAAAAAAATCAATAAAATATATATATTTAAAAAAAGATGCTAAATGTCACTAATCATCAGAAAGATGCAAATTAAAACCACAATGAGATATTACCTGATGCCTATCAGAATGGCTATTATCAATAAATCAACAAACAACAGTGCTGGTGAGGATGTGGAGAAAAGGGAACCTGCATGTACTGCTGGTGGGAATGCAGATTGATGCAGGCACTGTGAAAAACTGTATGAAGTTTCCTCAAAAATTAAAAATGAGTCCTAGCTGGTTTAACTCAGTGGATAGAGCATCGGCGTGTGGACTGAAGGGTCCTGGGTTCGATTCTGGTCAAGAGCCAATGCCCTGGTTGCAGGCTCAACCCACAGTGGGGGCCAAAGTGCCCCTCAGTAGATGAGTGCAAAAAACGCTGTAGTACATTTACACAATTTACTCCTCTGTAAAAAGAAAAAGGGAAATTTTACATTTTGTGACAGCATGGATGGACTTGGAAAGCATTATGCTAAGTGAAATAAGTCAGTCAGAGAAGGATAAATACCATATGATCTCACTTATATGTGAAATCTAGCAAACAAAATAAACTGACGGGTAAAATAAAACAGAGGGCATGGATATGTGGAACAGATTGGCAGCTGTCAGAGGGGAGGAGGTTTGGTGGGCTGGGTGAAAGAAGCTACAGGGATTAAGCAAAAAACAAACAAACACATATATACACCACATAGATACAGACAAAAATGTGGTGATAACTGGAAGGAAAGAGGGGTGGGGTAGGTGGAGGTAGGCAAAAGGTGATAAGTGGGGAGGGGAGGAAACTTTGCTTTGGGCAATGGGATACTGTGTAGAGCAGTGGTTCTCAACCTTCCTAATGCCGCGACCCTTTAATACAGTTCCTCATGTTGTGGTGACCCCCCAACCATAAAATTATTTTCGTTGCTACTTCATAACTGTAATTTTGCTACTGTTATGAATCGTAATGTAAATATCTGATATGCAAATTGTTACAAATTGAACAAAATTAAAGCACAGTGATTAATCACAAAAACAATATGTAATTATATATTGTGAAATATTTATATATTGTGAAATATTTATTTCTAATTACAAATAAATGAAATTTTGTCTTGAAGCATGGTGTAGCATGTCTTAATATAACAACAGTAAACTACATTGCTACATTTTGCGACAGTATGCGTAAAAAGCCAATGTCAGTGCGAAGGTTGAGATTGCTTCTTTCTCACCAGATCAGAAATTCTCGGGGAAGTCTTTGCAAGAGCACAACAAAAATCATTTTCCACAACAAGTCTACTTCTGTATTTAGACTTGATAACCAACAAGCTGGAAAACCCTGTTTCACAAAGATATGTTGTTGGAAAAGGAAGAAGAAGGCGCAACACAGTCTCAGACAGAACAGGATATGACTGCAAACACTTGATCCAGAATTTGGTAACTGGCATTGTAGAGAAATCAGTTCTCGCGGCATCGCTGTTAATAAGTTCAATGAACTCCTCTTGTGCTGTCAGGAACATCTTCAACTTTGACTGAGAATGGGCTTCTGGCAAGTGCAAATGGGGTGTCAGGTATATTTGGAAAATATGATGAAATTTCGTCTGCAAGCATGTGCAAGTGTTCTTTCACAGAAATTATCATCATAATCCTTTTGTCTGCTCATGTTCCTCAAAGAAAGCAGATAAGATAGGCAACATGTAAATTTTATTTTCATCCAATTTTTTTTTTGTGTGTGTGCCAAAGTTGAAGTTTCATTTGCAATGATCAGATCTTTTCAGACAAATTGAGGCATGTTGCATTTGGTCCTTGCAGTGATAAATTTAACTCATTCAAGATGGCAAAGATGTCAACCAAGTAAGCTATTTTCTGCAGTTCACTTTTATTGCTGAAAAGTGCTTTGAACTACGGTCTTGCTTTCTTTCTTCTTTTTGTTTATTTAATAAATCTTTATTGTTCTGATTATTACAATTGTTCCTCTCCCCCCACAGCTCCCCTCCACCCGGTTCCCACCCCACCCTCTGCCCTTAACTCCCCTCCACTGTCCTCATCCATAGGTGTACGATTTTTGTCCAATCTCTTCCCTAACCCCCACACCCCTTTCCCCCCAAGAAATGTCAGTCCACTCTCTTTCTATGCCCCTGATTCTATTATATTCACCAGTTTGTTCATCAGATTTTTTATTCACTTGATTTTTAGATTTACTTGTTGATAGATATGTATTTGTTATTCATAATTGTTATCTTTATCTTTTTCTTCTTCCTCCTCTTCTTAAAGAATACCTTTCAGCATTTCATATAATAGTGGCTTGGCAGTGATGAACTCCTTTAGCTTTTTCTTATCTGTGAAGCTCTTTAGCTGACCTTCAATTCTGAATGATAGCTTTGCTGGGTAGAGTAATCTTGGTTGTAGGTTCTTGCTATTCATCACTTTGAATATTTCTTGCCACTCCCTTCTGGCCTGCATAGTTTCTGTTCAGAAATCAGCTGACAATCGTATGGGTGCTTCCTTGTAGGTAATTAACTGTTTTTCTCTTGCTGCTTTTAATATTCTCTCTTTGTCTTTTGCTCTTGGCATTTTAGTTATGATGTGTCTTGGTGTGGTCCTCTTTGGATTCCTTTTGTTTGGGGTTCTGTGCACTTCCTGGACTTGTAAGTCTATTTCTTTCACCAGGTGGGGGAAATTTTCTGTCATTATTTATTCAAATAGGTTTTTAGTATCTTGCTCTCTCTTTTCTTCTGGCACCTCCATTATTCTGATGTTGGTTCGCTTGAAGTTGTCCCAGAGGTTTCTTACACTATCTTCAAATTTTTGGATTCTTTTTTCTTTTTGCTTCTCTGGTTGAGTGTTTTTTGCTTCTTAGTATTTCAAATCTTTGACTTGATTCTTGCGTTCCTTTAGTCTGCTGTTGGGTCTCTGAATAATATTTTTTATTTCAGTCAGTGTATGTTTAATTTCTAGTTGGTCCTTTTCATAGCCTCGAGGGACTTGTTAAATTTATCGGCCTTTTCTAGGAAATTTTTGCAAAACCTTATAATCGTGGTTTTGAACTCTATATCCAGTCGTTTGTTTTCCTCCATTTCTTTAGTTTGTAATCTGTTTCTTTGTCTCCGTATTTTTGCTGCTTCCCTGAGTTGGTAGGGTAGCTTTGTGTGCTAGGTGTCCTATAGGGCCCAGTGGCTCAGCCTCCCCAGTTACCGGAGGTGGACACTCTTGGTGCACCCCTTTGTGGACTGTGAGTACAGCCTTGTTGTGTTAAGTCTTGATTGTTGTTGGTATCACTGGGAGGAATTGACCTCCAGGCCAACTGGCTGTGAGGATCAGCTGTGTCTACATCAGGAGAATTTCTGTGATGGAGACAGCCTTATGAGATAAGACTTGCAAAATTACAAAAGCCTCTGTGCTCAGCTTGGATGGGGCGGAGTCTCAGGGCTGAGCAGACAGTCTTGGCTTCCTGCCAGCCCTGCCCTATAATGCCCCTGGGTCTCAGTGTCCCTCGGTAATCGCTGCAAGCACCTCTAAGAGTAAGTGGCCCTCGAGTTTCGCCCACTGCCAGATAGTCCAGTTTCCCCCCCCAATGAATCTGGATTCCCAGATTCTCACCCAGAACTGGAGTTCAGCGTAGTGGGGGAGCTTCCATTTCCCACCCACTAGGGAAAGCCAGCGGCACTCAGCAGTCAGTTCTCTCTTCCCGCACTCGCACGCACGCCTTCAGACCTCTGCCTTTCGTGGCTCCCCTGAGTTTCCACCTGACAGTCCAGATTCCCCCCGTATAAGCCTAGGTCCTCAGGGTCTCGCCCAGAACTGGGTTCAGTACAGTCAGAACTGGGGTTCAGCGCAGTTGGGAGCTTTTGTCTCCTTCCAGCTAGAGAAAGCCAGCTAGGCACTCAGCATTCCCACAGCCACTCGTTGTCTCTCAGCACTAGCTCTTCCTGGAGTGCATGTGTGTGTCTCTGTGTGTGTGTCTGTGTGTGTGTGTGTGTGTGTGTGTGTGTGTGTGTGTGTGTAGCTTTGGGGTAGGCCTGTACCCCATGGCTGTAGAATCCATGAGGTAGTTGGGTTCACTCTAGTCTTGCCAGTGTTTCTGTTTGTATGGAAAGCCAGAAAACTACTAGAAGAGGTGAGATCTTTAAGTTGGAGTTGTTGGGCAGGTCATTGTGGTGACAGGGAGATGTGGGACCTGAATTGGGGCATGGGGACACCATGCTGTGGTCTTGGCACCATGGAGTCTTGGCTGCTCTGCATTTAAGGCCTCACTGGGAAGGTGAGAGCCAACCCTGGTAGAGCTGGTGATCTCTCTGCTGCCAAATATGTGCCCTCTTGTAGCTGGAAAGAGGGGTGTAATGAAAACTCTGCCTTCCCAGGACCTGATGTCTGTGCATGGCCTTTACCATATGCTTTAAATATATACACGTATGTATGTGCCGGGAGCCAATTCCAGCATCTTATAATTATAAGAGTTTTATCAAAAAGTTGATGAAATTTGGGAGCTCAACAAGGGCTGAGACACATATGTAATCACATATGTTGGAATGGGTAATAAGCACTTCCCACAAACCTGAATAGGATTATTGTTTTTTGCCAGACAGCTCAGGGCATCTTAATCTACATGTTATTGCCTCCTGTTGGCCAAATACCTGAACAGCTGTAGGCTATTCCCCAATCTTACAATGCTTCTGTAAGCCCTACCCTTTGAAACCTACCCTTTGAAGTGTATGACTCCACCTTGTCTTAGGACTATTTGTGTTAATAAAAAGCATGGGTTCCTGAGACAAGAAGGAAGAAAAACTAAGAATTTGGAGTCTTTAGCTCCTTTAGCTGAAGTTCCTCTGACCCCCAATGCCTTTCAAAATTATCTTTTGTCTTTGCACTCCTAATCTATGCACAGCCTTTCTTCAGATTGCTAAACCCTTTGTAATGCTGGGACAAGAACCCCGGCATGTATGTATATAGTAAGGATATATACAGTGTATACATACATATAAGTGTACATTTAAATATATTTACACATTTATATTATGTATATGTATGTGTATATATATATACATACACATATCTATGTATCGAGCATAAATATATACACACAAACACAAGCACACAAATCTATCATCCTCCTATTTTTTTTTTCCTATGTAGGTCCTGTTAGTGCAGTGGTTCTCCACCTTCCTAATGCCCCGACCCTTTAACACAGTTCCTCATATTGTGATGACCCCCAACCATAAAATTATTTTCGTTGCTACTTCATAACTGTAATTTTGCTACTGTTATGAATCGTTATGTAAATATTTGTTTACCCATGGTCTTAGGCGACCCCTGTAAAAGGGTCATTCGACCCTCAAAGGGGTCGCGACCCACAGGTTGAGAACTGCTGTGTTAGTATAAAAACATTCAGGCCTGTAAATAATTTTTCTGAATTTATTTGAGCCAAACTATTCGCAGTTGCCAGGAAGCAGTATCTCAATGGATTGGGATAGAGCTCTGGAGGATGGCAGGATACTTAGATGGGTATAGGATAGTTAACAGTCAAAAATTAACATGATAAAAATAACAATGAAGGAATTTGTGTATCTGTCCAGTCGCTCAGGCACATTAGGTTGTGCCCCAAGGGGTTCGGAAAAAGGGAAGTTACAAGTTACCCAGACATTTCAGGAATTTGTTATTATAGATGCAAAAAGACAGATAGGCTCAGTTAAGGTAAAGGTTGACCTTGTCAGTAAAGATACTGGCCTAGAATGTAACTACCCACCATAACTGCTTTTACTTAAAGTTTAATTTCAAACCATCCTCTGTGGTTATTTTAGGTCTCTGAGTTTGCAAGACCGCCATGCAGGCCTTCCCTGAGCTTGTCAGGTCAGTATGGGGCCCATTTCGTCCACACTCCGTATCTATCCATCTTAAAAACGAAGAGGTCATAGGATACCTCCAGGTCCAATCAAACACCTAAGGTTCATTTCAACCTCTTCCCTTTCTTTCTTTCCCTTAAAAGAAAAAAAAAATAAATTTTTTCATTGATTTTGGAGAGGAAGGGAGAGGAGAAAGAGATAGAAACATCAATGATGAGAGAGAACCATTGATAGGCTGCCTCTTGCATGCTCCCCACCTTGGAATGGAGCCCGCAACCTGGGCATGTGCCCTTGACCAGAATCAAACTCAGGACACTTCAGTCTGCAGTTCCACCCCCACCCTTTCCATATGTAATTTCCTTCTCCGAAAGTGAAAAACCAGCCTTCAATTATCTACAATATATTTACTTATCTGCTTAATCCTAGAATACATCAAATATAGTTGCATAATTGCTACGTCTGCTGTGGAAAGCAAATCTACTCAATTGAATTCAATATTTGTTACAACTTGTGAGTATGGAGGCAAAATACTGGTTCAAAATGTACGCCCCTTTTCACTATGTCTGACATTCATTTCAGGTTCATTTTCTCCCAATTGTATTCTATGTTAGAGTTTCCTCTTTTATTCTTTTTAAACATATATATATATATATATATATATATATATATATATATATATATATATATATATTATTGGTTTTATACAGAGAAGAAGGGAGAGGGATAGAGTTAGAAACATCGATGAGAAAGAAACATCGATCAGCTGCCTCCTGCACACTCCCTCCCTACTGGGGATGTGCCTGCAACCAAGGTACATGCCCTTGACCGGAATCAAACCTGGGGCCCTTCAGTCCACAGGCTGACGCTCTATCCACTGAGCCAAACCGGTTAGGGCTTATACTTGATTTTATTCATTGAACAGGTTGGGTATGTGAAATGTTAACCTGGTTCTAAAAGTCAGAACTGCACAAAACCATAAATTCTACCAAGTCTCACTGTTGCCACTTTTCTTCCCTGTTTCCACCATCTTATTATTTTCACCCCATTTCCACCCACTCCCTGGATGTAACCAATCTCATTGGTTTCTGGGTTACCTTTCCCAAGTTTCTTTTTGTATAATCGTATAGATGACATATATATTTTCTTATTTCTCCTTTTGCAAAAGGTAACATATTTTCTCAGATTTTGCTCTTTCATTTAACAATATATTTTGGAAGCCTTTCCATATCAGTTTATAGATATTGTTCTCCTTTTTATAGCTGTATAGTATTCCCGTGGATGGATCTACTGTTGTTCAGTCAGCCATTCTGCCATGTCAATTATTTAGGTTGTTTCTAGGATTTTGCAAGTACAATGCTAAAATGAATTACTTTGGGCATACATATTCTTGTACAACTGGAGATGTTTGACCAGGGTAAACTGGGAAAAGCATGTGTCATTTTGTTTGATATTGCCTGCTTTCCCAAAATTAGCATACCAATTTGCATTCCGAATAGTGATGTCTAAGAGTCCCTATTTCCCCCCAGGCTTGCCAACAGAATGTGTTGGTATACTTTTTAATTTTTACTAATCTGATAGGTGAGAAATATCTCAGTGTTATTTTATTTTTATTTTTTTGGTATTTTACTGATAATTTTCTTATTTTAATTGAGATTTGGATAATTTGTGATTATTTTTGTTTACAGGTATACTAGGTTTTCTCTTTTTTTAAAATTACTTTATTGATTAAGGTATCACATATTTGTCATCACCCCCCCCTGTGTTATTTTAATGTGCATTTTTCTTATTAAATGGTTGAATAGTTTTTCATATACTTAAGGAATATTTTTTATTCTTTTTTTTTGTGTGTGAATCATCTGTTCATGTCTTTGACTCATGCATCACGTTTCTGCAACTTTTCCCGCTCAATTTTTAAAAGTTCTTGTATGTTAGCAATGTTATATATTCATGTATGTTACATGTTATAAATAGTTTCTCTCAGCTTGTCATTTATTTTAGACTTTTCTTGTTTTCTTACAATAATTTTATTTTCATATAAATAAATTTATTACTCTTTTATTGCTCCTGGATGAATTTACTTTTTATTAAACCCAGGAATGTTCAATTATAATAAACTCTTTTTGCTATAAATAAAATATTTGAGCTAAAAATAATGTGAATTATAATAACCTACTTTTCCATTTTTAAATATTTTTCCACTTAAAAAAAAATGTTCTGGAAAAAGGCAATCATTTAACAAATAAATAAAAACATGTACCTAAGGGCACAGGCTCCAATATGGCTCAGCAGGGCACTGGCCAGAGGCCCATAACCCTTAGCAGCAGTAACAAGGTGTGTCCGCTGCTCAAGAACTATGGCAGCAGCATCAGCAAAGCTGGAGGAAGCTTCAATGGACTTAGTTTTCAGGTCTCCACTGCACTTCCCTGTGCTGTACAGACTTTTATAGATAGAAAATTCTCATTTTCCCTGCTGCCTAATGAAATTTGGTTTCAAGTCACCTCCTGTGATACACTGTTACCTTCCTCCTCACACACCAATATGAAAAGCATTTATTCCATATATTGAATTGCTGAAATAATCTAACCCTGGTCATCCTCCTTCCTTTACCTACTGACAGAGAACCCCAGGGTTGCTTTACTATTCATGCTACTAGCAGATCTTTTAGATACTCTTTTGTTTGTTGGTGGTTGGTTCATACCTGAAAAGAAAAAGTCAAAATTTTCAAACAGGTTATGCTATCACAGACTTGAATTTACCTTTAAGCTTCTCACAGAAAATCAAGTTTGAATTGTGTGGGTCCACTCATATGTGGATTTTTTTCAGTAAGTACACAATCAGTCCTATACTCCCAGGTTTTACATTCATGGATTCAACCAACTGAGGATAAAAAAGTGTTTTCTCTATGGTTGGGAATCTGCAGACGTGGAGGGCTGACTGTAGGCACTGTTCTATGACATCTTATATAATAAAACCCCAATATGCAAACTGACCAAACACCAGAACAAGCAGTCGCTATGTGCACTGACCACCGGGAGAAGATGCTTAACACAGGAGCTGTGCCCTGGTGGTCAGTGGGCTCCCACAGGGGGAGCGCCGTTCAGCCTGAAGCTGGACTCAAGGCTGGTGAGTGCAGCTTAGGGGGTTGGAGACTCTCCTGCCTCCGCTGCAGGTGGGCTAGGTAAGGAGCGAGGGGTTCCAGACTGCGAGAGCCTCAGACTGAGAGCCCAGGACTGCAAGAGGGCGCAGGACAGGCTGAGGGACACCCCCCATAACCCCCAGTGCACTAATATCATGCACCAGGCCTCTAGTTTTTAATAAGAAACTTGAACATCCATGGATTTTGGTATCCACTGGGAGGTTCTGGAAGCAATCCTCTGTGGATACCAAGGTATGATTGTAGTTAAGCTTTTAGAGTCAACAGTTACACTCAAATTTTCCACTATGGCAGAATGGGGGATTGGTGCCCTAACCCCTAGTTGCTCAAGGTTCAACTGTGTTGCTAATGCAAGCAAGCAGTCCATTACACAGATTTACCAAAACCAATTTATCCACTTTTGAAAATATTTTTGTATTATTGCACTCTTCTTTTGTATTCTGAACAATGATATAATCATTATCTTTTAATGTATATTTTACAATTTGTCTGGTTATTTCTTGAGGATAGCTGGATTTGGATTGATGGGTAAAATGCAAACATATGTGTTTAAGGTTTTAAAACAAAAAGCTAAACTTTCAGCCAATGAGGTTTTATTAGTTTACTAGTAGCCCGTTTGCACGAAGATTCGTGCAATAGACCTTCATTCACCTGGCTGCCTGCACCAGTTTTCTGCCGGCACCAGGGACCCAGGCCTTGGCTGTGGCCACCGCCTTCTGCCTTTTTCAGGGTCGGGGCTTGGCCCCGGGCGGTGGCCTTGGGCTCGGGGGCACCCAACATCCTTGCTAAGGATCGCAGGAGCCGACCCCCAGTGGTTTCCTGCGATCCGTGCAGGCTGCCCACTGGTGCCCAAGGCGGGAAAGCCTCCGCCCCTGGGACCCCCGGGAGGAGCCGGGCCACGCCCCCCCAGGTGGCCGATCGACCCCCGGACCACCGGGAGGGGCGGGAGGGGCAGGACCACGCCCTCCCAGGTGGACAATCAACCCCGGGTCCCCCGGGAGGGGCGGGAGGGGCCGGAGGGGCCCAGCCACGCCCCCCCGGGGTGCCGATCACCCCAGGCTCCCCTGGGAGCGGCTGAATGGGCCCGGCTATGCCCCCCCGGGGGGCCGATGGGCCCGACCACGCCCCCCGGGGTGCCGATCGCCCCAGGCACCCCCCGGAGCGGCGGCATGGGCCTGGCCACGCCCCCCCGGGGTGCCGATCGCCCCAGGCACCCCCGACAGTGGCGGCATGGGCACGGCCACGCCCCCCAGGGTGCCGATGGCCCCAGGCACCCCCGGGAGCAGCGGCATGGGTCCGGCCACGCCCCCCAGGGTGCCGATGGGCCCGGCCACGCCCCCCCGGGGTGCCGATTGCCCCAGGCACCCCCGGGAGCGGCGGCATGGGCCCGGCCACTTGGCACCGCCATCTTGAACTTCTCAACAGCGGATATGCCACCCGGAGTCCCGCCCCCAGCCTCCTGCCGGCCCAATCGTGGGCATAGCGGAGGTGCGGTCAATTTGCATGTTTCTCTATTATAAGGTAAGATGACCCCAAGAATAACCCATGTGTGACCTGGCTCACACCCATGCCGACACTGGAAATTAGCATGCCTTTCCATCTTTGCTGGATCAGGAGGTGAGCCAAGTGAAAATGGTGTCACATTTCTGTCTTGATAGAAATTCTGGGGTTACTGGTAAAAGTGGACTTTCCTTTTGTATGTCCAGCTGTACTTGCGATGCTGTTTACTGGAGAGATGGTCACTGTGCTGCAGGGGGGCCTGTCTGTGAGAAGATGGGGCCTTACCATTGCCGTCCTCTCCTACTGCCCATACATCACACAGAGGCCACAGGTCAGGGGAAGGAAAGCTCTCATGCTTATGCCATGTGGGGACAGTGCAATGAAAAGTGGCCACAGAAGAAAAGAGGAATTTGCTCTCATCAGACACAGTGAAGAATGGGGTCGTTCTAGAGGCAGAAAACTGTTAACTACAAGAGGAGACTGAGAAGGTCTCCTATGAGAAATGGACAAGGACACAATTCACACAGCATAGAGACAGCGGGACAGGTACAGAGATACAGACAGAGCAGGACGGTGGCTGACAATGAGGCAGAACTGAGGAAGTCTTTAACCCAGAAGCTCCGAGCAGCACAGTCTGTGGCTGTGTCACTTATTAGCCCTGTGATTTGGGACAGTTTGGATCACTCTGCTAAGCCTTAGCTTCCTGTTCTATAAAATGGGATAACAGAACTAGTACATCATGGGAATATTGCGGGAACTGAGAACTGTGTAAGCCACTGTCTTACTATATTTAAAAGTCTGAACAAACTTTATTTCTTAGAAACTCTATCTCATGGTGAAAGGAGCTCCTATTCTTTGAAAGGTCATCTAGTTAGTGCAAATTTCAACTCAGGGCTCTTGTCACATTGCAGTGCTTCCTCTAAACTGACTGTGAAGATCAGTCTCAAGCTGGTTCATTTTTCCCTTCCCCTTAGTGCCTCATCTTGATAACCTCTGCAGCCCACTGTGATGTCCCCAAGAATGACCTATTTCCACATAGTCCTCTAGCCCCCTGCTTATACTGCCAACTCCTCTCTGACAAACAAGCCAATAATATACAGTTGGAAAAGGATAGTTTCTCTTCAATAAACAGTGCTGGGAAAACTAGGAACTCACATCTAAAGGAATGAAATAAGACCATTATCTTGAGTCAATTGTTGATTTTATTTTATAATATGAAAAACACTTATCCTACAATGCAAAAAGGACGCAAACTGAGAGAAATTCTAACCTGCATTTCTGTTGTTTCACTGTCCATTTGTTAAAGAAAATTGCCAAAATTCATAGTTGGCAGAACATATGCTCAGACATTTAACCAAATATAGAGATAGCAAATGCACATCTGAAAAAAGACTCACCACAAACCATTAGAAAAAATGCAATCGAACATAGCAAAGTTACAAAAAAGTTTAACTAAAGGACGACTGACCAAATCAAATCTTTTCTAGGAGGTGGAGGAATTAATTCTGTCATAAAGTGCTAGAAGAATGCCAAAAATGTGCAATTGGCTTAAATCCAAATTTCCTAATTTAAGTTAAACATTCACCTCTCCATTGACTTGGACATTGCATTACGAGTTATTGATGAAGATAAATGAAACCCATATCCATTTTAAGCATTATGCACAATCCGCAATAGACCAGCTATTCTGTAGCAATTATGGTTTCCCCTAAACCCTACTGTCCTACATCCAAGTGACCATCATGCATGGAATTGCAGACAATAGCACACATGGCCCTTTGCACGATCTTTGAAAATGATCACGTTTAAAAGTATGGGCACACCCTGTGAACACTCTGATGACAATGAAAGTGACTGTTTCTGGCAAAATATTTCCCACATTCACTGCAATCCTGAGGCCTTTCTCATGTGAACTCTCTGATGATGATGCAAGTAATTCTTCACGGCATACGATTTCCCACATTCACTGCATTCATAAGGCCTTTCTCCAGTGTGAAGTCCCTGATGATAATGGAGGCTTTTGCTAGTGGTAAAAGATTTGCCACACTGACTACATCCATAAGGTTTTTCTCCAGTGTGAAGTCTCTGATGACGACGGAGGCCTTCACTCTTGGTATAAGATTTCCCACACTGACTGCACTCATAAGGCCTTTCTCCAGTGTGAACTCTCTGATGACGATGGAGGCCTTCACTAGTGCTAAAAGATTTCCCACACTGACTGCACTCATAAGGCCTTTCTCCAGTGTGAACTCTCTTATGACGATGCAGCTGTTTGTTCAAGGCAAATGATTTCCCACATTCGCTGCATTTATAAGGCCCTTCTCCAGTGTGAACTGTCTGATGACAATGGAGGCTCCTCCTACTGCTAAAAGATTTCCCACACTGATTGCACTCATAAGGCCTTTCTCCAGTGTGAACTCTCTGATGACTAAGGAGATTACTCCTACAAGTAAAAGATTTCCCACAATGAGTGCACTCATAAGGCCTTTCTCCAGTGTGAAGTCTCTGATGATAAAGGAGGCCTCCGCTTGTAGTAAAAGATTTCCCACAATGACTGCATTCATGTTTTTCTCCAGTGTGAAGTCTCTGATGGTGACGAAGGCCTTCCCTAGTGGCAAAAGATTTCCTACACTGACTGCACTCATAAGGCCTTTCTCCAGTGTGAAGTCTCTCATGATAACGGAGGCCTCCGCTAGTGGTAAAAGATTTCCCACACTGACTGCATTCATGTTTTCCTTCAGTGTGACATTTGTGATGATAACTCAACTTAGAGGTCGTGACAAAAGATTTCCCACATTCACTGCACTTATAAGGCCTTTCTCCAGTGTGAAGTCTCTGATGATAACGGAGGCCTCCACTACTGGTAAAAGATTTCCCACACTGACTGCACTCATAAGACCTTTCTCCAGTGTGACTTTTCTGATGATAACTCAAATGACAGCTCCTGGTAAAAGATTTCCCACACTGACTGCACTTATAATGCCTTTCTCCAGTGTGAAGTCTCTGATGACAATAAAGGCCAGAGATTCTGGCAAAATATTTCCCGCATTCAACACACTCAAATGGCTTTTCTCCACTGTGAACTCTCTGGTGTTGAACGAGGGTTGAAGTTTGACTAAAGGATTTCCCACACTCATCACATTTATATGGCTTTTCTCCAGTATGAACTCTCTGGTGTTGCACAAGGGGTCCCCTTTGGCTAAAGCATCTTCCACATTCGGCACACTCGTGACGCTTTTCTATAGAATGAACTTGCTGGTGTTGAATGACTGAGGAGTGTTTTTTATAGCACATCCCACATTCATTGCACTCATATGGCCTTTCTCCAGTGTGGAATTTCTGATGATAATGGAGATCAGAGATTTTTGTAAAAGATTTCTCACATTCACGGCACACCAGACACTGTATTCCATTACGGACACTATGATCCTGAGCAAGTGTCTGGTTGCAGCCAATGGCTTTCTTGCTTAAATAAAACTGCTTTGCACATGCCCCACACCTCAACAGTTTCAGGCTGTGTTGTATTCCCTGCTGCTCAACCAAGTGGAAAATGTCTCTCAGGACTGCCCCACAACTCTCACAGGGATGACTCTTCTGGGAGGACAAAGCTACATTGGGGTTCTTTGCCTGTGACACTATCACAGAAACAGGCTGTTCAGTAGGTGCCTCCACATCTTCTGCTCCACAGCAGCATCCTAGAGAGGATATGAGTTCAAAGTTCTCCAGCATCACTTCCAGGAACAGGTGTCTCTGAGCCTCATCAAGGAGGCACCATTCCTTCTTAGAGAAGCGCACAGCAATATCCTCAAAGGTCACACCAACCTCAGCTGAGGGCCTCTGTGGGTTGAACGGGGTAAGGGTGGCAGGAGAGGAGGCAGCCAGGGACACAGTGGTCCCTGTCCCAGGCCCAGCACTGGTCACCTGGGAGGCTGGTTGGTGGGGACCAGGACTCTTGCACCTTCTCATTCTGGCATCTCCACTAAGACGCATTGCTCAGGATGCTCTGATCCACATAGGAGAACCTGAGAGAATAGGAAATGACCATCACAAGGAGAACACTGGAAGTCAACTATTGATTTTATTTATACCTAGGCATATGCCCTTGACAGGAATCAAACCTGGGAACCTTCAGTCCACAGGCCAACGCTCTTCCACTGAGCCAAACTAGCTAGGGCCAACTGGTGACTTTAAAAACGGCAAACAAATGCACTGCAAAGCTTTCTATAAGAACCTCATATAATCTGTATGAGCAAGCATAGCTTAAAATGAGTCAGTTTACCCATGTCCTAAAGTGCACTTGTTGCCTGGGTTTGAAGTAATTTGGATGAGATAAACAAACTCATGTGTGTGGCCACAGATATATAAGAGAATTGGTACTGATTTCAGATGAAAAAGTGTCTGGAGTTGATGGGCATTCTCACAGAAGTAATTACAGAGAGACATAATATAACTTTGAGAGAAACATTTTTTTCTAGGATAAAAGTTTTTTAAATGGATAAAAAAGTAGTAACAAAAAAGACATTCATAAGATTAACAAAACACTAACTGAGAAGCCAAGATGGGGGCATAGGTAAACACATGAACTGCTGTCTCACACAACTTCAAAACTACAACTAAAAGACAAAATGGACATCATCCAGAACCACAGGAAGGTTGGCTGAGTGGAAATTCTACAACCAGAAGGGAAGAGAAAAGCACACTGAGACTGAGAGGAGCTGCAGAAGTTAAGGCAGAAGTACAGAGGCGCACATGGAGAGGGCTGGCAACTGAGTACACGGCTGTCTTCATCAGGTGGGAGGGAGAGAAAAGCTCCCGAATGCTCTGAACTTCAGTTTTGGGTGAGACTCTGGGGACCCAGACTCATACGGGAGAAAGTGGACTGTCTAGCAGCGGGCGGAATATAAGGGCAGCATTCTCTCAGAGGTTTGTGCAGTGATTACTCCAGTACACTGAGACTCGGGGTCCTCTTAGGACAGGGTTGACAAGAAGCCATTGCTGTTTCCTCTGCCCTGAGACTCTGCCCCATCCAAGTCGTGCACAGAGGCTTTTACATATGAATAGCTTGGTCCTTTGAAATCTGAACTTACCTAACAAACTGCAGCTGAGTCAGTGAGACCCAGAACATCCAAAAGAAGGCCCAAGGCCCCACAGCAGCTTGCATTGCTTCACAGCTGGGCCTCATCGGCGCACCTCCAAAACCCAAACAAAGAAGAGGAATCTGCAGATCTCTCCATAGCTCATGCTGGGTGGCCTCAGGCAGAGGCTAAACTAGCACCTCCTTGGAGATCAAAGAGCCAGTGTACCAGGGGTCACAGTGGGACCATCTAGATTACAACTCCTCAGATCCACAAGGGACACACTCAGGGGGCAGTCTCAGTGAGCACTAAAGCTCCACTGAAGCAAGTCTTGCCTCATAAGTGTGTCTCCAGAACAGAAGTTCTCCCATCGTAGACACAGCTGATCCTCACTGCTAATTGCCCTGGAAGACAATTCCTCCCAGTGATACCAACAACAATCAAGACTTAACTACAACAAGACTGTGCACACAGCCCACAAAGGGGTGCACCAAGAGTGTCCACCTCAGGTAACTGGGGAGGCTGAGCCACTGGGCCCTATAGGACACCTAGCACATAAAACCACTCTATCAACCCAGGGAAGCAGGCAAAATGCAAAGACAAAGAAATAGGTCACAAATGAAAGAAATGGAAGAAAGCAAACACCTGGATATAGAGTTCAAAATCATGGTTATAAGGTTTTTCAAGAATTTTCTAGCAAAGGCCGTTAAATTTAGTGAGACCCTCAAGGCTATGAAATAGGATCAACTAGAAATTAAGCATACATTGACTGAAATAAAGAATAATATACAGAGATCCAACAGAAGACTAGAGGATCGCAAGAATCAAGTAAAAGATTTGAAATACAAAGAAGCAAAAAACACTCAACTGGAAAAGCAAAAAGAAAAAAGAATCCACAAATATGAAGACAGTGTAAGGAGCCTCTGGGACAACTTCAAGCGTACCAACATCCGAATTATGGGGGTGCCAGAAGAAGAGAGAGAGCAAGATATTGAAAACCTATTTGAAGAAATAATAACAGAAAACTTGCCCCACCTGGTGATAGAAATAGACTTATGACACCAGGAAGCGCAGAGAACTCCCAAAGAAAAGGAATCCAAAGAGGACCACACCAAGACACATCATAACTAAAATGCCAAGAGCAAAAGACAAAGAGAGAATCTTAAAAGCAGCAAGAGAAAAACAGTTAACTACAATGGAGTACCCATACGATTGTCAGCTGATTTCTCAACAGAAACTATGCAGGCCAGAAGGGAGTGGCAAGAAATATTCAAAGTGATGAATAGCAAGAACCTACAACCAAGATTATTCTACCTAGCAAACTATCATTCACAATTAAAGGTCAGCTAAAGAGCTTCACAGATAAGAAAAAGCTAAAGGAGTTCATCACTGCCAAGCCAGTATTATATGAAATGCTGAAAGGTGTTCTGTAAGAAGAGGAAGAAGAAGAAAAAGGTAAAGACAAAAATTATGAACAAATATATATCTATGAACAAGTGAATGTAAAAATCAAGTGAATAAAAAATCTGATGAACAGAATAAACTGGTGACTATAATAGAATCAGGGGCATAGAAATGGAGTGGACTGAAATTTCTTGGGGGGAAGGGGTGTAGGATGCGGGAAGAGACTTGACAAAAAGTGTACACCTATGCATGAGGACAGTGGTGGTGAGGTAAGGGCAGAGGGTGGGGTGGGAACCGGGTGGAGGGGAGCTATGTGGGGAAAAAAGAGGAACAATTGTAATAATCTTAATAATAACAATTTATTAAAACAAACAAAGAAACAAAAACCCACTAACTATAAGGGAAAACCATCTCAGTAAAATGAAAATTAAATATATCATTTTTAGTTAATAGTAAAAAATCTGAAATTGATGAGTTCAACAGTGGCCAGAACTGACAGATCTCCAGAAGTTCCATGGAGCCACACGTCACCACTTCCTCTAGCTCTTAGTGCCACATCTGTCATCTGTGACAGCACTGGCTCATGCTAAGAATATTTCCCTGAGGCTAAGCAAAAGATGGAAACAGTTACCATAGTACTGGAGATAATTTTGTGACGACACAAAGTCCTGTCCTACCTAGAGAAGATAAGGCTCTGAGAGAATTCTTGCTCTAGATGTTCCCCATCTGCAGAGCAGAGAGGCCTATATGAAGCAGTCACTTAATTGAAGGGGTTGTTTCCTCAGGTACCTTCCCACATTTATTGTCAACAGCCTCCCTCTAAATGTAGACTTACTGTCTGCTCAAAATGATAGTGCTTAATAAGGAAAGTCAAACTCTGGAAATTTAAGTTCGACAAAAACACTAACGGATCGGTACACTGGTACACCCCGTGGCACATCCTCAAAAGGAAGGGCAAGAACTTCACATGTGTACGAGTTCAGACGACAAACTCCACTGTTAAGAGGGGGACCGACTCAACCCAGTTTTCCTTGGGCTGCTCTGTCATGCTAGTCTGCCTCCCGGGAATCCTCTCAGTCCTGGGAAATCTCAGACAACTGCCATTGGAGCTGCACAGGTCTCAGTGAGGCCCAGGGAAAGTAACTGGATAAACTGCAGAAAAAAAAAGTAGGTTCAGGCAGTAACTTGGTTCTCCTGGCTCCAGGGGATGGTAATTTCCATTAAACTAAGTGGTGACATCACAGAAGTCTTAGAATGAGGAGAGCCCAGCTGGAGAGAACCGAGCTTTAGGCAGTGAAACTGAGACCTCATCAAGCCCAGGATGTGATTTTCTCAGGAGGGAGGTCATCCTGACAGGTGGAAGGGAGCAGAGGCCACTGTTACATATTCCTCTACTCAGGCCTGGACATATTTCTGAGGCTAAAATCTGAACTATGGATTAGAACTCACCTGAGAAGTGTCTTATAGATCTTCTTGGAGAAGAAGAGCAGCTGGAGCTCAGGTAGCTTGGAGGAAGCAGAGAAAAATATTAACCCGAATACTTCTTCCAAATTGGATTTATTGTATGCAAAAATGATAGTGCTTAATATAAAATGTAAGACTCTGGAAATTTAATTTTGAAAAAATATTAATGGTCTCGCCCAGTGGGGTGAGCTGGGCCCTCCCTGGAGAAGAAACCTGGGTTCCCCAAGATATGTGATTAGTGCCAGGGCCTAGCCAGTAGGCGAGGGGATCCCAAGGCAGGTGCTGGGCGTGGAGGCCACGGGGGCATAGGATATAAAGCAGACAGAACTGAAGCTCACATCACCCTGCTTGGCCCCGGAGGATGGCTGGTTAACCAGAGACAGATAAGATTCATTAGGGAAGGAACAACCTAAGACAGGCACAGTCGCAGAGGGGCCATCAGGAGAGAACAAAGGTGGGGCACAGACCCTTACCCACCCCCCAACTTTGCAGGGGCCTGAACCTTCACCCCTTCTGAGGGAGGTCTCCTGCCCCCATGGCTGCTTTGCTTCCCATGCACAGCTCAAATCGGGACCCAGGTAACAAACAGAGACTTGGCCAACAGCAGATGCCCTCTAACTGCAACAAGACTTGTTTGAGATATCTTGTAGCCATGGCGTGGGGAAGTGGGTTTTTGATATCCAAATGCAGCCTAGAACCAGGAATGCTCAGGGCCTACTCAATAAGGCAAATAATCCTTTCCACTAATACACACAGGGCAAAATAAGATTGTTGTTAGAGTGTTGAGCTTGACAGTAGAATAGTAGTCAAGTTTTCAGAGTAATGGCTAATTGAAACAAGCGAATATTCTAGAAAAATTGAATGTACTGTACAAAAAGCTGTTCTTAAAGTGTTAACATAAATTTTGATTGGCAATTCATCTCATGGTAAAATTGCGTAACATGTAATGAACCTAACGCAGTCATATTTTAGTGCAAAAAATTAAAATGTAAAAGCTATCAAAATTCCCCAAAGCCTGCTAATATTTAAATTTCAAAAAGGGTGGTGGTAGTAGAATATCATGTAAGGAAAAATATCCTATAAGTAAATTACATCTAGAAAAGTTTTACTTTAGAAAATTAAGTTTCATTTGTAATGCTAACAACAAGACACTCATGAAAAACACACATGGTGTCAAAACAAGCCAGAGGAAAATCATTTGGGCAAAAAATGAAAAAAGACCCCAAGTCAAATTTATAGAAAATATTCCTTTACTAACTTTTGGTTGAGAATATGTTTGTATATTTTCAGAAAATAACTCCAAGACCATGTGGATTCCTGCAATAGAGAGGAATTGACAGGACTGCTCCAGCCATGAAGACAGAAGAGAAACAGTCCAGAGATGGAAGACGCTGACAACGAGTTGCCATACTAGCAGACAGCAGTTGTGCGTCGCTGAAGGATGCCCAGGACCAAACCAGAGATGGTCGGACCTGCATCACTACCATTTGTCAACCATCCAGAACTGAAATATCATTGTTGACACGTACACATAAGGAAATGTTCGACATTGAAATTGGGACTCAAAAGAACTGTTGGCCCAGAAAGAAACTCACTACAGACTGATTCATTTGCCTCTCAGCATAACCATTATGGCTTGTCTCATTTTCGGTTCTTATAAGTGTATTTCTTGTATCACATGATCTCACGCACCTAGGGGAGATGAACAATATAAACTGAAGAACAAAAACAGACCCGGTGACGGAAGCATTGATCAGACTGTTAAACCTCAGAGGGAAGGCAGGGGAGGTTGGGGGGAATGGGGAGAGATCAACCAAAGGACTTGTATGCATGCATATAGCCTAACCAGTGGTCATGGACAACAGGGTGGTGGGGGCATACGTGTGGAGGGGTTTGGGATGGGAATAGGGGGATGAGGACAATTATGTGATACCATAACCAATAAAGAAATTAAAAAAAAATATTAATGGATCAGTACATTTGTACACTCATTGTCACATCCACTGTTTCACAAATTTCTCATTTTGGGCCTCAACGAACTAGGGAAATGTTTTTATTGCATAAAAATGTTGATTTCTCTGTCCTCTTACTCACTGCAGTAATTTCAACTGTATACTCTGTGACACCTTTTTTAAAATTTTAATACTAGTGACCTGGTGCACAAAATTCGGGCACATTCAAAGGGAATTAATAAGAGCAAATATTTTAATATTGCTATTTGCCCTTTCACTATATAAAATAAGTGTCAGAAATAAAAGAAAATTAGTAAAATAGATATGAAACTCTTCCTCCTGTCAGAGTATGGGAACCCAGAGTCAAGTCCCCACCCACCTGCGTGCTCTTCGTAATCACGCGAGACTCAGAGCCATCTGGTCCTACCCCCGCAGGTGGGGGGCACAGCCACAGGTCCCCTGGCTTAATGGGGAGCGCAGCCTTAGGTCCCCCGGTCTGGTGTGGGTGCATAGCTTCAGGGCTGCAGTGAAGCCCCACCGGGTGCATCTTCAGGTCCCCCTGGCCCCGGCCAGGGATGTGCCTTGAGGGCCCCAGTCAAGACCTGCTGGGTAGGGGGATGTGGCCTGAGGTTCCCCGGCCTGGTGCCAGGGAGGGAGGGGCAGGGCCTGAGGTTCCCAGGCCTGGTGCCAGGGCTGGGGGGAGTGGTCTGAGGTCCCCCATCAAGTCCTGCTGTGTGGGGGACGTGGCCAGAGATTCCCCTGTCAAGCCCTGCCGGGTGGGGGACCCAGCCTCAGGTCCCTCTGATTGCTTGTTAAGTCTCATTACGGGAACTCAGCCTCTGCTTGGGTGCAGCAATCTTGTGTTACAACCTCCCCCCACCACCCGTCGCTGTGGGGTCAGCCATCTTGTTAACCTGCCCCACTCTTCTGTGGTTGCCTCCATCTTTGTGGTGATCAGTTTGCATATTCCCTCTTTATTAAATAGGATATTTGTATTGATTTCAGAGAGGAAGGGAGAGGGAGAGAAAGATTCTCATGATGAGAGAGAATCATTGATCGGCTGCCTTTTGCACGCCCCACATTGCAGATTGAGCCTGCAACCAGGCATGTGCCCTGACTCAGAATCAACCTGTGACCTCCTGGTTCATAGGTCAATGCTCAACCTCTGAGCCTCGCTGGCTGGGCCGCACAACTGTTTAACCTTGCAACTGTTGCTTTCAACCTAGAGGCTGGGAATCTTGCCCTGGGCATGTACAGCTTAGCAACTGACAAACACCTCAAGTGGACACTGCACATTGAATTTTGGGCTCATTTGTCTAAGGTTCCCGCTTCCATTTCAAATCTTAGACTCCATGGTATCTCTGAACTCCAACTTCCTTCTTCCCAGCCAACTGAAATGCCACAAGCCCTGGCCACCTCTTTCAGCTTGGTCTCTGTTCCCTGCTCTGTGAGTTAGTAAATGTTCTGGGGGAAAGCACAGGTAAATGTGGGGCTTGCCTAGGTGCTCCCACATTCTCTGCAGCAATTTCCTTCAAGTTCTGTCTGACTTGATTTTTCTCTAATACCTTCAGTTGCTCTGAGTCTTTTATTCAGCTTTTCTACGATATAAGCTGCACCGTCACCCTCCCATGTGGAGGTTGGATGCACTCCATGCTCATCCACAAATGTCCCAAAGCTCCAAGGTACTGACTGGTTTAGGTTTCATTCACTCCAGGTTTCTGACTGTTCTCTCACCCCTTCCTTACATGTTGGGGAGCACAAGAGACTTGGTTGGAAAGTTTGTAAGGAGGACATTCTGATAAAAGGGAAGTGAGTGGAAGGCTGCCTGCCCTGTTTACGGAATTCCAACTTAGGGGAGTGTCGATGGTGGCACCTCTAATTATTTCTTGACCTTTCCAAACAAATCTGTGCTTATGCAGACCCCCGGGGTGTTTACTGGAATCGCTATGCTTAATCCCTGGATGCCCTTGCCTAGAGGACAGTGTAAACACGTGTTCCCCCAAGGATCTAAACTAATCTAACATATAAAAGCCAAGATGTAATTTGGTTTAATTACTTACCTTTTGAAATTCCAAGGGACTAATTCATTATTTTGGAAGCAGGTAAGGGGGAACACTAAGCATACCTCTCCTCTGTAACCTGTGTTCCCACTGCCAAACCTAAAACTTTTCGGGCTTCAGTAAAAGTGGGACAGGATGTACCTACAAACCGCTCTTGGCCAAATCCAATGCCCTCGTTTGGTTCTTAGGGTCCTCACGGCGTCTCGGTGGCTTTAACCCAGGGGAACACTCCGCTCTTGGGGAGACTTTCCTCCCTTGGTCTTCAGAACACTTTCCCTTCTGTCCTTCCCTTCACTCTCCATCTCGCTGCCTCCCTGCCCCTCGTTGCCCAGTGCCCGTCCGCGGGGCCGCCTCCCTCTGCCCCGCCAGACTCACCTGCCACACTTCACCTGTGCGTTCCCCTTTGTGTCCCGCAGGGAGCGGCCGCCGGCGCTCCGCAGGCTCTCCGGGCCCGGCTCCGCGGGGGACGGGTGGGGGGACGGGCCCAGCCCTGAACTTCTGAGGAGTCCGCGGCCGCCTCTCAGACACTGAAAAGCGGACGGGGAGGGCCAGGGCGCACCAACTCCGCCGGGCGGGCGCGCACCTCCATTCCCTGGGAGCGGACACGTGGTAACCGGAAGCTCCGTCCTGGGGACCCGCCCTCGTGGGCGGGGCTACCTGGTCCCGCCCCGTCACAGGCAGAGCCAGCCCCGCAGTCCGGGCTGACTTGGGCGCTCAGCGGGAACCGGGGTGCTGGTGAGAGGGGACGGAAGCCCCGTGGTGGGATCAGGTCCTCTGGGCGGTGTACCCCGTCCTGCCCGGTTAGAGGCCCAGCCCCGAGCCCTGGTGCGCTCAGCGAGCGCTGGTGGTCTGGGTGCTGTTGTTAGAAATGCTCTTAAAAGGGGCCACGGGAACTGGAAACCGCTCGGCAAGGCAAAGTTACTTCTCCAAAAGCGTGCAAGGCCGACAGGAAAGGGAGCGGGCAAAGCACAGCGAAGGGGAAGGCCGGTCTCGGTAGCTCTGACCCGTGGCTACACTCTGCTCCGATTGGTTTAGGGCGTGGTTTCACCATCTGGCGCGAATGGTAATTCCAGCGGCGCCCGAGGGGTGGGGCTGGTACTTCAGGTCCCACTGAAAACCGGGAAATGGGGCTTAACTAAATACAAAGAGGGGAAACCGCAACAACAAAGTTGATCCAAGGCTAAATAAGAAGGAAATAAAGTTAGTATTTAAACTATTATTATTTTGATAGAAAAGACCCTTTGATTCGTACACTGTCACTGCATCTGGTGGCTCAACTCCTCCTACCCCTGCGGATCCTCAGTGTGGGTCCCACTCATGGCGTCCCAGGAACAAGAGAAGGAACCCTTCCCTGGTCACCCTTTAGTGAAACAGCGTTTGTATCTTTGAGGGGGACTAGGTTAGTTAGGGGTTAGGTATAGAAATAGTTCCATGTGTTCCATGCACTACAAGGGAGTTGTAAAATAAGTGCAGGAGGGAGATTTTTTTTCTCATTAAAATTTTTTAAAATTGAATTTATTAGACTGACATTGATTCACAAAACCATACAGGTTTCAAATGTACAACTCAATAAAGCATCATCTTGTTAGCGTAAAAAACTTTCAAACCTTTAAATAATTTTTGTGAGTTTACTTGAGCCAAACTGTCCACAATTGCTGGGAAGGAGAATCTCTAAGTATTGGGATAATGCTCCAGAGAAGGGCAGGAGACACAAGTGGGTTAGATGAAATCTATTGGTAATGGATCAGGGAGGCAGGAGAAAGCAAAGTGGGGAGGAGAAACCTCTTGGATTGGATAAAAAGTAAGATGATAGACACACCTTTTAGTTAAGTGGGTGCAGGATATTTAACAGTCAATAATTAACATGATGACAATTACAATGAAGGAATTTGTGATATCTGTCTTGGGGCCTAGGGCATTTGGTTGTGTCCTGAGGGGTCCAGAAAAAAGGGAAGTTACAAATTACCTGATATTTCAGTTATCTGTTTTGTACTTGTAAATAAATAATAGACTCAGTCAAGGTAAAGATTGACTTTGCCAGGGAAGATACTAGCTTAGGATGTGATTACCCAACATAAATGCTTTTAGTTGAGGTTTGAATTTCAGACTGTCCTTTGTGGTTACTTTAGGTCTTTGAATTTGCAAGACTGCCATGCAGGCTTTCCTTGAGCTTGTCAGATTAGCATGTGGCCACTCCCCCCCTCCCCCGCTTCTGCACACTGCATTGTGTGCCTATTTCCAGAAGCAAAGTCTCTTTCCATTCCCATTTCTACCACCCTTTACCACCTCCACCTCCTCTTATCCTTCTTTCCCTCTAGCTATATTTTTTGGATAATCCTGTCACCTTTTTTCATCCAGTTCCTCCTCCCCTCCCCCTGACAGCTATCAGTCTGTTGCATGTATCCATGCCTCTATTTTTCTTTTATTTATTAGATTCCACTTATGCCCTAGCTGGTTTGGCTCAGTGGATAGAGTGTTGGCATGTGGACTAAAGGATCCTGGGTTCAGTTCTGCTCAAGGGAATGTTGCGGTGCATGTGGGAGGCAGACAATCGAGGTGTCTCTCTCATATTGATGTTTCTTCCCATCCTTCCCCCTACCACTTGTAACCCCCATCTTACAATGATGCCTCTAAAAAGTCGAATTATGGAGTCATTTGTTAAAGGACAGTGGAATACAAGGGGTTAAAACTCCCAATCTCGCAGCACCGAACAGCTTGCCACGCCTTGCTTATATTGGCAGAATATCACAAAAGTATCGATTATATCTTTGGGTCTGGAGTGAGGAACCTGTTTCGCGAAAAGCATTTTTACCTAAGCAGAATTTGAGCAACTTAGTTATCTAGGAATCACTGAATCGACAGAAACACATTATCTGGGATGGACCACCTGGACAATTTAGAATAATTGTGCTGTCCAGATTCTGGGATCACTGAGTCAACAGAAATGCACTATCTGTAGCTAGTAAGGCAATTTAGGATGATTGAACTGTCTTGGGTCCCAGGAATGTGCTTCGATGACCAGTGAGATCACAATCAATGGGATATTCAAACCATCATCAATGGAGTATTGGGATAGCATACATAAGTTCAGAAAATCAAAATAACTTTTAAATGAGTACAGAACCCAAAACAGCAAGGTTAAAATATTAAACAGCAATTTTTACCCAAGTATGGTTGCTACCATACTTCATTCTCCCTCTAAGAATCAGTGGACAATTATCCTTGGGTGAGGATTAACAAAAAAACAAAAGCTTGCACATGTGAGTGAGATCACATGGTATTTGTCTTTCTTTGACTGACTTATTTCACTTAGCATAATAATACCCAGGTCTATCCATGCTGTCCCAAAAGGTAAGATTTTTTTTTTTGGACAAATAATATTCCATTGTGTAAATGTACCACTCATGTACAGATGGGCACTTGGACTGTTTCCATACGTTGGCTATTATAAATAATGCTGCAATAAACATAGGGGTGGATATATTCTTTTGAATTGGTGTTTTGGGCTTCTTAGGATATATTCCCAGAAGTGGGATCACTGGGTCAAAAGGCAGTTCTATTTTTAATTTTTTAGGAAACACCATAACTGTTTTCTACAGTGGCTGCGCTAGTCTGCATTCCCACTAACAATGCACAAGGGTTTCCTTTGCTCTGCATCCTCCCCTACACTTGTTTGTTGATTTTATTATGATAGCCATTTGACAGGTGTGAGTGTTAGAGAGTGAGAATTTTTGAGCATGCTTTCTCCTAGTCGACTTGGCCATAAATCCCAGCTGCAACTAACAAAACAGCCTTACAAGATAGATCACTGTCAACTTTCCTGATAACGGATGCAGTTACTTATTCCACCAGGCGCCAGGATCCTGTGGGTGACATGTTGACATTTCCTAAGAAAAACTACTTTGTTTTTAATTGTTTGCTCTGCAAAAACAGGAGGTAGTGAACAGGTTTAAATACAGTCGGACACAAAGGGTCAGGGCTGCTCTCCAGGCTTGCTGTGTGGAGAGAGAGTGCAGTCAGCCGACCGGTTATTAAAAGGCTCCCTAAATTTTAATCTGGTCTGAACTCCAGTGGTCATTTACTCGCGTTCGCTACACAACATGTGGTGATTTCTTATTGTGGTTTTAATTTGCATCTCTCTGATGATTAGTGATGTTGAGCCTCTTCTCATATGTCTATTTAGCCATCTGTATTTCCTTTTTTGAGAAGTGTCTGTACAAGTCCTTTGTCAAATTTTTCATTGGATTGTTTGTCATCCTGATGTTGAGTTGTATAAGTTCTTAATATATTTTGGATATTAATTCCTTATCAGATGTATCATTGGCACATATGTTCTCCCATACCATTTTGTTGATGATTTCTTTTGCTGTGCAAAAACTTTTTAGTTTGATGTAATCCCATTTGTTTATTTTTTTCTTTGTTTCCCTTGCCCTAGGAGATATATATTGGCAAAAATATTGCTACCAGAGATGTCTGAGATTTACTGTCTCTGTTTTCTTCTAGGATTTTTATGGTTTTGTTACTTACATTAAGTCTTTTATCCATTTGAGTGTATTCACGTGTATGGTGTAAGTTTGTGGTCTAGTTTCATTTCTTTTGCATGTGCCAAACTTGATGAACCTTTAACCAGATTCATCAAGAATAACAGAGAGGACCCATATAGATAAAATCAGAAATGAAAGAGGAGGAATAACAACTGACATCACAGAAATACAAAGGATTATATGAAAATATATGAACAACTATATGTCAACAAATTGTAGAACCTGAGTTAAATGTACAAATTTCTAGAACATACGATCTTCCAAAACTGAATCAGGAAGAATCAGAATACTTGAATAGAGAGATTACAACTCATGAAATTGAAGCAGTAATAAAAATTTCCCAGCACACAAAAGTCCTGGCTGAATGGCTTTGCTGTCAAATTTTACTGATCCTTCTAACTATAGTTTGAGAAGGATCCTGACACTGATCCTTCTCAAACTATTCCTGAAAATTGAAGAGGAGGAAGACTCCAAGCTTTTTTTTATGAGGCCAGCATTATCCGAATTCCAACACCAGATAAAGACACTACAAATAAAAAATTATAGGCCAATATTCTTCATGAATATAGATGTAAAATCCTCAACAAAATTTTAGCAAATTGGATCCAGCAATACATGAAAATATCATGCACCGTGACCAAGTGGGATTTATGCTGGGGATCCAAGGTTAGTACAATATTAGCAAATCAATAAATGTGATACATCACATAAACAAAATGAAGGATAAAAAACACACAGTCATATCAATAGATGCAAGAAAACACATTTGATAAAATCCAGCACCCATTTATGATAAAAACTCTCAGCAAAGTGGGAATAGAGCATACCTCAAAATAATAAAGGCCATATATGACAAATGTACAGCCAACATTATACTCAGTGGGCAAAAGCTAAAAGCATTTCCTTTAAGATCAGGAACAAGACAGGGATGTCTGCTTTCACTACTCTTATTCAACACAGTTCTGGAATTTCTAGCCACAGTAATCAGACAAGAAGAAGAAATAAAAGGCATTCAAATTGGGAAGGAAGAAATAAAAATGTCATTATTTGCTAATGGCATGATTTATACATAGAAAACTCTAAAGGCCACCGAAACCCCAATGATTTAATAAATAAATTCAAGAAAGCAGCAGGATATAAAATTAATATTCAGAAATCAGTGGTATTCTTATATACCAACTAGAGGCCCAGTGCACAGATCCGTGCACTGGTGGTATCCCTTGGCCTGGTCTGTGCCCTCTCACAATCCAGGACCCTTGGGGGATGTTGGACTGCTGATTTCGGCCCGATCCCTGAAGGCCAAGCTGAGGGACTCCACTGGTGCACGAATCCATGGACCGGGCCGGTTTTGGCCCAATCCCCGCAGGCCAGGACAAAGGACCCCACCAGTGCACGAATTCATGCAGCGGGCCTCTAGTATGCATATAAGATCTTTGGTTAATCTCTTCCTGTCCTCCCCCCTCTCCTCCTTTCCTCTGAGATTCAGCAGTCTGTTCTATATTTCCACACCTCTGCATTGAGTGTCTGCCCCCTAGAGTTCAGTATGCATTATAGCTACTGCTTGAACGGTTGGATGGTTGTTTAGGGTTTTATATATATAGATAATGAAGTATAAGAAAGAAATTAAGAAAACAATCCCATTTACTATTGCAACAAAAAATATAAGGCACCTAGGCATGAATTTAACCAAGGAGGTTAAAAGACCTGTACTCTGAAAATTGGAGGATTTTGAAGAAAGAAATTGAGGAAGATACAAATGAATGGAAGCATACACTATGTTCATGGATTGGAAGAATTAATGTCATTAAAATGTCCATTCTACCCAAAACAATTTATAGATTAAGTGCAACTCCTATTAAAATACCAATAGTAAAAAAAATAAAAAAAAGTAAAAAGAAAAATACCAATAGTATGTTTCACAGTTTTAGAACAAATATTCCAAAAATGTATATGGAACCCCAAAAAGACCCCAAATATATTCAGCAATCTTGAGAAAGAAGAACAAAGTTGGAGCTATCACAGTACCAGATATCAAACTATACTACAAGGCCATTGTAATCAAAACAGCCTGGTACTGGCATAAAAACAGGCACATAGATCAATGGAAAAGAACAGAATCTAGAAATAAATCCATACCTTTATGGTTAATTAATATTTGACAAAGGAGGCTATAACATACATAAAGGTATTCTCTTCAGTAAATGGTGTCAGAATGGAGATCTTGGTTGCTTGAAGGCCTGAGGGCAGAACTATTTTGTGTGTGTGTGTGTGTGTGTGTGTGTGTGTGTGTGTGTGTGTGTGTGTGTTTGCGCATGTGTGCGTGCTCGCACACATGCTTTTTGATGGCTATTAGTGCCTGGGCTTAAGATCTGAGGAAGGAAGGTGGTAAAAGTTGATGTTGGTAGTCTTTGGTCTCCACGGACCCAAGAAAACCAAGGTGAAAATATTTTTAAAAATTTTTTATTGATTTCAGAGATGAAGAGAGAGGGAGAGAGAGAGAAACATCAATGATGAGAGAGAATCATTGATCAGCTGCCTCCTGCACGCCCCCTACTGGGGATCAAGTCCACAACCCGAGCATGTGCCTTTGACTGCAATTGAACCGGGGACCATCCATTCTTCAGGCAGGTGCTCTATCCACTGAGCAAGACAAGCTAGGGCCCTAGCTGAAATCTTAAAGTGGAATGTAAGAGACCAGGGGACAGGAAGGCTTTCTTCAGGTGCATCAGGAGAGAGCTGCTGCTGCCTGTTTGTTCTTTACCACCACCCTTTGGGGAGTAGAGACCACTTTGCCTTTCTCTATCTCTGGGACTGTTCCCATTTGGGGTCCAGAAACAACCAGACCTGATCTTGGTAGACAAACCCTGTGTTGGTGGGTCCCAACAACTGGAGATGATCAGTCAGAACAGTCTGGACATTCACTTAGTGACATACAGGTACTAGCAGTAAAAGAAGACAACTAAGACAGCAGTTCTCAACCTGTGGGTCGCGACCCCTTTGGGGGTTGAACAACCCTTTCACAGAGGTCGCCTAAGACATCTTGCATATCACATATTTACATCACGATTCATAACAGTAGCAAAATTACAGTTATGAAGTAGCATCGAAAATAATTTTATGGTTGGGGGTCACCATAACATGAGGAACTGTATTAAAGGGTCACAGCATTAGGAAGGTTGAGAACCACTGAACTAAGATACTAGGTAATCCCATTAAAGAAATACAAGGAGGGAGAAGGGAGAAATAAACAACACTTTCTGAGGCCATAACATGATTTCTCTTAAAAAATAGTTTAGTGGATGAATTGAAGGAAGAGATGTTTTTTTTTTGAGAGTCAAAATAGATTTGAGAAATATCTCCAAAAAGCAGCAAAACTATAAAGATAAATCAAGAATAACAGAGCCCAGCCAAAACCGGTTTGGCTCAGTGGATAGAGCATCGGCCTGCGGACTGAAAGGTCCCAGGTTCGATTCCGGTCAAGGGCATGTACCTTGGTTGCGGGCACATCCCCAGTAGGGGATGTGCAAGAGGCAGCTGATCGATGATTCTCTCTCATCGATGTTTCTAACTCTCTATTCCTCTCTGTAAAAAATCAATAAAATATATTTAGTAAGAATAACAGAGCCCTAGCCAGTTTGACTTAGTGGATAGAGCATTGCTCCAGATACTGAAAGTTCCTGGGTTCAATTCCAGTCAAGGGCATGTACCTTGGTTTGCAGGTTTGATCCCCAGGCCTGGTCAGGGTGAGCGCTGGATGTAACTAACTGATGTGTCTCTTTCACATTGACATCTCTCTTTCTCTGTCTCTCCCCCTCCCTTCCACTCTCTCTAAAAATGAATAGAAAAATATCCTCAGGTGAGGATTAACAACAATATCCAAAATGAATAACAAAGTGTAAATTAGAATTCTAGAAGGAATAAAAGACATTAATGGATGAGAGACAATAATTAAACAAACAGACTATTTCTTGAGCTGTAATAAAAGGCTCACTGTGTTTCAGGCTAGACCATGCTTCTTCAACAGGGGTGATAATACATCCAAGGAGGCAAAAATGGTTCCTGAGGGGGAGGTAGCAAAAAATGTTACTCTTTTTATGTATAAAGCACAGACACAATATATAAATAGAAATGCAGGTTATCTGTGCTATTAAAATGTCATAGTGGGCAATTAAGGAAAAATGTCTTAAAGTTTCCATAAGTGAGTGATAATGAATAAAAGATAGAGAAACACTGATGAGAAAAAAGAAACACCAAGGTATGTGCTGGTAAAATTTTTGAACTCCAAGGAGAAAAAGAAAAATCTTACCACATTCAGCTAAAAAGAACATGTTGTGTACAAAAGAGGAATCATGCTGGAGTTAGATTTTTTTTTCTAAATCACTAATGCTGGAACTGAGACAGTGGAATGGCAATAAAGGACTACACCTAGCCCATACTTAGCCAAGATGTGGCGCAACTGTCAGGGTGAAATATACACAGCAATTGGGAGAGTTCCGCACTGAGAAAAATACTTGAGAGAAGACTTTGAAGATTTTCTCTATGTGAACCAGAACAAAAATTTGGGAGGAATGTAAAGAAAGGAAACACTGTGGCTTGGACTAAATCTATATATATGAAGACTAAGTGTCCCTCCAACTGTCTGACTGGTAGCTATGATGCACACTGACCACCAGGGGGAAGACGCTCAATGCAGAAGCTGCCATGATGAGCACTGGTTGGCTCCATGGATCTGGCACCACAAACCAACACTTGGCTTCCCCCAAGAGGGACACAGGTCCTGCCACCACCCCTGAGCAACACCCCACCAAATTGCAGCCAATGCTGTTGAGACCCCATGGCACAAAATGCAGACTACAGCCTAGCCCAGTCTGGAAACAGTCACTGTGGGTGCCAGTAATGGAGTCACTTAGTAATGCCCGGCTTCATTTCCCTAGTGACTTGCCTCCTTGGAGTTTATTCAGCCCAGGAACACGACTTACTTTATAGCCAGGTGCAGACATTTTACAGTTTAACCTAATATCTGTGACGCGTTTCCATGTGCCATATCTCATTTGATCCTCACAGAAGTTCTGGAGTAGGTAGACAGGAGCTTTGGTAGAATCTTATTTTCTTTTCATTAGCAGGGAAACGGAGATTTAGAAAGTTTAGAAACTTGAACCGACTTAAAAGAAGAAATGGTGGAACTTGAAAATGACTTCAGGTTTTCTTACTGCACCAAATATAGTCAAATACTGCTACAGTTAAATATTTCACCCTTTGTTCTCCCTGTGTGATCTATAATAATAATCTACTTTGTGTTGATATTTACTGCTGTGTTGCTGACAGTTACCTGAAAGAGAACTTAGGGTGCTTCACTGGGTTTGAAAAACTTTAGCTAAATCAGAAAGCAGGCCTAATTAAGCAAGTTTATCTATATAAATAAAGCTCTCGCTGGTGCCAATTGCACACGTGTGTTTTTAGCTTTCATGTTCGATCATAAATTTGGTTGACACTTGTATTATAGAGAAAGGGCAAATAGTGATATTAAAATATTTCTTCTAATTAAGTTCCTTTCAATGTGCACAAATCCATGCACTGGGCCTCTAGTATTTAGATAATTTATTATAAAGTGTAATGGAAAAAAGTGGGACCAGGCAAATGAAATAGAAATATGGCTGAGGTAATCAAGACTCACATGTCTCCTACTAATTGTTAAGTTTGTACAATTCTCTATCCTTAGACATCAGAGTTGAACATTATTAATGACTCTGGGATTTAAAACTATGTGAGGTTTTTATGTAATTCTTTTCATGAAGTATAAACCTTTAAAAACTATGAGTCCATATTAATTATAAGCACTTATATTCCCACTAGTGGCCCAGTGCATGAAATTCATGCACAAGGAGTGTGTGTGTCCCTCAGCACAGCCTGCACTGTCTTCAATCAGGGACCCCTCGAGGGATTGGGCCTAAACGGGCAGTCGGACATCTCTCTCACAATCCAGAACTGCTGGCTCCCATCTGCTCACCTGCCTGCCTGATTGCCCTAACCCTTTTGGCCTGCCAGCCTGATCACCCCCTAACCATTCCCCTGCCAGCCTGATTGACACCTAACTGCTCCCCTACCGGCCCGAGTGCCCCTAAGTGCCCTCCACTGCTGGCCTGGTCACCCCTAACTGCCCTCCCCTGCCAGCCTGATTGCCCCTAATTGTCCTCCCCTGCAGGCCTGGTTGCCCCAAGCTGCCCTCCCTGCTAGCCTGGTCACCCCTAACTTCCCTTCCTTACCAGCCTGGTTGTCCCCAACTGCCCTCCCCTGCAGGCCTAGTGGCCCCCACCTTCCCTCCCCTACAGGCCTGGTCACCCCCAACTATCCTCCCCTTCAGGCCTGGTTGCCCCCAACTGCCCTCCCCAGCCAGCCTGGGCACTCCTAACTTCCCTCCCTTGCCAGGCCTGATCCCCTCCAACTGCCCTCCCTTTCAGGCCTGGTCTCTCCCAACTGCCCTTCCTGCTGGCCTGATTGCCCACTACTGCCCTCCCCTGACAGGCATCTTGTGATGGCCATCTTGTGTGTTGGAGTGATGGTCAATTTGCATATTACCTCTTCATTATATAGGATTGTAATAAAATAGGCCTGTAGCAAGGCTACCTTAGGTGCTACATGATGTTTTTTATAGGCTCCTCTGGAGAGAAGCAAGAGAGAAATGGACTTGAAGAGGTAAAGGCATTGGGAAATGGTATTAACAAACATGTCCATTAGGGACAATGATGAGGCTGGTGGAGACAGCTCTGTCTCTGGAGCCCTGGTGTAAGTGCTTCCCTCAAGGGCTTTTATGACAGAGGATGAACAAACCAACTCCTGGAATGCAACAAGCTGAATTCATCTCCAATTTAATGTCTGTTTCTGAACCTTAATCTAAGGCTGGTGAGTGAATTAGGCATCTGTGATTGGGGTGCTTCTATGATCAAGTAAGGGCTGGGCTGATATTATGTCCCAGACAGGCCAGAGATACAGGACTCTGAAGATATTGATATATGTGGGTGCTAATTAGAAAAGACCAAACACACAAATCTGGTTGGTTATAGTAGAAGTGTAGGTTGAAGTGTGGGATAGGAGTTTCCTGATGTTATTGAAAATATGTAAGTAAAGCAAAACCATCCAAAAAATAACAGGTCCCGGATAATTTGACTATGTCTGAAAAAACCCACAGAAGTCTGAAGACATATCTTGGAAAATATGAGAAGAGCCTTGATGATGACTGAGATCTGTGCCCGGTACCCTTCAGTCCACCTACAGAAACAATATCCACTGAACCAAACCAGCATTTTTTTTTCTTTTTAAATCCTCCTCTAAGGTTGTGTTCTTTTCATTGATTCTAAAGAGAGAGGAAGGGAGAGGGAAAGAGAAAGATCAGTTGCCAAAGCAATCTGACAGGGATGGAACCCACAACCTGAGTATGTGCACTCACCTGGAATCGAGCCCATGACCCTTTGGTGCATGGAGGACACTCTAACTACTGATCCACACTGACCAGGGCCTGATGGTACATTTAAAAAATTTTTCAGATCTTCCCTGGCCAGGTGGATCAATTGGTTGGATTCTCAACCTGTACACCAAAGGATTTCCTGTTGGATTCTAGGTTAGGGCACATACTTAGGTTTAGGTTAGATCCCGCTGGGTCAGCAGGTGCGGAGGTAGCCTACTGATATTTCTCTGTCACCTGGATGTTTCTCTCTCTAAAAATCAATTTTAAAACCATCCTCAGGTGATAATTTAAAATTTTCAGATATATTACCAGGACCAGTTTGGCTCAGTGGATAGAGCATCGGCCTGCAGACTGAAAGGTCCCAGGTTTGATTCCGGTCAAGGGCATGTACCTTGATTGCGGGCACATCCCCGGTGGGGGGTGTGCAGGAGGCAGCTGATCGATGATTCTCTCTCATCGATGTTTCTAACTCTCTATCCCTCTCTCTTCCTCTCTGTAAAAAATCAATAAAATATATTAAAAAAATTTTTTTCAGATATAAAATTTTATTTATTTCTTTTTAAATTTTATTTTTCATTTGCAGTTCACATTCACTATCCTATCCTATATAATAAAACCCTAATATGCAAATCGACTGAACTGTGGAATGACTTGTCCCTATGAACTGACCACCAAGGGGCAGATGTTCAATGTAGGAGCTGCCCCCTGGTGGTCAGTGCGCTCCACAGGGGGAGTGCCGCTCAGCCAGAAATGGCGCTCACAGCTGGCAAGTGTAGCAGAGGTAGCGGGAACCTCTGTGGCAGTACTAAGGAGCAGTGAGCCAAGTGGTAGGGAGCAGCAAGCAGACAGGCAGTAAGGAGCGAGGGGTCCTGGATTGTGAGAGGGCACAGGCTGGGCAGAGGGACCCTCCTCCCCATCCCAATGCACAAATTTCGAACACCAGGCATTAGTTATAAAATAAATGTCATGTGATATAATTACAGCATAGTTAATAATACTTCATTGCATATTTGAAAGTTGTTAAGAGGGTAGACTTTAAAATTCTTCATTACAAGAAATAAAATTTTTATATCTATGAATAATGTCAAAAGCTTGCTAGACTTAATGTGGTTATCATTTAAAAATATATAAATATGGGACCATTATGTTGTATATGTGAAACTAATATAATGAAAAGATTTTTGGGGGGAGAAACCAAGATAGCGGCATAACTAAACACCTGAACTTGCTGCCGCGCACAACCAGTTCAAAACTACAACTAAAAGACAAAACGGACATCATCTAGAACCACAGAAAGACTGGCTAAGTGGAAATTCTACAACTAGAAGGGAAGAGAAAAGCACACTGAGACTCAGAGGAGGTGCAGAAGGAAAGGCAGAGGTACGGAGGCGTGCACGTGAAGAAGGCTGGCAAATGAGTACACAGCTGTCTTTTTCAACCCGCAGGGAGACACAAGCTCCCAACTGCTCTGAACTCCAGTTCCAGGCGAAATTCTGGGGACCCAGACTCATAGTAGGAGAAACTGGATTGTCTGGCAGTGGGTGGAACTCAAGGGCGGCTTTCTCTCAGAGGTGCTTGCAGCGATTACTGTGGGACACTGAGAACTGGGGGCCTCTTAGAGCAGGGCTGACAGGAAGCCATTGCTGTTTGCTCCGCCCTGAGACTCCGCCCCATCCAAGCTGTGTGCAGAGGATTTTGCATATGAATGGCCTGGTCCTTTGAAAACTAAACTTACCTAACAAACTGTAGCTGAGTCAGTGGGACACAGAACATCCAAAAGAAGGCCCAAGGTCCCATAGCAGCTTGCATTGCTTCACAGCTGGGCCTCATCTGGGCACCTCCAAAACCCAAACAAAGAACAGGAATCTGCAGATCTCTCCATAGCTCCTGCTGGGTGGCCTCAGGCAGAGGCTAAATTCACACCTCCTTGGAGATCCAAGAGCCAGTGTACCCAGTGGTCAGATTGGGACCATCTAGATTACAACTCCTCAGATACATAAGGGACACACTCAGGGGGCCAACTCTGTGAGCACCAAAGCCCCACTGAAGCAAGTCTTGCCTCATAAAAGTGTTTCCAGCACAGAAATTCTCCCATTGTAGACACAGCTGATCCTCACAGCCAATTGGCCTGGAGGTCAATTCCTCATAGTGATACCAACAACAATCAAGGCTTAACTACAACAAAACGGTGCACACAGCCCACAAAGGAGTGCACCAAGAGTGTCCACCTCAGGTAACTGGGGAGGCTGAGCCACTGGGCCCTATAGGACACCTAGCACACAAAGCCACTTTATCAACTCAGGGAAGGAGCCAAAATGTGGAGACAGAGAAACAGGTCACAAATGAAAGAAATGGAGAAAGCAAATGACTGGATATAGAGTTCAAAACCACGGTTATAAGGTTTTTAATAATTTTTTAGAAAAGGCCAATAAATTTTGTGAGACCCTTGAGGATATGAAAAAGGACCAACTAGAAATTAAGCATACACTGAATAAAATAAAAAATAATATACAGAGATCCAACAGGAGACGAGGATCGGAAGAATCAAGTCAAAGTTTTGAAATACAAAGAAGCAAAATACACCCAACCTGAAAAGGAAAAAGAAAAAAGAATAAAAAAATATGAAGATAGTGTAAGGAGCCTTTGGGACAACTTCAAGCAAGCCAACATCCGAATTATGGGGGTGCCAGACAAAGAGAGAGAGCAAGATACTGAAAACCTACTTGAAGAATATAATGATAGAAAACTTTCCCCACCTGGTGAAAGAAATAGACTTACAAGTCCAGGAAGCTCAGAGAACCCTAAACAAAAGTAATCCAAAGATGACCACACCAAGACACCATAATTAAAATGCCAAGAGCAAAAGACAAAGAGAGAATCTTAAGAGCAGCAAGAGAAAAACAGTTAGTTACCTACAAGGGAGTACCCATATGATTGTCAGCTGATTTCTCAACAGAAACTATGTAGGCCAGATGGGAGTGGCAAGAAATATTCAAAGTGATGAATAGCAAGAACCTACAACCAAGATTACTCTACCCAGCAAAGCTATCATTCAGAATTGAAGGTCAGATAAAGAGCTTCACAGATAAGAAAAAGCTAAAGGAATTCATCACCACCAAACCAGTATTATATGAAATGCTGAAAGGAAAAATAAGAAAAGGGTAAAGATAAAAATTATGAACAACAAATACATATTTATCAACAAGTGAATCTAAAAATCAAATGAATAAAAAATCTGATGAACAGAATAATCTGGTGAATATAATAGGATCAGGGGTATAGAAAGGGAGTGGACTGAAATTCTTGGGGGGGGGGAAAGGGGTGTAGGGGTGTGTGGAAAGAGACTGGACAAAAATCATACACCTATGGATGAGGACAGTGGGGGGGAAGTAAGGGTGTGGGGTCTGGTGGGAACCAGGTGGAGGGGAGCTATGGGGGAAAAAATGAGGGACAACTGTAATAATCTGAACAATAAAGATTTAAAAAAAAAGAAAAGATTTTTTGAAAATCACCATTTATTTCTGACTGGTGTGGTTTAGTGGTTGAGTATTGACCTATGAACCAAGAGGTCACAGTTTGATTTCTGGTCAGGGCACAAACTTTGGTTGCATGTTTGATCCCCAGTGTGGGTGTGCAGGAGGCAACCAATCAGTGATTCTCTCTCATCATTGATATTTCTTTCTCTCTCTCCCTCTTCTTTCCTTTCTTAAATCAATAAAAATATATTAAAAGAATAAAAGCCCCAATTTACTTCTGTATTCTCCTCCCCAAATCTCTTAACTTCAATACAATAATGAAAAGAACACTAGACAAATCTCAATTGAGGGACATCTTATACTGATTAAAACCGTCAGATCCTCAAAAACAAGGAAAATCTGAGGAATGGTTATAGCCAAGCATCCCCAAGAGAAGTGACTACTAAATAGAATGTGATATCTTGAAGGGATCCTGGAATAGCAAGTGGACATCAGGTAAAATTTCAGGAAGTCTGAATATGATATGGATGATAGTTAATATAACGTATTAGTACTAGTTTATTAATTGTAGCAAATGTATTATACTAAGGTAACATGTTAACTGCGTTGGTGGTAGCTGTGTACTACGCAGTTTTTCTTTAAAGCTGTTCTACAAAGTAAATTTATAAAAAATAATTTTACATTGATTTTCAATTTATATGTTTGATGAGAGCAATAATCCTCATAAAATTCACAATAATACTACCATAAGTGTCCAGCTCTTCCCACTTCTGGGTATATACCCAAAAGAACTAAAATCAGGCTAAGAGATATTTGCCCATATTTCCTTTCAATTAATTTTGTAGGAAATTGAATAATAGAACTCAATTTTTATTAGTGCTTCTTTTTCAATTGAAATACTCTGATGGGGCAATTTGTTCTAACACCATGTTATAAAGTAGTGATTTTGAACTTTTTCTTCTCATGGTACACATAAAGTAATTACTAAAATTCTGCAGCACACCAAAAAAAAAAAAATATATATATATATATATATATTTTGCCGATCTGACAAAAAATAGGTATCATTTTGATTTATTCACACCGACAGCTATTGTGTTGGCTGTTGTCATTTTTTAATTTGGCAATCTAAGGGAAAAGAGATCAGTGCCCTGGACTAAATAGTTAGGTATTGCCTGTTTTAAAAATTCTTGCGGCACACCAGTTGAAAATTGCTGTTATATAGTTTAATAATCCCCTCTGCTGACACACGCCCAGTGCCCCCAATTTGAAGCAAGTGAACAGTAACAATTGTCAAATTCATGGAATAAAAAGTTGAAATGCAGAGTTACCATAATGTGAACTAGTGAGAGGAGACAAATCCCAAAAACTGGGATGTAAGAATTTTCTAACAAGAGTCTACTGGTCACATGACAGTTATGCTGTTAATTTGAGAACAGAGAGGTGTATCTAACTTTACAAGAAAGTGCAATGCATTTTTGAGCATTTATTGGACATTTTGGAATATTATAAATTGATCTTAGAATTTCTAGGAAATATAAAATTTAGCAAATATCACCTATTTGAAAGTAAATTATTATACAAAGTGGAATTGTGTCTTGAGACTGTCAGAACAATAGCTTCTCACAAGTCTGATTACTTCTGAGTTCTGTACATGCTGCTGTCTTAATAGATACTCATTGGATTCCTTAAACATTGAGTGTGAGGTGCACAAATGTGCTAATTCTATCTACAAAGACATGCATGAATAATAAAGTGTTAATTTTATAAAATTATTTAACTAATAAAACTTAGTAAGGTTTTTAGAAGATCATAAAGTATAGAAGACTAGCTGATAAAAATTTTCTGTATGTATTTATATTAAGAAACACACTTTTTTCCCCCCTAAAGGTGGGATTACTTTGTTCTTCCTGTCTTTATTATCTGATTTTTAAACAATAAGGTACAAGATTACCTTTATAATCAGAATATAAAGTTATTTCCAAGTTGAAAAAAATTTCACACCATACATTCAGGATAAGTATAATCTAGATTAAATACTTACAAAAGAGTATAAAGAAAACACATTTTTTTCCCCCAGCAACCATAAATGTAGAGTTTTGGTGGCCAAATACTAAACAGAATGATACATTAGGCAGGCAAAGGAAATGAAAATACGTCACAAATGTCAAGAGTGATTTCTTCTTTATATTGTGCCCAAACATTTATGTACCCTTAGGAAATAATTAAAACTCCTTATTGCCCTGGCTGGTGTTGCTCAGTGATTTGAATGTTGGCCTGTGCATGGAAGGGTTGAGGGTTCGATTCGCAGTCAAGTGCATGTACCTGGGTTGTGGTTTTGTTTCCTGCCCACTGGTGGGGAGCGTGAGGGAGGCAGCCAGTAGATGTGTCTCTCTCACATCCATTTTTTTCTTTCCCTCTCTCCCTTCCACTCTCTCTGAAAGCAATGGGAAAAAATATCCTCAGGTGAAGATTAACAAAAACCACACCAAAAACAAAAAACACGCTCATTATTTATGAATATGAATCTTATGTCCACTCCAGGGATGAATATACCTGCAACATCATCCTTTACATGAAATATGAAAAATTGAAAATTATTTTTACATTTTAATTGCATGGATTAATATTAGAGATTGGAAATAACTTTAATATTAATTTAATTCAATATAGGTATTAAAACAGGCTTGCAGAAAAGCTGTTTTAGACGGGAGAGATTTTCTTGGAGTAAAACATCATAAATGTGAACACTTGGTGTGGGATGGGTTTCAGGACATGTGAGTAGGAGCAGGAGATAAAACAGGAGAAGCTCTAGGGAGGGGGAAATAGACCTGGGAATAAGGCCATTTAGGAAGAGGGTGAGGCTGTTGGAGACAGCTGTGTCCCTGGGGTCCTGATGTAAGTGCTTCCTTCAAAGGCTCTCATGAAAGAGAATAAATAGCTCAACTGCCTGGGCCCCAACAAACTGAATTTCATCTCCAATCTCACGTCTGTTCCTGAAGACTCAGTAAAAGCTGGTAAGTGAAATAGACATCTATGGGTGGAGTGGTTTCAGGATCAGGGTCAGGACTGAGCTGGTCAGGCCATACAGGCCAGAGGGGTCAGGACTCTTTGATGTTATTGATATATATGGATGCAGAATTATAAAGATGAGAAGCATCTTTCTGGTTGGTTACAGAAGAAGTGGAGGGTAAGATGTGGGAAGGGAGTTTGAGAGTACTAGTATATGGGTAGCTGAGGTTAATGAAGGTTGGCAAATAAAGAGAAGTAATCCTATATAATAAAAGGCTAATATGCAAATTGTCCCCTCGGGCAGGAGTTCAACCGAGTGGGAGTTCGACCCGACCTTGCGGCTGTCAACCGGCCAGATCAGGGCCCCCATTGGCCTCCCCAACTTCCCATAACCTCCCCCACCCCCACTAAGCCCCACCCTGATTGCCTCCCCCACCTGTTCGGGGTGGGGCCAGCTGACCAACTGCCCACTGCCCCTTCCTCTGGCCGGCTTCACCTCCAATTGGGACCCCACCTGTGCATGAATTCGTGCACAGGGCTTCTAGTCCAATATATGACAAGTGTTCTAATAATGAGATGACATGAGAAAACAGAAAAGATATTGACTTAGACTGCAGACCCCTCTTGGCAAATATGAGAAGAGCCCCGAGAATGACAAGGATCTGTGTTGGCCTTCCCAAAGCAGGACTTGGGAAGTGAGCCAGGACACCTTGGGCTGTTGTGAAAGGGGAATAATGGGGGAAGAGCATTGAGTGGAACATGTAGATAAACTTGTGTCAGACCAAAGTCACTCTACCTTGGACAGGAGACCAATCGAACAGGCATATCTTCGACCTTTGAGCTCCCTGGTTTCTCTCTCTGGCTCCAATGAACACAATTTCCTCTGCTGCTCCCTTTCCTCAAACACATGGCCATCACTAGCTTCCATAATCTTCCCTCCTTTCCAGCTCTGCATTTGTTGCTTTGTGTCTTCTGTGGTCTCTTCTTTCTTGCCATTTTCCCCATTTACATTCCCAGTCAGGTCTGTGGGGACACACACCAGCCACACCAGCTCTCACATCCCTCTGATACCATCCCACTTTTTTTTTTCTTTTTCTTTTTCCATGCAGGAGGTCAGCTGCCTTCACTGGAGACAACTTTAAAAAATTACCTTTTGCCGAAACCGGTTTGGCTCAGTGGATAGAGCGTCGGCCTGCGGACTCAAGGGTCCCAGGTTCGATTCTGGTCAAGGGCATGTACCTTGGTTGCGGGCACATCCCCAGTAGGGGGTGTGCAAGAGGCAGCTGATCGAAGTTTCTCTTTCATTGATGTTTCTAACTCTCTATCCCTCTCTCTTTCTCTCTGTAAAAAATCAATAAAATATATATTTTTAAAATTATCTTTCTTGTTGAAAGTATTACAGATGTCCCCCCTTTTTCCCATTGACTCCCAGCACCCCACACCCATCCCTTCCAGGCCTTCATCACACTATTGTCTGTGTCCATGGGCTATGTACATATGCATATAAATTCCCCAGTTAATCTCTCCCCACCCTTCTACTCCCTCTGAGATTTGTCAGTCTGTTCCATGCTTCTATGTTTCTGGATCTATTTTGCTCATCAGTTTATTTTGTTCATTAGACCCACATATGCGTGAGATCATGTGATACTTATCTTTCTCTGACTAGCTTATTTTGCTTAGCATAACACTCTCCAGGTCCTTCCATGCTGACTCAAAGGGTAAGAGATCCTTCTGTTTTACAGCTGCATAGTATTTTACAGTATAAATGTACCACAGCTTTTTTATCCATTCATCTACTGATGCACTTGGGTTGTTTCCAGATCTTAGCTATTGTAAATTGTGCTGCAATGAACATAGGGGTACATATGGTGCATATATTCTTTCTGATTGGTGTTTCAGGTTTTCTTAGGATATATTCCTAGAAGTGGGATCACTGGGTCAAGTGGCAGTTCCATTTTTAATTTTTTGAGGAAACTCCATATTGTTTCCCACAGTGGCTGCACCAGTCTGCATTCCCACCAGCAGTGTACAAGGGTCCCCTTTTCTCCACATCCTTGCCAGCACTTGTTGTTTGTTGATTTGTTGATGTTAGCTCTTCAACCTATCTGTTTATGTCAAACCATAAGTTCTTAGGACTCGGTCAAATTCCCTTTTCTCCTCCTATATCTCCAGTTTGTAATATGGTACCTGAAAAACAGTTACTGCTTCCTAAATGACAGAGTTCACGAATGAATGAATGCACATAAGAATTAAATGATAGAATTTCCACCTGAAGAAAAAGCTTTAAAATATCATGCACAATGCCTCCCAGCAACAATGCCTTACTTTCAAATTTTAGTCATTTATAAACTTAGTTCCTTCAGGTGTGAGCATGAGCAGTGCCTCACCTCAGGCACACAGACCCTGTTCATGCTACCTCTTAAAGTTCCCTTGACTCACTTCACAAGCGAGCAGATTGTATATGTTGAAATCAGAGAGATTTCAAATCTCATTTCCGACAATTATACCAAAGTTGCCTGAATAAACATCTCCCAGCTTTTTTCAGTATTCCCTATGCACAGCCACCCTGAGCTGAACACTGTTCAATGAAGATGCTATATACTTTGATTTGAATACCCATGTTTTCTTTTGTTGTTTTTCTTTCTTTTCTTTATGATAAAGTACCCACCACAAAGGTAAGTTCAAGTTCTTCACGTTCAAGAAACACTTGTTACAGCCTTTCCAGATACATAGAACAACTCCCTTTTGTCTTTTCATAATCCTCTGTTTGTAGGAGAAATACATTCAACAAAATGTTTTCTTTGATTAGCTGGGAATATGTATACCTTTTAATCATTCATTAAGGCAGAGACTATATTCTATTACCTTTTATGTTTCTTTTGATTTGCATGTTCAAAGAAGAAGGAATGTGTCAAAAGTTCTTGGTGCCTTCATAAAGAATATTGCAAGGAGTAGTATGTTTTCCTGTGTCTGTGAATAAGAAGTGATGTCTGTGGTGGTCTCCCCACATGTGACTACCTTAAACCACACTGGTGTTAGCCACACAGTCTTCCGCTTGCTGGGCATCCCTGGCCTAGAGAACCAGCACATGTGGATTTCCATCCCCTTCTTCATTTCCTATATCATTGCCCTGCTTGGGAATAGTCTGCTCATCATTGTTATCCTCACAAAGAGCAGCCTCCATGAACCCATGTACCTCTTCCTCTGCATGCTGGCCACAGCAGACATTGTCCTCTCCACGTGCACAGTACCTCAGGCCTTGGCCATCTTCTGGTTCCATGCTGGGGAGATCTCCCTGGATCGCTGCATCGCTCAGTTCTTCATCATCCACTGCACTTTCATCTCTGAGTCAGGGATCCTGCTGGTGATGGCATTTGACCGCTACATTGCCATATGCTACCCACTGAGATACACAGCTATTCTTACATATACACTGATTGGGAAAATTGGTGTTACCATCTTTTTGAGAAGTTATTGTACAATTTTCCCCATAATATTTCTTTTGAAAAGGTTGACTTTCTGCCAAAATAATATTATTCCGCATACCTTTTGTGAACACATCGGCTTGGCCAAATATGCTTGTAATGATATCCGAGTGAACATCTGGTATGGACTTTTTGTAATAATAATGACAGTGGTTTTAGATATGCTGTTAATTTTTGTTTCCTATGTGCTGATTCTCCATGCTGTCTTCCACATGTCTTCCCAAGATGCTCGTCAGAAAGCTCTCAGTACATGTGGTTCCCATGTCTGCATCATCATCCTCTTTTATGGGCCTGCCATCTTCACTACTCTTACTCAGCGGTTTGGACACCACATTCCTCCTCATATCCACATTTTGTTTGCTAATGTCTGCATTCTGGTTCCACCTATGCTGAATCCCATCATATATGGGATCAAGACCAAGCAAATCAAAGAGCAGGCTGTTCACATGTTTTTCCCAAATCAGGAATAACTTTGGAAGAGGACCAGAATTTTCAGCATCTATAGCTAGCTATTTATGGTGTGATCTATGGAAGTGGTGGGTGGAAATATTAGTGGTAAACTGAAACACTAGGAAATAGCTCGAAGATTGTGTTTCTGAAGCAAGTTCACCAAGAATGTTATAGGATGTGAGTATTCAACTGTCAACGAGAGAGAGAGAGAGCGAGAGAGAGAGAGAGAGAGAGAGAGAGAGAGAGAGAGAGAGAGAAAATGGCCATGGTTTGCTTTCTACAACTTTCTTAGTCCTCTTAGTTGCTTTTTCTTACTAATTTAAAAATAACAATCCTTATTTTAAGGACAAAGCACTTAAAATTATTATTTTTTTAAAATTCTTACCCAAGGATATTTTTCCTGTTGATTTTTAGAGAGAGTGGAAGGTAGGGAAAAAGGGGGAAAAAGAAGGTGGGGGAGAGATAAAGAGGGGGTGGAAAGGGAGAGAGGTGAGTGAAGTAGCATGAGAGAACTTTGTGGTAATAGTGAAACAGGAATTTTAGGGGTAAGCTAGGACAGGTTTAGGATATTTTAGAAATTTTGGAAATTAAGGGGACCATGGAGGAAAGCACAGGGCTGTTTTAGAGCAGCAGAAGGTATATTTCCATAGAATGAGGAAGCTGGAAATCTGCAACAGGTACATTTCCATAGAATGAGGAAGCTGGGAACAGTCTATATTTACAAAATAAAGAGAAGGAATCCCTTCATTCAGAGGGAGGAGAAGAAATCCCAAAAGGGGGGGAACAATAAGGAAGGAGGGGGGAGAAATTCATATTTGCCATGTGAGGTTCAACCTTTGAGCCCAGGAGTTACTATAGTAACCAGTCTAAGGGAATAGTGACCAATCAGAGGGGATATGGGGTACCAGGATCTGCAGCCTTTCTAAGCCATTGGGAAGAGGAACTCAGTGGGACCCTTTCCCCCTTCCTACTTGGGAGTCCATTCTGTGGGACTCTTCCCTCTCCCCATGTGGGAGTCTGTACTTGTTCTTCAATAAATCTCCACTTTTGCTATACCACTTTCAGTCCTTGGATTCATTCTTCGATTCCTGTGGACAAAGAATCCGGGTTCCAGTCCAAAAATTCGGTATCAGTGGAACACTTCTCTAAATTGATTGCAGTGGTGCTTACATAAATCTACACATATGGTAATATTGCATAGAATTACACACACACACAATAAATGCATTTAAAATTATTGATCCTGTCTAATAAAAGGGTAATATGCAAATTGACTCTCACTCCAACACACAAGATGGCTGCCCCATGTGGTCAAAGATGGCCGCCCCTATGTGGACACAAGATGGCCAACAGGGGAGGGCAGTTGGGAGGGATCAGGCCTGCAAGGGAGGGCAGTTGGGGGCAATCAGGCCTGTAGGGGAGGACAGTTGGGGGGGACCAGGCCTGCAGGGGAGGGCAGTTGGAGGGACGAGGCTTGAAGTGGAGGGCAGTTGGGGGATCCAAGCCTGCTAGGAGGGATGTGGGGGAACCAGGACAGCAGGGGAGGGCAGTTTGGGGTGACTGGTCCAGCAGGAGAGGGCAGTTAGGGGCAAGCAGGCCTGCAGGGGAGGGCAGTTTGGAGCAACCAGGCCTGTAAGAGCGGGCAGTTGGGAGGGACAAGGCCTGCAGGGGAGGGCAGTTAGGGGGGACCAGGGGAGGGCAGTTAGGTGTCAATCAGGCTGGCAGGGGAGTGTTTAGGGGTGATCAGGCTGGCAGGCAGAAGCAGTTAGGGGCAATGAGGCAGGCAGGCAGGTGAGCGGTTGGGAGACAGCAGTTTTGAATTGTGAGAGGGATGTCCAACTGCCTGGCAGTCAGGCATCCCTCGAGGGGTCTCAGATTAGAGATGGTGCAGGCTGGGCTGAGGGTCACCCTGAGCCCACCATGCACGAATTTTGTGCACTGGGCCTCTAGTATTTAAATAAGATATGTGGACTTTACCAACGTCACTTTGTTTAGATATTATACTCTAGTTATGCAAGATATTACTATTGGGTAATATTGAGTGAATGGTACAAGGGATCAACCTTTAAAATGTTGTGTTTTTTGTGTATGTGTTTTTTACAAGCACCTGTGAATCTATAACTATTTCAAACTATATTACAAAGCTACAGTAATCAGACAATATGGTACTGGCAGAAAAACAGACACATAGATCAATGGAACAGAACACACAGAAAGAAGTAAACTCTCACACATACGGTGAACTAATATTTGACAAGGGAACCAAGGATAATTATTGGGGAATGGATGGTCTCTTAAATAAATGTTGTTCATAAAACTGGATAATCACAGAAGAATGAAAGTGGACCCTGAACTTACACCACTCAAAAAAAAAAAAAAAAAAAAAAAAAAAAAAAAAAAAAAGAACTGAAAATGGATTAAAAACCTAAAGATCAGATCTGAAAGTATAAAACTTCTAAAAGAAAACATAAGAAATAAGCTCCTTGACATTGGGTCTGCCAATGATATTTTGGATGTGACATCAAAAACACAAGCAACAAAAGCAAAATCAATAAGGGGGAACTACGTTAAACAAAAGGGCTTTGCATTGGAAAAGAAATGATCAACATAATAAGAAACCTATGGAATTAGAGAAAATATTTGCAAAACAGATACCTGATAAGGGGTTAATATGCAAAATACATAAGGAACTCATACAATGCAAGAGCAAAACACCCACACAACCTAATTAAAAATGGTCTAGGATCTGTATAAACAGTTTTCTATTCTAAAAAAAATGTTTTTATTGATTTTAGAGAGAGAGTAAGGGAAAGGGAAAGACAGAGAGAAACATTGATTGACCGGCTACCTGCCCCTGCCTCCCCCTTCCCTCCCCCGCCCAGGGCCTTACTCCCCCTCCCTCCCCACCCCCCACCCCATGATCCAGCTCTGACCAGGAATCAAACTGGTGACCTTTAGATGCATGACATGATGCCCAAACAGTTGAGCCACACTGGCCAGAGCTAGACAGTTTTTTAAAGAAAACATATAGCCCTTGCTGATTTTGCTCAGTGGATAGAGCATCAACCTGTGGACTGAAGGGTCCTGGGTTTGATTATAGTCAAAGGCACATGCCTGGGGTGTGAGCTTGATCCCTAGTGGGGGGTGTGCAGGAGGCAGCCTATCAATGATTCTCTCTCATCATTGATGTTTCTATCTCTCCCTCTCCCCTTTTCTCTGAAATCAATAAATATAAAAAAGACTTAAATGGCCAATAGGTACATAAAAAGATGGTTCAACATCACCAATCATCAAGAAATACAAATTGAAACTATAATTATTAATTACTTTACATTGTTTGAATGGCATTATAAAAACAAACAAACAAGAGATAGCAAGTGTTGGTGAGAATGTGGAAAAAAAGCGAAATATTGTGCACTATTGGTGGAATGTAAATTGGTTCAGCCACTTTGGAAAGCAGTTTGAAAGTTCCTTAGAAAATTAAAAACAGAACTACCACATAATCCAGGAAACCTACTTCTGGATATATATCCCAAGGAAATGAAATCAGCACCTTGAAGAGATATTTGTACTGCTACATTCATCACAGCATTATTAACATTAGCCATATATGGAAATAACCTAAATATCTGTGTGCTGATGAAAGGACAAAGAAGTAATGTATATATAAAATTTATCTATGAGATAGAAGGAAATCCTGCCATTTGTGAAAATATGGATGGACCCTAAGGACACTGTTTTAAGTGAAACAAGGCAAAAAAATAATAGGAGGATTAATACTGCATTTTTCTACTTACATGAGGTATCTAAAGTAGATAAAAGCAGAAGTAGAATGTTGATTACTGGGGACTGAGGAGAAAGGGAAATAGGAAATGGATGTTCAGTGAGTCTGAGGTTTTAGTCATACAAAATGAAAACGTTCTAGAGATGTGCTGAACTACATTATACTTATAGTTAACAATACTGTCCTACAAGCATGTCAAACTCAAAGGCTAACATGGGCCAAATAAACAAGGTTTAAGTTTATGTGGGCCCGCAAAAAATCAAAGCTTCAATTTTCACAGAAATGTAGGTTTATTTCAATAGAGACATGCTGAATATAAAGGGCTGAAATAAATGAGTAATCGTTAATGAGTATTCATTGTGGGCTGAAAATTTGACTTGCTTGCTGTACTGTGTACTTAAAATTTTGTTAGAAAGGTAGATATTATGTTGTGTGTTTTTTTTTTTTTACCACAACCGCCCACCCCCGCCCAACTACAAAAAATCCATTTTACCTTTAAAGATTTTAGTAGGTTAAAAATAAAGTGATGAAGTAAGATATACCTGCTAACACTAATCAAAAGAAAGCTGAAGATAAATATATTTCCTTATATATAATAAAAGGCTAATATGCAAATTGTTCCCTCAAGCCAGAGCTTGACAACCGGGAGCTTGACCAGTCGCTATCATGTGCACTGCGGCTGCCATTTGACCTGATCCAGGCCCGATTGGTACCCCCCAACCTCCTGTGGCCCCTGCCCTGGCTGGCCCAGCCCCCAATCGCCCCTCACCCACCCCCATCGGGGTGGGGCCAGCTGGCCAACCATCTGTGGCTCCTCCCCTCAGCCAGCCAGCTGTGCCCCCGCACCCTCATAGCCCTTGATCACTGGCCAGGCTGAGGGACCCACCAGGCCTCTAGTATCCTATATAATAAAGAGATAATGTGCAAATCGACCATCACACCCTAACAAGATGGCTGCCTATGACCATGCCAGCAGGGGGATTACTGAGAGACCACCAAATGACTGAACAAGCAGGCTGCATGGGGTGACCAGGTCAGCAGAGGGTTTTAGTGAGGGATGATCAAACGACTGAACAAGCAGGCTGTGTGGGGCGATCTGGTTGGCAGGGGGGTTAGTGAGGGACGACCAAACGACTGAACAGCAGGCTGCGTGGGGTGACCAGGCTGGCGGGGGGGGGCCATGAGGGATGACCAGGCCAGCAGGGGGGGGGGGCAGTTAGGGGTGACCAGGTCAACGGGGAGGTTGAATTGGGGGTGACCAGTCTGGCAGTGAGGGCAGTTGGGGGCAATTAGGCTGGCAGGGGGGGGCAGTGAGGGGTGACTAGACCTGCAGCGGGGGGGGGGGGGCAGTTAGTGGCAATCAGGCAAGCAGGCACTTGAGTGATTAGGAGCCAGCAGTCCAGGATTGTGAGAGGGATGTCCGACTGCCGGTTTAGGCCTGATCCCTGGAGGGGTTCCAGACTAGAGAGGGTGCACGCTGGGCTGAGGGGACCCCTCCCCCATCCACACATTTCATGCACCAGGCCTCTATTATATATCTATTAGAGGCCCGGTGCACAAAATTCGTGCACAGGGGTGTGTATCCCTCAGCCCAGCCTGCACCCTCTCCAATCTAGGACCCCTCTCACAATCAAGGACTGCTGGCTCCCAACTGCTCCCCTGCCTGCCAACCTGATCACCCCTAACCACTCCCCTGTCAGCCTGGTCACCCCTAACTGCCCTCCCCTGCAGGCCTGGTCACCCCTAACTGCCCTCCCCTGCAGGCTTGATTGCCCCCAACTGCCCTCCCTTGTAGGCCTGGTTCCTTCCATCTGCCCTCCCCTGTTGGCCTGATTGCCCACAACTGCCCTCCCTTGCAGGCCTGGTTCCTCCCAACTGCCCTCCCCTGCTGGCCATCTTGTGGTGGCCATCTTGTTTCCACATGAGGGCAGCCATCTTTGACCACATGAGGGCAGCCATCTTGTGTGTTGGAGTGATGGTCAATTTGCATATTACTGTTTTATTAGATAGGATAGAGGCCTGGTACATGGGTGGGTGCCAGCTGGTTTGCCCTGAAGGGTGTCCCAGATCAGGGTGGGGGTTCCCTTGGGGCGTGGGGCGGCCTGGACAAGGGGCCTGTGGTGGTTTGCAGGCCTGCCATGCCCCCCGGTGACCCAAATGGAGGCCTGGTATCTGGGATTTATTTATCTTCTATAATTGAAACTTTGTAGCCTTGAGCGGAGCCAAGCCTCCTTCTTGCTTTGTGACTGCAGTCATTTTTTGTTGGGATTCATTTATCTTCTATAATTGAAACTTTGTAGCCTTCAGTGGAGGCCTAGGCCAGCCAGGGTGTGTGGAAAGCTTGGCTTCCTACATTACCTGGGCAATCCTAGCCTCCTGCTCTCTCCAGCTCTGTGGCTGCAGCCATCTTGGTTGGATTAATTCGCATACTCGATTCTGATTGGCTGGTGGGCATGGCTTGTGGGTGTAGCGGAGTGGTGGTTAATTTGCATATTGCTCTTTTATTAGATAGGATATTTTAAAATATATTTTTATTGATTTCAGAGAGGAAGGGAGAGAGAGATAGAAACACCAATGATGAGAGATAATCATTGATTGGCTGCCTCCTGCATGCCCCCCACTAGGGATCGAGCCTGCAACCCAATCATGTGCCCTTGACTGGAATTGAATCTGGGACTCTTCAGTCTGCAGGAAGATGCTCTATCCACTGAGCAAAACCAGCTAGGGCTGAAGTAGCTATATTAATTTGAGACAAAACAAGCTTCAGAATAAGAAAAATTATCTGAGATAAATAGGTGCATTATATAATAAAGTGATCAATTCTCCAAGAAGACACAACAATTGAAATGTGTATACCCCTAACAACAGAAGGTCAAAATATGTGAGCCCAAACTACATAGAACTGCATGAAAAAGAGACAAACCCACTCTTATACTTGGAGTCATCATTACTGTTCTTTCAGTAATTGGGTTTCTTTGAATAAATTCTCAAAAGTGGAATTGCTGGGTTCTTCTTTGTCTCTTGTTATAGCCTGTATTTTAAAATGTACTTTTGTCTGGTATAAATGTTGCTAGCCCATCTTTTTTTTCTTTCCATTTTCATAAATATATTTTTCCATCCTTTACTTTTAGTCTGTTTATGTCTTTTGATCTGAAGTGAGTCTTTTGTAGACAGCATATGTAAAGATCATGTATTATTATCCATTCAGCCAATTGCAACATTTAATCAATTTGCTTATAAAGCAATTATAGATATATATTTATTTCTATTTTATTATTATTTTAGAATCTTTGGATGTTACTTTATTATTATTTTAATTTAATAAATCTTTATTGTTCAGATTATTACAATTGTTCCTCTTTTTTCTCCCCCTAGCTCCCCTCCACCTGGTTCCCACCCCACCCTCTGCCCTTAACTCCCCCCCACTGTCCTCATCCATAGGTGTACGATTTTTGTCCAGTGTCTTCCTGCACCCTCCACACCCCTGAGAATTTTCAGTCCACTCCCTTTCTATGCCCCTGATTCTATTATATTCATCAGTTTATTCTGTTCCTCAGATTTTTTATTCACTTGATTTTTAGATTCACTTGTTGATAGGTATGTATTTGTTGTTCATAATTTTTATCTTTACCTTTTTCTTCTTCCTCCTCTTCTTAAAGAATACCTTTCAGCATTTCATATAATAGTGGCTTGGCAGTGATGAACTCTTTAGCTTTTTCTTCTCTGTGAAGCTCTTTATCTGACCTTCAATTCTGAATGATAGCTTTGCTGGGTAGAGTAATCTTGGTTGTAGGTTCTTGCTATTCATCACTTTGAATATTTCTTGCCACTCCCTTCTGGCCTGCATAGTTTCTGTTCAGAAATCAGCTGACAATCATATGGGTACTCCCTTGTAGGTAACTAACTGGTTTTTCTCTTGCTGCTTTTAATATTCTCTCTTTGTCTTTTTAGCCTTGGCATTTTAATTATGATGTGTCTTGGTGTGGTCCTCTTTGGATTCCTTTTGTTTGGGGTTCTGTGCGCTTCCTGGACTTGTAAGTCTATTTCTTTCACCAGGTGGGGAAGTTTTCAGTCATTATTTCTTCAAATAGGTTTTCAGTATCTTGCTCTCTCTCTTTTTCTGGCATCGCCATTATTCTGATGTTGGCTTGCTTGAAGTTGTCCCAGAGGCTTCTTACACTATCTTCAACTTTTTGGATTCTTTTTTCTTTTTGCTTTTCCAGTTGAGTGTTTTTTGCTTCTTTGTATTTCAAATCTTTGACTTGATTCTTGTGGTCCTCTAGTCTGCTATTAGGTCTCTGTATAATATTTTTTATTTCAGTCAGTGTATGTTTAATTTCTAGTTGGTCCTTTTTCATATCCTCGAGGGTCTCGCTAAATTTATTGGCTTTTTCAAGGAAATTCTTGAAAAACCTTATAACCGTGGTTTTGAACTCTATTTCCAGTCATTTGCTTTCTCCATTTCTTTCATTTGTGACCTGTTTCTCTGTCTCCACATTTTGGCTCCTTCCCTGAGTTGGCAGAGTGGCTTGTGTGCTAGGTATCCTATATGGCCCAGTGGCTCAGCCTCTCCAGTTACCTGAGGTGGACACTCTTGGTGCACACCTTTGTGGGCTGTGTGCACAGTTTTGTTGTAGTTAAGCCTTGATTGTTGTTGATATCACTGGGAGGAATTGACCTCCAGGCCCATTGACTATGAGGATCAGCTGTGTCTACAATGGGAAAACTTCTGTGCTGGAGACACCCTTATGAGACAATACTTGCTTCAGTGGGGCTTTGGTGTTCACTGAGTCTGCCCCCTGAGTGTGTCCCTTATGTATCTGAGGAGTTATAATCTGGATGGTCCTATTCTGAACCCTAGGTACAGTGGCTCTTGGATCTCCAAGGAGGTGTGAATTTAGCCTCTGCCTGAGGCCACCCAGCAGGAGCTATGGAGAGATCTGCAGATTCCTGTTCTTTGTTTGGGTTTTGTAGGTTCCCAGATGAGGCCCAGCTGTCAAGCAATGCAAGCTGCTGTGGGGCATTCTTTTGGATGTTCTGGGTCTTTCTGACTCAGCTGCAGTTTGTTAGGTAAGTTTAGAATTCAAAGGACCAGGCCATTCATATGCAAAAGTCTCTGCACTCAGCTTGGATGGGGTGGAGTCTCAGGGCGGAGCAAGCAGCAATGGCTTTGTGGGGAGGGATCTCAGGGTGGAGCAAACAGCAATGGCTTCATGTCAGCCCTGCCCTAACAGGCCCCTGAGTATCAGTGTCCTGCAGTAATCGCTGCAAGCACCTCTGAGAGAAAGCCGCCCTCCAGTTTTGCCCACTGCCAGACAGTCCAGTTTCTCCCCCTAAGAATCTGGGTCCCCAGAATCTTGCCCAGAACTGGAGTTCAGAGCTGTTGGGAGCTTTTGTCTCCGTCCAATTTGAGAAAGCCAGCCTCGTACTCAATTGTCCATCCTCTCCGTGCGCACGCCTCCATACCTCTGCTTCCCACAGCTCCTGTGAGTCTCAGTGTGCTTTTCTCTTCCCTTCTAGTTGTAGAATTTCTACTCAGCCAGCCTTCATGTGGTTCTGGATGATGTCCATTTTGTCTTTTATTTGTAGTTTTGAAATTGTTGTGCGAGGCAGCAAGTTCAGGTGTTTATCTATGCCGATATCTTGTTTTCTCCTATTATTGATATTTTTAACCTTCCTCCTCTTTCCCCTCCCCTCCTCCTCCTCCTCTTCTTCCTATTCATCCTCCTCATTCTTCTGGAAGACCCTTCAACATTTCTTATAATACTGGTTTTGGTGGTGATGAGAACCTTTAGCTTTTTTTGTCTGGGAAGCTCTTTATCCTATTTTAAATGATAGCTTTGTTAGGAAGAGTAATCTTGGTTGTAGGTCCTTGCTTTTCATCACTTTAAATCTTTTGTGCTAGTCCCTTCTGGCCTGAAAAGTTTCTGGTGAGAAATCAGCTGAGAGTTTTATGGAAGCTCTCTTATAGGTAACTAACTGCTTTTCTCTTGCTGCTTTTAAGATTCTCTGTTTGTCTTTGATCTTTGGCATTTTAATTATGGTGTGTCTTGGTGTGAGCCTCTTTAAATTCTTGTTTGGGACTGCACTTACTGGACTTGTACATCTTTTCATAATTATTTTTTAAAATGTTTTAAATCCCTTGCTCAATCTCTTCTCATTTAGTACCCACATTATACAAATGTTGGCACACTTGAAGTTGTCCCAGAGGCTCTCTAAACTATTCTCATTTTTTTGAAGTTTTTTCTTTTTGGTGTCTTTATTATTTTTTTCTGCTTCTTTAACCTCTGCTTCTTTTATTCTCCTGTTGATTTCCTGTAAATTATTCTTAATTTCAGTTAATGTAATCTTCACTTCTGACTGGTTCTTTTTGATATTTTGTATTTTCATTTTTATGTTTCTGTATCTCTTTGTTGAAATTCTCACTATGTTCATCTACTTTTCCCATAAGTTTATTGAGCATCTTTATAACCATTTTTTTAAAACTCTGCCTCTGTTAGATTGCTTGTCTCTGTTTTGTTTAGTTCTTTTTTCTAGAGATTTTTTTTTTTTTGCTAAACCTGTATACCTTTTATTTTATTTAGTTCATTTAAAAAGAGTTTATTTCTCCATTTACCTACTGAAGGACACTTTAACCACATCCAAGTTTTGACAATTATAAATAAAGCTGCTATAAATTTCATGTGCACGTGTTTGAGTGGATACACATTTTCACTTTACGTAAGCTGACACCAGGCAATATGATTTCTGCATTGCATAGTAAGAGTAAAATTAGTTTTTAAAATCCACAAAATATAACATAGAGTTTAGACACAAACTCACACACGGCAAGTTTATTTGACAAAGATACAAAAGCAACAATAGAGAAAAAGTATTCTTTTCAACAAATAGTGCTGGAACATGTAGACATCCATCTGCAAAATAATAACCCTCAATTCATGCTTCAAACTCCCTGCAAATATCCCTTCAAACTCCCTGCAAATATCAACTCAAAACGAATCACTGAACTAGGTGAAGACCTGAAACTATAAAACTTTGAAAAAAAGTCAGAACACTTTTGTCACCTAGAATTATGCACATGAATACCACCAAAACATGATGTATAAAATAAAATGAAATTCATCAAAATTAATAATTTATCCTGCTTGTCAGACACTATTAAGAAAGTGGAAAGAGCCCTAACCAGTTTGGCTCAGTGGATAGAGCATTGGCCTGTGGACTGAAGGGTCCCAGGTTCGATTCTGGTCAAGGGCACGTACCTTGGTTTTGGCCACATCCCCAGTAGGAGGTGTGCAAGAGGCAGCTGATTGGTGTTTCTCTCTCATCAATGTTTCTAACTCTCTATCCTTCTCCCTTCCTCTCTGTAAAAAAAAATCAATAAAATATATTTTTAGAAAAAATAAAGTGGAAAGAGTCATAGAATGAGGGATATTATGTTCAAATCATAGATCACATAGGGCTTGTATCCAGAATAAAGAACTCATAAAACTTAATAATTAGCGAATAAACTTCAGTAAAAATGGCTGAAATATTTGTACACACATTTCACCAAAGAAGATGTATGGCAAATAAGTACTTGAAAACATGCTTTACTACTAATTATAATGAAAATGTAAATTAAACTGCAATGATGAAGCTTTAACAAGCTATTAGAATACTTATATTAAAAAAAAGATAGTATCAGGTTCTGATGAGGATGTGGAATAATGGCAGCTCATACCTTGCTGGTGTAAATTCACAATAGTATAGGCACTTTGGAAAAGTTGGGCAATTTTTTAGTAAAGTTAAACATATGCCTATGATGTACACCTGAAACTAATACAAAAGAATATTGAATGCCAACTGTAATTGAAAAAAATTTAAAAAAATTAAAATAATCTTAGCTGGCTTTAAAAAATATATTTCTTATTGATTTCAGAGGGGAAGGGAGAGAGAGAGAGAGAGAGAAAGAGAGAGAGAGAGAGAGAGAGAGACATCAGTGATGAGAATCATTGATCAGCTGCCTCCTGCACGCCCCCTACTGGGGATTGATCCTACAACCCGGACATGTGCCCTGATGGGGAATTGAACCCTGATCTCCTGATCCATGGGTCGATGCTCAACCACTGAGCCACGTCAGCTGGGCTTAGCTTCTTTTTTAATGTAGCAATCAATAAGTTGATCCATCATTTGTATGAATATACTAAAGCCCTATTATTGCTATAACCATTTTGAAAATAAAAAATAAATGTGGAGGACACTGCCCTGCCCCCATAACCAAATGTGCTTATCCTATGACCTTGCAATCTTAGTCTTAGATTTGTAGCCACATGAAGTGTAAATTTAGTAAACAGGCAAAATGGGGAAATGTTTTAATAAACATTATGTTCTTGAACAATTGAAAAAATTGAAATAGACTGCATGTTAATAATAATGAAATGGTAAGGTAAATTATGGTTCTTCTGTAAACTTGTATAACTTACTGACAGTTAAATTATGTTTAAAATTATGTTAAAGGTTTGGGTTCACTTCCCAGGCAGGGCAGATACTTAGGTTGCCAGTTCAACCCCCCCCCCCCCCGCCCTCCTTGGTAGGGGCACATAGAGGAGGCAACTGATCCATGTTTCTTTCTCACATGGGTGTTTCTCTCTCTATTTTCCTCTCTCTAAAATTCAACAAACATATCCTCAGGTGAGGCTAAAAAAAATTATGTTAAAATACTTATATTATAAATCTATGGAAAAAGGTAGTTTCGTGTATGTAAAAATATATAGATTTCACATAGAATATGTATGTAACCTATGTGAAAAATAGTTTCAGATATGTAAAAATGTAATTAAAAACAAAGGATAAAGGCAAACCACACTAACAAAAGTAATACATGTTACTTATTTATAAGTTTCATTTTCTCTAATTATTTTAAAGTGACAGTTTTATAGTTTACAAAGAAGTGTATGTTAAGCATGTTAATTTAGTGCATAGTTTTTCAGTGACATAATGGACACTAGGGAAGTAACATATATAGAACAACTACCACAATGAAATATAGAATTTTTCCATCACCCTTCCAAAAAACACCCATGTGCACCTTTTTAGTCAACTCCTACCAGCCCTGGTAGCCTTTTTTTTCCTGGGTAATGGACAAAAAATAAGTAATCACATTTACACTTGAGAAATGCTACTTTAAAAAATGATTTTATTTATTTATTTTAAATTTAATTTAATATTTTTCCCACCACTATTTATCCCCTATATGACCTCTGTGACCTCCAACAATCCCTATCCACCTCTGCAATCACCACACTGTTATCCATGTACATCAGTTCTCTCTTTTTTCTTTTTGCTTAATACTCACCCATCTCCCCCCACTGCCCTCCACCCAGAGCTATCTGCCTGCTTTCTATCTATATATCTGTCTCTATTTTGCTTGGTAGTTAAAAAAAAAATTCAAAATAAAACTGCCTTATGACCTAGTGATTCCTCTTCTGGAAATTTATCTGGAGAAACCTGTAACACGAATTTGAAAGAATATATGTACCCCTATGTTCACTACAGTGCTATTTACAATAGCCAAGATGTGGAAGCAACCCCAAGTGTCCGTCAGTAGATGAGCAGATAAAAGCCATGGTACATTTACACAATGGAATACTACTCTGCTGTAAAAAGGAAGAAAATGTTACCCTTTGTGACAGCATGGATGGACCTGGAGAACATTATGCTAAGTGAAATAAGTCAGTCAAAGAAAGAGAAATGTTTTTTAAAAGAGTATGCTTGTCTAAATTGTAAATGGCATATCCTTATATGAATTCAGTGGAGTGGGGAACTCTAGAAGAGTATGTGAAATATAGTTCAGTTAAAAATTTTGTTTACCTGAACACACAAATACAGTAGAAAGTAAATAGCAACCTGTCATAAAATATTAGCAGTAAATATTTTTATTTAAAAAAATGGAGATTTTGTACACTTTTTTTTTTTCTAATACACTCTCTAAGGCAGTGGTTCTCAACCTTCCTAATGCTGCGACCCATTAATACAGTTCCTCATGTTGTGGTGACCCCCAACCATAAAATTATTTTCGTTGCTACTTCATAACTGTAATTTTGCTACTGTTATGAATCGTTATGTAAATACCTGTGTTTTCTAATGGTCTTAAGCGGCCCATGTGAAAGGGTTGTTCGACCCCAAAAGGGGTTGCGGCCCACAGGTTGAGAACCACTGCTCTAAGATGAGATGAGTGATGAATTTCTAGAATGAGAGAATGTTTCGCTGTTTCAGATGGTGCTGAAGTGCCATGTATGATGTAGACAGTATTGACCATTGGATTCAGCGTTGTGGAGGATACTGTGACATGCAGGGTCATGGCATAAGAAAACTGTCTGGGTTGAGATAAAGAAAAACAGAGAAAGATATTAATCGTGAATGTTAGACAACTCTTTCAAGGTGTTTTACAGTGATGGAGAGAAAGAAAGAGAAGTAGACCAGGAAGAGAAAGGAGAGGAAGAGAAGGAGGAGAAAAAAAAGGAGAGGGAGACAGGGGGAAGGGGGAAAGGCAAGGTGAGGGCAGAGGACAGACTACAGTGGAATGTGGATGGCAGAGGTTTCTGCCTGCTTCCCTTTCTCCTCTCGCAACCGCTTTACCATGCCTGAATCAAACCAGGAAAGAATAATCTAGCAATTACCCATAATGTAACTCTTTTCAAATACCTCTCTCGAGTTGTAGACTAGGGATGAATTAAAAATGTGAAATGGTATATTTCTCAGACTTTGAGGGAGAAAGCGCACTAAGGCACAAAGAAATTCATCTCTATTATTTATCAGAGACTTTAAAGAACATGTCTCAAATCTCCTTCACTTACTAGGGATTCCAAAGCTCACCTCATGTACAGCTAAAAAATGTTGAGAAAACAGTAGCTTGGTTCCTTTACCCAAAGTCATATTTTTTTGGAAAGCAAGACATAAGTAATTTGGTCCCTGATCTGTTTGGTCTTGATCCCATAAATGATGGGATTTAGCATAGGAGGTATCAGAATGCAGACATTGGCAAGGAGTACATTGATGTGGGGTGAAATGTGGTGTCCAAGCCGGTGAGTGAGGGGTGAAAGGATCCCAGGACCATAAAAGAGAATAATGACACAGACATGGGAACCACAAGTGTTGAGAGCTTTGTGACGAGCATCTTGGGAAGGGATGCGAAAGACAGCACGGAGAATAAGCATATATGAAACAACAAATTAGCATAACATCTAAAATCACTGTTGACATTAGGACGAAAAGTCCATACCAGATGTTTATTCGTATGTCATCACAGGAATATTTGGCCAACCCCATGTGCTCACAAGCAGTGTGTGGAAGAATGTTAGTTCTGCAAAAAGCCAGTCTTTTCAGAAGAAATATCATGGGGAATATTGTACCATAACTTCTCAGAAAGATAGTCAGACCAATTTTCCCAATCAGCACATGTGTAAGAATGGTGGTGTATCTCAGTGGGTAGCAAATGGCAATGTAGCGGTCAAATGCCATCACCAGCAGGATCCCTGACTCAGAGATGAAGGTGGAATGGATGAAAAAGAGTTGAGTGATGCAGCGATTCAGGGAGATCTCCCCAGCATGGAACCAGAAGATGGCCAAGGCCTGAGGTACTGTGCACATGGAGAGGACAATGTCTGCTGTGGCCAGCATGCAGAGGAAGAGGTACATGGGTTCATGGAGGCTGCTCTTTGTGAGGATAAGGAAGATGAGCAAGCTGTTCCCCAGCAGGGCGATGACATAGGAAATGAAGAAGGGGATGGAAATCCACATGTGCTGGTCCTCAAGGCCAGGAATGCCCAGCAAGTAAAAGACTGTGTAGCTCACACCAGTGTGGTTTAAGGTAGTCATACCTGGAGTATATGACCTGGGACCTCACTTTCTGTTTATAGAGAAATCAACATTTCAGATTTTACTCAAACGTTATTGCACCTATTTGATTCTTTTCCATATTCAGTGTTTCAACATCAACTAGGTTAACAAAATGAATAGGGTATTGTCTTCATTTTTTTTTTCAGTGAGGTAACAATCTTACAGAGGAATAGATGCTTATATATCCCATAAAACAATATGCTAAGGGAACATGTTAGGGGCAAAAAAATACTATTATAGGAACCCAACAGAATGGCTAATTCAATCTACCTGGTTATAGGATGCCAGGTTGAGAATGGAATGAAGTCATTTTGCAGTTTAAAGATGGACTGTTGTTATATAAATATTTAATGAATTTAAATCAGTGTGCAATTCTGAGTGGTTGTTTGATTGCATCTATAACACAATTATGAAAATATCCAAACAAAAGTATATTGTCTGATTACAAATTAACGGGCTTGGATGCTTTCCTAGGAGGAGATAGTAAATCACCTTGTGCTTTAGATTGGAGAGCATTAGATATTACTCTGCTGACTTAGTGTCAGACAAAGGTATTAATATTCTCAAATATTTACCTTAGGCCCCATAGTCCTTTAGTTTCAGTAGTATATTCTCCTTTTTACCCCCTATAAGCTTATCCCACATCACTATATAATTTGCTCACCTGCTTCAAGTGTAGTCTTCATAGCCTAGAATGTGGTGAATGTGGAGTGTCAGGCACTGGGAGCAGAGATTTTTATGTATTTGCCTGAAGACTCCAGGGGTTGCCACTACCCCAGGGAACTCAGATTTGCTTTCAAGAACAACTCCTCTATCGCATACACATGGGTCAAGTCATTATGGCTCTTTATGTCTGCCAACTCCACCCCTCCTGTACAACTCCATCCCTGGATTGGGTGTGCACATATATTACTTCCAATGAATAACATGTTAGAGTCATTACATCAAATATTTCTGTTTGTGTTTTAATGATAATTAGTAAATATAATTCCAATTTGTATCAGCATACATAAATTGACTATGAAATGTAGATTATTTTATTTTATCTATCATCTACCAGTTGTACCGGTTGATAATGTGGATTTTATAATCAAAGAAAACACAGTAATTTCAAGAGAAATATCAAAAGTGCTTTATTCAAAGTAATGTCCATCGCTAGCTACACATTTTTCCATCTTTCAGGTAATTTGTGGATACTGCCCCTATCGAACTTTTCTTGTTTTGAGGCAAACCATTCAAAGACCTAATTTGTCTACTTCTTACATTTTGAAGTGCTGCTCAGAAAGTGCATGTGCCATGGATCAGAAAAGTGGCAATCTGAAGGAGCAAGGTCTGTTGAATACAGCTGGTGGGTTAATACTTCCTAGGCAAGATCTTTTAACGTTTCTTTAACTGATTTTGAAGTGTGTGATGGTGTGTTATCATGAAGCAAAATTACTTTGCTGTGTCTTCTGGCACATTCTGGTTGTTTTAGGATCAAAACGTAGTTTAAATTGATTATTTGTTGTTGGTAGCGATCAGTATTAATGGTTTCACCTGGTTTTAGAAGCTCATAATATACCACACCTTCCTGATCCCACCAAATGCAGAACATTGTCTTCTTTCCAAAGCGATTTGGCCTTGCAGTCGATGTTGATGGTTGACCTGGATCAACCCATGATTTTATGTGTTTCGGATTCTCAAAATAAATCCACTTTTCATCGCCAGTCACAATTTGATGCAAAAAAACCTTTCTTTCGTGCCGTTGAAGCAACATTTTACCGATGACTTTTCGGTTTTCCATTTGTCTTTCCTTCAGTTGATGTGGCACCCATTTTCCTTCCTTTAAAATCTTTCCCATTCTTGTAAATGATCAGGAATTGTTTTCTGAGCAACGTTTAATCTTTCTGCAGTTGTTTTTGAGTTTGACACGAATCTTCATCCAATAATGATTGTAATTGTTGGTCTCCAAACTTTTTTGGTTGACCTGGATGTTCTTTGTCTTTCACATCGCAATCATCACTTTTAAAGCATTTAAACCAGCGTTTACAAGTATCTTGAGATGGAGCATGTTCACCATAAGCTTCCCGAAGTATACAATAACTTTCAGCAGCACTTTTCTTCAAAATAAAGTAATGAATTAAAACTTCCCACAAATGCTCTTTTTTTGGGGGCACAAAATTTGACATTTTTAAGCATAAAAATATCTCTTACGTTAAAACCTTCAGCAAATTTGACATATGAAGTTTTAAAGCTTGTTGTCAATACAACAAAATAGCATACATATCAAATCACATATATAACAACATATGTGTAACTCCATCTATTGAAAAAAAATCTGCATTATTAACTGGTACACCTAGTATCTATCTATCTATCTATCTATCTATCTACCTATCTATCTATCATCTATCTATCTATCTATAATTTAGCACCTATCTATATGTCTGTTTATTATTATTATTTTTTTTTAGGTTTAAACAAAAAATAAACAAAAGGTTGACATTTATTTTTCTCTGAGCCAAGAATCCCTGGAGAGGAAGCCCAGAGTTGGTGTAGCAGCTCTGCTGTAATATGTACTCAGAATGATAGATTGCTTTAGCTGTTTATTCTATTACTAGAAGCCCGGTGCACAAAATTCATGCACTTGGAGGGGTCCTTCAGCCTGGCCTGCACCCTCTTGCAGCCCGGGAGCCCTTGGAGGATGTCCAACTGATGGCTTAGGCCTGCTTCCCCTGTGGGAGCTCACTGACTTCCAAGGGGCATCTCCTGCATTAAGCGTCTGCCCCCTGGTGGTTAGTGTGCATCATAGCTACCAGTCGTTCTGTCCTTCAGTTAATTTGCATGTTAGTCTTTTATTATATAGGACTAGAGACCGGTGCACAAATTTGTGCATGGGTGGGGTCCCTCTAGGTGGCCTACAGGGAGCAGGCCGAAACCTGCAGTCCAACGCCACTCGTAGCTCCTACCTGCTGCTCCCACTCATCCCGGCCCCACTGTGCCTGCTGCGGGCTTGCACCCAATCAGTCTGATCAGGAGAGGCTCATGCTGCCACAGTAGCGCTCACTAGCTGTGAGCCCTACATCTGGCACCCTCCCAAGGGGAGTGGACTGTGGGCCTGGGCTGAAACCAGCTCTCCAACGTCCCCTGAGGGGTCCGTGATTGTGAGAGGGTGCAGGCCAGGCTGAGGGTCCCCACTGGTTCACAAAAGGGCTGGGGAGGGACTTCAAGAGGGCTCTAGGGCATGTCCAGCCCATCTCGCTCAGTCCCGATTGGCTGGACCCCAGCAGCAAGCTAACCTACTGGTCGGAGCATCTGCCCCCTGGTGGTCAGTTCACATCATAGCAACTGATCGACCAGTTGACTGTCTTCCCCCTGGTGGTCACTGCTCATCATAGCGAGTGGTTGAGCAGCCTTAGCATATCATTAGCATATTACACTTTGATTGGTTGTTTGGTTGTTCTGCCCTTTGGTTTATTTGCATATTACCCTTTTATTATATAGGATACCTATTATGGCTTTACTCTTGTCCTCTAAGTTAGAAACATATAGATTATTTTAAAAACACTTATTCCTGCAAGCTTTTCATTGTGATTTTGATAATATGAAATGTGTACCTTATTTTTCATATCATTTAATAATAAATTTTATTTTTTTTCTTTTAGAAATATAATTTTACTTATTAAAAATAACTTCACAGCCGAAACCGGTTTGGCTCAGTGGATAGAGCGTCGGTCTGCGAACTGAGGGTCCCAGGTTCGATTCCGGTCAAGGGCATGTACATTGGTTGCGGGCACATCCCTGGTGGGGGCTGTGCAGGAGGCAGCTGGTCGATGTTTCTCTCTCATCAATGTTTCTAGCTCTCTATCCCTCTCCTTTCCTCTCTGTAAAAAATCAATAAAAATATTAAAAAAAATAACTTCACATATCACTTTGTAGCTCTACTCTGCACAAGGAATTTATGGTAACATATTTAATATATTATCTCTGTTTTGAACTATTCAGAACATTAAAGCTATAGCTATAATAGAGATCATTTTGCATCAACTTATTATTTTTTTAAATTTTATCTTGCCCTGGCTGGTGTAGGCAGTTGCTTGGAGTGATGTCCCATGCTCCAAAAGATGGTAGGTTCAATTTCCGGTCAGGGTATATACCCATAGTTGGGGGTTTGATCCCTATTTGTGGCGCCTGCAGGAGGCAACCGATGGATGTTTCTCTCTCCCTCCTTTTCTCCTCTAAAAACAATCAATGAAATTTAAAAACTTTTAATATAAAAATCTGGCATCTATTTAAAATTATATATGTGTTTTATTTTTTTAATTCCATATATAAGTGAAATCATATGCATTTGTCTTTTTTTGTCAGATCAGACTTATTTCACTCAGCACAATACTCGTTAGGTGCATTTATGTTGCAGCAAATTGCAAGATTTTATCCTTTTATGGTTGAGTCATATTCATTGTATATATGCACCACTTCTTCTTTATACATTCATCTGTTGATGGAAATGTAGGTTGCATCCATATCTTGGCTATTGTAAACAATAATGGAATGAATACATGAATATATATGTCTTTTCTTTTTTAAAAAAGTATATTTTTATTGATTTCATAGAGGAAGGGTGAGGGAGAGAGATAGAAACATCAATGATGAAAGAAAATCATTGATTGGCTGCCTCCTGCACACCTTCTACTGTGGGTCAAACCTGCAACCTGGGCATGTTTCTTTTTTCTTTTTTTAATTATATTTTATTGATTTTTTTATGTCAATCAGCCATCTCCTGCACACTTCCTACTGGGGATGTGCTCTCAACCAAGGTATATGCCCTTGACTGGAACTAAACCCGAGACCCTTCAGGCTGCAGGCTGACGCTCTATCCACTGAGCCAAACCAGCTAGGGCAGTATATGTCTTTTCAATGTAGTGTTTTGGGTTTCTTTGGAAAAATAACTTAAAGTGGAATTGATGGGTCCTTTTTTGGCTCTTTTATATAGCCTTTGTTTTAAAGCATATGTTGTGTGGTATAAGTATTGCTATCCCAGCTTTTTGTGTTTGTTTCTTTACATTTTCATGAAGTATCTTTTCCTATCTCTTTTGATCTGTGTGTCTTTTGATCTGAAGTGAGTCTTTTTTTGGACAGAATATTGTAAGTGTCTTGTTTTGTTAACCTCCATATGTCTTTTGATTTGAGCATTTAATCCATTTGCATTTATAGTAATTGTTGATAGATAGATATATTTATAGCCATTTCATTATTCATGTGAGAGAGACACATCGATTGGTTGCCACCTGCATGCGTCCCAACCTAGGCCTAGATTTGAGTCTGCAAACAAGTTAGGTGCCCTGGACCAGAATAGAGCCCTGGACCCTTCAGACCACCGGCTGACACACTATCCAATGAGCCAAACAGGCTAGGGCATCCTTCTCAATTTTTAAGTGTCACACATGGGTGTAGGACCAGCTCATTCTGCACCCTTTGCCTCTTCTTCCATTCTCAATGTGGCTGCTTCTTGATATCCTTAGTTAAAGGACTTCTGCTCAGCGAGGTTTCTACAAAGTAGTTGTAATTGTGATGTGGTTGTGGGAGGTGGCAAGTAACGTATGTGCCTACACCACTATCTTCACCAGAAGCCACCTAATTTTATATAATTTGTACAGTTACTCCACCCTCAAGGAAGTGGAGCATAACTCCCACCTCTTAAGTGTGAGAGGCACATAGTGACTTTTTTCTAAAGAGTGTATTCTGGAAAGAGAAAAAAGAGTAACTTACAGTGTAGAAGCCCGAAAGACACTCAGTCACATGAATACTAGTACTGTCAACATCAACAGTGATAAACCATGTTGGGGTTCAAAATGGCAATTTTCCTCAGTAGTCCTCCTCCCCAAATCCTATAACCTCAGTATTGTTATGAAAAGAGCACCAGGTAAATCCCCAAAGACCATTAGAACTTCAAAGGTCATCAAAAAGAATGCAAGTCTGGGAAACTGTGACAGCCAGGAGAAGCCTAAAGAGAAATGACCACTACCTGCAATCCTGAATCTGATCCTGGAAGAGAAAAAGGACATCGGGTAAAAATTATGAAGTCTAAATACAGTATGGATGCTAGTTAATAGCAATCCATCAGTATTAGTTAATTTTAACATATGTATCATACTAATGTAACAGGTTAGTGTGGCATTTTCCCAGTGTACTAGGTAGTTTTTCTTTAGGTATAAAACTGTTTAAAAGTAAAATTATAAAATATAATTCGTATATTGATTTTCAAGTTATACATACTGATTAGGAAAGGAATTAACATTTATTAATTTCCCTTAAAAAGGAATCAGAGATATTTCCCATAGCAATGCTAACATTGGATTTCTTGAAAACAAAAATGTGCACCTGTTATGTATGGATGGGCCCTGGAGGACTGGGTGGTGTGGGGGTGTCATTGCAGAACCATAATGACTTGACTCATGTGTATTAAGGCTGAGATCCCTTGTGCATTAGCTTACTCTCTGGTCTTTAGGCAAATGCATAAAATCTCTGCTTTCTGATGCCCATCTCTTAGAGTCCTCCTGTGATGCATCCCATTCTAGCCCATGAGGACTGCACATGAATCAGGTGAGTGACTATTTTATTGCTGTGAAATAACTTTAAAAAATATTTTGATTGATTTCAGAGATGAAGGAAGAGGGAGAGAGAGATAGAAACATCAATGATGAGAGAGAATTATTGATTAGCTGTCTCTTGCATGCCCCCTACTGGGGATTGAGCCCACAACCCAGGCCTGTGACAAGGAATTGAACTGTGACTCGAATTGTGAGCTCTTTATTCATAGGTCAACGCTCAACCATTGAGCCACTGCGGCCAGGCTGAAATAAAATTTTAAGAGGAATACTAGGAGTTATGAGGAATAAAGTAGATGGTTGAAAATATTAGGACTTTTGTCTGGAGTTAATTGGGTAGAATGAGAATAATGACCGCAGTAGTGCTTGTAAGAGCCAATTGTGTACATTTCTTGCTAAATCTACATATAGGGGCATCATGTAGGTAATTTGAAACTGAGTAACACAGACGGGTTTTAACTGAAGGAGTTGGCAAACACTATAGAAAGGGGCTTTCCTTGCCCTAGCCAGTTTGGCTCAGTGAATAGAGTGCCAGCCCAAGGACCGAAGGGTTGTGGGTTCGGTTCCGGTCAAGGGCACGTACCTGGGTTGATGTTTCTGTCACGCCCTCTCCCTTCCACTCTCTCTGAAAATCAGTGGAGAAAATATCCTCAGGTGAGGATTAACAACAACAAAAAATTATAAAAGGGCCTTTCTCCCCTCGCACCCCCCCCCCCCCCAAGAGCTATTTCATTAGCACACCCCTGGACCAGACTTAGAAATATAGATGTTTAAGTAGAATGGATACTGCTGCCTGGGAGGGGCAGGTGGGGAGTCTCTGGGCCTGAGCCCACAATTTAGCTCTCAGTGTGCCAAGGAGCCTGGACCCCTCCACGGAAAGTTCCACCTTGTCACCAGATTCTCATTGTAAACATTATAGGCGCCAGAAAGGACTCACTCGTGGCTCCTATCCTGGCTGTTTATACCTCCCATCCACTAGTTATCATTATTGAGGAATTACATTGTGCATCAGAGTGCTGGGGGCAGCCATTTATTAACAAGACAATTCTCAAACCTCAGAAAGTTTACAATCACTTGGGAAACAGTGACAATATGCTACTATCCCTGAATAGGTGCTCTGATGATTAGACTCCTGTGAAACCAGAGGGATAGGAGTCACCTGTGGAAAGATGTCATGCAGGCACCTTCCCGACATAGTGGGCAGACGGTGAGGGTGCACTGAGTTGGGGCAGGCCGCTCCACAGAACAAATCAGACAGCGAAATGCATCTTGTCTAGGGGACTGAAGGTGCCTGGATCAAGGCTGCAGAAGCATTTGAGAAGGTTTTTCAAAGTGACCTTGAATTATACAAGGAGCCACTCTAGTTCATAAAACTTCACCCGAAGACCAGCCCACAATTGGCAAGCTCCTTAGCCTGTATTCTCTTCTACCTTAAAGAAAAGTCCTCTATGCTGCTCCCAAAGTATCCCAGATTTATCAATATGTGTAAGCAGGTCCTGTTTAGCTTTTCTCTTTAGTTACATATTTGCTTTATCACCACCTTTCCCTGCCATTACTTTGTCAATAGAGTCACACTTGTCCATCACCCCAATGGCATTATCATACCTATTCAGATTTCTTCCATCTCCAGGAGGATGGCTTTCCTCAGGGCCATTTATATTGTCATGATGGTTGTGTGACCACAGAGCAACCTGGTGGTAGTTGCTGAGCACAGCAGGCACATTCACAAGCGTCTACTGGGCTCCATTCAAGTGATTTTATTTTCAGTACAATTTTAGTTGTTTCTTAGGGGTAGCATGAACATAAAAGCAGGGGAAGATCTTCCTGCTCTGGAAATTAAATTTAGAAGTGATGAGAATAAAATCTGGAGGACAAGGGAACATATGTGCTAGGTCTAAGCCAGGCAGTGTGTAATGCAAAGATGCTAACAATAGCTTACGTCTGCTTCTTCATTCCTGTAATCTCTGAACTTCTCACTATTTGTGTTCTGTACTAAGCTCAAATTCTGCAAACTGATATCAAGTTAAACAATCACCTGGAGAGGTGTGCAGAGTTTAGGATCTAGAGCTTTGCCCTGAGAGTGAAATTATTCTGTTTTTTACTTTTTACTTTTTTTTTTTTTTTTTTTTTTTTTAAGCAGGGGAGAGAGAGAGAAGAAGGGAGAGAGAGAAAAAAATATGGAGAAACATTGATCAGTTCCCTCCCATACATACCCCAACTGGGGATTGAAACCCACAACCTAGGTATGTGTCCTGACCAGGAATCAACCCACAACCTACTGGTATATTGGTGTATGGGACATTACTCCAACCAACTGAGCCCCGTAACCAGGGATGAAATTATTCTTTCCACAAGTAATTGTGCTTTCTTCTGTCCACTAAACAGCCTGCACTTCTAGAATCTGAAACAGTTTAACTTTTTCTTTTTTCTGCCTTCTTCCCCAGTTTTTGTAGTTTTGCCCACTTGCCTTCTATCCAGGTTAGCACCTGTTTTTTTCAGTCTGTACAACACTGGACAACAGAGGCATTTCTCCAGGTGTCAGCCTTCTCCTGGCTTGGGTATAGGATGCACAGTAATTTACATCCTTACCCAAAATTTACAACCCCCCACCTTTTTAGAGACAATACCAAGGAAGCAAATATCAAAAGCTGGTGAAATTTCAATGATAACTATAAAACCTTTGTGGTATTTTTCCTACTCTTCATTCTGTGGTAAAGGGAGTCGCATAGAGCTACCTACTGAGGGACATCCTTCCCAGGTCAGATGGGCATCTCAATTTCATTAGTTTAGAAAGGTCTCTTTTACTCAACCTATTTCTAAGATGAGGAAATTGTGCCCAGTAAATGTAGAAAAGCTTCAAATTCCAGTTCTGTTCTTTGAGTTGTGACAATATTCTTGAGCCTGAAATTCCTATTTTGAAATGTGGATGATGATAACCCCTATTGCCAATGTTGGCAGAAGAAATGAATGGTTTATCACAAGTAACATGCTCAAATCAGTCCCTAAAATTGAGAAGTTACTTTAAAAAGGATACTTTCCTGATCTTACTTCAATGTGACAGTAATTCATCAATATATCAATTTATCTTAATCGAGGAAACTTCATTATTTTAGTTTTTGCTCTCCTTTTCCATCCTTTCTATCTATCCCATAGCTGCCAGATAAATATGTCCAATATGGTTTCCAATTTCCAAAACTATCTATGGCTGACCATTTTTCCTAACATTACATCTATACTCTAATTTATATTAGGGGCCAATCTACCTTTGTTGTGATCTTTTTTCCCCTCAATTACTTCAAAATTTCACCATCACAACCTCTCAGAGCTGAAAGCTGCTTTGAATATTTTGCATTTATGTGTCAAACTTTCCTTGTTAAACTCCCAAACAACTTCACTTCATTCATTATTTGGTACTTCCTTAACCTGATAATATCCTACTTTATTTTCAAGGCAAAGTTCAAATATGAAGTAATTTTTAAGACTACTAGAAATATGAACAATAAGTAATACTGTGTTTCAATATTAAATGCTAGAGGTCCGAGTAGGGTCCCTAGGCCTGGCTGGTGATCAGGGCCGATCAGGGCCTTCCATCTGCTGGCTGGGGTCTTCCTTCATTCCGCGCCACCCCCCGGTGGTCAGCACATGTCATAGCAAGTGATTGAACTCCCAGTCTCCTGGTGGAACTCCCGAGGGGACACTTTGCATTTTTGCCTTTTATATATATAGATTTTATATAATATGTTGACTTAATCATTAGTTAGTTATATAAATGTCTATCTTATTTAGGAGCTTAAGACTTCATTCAGAAAAGAAGCCATATTTTACTCACTTAAAAATATTTTTTATTAATTTCAGAAAGGAAAGGGAGAGAGATAGAAACATCAATGATGAGAGAGAATCATCGATCTGCTGCCTCCTGCACGCCCCCCACTGGGGATCGAGCCCACAATCCTGTCATGTGCCCTTTACCGGAATCAAACCTGGGACCCGTCAGTCCACGGGCTGATGCTCTTTACACTGATCCAAATCGGCTAGGGCTATTCACCTTTAATATCATAGACCACGGCACCCTCAGAATGGAATAGAATTAGGTAGATGTGAACAGTCCGGTTTTGGTAAGAAAATCTTTTAGTATAATCTTATTTTTCTTTGCCACCCGTGAATAGGAAGTGAGGTGACACGTCATCTGATTCAGATATGACTTCCTCAAATTACACAGGTGTTAGCCACACAGTCTTCCACTTGCTGGGCATCCCTGGCTTAGAGAACAAGCACATGTGGATTTCCATCCCCTTCTTCATTTCCTATGTCAGCGCCCTGCTGGGGAACAGCCTGCTTATCTTCATTATCCTCACAAAGAGCAGCCTCCATGAACCCATGTACCTCTTCCTCTGCATGCTGGCCACAGCAGACATTGTCCTCTCCACGTGCACAGTACCTCAGGCCTTGGCCATCTTCTGGTTCCGTGCTGGGAAGATCTCCCTGGATTGTTGCATCACTCAACTCTTCTTCATCCATTCCACCTTCATCTCTGAGTCAGGGATCCTGCTGGTGATGGCATTTGACCGCTACGTTGCCATTTGCTACCCACTGAGATACACCACCATTCTTACACATGTGCTGATTGGGAAAATTGGTGTGGCAATCTTTCTGAGAAGTTATGGTATAATGTCCCCCATAATATTTCTTCTGAAAAGACTGACCTTCTGCAAAAGTGACATCCTCCCAAACACTGCTTGTAAGCACATTGTTTTGGCCCATGTTTCTTGTGATGACATACGAGTAAATATTTGGTATGGGTTTTTTGTCCTAATGTCAACAGTGATCTTAGATGTTGTGCTAATTTGTGTTTCCTATGTGTTGATTCTTTGCGCTGTCTTCCACATCCCATCCCAACATGCTCGCCACAAAGCTCTCAATACTTGTGGCTCCCATATCTGTGTCATCATCCTCTTCTATGGGCCGGGGATCTTTACAACCCTTATTCAGAGGTTTGGACGCCACATCTCCTCCCATATCCATGTGTTGGTGGCTGATATTTGCATTCTGGCTCCTCCCATGCTGAATCCCATCATTTATGGGATTAAGACCAAGCAAATCAGGGACCAGGTGGTCCATCTGTTGTTTACAGAGCATAAATAACTTCCTCTGTTGGAAGCTGATTCTTTTGTGCAGCCATTGTATCCATGTATTGTTGGAAGCCAATTCCAGCATGTCAGCAGGGCTGAATCATCTGGAGATGCCTGAGGGCATTTCCCCAAACCTGAAAAGGATGCATAAATGATTACTTGCTGCCAGACAGCTGAGGACATCCTAATCTACATGTTATTGCCTCCTACTGGCTAAACACCTGAACAGCCCTATGCAATTCTTCCAATCTGACAATGGATTCTGTATACTAACCCTGGCCTTTAATGTGTATATCTACCTTGCCTTCGGACAATTTGTGTTAATAAAAAGCAAGGGGTCCTGAGACAAGGGAGAACTTGGTTTCTTTAGCCAGGCTCTTCTAGCCCCTCAAATGCCTTCCAAAATTATGTTTGTCTCTGGACTCTTGATTAATTTACACACAGCTCCCTCTCCAGATTCTTGAACCCTTCTAGATGCTGAGAAACACACACCGCCATTAATGTATGATGTGATCTTTAGCAGCAGTATACTGCAGCAGGTGAGATAGTACTTGCCAAATGAATCCAGAAGTTGGTGTTTCTAGTGCAATTATATCAGTGAGGTTTTGATGCAATTTTCTCCCAAAGCCATCTGTCATTAAGTATCTGTCATTAAGTATCTAATCTGTCATTAAGTATCTGTCTTGGGGGCCTCAATTAGCTTTCTCACCCATAGAATTAAGAACAAGATCAGGCCACCTCTCTAAGTCATACTTACCTCAATAGCTGTGGACTAAGGAATTCAATGAGTTAAATCTTTGACAGTGTTTTTTCCTAAAAACTGTTGAACTATTCTTTTCAAGGTGTTCTGTGCTTTGAATGGCTTTGCTCTCATCAAGCTTAGGACATTTCTCCAACCATTTTTTTTCTCTCTGTCCTTGTTATTTTGAACTTTTTTTCTTTATTGGAATCATTCTCATCTTTTTGTTGTTAATCCTCACCCAAGGATTTCCACTGATTTTTAGAAAGAGTGGAAAGGAGGAATGGAGGGGGTGGGAAAGAGAGAGAGAGAGAGAGAGAAAGAAATTGAGTGGGGGGAGAGAGAAACAGTGATGTGAGAGAGACCAATTGATCTGTTGCCTCCCACTCAGGCCCTGAGTAGGGTGCAGGATCTAATCTGCAACCCAGGTACTTGCCCTTGATGGGGAATTGAATCCATGACCCCTCGATGCACAGGCTGGCACTCTAATCACTGAGCAATACCTGCCAGGGCCATTCACATCTTTTCATATCACTTTTTTCTTCAATGTAAAAATATACCAAAACAAAAATAAATTTGAACCGCTCCCCCTCCCCAATCTACATTCACTTACATCTACTATTTCATTTCTCTTCTCCAGCATAGAGGAAAGTACCTAGTGTTCACTGGCAGTCTCAAATCCCCAAATTTTTCTCTTGACCCCACTCCATTTTCTCATTTGCTCACACCAGCTCATTTAAATGGCACTTGTTAAAATCACAATGATCTCCACATTTCTAACTCAATAATCAAAACGTGTCCTCATCTTAGTCCATATTCCTTAGTCCACAGTGATAGCAGAATTTCTATGTTGCAATTTGAATTTCTATGTTTCCATTTTCCTTGGGGACCTCAGCCTTTTAAGGCCTCCAACTGATTGGATGAAGCGTACTCACATTATGGACGGTTATCTATTTCACTTTAGAGTCTAATGATTTAAATATTATTTATATTTTAAAATATTTTCACAGCAACATATAGACTGGTGTTGACCAAAGAAGTGGGCACCATAGCTTAGTGAAATGGACACATAAAATTAACCATTATACAATATCCAGGTATAGTTCAACAAATTTCCAGAGAAGGCCAGTTTCTAGTTTATCACATTCTAACTTCTAGTCTAGATGTAGAAAGGTAAGTGGATCTTATTCTGAATTCAATGGATGACAACACTGAGATCCCAAAGCACTGATATCTAATGACCATCCTATTTAATATCAGAATCCCTGTGACATCTCACTACTGACAATGTAGGCCCTTTGCATATGTTATTTTTCTCTATAATACATGCTGCTGCTGGTGGTGGTTGTAATAGCAAACCATTACATAGAATTGACTGTATGCCAGCTTTGCTTTTATTTTGTTTATTTTCATATTCTTTTAAGTAAGTAAAAGTTTGATGAGGAAAATACTTTTGTGTGATGCTTGCACTGCTGCATCTGTAGCATCTAATAGCAGTTCTTAGCACATTTCAGGACCTCATTAAATATTTGTTGAATGAATAAATAATAAGAGGATGAATGAGAGGATGGATCAATGAATTATATGATAGTAATTGTTGGTGGAAACTCTTGAGAAGCTGGGTATCCTGTTGTCTGGTGATTTCCATGTAGTCAAATCTCTGATCTTTCCCTTGGATTATTCTTTTATTTTTCCCTCAGTTTTTCTATTTTAAGATACATCCATTACTTACTATTTATTAAAATTTCATTTGTTCTGGAGTTTAAATTTTATATTTAACATCTCAACAGTATCTGTTTGTTTAAAAACACATAATGAAAAAAACATTATAATAATCACAATTATCTCATCCATGACACATAATCATGAATATTTAGAAAATATTTTGTTCTTTAAGTATATTTTCACACATTGATATATAATATAATGATTTTTATGAATTCCGTTTTTATTTAAGGTCATATGAAAAGAATTTTCTCTGGCACACAAGAAATATTTCATAGGTATTTTCTTCTCTTTGTGCGAGGGAAACAAAGGAAAAAATAAAGAAATGGCAATATATCAAACTAAAAAGCTTTTGAACAGCAAAAGAAAACATCAACAAAATGAAAAGGCAACCCACTGAATGCGAGAACATATTTGACAATGATACATCTGATAAGGGATTCATTTCCAAAATATATAAGGAACTGTACAACTCAACACAAAGAAAACAAACAAACCTATTAAGAAATGGGCAATGGATCTGATTAGACACTTGTCCAACGAAGACATAGAGATGGTCAATAGATATATGAAAAGATGCTAAATGTTGCTGAAACCCGTTTGGCTCAGTGGATAGAGCGTTGGCCTGCGTACTGAAGGGTCCCAGGTTCGATTCCGGTCAAGGGCATGTACCTTGGTTGTGGGCACATCCCCAGTAGGGGGTGTGCAGGAGGCAGCTGATCGATGTTTCTCTCTCATCAATGTTTCTAACTCTATCTCTCTCCCTTCCTCTCTGTAAAAAAATCAATAAAATATATATATTTTAAAAAAGATGCTAAATGTCACTAATCATCAGAAAGATGCAAATTAAAACCACAATGAGATATTACCTGATGCCTATCAGAATGGCTATTATCAATAAATCAACAAACAACAGTGCTGGTGAGGATGTGGAGAAAAGGGAACCTGCGTGTACTGCTGGTGGGAATGCAGATTGATGCAGGCACTGTGAAAAACTGTATGAAGTTTCCTCAAAAATTAAAAATGAGTCCTAGCTGGTTTAACTCAGTGGATAGAGCATCGGCGTGTGGACTGAAGGGTCCTGGGTTCGATTCTGGTCAAGAGCCAATGCCCTGGTTGCAGGCTCAACCCACAGTGGGGGCCAAAGTGCCCCTCAGTAGATGAGTGCAAAAAACGCTGTAGTACATTTACACAATTTACTCCTCTGTAAAAAGAAAAAGGGAAATTTTACATTTTGTGACAGCATGGATGGACTTGGAAAGCATTATGCTAAGTGAAATAAGTCAGTCAGAGAAGGATAAATACCATATGATCTCACTTATATGTGAAATCTAGCAAACAAAATAAACTGACGGGTAAAATAAAACAGAGGGCATGGATATGTGGAACAGATTGGCAGCTGTCAGAGGGGAGGAGGTTTGGTGGGCTGGGTGAAAGAAGCTGCAGGGATTAAGCAAAAAACAAACAAACACATATATACACCACATAGATACAGACAAAAATGTGGTGATAACTGGAAGGAAAGAGGGGTGGGGTAGGTGGAGGTAGGCAAAAGGTGATAAGTGGGGAGGGGAGGAAACTTTGCTTTGGGCAATGGGATACTGTGTAGAGCAGTGGTTCTCAACCTTCCTAATGCTGCAACCCTTTAATACAGTTCCTCATGTTGTGGTGACCCCCAACCATAACATTATTTTCGTTGCTACTTCATAACTGTAATTTTGCTACTGTTATGAATCGTAATGTAAATATCTGATATGCAAATCGTTACAAATTGAACAAAATTAAAGCACAGTGATTAATCACAAAAACAATATGTAATTATATATTGTGAAATATTTATATATTGTGAAATATTTATTTCTAATTACAAATAAATGAAATTTTGTCTTGAAGCATGGTGTAGCATGTCTTAATATAACAACAGTAAACTACATTGCTACATTTTGCGACAGTATGCATAAAAAGCCAACGTCAGTGCGAAGGTTGAGATTGCTTCTTTCTCACCAGATCAGAAATTCTCGGGGAAGTCTTTGCAAGAGCACAACAAAAATCATTTTCCACAACAAGTCTACTTCTGTATTTAGACTTGATAACCAACAAGCTGGAAAACCCTGTCTCACAAAGATATGTTGTTGGAAAAGGAAGAAGAAGGTGCAACACAGTCTCAGACAGAACAGGATATGACTACAAACACTTGATCCAGAATTTTGTAACTGGCATTGTAGAGAAATCAGTTTTTGCTGCATCGCTGTTTATAAGTTCAATGAACTCCTCTTGTGCTGTCTCAGGAACATCTTCAACTTTGACTGATAATGGGCTTCTGGCAAGTACAAATGGGGTGTCAGGTATATTTGGAAAATATGATGAAATTTCGTCTGCAAGCATGTGCAAGTGTTCTTTCACAGAAATTATCATCATAATCCTTTTGTCTGCTCATGTTCCTCAAAGAAAGCAGATAAGATAGGCAACATGTAAATTTTATTTTCATCCAATTTTTTTTTTGTGTGTGTGCCAAAGTTGAAGTTTCATTTGCAATGATCAGATCTTTTCAGACAAATTGAGGCATGTTGCATTTGGTCCTTGCAGTGATAAATTTAACTCATTCAAGATGGCAAAGATGTCAACCAAGTAAGCTATTTTCTGCAGTTCACTTTTATTGCTGAAAAGTGCTTTGAACTACGGTCTTGCTTTCTTTCTTCTTTTTGTTTATTTAATAAATCTTTATTGTTCTGATTATTACAATTGTTCCTCTCCCCCCACAGCTCCCCTCCACCCGGTTCCCACCCCACCCTCTGCCCTTACCTCCCCTCCACTGTCCTCATCCATAGGTGTACGATTTTTGTCCAATCTCTTCCCTAACCCCCACACCCCTTTCCCCTCAGAATTTTCAGTCCACTCTCTTTCTATGCCCCTGATTCTATTATATTCACCAGTTTGTTCATCAGATTTTTTATTCACTTGATTTTTAGATTTACTTGTTGATAGATATGTATTTGTTATTCATAATTGTTATCTTTATCTTTTTCTTCTTCTTCCTCTTCTTAAAGAATACCTTTCAGCATTTCATATAATACTGGCTTGGCAGTGATGAACTCCTTTAGCTTTTTCTTATCTGTGAAGCTCTTTAGCTGACCTTCAATTCTGAATGATAGCTTTGCTGGGTAGAGTAATCTTGGTTGTAGGTTCTTGCTATTCATCACTTTGAATATTTCTTGCCACTCCCTTCTGGCCTGCATAGTTTCTGTTGAGAAATCAGCTGACAATCGTATGGGTGCTCCCTTGTAGGTAATTAACTGTTTTTCTCTTGCTGCTTTTAATATTCTCTCTTTGTCTTTTGCTCTTGGCATTTTAATTATGATGTGTCTTGGTGTGGTCCTCTTTGGATTCCTTTTGTTTGGGGTTCTGTGCACTTCCTGGACTTGTAAGTCTATTTCTTTCACCAGGTGGGGGAAATTTTCTGTCATTATTTATTCAAATAGGTTTTTAGTATCTTGCTCTCTCTTTTCTTCTGGCACCTCCATTATTCTGATGTTGGCTTGCTTGAAGTTGTCCCAGAGGTTTCTTACACTATCTTCAAATTTTTGGATTCTTTTTTCTTTTTGCTTCTCTGGTTGGGTGTTTTTTGCTTCTTAGTATTTCAAATCTTTGACTTAATTCTTGCGTTCCTTTAGTCTGCTATTGGGTCTCTGAATAATATTTTTTATTTCAGTCAGTGTATGTTTAATTTCTAGTTGGTCCTTTTCATAGCCTCGAGGGACTTGTTAAATTTATCGGCCTTTTCTAGGAAATTTTTGCAAAACCTTATAATCGTGGTTTTGAACTCTATATCCAGTCGTTTGTTTTCCTCCATTTCTTTAGTTTGTGATCTGTTTCTTTGTCTCCGTATTTTTGCTGCTTCCCTGAGTTGGTAGGGTAGCTTTGTGTGCTAGGTGTCCTATAGGGCCCAGTGGCTCAGCCTCCCCAGTTACCGGAGGTGGACACTCTTGGTGCACCCCTTTGTGGACTGTGAGTACAGCCTTGTTGTGTTAAGTCTTGATTGTTGTTGGTATCACTGGGAGGAATTGACCTCCAGGCCAACTGGCTGTGAGGATCAGCTGTGTCTACATCAGGAGAATTTCTGTGATGGAGACAGCCTTATGAGATAAGACTTGCAAAATTACAAAAGCCTCTGTGCTCAGCTTGGATGGGGCGGAGTCTCAGGGCTGAGCAGACAGTCTTGGCTTCCTGCCAGCCCTGCCCTATAATGCCCCTGGGTCTCAGTGTCCCTCGGTAATTGCTGCAAGCACCTCTAAGAGTAAGTGGCCCTCGAGTTTCGCCCACTGCCAGACAGTCCAGTTTCCCCCCCAATGAATCTGGATTCCCAGATTCTCACCCAGAACTGGAGTTCAGCGTAGTGGGGGAGCTTCCATTTCCCACCCACTAGGGAAAGCCAGCGGCACTCAGCAGTCAGTTCTCTCTTCCCGCACTCGCACGCACGCCTTCAGACCTCTGCCTTTCGTGGCTCCCCTGAGTTTCCACCTGACAGTCCAGATTCCCCCCGTATAAGCCTAGGTCCTCAGGGTCTCGCCCAGAACTGGGTTCAGTACAGTCAGAACTGGGGTTCAGCGCAGTTGGGAGCTTTTGTCTCCTTCCAGCTAGAGAAAGCCAGCTAGGCACTCAGCATTCCCACAGCCACTCGTTGTCTCTCAGCACTAGCTCTTCCTGGAGTGCATGTGTGTGTGTCTGTGTGTGTATGTGTGTGTGTGTGTGTGTGTGTGTGTGTGTGTGTGTGTGTGTAGCTTTGGGGTAGGCCTGTACCCCATGGCTGTAGAATCCATGAGGTAGTTGGGTTCACTCTAGTCTTGCCAGTGTTTCTGTTTGTATGGAAAGCCAGAAAACTACTAGAAGAGGTGAGATCTTTAAGTTGGAGTTGTTGGGCAGGTCATTGTGGTGACAGGGAGGTGTGGGACCTGAATTGGGGCATGGGGACACCATGCTGTGGTCTTGGCACCATGGAGTCTTGGCTGCTCTGCATTTAAGGCCTCACTGGGAAGGTGAGAGCCAACCCTGGTAGAGCTGGTGATCTCTCTGCTGCCAAATATGTGCCCTATTGTAGCTGGAAAGAGGGGTGTAATGAAAACTTTGCCTTCCCAGGACCTGATGTCTGTGCATGGCCTTTACCATATGCTTTAAATATATACACGTATGTATGTGCCGGGAGCCAATTCCAGCATCTTATAATTATAAGAGTTTTATCAAAAAGTTGATGAAATTTGGGAGCTCAACAAGGGCTGAGACACATATGTAATCACATATGTTGGAATGGGTAATAAGCACTTCCCACAAACCTGAATAGGATTATTGTTTTTTGCCAGACAGCTCAGGGCATCTTAATCTACATGTTATTGCCTCCTGTTGGCCAAATACCTGAACAGCTGTAGGCTATTCCCCAATCTTACAATGCTTCTGTAAGCCCTACCCTTTGAAACCTACCCTTTGAAGTGTATGACTCCACCTTGTCTTAGGACAATTTGTGTTAATAAAAAGCATGGGTTCCTGAGACAAGAAGGAAGAAAAACTAAGAATTTGGAGTCTTTAGCTCCTTTAGCTGAAGTTCCTCTGACCCCCAATGCCTTTCAAAATTATCTTTTGTCTTTGCACTCCTAATCTATGCACAGCCTTTCTCCAGATTGCTAAACCCTTTGTAATGCTGGGACAAGAACCCCGGCATGTATGTATATAGTAAGGATATATACAGTGTATACATACATATAAGTGTACATTTAAATATATTTACACATTTATATTATGTATATGTATGTGTATATATATATATACATACACATATCTATGTATCGAGCATAAATATATACACACAAACACAAGCACACAAATCTATCATCCTCCTATTTTTTTTTTCCTATGTAGGTCCTGTTAGTGCAGTGGTTCTCCACCTTCCTAATGCCCCGACCCTTTAACACAGTTCCTCATATTGTGATGACCCCCAACCATAAAATTATTTTCGTTGCTACTTCATAACTGTAATTTTGCTACTGTTATGAATCGTTATGTAAATATTTGTTTACCCATGGTCTTAGGCGACCCCTGTAAAAGGGTCGTTCGACCCTCAAAGGGGTCGCGACCCACAGGTTGAGAACTGCTGTGTTAGTATAAAAACATTCAGGCCTGTAAAGAATTTTTCTGAATTTATTTGAGCCAAACTATTCGCAGTTGCCAGGAAGCAGTATCTCAATGGATTGGGATAGAGCTCTGGAGGATGGCAGGATACTTAGATGGGTATAGGATAGTTAACAGTCAAAAATTAACATGATAAAAATAACAATGAAGGAATTTGTGTATCTGTCCAGTCGCTCAGGCACATTAGGTTGTGCCCCAAGGGGTTCGGAAAAAGGGAAGTTACAAGTTACCCAGACATTTCAGGAATTTTTTATTATAGATGCAAAAAGACAGATAGGCTCAGTTAAGGTAAAGGTTGACCTTGTCAGTAAAGATACTGGCCTAGAATGTAACTACCCACCATAACTGCTTTTACTTAAAGTTTAATTTCAAACCATCCTCTGTGGTTATTTTAGGTCTCTGAGTTTGCAAGACCGCCATGCAGGCCTTCCCTGAGCTTGTCAGGTCAGTATGGGACCCATTTCGTCCACACTCCTTATCTATCCATCTTAAAAACGAAGAGGTCATAGGATACCTCCAGGTCCAATCAAACACCTAAGGTTCATTTCAACCTCTTCCCTTTCTTTCTTTCCCTTAAAAGAAAAAAAAAATTTTTTTTTCATTGATTTTGGAGAGGAAGGGAGAGGAGAAAGAGATAGAAACATCAATGATGAGAGAGAACCATTGATAGGCTGCCTCTTGCATGCTCCCCACCTTGGAATGGAGCCCGCAACCTGGGCATGTGCCCTTGACCAGAATCAAACTCAGGACACTTCAGTCTGCAGTTCCACCCCCACCCTTTCCATATGTAATTTCCTTCTCCGAAAGTGAAAAACCAGCCTTCAATTATCTACAATATATTTACTTATCTGCTTAATCCTAGAATACATCAAATATAGTTGCATAATTGCTACGTCTGCTGTGGAAAGCAAATCTACTCAATTGAATTCAATATTTGTTACAACTTGTGAGTATGGAGGCAAAATACTGGTTCAAAATGTACGCCCCTTTTCACTATGTCTGACATTCATTTCAGGTTCATTTTCTCCCAATTGTATTCTATGTTAGAGTTTCCTCTTTTATTCTTTTTAAACATATATATATATATATATATATATATATATATATATATATATATATTATTGATTTTATACAGAGAAGAAGGGAGAGGGATAGAGTTAGAAACATCGATGAGAAAGAAACATCGATCAGCTGCCTCCTGCACACTCCCTCCCTACTGGGGATGTGCCTGCAACCAAGGTACATGCCCTTGACCGGAATCGAACCTGGGGCCCTTCAGTCCACAGGCTGACGCTCTATCCACTGAGCCAAACCGGTTAGGGCTTATACTTGATTTTATTCATTGAACAGGTTGGGTATGTGAAATGTTAACCTGGTTCTAAAAGTCAGAACTGCACAAAACCATAAATTCTACCAAGTCTCACTGTTGCCATTTTTCTACCCTGTTTCCACCATCTTATTATTTTCACCCCATTTCCACCCATTCCCTGGATGTAACCAATCTCATTGGTTTCTGGGTTACCTTTCCCAAGTTTCTTTTTGTATAATCGTATAGATGACATATATATTTTCTTATTTCTCCTTTTGCAAAAGGTAACATATTTTCTCAGATTTTGCTCTTTCATTTAACAATATATTTTGGAAGCCTTTCCATATCAGTTTATAGATATTGTTCTCCTTTTTATAGCTGTATAGTATTCCCGTGGATGGATCTACTGTTGTTCAGTCAGCCATTCTGCCATGTCAATTATTTAGGTTGTTTCTAGGATTTTGCAAGTACAATGCTAAAATGAATTACTTTGGGCATACATATTCTTGTACAACTGGAGATGTTTGACCAGGGTAAACTGGGAAAAGCATGTGTCATTTTGTTTGATATTGCCTGCTTTCCCAAAATTAGCATACCAATTTGCATTCCGAATAGTGATGTCTAAGAGTCCCTATTTCCCCCCAGGCTTGCCAACAGAATGTGTTGGTATACTTTTTAATTTTTACTAATCTGATAGGTGAGAAATATCTCAGTGTTATTTTATTTTTATTTTTTTGGTATTTTACTGATAATTTTCTTATTTTAATTGAGATTTGGATAATTTGTGATTATTTTTGTTTACAGGTATACTAGGTTTTCTCTTTTTTTAAAATTACTTTATTGATTAAGGTATCACATATTTGTCATCACCCCCCCCGTGTTATTTTAATGTGCATTTTTCTTATTAAATGGTTGAATAGTTTTTCATATACTTAAGGAATATTTTTTATTCTTTTTTTGTGTGTGTAAATCATCTGTTCATGTCTTTGACTCATGCATCACGTTTCTGCAACTTTTCCCGCTCAATTTTTAAAAGTTCTTGTATGTTAGCAATGTTATATATTCATGTATGTTACATGTTATAAATAGTTTCTCTCAGCTTGTCATTTATTTTAGACTTTTCTTGTTTTCTTACAATAATTTTATTTTCATATAAATAAATTTATTACTCTTTTATTGCTCCTGGATGAATTTACTTTTTATTAAACCCAGGAATGTTCAATTATAATAAACTCTTTTTGCTATAAATAAAATATTTGAGCTAAAAATAATGTGAATTATAATAACCTACTTTTCCATTTTTAAATATTTTTCCACTTAAAAAAAATGTTCTGGAAAAAGGCAATCATTTAACAAATAAATAAAAACATGTACCTAAGGGCACAGGCTCCAATATGGCTCAGCAGGGCACTGGCCAGAGGCCCATAACCCTTAGCAGCAGTAACAAGGTGTGTCCGCTGCTCAAGAACTATGGCAGCAGCATCAGCAAAGCTGGAGGAAGCTTCAATGGACTTAGTTTTCAGGTCTCCACTGCACTTCCCTGTGCTGTACAGACTTTTATAGATAGAAAATTCTCATTTTCCCTGCTGCCTAATGAAATTTGGTTTCAAGTCACCTCCTGTGATACACTGTTACCTTCCTCCTCACACACCAATATGAAAAGCATTTATTCCATATATTGAATTGCTGAAATAATCTAACCCTGGTCATCCTCCTTCCTTTACCTACTGACAGAGAACCCCAGGGTTGCTTTACTATTCATGCTACTAGCGGATCTTTTAGATACTCTTTTGTTTGTTGGTGGTTGGTTCATACCTGAAAAGAAAAAGTCAAAATTTTCAAACAGGTTATGCTATCACAGACTTGAATTTACCTTTAAGCTTCTCACAGAAAATCAAGTTTGAATTGTGTGGGTCCACTCATATGTGGATTTTTTTCAGTAAGTACACAATCAGTCCTATACTCCCAGGTTTTACATTCATGGATTCAACCAACTGAGGATAAAAAAGTGTTTTCTCTATGGTTGGGAATCTGCAGACGTGGAGGGCTGACTGTAGGCACTGTTCTATGACATCCTATATAATAAAACCCCAATATGCAAACTGACCAAACACCAGAACAAGCAGTCGCTATGTGCAGACCACCGGGAGAAGATGCTTAACACAGGAGCTGTGCCCTGGTGGTCAGTGGGCTCCCACAGGGGGAGCGCCGTTCAGCCTGAAGCTGGACTCAAGGCTGGTGAGTGCAGCTTAGGGGGTGGGAGACTCTCCTGCCTCCGCTGCAGGTGGGCTAGGTAAGGAGCGAGGGGTTCCAGACTGCGAGAGCCTCAGACTGAGAGCCCAGGACTGCAAGAGGGCGCAGGACAGGCTGAGGGACACCCCCCCCAACCCCCAGTGCACTAATATCATGCACCAGGCCTCTAGTTTTTAATAAGAAACTTGAACATCCATGGATTTTGGTATCCACTGGGAGGTTCTGGAAGCAATCCTCTGTGGATACCAAGGTATGATTGTAGTTAAGCTTTTAGAGTCAACAGTTACACTCAAATTTTCCACTATGGCAGAATGGGGGGTTGGTGCCCTAACCCCTAGTTGCTCAAGGTTCAACTGTGTTGCTAATGCAAGCAAGCAGTCCATTACACAGATTTACCAAAACCAATTTATCCACTTTTGAAAATATTTTTGTATTATTGCACTCTTCTTTTGTATTCTGAACAATGATATAATCATTATCTTTTAATGTATATTTTACAATTTGTCTGGTTATTTCTTGAGAATAGCTGGATTTGGATTGATGGGTAAAATGCAAACATATGTGTTTAAGGTTTTAAAACAAAAAGCTAAACTTTCAGCCAATGAGGTTTTATTAGTTTACTAGTAGCCCGTTTGCACGAAGATTCGTGCAATAGACCTTCATTCACCTGGCTGCCTGCACCAGTTTTCTGCCGGCACCAGGGACCCAGGCCTTGGCTGTGGCCACCGCCTTCTGCCTTTTTCAGGGTCGGGGCTTGGCCCCGGGCGGTGGCCTTGGGCTCGGGGGCACCCAACATCCTTGCTAAGGATCGAAGGAGCCGACCCCCAGTGGTTTCCTGCAATCCGTGCAGGCTGCCCACTGGTGCCCAAGGCCCGGAAAGCCTCGGCCCCTGGGACCCCCGGGAGGGGCCGGGCCACGCCCCCCCAGGTGGCCGATCGACCCCCGGACAACCGGGAGGGGCGGGAGGGGCAGGACCACGCCCTCCCAGGTGGACAATCAACCCCGGGACCCCTGGGAGGGGCGGGAGGGGCCGGAGGGGCCCGGCCACGCCCCCCGGGGTGCCGATCACCCCAGGCACCCCTGGGAGCGGCTGAATGGGCCCGGCTATGCCCCCCCGGGGGGCCGATGGGCCCGGCCACGCCCCCCGGGGTGCCGATCGCCCCAGGCACCCCCCGGAGCGGCGGCATGGGCCCGGCTATGCCCCCCCGGGGTGCCGATCGCCCCAGGCACCCCCGGGAGCGGCGGCATTGGTCCGGCCACGCCCCCCGGGGTGCCGATCGCCCCAGGCACCCCCCGGAGCAGCGGCATGGGCCCGGCCACGCCCCCCGGGGTGCCGATCGCCCCAGGCACCCCCGAGAGCGGCGGCATGGGCCCGGCCACGCCCCCCTGGGTGCCGATGGCCCCAGGCACCCCCGGGAGCGGCGGCATGGGCCCGGCCACTTGGCACCGCCATCTTGAACTTCTCAACGGCGGATATGCCACCCGGAGTCCCGCCCCCAGCCTCCTGCCGGCCCAATCGTGGGCATAGCGGAGGTGCGGTCAATTTGCATGTTTCTCTATTATAAGGTAAGATGACCCCAAGAATAACCCATGTGTGACCTGGCTCACACCCACGCCGGCACAGGGAATTAGCATGCCTTTCCATCTTTGCTGGATCAGGAAGTGAGCCAAGTGAAAATGGTGTCACATTTCTGTCTTGATAGAAATTTTGGGGTTACTGATAAAGGTGGACTTTCCTTTTGTATGTCCAGCTGTACTTGCGATGCTGTTTACTGGAGAGATGGTCTCTGTGCGGGAGTGGAGCCAGTCTGTGAGAAGATGGGGCCTTACCATTGCCGTCCTCTCCTACTGCCCATACATCACACAGAGGCCACAGGTCAGGGGAAGGAAAGCTCTCATGCTTATGCCATGTGGGGACAGTGCAATGAAAAGTGGCCACAGAAGAAAAGAGGAATTTGCTCTCATCAGACACAGTGAAGAATGGGGTCGTTCTAGAGGCAGAAAACTGTTAACTACAAGAGGAGACTGAGAAGGTCTCCTATGAGAAATGGACAAGGACACAATTCACACAGCATAGAGACAGCGGGACAGGTACAGAGATACAGACAGAGCAGGACGGTGGCTGACAATGAGGCAGAACTGAGGAAGTCTTTAACCCAGAAGCTCCGAGCAGCACAGTCTGTGGCTGTGTCACTTATTAGCCCTGTGATTTGGGACAGTTTGGATCACTCTGCTAAGCCTTAGCTTCCTGTTCTATAAAATGGGATAACAGAACTAGTACATCATGGCAATATTGCGGGAACTGAGAACTGTGTAAGCCACTGTCTTACTATATTTAAAAGTCTGAACAAACTTTATTTCTTAGAAACTCTATCTCATGGTGAAAGGAGCTTCTATTCTTTGAAAGGTCATCTAGTTAGTGCAAATTTCAACTCAGGGCTCTTGTCACATTGCAGTGCTTCCTCTAAACTGACTGTGAAGATCAGTCTCAAGCTGGTTCATTTTTCCCTTCCCCTTAGTGTCTCATCTTGATAACCTCTGCAGCCCACTGTGATGTCCCCAAGAATGACCTATTTCCACATAGTCCTCTAGCCCCCTGCTTATACTGCCAACTCCTCTCTGACAAACAAGCCAATAATATACAGTTGGAAAAGGATAGTTTCTCTTCAATAAACAGTGCTGGGAAAACTAGGAACTCACATCTAAAGGAATGAAATAAGACCATTATCTTGAGTCAATTGTTGATTTTATTTTATAATATGAAAAACACTTATCCTACAATGCAAAAAGGACGCAAACTGAGAGAAATTCTAACCTGCATTTCTGTTGTTTCACTGTCCATTTGTTAAAGAAAATTGCCAAAATTCATAGTTGGCAGAACATATGCTCAGACATTTAACCAAATATAGAGATAGCAAATGCACATCTGAAAAAAGACTCACCACAAACCATTAGAAAAAATGCAATCGAACATAGCAAAGTTACAAAAAAGTTTAACTAAAGGACGACTGACCAAATCAAATCTTTCCTAGGAGGTGGAGGAATTAATTCTGTCATAAAGTGCTAGAAGAATGCCAAAAATGTGCAATTGGCTTAAATCCAAATTTCCTAATTTAAGTTAAACATTCACCTCTCCATTGACTTGGACATTGCATTACGAGTTATTGATGAAGATAAATGAAACCCATCTCCATTTTAAGCATTATGCACAACCCGCAATAGACCAGCTATTCTGTAGCAATTATGGTTTCCCCTAAACCCTACTGTCCTACATCCAAGTGACCATCATGCATGGAATTGCAGACAATAGCACACATGGCCCTTTGCACGATCTTTGAAAATGATCACGTTTAAAAGTATGGGCACACCCTGTGAACACTCTGATGACAATGAAAGTGACTGTTTCTGGCAAAATATTTCCCACATTCACTGCAATCCTGAGGCCTTTCTCATGTGAACTCTCTGATGATGATGCAAGTAATTCTTCACGGCATACGATTTCCCACATTCACTGCATTCATAAGGCCTTTCTCCAGTGTGAAGTCCCTGATGATAATGGAGGCTTTTGCTAGTGGTAAAAGATTTGCCACACTGACTACATCCATAAGGTTTTTCTCCAGTGTGAAGTCTCTGATGACGACGGAGGCCTTCACTCTTGGTATAAGATTTCCCACACTGACTGCACTCATAAGGCCTTTCTCCAGTGTGAACTCTCTGATGACGATGGAGGCCTTCACTAGTGCTAAAAGATTTCCCACACTGACTGCACTCATAAGGCCTTTCTCCAGTGTGAACTCTCTTATGACGATGCAGCTGTTTGTTCAAGGCAAATGATTTCCCACATTCGCTGCATTTATAAGGCCCTTCTCCAGTGTGAACTGTCTGATGACAATGGAGGCTCCTCCTACTGCTAAAAGATTTCCCACACTGATTGCACTCATAAGGCCTTTCTCCAGTGTGAACTCTCTGATGACTAAGGAGATTACTCCTACAAGTAAAAGATTTCCCACAATGAGTGCACTCATAAGGCCTTTCTCCAGTGTGAAGTCTCTGATGATAAAGGAGGCCTCCGCTAGTAGTAAAAGATTTCCCACAATGACTGCATTCATGTTTTTCTCCAGTGTGAAGTCTCTGATGGTGACGAAGGCCTTCCCTAGTGGCAAAAGATTTCCTACACTGACTGCACTCATAAGGCCTTTCTCCAGTGTGAAGTCTCTCATGATAACAGAGGCCTCCACTAGTGGTAAAAGATTTCCCACACTGACTGCATTCATGTTTTCCTTCAGTGTGACATTTGTGATGATAACTCAACTTAGAGGTCGTGACAAAAGATTTCCCACATTCACTGCACTTATAAGGCCTTTCTCCAGTGTGAAGTCTCTGATGATAACAGAGGCCTCCGCTACTGGTAAAAGATTTCCCACACTCACTGCATTCACGTTTTTCTCCAGTGTGACTTTTCTGATGAAAACTCAAATGACAGCTCCTGGTAAAAGATTTCCCACAATGACTGCACTTATAATGCCTTTCTCCAGTGTGAAGTCTCTGATGACAATAAAGGCCAGAGATTCTGGCAAAATATTTCCCACATTCAACACACTTATATGGCTTTTCTCCAGTGTGAACTCTCTGGTGTTGAACGAGGGTTGAAGTTTGACTAAAGGATTTCCCACACTCATCACATTTATATGGCTTTTCTCCAGTATGAACTCTCTGGTGTTGCACAAGGGGTCCCCTTTGGCTAAAGCATCTCCCACATTCGGCACACTCGTGACGCTTTTCTATAGAATGAACTTGCTGGTGTTGAATGAGTGAGGAGTGTTTTTTATAGCACATCCCACATTCATTGCACTCATATGGCCTTTCTCCAGTGTGGAATTTCAGATGATAATGGAGATCAGAGATTTTTGTAAAAGATTTCTCACATTCACGGCACACCAGACACTGTATTCCATTACGGACACTATGATCCTGAGCAAGTGTCTGGTTGCAGCCAATGGCTTTCTTGCTTAAATAAAACTGCTTTGCACATGCCCCACACCTCAACAGTTTCAGGCTGTGTTGTATTCCCTGCTGCTCAACCAAGTGGAAAATGTCTCTCAGGACTGCCCCACAACTCTCACAGGGATGACTCTTCTGGGAGGACAAAGCTACATTGGGGTTCTTTGCCTGTGACACTATCACAGAAACAGGCTGTTCAGTAGGTGCCTCCACATCCTCTGCTCCACAGCAGCATCCTAGAGAGGATATGAGTTCAAAGTTCTCCAGCATCACTTCCAGGAACAGGTGTCTCTGAGCCTCATCAAGGAGGCACCATTCCTTCTTAGAGAAGCGCACAGCAATATCCTCAAAGGTCAAACCAACCTCAGCTGGGGGCCTCTGTGGGTTGAACGGGGTAAGGGTGGCAGGAGAGGAGGCAGCCAGGGACACAGTGGTCCCTGTCCCAGGCCCAGCACTGGTCACCTGGGAGGCTGGTTGGTGGGGACCAGGACTCTTGCACCTTCTCATTCTGGCATCTCCAGTAAGACGCATTGCTCAGGATGCTCTGATCCACATAGGAGAACCTGAGAGAATAGGAAATGACCATCACAAGGAGAACACTGGAAGTCAACTATTGATTTTATTTATACCTAGGCATATGCCCTTGACAGGAATCAAACCTGGGAACCTTCAGTCCACAGGCCAACGCTCTTCCACTGAGCCAAACTAGCTAGGGCCAACTGGTGACTTTAAAAACGGCAAACAAATGCACTGCAAAGCTTTCTATAAGAACCTCATATAATCTGTATGAGCAAGCATAGCTTAAAATGAGTCAGTTTACCCATGTCCTAAAGTGCACTTGTTGCCTGGGTTTGAAGTAATTTGGATGAGATAAACAAACTCATGTGTGTGGCCACAGATATATAAGAGAATTGGTACTGATTTCAGATGAAAAAGTGTCTGGAGATGATGGGCATTCTCACAGAAGTAATTACAGAGAGACATAATATAACTTTGAGAGAAACATATTTTTTTCTAGGATAAAAGTTTTTTAAATGGATAAAAAAGAAGTAGTAACAAAAAAGACATTCATAAGATTAACAAAACACTAACTGAGAAGCCAAGATGGGGGCATAGGTAAACACATGAACTGCTGTCTCACACAACTTCAAAACTACAACTAAAAGACAAAATGGACATCATCCAGAACCACAGGAAGGTTGGCTGAGTGGAAATTCTACAACCAGAAGGGAAGAGAAAAGCACACTGAGACTGAGAGGAGCTGCAGAAGTTAAGGCAGAAGTACAGAGGCGCACATGGAGAGGGCTGGCAACTGAGTACACGGCTGTCTTCATTAGGTGGGAGGGAGAGAAAAGCTCCCGAATGCTCTGAACTTCAGTTTTGGGTGAGACTCTGGGGACCCAGACTCATACGGGAGAAAGTGGACTGTCTAGCAGCGGGCGGAATATAAGGGCAGCATTCTCTCAGAGGTTTGTGCAGTGATTACTCCAGTACACTGAGACTCGGGGTCCTCTTAGGACAGGGCTGACGGGAAGCCATTGCTGTTTCCTCTGCCCTGAGACTCTGCCCCATCCAAGTCGTGCACAGAGGCTTTTACATATGAATAGCTTGGTCCTTTGAAATCTGAACTTACCTAACAAACTGCAGCTGAGTCAGTGAGACCCAGAACATCCAAAAGAAGGCCCAAGGCCCCAGAGCAGCTTGCATTGCTTCACAGCTGGGCCTCATCGGCGCACCTCCAAAACCCAAACAAAGAAGAGGAATCTGCAGATCTCTCCATAGCTCATGCTGGGTGGCCTCAGGCAGAGGCTAAACTAGCACCTCCTTGGAGATCAAAGAGCCAGTGTACCAGGGGTCACAGTGGGACCATCTAGATTACAACTCCTCAGATCCACAAGGGACACACTCAGGGGGCAGTCTCAGTGAGCACTAAAGCTCCACTGAAGCAAGTCTTGCCTCATAAGTGTGTCTCCAGAACAGAAGTTCTCCCATCGTAGACACAGCTGATCCTCACTGCTAATTGCCCTGGAAGACAATTCCTCCCAGTGATACCAACAACAATCAAGACTTAACTACAACAAGACTGTGCACACAGCCCACAAAGGGGTGCACCAAGAGTGTCCACCTCAGGTAACTGGGGAGGCTGAGCCACTGGGCCCTATAGGACACCTAGCACATAAAACCACTCTATCAACCCAGGGAAGCAGGCAAAATGCAAAGACAAAGAAATAGGTCACAAATGAAAGAAATGGAAGAAAGCAAACACCTGGATATAGAGTTCAAAATCATGGTTATAAGGTTTTTCAAGAATTTTCTAGCAAAGGCCGCTAAATTTAGTGAGACCCTCAAGGCTATGAAATAGGATCAACTAGAAATTAAGCATACATTGACTGAAATAAAGAATAATATACAGAGATCCAACAGAAGACTAGAGGATCGCAAGAATCAAGTAAAAGATTTGAAATACAAAGAAGCAAAAAACACTCAACTGGAAAAGCAAAAAGCAAAAAGAATCCACAAATATGAAGACAGTGTAAGGAGCCTCTGGGACAACTTCAAGCGTACCAACATCCGAATTATGGGGGTGCCAGAAGAAGAGAGAGAGCAAGATATTGAAAACCTATTTGAAGAAATAATAACAGAAAACTTGCCCCACCTGGTGATAGAAATAGACTTATGACACCAGGAAGCGCAGAGAACCCCCAAAGAAAAGGAATCCAAAGAGGACCACACCAAGACACATCATAACTAAAATGCCAAGAGCAAAAGACAAAGAGAGAATCTTAAAAGCAGCAAGAGAAAAACAGTTAACTACAATGGAGTACCCATACGATTGTCAGCTGATTTCTCAACAGAAACTATGCAGGCTAGAAGGGAGTGGCAAGAAATATTCAAAGTGATGAATAGCAAGAACCTACAACCAAGATTATTCTACCTAGCAAACTATCATTCACAATTAAAGGTCAGATAAAGAGCTTCACAGATAAGAAAAAGCTAAAGGAGTTCATCACTGCCAAGCCAGTATTATATGAAATGCTGAAAGGTGTTCTGTAAGAAGAGGAAGAAGAAGAAAAAGGTAAAGACAAAAATTATGAACAAATATATATCTATGAACAAGTGAATGTAAAAATCAAGTGAATAAAAAATCTGATGAACAGAATAAACTGGTGACTATAATAGAATCAAGGGCATAGAAATGGAGTGGACTGAAATTTCTTGGGGGGAAGGGGTGTAGGATGCGGGAAGAGACTTGACAAAAAGTGTACACCTATGCATGAGGACAGTGGTGGTGAGGTAAGGGCAGAGGGTGGGGTGGGAACCGGGTGGAGGGGAGCTATGTGGGGAAAAAAGAGGAACAATTGTAATAATCTGAATAATAACAATTTATTAAAACAAACAAAGAAACAAAAACCCACTAACTATAAGGGAAAACCATCTCAGTAAAATGAAAATTAAATATATCATTTTTAGTTAATAGTAAAAAATCTGAAATTGATGAGTTCAACAGTGGCCAGAACTGACAGATCTCCAGAAGTTCCATGGAGCCACACGTCACCACTGGCATGAGCCCTGACTCAGAATCAACCTGTGACCTCCTGGTTCATAGGTCAATGCTCAACCTCTGAGCCTCGCTGGCTGGGCCGCACAACTGTTTAACCTTGCAACTGTTGCTTTCAACCTAGAGGCTGGGAATCTTGCCCTGGGCATGTACAGCTTAGCAACTGACAAACACCTCAAGTGGAAACTGCACATTGAATTTTGGGCTCATTTGTCTAAGGTTCCCGCTTCCATTTCAAATCTCAGACTCCATGGTATCTCTGAACTCCAACTTCCTTCTTCCCAGCCAACTGAAATGCCACAAGCCCTGGCCACCTCTTTCAGCTTGGTCTCTGTTCCCTGCTCTGTGAGTTAGTAAATGTTCTGGGGGAAAGCACAGGTAAATGTGGGGCTTGCCTAGGTGCTCCCACATTCTCTGCAGCAATTTCCTTCAAGTTCTGTCTGACTTGATTTTTCTCTAATAGCTTCAGTTGCTCTGAGTCTTTTATTCAGCTTTTCTACGATATAAGCTGCACCGTCACCCTCCGATGTGGAGGTTGGATGCACTCCATGCTCATCCACAAATGTCCCAAAGCTCCAAGGTACTGACTGGTTTAGGTTTCATTCACTCCAGGTTTCTGACTGTTCTCTCACCCCTTCCTTACATGTTGGGGAGCACAAGAGACTTGGTTGGAAAGTTTGTAAGGAGGACATTCTGATAAAAGGGAAGTGAGTGGAAGGCTGCCTGCCCTGTTTACGGAATTCCAACTTAGGGGAGTGTCTATGGTGGCACCTCTAATTATTTCTTGACCTTTCCAAACAAATCTGTGCTTATGCAGACCCCCGGGGTGTTTACTGGAATCGCTATGCTTAATCCCTGGATGCCCTTGCCTAGAGGACAGTGTAAACACGTGTTCCCCCAAGGATCTAAACTAATCTAACATATAAAAGCCAAGATATAGTTTGGTTTAATTACTTACCTTTTGAAATTCCAAGGGACTAATTCATTATTTTGGAAGCAGGTAAGGGGGGACACTAAGCATACCTCTCCTCTGTAACCTGTGTTCCCACTGCCAAACCTAAACCTTTTCGGGCTTCAGTAAAAGTGGGACAGGATGTACCTACAAACCGCTCTTGGCCAAACCCAATGCCCTCATTTGGTTCTTAGGGTCCTCACGGCGTCTCGGTGGCTTTAACCCAGGGGAACACTCCGCTCTTGGGGAGACTTTCCTCCCTTGGTCTTCAGAACACTTTCCCTTCTGTCCTTCCCTTCACTCTCCATCTCTCTGCCTCCCTGCCCCTCGTTGCCCAGTGCCCGTCCGCGGGGCCGCCTCCCTCTGCCCCGCCAGACTCACCTGCCACACTTCACCTGTGCGTTCCCCTTTGTGTCCCGCAGGGAGCGGCCGCCGGCGCTCCGCAGGCTCTCCGGGCCCGGCTCCGCGGGGGACGGGTGGGGGGACGGGTCCAGCCCTGAACTTCTGAGGAGTCCGCGGCCGCCTCTCAGACACTGAAAAGCGGACGGGGAGGGCCAGGGCGCACCAACTCCGCCGGGCGGGCGCGCACCTCCATTCCCTGGGAGCGGACACGTGGTAACCGGAAGCTCCGTCCTGGGGACCCGCCCTCGTGGGCGGGGCTACCTGGTCCCGCCCCGTCACAGGCAGAGCCAGCCCCGCAGTCCGGGCTGACTTAGGCGCTCAGCGGGAACCGGGGTGCTGGTGAGAGGGGACGGAAGCCCCGTGGTGGGATCAGGTCCTCCGGGCGGTGTACCCCGTCCTGCCCGGTTAGAGGCCCAGCCCCACGCCCTGGTGCGCTCAGCGAGCGCTGGTGGTCTGGGTGCTGTTGTTAGAAATGCTCTTAAAAGGGGCCACGGGAACTGGAAACCGCTCGGCAAGGCAAAGTTACTTCTCCAAAAGCGTGCAAGGCCGACAGGAAAGGGAGCGGGCAAAGCACAGCGAAGGGGAAGGCCGGTCTCTGTAGCTCTGACCCGTGGCTACACTCTGCTCCGATTGGTTTAGGGCGTGGTTTCACCATCTGGCGCGAATGGTAATTCCAGCGGCGCCCGAGGGGTGGGGCTGGTACTTCAGGTCCCACTGAAAACCGGGAACTGGGGCTTAGCTAAGTACAAGGAAGGCAAACCGCAACAACAAAGTTGATCCAAGGCTAAATAAGAAGGAAATAAAGTTAGTATCTAAACTATTATTATTTTGAGAGAAAAGACCCTTTGATTCGTACACTGTCACTGCATCTGGTGGCTCAACTCCTCCTACCCCTGCGGGTCCTCAGTGTGGGTCCCACTCATGGCGTCCCAGGAACAAGGAAAGGAACCCTTCCCTGGCCACCCTTCAATGAAACAGACAGTGTGTGTATCTTTGAGGGGGACTAGCTTGGTTAGGGGTTAGGTACAGAAATAGGTACATCTGTTTCATGCACTTCAAGGGAATTGTAAAATGAGAGTGCAGGAGGGAGATGTTTTCTCATTAAAATTTTTTAAAATTGAATTTATTAGAGTGACAATGATTCACAAAACCATACAGGTTTCAAGTGTACAACTCAATAAAGCATCATCTTGTTAGCATAAAAAACATTCATACCTGTAAAGAATTTTTGTGAGCTTATTTGAGCCAAACTGTCCACAATTCCTGGGGAGCAGAATCTCTACTTAATGGGATAATGCCCCAGGGAATGGCTAGAGGCACAAGTGGGTTAGCTGAAAACCATTGGTGATGGATTAGGGAGGCAGGAGAAAGCAAAGTGGGAAGTGGAAACCTCTGGGATTGGATAAAAAGTAAGATAGACACATACCTCAAAATAATAAAGGCCATATATGACAAATGTACAGCCAACATTATACTCAGTGGGCAAAAGCTAAAAGCATTTCATTTAAGATCAGGAACAAGAGAGGGATGTCTGCTTTCACCACTCTTATTCAACACAGTACTGGAATTTCTAGCCACAGTATTCAGACAAGAAGAAGAAATTAAATGCATTCAAATTGGGTGGAAGAAATAAAAATATCGTTATTTGCTAATGGCATGATTTGTACATAGAAAACTCTAAAGACCACCAAAACCCCAATGATTTAATAAATAAATTCAAGAAAGGAGCAGGATATAAAATTAATATTCAGAAACCAGTGGCATTCTTATATACCAACTAGAGGCCGAGTGCACAAATCCATGCACTGATGGTGTCCTTTGGCCTGGCCTGTGCCCTCTCGCAATCCAGGACCCCTTGGGGGATGTCAGACTGCTGGTTTAGGCCTGATCCCTGTAGGCCTAGATGAGGAACCCCACTGGTGCTCGAATCCATGGACCGGGCCGGTTTTGGCCCATTCCCCACAGGCCAGGCCAAAGGACCTCACCAGTGAATGAATTCATGCATCAGGCCTCTAGTATGCATATAAGATCTTTGGCTAATCTCTTCCTGCCCTCCCCCCTCATCCCCTTCCCTCTTAGATTCAGCAATCTGTTCTATATTTCCATGCCTATGCATTGAGCATCTTCCCCCTGGTGGTCAGTGTCCATCAAAGCTACTGCTTGAATGGTCGGACATTTGCTTATGCTTTTATATATAGATAATGAACTATAAGAAAGAAATTAAGAAAAAAAAATCCCATTTACTATTGCAACAAAAAATATAAGGCACCTAGGCAGACCTGTACTCTGAAAATTGTAGGACATTGAAGACAGAAATTGAGCAAGATACCAATGAATGGAAGCATATACTGTGTTCATGGGTTGGAAGAATTAATATTATTAAAATGTCCATTCTACCCAAAACAATTTATAGATTAAGTGCAACTCCTATTAAAATACCAATAGCATGTTTCACAGATTTAGAACAAATATTCCAAAAATGTATATGGAACCCCAAAAAGACCCCAAATATCTTCAGCAATTTTGAGAAAGAAGAACAAAGTTGGAGGTATCGCAATACAGATATCAAACTATACTACAAGGCCATTGTAACTAAAACAGCCTGGTACTGGCATAACAACACGCACATAGATCAATGGAACAAAACAGAGAACCTAGAAATAAATCCATACCTTTATGGTTATTTAATATTTGACAAAGGAGGCTAGAACATACACAAAGGCATTTTCTTCAGTAAATGGTGTCAGAATGGAGATCTGGGTTGCTTGAAGACCTTATGGCAGAACTGGTGTGTATATGTGTGTGTGCGTGGGTGCACATGCTTTTTGATTCCTATTAGTGCCTGGACTTAAGATCTGAGGAAGGAAGGTGGGAAAAGTTGATGTTGGTAGCTTCCAGTCTCCATGGACCTAAGAAAACCAAGGTAAAATTACTTTTAAAATTTTTTATTGATTTCAGGGAGGGAGGGAGAGGGAGAGAGAGATAGAAACATCAATGATGAGAGAGAATCATTGATCAGCTGCCACCTGCACGCCCCATACTGGGGATCGAGTCCACAACCCAGGCATGTGCCTTTGACTGGAATTGAACGTGGGACCCTCCAGTCTTCAGGCCGATGCTCTTTCCACTGAGCAAGACAAGCTAGTGCCCAATGTGAAATCTTAAAGTGGAATATAGGAGACCTGGGGATGGGAAGGCGTTCTTAAGGTGCATCAGGAGAGAGCTGCTGCTTCCTGTTTGTTCTTTACCACCACTCTTTGGGGAATAGAGACCACTTTGCCTTTCACTATCTCTGGGACTGCTCCCATTTGGGGTCCAGAAACCACCAGACCTGATCTTGATAGACAAAACTCATGGGTGGGTCCCAGCTGCCATAGATGATCAGTTTGAACAATCTGGACATTCACTTAGTGACATAAGGTACTAGCAGTGAAAAAAGACAACTAAGATAATAGATAACTCCATTAAAGAAATTCATGGAGGGAGAAGGGAAAAACAAAACAAAACAAAACAAAAAAACACACTTTCTGAGGCCATAACATGATTTCTCTTAAAAAAGAGTTTAGTGGATGAATTGAAGAAAGAGATGTTTTTTTTTTTGAGTGCCAAAATAGATTTGAGAAATATCTCCAAAAAGCAGAAAAACTATAAAGATAAATCAAGAATTACAGAGCCCTAGCCAGGTTGACTCAGTGGATAGAGCATTGCTCCAGATACTGAAAGTTCCTGGGTTCAATTCCAGTCAAGGGCATGTACCTTGGTTTGCAGGTTTGATCCCCGGCCCTGGTCAGGGTGAGCACTGGATGTAACTAACTGATGTGTCTCTTTCACATTGACGTTTCTCTCTCTGTCTCTCCCCCTCCCTTCCACTCTCTCTAAAAATAAATAGAAAAATATCCTTGGGTGAGAATTAACAACAACAACCAAAAAAAAAAAAAAAAAAAGAATAACAAAGTGTAAATTACTAGAATTCTAAAAGGAATAAAAGACATTAATGGATGAGCGACAATAATTAAACAAATAGACTATTTCTTGAGATGTAATAAAAGGCTCACTGTGTTTCAGGCTGGAACAGTCTTCCTCAAGAGGGGTGATAATATCTGCAAGAAGGGAAAAATGGTTCCAGAGGGGGGGGGGGTAGCCAAAAATGTTAACTCTTTTTATGTATAAAGCACAGGCACAATATATAAACAGAAATGCAGGTTATCTGTGCTATTAAAATGTCATAGTGGGCAATTAAAGAAAAATGTCTTCAAGTTTCCATAAGTGGGTGATAATGAATAAAAGATTGAGAAACACTGATGAGAAAAAAGAAATACCAAGGTATATGCTGGTAAAATTTTTGAGCTCTGAGGAGAAAAAGGAAAACCTTACCACATTCAGCTAAAAAGAACATGTTCTGTACAAAAGAGGAATCATGCTGGAGTTCGATTTTTTTTTTTTAAATTACTAATGTTGGAACTGAGACTGGAATGGCAATAAAGGACTACACCTAGCCCATACTTAGCCAAGATGTGGCTCAACTGTCAGGGTGAAAGGTAAACAGCAATTGGGAGAGTTCCGCACTGAGAAAAATACTTGAGAGAAGACTTTAAAGATTATTTCTATGTGAACCAGAACAAAAATTTTGGGGGAATGTAAAGAAAGAAAATACTGTGGCTTGGACTAAATCTATATATATATAAAGGCTAAGTGTCCCTCCAACTGTCTGACTGGTAGCTATGATGCACACTGACCACCAGGGGGCAGACGCTCAATGCAGAAGCTGCCATGATGCGCACTGGTTGGCACCATGGATCTGGTGCCCACAAACCAAAAGTTGGCTTCCCCAAAGTGGGACACAGGTGCTACCACCACCCCGGATCAACACCTGACCAAATTGGAACCGACGCTGCCGAGACCCATGGAGCAAAATACAGACCACAGCCCAACCCAGTCTGGAAATGGTTGCTGTGGGTGACGGGTAATGATGACACGTAGTAATGCCCAGCTTCGTTTCCCTAGTGACTAGCCTCCTTGGAGCTTTTTCAGCCCAGGAACATGACTTGCTTTATAGCCAGGTGCAGACATTTTACAGTTTAACCAAATGTCTGTGACGCGTTTCCATGTGCCTCATCTCATTTGATCCTCACAGAAGTCCTGGAGTAGGTAGATAGGAGACTTGGTAGAATCCTATTTTCTTTTCATTAGCCGGGAAACGGAGATTTAGAAAGTTTAGAAACTTGATCCAACTGAAAAGAAATAAGAAATGGTGGAACTTGAAAATGACTTCAGGTTTTCTCACTGCGTAGAATATAGTCAAACACTGCTACGGTTAAATATTTCACCCTTTGTTCTCCCTGTGTGAATAACAATAATAATCTGCTTTGTGTTGATATTTACTGCTGTGTTGCTGACAGTTACCTGAAAGAGAAGTTTGGGTGCTTCACTGGGCTGGAAAAAATTTAGCTAAATCAGAAAGCAGGTCTAATTAAGCAAGTTTTTCTATATATATATATATATATATATATATATATAAAGCTCTCACTGGTGCCAATTGCATGTGTGTGTTTCGATTTGTCATTGTCGATTGTAAATTTGGTTGACACTTGTATTATAGAGAAAGGGCAAATAGCGATATTAAAATATTCCATCTAATTAATTTCCTTTCAATGAGCACAAATCCGTGCACTGGGCCTCTAGTATTTAGATAATTTATTACAAAGTGTAATGGAAAAAGGTGGGACCAGGCAAATGAAACAGAAATGTGGCTGAGGTAATCAAGACTCACATATCTCCTACTAATTATTAAGTTTGTACAATTCTATACTCTTAGAATTCAGAGTTGAACATTATTAATGATTCTGGAATTTGAAACTATGTGAGTTTTTATGTAATTCTTTTCATGAAGAATAAACCTTAAAAAACCATGAGTCCATATTAATTGTAAGCACTTATATTCACACTAGAGGCCCAGTGCATGAAATTTGGGGTATGTGTGTGTGTGTGTGTGTGTGTCCCTCAGCCCTGCCTGCACCCTTTCCAATCTGGGACCCCTTGAGGGATTGGGCCTAAACGGACAGTTTGACATCCCTCTCACAATCCAGGACTGCTGGCTCCCAACCGCTTGCCTGCCTGCCTGCCCACCTGATTGCCCCTAACCCCTTCTGCCTGCCAGCCTGATCACCCTCTAATCACTCCCTTGCCAGCCTGATCAACAATTAACTGCTCCCCTGTCTGCTCAATTGCCTCTAACTGCCCTCCCCAGCAAGCCTCGTCCACGCTAACTGCCCTCACCTGCCAACCTGGTTGCCCCTATCTGTCCACCCCTGCAGGCCTGGTCACCCCCAACTGCCCTCTCCTGCTAGCCCGGTCTCCCCTAACTTCCCTCCATTGCCAGCCTGGTCATCCATAACTGCCCTCCCCTGCTGGCCTGGTGGCCCCCAACTACCCTCCCCTGCAGGCCTGTTTGCCCCCAACTGCCCTCCCCTGCAGGCCTGTTTGCCCCCAACTGTCCTCCCCTTCAGGCTTCGTTGCCCCCAACTGCCCTCCCCTTTAGGCCTGGTCACCCCTAAATTCCCTCCCCTGCCAGTCTGGTTGCCCTTAACTGTCTTCCCCTGCAGACCTGGGTCCCCCACAACTGTCATCCCCTGCCAGCCTGTTCACCCCCAACTGCCCTCCTCTGCCAGCCTGGTCACCCTTAACTGTCCTCCCCTGCAGACCTGGTACCCTCAAACTGCCCTCCCCTGCAGGCCTGGATCCCCCCAAACTGTCCTCCCCTGCAGGCCCTGGTCACCCCCAACTGTCCTCCTCTGCCGGCCTGATCACCCTTAACTTCCCTCCCCTGCATGCCTGATCGCCCACAACTGCCCTCCCCTGCCAGCCATCTTGTGGTGGCCATCTTGTGTCCACATGGGGGTGGCCATCTTTGACCACATTGGGATGGCCATCTTGTGTGTTGGTGTGATGGTCAATTTGCATATTACCTCTGTATTATATAGGATTGTAATAAAATAGGCCTGTAGCAAGGCTAGCTTAGGTGGTAGATGATTTTTTTTTATAGGATCCTCTGGAGAGAAGCAAGAGAGAAATGGACTGGAAGAAGTAAAGGCATTGGGAAATGGTATTAGCAAACATGTCCATTAGGGACAATGATGAGGCTGGTGGAGAAAGCTCTGTCTCTGGAGCTCTGGTGTAAGTGCTTCCCTCAAGGGCTTTTATAACAGAGGATAAATAAACCAACTCCTAGAATGCAACAAGCTGAATTCATCTCCAATTTAATGTCTGTTTCTGAACCTTAATCTAAGGCTGGTGAGTGAAGTAGGCATCTGTGATTGGTATGCTTCTATGATCAAGGTAAGTGCTGGGCTGATATTATGTCCCAGACAGGCCAGAGATACAGGACTCTGAAAGATATTGATATATGTGTGTGCTGATCAGAAAAGACCAGACACACAAATCTGGTTAGTTACAGGAGAAGTGAAGGTGGAGGTGTGGGGTAGGAGTTTCCTGATGTTATTGAAAGTATGTAAGTAAAGCAATACCATCCAAAAAATAACAGGTCCCCAAATAATTTGACTGGGTCTGAAAAAACCCCACAGAAGTCTGAAGACATATATGGAAAATATGAGAAGAGCCTTGATGATGACAGAGATCTGTGCCAGGCTTCCCAAAGCAGGGTGTGGGAAGGGCTTTGAGGAGGCAGCCAGACCATCTCGGGCAGGTGTGAGAAGAACCTATGGAGGAGGAGTCATTGGAGAAGGGATTTCTAGGATAAACATGGGTTAGAGCAAAATACTTCCAACAGGAGACCAAACAGGCAACCTCTTAGTTCTCTGGCTTTGTTCATGGGCTGAAATTAATAAAAATTCTGTGTTACAACCTTTCTTCAATAACTTGGCACCATCAGCGTCTATAATCTTTCCTCATCTGAAGCTCTGCTCTTTGTTGAATTGTGTGTTCCCTGGCCTCTTCCTCTCACAGAACAGCCATATGCTCTATAGAGATAGTTCCCTTCTCCAGGCCATGACTGGGCTGTCTTGACCAGTAACTCTAATGGCAGAACAATTTCTGTCATCGCTTATAGCAGTGGTTCTCAACCTTCCTAATGCCGCAACCCTTTAATACAATTTCTCATGTTGTGGTGACCCTCAACCATAAAATTATTTTTGTTGCTACTTCATAACTGTAATTTTGCTACTGTTATGAATCATAATGTAAATATCTGATATGCAGGATGTATTTTCATTGTTACAAATTGAACGTAATTAAAGCATAGTGATTAATCAGAAAAACAATACGTAATTATATATTGTGGAATATTTATTTCTAATTACAAATAAATGAAATTTTGTCTTGAAGCATGGTATAGCATGGGTAACAGTCTTAATATAACAACAGTAAACTACATTTTGCGACAGTATGCATAAAAAGCCAACGTCAGTGCGAAGGTTGAGATTGCTTCTTTCTCACCAGATCAGAAATTCTCAGGGCATTCTTTGCAAGAGCACAATGAAGATCATCTTTCACAACAAGTCTACTTCTGTATTTAGACTTGATAACCAACAAGCTGGAAAACCCTGTCTCACAAAGATATGTTGCTGGAAATGGAAGAAGAAGGCACAACATAGTTTCAGACAGAACAGGATATCACTGCAAACACTCGATCCAGAATTTTGTAACTGGCATTGTAGAGAAATCAGTTTTTGCTGCATCACTGTTAATAAGTTCAATGAACTCCTCTTATGCTGTCTCAGGAACATCTTCAACTTTGACTGTGAATGGGCTTCTGGCAAGTGCAAATGGGGTGTCAGGTAGATTTGGAAAGTACGATGAAATTTCATCTGCAAGCATGTGCAAGTGTTCTTTCACAGAAATTATCATCGTAATCCTTTTCTCTGGTTCAATGTCATGTTCCTCAAAGAAAGCAGATAAGGTAGGCAGCATGTAAATTTTATTTTCATCCAAATTTTTTTTGCCAAAGTTGAAGTTTCATTTGCAATGATCGGATCTTTTCAGACAAATTGAAGCATGTTGCATTTGGTCCTTGCAGTGATAAATTTAACTCATTCAAGATGGCAAAGATGTCAACCAAGTAAGCTATTTTCTGCAGTTAACTTTTATCACTGAAAAGTGCTTTGAACTACGGTCTTGCTTTCTGATTAAAAAACGCTTTGAGTTCATCACAAAGCTCAAAAACACGTTTTAAAACTCCTCTCGACAACCATCTTACTTCTGTGTGAAATAGCAGAGCATTGTTCGGCGCATCCAACTCGTTGCACAGTTGCAAAAAGAATCTACTTTTTAAAGTGCTCGCCTTTACACACAAAAAAAATTTGTAGCAGAGTTAAAAAAAAATAGTGTTTCTAGCAGCAAAAAAAAAAAAAATTGATAGAACTTATGACGCTTTTCATTACTTCTTGTAACTCTTGTGGCAGCATCTTAGTTTCTAATATTTGCCGATGAATCATACAGTGAGTTCCGATATCTTTTGGTAACTCATTCAGTACCAAACATTGAAATCCAGATGGACATCCTAGCATAGCTGGAGCACCATCTGTGCAAACACCACAAACCTTTTCCCAAGAGATCTTATGCTCTTTCAGAAGTGAACCAACTGTGTCAAATACATCACGTGCAATAGCTGTCGTTTCAAGAGGCTTGCAAAAAATAAACTCATCTTTAAAGTCACCATCATTAATATACCTCACGTAAATCAGTAACTGTGAACAGTTTGCAACGTCTGTAGGTTCATCAAGCTGGATACTAAATATTGAAAGTGGAGCAGATTTAATTTCCTGGATTACCTGATCAAGAATATCAGGAATGTCATCTATTCTTCTGCAGAGAGTGTCGTTAGATAAGGAAATTGCACTCAATTTCGTAACAAATTCGTCTCCGATCATAACTCGAACAATGTCTTTGGCCGCTGGCAACAGTAAATCCTCAGCTATGGTGTGAGGTTTCATAGCTCTGGCGATTCTGAGTGCCACCAAATCTGAAACGCTCCATGGCTGCTACATTTTGTTTGTGGTACTTGCCACCAGTGTCAAGTCTGGCTTTCTTGGGTCCATCAGCTTTGCTTCTAAAATAGTTGGCATCCTTGCCGGCAAAGCTCGGATGCTTGCTATCAAAATGGCGTTTTAATTTGTTCAGCTTCATAGATTTGGCTGATAGAACTTCACAACAAATAACACATTGCGGTTTCTCGATTCCTGCTGTAATTATTGAGGTAAAACCATACTGTAAAAAATTCTCACTGTATTTTCTTTTCTTAACGCTCTTCTCTACATGATCCATTATCATGGGATGGTTTGCTAATGAAAATAATATATAACAATAGCTTTAATAATATAAAAGATGATACATGGCATAGTTCAGTCAATACAGTTCATTAAAGCTTCCTATGATTTACCATTCTCTGTGGTTTTTTTTTTACATACTTGTTACTATCACAAGGGGGCAGTATTCACATCAACCACAGCTGAATATAAAAAGACCAATCAGCATCCAGATTAAGTTCCCATGGTACAGATAATTTTTTTTGCAGTAGTTGATGATTTTACATTTACCGAGTAATTATAATTCATGAAGTGTCATTTTACCTCCAATACTGCTACTTTCAACACAGTAGCTGCTTTTAACAGAGTAGCTGCTTTCAACACAGCAGATGCTTTCTACATAGTAGCTGCTCTCTACACATGTGTGACTGGTCCACATAAGTACATTATGGCACCAACCCTGTCACATACACCTGTATTTGTACAGGGTGTAAGTGATGGGGTTGGCGCAATGATGTCATCATGCCGGGTACAGGTATGTGGGCATATCTGCATGTGGGTGCACCCGCCTGGAGATGAATAGAGGAGCGGTGTCTTGGTTCCTAAGACCATCGGAAATATGTGTTTTCCGATGTTCTTAGGTGACCCCTGTGAAAGGGTTGTTCGACCCCCAAAGGGGTTGTGACTCACAGGTTGAGAATAGCTGGTGTAGAGGTTGTTTTGTTGAGTTGTACACTTGAAACCAGTATTTTTCTGAACCAATTGCACCCCAAAAAATTCAATAAAAATATTTCACATATATTAAGCTTAACTTCATAATGTAATGATATCCTATCTAATAAAAGAGTAATATGCAAATCGACTGTACCTCCCCTACACCCACAAGCCATGCCCACAAGCCACGCCCACAAAGCCAATCAGGAGCAAATATGCAAATAAACCCAACCAAGATGGCTGCAACTACAGAGAGCAGGAGGGAGGCTTGGGTTTCCCTGGCAATGGAGGAAGCCAAGCTTTCCACCTGCCCTTGCTGGCCTAGGCCTCCACTCAATGCTACAAAGTTTCACTGATAGAAGATAAATCCTAACGAAATGGTGGCAGCCACAGAGCTGGAGAGAGCAGGAGGCTAGGGTTGCCCCCTGCGATGGAGGAAGCCAACCTTCTGCAGCCCTGGCTGGCCTAGACCTTCACTCCAGGCTACAAAGTTTCAATTATAGAAGATAAATAAACCCCAACAGAAATGGCTGCAGCAACTGAGCGAGCAGAAGGCTTGGCTCCACTCCAGGCTACAAAGTTTCAATTGTAAAAGATAAATAAATCCCAGATACCAGGTCCTCCGCTTGGGTTGCCAGGGGCTGTGACAAGCCTGGAAACCACCACAGGCCCCTTGCCTAGGATTCCCCATGCCCAAAGGGAACCCCCACCTTGATCCAGGACATCCTTCAGGGCAAACCAACTGGCCCCCACCCATGCACCAGGCCTCTATCCTACCTAATAAAAGAGTAATATGCAGTTTGACCATCACTCCAACACATAAGATGGCTGCCCCCAGGTGGTCAAAGATCCTGCCCCCATGTGGACACAAGATGGCCAACAGGGGAGGGCAGTTAGAGGTGACCAGGCCAGCAGAGGAGAGAAGTTGGGGGCGACCAGGCCTGCAGGGGAGAGCAGTTGGGGGGGACCAGGCCTGAAGGGGAGGGCAGTTAGGGGTGACCAGGCCTGCAGGGGAGGGTAGTTAGGGGTGACCAGGCCTACAGGGGATGGATGCACTTAATGGATGGGTTTGAACAATGGATTAAAAAAAAAAAAGACAGGATTAGGAACTGGGAGATAGATTAATATAAATGACAGAAACTGAAGTGAAAGGAAGAAAAAGAGAATCACAAAAAATGAGCATAAGACAAATGATAGACACATTCAAAGTATATAAAAGAATAATTATAGTTCCAACCAGAGAGAAGAGAGAAACTAGAGAAAAAGAATATTCAAGAAAATAATAACAGAAACCATTCCAAGATTAATGAAAAGCTATAAATTCACAAATTCAAGAAGGTCAGAAAAAGTCCAAGAAGACATATGCAAACTGTCCACAGATGGATATATTATAAATGTTCTTTAAAAAAAAAACAAAAGACAAAAAAAGCCAGCTATAAAAGGTACACTACATTAATAGGAGCAAGAGTAAAACTTTCAGGTCAGTTCTTAATACAAAAGATAGAATTAAAAAATACTTAATGAAAATTTTGAAGTTCTTAAAACCCCTTCCAAATTAAAATTCTATACCCATGGAATTATCCCTTTCAAAATTAAGACTAATAAAATAAAAATATTTCCACACAATCAAAACCTGAGATAATTAATCTCTTGCTTTCCTATACTAAAGGAAATATTGATCAAAGTTTGAACATACTTTTTTTAAAAAATAAAAAACCTTTAACTTATTCTTCTTTATGCTCACTGTATAAGTATTAGGAAATTCAGACTAAAATTATTATAAAATCACCTATTCCTTATAACCCAAGTATAGTCACCCATTCATACAATTTTAGCATAGATTGATGTGTGATGGTTAGTTAAAAATATTATTTAAAAATCCCATCATATTTAACTGACTGATCTGGGACATACTTGTCTCACAAATATAATGTAAATATATTTCCATCAGCAAACAGATAAACCCATATTATTACGTATCACTACTCTTTTATATTGTAAATTATACTAGTAGATGTGGCATGGTTGATTTAACCTATTATGCACTTTTGTTAACCTAGATAACATTTGTTACATAGTAGTGTATTTTCTGTTAAATACTTGTTTAATATACTTTTTTTTGTGTGTACTTTTTTTGGTCTCATGTTGAATATTTTCTTCTAAATGATTAACAACATAAATAAAAATTTTACAAACATAAGCATTAATGAACTGTTTTGTATTTTAAAAGTGAGAAGAAAAATTTATTTACATGAGCATTCATTTATGCGAAAAGTATACTAATAGTAAATTGAATATATGTGACATATGTAATATATACATTTCGTCATAATCTGTCTAAAAGAAAAAATATAAGGATATGATATAGGGGTGAATGGCCGGAAAAATGTCCTAATGAGAGGAATAAGACAAGTGCTGACATTCAAAGCATAGAATACCTCAATATGGTTCAACAATTTTCCATGGAAGGCCAGTTTCATTGCATTCTAACCTCTCATCTAGGAGTAGAGAGGTGAACTGATCTGAATTCTATGAGAACGCTAACTAAGACCCCAAAGAAACTGATATCTAATGGCCTATTCAAGGCTTTGCAAGAAACATTCACCAACATATTACTCATACAATTGCTCTAAGACAACTCGACAAAGAGACATTTGACTAGTATCCCTACTGGACCTCTCCACATCCTGATAAATAATGTCACCTCAAGCCTGGTGAGAATTACTGAGAAAAGTACAAGGTTAGTTTCTATTATTAAAGTCATTTCTGTTTTGGAAACAACAAACCACCAGGTCCCGAATCTGCTTGGTCTTAATGCCATAAATGATGGGATTTAACATAGGTGGAATGAGAGTATAGACATTGGCCAGCAGAACGTGAACGTGGAGTGCGATGTGGCGTCCAAAGCGCTGAGTAAGGACTGAGAAGATCCCAGGCCCATAAAAGAGGATGATGACACAGACGTGGGAGCCACAAGTGTTGAGAGCTTTGTGGCGAGCATCTCGGGATGGGATGTGGAAGACAGCACGGAGAATAAGCATATATGAAACAAAAATTAGCACAACATCTAAGACCAAGGTGGACATTAGGACAAAAAAACCATACCAGATGTTTACTCGTATGTCATTACAGGAAATTTTGGCCAAGACAATGTGCTTACAAGTGGTGTTTGGGATGATGTTGCTTTTGCAGAAAGTCAGTCTTTTTAGAAGAAATATAACAGGGAAAACTGTCCCATAACTTCTCAGAAAGATTGTCGCACCGATTTTCCCAATCAGTGCATGTGTAAGAATAGCTGTGTATCTCAGCGGGTAGCATATGGCAATGTAGCGGTCAAATGCCATCACCAGCAGGATCCCTGACTCAGACATGAAAGTGGAAGTGAGGAAGAATATCTGAGTGATGCAACAATTCAGGGAGATCTTTCCAGCATGGAACCAATAGATGGCCAAAGCTTGAGGTACTGTGCACATGGAGAGAACAATATCTGTTCCGGCCAGCATGCTGAGGAAGAGGTACATGGGTTCATGGAGACTGCGTTTTGTGAGGATAATGAAGATGAGCAAGCTGTTCCCCAGCAGGGCGATGATGTAGGAAATGAAGAAGGGGATGGAAATCCACATGTGCTGGTCCTCAAGGCCAGGGATGCCCAGCAAGTGGAAGACTGTGTGGCTAACACCAGTGTGATTTAATGCAGTCATGCTCATGGAAATCTTTTAAGACTTCATCACCTATTTACAGAGACAGAGGAAAATTTGATTATCTGTATATATATATTTGATATTTCCAGGTGTTTTTAGTACCTACATGGTCCTGTTCTTGAGGATGTTAGGATTTCAATGCATATATGTAAATAAGATAAACAAGGTATGATAATACTTTCAACAATAAAGATAAATTTAAAAGCTGAAGTCTTAATCTCATAAATAAAATAAACCCTTATACAAGTACAGAAAATTAAATAATCTCTCTCTCTCTATAAAATCCTAATAGCAAATTGTCCCCTTGGGAGTTTGACCAGGTAGACCAAGAGTTCGATCGCTCGCTATGACATGTGCTGATCACAGCGGGTGGCGTGGAATGAAGGAAGGCCCCGATCGACCCTGATTGCCGGCCAGGCCTAGGGACCCTATGCATGCACGAATTTCCTGTACCAGGCCTCTAGTTAAATTAATGATTAACATCTTTGTGGTAAAAATTAAATTAATATGGGAACACAATGGAAAGGTTATTTCTGTCTATATGCATGTTGATTTTAAGAACTTATTTTTGATAAGTTCTTTGGAGATAGTTTAGGAGGCTAATATTTGATGGGAGTACCAAATAGAGAATGGAACTAGGTAATTTGGGAATTGAAGGAGAAATATTTGCCATGCAAATGCCAAATGTATTTAAAACTGCTTTCAGCTCTGTGTGGTTGCGATAGTATACATTTGGGTAATTGGAGAAAAGATGCCAGTCAAAACTGATTTGCTCAGAATAGAGATTAATCTGTGAGTTAAATGGTCAGCCATAATGAGTTAATAAACTGAAGAACGTTTTGGATATGTTAACCTGGCAGCTAGCGGATGACAGATTGGAAGGGAGAAAGCAAACAAAGACTGAAATGTCAGGACATTGTAACACTTGTCATAGTATTATAAATTGGATATATTTATACTGATGGACTGCTATCACAGTGAAATAGGACAAATTATTTTTTATCTCAATGTTAGGGACGAATATAAAAATGCTACCTATGGTACCCCATTGATGGCTTCTAACAGCACAGGGAAGTAGGTGTTTTCATCACCAATTTCCCCAAATAGGACTTTGAGGCTTATGAGTCTTATCACAGCTCTAAGACTATAAGATTTGAAGATTTTAAAAAGTTACTACATACGCTGTCATCTTCTGTGAATGGATTAAGGGGCAAATGGCCTGCTGAACTGAATGAAATTGAGAAGATCTTGAGACTACTGGGACGGGCTCCTGGGAGGAGAAGAACAAAGGCATTTCCTGAGTAGGTAGTGATGTCCTATCCTTTTTACTACAGAATGAAGAGCAGCAGTAATATAACATGGGTTTCAAAATAATGTATGCTTAACACCACTAATTTAGACAAGCATCGTCTTTTAAAAAGCATTTCTCCTATATCATTGTAATTACTTATTTACTGTTCATTTCCCAATTGAGAGTAGGCTCAGCATTCTATATACATTACTTCCCTAGTGTCCATTATGTCACCTGAAAGGGTAGATACTAAATTAAGATGTTTAAAATACATTTCCTTATAAACTGTAAAACTATGAAATTATCACTTTAAATAAATTGAAGATAATAAAATGCATGGAAAAGTTACATGTATTACTTCTCTTTGGATGATGTACCTTTATTCTTTGTGTTTTTTTTAAATTAAATTTTTACATACTGACACTATTTTTCACATAGATTACATACATACTCTATGTGAAACCTATTTATATTTTATAGATATGAAACCACATTTTAACATCTATACTAATAAAAGGGTAATATGCTAATTAGACTGGGTTGACCTGCCATATTCCAGACATCCAACTTCCTTCGGGACAAAGCCATGGTGGTGGGGGTTGAGACAGAGGCAGTTAGGGCTGATCAGGCCGGCAGGGGAGAGCAGTTAGGGGCAACTAGGCTGGCAGGGGAGGACAGTTGGGGGTGAACTGGCCAGCAGGGGAGGGCAATTGGGGGTGAACTGGCTGGCAGGGGAGGGCATTTGGGGGCAACCAGGCTGATAGGGGAGGGCAGTTGGGGATGACAAGGCCAGCAGGGGAGGGCAGTTGGGGATAACCAGGTTGGCAGGGGAGGGCAGTTGGGGGCATGAGGCAAGCAGGCAGGTGAGTGGTTAAGAGCCAGTGGTCCTGGATTGCAAGAGGGATGTCTGACTGCAGGGATTGGGCCTAAAACTGCAGTTGGACAACCCCCCAGGGGTCCTGGATTGTAGAGGGTGCAGGCTGGGCTGAGGATCACCCCCCATGCCTGGTCTCTAGTAGACTTATAAATATTTTAACATAACTGAACTGGCTGTAAAATATACAAGTTTATGCAACAACCATAATTTACTTAGCCATTTCATTATTATTAAGATGCAGTCTTTTAAAATTTTCAGTTGTTCAAGAACATAATGTTTATTAAAACATTTCATGCTTTATTAATAAACATTTGCTTGCTTGTTAATCTTAGTTATACATGAGTCCTTAAATATTATATAGTCAAATTATGACTTTTTTTGTTTCCTTTGTGTTCTTCAAAATCAAACATGAATTACATGTTTTAAAATATTGTTTCTATTTAACTTAGCATTTGAATTTTAAAATATTGTTTCTATTTAACTTAGCATTTGAATAATTTAAAAATGTCTGTTGATATAAAAATATAAAATAACAGAGGCATTTTAATTATCACTAATCATACCCATTAAGCTAAATAGTTCATAATTACAAAATGTTTTGTTCTTTATGCAGATTTTCATATATTTTATGCCTTACTTTTTTATGTAATGTTGTATAACAAGTATTTTTCTTTGGCATCAAGAACATTACATACATATTAAGATGAATAAATGTATAACATACTATTATGTGGTATACTCTATTTTAGTAAACTAGGAAAGATTCTGAAAATTTTTACTGCAAACTAGAAGAGAGTGACTGTGTCCTGCTGAATATGTGCTTTTTATGTGCAAAAAGTTTTTAAATGCACTTTTTAGAAATTCTAGAAAATTCATGTTTTCCAAAATTTGAATGGAATCCAATAGCAAAATGAGAATTTAAGGTACCATTTTTCATCATTCTATTTTTTCATGTTTAATCATACAAATTAATAAAGTGAAATTCACTCTTTTTAGTTTACATTTCTGAGTTTCAATGAACATGCAACTACCACAATAAAATACAGAATTGTTCCATCACCCTCCCAAAAAACACCCATGGGCACCCTTTTAGTCAACTCCCACCAGCCCTTGTAGCCTTTTATCTGTTTTCTGGGCTTACAATTCTGTCTTTTCCAAAATGTCTTACAAATGGAGGCATGCTCCGTGTACCTTTTGCAGTCTGGGTTGCTTCACTTCACCTAATGCATTTGAATTTTTCTATGTTGTACTTGTATTAATAGTTCATTCCTTCATTGCTGACAGTATTCCATTATATGGATGTACCAGATTAAGTCATTCATTTTCCAGTTAGAGTACATTTGGATTGCTTTCAGGTTCTGATGATTACAAATAACGATGTTAAAATTTCATATATTTGATATGAAGTAAAAACTAAATTACACTTCATTTGGCTAAAAACCTAAGTCTAGCCCTGGCCTGTGTTTCTCATTAGTAGATTGTAGGCACACCGATGGAAGGGTCTCGAGTTCGATTCCCAACCAAGGGCAGGTACCTGGGGTTGCAGGTTCAATCCCTATCTTGGTCTGGGCATGTGTGGGAGGTAAGCAATCAATGTATGTCTCTCTCACATCAATGCTTATCTCTCTTTCTCTCCTTCTTCCTTCCTTCCACTTTCTCTAAAATCAATGGAAAAAATATCCTCGGGTGAGTATTTAAAACAAATCTCAGTCTAAGATTGCCAGGTCATAGGATAAGCATATGTCTAACTTTATTTAAAAATTGCCCAATTTTTCCAAAGTGCCAATTTTGTGAATTTCCAACAGCAATGTATGAGCTGCCATTGCTTCACATCCTCATCAGGAACAGGTACTCTTTTTTTAAAAAAAGACACACATATATCTTATTTTATTGATTTCAGAGAGGAAGGGAGAAGGAGAGAGATATGGAAACATCAGTGAAGAGAAAGAATCACTGATATGCTGCCTCTTGCATGTCCCCCCCTGGGGATCGAGCCTGCATCCCGGGCATGTGCCTCTGACTGGAATTGAACTTGGGACCTTCAGTCTGGGGGCTGAAGTTCTGTCCACTGAACCAAACCGGCTAGGGCCTGGCACTATCTTTTTAAAAATTTAAGCATTCTAATAGGCTGTTAAAGATACATCATTGTAGTTTATTTTACATCTCCATACTTTAAATACATAGGCAAATACAAAACCCTGATCAGTAGTATTTTCCAATTTCTGCAGTGTATATTCTCCTACCATGGTCTTGTTCCAGCTGCCCACATGATGTCAGTGAATGTGGAGTCTGCAAGCAATGGGCACAAATGAGTCAGTACAAGTGGCTCTAGCACACAACTGATTTTGTCTCTTCAATTCTGTCTATTTATTTCTAGACAATGGTCCTAATATTGTCCACCACCTACTGTAGGTCCTGTAGCATCTAATCTGGAGAGGGCATTCTTGCCTGAAATTTCATCCCACAGGAAAAAAAAAAATCACTCACCTGCTTTAAACCGAGTTCTCATGGGCTAGATGAGGCGAGGCACAAGGTCTCCGAGTGACTGGCGCCAGGGCCCTGAGATTTTATGTATTTGCCTGAGGGCCTCAGAGGCAGCTGTTATTCCAGAGAGTCCAGATTTAGAGCTGTCCTTTCAACAACATCTCCTTCCTCCCACACATGGGATCAAGTCATTATGGCTCTTCAAGTCTTTTCTTTGCACATCCCTTTGTTATTTGCGTTCATGTACTTATTTCTAATAAATTGTTAGCATTACCACAATTTACTCCTGTTTCTATTTTAATGCCAATTAGTAAATATTAATCCTGTTCTCAGTCAGCACAATTATGAAAATCAACATAATTTAAAAACAGATAACAAAAGTGTTCCTTGGTAATGTAGAGAAATGAAGTAAATTTATGCTACATTTTGTTAAGTCAATACAACTTTGGGGTTTGTAATAATGTTTTAAGTATTTACATGAAAATACTTGAATAACTTTTGGAAAGTGTACTTGCACTACTTAATGCGAATCAAGGTCAACTATGAAAATCACTCTGTATCATCTTTTCCTTTGGCTACCAAATGATCTACATTTAATTTTCAGTTATCTTATTCAGCTCTGCTTCTGGTAAATGTATCTCCACTTTTTCGTATCTTTTTATTTTTATTTAATTAAGCCAAGTAACTGTATATATAAATACTTGTATATGCCTAAGAAATATATTTTTATCTGTGCATTATGTTTAAACTATAGCATTCTAGTCAAAATGATATAAGAAGGTGATCCAGAATTCTACTTCCACTTAATTTATACACTGAGTGGCCAGGTTATTATGATCTCTGAATGCATAATAATCTGGCCACTCAGTATATATATATACACACACATACACACACACACATACATACATACTAGCGGCCTGAAATTAGTGCAAGAGGGTTGTCCCTCAGCTCGTCCTGCACCCTCTCCAATCTGGGACCCCTCGGGGGATGTCCAATTGATGGTTTAGCCCTGATCCCTGTCTCTCTCGCAATCCGGGACCGTTGGCTCCTAACCGCTCACCTGCCTGCCTGCCTGAATGCCCCTAACCATTCTGCCTGCTGGCCTGCTTGCCCCCAACTGCCCACCCCCGCCGGTCTGATTGTTCTCAACTGCCCTCCCCTGCTGGCCTCATGGCCCCCAACTGCCCTCCCCTGCCGGCCTCATGGCCCCCAACTGTTCTCCACTGCTTTCCCTGCCAACCTGATTGCCCCACCTGCCCCCCTTGCCAGTGTGCTCGCATCCAACTCCTCCCCCACAGCTAGCTCACCCCCAACTTCCCCCTGCCAGCCTGATTGCTGCCAACTGCCCCCTATGCCGGCCTGATTGCCCCCAACTGCCCCCCCCCCATCAGCCAGCTCGCCCCTAACTGCCACCCCTGCTGGCCTGCTCACCTCCAACTGCCCCCCCTTCCAGTCAGCTCACCCCCAACTGCAGGGGAGGGCAGTTGTGGGGGACCAGGCCTGCAGGGGAGGGCAGCTGGAGGTGAGCAGGCCAGCAGGGGAGGACAGTTAGGGGCGACCAGACTGGCAGGGGAGGGCAGTTAGGGATGAGCAGGCCAACAGGGGAGCAGTTAGGTATTGATCAGGCTGGCAGTGGAGTGGTTAGGGGTTATCAGGCTGGCAGGCAGAAGCGGTTAGAAGCAATCAGGCAGAGGCAGGCAAGCTGTTGGGAGCCAGCAGTCCTGGATTGTGATAGGGATGTCCGACCACCTGTTTAGGCCCAATCCTACCTGGATCAGGCCTAAATGGGTGGCTGAACATCCCTCAAGCCCTGCCCCCCCGTGCACGAATTTTGTGCACTGGGCCTCTAGTATGTGTGTGTGTGTGTATATATATATATATATATATATATATATATATATATATATATATAGTATATATGCCTGTTCTCATATATTTACCCATTCATAGGTTGATGGACAATCAGGCTATTTCCATGTATTGTAACTGTAAATAATGCTACAACATTATGGGAATGCAGATATCTCTACAAGTTCCTGATTTTAATTTCTTTGGATGTACACTCAGAAATGGAATTGCTGAATCATATGGTAGTTTTATTTTTAACTAGAGGACTGGTGGATGAAATTCGTGCACGGGGGTGTGTATCCCTCAGCCCAGCCTGCACCCTTTCCAATCTGGAACCCCTCGAGGGATGTTCGACTGCCCTTTTAGGCCTGATCCCAGTAGGATTGGGCCTAAAAGGGCAGTTGGACATCCCTCTCACAATCCAAGACTGCTGGCTCCCAACTGCTCGCCTGCCTGCCTTCCTGATTGACCCTAACTGCTTCTCCCTGCCAGCCTGATCACCCCCTAACTACTCCCCTGCCAGCCTGATTGATGCCTAACTGCTCCCCTGCAGGCCTGGTCACCCCTAACTGCCCTCCCCTGTAGGCCTGGTCCCCCCCAACTGCTCTCCCCTGAAGGCCTGTGTGTCCCTCCCCCCATCAGCCCTTCCCTTATGGCCCGGTAGCCCCCAACTTCCCTCCCCTGCCAGCCTGGTCACCCCTAACTGCCATCCCCTGCAGGCTTGATCGCCCCCAACTGCCCTCCCTTGCAAGCCTGGTCCCTCCCAACTGCCCTCCCCTGCTGGCCATCTTGTGGTGGCCATCTTGTGTCCACATGGAGGTAGCCATCTTTGACCACATGGGGACAGCCACCTTGTGTGTTGGAGTGGTGGTCAATTTGCATATTACTGTTTTATTAGATAGGATAGAGGCCTGATGCATGGGTGGGAGCTAGCTGGTTTGCCCTGAAGGGTGTCCCGGATCAGGGTGAGGGTTCCCTTGGGGTATGGGATGGCCTGGGTGAGGGGCTTGTGGTGGTTTGCAGGCTGGCCACACCCCCCCGGCTACCCATGTGGAGGCCCTGGTATCTGGGATTTATTTGTCTTCTATAATTGAAACTTTGTAGCTTTGAGTGGAGGCCTGGGCCAGCCAGGGTGTGCGAAAAGCTTGGCTTCCTCCATCGCTGGGGAAACCTAAGCCTCCTGCTCGCTCTGTGGCTGCAGCCATCTTGGTTGGGTTAATTTGCATACTTGCTCCTGATTGGCTGGTGGGTGTAGCGGAGTGATGCTTAATTTGCACATTACTCTTTTATTAGATAGGATGTTTTGAGGAACATCCATACTGTTTTCCATATTGATTGTACCATTTAGCATTCCACCAATAGTGCACAAGGATTCCCTTTTCCCACGTGTTCTCATGGCTCCTCGTGCGGTTCCACCAGAGCCTAGGCTAGTGTCTTCCATCTGTGAATCTGCTTAACAAACCTAATCATTATGGGAATGTAATATAAACTACAATGATGTACCTTTAACAACCTATTAGAATGCTTAACTTGAAAAAAAAAACACCAAGTTCTGATAAGGATGTGGAGTAATGGCAGCTCATACTTTGCTGGTGGAAATTCACAAAAGTATTGGGACTTTGGAGAAATTGGGCAATTTTTAAGTAATGTTAAATACATGCTCAGCTTAAAATCTGGCAATCTTAGATTGAGATTTTTCTTTTAAATCCTCACCCAGGGATATTTTTTACCCATTGATTTTTTTCTTTTTTATTGTTTAAAGTATTATATATAGTAGTACATATATCTCCTTTTTTTCCCCCATTGACCTTCCCCAGCCTCCCCTACCCCCTGTCGCATGCCCTCATCCCACCCCTACAGTGTCTAGGGTCCATTGGTTGTGCTTATATGCATGCATACATATAAAAATACATGACCTCTTTCCCCCACTCCCCAATACTCCCCAGCCTTCCTGCTGTAATTTGGCATTCTGTTCAGCGCTTTACTGCCTCTGTATCTATCTTTTTGTCCATCAGGTTATAATGTTCTTTATTTTCCATAAATGAGTGAGATCATGTGGTATTTTTCTTTCATTGCCTGGCTTATTTCACTTAACATAATGCTCTCCAACTTCATCCATGCTGCCGCAAATGGTAAGAATTCCTTCTTTTTTATAGCAGTGTAGTATTCCATTCTGTAGATGTACCATAGTTTTTTAATCCACTCATCTGCTGATTGGCATTTAGGCTGTTTCTAAATCTTAGCTATGGTGAATTGTGCTGCTATGAACATAGGGTTGCATATATCCTTTCTGATTGGTGCCTCTAGTTTCTTGGAATATATTTCTAGAAGTGGGATTACTGGGTCAAATGGAAGTTCCATTTTCAGTTTTTTGAGGAAACTCCATACCGTTCTCCACAGTGGCTGCACCAGTCTGCATTCCCAATCAGCAATGCAGGAGGGTTCCTTTTTCTCCACATCTTTGCCAGCACTTGTCGTTTGTTGATGATTGTGATTCTGACAGGTGTGAGATGGTACTGCATTGTCATTTTAATTTGCATCTCTCGGATAATTAGTGATTTTGAGCATGTTTTCATATGTCTCTTGGCCTTCCTTCTGTCTTTTTTTCAAAAAGAGTCTATTTAGGTCCGTTGCCCATTTTTTTTTATTGAATCATTTATCTTCCTTTTATTAAGTTGTACAAGTTGCCTGTAGATGTTGGAGATTAAACCTTTATCAGTGATAACATTTGCAAATGTTCTCCCATACAGTGGGCTTTCTTGTTGTTTTGTTGATGGTTTCTTTTGCTGTGCAAAAGTGTTTTTTTGTGTTTTTTTTAATATATATTTTATTGATTTTTTACAGAGAGGAAGGGAGAGAGAAAGAGAGTTAGAAACATCTATGGGAGAGAAACATCGATCAGCTGCCTCCAAACACCTCCTACTGGGGATGTGCCTGCAACCAAGGTACATGCCCTTGACCGGAATCGAACCCGGGACCTTTCAGTCTGCAAGCTGACGCTCTATCCACTGAGCCAAACCAGTGAGGGCTGTGCAAAAGCTTTTTTTAAAACTATATTTTATTGATTTTTTACAGAGAGGAAGGGAGAAGGATAGTTAGAAACATCGATGAGAGAGAAACATCGATCAGCTGCCTCCTGCACACCTCCCACTGCGGATGTGCATGCAACCAAGGTACATGCTTTTGACTGGAATTGAACCTGGGATCTTTCAGTCCGCAGGCCGATGCTCTATTCACTGAGCCAAACCAGTTAGGGCTGTGCAAAAGCTTTTTATTTTGATGTAGTCCCATTTGTTTATTTTCTCTTTAGTTTCCATTGCCCTAGGAGCAGTATCAGTGAAGAAATTGCTTCGGCATTATGTAGTGAACCCCTTTTACATCCCGCATGGTTCAGGGTTCGGGTTTAGGGTTCGGACTCTGGAGGAGGCCGCACACAAATGAAAGAGACTAGACAAGCAAGTATAAATTTTTGAATTGGGGACTCCGCCTTGCTCTGGCCTTCTGATCCCTTTTATTCAGGTTTTGGGATACACCCAGGCAATTCCAATAATAGCCAATCAGCAAGGATTTACATAAAACTAAAAGGTGGAAGTTGCTTTAGCTACCATTGTCTTAACTAAACAGTGGTGGTTGGCTCTGACCTTTCAGAGCTTCAAGGTTGACCAGCCTTCCGGGTTCCTTGTCCACACCTCTCTGGTGGCAAAGACAATGGGCGGCTTCCAACAGGCAAATGTCTGAGATTTCTCTGCCTGTGGATTCCTCTAGTATTTTTATGGTTTCCTGTCTTATGTTTAAGTCCTTTATCCATTTTGAGTTTATTTTTGTGTATGGCGTAAGTTGGTGGTCTAGTTTCATTTTTTTGTATGTATCCATCCAATTTTCCCCATACCATTTATTGAAGAGACTGTCTTGACTCCATTGTATGTTCATGTCTCCTTTGTAAAATATTAATTGAGCATAGTGGTTTGGGTGGATATCTGGGTTCTCTGTTTTATTCCATTGTTCTGTATGTCTGTTCTTGTGCCAGTACCAGGCTGTTTTGAGAACAGTAGCTTTGTAACAGAGCTTGAAATCTGGTATTGAGATCCACCTACTTTATTCTTCTTTCTCAGGATTGCTGCGGCTATTCAGGGTCTTTTTTTATTCCAAATGAATTTTTGGAGAGTTCTTTCTAGGTCTGTGAAATATGCGTTGGTATTTTAATGGGGAGTGCATTGAATCTATAGATTGCTTTGGGTAGTATGGACATTTTAATAATGTTGATTCTACCAATCCATGAACATGGTATGTTCTTCCATCTGTTTACGTCTTCCTCTATCTCTTTTTTCAGTGTCCTGTAGTTTTCCGCGTATAGGTCTTTTACCTCCTTAGTTAAGTTTATTCTTAGGTATCTTAATTATTTTGGTGCAATGGTAAATGGGATTGCTTTCTTAGTCTCTCTTTCTGTAAGTTCACTATTGGTGTATAGAAATGCCATAGATTTCTTGGCATTAATTTTGTATCCTGCTACATTGCCGAATTCATTTATTAAGTCTAATAGTTTTTTGATGGAGTCTTTTGGGTTTTTTATGTACAATATCATGTCATCTGCAAATAAGGACAGCTTTACTTCTTTTTTTCCAATTTGAATGCCTTTTATTTCTTCTTGTCTAATTTCAATGGATAATACTTCCAGTATTATGTGGAACAAGAGTGGTGATAGTGGGCATCCATGTCTTCTTCCTGTTCTTAGGGGAAATGGTTTTAGTTTTTGCCCATTGAGTATGATGTTGGTTGTGGGTTTATCATATATGGCTTTTATTATGTTGAGGTATGATCCTTCTATTCCCACCTTGCTGAGAGTTTTTATCAAGAAAGGGTGTTGGATTTTGTCAAATGCTTTTTCTGCATTAATTGATATGACTATGTGGTTTTTATCTCTCAATTTGTTTATGTGATGTATCACGTTTATTGATTTGCGGATATTGTACCATCTTTGCATCCCTGGGATAAATCCTACTTGGTCATGGTGTATGATCTTTCTGATGTACTTCTGGATCCGATTTGCTAGAATTTTGTTGAGGATTTTGGCATCTATGTTCATGAAGAATATTGGCCTATAATTCTCTTTCATTGTGTTGTCTTTATCTGGTTTTGGTATTAGGGTGATGCTGACTTCATAAAAGGGCTTGGAAGTGTTCCTTCCTCTTCAATTTTTTGGAATAGTCAGAGGAGGATAGGTTTTAGTTCTTCCTTGAATGTTTGGTAACACTCCCCTGTGAAGCCATCTGGCCCTGGGCTTTTGTTTGCTGGAAGCTTCTTGATGACTGCTTCAATTTCTTTTATAGTGATTGGGCTATTGAGGTGTTTAGATTCTTCCTGATTGAGTTTTGGAAGGTTGTATTTTTTTTAGGAATATGTCCATTTCCTCTAGGTTGTCCTGTTTGTTGGAATAGAGTTGTTTATAGTATTTTTTAACCTTTGTATTTTTGTGGGGTCTGTTGTTATTTCTCCACTTTCATTTCTGACTTTGTTTATTTGGGTCCTCTCTCTTTGCTTCTTGGTGAGCCTGGCTAGAGGTTCATCAATCTTGTTTATCTTCATCCATTGATTTTAGAGAAAGTTGAAAGAAGGGAGAAGGAGAGAGAGAGAAACATCAATCTAAGAGAGACACACATTGATTGGTTGCCTCCCACACCTTCCCCAACCAGGGCAGAGTTCGAACCTGCAACCCAGGTACCAGCCCTTGACTGGGAATCAAACTCGAGAACCTTCTGTCTGTGTGTCCACACTCTAACCAATGAGAATCACAGGCCAGGGCTAGACTTAGGTTTTTAGCCAAATGAAGTGTAATTTAGTTTTTACTTCATATCAAATATATAAAATTTTAACATCTTTATTTGTAATTATCAGAACCTGAAAGCAATCCAAATTTATGTACTCCAGCTGGAAAATGAATGACTTAATCTGGTACATCCATATAATGGAATACTGTCAGCAATGAAGGAATGAACTATTAATACAAGTACAACATAGAAAAATTCAAATGCATTAGGTGAAGTGAAGCAACCCAGACTGCAAAGGGTATGCACAGCATGACTCCATTTATAAGACATTTTGGAAAAGACAGAATTGTAAGCCCAGAAAACAGATAAAAGGCTACAAGGGCTGGTGGGAGTTGACTAAAAGGGTGCCCATGGGTGTTTTTTGGGAGGGTGATGGAACAATTCTGTATTTTATTGTGGTAGTTGCATGTTTATTGAAACTCAGAAATATAAACTAAAAAGAGTGAATTTCACTTTATTAATTTGTATGATTAAACATGAAAAAATAGAATGATGAAAAATGGTACCTTAAATTCTCATTTTGCTATTGGATTCCATTCAAATTTTGGAAAACATGAATTTTCTAGAATTTCTAAAAAGTGCATTTAAAAACTTTTTGCACATAAAAAGCACATATTCAGCAGGATACAGTCACCCTCTTCTAGTTGCAGTAAAAATTTTCAGAATCTCTCCTAGTTTACTAAAATAGAGTATACCACATAATAGTATGTTATACATTTATTCATCTTAATATGTATGTAATGTTCTTGATGCCAAAGAAAAATACTTGTTATACAACATTACATAAAAAAGTAAGGCATAAAATATGTGAAAATCTGCATAAAGAACAAAACATTTTGTAATTATGAACTATTTAGCTTAATGAGTATGATTAGTGATAATTAAAATGCCTCTTTGTTATTTTATATTTTTATACCAACAGACATTTAAAAATTATTCAAATGCTAAATTAAATAGAAACAATATTTTAAAATAATATAATTCATGTTTGATTTTGAAGCACTTGTGAAGAACACAAAAGAAACAAAAAAAGTCATAATTTGACTATATAATATTTGACTGATGTATAACTAAGATTAATAAACAGGCAAAATAAGGAAATGTTTTAATAAACATTATGTTCTAGAACAATGGGAAATTTTTAAATAGACTGCATGTTAATAATAATGAAATGGCTAGGTGAATTATAGTTCTTCCTTAAACTTTTATATTTTACCGCCAATTCAGTTATGTTAAAAATTATGTTAAAATGCTTATAAGTCTATGTGAAAATGTAGTTTTATATTTGTAAAACTGTAAGTAGATTTTACATAGAATATGTATGTAATCTATGTGAAAAATAGTATCAGATGTGTAAAAGTCTAATTAAAAACAAAAAAGGTACATCACATGAAGAGAAGTAATAAATTTAACTTCTCTATGTATTTTATTATCTTCAATTTATTTAAAGTGATAAATTCATAGCTTTATAGTTTACAAAGAAATGTATTTTAAACATCTTAACTTAGTGTCTACTCTTTCAGATGACATAATGGACATTAGGAAAGTAACGTATATAGAATGCTGAGCTTGCTCTCAACTGGGAAATGAACAGTAAAAAAGTAATTAAAATTTATACAGAAAAATGCTTTTTAAAAGCATATGCTTGTCTAAATTATATATGGCACATAGTTGTATGATTGCAGTAGAGAGATAATAAAAATGCCTGCAGAGGTGTACAGTTTTAGCATGAGATTATATCTGCATTAATTTGCTAAGTGAGAAAGGTGCATTCTAGAAGAGTAGGTGGAATGTAGTTCAATTTAAATTTTTTATTTACCGGCATACAGATATACAGTAGAAAATAAATAGCAATCTGTTGTAAAATGTTAGCAGTAAATACCTCGAATTTGAAAAAATGGGTTTTTGTACATATTTTATTTCTGCTATACTGTGCAGTGGTTCTCAACCTTTCTAATGTCGCAACCCTTTAATACAGTTCACGTTTTGTTGACCCCCAACCATAAAATTATTTTTGTTGCTACTTCATAACTGTAATTTTGCTACTGTTAATGAATCGTAATGTAAATATCTGTGTTTTCCGATGGTCTTAGGCGACCCTGCTAGCAGTTCTCAACCTGTACAGTTATGAAGTAGCAACGAAAATAATTTTATGGTTGGGGGTCACCACAACATGAAGAACTGTATTAAAGGGTCACGGCATTAGAAAGGTTGAGAACTATAAGGTGAGATGAGTGAGGAGTTTCTCAAATGAGAGAATGCTTCACTGTGTCAGATGGTGCTGATGTGTCAAGACCTTGTCTGATGTTACTATTATTATTATTATTGTTATTATTATTATTTTAATTCTCACTTGAGGATATGTTTATTGATTTTAGAGTATGAGAGAGAGACAGAGACAGAGTACTGACCATTGGATTTGGCAATGTGGAGGTTACTGTGCCAGGCTGTGCCATGGCATAGGAAAACTGTCTGACTAGGGTGAGGTTAAGAAAAACAGAAAAAAACTATTGACTCTTGAATGTAGAGACAACTCTTTCAAAGTCTTTTACTGTGATGGAGAGAGAGAAAGAAGATCAGGAAGAGGAAGAGTAGAAGGAGGGGAAGGAGCAAGAGGGGAGGGGAAGAGGATGAAGGCAGCAGAAAAGCTGTAGGGGAATAGGATGCCAGAATGTTTTTGCTTGATCTCTCCCTCCTTCCTCTCTCCTAACCTCATCACCACATCAAGACATGAAAAAAACCAGAAAGAATAATCTAACATTATCCATAATTGATCTCTTTTAAAATACTTCTTTAGAGTTATAGACTAGGAATGAATTAAAAAGGTGAACTGGTTTATTTTTCAGAGTCTGAGATAGCTCTATTATTATTACTATTACTATTATTACTATTATTATTATTATTATTATTTTAATTCTCACTTGAGGATATGTTTATTGATTTTAGAGTATGAGAGAGAGACAGAGACAGAGTACTGACCATTGGATTTGGCAATGTGGAGGTTACTGTGCCAGGCTGTGCCATGGCATAGGAAAACTGTCTGACTAGGGTGAGGTTAAGAAAAACAGAAAAAAACTATTGACTCTTGAATGTAGAGACAACTCTTTCAAAGTCTTTTACTGTGATGGAGAGAGAGAAAGAAGATCAGGAAGAGGAAGAGTAGAAGGAGGGGAAGGAGCAAGAGGGGAGGGGAAGAGGATGAAGGCAGCAGAAAAGCTGTAGGGGAATAGGATGCCAGAATGTTTTTGCTTGATCTCTCCCTCCTTCCTCTCTCCTAACCTCATCACCACATCAAGACATGAAAAAAACCAGAAAGAATAATCTAACATTATCCATAATTGATCTCTTTTAAAATACTTCTTTAGAGTTATAGACTAGGAATGAATTAAAAAGGTGAACTGGTTTATTTTTCAGAGTCTGAGATAGCTCTATTATTATTACTATTACTATTATTACTATTATTATTATTATTATTATTTTAATTCTCACTTGAGGATATGTTTATTGATTTTAGAGTATGAGAGAGAGACAGAGACAGAGAGAGAGGAAGAGAGAGGAGAGAGGGAGGAAACATTGATATGAGAAAGAAACATTAATTCGTTTGCCTCCTTGACCCTGACCAGGGATTGAACCCACCACCTAGGCATGTGCCTCGACTAGGACTTCAACCTCCAACCTTTTAGTGTATGGGATGACACTCCAACCAACCAAGTCACCCAGGCAGGACCAATATATTATTATTGATCAGAGATGTGAAAATATATGTTCCCAAGCTCACCTGTGGATTTACTTCAGAAACTTACACTCAGTGAGACATTTATCTAGTCTCAACTGTTCCTTAATCTAGTAGGGGTTCCAAAGCTCACCTCATAACTGTTGGGAAAACAGTAGCTTGGTTTCCATTCTCAAAATCATATTTCTTTTGGGAAGAAGACATGAGTCATCTGATCCCTGATTTGTTTGGTCTTGATCCCATAAATGACGGTGAAGCATCCATCTTATATAAAAACTGCTGTTTTAAATTTTAACCCTGCTTTTTGGCTTCTGTAAATGCTTGCTTGTTTGAATAATAAGGAAAATAAGACTACTCCCACTTCTGAGAGGCCATTAAAACTTCCCCAGATGAAATTATGAGTGCTGGCACCAGGCCAAGGCTTTGGTTGAGGTCTCAAAGCCACAGCACATAGGGGCTCTTTAAGAACTTGCAAAGGGGGCCGGAAACACCCCATATTTGGGAGTCAAAGAAGGTAAAAACATATAAATAGGGAAAGTTCCTCCATGTTGGGGCCCAGAATTTGAGAGACATTTTCCTCTGGACCCGCGCGTAATAAATGTAACTCCATCTCTCTAAGTATTGCTTGGTTCTTCTCCGGTTTTCTGTAATAATGGGATTCAGCATAGGAGGAACCAGAATGCAGACACTGGCCAGCAGTACATGGATATGGGGTGAAATGTGCCGTCCAAACCGGTAAGTGAGGCTGAGAAGATGATAAAAGTGAATAATGACACAGACATGGGAACCACATGTGTTGAGAGCTTGTGACGAGCATCTTGGGAAAGGATGAGAAAGACAGCACGGAGAATAAGCATATATGAAACACAAATTAGCATAACATATAAAATCACTGTTGACATTAGGACAAAAAGTCCATACCAGATGTTATTTGTATGTCATCACAGGAAAATTTGGCCAACCCAATGTGCTCACAAACAGTGTGTGGAAGAATGTTACTTCTGCAAAACTTCAGTCTTTTCAGAAGAAATACTATGGGGAATATTGTACTATAACTTCTCAGAAAGATGGACCAATTTTTCCAATCAGTGTATGTATAAGAATGGTGTTGTATCTCAGTGGGTAGCATATGGAAATGTGGTGGTCAAATGCCATCATCAGCAAGATCCCTGACTCAAAGACAAAGGTGGAATTGATGAAGAATACCTGAACAATGCAGCGATCCAGGGAATCTCCTGAGCATGGAACTAGAAGATGGCCAAGGCCTGAGGTACTGTGCATGTGGAGAGGACAATGTCTGCTGTGGCCAGCATGCAGAGGAAGAGGTACACGGGGTCATGAAGACTACGCTTGGTGAGGATAATGAAGATGAGTAAGCTGTTCCCAAGCAAGGCGATGACATAGGAAATGAAGAAGGGGATGGAAATCCACATGTGCTTGTTCTCAGCTCCAGGGATACCCAGAAAGTGGAAGACAGTGTGACTAACACCAGTGTGGTTTAAGGTAGTTATACCTGGAGCATATGACCTGGGACTTCACCTTCTATTTACAGACATAGTCAACATTTCCAATTGTACTCAAACCTTATGGCACCCAATTCTTTTCCATAGCCAGTGGTCCAGGAAAACTAGGATGAAAAAAGAAATAGGGTATTGTCTTTTTTTTTTTTTTTTTTTTTAGTGAAGCAATAATTTTACAGAAAAGATAGATATTTATTTAGCCAATAAAATAATAACCTAAGTGAACATGTTAATTGTAAATAAAGCTACTATAGGAACCTAATTGAGGGGGTAATTCAGCCCATTTAGCTGTAGGATGTCAAGTGAATTAGGTGGAGAATGGGATGAAGTCGTCTTGGAGTTTAAGGATTGACTATTGTCATATAAATATTTAATTCATTTAAAACATATTACAATCCTGTGTGATTGTGTGATCGCAGCTACTATGCAATGGTAAAAAGATCAAAACAGAAGTATATTGTTTGGTTACAAATTAAAGAGCTTGGATGCTATCCTAGCAGGAGGTCATCAACAACCTTCAGCTTTAAATTGGATTGGAGAGCATTAGATATTACTCTGCTTACTTAACATCAGACAAGGTCTTAATATTCTCAAATGTTTACCTTAGGCCCCATAGCCCTTTAATATATATAGGATACTCTCATTTTTACTTCCTAGAAGATTACCCCACACCAATACATACCTTATTCATCTGCTTCAAATGTAGTCTTTATATCCTAGAGCATGATGAATCAAGCAGGTCTCTGAGTTTTGGGCTCCACAGAGCAGAGAGTTTTATGTATTTGCCTGAAGACTCCAGGAAAAGCCAGTTTCTCGGGGAACTCAGATTTACTTCAACAACAACCCTTCTTTCACATACACATGGGTCAAGTTATTATGGCTCTTTATATCTGCCAACCCCACTCATCCTATACAACTCTATCCCTGGATTGGGTGTGCACATATATTATTTCCAATAAATAAAATATTAGGATCATTACACCAAATATTTCTGTTTCTGTTTTCATGAGAAATAGTAAATATTAATACTATTTCGATCAGCACAAATAAGTTGACTATAAGATATGGAGATTATTTTAAAAACACTTATTCCTGCAAGGTTTTCATTGTGATTTTGATAAATTTAAAATGAAATTTGTACCTGAACATATGTAATATTAAGAAGAAGGAGCTCCCTGGTTTGGCTCACTAGTTAGAGTGTTGGTGTCACAGCTTTGATTCTGGTCAAGGACTTGCACCCTGGCTGCAGGCTTGATCCCAGGCCATGGTCAGGGCATGTGGGGGAGGCAACCAATTGATTGGTCTCTCTCACATGGATGTTTCTCTTTCTTTGTCTCTCTCCCTTTCTTCCTCTCTCTCTCTCGCTCAAAAAAAAAAAAAATTTTTTTTTTCAATGAAAAAAATATCTTTGGGTGAGAATCCTATCTGATAAAGCAGGAACATGCAAATTGACCATAACCCCATGACAAAGATGGCGGTGCCCATGGCCAATAAGGAGGGGATATGCAAATTGACTGTCACTCTGCAACCAAGATGGCGGCTGGGCCGGGGTGCAGGCATTTTGCCCCACATTACCTGCGGAGGGCATCTGGGCCTGCTTCATTGCCACTGCCATGGGGGGCCAGAGGAGCAGAGACACAAACCTGCAGGGGGGCCCGGCACCCAGCAGCCTCGAGCCCCAAGGCAGCAGTGGCACTGGGACCACAGTGGAGACAAAAACCTGCAGGAAACCTGTGGAAAGGGAGATAAACTATCATAACTTTATCTCCCTTTCCACAAGATGAGAAAACTGATCCTGATTTATTTAGTGATATGGCCCACACCTTTCTACAAGCACAGGGTATGTTATGACCACTCCCAGGAAGGTCTGGTCAGAATACTGTCTCCAGGGAATAGCGCTATTGTGGCAAATCATCTAAGAGAGAAAACAAGCTTTTGTTGGGTTTATTTTGAGGGTCAGAGAACATGCTACCCCAACATATGCCGTGTTTTTATATTGATGATCTTGAGCTGCAGATGCTTGAAAAACATTAAATGCAAGGAGAGGCTTTCACTGAAGTCTCCTGATCTGCCTAAAATCAGACCCCCCTAAAGGAGTTTAAATGTCATAGGTCCCCTCGATGGGAAAAGTGTCATCAGCCAGCGAAGACTGACTCCTGTCACGGGACAGGAGACTACAAGTTGACATCACACCCAAACTTTGTTACAAACTATCTCCCCCAACCCCCATTCATCTTTCCTAAAAATCATTTACTCTCCTCTAAGAGGCCTACATCTCCCAACCCCTTTCCCTAGGAAGAAGGTTTTTCAATCTGGATTCTAAGCCACCTTGGGGGAGTTATTCATTTTTCCCTGGGATATCCTACATATACACGAGGTACACATGTTAATGAACTTCTGTTTTTCTCTTGGTGATCTGTCTTTCATTACAAGGGCCTCTGCTAATAACTCAGAAGGGTAGAGGAAAACTATTTTTCCTCCTCTATAATTGTATCTCGGGAAATCAAGTTTCAGGCTGAACAGTGAGGTTGGCTGAAGTGCCAAGCAGTCCCGGCTGAGGGGAGAGAAGCTTCTAGGGGGAAATCAATGATATTGGCATCAAAGTAGAACAGAGGGCACATGCATGGTTAATGGTGGGAGTTTAAAGTGGTTCAACAGTTTTGGAGGATTTGGCAAAATCCATAGAAATGTTCAAGGTACATCCAAGAGTCTTATTCTAGGAATCTCATCTGCTGAGATAAAGTATGAGTGCATAAGCCCTGGTCAGAACCCAGGATGCTACTGTGGGTTCCCCTTCCATGATAGGAAAACCTGTTATCAACCTGCATTTTTAGGACAAGGTGGCATCTATCTATACTAATAGAAGGATAATATGCTAATTAGACTGAACATCTTCCGGACGACCTTCCAGACAAAGCCATGGTGGCGGGGCGGAGGCAGAGGTGGTTAGAGGTGATCAGGCAGGCAGGGGAGAGCAATTAGGGGGAATCAGGCCAGCAGGGGAGAGCAGTTAGGGGGATCAGGGCAGTGGACAGGTGAGCAGTTAGGAGCCAGCAGTCCAGATTGGAGAGGGTGCAGGCCAGGCTGAGGAACTCCCCCCCATCCCTGTGCACAAATTTCATGCACCAGGCCTCTAGTTAATAAATAAAAGAGAAAAAAAAAAAGAAGCCAACAGAGAGGAAGAGTGAAATCCTAGAGTGACAGATTAATGGGGAGAAGTTTTTAAAGATAACAGATGGAGGGCAAAGCAAAATAGGAGGAAGAGGAATAGAGGAAGAGATGAAAGATGATTCAAATGTAAATGAATTTGAAGGTGGCAGAGTGAGGATGGGCAGGTTAAGGGAATAAACAACAGATAAATCTTCTGTTTTTCTTTTTTGAGCCATGAGTCAGGAATCTCCACACATCACACATCACAATCGCCTGATGAAGGGGTCTAAGGTGGCCTAGGGCAGACAGGAAGTGATTGGAAGATGTTCTAGCTCCACCCTTCAACAGGCAGGGGACCTTGGGTAGGGAAATTATTTAAACTCTCTAAGCTCTGCTTGCTCCCTCATTAGAAAAACATGGGGAAATGACCACAGTTATCTCACATGTGGTGACTGAGATATTGCATGTACAGCCTTTAGCACTAAGCCCCTCCTAACTCTGTCTTCATTCTGTTCCCAACGCCCATATTGCAATCCAATTCACCTCTTTAGGAAGAAAGAAGAGGTGATGGCCAAATCCTATATACCCACTTGTATTGTCCTGGGCATGGTAACCCCCAACCACTTTGGCACTAGCCACTTGGTCTTCATTCTGCTGGGCATCCCTGCCCTAGAAGACCAGCATGCATGGATCTCTTTCCCCCTTTAAAACAATTTTTCCACCTTGCTGCTCCCATTGGGAATAGCCTCTTTGTCTTCATCATTACTGAACACAGCCTCCATGAACCCATGTACCCCAGGCCTTCCCATGCTATTGTCTGTGTCCATAGGTTATCCATATATGTATATATGTTCTTTGGTTAATCTCTTCCTGTCTGCTCCCCCCCACCGCCACACACACAATTAAGGTTTGTTATTTTGTTCCAGTGGATAAAATTTTAATTTCCTTTTGTCTTAGCAGGTTTATCTTTGAAATTTCAGTGTAATAATTCCTGCCTCTTCTGTGCAAAAGGAAGTTATAGAATCAAAGAGATCACAAAAGTCAATAGATCCCATTTGAATTTTAAAGGATATTAATCAAAATTAGAATAGATGGTAGAATCTTCCCCCATTTCTCAAGAGATACCTGGATCCAGGGGGAATACCTGGATCACTTGCTAGTAACTATTTGTGGGAATAAAAGCTGAGATATATAAAATCTCTACTACTTAATTCTTCTTGATGGAGACCAAGGAGTTGGTAATATGTCATCTGTGTAATGTACTAGTAACTGTCCAAACATCAGAGTAACCTGATATGGCAAGGTATTCGGATTTTGAGAAATGAGAATATTTAAGGTTATATCATTATGGTACTCTTCTCCCACTATAATATGTCAATTGAAGGGAACAAGCCATCATTTAACATTGACCAATCCCAAGGCAGACACAGAGAAGCAGAAAAGCTGATTAATATAGTCTTTTAAAAAGATTTCTCCATGATCCTGACATACAGAATCCAACCATTCCCAGTACACCCCCATTCATATAGGACTGATTTCTCTTCCATATCCTTCCTCTGGTTTATCAATCAAGGCACTGGTTGATTTTGCCCACTTATATTGATTTAGCTCCTGTAATGATGTCATCTAGCCTGAGAATTCTGTTCTCTTTATCCTTTCTATTCAGTGTTAAGATAGAAAGAACTTTTTTTTTTTTGTCAATAAACTCTTTTCAAGGTCACCAACATTTTTTACAGTATCTGAATTTTTCATGAAATTTAGCAGATGTTCTAAGGGCACATCTGAGATTCTATTTTAGATAAGAAACCAGGCTTGCTGGAAGGATAATGGCTCTCTCATGGCCTATTATTGCTCAGGTACAGAGCTTCATTGTTTCAACCTTAAAAGTTTAAACTCAAAAGTGTTGGCTTTCACTAGGTGGTGCTGTCATCTCAGTCCTGGCCTTCATACCAACCACAGTTCCACTGGAGAAGCAGAACTAGTAAGTGATAAATATTGAGATTTATTGCAAGGGATTCACTTAGGCCAGTGGTCGGCAAACTCATTAGTCAACAGAACCAAATACCAACAGTACAACGATTGAAATTTCTTTTGAGAGCCAAATTTTTTAAACTTAAACTTCTTCTAACGCCACTTCTTCAAAATAGACTCGCCCAGGCCATGGTATTTTGTGGAAGAGCCACACTCAAGGGGCCAAAGAGCCGCATGTGGTTCACGAGCCGCAGTTTGCTGACCACGGACTTAGGCAATTATGGGGGCTGGCAAGGCAAGTTCTAAATCTGCAGGACAGACCATTAGGAAGGGCAAGGCTGGAGCTCTTGGGTATGAGCTTAAGCTGCTCTTCATAGGTGGAACATCTTCTTCAGGGAAGGCTTGGTTCTGCTGTTGGTGCCTTTCACCTGATTGAATCCGACCCACTCAGCTCATCTAGGGAGATCTCCCTTACTTACAGTCAAATAATTATGGACTTTAACAACATCTACCAAACACCTTCACAGCAACATGTGGATTAGGGTTTGATTGAAAAACAGGGTGCTTAGAACCTAACCAAGCAGACACATCAAAAATCCATCACAACTTTCATTTAGATTGATGTGCCCTTTAACAAACTCCATTATCAAGATATGGTTGGGAGATAATGGTAAGAATGGGTATTCAGGCTGGATATTGGCAATCTAAGGTGTGCATAATTCACCTTAAAAAAAAAATGTGGAGCAATCTATGATGTGTTTGTGTTAGAAAGATTGTCCCAAACGAGTATGAGAACAAGAGTTGAATGGGGTAGATTGAGGCACAATTTCCTTGGAAAGCCCTTTTGCAAACTATGTAAGATAAAATAGAGATCTGAGCAAAGGCCTAGAGATGGGGAGGAGAAAACAAAAAAAGAAGGCAGAACATGTTTTGGTTGATCCAGATGAGTTTGGGCCAAATATAATTAGTTTCTTTTGTAGCAGGAATCATAAACAATCTAGGGCAGGAATATTGAGGTTGAAGATCATTTGACATAGATGTTCAGTGACCTCCTTGTCAAACCTGGCTTGCTGGTATCCCAACACCTCTGCAGAGACAAAGGCAGTTCAGAGGCCATGGGGAAATAAGACAGGATCAGTGGCTGAGGAGGGGAGTCAACAAAGGAGGTGTCAATGTCCAGAGAGAGCCATCAACAGTCAGTGGATCCCTATCATCCCATCCTCAGAGGACAGAGGGTCAGAGGGGCCGAGTTTCTTCCGCCATCATTGAAACCAGGATTGAAGAAAGGCCGTAGGGGCCCAGTGAAGGCACATTCTGAGAAGGTGTAGATGAGGGAGCCGTGGTCAGTGATGTTGTAGAAGGAGACAGTATGGGCCTCATAGTCCAGGAAGATCCCAATTTGGCGTGGAGGCACCGAAAGGTGGAGTGGAGTCTGCGGGCAGGTGCCAGCCTCATATCTTTGTTTCTTCCACAGCCAAATTGTCCAGAAGCCATTCATGGGGCTGAGTATAAAATGCCCCTTCCTCTGCACAGAGTCTCTACAAACACCCAGGTCCCAGGCCTCCTTTCCCGTCACATCTACCTCCCAGTAACGTTTTCCAGAGTCGAAGCACGGGGTACCCAGGACCATAGGATAAGTATCAAATCTCTCCTCATTTTCAGGCACCTTCTGTTGGGTGTCTCCAAGCCTTACTTGTCTCTTGTCCTCTGAAATGATAAGCCACGGATTGGCTGTGTGTGGATCCAGAGTGATGTGTACTGCAGAGAGAGGACCACAGTTAGGCCGGGAGAGTGTGTGTGGGGAGTAACTAACTCTGTCTCTGTGGTGGGGGGATGATAGGGTGAGCCTGACCATCACTGTGTGAAGAAATGACCCCCAAGCCAAGCCAGCTCCAGCCCTTGTCGGGACTTTTGAGGGAATCACTTTCCCTAGCTCTGTTCCTGCCCCACCTACTTTGACCTGACATCTCTTTCTGACCCTGGACCTAGTCACACTCTTGTCATCCCATTGCTGTTCAGCAGGCCGGCTCTGTGCTCCTGGAGCTTGCCTCACCTCCACACATCCTCAGCATACTCTTCAGCCCCGGCACAAGGCACACACTCCTCAGGTCTGGGGAGGTGATGTCCATCTCTCCCAGTTTCCACGATTCACTCCTGGGGGAAACAGAGTTAGACGCCTCATCTTCAACTCCTCCCCAACCCTCCCCAAACCCTAATGCGATAACCTCTCTTGCAGATGACTGATAACTTAATTAAACATAAATTTACAAACACCTGTTATATTAGAATCCCTGGGGGTGAGAGGCAAAAGGAGGCAGGATTTACACGCTATCCAGGCCTCCCATCACATGGGCCTCTGGAGCACGTGCATAGTCCGTAGCTCCTCTCCAAGCCCGAAGTCACCAAACAAGCACATCCAACTTCATTTTACAGGCAGGGTGCTGATCTACGCTGAATCATTTTCTAACGAACGTCATGGAGTCGCACCCATGCCGTGGGTCCTACTCATGGCTCTTTCTGGGAGGTGTGTAGCTGGTTAGTTTTTAAAAGAAGTCTCATCAGGCTGTAGACCCAGAACTTCCCAGAATTTCCCTGTTTGTCGGGGCTTCGTTTTGTGAAGATGTTATAGTCCAATTACTATGGACAACTCACCAAATGAGATGCCCAAGAATTAGCCCTTTGAGACCAGAAAATATTTTATGGAGGATTGTATCTCTGAGAATAGGAAGGTGCATGGGGAAGACTTCAGAGCATGTTTCTCTAACTCAATAATCATTTATGCAGGTAAATACACTTCCTGCCACCCCTTCCTCCAATAAAGAAAACCTCTCCTTACCTTTCCAGGACACTTTTCACCTCCTGAGGAAAAAAGAGGCAGAGAGTAAGTTCCAGAATCACTGGTTTAACGACTGAGACGTCAGTCCTGTGGGTGATGTGATGCCACCCCGAGGTCCTTAGGACACTGCTCTGCCCAGTTCCTCTGGGCCATGGCCCAAAAGACATCTCTGACCAACTTGGAACTAAGGGATGTGTGGATGCTAGTGGGTAACCAGAAACCCACATATAACCCTATGTAACTTATAGCCAAGGGGATGATCAAACAAGTTAAAAAGAATAGATTCTTGGGGAGAGGAAGTGGGAGGCGAGAGTGGAAAGAAGTAAATAGCCCAGCCTGGCGGAGGCCCAGAGACAGTCACAGGGAAAGAATAGCCAAGTCAGGATGCACAGAAACTGCTCTGTCTCATTTGTGGGCTTGAGTTGTTTGGAGAGAAAAGGCTGGTTAAAGCTCTGTCCTGTGCTGTCGTTAATGTTGCTCCCTCACGTATGTGAAATCAAATCACCTGAGAATATTCTGTTGCTGAAGTTGGGAGCCCGTATCTGATCCTGGCAGGCTCCTCAGTGCTCCAAAAGTGCATTAGAAGCTTGGCAAATGTATCACTGGTGGATATGAGATCATTTTAAGTAGCATATACACTGGTGACTTAAAAAAATAGTTATGTACTTATTGTAATCTTAGCTCTATCTCATACTATTCGGGTGAACTTGGTCAAGTTATTTAGCTTTTGTCTCTCACTAAGTCTCTTAACACCTCTGTGCCTTAGTTTTCTCATCTAGAAAATGGAATAATAGGAGTACCACCTCAGCACAATGCCAGGAGGGATTCAATGCCGGGCGTATAATATGTGCTATTTAAGAATATTCAGCCCTGACTCGTTTGGCTCAGTGGATAGAGCGTCGGCCTGCAGACTAAAAGGTCCCACATGTACCTTGGTTGTGGGCACATCCCTGGTAGGAGGTGTGCAGGAGGCAGCTGATTGATGTTTCTCTCTCATTGATGTTTCTAACTCTCTTTCTCTCTCCCTTCCTCTCTGTAAAAAAAAAAAAAAATCAATAAAATATATTTTAAAAAAAGGAATATGCAGTTATTCTTATTCTTATGAAATAGAAAAATTATCAGCAACAATATCAACATGATTGGCTATTATTGGTTAGGACAAATTTCCTTTTAAACTAAATTTATTCTGGCAAAAGATTGAGACAATTGAAAAAAATAACATGTTAAGATCACTTAGGTAGTTCATAGAAGTAGCAGAAAGTATAAAGGAGATACAATTATGACTAAAGTTTGGGGAATTCTCGTTTTTTAGTCCATCTCCTTTCCCTTATTTTTCACAAATGGAGAAATTAGGTCCAGGAAAGGAAAAAATGGCTTAACCTAGAGTTAAGGGAATAGAGGGAATTGGTGACAGGGCTGGGGCTGGGCTACCGTCTCTTAATTTCCAGTTCAATATTTTTAGTTTTTTAGGAAAACTTTCCCATGGCCAGATACTCATCAAAAAGCCTTAGTGGATTATCTCATTTAATTCTCACACAAATTCTTTGAGATATGTAATATTATAATATCCATTTACCACATGAGAAACCTGATTAAGGACCTTTCTCAAGGTCATGAACCTGGTACACGTTAGAGCAGGCAGTTGTCAGAGACGTTCATTTTTAAAAAATTGCTGCATGGATTACTCCCTCCTAAATCTGTATCTTTCCATGCCTTGAATGCAAACCATTCATGGGTCTGAATTCCAGTTTGTTTTATTAAAAAATAAAAATAAAAAATTCCAGGGACCAGGTTTCTGTTTGCTCTGATGGTAGCCCCGGGGAGCTCTGGCTTTTGTTTGGTTCCTCCTTGAGAGCAGAGTGGGAGCCTCTCCCGTCTCACCTGCAGCAGCTCCAGCTCCGAGCCCCGGCTTCTCCTCTCCAGCTCTGAGATCAGCTCCTGCAGGGCCTGGCAGCGCTGGGCCAGCTTGTCCTCCGTCTCCCCCAGGATTCTCAGCTGTTCCCTCTCTTCCTTCTCTAGCTTCTGCAGTTGCCTCTGTTTCTCTTCAGCCAGGAAGTTTTGCTGCTGCTCAAACTCTGCGTGAATCCTCAATTTGTGTTTCTCAACCTTCTCCTTTGGTGTCATTGGAAAGAGAGAGGTGGGTTTTTTTAAAAAATCAAAATCTCCCAAGCTTGGAGAATTGAGGTGTCCATACCCATTTCTACTCCCTGTCGACTCACTACTCTGGCTCTGTCTGGGAACACACACACACACACACACACACACACACACACACACACACACACACCATTTTGCTGGGAAAGTGGGTGGGTGAGGCTTCTGGGATTAAGAAGGGAATGGGATTGGTGCGGCACACTGCAGTTGCCCTAGAATAACAGCCGCATCAGCCCATGGAATCAGAGACTCTCCTCAACTTCTTTTAAAACCAAATCAGCACTCAAATGTGTCCTTTTATCTTCATATCTCAGTGTTACTGAGGAGTAACACCTGTCCCCACTCAACCTCACAAAGAAGGTCCACAACACCATTCTTAAGTCCTGGGGCAAGAAAGTCTTTGTGCTATCTATACTTTGCTCGCCCTTTTGTGCTAGTGGTTAGAGGGCTACCAATGACACAGATGACTCCTTCTGCTACCACAGCTTGGTTCACCCTCCCTATTTCCTAAATCTTCCTCTTCTGGTATCTATTGGCCATGACTTCCTTCCACTCCACTCCTGACCTGCCTCCCCTCCATATCACCAGTGCAGAATACGCTTTAGTTCCTCATTCTACTTTGGACCAGTGATCTGGACACAGTCAAACAATCACCTGGTCAGACTGGTTTTCCCAGCTCAGGCCTTGGCGGTTCCCTTAAGTCTGTTCCTCACAGCCCCTGTCATTTCCTGACAGGTGTAGCCGTATCTCTCCTGGGTTAGCTCTGTCCCAGATACTAAGGCATTGGTGCGGTCATCCCCTAAGACTGGGCAGGAGCTTCAGGGTCTGGCTTTTCCCTCAGCATCTTCTCTTAAGACTCTCAATTTTTGTGTCTGATTGGGAGCTCTCTTTGAGCTCCATATTGCTTATTTCCCTCTACCAGGAGACCCAGAGGACTGTTAGTTCTTGGAGAGTGACATACGCTGACTCTATCACTCTTCAGACAGGTAGTGATAAGGTTAGGGTTTTCTTGAGGCTAGGACCCTGGCCTCTGTCTAGGCGTTTGATCTAAGACGCCTTTGGGGATGTGACTCTTGCCTTCCAGGCTGCTCTCTTCGTTACAACATCCATTTCCAACTTCTCAGCCAATTCTTGCTCTTTTCTCAGTTTCTTTAATGCCACCTGGAGCTTCTCCTGCAGAGAAAGATAGCAGGGTAATGCCCAATCAGACCAAGAAGGAGGTGGGGGAAGATCATATGAGTTCTCAGAAAAGCCTGAGGGCAGAAAAGGAGGGAGGACTAGAGTCCTATTGGGGTTCAAATTTTTGTGACATTTTTTTGGAAAAAGCCTCATGTTTCTTAAGAAAGAGCCACACTGTTCAGGTGGCAGGAGTGGGGGCACTACTCATTCCTAATTAACCAGGAAACCACAAGGAAACAAGATCTTTGCAGCATCTTCCCTGCTCCTGGGAATAAGAAAGTGCTGATGAGCCTTAAATTAGACAAGAAGGTGGGGAACGCGCTCCCTTTCTCCAGTCCCCCACCTCTACAGGCAACTCCCTCCCATCCCGTCTCCTGTTCATGCCTCTGTGCCCAGACCTCACCTGGTACTCCTGGGCAGCCTCCTCAAGCGGGACCACAGGGTGGTCACGGTGTTTCCGAGACTGGGAACACACCAGGCAAAGAGCCTTCTCATCTCTCTCACAGAACAGGAGAAGTTTCTCTCCATGCACCCCACATTGCTCCTTCTGTGTGCCCTCCTTGGCGTTTTGGCTGATTTGTCTTAGGTTGTCCACCATGTTGGCTAGCTGGAGATTGGGCCGGAAGTTCCTGAGCAGGAATTGCTTCCTGCACACAGGACAGGTGCCGCCCCCAGCTTTGGCGACCTGAGAGATGCATTCATGGCAGAAGCTGTGGCCACATTCAATGCTCACAGGCTCCACTGTGGGATCCAGGCAGATGGGGCATGTGACCTCCTCCCACATCATTGCCAAGGGCTTTGCTGACGCCATGGGGGGGGATGTTCCTAGTAAGCAGCACTGTCGAGATCGCGAGGTGACCTAGTGGGGGGGGGGGGGGAAAGTTAGGGAGAAGACGAGAAAGGGTGTGAGGAAAACAAAACAATTCAAAGGAAGATACGAGGGAGAGTGAACTGGAGGGGTTAAAACAAGACAAGAACATTAACCTGAATAACAAAACCTCCTCCTCCATAGTCTGTCTGATTCAGTAAGACAGAAGGGGGTAACTGAGTCCCCAAAAGAGGCAGTGAAAACTGTCTTCCCAACCAGGGATCCAACTCCCAACCTAGGTTATGTGCCCTGACCGGAATTGAACCCACAGCCTTTGGTGTATGGGAGGACACTCCAACCAAATGAGCTGCACTGGCCAGGGCTATTCTTATGTATTCTTATAAGTATATGTAAATTTACACACACACACACACACACACACACACACACACACACACACACGTATGTGTTATCAGCACTCTCTGGGCTCTTCTCTCAGCTACTCTGAACTTGGCAGCTGTCTTCATTTCCTCCATCCTAACCCTGCCCCTCTTTCTTCCAGAGGAGTATTTTTTTGAGAGAGAGAGAGAGACAGAGAGACAGAGAGAGAGACATTGATGTGAGAGAGAAAGTGCCCAATGTCCGGGGATCGGGTGCCATCCATAGGCGCCCCGTTCGGGGATCGAACCCACAACCTTTCGGTGCACGGGACTATGCTCCAACCAATGAACCGCACGGGCCAGGGCTAGAGGCGGGGATGGGAGTCTCAGGATCGCAGCCCTCCCCGACACTGGACTCCTCGGGACCACCCTCCGGCTGGGTTTTCGGCTTCCGCCCCGGTCCCAGCTCCGGCGCGGGCAGCAGGGCAGCCCTAGCTCCTTCCACAGGACTTGGAAGTCACGTTCCCAGCCCAGCCTCCTCCCTGGAAGACCTGCTGCGGAGAAGGGGAAACTGACCCCCAAGGCTCTAGGGTGGGAACTGGAAGAAAGGGGATCTTCAGGCCTGGGCAGGGGTCCCTAAGCCCAACCCGGTTCACTCACCTTTTCGGGGGACTCGGGACGGCAGCCGGCTTTCGATTTCACTTTCGATTTTCTGTAAGAGGCAAGTCTGAAAGGGAAGCGGGCCCCGGGGAGAGAGTGGGAGGAGCAAGAGGAGGAGAGGAAACTGGAGGGGTGGGGCGAGGCGGGAGAAGGGCGAGCGGAGGTGGAGTTGATAGCCGCTGGGGTCGGAAGCTGCAGACGCCTGGGCTAGTGCTACTGGGCGGCTGGGTCCGAGTGACAGCTCCGCAGCGTTTGCTTCCTGCTTTGTGCCCCCGCCCACGTCCTCACTACCTAATACAGTTGTACATCTGTCTCCTAGATGGAGGGGCCATCAGCCCACCCCGACGTGCTGTGCCCCCGTGTGGGAGCTGCTCTTAGGGAGGTTTGGTGGGAGAGAAGAGCGCCTGGGGTGCGCCCTCACTTGCCATCATCTGCTTCCTACTTTCAGAAACAAGTCCTTTCCCCAACACGTGTTATTCTTTTAACATCAGGGCATAAGAGATTTATTTTGCAGGACCTCAAGGCGTGTATCACACCAGTGAGTGGAAGAAGGGAATTGACAATGATTGAGCACCAACTGTGTTCTTGTCACTGAGCTAGGGATTTTCTTCGATTATTTCTTTATTATTTTAAAGATTGTGCTAAATACCCATAACGTAAAATGTACCATGTTAACTATTTTTAGGTGTACAACCCAGTGGCATTAACTGCATTCACATTGCCGTGCAGCCATCACCACCATCCATCTACAGAACTTTTTTCATCTTGCCAAACCAAAACTCTGTCTCCATGAAACAATGATGGCCCATTCCTCCCTCCCTCCCCCCCCCCCCCCCCCAGCCCCTGCAACCGCCCTTCTAAGCAGACACGGTGTGGTACCCTGCATTGGATCCTGGATTAGAAAACAGGCACGAATGGGAAAACTGACGAAATACCGAGGAAATCTGGATTGTAGTTAATAGTCATGGACTATCAGTAATTCCTTAGTTTTGACAGATGTACCATGTTTGTATTAACATTAAGGAAACTGGCAGGAGAATATACAGAAACTTTTTATGCTATCTTTGAAACTGTTCTGTAAATCTAAATTTATTTCCAAATAAAAAGTTTAGTTAAAAATCCCCAAACTCTGACTATGAGTGGGAAGCATGACATGTGGATGGACAATGTAGAGGAGTCCAGACTACCAAAGCCTGTTCTCAGTCCCATGTTGGGAAGGAAAGGGAGTATGTATGGAGAGTCTATGAGGTTTCAAGTCCTTTTCGGAGTGCTCTCACGTCTTATTATAATTCTAACAATGGTCCCCTGAAATAACCATTATTCTCAGTTGACAAGTGAAGCATAAACGGCCCCAGGGGTTAAAGTAACTTGCTTATTATCACAGTTGATAAGTGACAGATCTAGAAATATGTCTCAGCTTTTCCATTACATCATGCTTGATGGATGATTTCCAAGGGTTAACACTGGCAGAGAAAGGGAGAGACATTACTTCACCATCATAGGTTTATTTTCCACCACCTTCATCCCCTAGGTGTAGGCATAAGGTTTGAGAACTTCTCTCCTCTCTGACATGCTCCCCATGTTTAAAGCGCTCGTGCACACCCCTTTGGCTGTGTTGCCTGATTTCTCGTTGGCAGAATTTGGAAAAAGCTTAGGCTTAGTCTCCTGAGAAATTGAAATGCCTCACTGTCTCTGTTGCTCCAGAAGGACCGAGTGTGTCCCAGTCCCTAACCATCCTCTTGGTCGCCACCTGCCTCTGTTCGTCACCAGGCAACTCGTGGGGCTGACTCTTTGGGAAGAGCAGGTGCTCAGGACAGGAAACCTTAGTATTCTTCTGGTGCCCTCTATGAAAATTATCAGGATGTTACCACCTGATGCTTCCTACCAAGTCCCAGAGCTGCCTGGCCCAGGACTCAGGGGGTTCAGTAAGTTCAACTCTGAAAATCTCTTGGATTTGCACCGGGATCCCCGCAGACCTGTTATTTCCCTAATTCTACCAGGAGGATTATAAAGTTCTGGTCTTTATTGACACAGCAAGAAATGCATTTCACAAATGGACAGATAGATGAGAGGAGACACAAGCTCTGCAGCTATGGTGAGTGCTGGGCCTGGAGTGTCAGAGCTGGGCTTGCGATGGGGAGACTGAACACCGAGGCCTTGCACCACCAACTTACATCAGCGTTTCTACTTCTGGGCAGCACTGAACGCTTTTTCACATGTCCCCCTTCATCCCTAGAACATAAAAGCTCCAAACAGCTAGAAAGCAGCTGGAGGTGAAAGGGATCTGAGTTGTTTCTGGGGAGCTGGAGACCCTCCAGATAGTGTTTGACTGCCCAGGTACAGATGTCTGGCCTAGACAGGTTTATGCTAAGCTTATTTCTGAGCAGAGCAGTATCAGAGCTAATTTTTCAACCACCTTCATCCCCTAGGTATAGGCATAAGGTTAGAGAACTTCTCTCCTTTCTGACATACTCCCCATGTTAAAGCACTCATGCACACCTCTATTACATCATGCTTGATGTAATAGAAAAGCTGGCTATGTTGCCTGATTTCTCATTGGCAGATTTGTTTTGTTTTGTTAATTTTCACCCTAGGATATTTTTCCATTGAGTTTTAGGGAGAGTGGAAGAAAGAGAGACACATTGATGTGAGAGAAACATATTGATTGGTTGCCTTCTGCAGGAGCCCTGACCAGAGCTGAGCCAAGCAGGAGCCTGAAACCAAGGTACGTGCCCTTGACCAGTACAGAACCTGGGACCCTTTGGTCCATAGGCTGATGCTCTATCCACTGAGCCAAACCAGCTAGTGCTGGCAGAACTTGAAAAGAGCTGGTGCTCAACAGCAACACGGGCTTGGGGAAAACTTAGGTCCCCAGCTCTTGACCGTCTTTGCTAGGCTAAGGCTGCTGTGCCAGCGCCTATTTCTCTGTCATTTCTCTTAGCCCCAGGCATGGGGCTTCTTCAGTCTCAAGACTCAGTTGGCAAGTCCAGAGACTTACAGCCTAATATCCTCTTGAGTACTGGAGACTAATGCCTGGTTGCCATGGAAATCTTCTCATGGGAGAAGGGTCTCCAACCTTCTCTAAGCTAGGTATTATTCTTAATGGCTCTTAGTTTGGCCATGAACCATTTGGGGACAGACTTCCCTGATCAGAGGAAGACACAGTCTTTGCACTATTCATGGTCTTCTGGAACCAGGATGAATAGATGGTAGAGGGGCAGAGAATGTGGTTTAATTTCCCCCACACCCTGAGAAGGTTCTGCTCTGCATTGATTCTCTGTCTCTTTCTTCCTCCCTCTCTGTTTCTTCCTCTCATTGTTTTCCTTTGCAGGTGTAGGTTTATCATATTTCTCCTTTGCTCTTTAGGAGATTTGATTTTTTTTTTTAGAGGGAAGATTTTCTTAAGCCATGAGTCTATATTGAAACTCATGCACTATGAAATGTAGGGATGGCAAATTAACACATGGACCTCTGATAAGCTTAGAACTTTTCAATGGGGAAGCTCAAGGATTGATGCATATAAGAGGTGAGGGAGGAGGTAGGGGTGGTAGATGAGATTGCATAAATCTGAAATTGTATTTCATCTTCTTTGGGAATGAAAATTTTAAGCATTAGTGATATTAATAATCATCATAGCTAGCAGAAAGAAGCAACATAACACAGTGCTGAAGAATGTGGGCTCCGGAGTTAGACTGCTTAGATTTGAATGCTGGCTCATCTACTTTCTTACTTCACAATCTTAGGCAAGTTATCCAACTACTTGGTACCTTAGTTTTTCCATATGCAAAATGGAAATGATAATTATACCCACCTCATAAAGTAGTAAATACTAAAACAACCCATAATAGTTAACATTCATTAATTGAATATTATGTGCCAGGCACTATTCTAAGTGCTTTGCATGTATTCTCATTTAATCTTTATAATGATCTCAAGAGACAAGTATTATCATTAAAGATTTTAGAGATGAGAGTGCTGAGGAATGGACAGACACATGAGCTTTGGAGTCAAATGAACTGCACTTGAAGCTGGTCTCTTATGCTTACTCTTAATGTGGCCATTGACAGATTTCCACACCTCTCAGGCTGTTTCCTCATCTAAAGAAAGGAGATGGTGCCATTCACCGACTTGGGAAGGAGGGAGACTTCATGAGATAATGGATGTGAAATCCTAGGGTATCTCTGCTTATCATCACATTTTCATAAATGCCTACTGTGTGCTAAACAGTTTGTAGTCTTTCCCATGTCCACACCATTCTGTGAAGTCAGCATTATTGTCCTTTTATTATTATTCTTAAACATGGCAAAAACACAACATTTTGCTGAACTCCTTCTCACCCCTGCAGCATTAGAACAGGGGGAGGAGGATGCCTTTTCCCTTGTATCAGACACTGCAGCATTCTTGGGTCTTGGGTAAAGATGAGTTGTGGAAGGTAACTTGGCCATTGCATCTGGAGGATGAAGGGACTGGTCCTGAGAACTACTTTCAGCAGGTGACCTCACTCTGATCTCAAAATGCTGCATCTGCTTTAGAGAGACATGGGGTTGGATAAAGGGGAGAAAAAAAACTGTCCTTCAAATGATCTTGATGGCTTATGTGAGTTTTCTTTGCTATCTGTCATTTCCTAGTACTGTGCTTGACACATAACAGAAAGTCAGTTTAGTAAGATAGTGCTGGTAAAAATAATAAAATCATATATTCATTTCTTCAACAAACAGACGTAAGTTTGAATGAAGGAAGGCAGATAGAAAAAAGTATATCCTACATGATTGTAATAGGCAAAACTAACCTGTGGTATTAGAAGTCCGGGTGATGATTAACCCTGAGAGGAGGGGTAACTGGAAGGGGTCACAGGAGTTCCCTGGGGCTGACAATATTTTGTTTCTTGATCTGAGTGCTTGTTGCTTTGAGGTAATTCATTCATCAAGCTTTACAATTATAATATGCAGGCTTTGCTGCGTGTATTTTGTACTGCAACAAAAGAGATATTTTAAGAATTATCAAATATGGTAAATATTTGGTGAGTAGAAAAATGTCTTCTGAATAGTGTTTATAATGCTTAGGAGAGAGGTAACTGAGTAGGTTAGAAATGTAGGATGGACAAGGTCCTTCCCCTTATGGACCTGTTTTAATGATCTCACTTAGACTTGATCCTGCAGCCTAAGGGACCTGTGAGAGTTATGAAACAAAGATATTATAGGAGACATCTTCCTAAAACAAATCTGATCACTGTGTTTCCTCCCTATGCACATGTTCATTTAAATGTCCACTTTCCTTTTCTCAAGTAGTCTGATCATGATTCAAATTGAAATCTGGACGATACATTTAGAACAATAAAAAGTGACAAAAATGACAAAAGTAGGACAGTTAGGAGGCTGTTATACTAGGGAAATGATGGTGATTTTTTGCTACATTATTTAACTGGGATGTGAAAGGAGGGGATATTTCAAATATAGATATGGGGAATATGTTACAGGGTGAAAAGAGATACTAGGCATGTGTGTGTGTGTGTGTGTGTGTGTGTGTGTGTGTGTGTGTGTGTGTGTGTTTCCCCTGGAAATTTCATGGATAACAGGAAAGGAAATAAAGCCTGAGAGGTATTAGAAGGTGAACTTTGGGGAGAAAATGGGGGAATTACAGTTTGTGGTTCTGTAGGATATTTAATTTACAATGAAAATCAATGTGAAGATGCTTAGGAGACAAATGGAGATGCAGTCCTGTTGATGAGGAGAGAACTTGTGGAGACTGCAGCCTAACTGCTATGGAAACAGACGAGCTTGCAGTACACATTCTCAGCTCTTTGGGGTTCTGGAGCTCATGCTTCTCTGCCTCATTCTTCAGGTGGTGTCCTCGATACCTGTCAGTCTCACCATTCTGCCCACACTGAGGAGAACTTCAAAGTACTTGGGAATGTCACAGAGTACTTGGGGCTATCACAACAGCTTTTATGGTAAAAGGGATGAAAAAGAGATATGTAAGAGGAAGGTGCCTTCAGATTAAGTGTGTCCAGAGAACTGTCTCAGAGGCAGAGTCAGCAGAAAATGTGCAAGCTTTAAGCAGCCAGTGATGTGGATGTGGGATTTAGGAAGAGAGAGTTTAACAAAATTGAGTGCATTTGAGTTTACCAGACTTAGCTTTGAAGAACTCTTGATTACTTTTCCTAATTCAACCCATCTTCATAGGAGAGAAATGTGTCACCATTGAATACATTCAAAGAGCCTGTTAGGGGCCCCAAAAGCATTTCCAGAAAATAAATACAGAAAATGCTGGTTGCATAATGGCACCAGAGGAAAAACCAACCAGCCTCCACAGAAGATGGTTTTGAAAATACACCATTTGTTTGAGTATCTTTTCTGGAATATTTGTTAACATGTATATAAAACTGTGGAAAACCTGTCTCTAAGAATATTATTCTCCTTTTTATTTTTAAAAAATATTTTTATTGATTTCAGAGGAAGGGAGAGGGAGAGAGAGATAGAAACATCAATGATGAGAGAGAATCATTGATTGGCTGCTTCCCGCACACTCCACACTGGGGACTGAGCCCACAATCTGGGCATGTGCCCTGACCGAGAATCGAACTGTGACCTCCTGGTTCACAGGTCGACACTCAACCACTGAGCCACTAATTATTTCATTTGAGAAGACACTTTGAAGAGATAAGTGACTTCTCAGATTAAATAATTAGTGGCTCAGTGGTTGAGTGTCGACCTGTGAACCAAGCTTTTGGGTATTGCTTAAAAGAGGTTGTTTAGGCAAAAGAAAAGATAGGTATTGAGTAGCTGAAGCAATAAGGATAGATCAACTCAAAATTGATTCAATACTACTTATTCAAAGATAATATTAAACTAGCCAGGAAATGGAAGGGAATGGAGCTCCTAAGAGGAATGAGGTTTCTTTCATGGACTAAGAAAGGGTTATGGAGCAACTCTTCTTTTGCAGCCCACACTTAGGGACTTTATAAGTGACTAGTGGCCTGGTGCACGAAATTTGTGCATGGGGGGGAGGGGTTCCGTCAGCCCAGCCTGCACCTTCTCCAATTGGGGACCCCTTGGGGGATGTCCGACCGCAATCTGGGACCACTGGCTCCTAACTGCTCACCTGTCTGCCTGCCTGATCGCCCCTAACTGCCTCTGCCTGCCTGCCTGATTGCCCCTAACCCCTCTGCCTGCCTGCCTGATTGCCCCTAACCTTTCTGCCTGCCTGCCTGATCACCCCTAACTGCCCTCTCCTGCCAGCCTGATCTCGCCCCCAACTGCCCTCTCCTGCTGGCCTAATTGCCCCTAACGGCTTCTGCCTTGGCCCCCACCACCATGGCTTTGTCCGGAGGGAACTCAGACATCCGGAAGATGTCCGGTCGACCTGGTCTAATTAGCATATTACCCTTTTAGTAGTATAGATAGATTATATAGGATAGGATTGCTTAAATCGGGGGGGGGGGGCTTTTTCAGCAGGAGGAGATGCTCTTGGCAGACAAAAATACATAATCCCTATATCTGGACTGATAGCCAGCCATATGCACTATACTGCCAAACCAGTCATTAAAAAATTGAACCACTTTCTTACACCTTACACCAAACAGCTGTTGCCCTTAAAACCCCTCCTCAGCCCCCACCTTAGGTTCTGCCTTCACAGTTCACCCAGATTAGGTTCTGATTGGTCAGTTTCTATGCCAGTCAGCGTCAAAAGCTCTGCCTTCTAGGCAGCCATTGGCTCCTTGCACTTCACCCAGATTTGGTTCTGATTGGTTGGTTTCTATGCCAGTCAGTGTCTCCAGGCCTATCAATGGGCCTGATCAGAGAGGCAGGGCTGATCAGCAGCCCCAGCAAGGCCAGATAGAAAGAGAGGCACGGCTGCTGGCCAGGCCCATAGTGAAAGAGAGAGGCAAATGCTGATCAACAGCTGTCACTGAGGCTACGGATCAGACCCTGCTTCTCTCTCCCCAGGCCTCTCTCCAGGCCTTATCTGCAGCCCCCTTAGCAGTCAGTGCTGGTTCCAGGCTCCCACAGCTGAGGCAGTTAGTGCTGGGTCGTCCTGACTTCTGGTTGGTCAAGCTTCCAGTCGTTGTGGATGTTATGGACCCTGGGGTTTTATTATTTTTATTTTTGTTTTTTACAGAGAGGAAGGGAGAGGGATAGAAAGCTAGAAACATCGATGAGAGAGAAACATCGACCAGCTGCCTCCTGCACACCCCCTACCGGGGATGTGCCCGCAACCAAGGTACATGCCCTTGACCGGAATCGAACCTGGGACCTTTCAGTCCGCAGGCCGACTCTCTATCCACTGAGCCAAACCGGTTTTGGCGACCCTGGGGTTTTATATATTAGGATGATCAAATGAATGAATGCCTCTTACTTGTAGGTTGCACAATCCCTTCCTGGAATCATGATGTTCTCCTGCAACACCAGCACTTATGGTCATTCTACCTTCCTCCTCACTGGCTTTCCAGGCCTGGAAGCTTCTCATCATTGGGTTTCTATCCCCATCAACCTTATCTGTGTGGTTTCCATCCTGGGCAACAGTATCATCCTCTTCCTGATCCGCACAGACCCAGCCTTACAACAACCCATGTACATCTTCCTATCCATGTTGGCAGCCTCAGATCTGGGCCTCTGTGCCTCCACCTTCCCAACTATGGTACGGCTCTTCTGGCTGGGTGCTCGTGAGCTGCCCTTTGATCTCTGTGCTGCACAGATGTTCTTCATCCATGCCTTCACCTATGTGGAATCTGGTGTGCTGCTGGCCATGGCCTTTGATCGTATTGTTGCCATCCGAGACCCTCTGCACTATGCCACAATTCTTACCCATTCAGCCATGGCCAAAGTGGGGGCTGCCATCCTGGTGAGGGCTGTTGTGCTCAACCTCCCAGGACCCATACTCCTGTGGCGTCTGCTCTTTCCCCAGATTAGTGTACTCTCTCACTGCTACTGCCTGCACTGTGACCTTGTAGGACTGGCCTGCTCAGACACCCAGATCAACAGCTTGGTTGGCCTGGTCTCCATACTCCTCTCACTGGGCCTTGACTCCTGCCTTATTGTGCTCTCCTACACCCTGATCCTAAGGACCGTGCTAGGCCTTGCATCACCTGGGGAACGTCTCAAGGCACTCAACACGTGTGTCTCACACCTCTGCATTGTTCTCATCTTTTATTTGCCCAAACTGGGGCTATCTGTGTTGCACCGAGTAGAGAAGCATAGCTACCCTGCTCTGGCAGTGCTCATGGCTAACCTGCACTTCTTGGTCCCGCCCTTCATGAACCCCATTGTTTACTGCATCAAGTCTAAGCAGATCCGCCAGGGCCTCCTAAAGCGCTTCCGGGAAAAAAGGATTGATGTTTCCTAGAACAGCAAAAGGACCCAGGTCAACCCAGGCCTTGGGGTGGAGGAAGATTAGTAGTGAAGATTTAAATTTTAGGGGTTTTTAATGAATCAGCTCCAACTATTGAGCCCTTTGTGTGGCACAATCAGCTTCTATAATTATAGTTTTTGGGGACTGAGACATCGAAGTATCATCTTCTAATTGCTCTATCTGATTAGAGCTGAACTATTTCAGACTCATATATACTGTAACTTCTCCTTGTCAGGGGGACTTAACCACACTAATTGTGAGGATGCATGTGCATATCTTTTTGTGCAGGTACCTCTCTCCTTTTCTACCTGGATTACCACCTCCACCACCCAAACATTTATTTTTTAGGCCTAAGGAAGAACTGTATTCCTATTATGTATAAATAGACTATATTTACCTTAACACTGGCCTTCTTCTTCCAAATTTAATATAAACCATCTCACCAAGAAGTAAAAAAGGGGAGTGGGTAGTGGGAAACTCACAGGACAACATAATAGATGCAGAATTTATCTAGCACTTATTTGCAGTTCAGGGAGTGGTAGTTTTCTTCTGGTTCTCTTCACATCTGTCTCTATTTATTTTTCTTTTTTTCAATTACCGTTTACATTCAATGTTATTTTGTATTAGCTTCAGGTGTAAAGGATAGTAGTTAGGCAATCATATACTTTATGAGTAATCCCTTTGATATTTCCAGTACCCACCTGGCACCATATATAGTTATTATAATATTATTGACTATAATCCTTATGCTGTACTTTATATCCCTGACTATTTTGTAACTACTAATCTGTACTTATCACTCCCTTCATTTTTTAAAATTTCTTTATTGATTAAGGTATCACATATTTGTCCTCATCCTCCCATTCCCATCCCACACTCCTCCCCACGCATGCCCCCACCCCCCTGTTGTCCTTAACCACTCGTTAGACTCATATGCATGCACACAAGTCCTTTGGTTGATCTCTCCCCTTTACCCCTCCCCTCCCCTACCCTCCCTCTGAGGCCCAACAGTCTGATCCATGCCTCCTTGTTTCTGGGTCTGTTCTTGTTCATCAGTCTATGTTGTTCATTATTTCCCCTAGATGAGTGAGATCATGTGCTATTAGAAATACACTTATAAGAACCGAAAATGAGAAAAGCAATAATGGTTATGCTGACAGGCAAATGAATCAGTCTGTAGTGAGTTTCTTTCTGGTCCAACAGTTCTTTTGAGACCTAATTTCAATGTTCACCAGTTCCTTATGTGTACATGTCAGCCATGTCATTTCAGTTCTGGATGGTGGACAAATGGTGGTATCCCTTCATTTTTTTCACACAGTCCTCCAACTTGCCTCCCTGTGTCTCTATTTTGAACTAGAGATAAAATTTGACACTTCCAAGCCTAAGAAAGTTATTCAGTATAATTTCTGGATAGAGCTGGTTTCTCAAGCATCAATGGTAAAGGTGGAATAGCCACGCATGTCCAATGCAGGTGATCTGCTAGGATGTAAGCTCCATGAAACCCAGGATTCAGGGACTATTTTGTTCACTGATGTGTCCCCAGCTTCAAGAACAGCACCTACCATTTACTAGGTACTTAACATATATCTACACTAATAAAAAAGAAACATGCAAATTGACCATCCCTCCACTACGCCCACAGCCAATCAGGAGTGAGTATGCAAATTAATCCAACACAGATGGCAGCGGCCATGGAGCTGGAGCGAGCAGGAGGCTTGGGTTGCCCCCGGCGATGGAGGAAGCCAAGCTTCCCGTCTGCCCTGTCCTCCACTCAAGGAGGGCCTGGGAAAAAAAAGGAGGGCCTGGGAGCCTGGGTTGCTGGGGGGCGTGGCCAGCCTGAAAATGGCCCTCAGCCCCTTACCCAGGCTGGCCACACCCCCATGGAGTAAGAGTCCCCGCTGTGGAGTGTGGCCAGCCTGCAAACAGCCCTCAGCCCCTCACTCAGGCTGGCCAGGCACCCCAGCAGGGACCCCAATCCTGAAGGGGGTGTGGCTAGCCTGAAAACGGCCTTCAGCCCCTCACCCAGGCTGGCTATGCCCCCATGGGGGGAGGGTCCCTGCTGGGGGGCATGGCCAGCCTGTAAACAGCCATCAGCCCCTCACCCAGGCTGGCCAGGCTCCCCAGAGGGAACCCCCACCCTAAAGGGGGTGTGGCCAGCTTGAAAACAGCCCTCAGCCCCTCACCCAGGCTGGCCACGCCCCCCAGCAGGGACCCTCACCTCATGGGGGTGTGGCCAGCCTGAAAACCACCACAGACCCCTCGCCCAGGCCACCCCACGCCCTAAGGGAACTCCCACCCTGATCCGGGACACCCTTCAGGGCAAACCAGCCGGCTGCCACCTGTGCACCAGGCCTCTATCTATACTAATAAAAGGGTAATATGCTAATTAGACTGGGAGACCTTCCAGGAGACCTTCCGGACGTTATTCTAGACAAAGCCATGGTGGTGGGGCCGAGGTAGAGGTGGTTAGAGGCCAAGAGGGGAGGGCAGTTGTGGGTGATCAGGCTGGTGGGGGGCTGTTGTGGGTGATCAGGCTGGTGGGAGGGTTGTTGGGGGTGATCAGGCTGGTGAGGGGGGGCAGTTGTGGGTGAGCAGACAAGCAGGGGGGACAGTTGGGGGTGAGCAGGCCATCAGTGGGGGTCAGTTGGGGGTGATCATGACAGCAGGGGGGGGGCAGTTTGGAGTGAGCAGGCCAGTAGGGGGGCAGTTGGGGATGAGCAGGCCAGTGGGAAAGAAAGGTGGGGGCGAGCAGGCCAGCAGGGGGGAGCAGTTGGGGGCGAGCAGGCTGGCAGGCAGAGTGGTTAGGGGCAATCGGGCAGGCAGGCAGGTGAGCGGTTATGAGCCAGCAGTCCTGGATTGAGAGAGGGATGTCTGACTGCCAGTTTAGGCCCGATCCCTGTAAACTGGCAGTAGGACATCCTTCGAGGGGTCCCAGATTGGAGAGGGTGCAGGCTGGGCTGAGGCTCCCCCCGTGCATGAATTTCATGCACCAGGCCACTAGTTGTTAAATAAATGAGTAGAGAAGATGAAGGAGAAAAAGATCTTTGACAACTGATTCTCAGGGCAGGAGAGGACTGGAAGGTCTGAATGGCTGAGGACTGTGGGGATAACAAGCAGTTGGTAAACTTCAATGGAATGAAGTGAGGTTGGATGTCAGAGATTTTGGGGACAAGGTAAGATTTATATGGTCAAGAAGTCTGTTTCTAAGGGTGCAGCTCAGCAAGGAGCTAATTTTTTTGTGTGAAGCTTTGTCCAAAGCTGCTTCCAGACTTTGAGGGGGACTTTTACCTAGAAACTGAAGGATGTCTCACTTCATCACTAGCATTGCCCTTGGCCTGCTCAGTCCTAAAGAACATAAAACATTTCTTGAAGAATTGAAATAGGAATATTCCTGGTAAAAACAACCACTCAAGTTTAGTTGGAAAGGTTGTTTCCCCTATTAGATGTATTTACATTAGCAACCAAAGCATGCATTACTGTGTCTATAGTAACTCACAGGACTTTAGAAAGAGGCCATTGCCAACCCTGTGTATCTGAAGGTCACAGATCCTGCCCCTAGAGCCCAAGAAGCAAGGACAACAGATGGTGAGTTCAGAGTTACCTCTTTAGAATATTATCTATATACATAAAAGCCTAAGTGACCGTTAGGACCAAACAACTGGAATGACCAGAACGACCTGTTGACCAGTCACTATGACGGGCACTGACCACCAGGGGGCAGACGCTCAACACAGAAGCTCACACAACCAACCTCCCGTGGCTGGCCAACTGCCTGTGGCTCCTTCCTCCCCTCCCCCACCCTCAGCCATCAGCCCCCATCAGCCCCTGGTGCTAAACCATTTGAGAAGACCTGCTTCTGGGTTTGGGTTTTGTACATAGCAGAGCAGCTCCCTCACTGCAATCTATTGAAAGTCAGCCCTCGACACAAGGGTTTGTCTCACTTTTATCCTCTCCCTTCCCTGGGGGCCAGCGGTGAGGAAAGGAGGAGTGGGGGAAGCAGGGAACTGCCTCTTCCTCGCCCTTTCCCGGGAGCTGCCCACCCACCATGGTGGCAGTGCAGTGGCAAGGGAAGGAGGAGAGGGGGAGGCAGGGAAGCACACAGTGGCAGGGCAGTGTCGGCATCCAGCATCCGTTTCTTCTGTGCCCAGCCTGGTGACCATTGCCTCCTCTCCCGACCCCCCTGGGGCCTTTGGGCCTCGGGCTTGGATGGGGAACCGGGGGTGGGTGGCGGTGGATGTGACCCCTTTCCCAGGGGAGCTGAGGGCCGGCTCCCTCCTCAGAGCTGGTGGCCTAACTCCCGCGGTCCCTCTCTCCCCCTCCCTGCAACCCTCCATGCACAAATTTGTGCACCTGGCCTCTAGTGTCTAATATTAGCCAACCAAGTTTTCAGTAAATCCAATCTAACTAGCCACTTTGAAGACGAGGTAATTAGAAAAGACAGCTACTCGGGGCCATAAATCTTGGACTAAACAAGCAACTGCCTTATCCAGGTCCCTCTGTCAACTTCACATACCATCCCAGTAACAAAACGGTTCTGACCAGGGAACCAGCATGTCCCTCTCACTGAGGGTCCTACCAATCTCTACCAGAAACCCTTGGCTGACATGATGGCATTTGGGACCACAAGCACCCTTGGGAAGTGAAAACAAAACAAAAAACATTGAATACAGGCCCAGAGGCTGGAAATTTCCTCTTTAGAGGGTTAGCAGAGTTAAGCTTAGATGTGAGACACCCAGTATAGATTTGTGGGGGTTGTTTGGCTTTGTTGGTTTTGCCCTTTCTCAACAGCAGCTCTGAGCTTGGAGCCTTCTCCCACCCTTAACTCCTACCACCTTACTGTTAGTTATTCCACAGCTTTACTGACCTCAAGGGGCAGGCATCTGGGGTCCATCTGCTCACAACTTTATCTTCAGGGTACAGATGCATCAGTATGTCCCATAATGCCTTCCTCTGCTCACAGACCCAATAACTAGTATCTGAGCCTGACACAAGGGGGCGTTCTGAGATGGTCTCTAAAAAGTTTTACTACCAGTTCAGTCAGTTTAAAGATTATCAGGACATGATATACAGTGGCTTTTAGATTTTGGCATTAGTTTTAAAAAGCGTTTATGTACATGAATCTAAGGCTCCTGCTCTTAATCTTCAAGTTAATCAGACTCTTTCACTCATCCATGCAGAAAACCTGTGTTAAGCAAAATTTTACCTTTGGCCTATATCAGCTGTGTGACTTTTAGTTTATTTCATCTTCTCTGAAATTCCATTTCCTTATCTTTATTTTTTTAAATATATTTGTATTGATTTCAGAGAGGAAGGAAGTGGGAGAGAGAGATAGAAATAACAATGATGAGAGAGAATAATTGATTGGCTGCCTCCTGTACACCCCCTACTGGGGATGGAACCCACAACCTGGGCATACGCCCTTGACCAGAATTGAGCCCAGGACCCTTCAGTCCACAGGCCAATGCTCTATCCACTGAGTCAAACCAGCTAGGGCCATTTCCTCATCTTTATAAAGTGAATACCTGCCTCACAGAGAAGTTATAAAGATTCAACCATATAATGTATATAGAGCACTAAATCCAGCAGCAGAGAACCAATTTTAGGTGTTCTTGTGTAGTTATTAGATCAATGCCGGTCTTCCTTATTCATTGCAAGCACCAGAAGGCATTGTTTCTCCTGACTTGTCTAACCCATGCAAATGGGCTGAAATATTGTAAGCCCTTTATGTATAAAATAAATGAATGAGTAAAGGAAAGACTGAATTCCTGGCAAATGGTAAATGCAGATAATTGTATAATTTTTATTGAGCTCAATAGATGGGAGCATTTATTATTATTACCATTATGTATTAGGTAGCTATGTACCAAGTATGATTTTAAGGGTGGCAGAGATATGAAGAACACTGAATGTTTAGTATCAACAGGTCATCTATGTCAAAGTAAATTCCCTGACAGAAAAAGTGTGGGTCTTTAAGAGCAAGAAATAAGAAATTTTGGTGGATGAGCCCAAGCTACTGAATCTTCAATATTTTTCTGAACTCTTCAGGCTGGCAGAATCACCTTCCTTACCTTGCCAGAGAGAACAGTTTCTCTCTGCCTCACCCCAAGCTGGTGCTTTGCAAGAACATTCGTGTTTTCTTCAAGATCCACTTATCATTGGTTATTGCTTCCAAACCAGGTTATATATTAGAATAGTGTAAGTGGAGAAGTATAATACCTGGCTCTAGAGAAAATAACTCACATGCAAAGAAAATTGTAGACTGTATAAGTATGGTGTGTTTCTTAGTCTTCCCCTACAGAGAAAACCAGAGATCTGTGAACCTCAGTTGAGAAACTTTGTAGCAACATAATAAAATCTCTATACAGATTTTTAGTTAATCAGTTTCTTCCTTTTGCTGTCTTTTTCTCTTCTGACCTTGTATTCTGGGGTGGGTCAGAACTCTGTATACCACTTATGACTTTGGCAAATGTCTCCATTTCTTGGCAAAACTGAATGTAGGCTGTCCTACTTTACTTCACAAAGACATTCCTCTGATTCCAGTCACCAGGACATTTAGTATCTGTTTTATGATTTTGAGATGGCCTAGGTAATTCATCTTACTCATTGCTCCCCATTGCTTCAAAGAATTTATTAGCACTGATGATACCAAACACCTTGGTTATCCAGGAGGACCATAGGTGGGGCAAGGAAGTATAATTACACAGGGGTCGCCACCCAGCTTCCCTTCTGTATATCACAAAATCAAACTACTGTTCCTTTGTGTATAAAATTGAAGAGAGGTTTCTGGTTTGCGTAGACACCAAAGGAAGGGACTATCACTACTTGTTCCTGGGAGAGGTGCAGAAAATGTAACTAAGACCTTTTCTATACAAAAAGAAATTGACAGCCAGTTTGAAATGGAATGGCCATGGCCTGGAGCAAAGAATATCCTTACATGATATTATTCTACAATGTCATTATAATTTTCCCCAGATTTGTGTTACCCCCATTACGTATAATAGTACCTCGCACCCTTGGGAGTCAATAAAAAAATCATGTTTTTGGTGCTCGGAGACAAAGGTAACACATCTCTTGATATTTTAGAATTACAACAGGATAATGTACAATTATCCCAAACAAACTTACAAACCAATTCTTTGAATGTCTGGCAGCAATTTAAAAATGACATGAAAGGATTTAATCCCTTCCACTGTGTAGAGGGCCCCCTGGGAAGGCACCTGAGCATTCTATATTGGCCCCTCTTGCCCTTTTGGCCAAGAGAGACCCTCTTCTCGCGGTCCAGTTCCCCACAGCTGTTGCCTGAGTTTTCAGTTCATGCCGAGGTTAAAGCATCATGGTGGCTGGTACCATGGATATGTCTCTCGCCCAGTGGGGTGAGCTGGGCCATCCCTGGAGAAGAAACCTGGATTCCCCAAGATATGTGATCAGTGCCGGGGCCTCTCCAGCTGGCGAGGGGATCCCAAGGCAGGTGCTGGGCATTGAGGCCACGGGGGCATAGATTACCAAGGAGACAGAACTGAACCTCACATCACCCTGCTTGGCCCTGGAGGATGGCTGGTTAGTCAGAGACGGGTAAGATTCCTCAGGGAAGGAACAACCTAAGACAGGCACAGTTGCAGAGGGGCCATCAGGAGAAAACTTGGGGGTCAACAGAGGTGGGGCACAGACCCTTACCCACCCCCCAACTTTGCAGGGGCCTGAACCTTCACCCCTTCTGAGGGAGGTCTCCTGCCCCCATGGCTGCTTCGCTTCCCATGCACAGCTCAAATCGGGACCCAGGTAACAAACAGAGACTTGGCCAACAGCAGATGCCCTCTAACTGCAACAAGACTTGTTTGAGATGTCTTGTAGCCATGGTGAGGGGAAGCAGGCTTTTGATATTCAAATCCAGCCTAGTACCAGGAATGCTCAGGGCCTACTCAAGAAGGCAAATAATCCTTTCCACTAATATACACAGGGTAAAATAAGATTGTTGTTAGAGTGTTGAGTTTGACTGTAGAATAGTAGTCAAGTTTTCAGAGTAATTTAAATTGGCTAATTGAAACAAGCGAATATTCTAGAAAATTTGATTGTAATGTACAAAAAGCTGTTCCTAAAGTATTAACAAAAATTTTTATTGGCAGTTCATCTCATGGTAAAATTGCGCCATGTAATGAACCTAAAGCCGTCATATTTTAGCGCAAAAAATTAAAATGTAAAAGCTATCAAGACTACATTATAAAATTTCCAAAAGCCTCCTAATATTTAAATTAAAAAAGGGGGTGATAGTAGAAGAATATCATGTAAGGAAAAATATCCTGTAAGTAAATTACATCTAGAAAATTTTTACTTTGAAAATTAACTTTCATTTGTAATGCTAACAACAAGACATTCATGAAAAACACACATATTACCAGGTCTGGGGCAGGGAATATGTTTTGTGTCAAAACAAGCCAGAGGAAAATCATTTGGGCAAAAAATGAAAAAGGATCCCAAGTCAAATTTATAGAAAATATTCCTTTATTAACTTTTGGTCAAGAATATGTTTGTATATTTTCAGAAAACAACTCCAGGATCATGTGGATTCCTGCAACAGAGAGGAATTGACAGGACTGCTCCAGCCATGAAGACAGAAAAGAAGCAGTCCAGAGATGGAAGACGCTGACAACGCCTTGCCATACTAGCAGACAGCAGCTGTGCATCACTGAAGGATGCCCAGGACCAAACCAGAGACGGTCAGACCTGCATCACCACCATTTGTCCACCATCCAGAACTGAAATATCATTGCTGACATGTACACATAAGGAACCGTTTGACATTGAAATTAGGACTCAAAAGAACTGTTGGCCCAGAAAGAAACTCACTACAGACTGATTCATTTGCCTCTCAGCATAACCATTATGGCTTGTCTCATTTTCGGTTCTTATAAGTGTATTTCTTGTATCACATGATCTCATGCATCTAGGGGAAATAATGAACCACATAAACTGATGAACAGGGATAGACCCGGAGACAGGGAAGCATCGATCAGACTGTCAAACCTCAGAGGGAAGGTAGGGGAGGGTGGGGGAAAGGGGAAGAGATCAACCAAAGGACTTGTGTGCATGCATATAAGTCTAACCAGTGGACACGGACAACAGGGGGGTGGGGACATATGTGGGGAGGGGTTTGGGGTGAGAATGGGGGATGAGGACAATTAGGTGATACCATAATAAATAAATAAATAAATAAATAAATAAATAAATAAATAAATAAAATTTATTAGTAGCAATAACTTATGTAAGCCTATCTAATCACTCTTCTCAATAGTATATAATGTTGGTCCTAGGTCTATTGTAGTTACAAAATAGAGAAAAGTGATGTCCTGAGAAAGGCTTAGACCCCTAATCCTGCTGGAAGAATGCATAAAAAGCAGGTGTCATAAAGGACCAAAAGAGGATCCTAAAATTGACCCTCAGGTGAGGAGAACAGGTGGGCTTGAAGAGATGAGAACAGAACAGAACATGTTATAATGGATCAGCTGGACCAAAATGAAAGGAGGAGAGAGTGCAATGATCCTGACCACAAGGTGTAATTCTTCTTGTATTACAAAGCCATGAAGACTGCAACTAAAAAAGTCACTGAACAGTAGCTTTATTTAGAGTAACATCCTTGATATCAGCAATTTCCAGTGCTAGGAAGACAGAGTTTGACATTTAAGTTTCACTGGTCTCTTAAACATTCTTTCCCAAGGATTAAGGGAAGAGGATAGGGTTCCAGGGTGGGGCTGAAAACTTTATGATGGTGCAGTGCCCCACTTCAGCAGTCGGAGAGCCCCATCCCGGATCTGTTTGGTCTTCATGCCATAGATGATGGGGTTGAGCATGGGTGGCACAACGAGGTAGAGGTCAGCCAGGAGGATGTGGATGTGCTGGGGCACATGCTGGCCAAAGCGCTGTGTGTAGAATGAGAAGAGCCCCGGTGTATAGAAGAGAAGAATGACACCAAGGTGGGAGCCACAGGTGCCAAAGGTCTTAGCCCTTGCCTCCTTAGAGGAGAGGCCTAGCACAGCCCGGAGGATGAGTGCATAGGAGACAGCAATGCAGATGGAGTCAGTGCCCACCACCAGTGTGGCAGCAGTGATGCCATAGATGTTGTTTGGCTGTGTGCCCCCACAAGCCAGCTTCACCACAGCCATGTGTTCACAGTAGGAGTGGGCCACCACTCGGCTACAGTAGCTCAGCCTTGCCAGCAAGCAGGTGAGTGGAGTCATGAGCCCCAAGCCACGAAACACAGCAGCAGCCCCCAGCTTGCCCACAGCCTCTGGTGGCAGAAATGACCCATAGTGTAGTGGCCGGCAGATGGCCAAGTAACGGTCAAAGGCCATTGCTAGCAGGATACCAGATTCTACAGCTGAGAAGCCATGGATAAAGAACATCTGAGCAGCACAGGCTTCAAAGGCAATCTCAGCAGCATTTGCCCAAAAAAGTGCAAGGAGCCTGGGCACAGTAGAAGTGCAGAGCACCAGATCAATGATGGACAGCATGCATAGGAACAGGTACATGGGCTGGTGCAGTGCAGGCTCTGAGCGCACCACCAGCAGCAACACCATGTTGCCAAGCACTGCCAGGGTATACATGGAGCAGAAGGGAAATGCAATCCAAAAGTGGGATGCCTCCAGGCCAGGAATTCCCACAAGCAGGAAGGAGTTTGGGTTCTGATGGCTGTTGTTTGTGAATTGCATGGCCAGGTCAAGGTTAGGTAGTATAGAAGATCTTACTGTCTTACCCTTAGCCATAGGAAGTCTTGACAGGTGAAGGTATTGGGATTTATTCTTATGCTATTGCTGAAATGGAAATAGCAGCAGGAAATATTTGAATTATACAACATGAAAAACATCCAGATTGTAGAGCAGTAGGAAATGATGTAAGGCAGGAAGTGAAGTTATCTTTACTAGGGCTCCTTTACATTTGTGTCTAGGGAGTCCTTTACATTTGTGTCTCAATGATGTCATGGTTGTAGAATCCTCTCCATGGTAAAGATGAGGGCTAGGAACTCTTAGAGCTTTCTTCTTTCTGCCCGTGAATCCTCTTCTGCCTTTATTTTCTTCTGAATCATCTGACAATATAAGGGTAATATAATTATTAAAGTTCAGGAAGATTGGATGAAAGACTAAAATGTGGCTACTTTTCAAGATGGAAAGATCAGGACTGAGGAGAAGAGAAAGGAAAACAGTGAGATTTTGGATGGGTTTTTCAAGTCACTGAGCCCATGGTTACTCATAGATGAGGCTCAGAAACTGGGTTCTAACCAGGAACAGCAAAGCACATTTGAGGAGTTGAATCTCTTGTAGTCTGCTACCACCATAACATTCCTAGGCTAATGTTAGTACTAGGATTCCATTCTTGCCTTAGGTGTCCAGTATGGATGCTGGTAGAACCAGGTGAGGTCATGCAGAATTGGCCAATGTTAGATGTCAGGCTGATTTGGCCATAATATGTAATTTGATAAAGTTATTAAGAGATGATTGCATATGAAGTATACTTTCTTATAGAAATCAAAGGTACATGGAAGAAAGAGGAGATAAGCGAATTTTAATAATTAGGAGTGGAACCACTGACTGTAAGCAAATATGGAGACTAAATTTGGTCAAATGATAGTACTGAGCTCCTACACATCTCCACCCCTTCTATTTGTACATTATCTATATTCTCTATATTCCCTGATCTTCCTTCACCTACATGTACTTTCTCATTTTTTCTCTTATCCACTAGACAGCCATTGATTGAGAATTTGAAAAAGAAGGGAGATTTGTAAGAAAATTTAAGAAGGGGACCTTAGAGGCGAGAGGAGATGAGGATGAAGAGAAAAGAAAAAATAAGAAGTAGACATTAGAGAGTAGAGAAGAGAGAGAGAGAGAGAGAGAGAGAGAGAGAGAGAGAGAGAGGAGAGAGAGAGAAATGTATCTTTCCTACACTGGTTTCTAATAGAATGAAATGTGACTGTGTTCTAGTTGCTAGTTGGGACACAGATATCTGACTAATTGGGCCCTCTGGAAAGAACCCATTTGTATCCTTTACCTTAAGCTGCAATACTCCTTCAAACCCTTGCATCACCTATTCATAACCAGAGAGATAGAGGCAGGAAGAAAGGAGGAGCCCTGGACCAGGATGCCTGCTTTCCCATCTCAGTGCCAACTGTGGCTGTGTCATATTGAACAAGTCACCTGTCCCTTTCTGTCTCATCATCCTGTCTTTCGTGTGTTTTCTATTTTCTCTTCTGTGTTATTTCCCTTCCTGAGTTTTAATCATTCAGCCTGACCCAAACATATTTTGAGGGGATTTTAGCTTTGGTGGTGGCCAAAGGATCAAGAAGAGAAAAATCTGAGTAGGGTGTGGGACCTTGGGAAATGATATATGTAAAACTGGTCCATTCTATGAATGAGCACACTGTGTGTTTGACTGAGCATGTGATTGTCTACATATATTGCTGTGCAAAATGCATGAATAAGGCTGTACTCAGAAGACAGGTACATTTAGGTAAGAAATTGTTTTAGGCGTGCCCATGCTTTTAGTGCTCTTTCTTTGGTGTGGAGAAAATGGAGAGCTGAATAATCCAGCCATAAATGAGACAACCTTGCTTTCTTCTTTCTCTTTTCTTCTTCCATTCAGCCTTTAAATAATTGAATCAAGAAACTTTTTTTCTATCACTGTAGCTACACAACACAATGACCTTAAAGTTCATCTTGCTTCAGTCCCGTTTGCACAAATGGAGAAAATGAAGTTGGAAAAGCATATGTGGAGCATAATGTTCTAATATTCCAGGAAAGAGATCAAGGCCAAGGTGAAGGCCTTGAGGTTCTCACTTCCTGGCCCTCTCACTTATATTTGAGTTAGAGCTCATGAAAAAAATGTCTGGGAGAAGAAGATTGTAGGGCACTGGAAAATGATGCCAGGTAGGAACTGGGTTATCATCACAAGTGTTCAAAGGAACCCTTGCCACTTTTGTTTAATTCAATGATCTCTGAGCCGTGGGCTGGAAGGTGACTGGCATGGCTACGGAACCCTCTCCATGGTAAAGGTGAATCACTAGAGACTCTTCCAGCTTCCTTCTTTTTGCCTGTGAACCCTCTTCTGCTACACCCTACTGCTGTTTTCTTCTGATTTGCCCCCTCTGGAGATTAGGCAAGGAGAGACACCCTGCCTCTTCCAGATGACTTGTCTAGAATAACTACTTTTATACTCTTCACCTCTCTTTGTTCTGAATTAACTTAGCATTTGGTGTAATAAAGGCCTTACCTAAAATACAGGGCAAAAGTAAGTTAATAATAAGAAATAATAATAACATAAATAAATAAATAATACAAGAATAAACTCTGTTTCGTGTACTTACAACTTTAAACCTACATTTGCCACCACTGTATATAAGAATAGGAGCTCAAGTACCTGGAAAGGAGCATGTTCTTCATCAATGGAGGTGCTCCTGAGCATCTGGAAGCTACCTGCCAAGAACTCAACACTCATTTTTGGAAGACCACGGGAAGCCTGATTCAAATCCCAGCTCTACTAACTCACCAGCTATGTGATCTCAGTCAAGTAACCTAACGTCTCTCAACCTGCTTCCTCATCTGTGACCTGGATAAATTAATTCCTACTGTAGAGGCTACCATGAGGAATTATTCTAGGAGATACATATCTGAAGAGCAATAGCACTACATAGAACATAACAGTGATAAAAAAGTATGATTCACTTGTAAGTCCCTTTTATCTGAAGTGGAGACCATCTCTGTGAGAAGGTTATCTTAGTGGCATCAGGTCTTTGGTCTGATCATAGTGTGCCTATGGTAGGGTTGAACAGACAGACAGACTTACCAGGTCTGGGGCAGGGAATAGTAGTGGAGTCTTAGGTACTGCCGGGTTTAGAGTGTGGGGACCAAGAGAGCTGGAGTATTTATCCTGTGATTAAAGCCCTAGCTGAAAGTAAACATTCCCTGGGGATAAAATCAATAAAAGGACCTCTGGGGTGGTGGAAAGATGTAGAAAATTGAAGCTAGGAAATTTGGGCCATGATAGGATAGGCAGGAAGGATAGGATAGCAGAGAAGATTTACCTTGAAAGTTCAGTGTGGCTAAGGAGGGGGAAGGTGGAGAGCACAAATAATTCTAAAGGCTTTTTGGCATAGAAACAGTTTAGAATATTTTGCTTTTTTTCCTATCCCCTCGCCTCTGTCAAAAATATTTGCTTTTCTGTTTCTTTTGAGCAAGCTACTTCTCTGAATGTTAGTTCTTCATCTATAAAAGGAGAAGCAATGATTATTAAATGAGATGATATATGCAAGGCATTTACCATGTTGCCTGGTCTATGCTAACCTCTCAATAAAAAGCAGAATTTTAATTTTATTATTTTATCTAATTCAATGATCACTGATTGAGCATCTAGTATGCAAAGGACTATGCTAGATGTTAGGGCATAGAGTTGAAGGGTGATGCCACTGTTCTTAAGGAGGTCACAGCCTGATTTGGAGGACAGGCAGACAGATGCAAATTAATTACAAGTCAATGATATATATGTAGACATAAAAAAGACACAAAATCACATTAAGAAGGGAAGTGGTTAGCTCTGTAAAAGTCAGTCGAGAATTTAGGGTTTAGAAGTTTAAGGTGAGCTTGGAGGAAGGTGCACATTAGGGATAGAAGACAACATATGTAAAACATGGTAGGAAAGAGATTATGGGCATGTTCTTGGAACCATTAAAGCCCAGTTCAAAGTTAACACTTTCATAAGTCTTCTCTGATACTCTGAGTCACCATCACACGTTCTTTCTCTTCTCTTGTCCACACAGCATCTTACCAGATACTGTTTTTTGTGATACTGCCCACTTTAAATCTTGTTGGTATGACCTTAGGTGGGTTAAGTAACAGCTGTTAGCCTCTTGTTCCCCACCTACAAAATGGGGAGTGTTGTCATGAGATATTACATATAAGATCTTTAATACAGTGCCTGGAACATAGCAAGTCTTCAATAGATTTTTGTTGTTACTATCATTACATTATCTTTCAGTTAGCTTTCTACACAATGGGCTTTGTAAAGGCAGACGCCAGGTGAATTCATCTCTCTGATAATGCTTCAAAGATTATGATGATGTTAAATTTTGGGAGAAAGCTATTGAATAAGCAGATGGGATTTTGGTCAAATGTAGGCCAGGCAGACAAGCTTGATTTCAGATAATCAGTAAGTCAACCAACATATATTGATGACTTAATATATATCTGGACCTGTCTTGAAGATACAAAGAATTGAAAACATTCCTGTATTAGAGAGCTTTCAATGTGTTCATGTGATGGAGGGAAGAACTAGTGGATGATGGCATGGCCTGGGTGATAGAGAGGAAGGTGGAAGCTTTGTTCTCTAAACACATAGATTCCCTGGAGAGCATGGAGGAATGATACTATAATAATTAAGTTTTAGGAGTGCTGAGTTTTGGCCATTCCCCATTTAGACCTTCCAGAGATAAAACAGATTCTAATAGAGGGAATAAGTGATAATAGCAGATAAATGAGATGAGCCTTAAAATTTTCTGCCACTACCACAGTGCTTAGAGCCAAACCTAGGATCTCTGTTGCCTTGGTGGGGCTCAAGGTTATGCATGACTACTCATTGTTAACTTGTGATACCATTGGGAAGATTTTTGTTCAACCAACAATATTTACTCAACAGAATATTACTGAACACCTCTTATGTACCAGTATTTCTCTAAGTACTAGGAATGTAGTAGTGAAGAAAGAAGACTAAGTCCTTGTTCTCATGGAATTTCTATTGCTCATTTAAAAATAATATATAAAAATGGATATTGAAAAGTTCTATAAAAACAGGATAAGAATAAATAATATTGTAATGACTTGGGTGACAGATGGTTACTGTATTTGTTGTGGTGTTCATAGCATAAGGTATATAAATGTCAAACCACTGTGCTGTATACTGGAATTGATATAATATTGTATATCAGCTATACTTTAATAAATCATAAATTAAAAACAAAAACAAAAAACCCAAACACACACAGCAGGCATTTGTTTGCATATTCTAAGGAGACTCCATTTCTCAGTAGATTCTACAGGGGAGGAAGGTGAGGGTGGTGAGAGGCACAGTAATTACTGAAACCAGACTACACTCTGCCTCAAGGGACACATGATTGAATGCTACATAATGGTGAGGGAGTAGGGAATATAGAAATCCAGGGGTCAGAACCCCAAAAGACCGGAGACTGGCATGGAGAAGTTCCCTAGAGTCACCCCCAGAGAAGACACCAGGCCCATCATGGGGCCTTTTAAGGACATTCTTCAGGGAGAGAATCTGCTGTTTTCTTTTTCTTTGGGGAGAAGACTAGCTGATTGGGAGGATATAGCCAGACCTTCCCTTTCCAATTCCCTCTTTCTTGCCCTTCTCTCACTGAGGAGGAAACTACCAGTGTCCGTGTTCTCTGAAGCCTACAGAAAATGAACTGAGCATCACACTGAGAGGTGAAAGCACACTGGGTCAGTGGTAGTAGGGGTAGACCAGGAGTACACAGGGAGCAGTAAGGGAGTTGGCACAAATGGGATGAAGGGTGAGCAGACCAGGGAGGGGTACTTATGCTGAGGTCAGCCGGCTACCTGACTCTGCCCCTGTTCAAGGGCCTAGAACAGGGGCAGAGTCAAGGAAAGAGGCCATGTGAGCTGAGGTTGGCAGAGAAAACTGGAATAACCAGGATAATGATAGAAATAGGACTGAAAATACTAATCGCTAAGGGAAGTCCCCAAAGGCTGAGTGGAGCTTCAGTAAGAAAAGAGTATGTTTAATGATTGACAGAAATAAGCTAGGTTGGGGGGATGAGTCCAGAGTGCACAAGGCAGAGTCCATCTCTCATGTACCTCTTATGTCCAAACAATTTACCTCAGTCTCAGGCATTACCTCACCTCCTGATTCTCTTGTTTTCTATCATTCTCATCTTTGTCTGTCTGAATCTAATAGAACTTCTTTCTATCCTCCTCAAATACTCTATCTTCTACAAGTTTCAGATCCCACCATTATTACAAGAAATTCTTTTCTGCCTCCCAGGCCTGTGTTCCAGTGTTGTGTTCGAGGGGCCACCTTAGGAAAGCCTTAGCTAAACAACCCAGACAGGGTTAGTCACATTCCTCCTGTAAGTGCTGCTTTCTTTATTCCTACTTCACATTCTGACTCCACCTCAGTCATAGCTGCTGTGTTAGTCCAGGGGGAAAAGATGGAAACCTGAAACAGGGAGATGGAAGGGACAGATCAGGTTTCAGCAACAAGCAGTTTTATTTTTAAAGTATGGTCTATAGACAGAATCCTGGTGTAAGAGTTAGGAGATGGAAAATTTGTTCTAGATCTGCTACTAACGTCCCCCATGGCCATTTGAGGCCTCAGTTTCCCAAATACATTATTCTGAGGTCCTTTCAGGATGAAGGTGTGGTCTACTGGATAGTTTACAGTACTGACTAAATACTCTCTAGGTACTTTTGGGGGATACCAAGAAATAAATAACCAGTTTTGCTCAGTGGATAGAGCATTGGCCTGCAGACAGAATGGTCTTGGGTTTGATTCCAGTCAAGGGCACATGCCCAGGTTTTGGGCTCGATCCCCAATAAGGGACATGCAGGAGGCAGCCGATCAATGATTCTCTCTCATCACTAATGTTTCTATCTCTCTCTCCCTCTCCATTCCTATCTGAAAAAAAAGAAATAAATAATGTCTCAAGCTTCCTTTTGTCATTTGATGATATCTTGACTGTGGAGGCAGGAAACAAAAATTGGACAATGGCATGTAAGGACTGGACAAACACTCATGCAAGCAGGGGGAAGGGAGTTGGGGCAGTAGACCAGAGAAGCAGAGTAAATGAAATCTTGAGTTGTAAATGGAACTAAAGATATATTTTAGTTGAGCCTGGGAAGAAAGGAGGTTGAGAGATTATTTGGCATTTTAAACAGAATAGGCCAGCTGTGAGATTGAGGTGTGGGAGCCAATAAACTGAGGGCCAGGGATGTTCAGCAGGAGCACACAGGAAGTAAGAGAGTTAGTTATACAAGGGCATTCAGGAAGAGGAGATACCTGTTTGGGATTGGAGAAGCACCTTGACTTAGGATAAGGTGACAGCATATATAAGAGGACATTCATTTATTTATTCAAGAAATATTTAACAAGTTATGCATGGCTGCTATGGATATTAGTGGCAGTAAATAGAAAACCACAGCCCTGTTATTGTGGGACTTCCATACTGTCCATCCCAATGTTAAGTCTTAGAGAAAATTGACAGATATACATTAGACTTGGAGAAGACGTTTCTACAATGAAGAGGGCTTTTATTCTGATCTAAGTAAATAAAATCGATGGAAGAATTTTATACACCTTCTATTTGTGCAGGTATCTAAAATTGGGAGATACCCATAAGTCTCAGTTTGGATCTGATGGCGGTATATTATGAAACAGTAGAAGAGAAGAAAGTTTCTGCAGGAATGGAGTCATTTATGCATTAGTTTAAAAAGCACTTTTGAACACTAACCATGTTCAGCTGAGTCTATGAATTTAGAAATGAGTAACTCACAGTCTTATAAATGGACAGACACATGCATTGGCAACACAGATCATACTCTCCTTACTTAATTTAGCATATTAACAAATCCTCATTGAAACACAGAAAATCCTCCTGGAGGAGTCTGAGAAGGTTTCATGAAGATGATGGCACAAGCTTGGCAAGGTAAGGAAGGAGACAGAGGAAAGCATTCCAGATAAATTGTATGAGCTACAAGCATGGCTGTGTTAGGAAGTGGCAGCAAATCTAATGTGGCTGAACATAGGATAAATATTTAGAGAGATGGTACGAGGTGAGATAAATAATTTAGTCAGGAGCAAGTTTGTAAGCATGTTGAGTAGTTTTCTATTTTTCTTGTAGCAATGAGATCTCATAAGTGGTTTCCAATAGTGAAATAACATGTTGTCTGTCACATTGCAGAGGATGGATTGAGAGTGTGTGCGTGGAAACTAAAGAGGAGTCATTTATAGTGATACAGGTAAGAGATGATGTGAATTTGCGAAGACACAAAGAGAACAGAGAGGAGGAGAACAGTGTGGAAAACTCAGGGGGACGACCAGGGGCATCATTATTAAGTGAGACAGAGCTCCAGGAGGTCTAGCATCTGGCAGAAGGCTGTGTGACTGGAGTATAATGAAGAGAGGTGTGAAGGGATGAGGCTGAAAAATGAGTAGGGACCAGCCCATGCAGACACTTGTAAACTAAGGTGGATTCCATCCTCAAGTACAATGGTAATTCCATGAAGGTCTTGGGTAAGGCCTGGCATAATATAATTTGCCTTTACATATAAATAGTCTCTTTGGTTGCAGTATAGACAATAGATTATAGAGGGGCCAAGATTCAGACCGCAAAGATCAGTCAGGAGGCTTTGTAGACTGGAAGAGAGATGATGGTGATTTAAAAAGAATGTTGGGAGGGGAAAGGAAATGAATAGGGAATGACACTTTTTTTTCTAGATTGATAAGATTTTCTAATGAACTGGAAAGGAAGGAAGAGGGAGGGATCAAATTAAGGGTTATCCCTGGATTTCTGACCTCACTTGTTGCAGGATGGGTGGCAGTAATATGTACTAAGATAGATAAGGCATGGGGAAGAAATAGTGTGTGGGGAGGTAAGATTTCTTTGTGGGTTGTAATTTGTTGGAGATGATCATGGAACATCTAAGAGGAAATGTGTAATAGGCAGCAGGATATACTAGTCTGTTGAACTAGTATATCCTGAGTAGAAGCTATACATTTGGAAATTCTTTGAACAGAGTAGAAGCTATACATTTGGAAATTCTTTGAACAGACATGGTGAAAAAGCCAAGAAGAATAGGAGAGAACACCCAGAGAAGTATGAGAATAGAAGGGGAATAAAAAAGAAATGGAGAGAATGAAGGAAAAAAGAAGTGATGATAAGATCAGTGTAAGAGGAGTAGTGGAAATGGAAGCTAGATTGGAAAGGACTGGAAATTAAATGAGAAATGAAGAAGTAGAAGTTGAATAATGTCAAAGTTTTTAACAAGTTGTGCTGTGAATGGGAATAGAATTAAGGGATATTAGATGGAGGAAGATATAAAGCCAAGGATTACAGGATCATGTTAATGTTAATCAAAACAAAATTTTAGAAAAGGAGATAGGTTTGTGCAAGCGGAGGAAGCTAGTAATAAAAATAGTTTTGGTACAATGCTTTACAATTTTCAAGGTCTATTTTTATATGTGATTTCATCTTTTTTTCACAATAAAACTCAGTAAGATGATCAGGGAAAGTATAATTGTTTCCTTTACTTATAGGTGAGGAAACTAAAACATTAAAAATATCAGTGAATAATGTCAGCTTCCGCTGGTAGACTGATGGCATAATCATCACTTGGGCCCAAAATTCTAAAGCTTTCCCCTATATATGCTGGATTTGAACTGATCTTGGAGCACATGTGACATTGACATTTACCATTCAGGACATTGTCAGTAAGTAACTTAACCTTTAGTTTTCTTAATTGAAAAGAGTAATCACATTTACTAAGCACTTTTTAATGTTCTAGATTTGTGTTAATTTTTTAAATTTAAATATAAGAAAAAATTTTTAGTTTCATTGAGATGCAGTTGACAATAACATTGTACTAGTTTAAGGTGTACAACATCATGATTTGATATAGGTACATATTGCCAAGTGATCCCTACAAGTTTAGTTAACATCCATCACCTTATATAGTTACAATTTTTTCAACATCCATCACCTTATATAGTTACAATTTTTTTCTGGCGATGAGAACTTTAAGGTCTACTCTTTTAGCAACTTTCGAATATATAATACAACATTGTTAACTATAGTCAACATACCATACATTACTATTCCCAAAACTTATTTATCTTGTAAATGGAAGTTTGTACTCTTTGACCATCTTCACTCATTTCCCCCAACCCCTGGCAATCTCCAATCTGTTTTCTGTTTCAATGAGTTTGTTTTTTGTAGATTCCATATATAAGTGACATCATACATATTTGTCTTTCTTTGTCAGAATTATTTCACTTAGCGCAATACCCTCAAAGTCCATTCATGTTGTTGCAAATGGCAGGATTTCCTTCTTTTTATGACTGAATAGTATTCATTGTGTATAAATACCACATTTTTTATCCATTCATTTATTGTGCTAAGTGTTTTAAAAGATTATCTAAATTAATCCTCAGAAGAAACTTTTTAGGTAAGAACTGAAAAAATAGAGAAGGGCACATAGGTCTAAATTTTGGGAAACAAATGATTAAGCATTTTCAAAGGAAATAATAATCAAAGAGAAAAAGAGATAGAAAGATAAAGGATAACAGGAGGAAAAAGAATGGTGTAAAGTTTGGAGGTCAGTCTTGCAATCAGGTGGGAGTGGACTATTGATTTTTCTGAATGTCATGAATGCTGGAGAGGAAAGTGGGTGAAGGCAGAAGCACCTAGATATGGAAGCTAAACTAAAGTTAGGTGAGGAGGAAGAACAATGGACCTTCTCATGTTCTCAAGTTAGCTGGAGGTAGGGCTTCATGGTGAGATTTCTGAATGTCAAATAAGGAACAATGGAACCCCTGCTATAGAACTTGGAGGGAAGTGAATTATTAGAAGATGCCATGCTTAATTGTTGTTTACACAGCCAAACTTGACATTTCAGACCAGAGACTCTTCTTTCATAATTAAGAGTGCAGCTTGAGTTGGGAGGAAACAAGAAGAAAGTGAAAGTTTTTGGTTAAGGTTTGAATTAGGCATGGATCTACATCTTCTATAAAGCTGTTCTTGACCATACAAAGACCGTAAAAAGCTCTTTGTCCACTCAGTTACTTAATGAAAACTGCCTTGTGATACTAGCTCTATTGCTATTTAATGTCCTGATCACCCAATGATTTTCTGAGCAACCTGAGGGCAGATATCATGTATAATATTTCACGATGCATATTAGGATAATTTTCTAATTTCTTTCAAGGTCTAGAAATGGGATCAAGGGCTAATCCTCCCATGTGAATGATTAGAGGTTGAACTTGAACATATAATTTATCTCACATTAGATATTCTCTGGGAGGGCCCTGTGGAAGTCGAAAATAGGAAGAAAAATTCCAGGGGCATGTTACTCTCCAATGTCACCTCAACTCATCCAGCAATCTTCTTGTTGATGGGGATCCCAGGCCTGGAGCATCTACATATCTGGATCTCTATTCCCTTCTGCTCGGCCTATACTCTGGCTGTACTTGGTAATTGCACTCTCCTCTTCATCATCCAGGTTGATGCAGCCCTTCATGAGCCTATGTACCTCTTTCTGGCCATGTTGGCAACCATTGATCTAGTCCTTTCTTCTTCAACATTGCCTAAAATGCTGGCTATTTTTTGGTTTAAAGATCGAGAGATTAACTTCTATGCCTGCCTGGTCCAGATGTTCTTTCTCCATTCCTTTGCCATCATGGAGTCAGCGGTGCTGCTGGCCATGGCCTTTGACCGTTATGTGGCCATCTGCAAGCCACTGCACTACACCACGGTGCTGACCAGGCCCCTTATCACCAAGATTGGTATAGCTGCTATGACTCGGGCTGTGACACTAATGACTCCACTCCCCTTTCTGCTCAGACGCTTCCACTACTGCCGAGGACCCATGATCGCCCATTGCTATTGTGAGCACATGGCTGTGGTAAGGCTGGCCTGTGGGGACACTCGCTTCAACAATATCTATGGCATTGCAGTGGCCATGTTTATAGTGGTGTTGGATCTGCTCTTTGTTATTTTGTCTTATATCTTCATCCTTCGGGCAGTTCTACAGCTTGCCTCTCAGGAAGCCCGCTATAAGGCCTTTGGGACATGTGTGTCTCATATAGGTGCTATCTTAGCCTTCTACACACCAGTTGTCATCTCCTCAGTCATGCATCGTGTAGCTCGCCAAGCTGCCCCACATGTGCACATTCTTCTTGCCAATTTCTATCTGCTCTTCCCACCTATGGTCAATCCCATTATCTATGGGGTCAAGACCAAGCAGATTCGTGAAAGAGTCTTAAGACTATTCCTGAGAAAGGATGTGTGAATGGAGAGTGAGAAAAAGTGGTACAGGTTGAATGCAGGAGTAGGGGTGTGGATATGATAGAAAGTGGAGGGCTATCAGAGACTCTATGTTTAGTTCTTCCTTTGTATAGTTAAAAAACTAAATATCCTGAAACTTATAGAGTCACCAGTCCAACCAGGACTCATGGATCTGTGTCCTTTGGTAGCCTCTGGATTCAAACTGATGACTTTTCTGTTTCTTCAAAGAGCTCACTGCTCTATCCCGGGCTTAACAAAGGCTTAACCCACTCTGCTCTTGGAAACATCACCTAAAGACACAACGATGCTTTCAGCTTCATTTATTAAGAGAAGACTGTGAGAATCCGAGTTTCTATTTTAAGTCATTGGGATTTGGTGGACTATCCACTCCGGATTCGTATAAGGACCAACAATTTATCTGAGGGAGGAATGCCTATATAGTCTGACAGTTGGTGTTCAATACCTTCCTAATTACTACCAGTTTGGGGGAAGCTCATAACCTCCCAGGGCTACAGGTTCCAAGTAAGACATATTTGCTTCTTAAAATTTATTTCTTCAACTGAGTCAGCCTATGTATTCTGTGACTTCTTTTGACATCTAAATCTTCATGCCCAATACCTCTCATTAAAGACTTTGAATAAGATGTCTTCTGACATTTCCTTATAGCTTGCAATTTTTCTTTACACACAGATCAATCTTATGTTTTCACCCAAAATGTGACTTCTTCATTTATTTACTAATCTACTCACAAAATATTATTGAGTAGCAAATCTGTGCCAAATCTTTGCTTGGGGTTCAGAATACATAGATTTCTAAGGGAGGGATGCTACATTTCTGTGTCCTGAAACAAAGTAGGAAATTCTAAGTATAAAGTTGTGCTCTCCAAACTTTTCATCTCAAGGTTCAGAATTGTGAAAAAAAAAAAAGGTAGGCAAACAGATGGGAGATAGGAATATTGGCCTCTGTTTCTTTCTCTCTATCCCCATGCAAGCATACATAATAGGTAATTCCCTTAATATTAATCTTGACAATTGGATTTGTGTGGCCACACAAACATTCATACACCATCTGCCACAAATGCATCATGTATTTTTATCTTGTGACTTCCTTATTTCCTCAGAGACTACTGTTTAGTAATTATATATTTCTATTTCTATTTGTCTCTATTTCTATATATCTTTTATACATATTTAGCTTTGAAAGATGATTTAAATACACATGTCAGATGGGGTATGGGAGGTTGGAAGCTGCCAAAGAGGGAAATATATAGCAAGAACCATGTATTGTTTCCCATCTCTGCTCTCATAATTATCTCTGACAACAACAACAACAAAAAAGTTGTTTTACCACTAGTTTTTCTTTGGTTAAAAACTTCATGCTTGAACACAATCTTATTTCCAAAACCAGATAAAGATACCACAATAATATAAGATTATAGATCAATATCCTTGACAAACATAAATGCAAACATCCTCAACAAAATATTAGCAAACCAGATCCAGCAAAAAGATCATACACCATAATCAAGTGGGATTTATTTATGGAATGCAAGGTTGATACAATATCTGCACATCAATTAATGTAATATAATACATAAACAAAATGAAGGATTAAAAAACACATGGTCATATCAATAGATAGAGTAAAAGCATTTGACAAAATACAGCACCCATTTATGTTAAAAACTCTCAGCAAAGTGGAAATAGAGGCATTATACAGCAGCATAATAAAGGCCATATATTACAAACCCAAAGCTAAATTATACTCAATGGAGAGAATCTAAAAGCATCTCCTTTAAGATCAGGAACAAGATAGAGATGTCTACTTTCACCACTCTTAATCAACACAGCACTGAAAGTCTTAGCCACAGCAATCAGACAAGAAGAAAAAAATAAGAGGCATCAAATTGGAAATGAAGAAGTAAAATTGTCATTATTTGCAGATGACATAACACTGTAGATAGAAAACCCTAAAGACTCCACAAAACAAAACAAAACAAAAACTGCTAGAACTGATAACTGAATTCAGTAAAGTAGAAAAATACAAAATTAATATTTAGAAATAGGTTGCATTTTATACACCAATAATGAAAATCAGAAAGGGGAACTAAGAAAACAATTTCATTTCAACTGTACCAAAACATAATACCTATGAATAAATTTAACCAAAGAGGTAAAAGGTCTGTACTCAGAAAATTATAAGGCACTGAAGAAAGAAATAAAAATAGATATACATAAAAGAAGCATATATTGTGTTTGTGGATAGGAAGAATTAACATCATGAAAATGTAGTACCCTAAGCAATTTATAGATTTAATGCAATCCCTGTAAAATATTAGTGGTGCTATTTCACAGAACTAGAGTAAATAATCCAAAAATTTATATGGAACTGCAAAAAATCCTGAATAGCCTCAGCAATACTGAGAAAAAAGAACAAAGTTTGAGATATCATGATGCTTGAAATCAAACTATACTACAAGGCCATAGTAATCAAAACAGCATGGTAGCGACCTAAAAACAAATATAGATCAATGGAACAGGAAACAGAGCCCAGAAATAAACCCATGTCTATATGGTCAATTAATATTTGACAAAGGAGGCAAAAACATACAATGAGATGAAAACACCTATTCAAGAAATGGTGTTGGGAAAATTGGACAGATACATGAAAAAAAAAGAAAAGAAACTAAACCACCTTCTTATACCATATATAAGAATAAACTCAAAATGGATTAAAGACTTAAATGTAAGAATCAAAGCCATAACAATCCTAGAAGAAAACATAGGCAGTAAAATCTTGAACATTTCTCTTAGCAATATGTTTTTCTGATATATTTCATTGGGCAAGGGAAACATAAAAAACAAAGAAAACAACAACCACCAAAAAACAAATGGGACTACATCAAACTAAAAAAAAATTTTTGCACAGCAAAGGAAACCATCAGCAAAACTAAGAGACAATCCACAAAATAGGATAACATATTCACCAGTGAGATATTTGATAAGGGGTTAATATCCAAAATTTATAAAGAACTCATATTACTCAATCCCACAAACAGCCCAAGTAAAAAATGGGCAAAGAACTTGAAAAGAGACTTCTCCAAAGAGGACATATAGATGGCCAATAGACATATGAAAAGATATTCAATGTCACTAATCATCAGAGAAATGCAAATTACAGCCACAATGAGATATCACCTCACATCTGTCAGAATGGCTAACATCAATAAATCAACAAACAAGTATTGGCAAGGATGTGGAGGAAAGGGAACCCTTATGCACTGTCGGTGAGAATGCAGATTGGTCAAACCACTGTGGAAAGCAAAAAATTAAAAATGGAACTGCCTTATGACCCAGTGATTCCACTTTTGGGGATTTATCTGAAGAAACCTAAAACAAGAAATTGAAAGAATATATGCACCCCTATGTTCATTGTAGCATTATTTACAGTAGCTAAACTATAGAAGCAACTTAAGTGCCCAGCAGTACATGAGTGGATAAAAAAGCAATGGTATATAGTATATACAATAGGATGAAATCTTACCATTTGAGACAGCATGGATAGACATAGAGGGTATTATGCTAAATGAAATATCACCCATCAGAGAGAGACAATTACCATATAAATTCACCTATATGTGGGATCTAAAGAACAAAACAAACAAACAAAATTGAAACAGACTCATAGACATAGAGAACAAACTGGTAGTTACCAGAGGGGAGGGGCATTAGGACTTGGTGAAAGAGGTGAAGGGATTAAGAACCACAAATTGATAGTTACAAAATAGTCATGGGGACGTACGTAAAGCATAAGGATTATAATGTAGGTACCAAAACATTATCAATAATATTTTGGTAACTACATATGGTGCCAGTTGGGATACTAGAAGTATCAAAGGGAACACTATGTGAATTCTATGATTGTCTAACCACTAAATTGTACACTTGAAACCAATCTATATATATAAAAGCCTAAGTGACTGAATGACTGAACAACTGGGTGACCAGTCGCTATGATGCTCACTGACTACCAGGGAGCAAACACTCAACACAGGAGCTGCCCCCCCTGGTGATCAGTGTGCTCCCACAGCGGGAGTACTGCTCTGCTGACTGACCTGACCCAGCGGACCACCAGCCTGGTGGCAACCACTCCCTCCCTCAGTAGTCCTGCAGGTCCAATCTCTGGAGAACAGGACAGGCACCGAAAGACTGGCATGCCACTGGTACGATCCTGACAGCACCGCCGGCCTCCTGGAAGTTGGCCTCAGGTACCACAGCCGCTTCCTCTCCCTAGATACTCCGCAAGAAAGAAATGATATAGAAGCAGCCGCCAGGTGGCTTCCAACAACTGGGATGGATCCAGATCCCTGGCTGGCAAGGGCGTCCCACCTGGAGGGCTGATCACATCCAGACTACCCTCCCCCCCACACAGGATGGGCACCAGATGCAGGGCTCACGGTTAATGAGGCTGCTGTGGTGGCGCAAGCCTCTCTCTATCGGGAATGACTGGGCACAAGCCCATGGCAGGTGTATAGGGTCCAGGATGAGCAGGAGCGGCAGGTAGGAGTGGCAGGCAGCGTTGGACTGTCGGTTTTGGCCCAATCCCCACAGGCCACGCTGAGAGACCCCACCCGTGCATGAATTCATGCACTGGGCCTCTAGTACAAAATAAAACTGAAAGAAAAAAAATACTCAGAAATAAAAATAAACTTCTAGCTTGTTTCTTTTGAGCGTAGTTGGGACAGGTAGAGTGCTTTAAAATAGCAGTAAATATTAACAACATACAAATACACACAGAGAGTAGCTGGAATTTCTGCCCTTCTGGTCATTGTCAGACAAGAGTTGGTTTCAGTTTTTGTTTTAGTGAGGTTCTCTTTCTTAGGAGACCCTGCAAGGAAGGGTTAGAGGAAAGTAGACACATATCAAAGACAAAGGCCCACACAGACTCTATGTGAAGTGCTCACAGTCTCTGGAGTGTTAAGCACAGCTGGCTCCTGGGAGGCATGACTTAGCACCACAAAGGAGGTGGGGATGTAATCTGCAGGACCCCCAGGGGTGGGAGCTCTGGGTCAGAGTAGTCCCCCAGAAAATAGGCCAGAGTCTTCCATGAGCTCTGAGAACCCTTCTCACATGCAGCAGTGTTTATTTCCACATCCCTTTGGGAGAAGAGTGAAGGTTTGAGGATAAAGGCAGTGGCTTTCCTCCCAACTCCCTCCTTCCAAAACATCTATCACTGGAAGATAAAGGCTGCATTGGACTATGGACAGAGCTGGACTAGCAGAGACAGGAAAGAGGTGACAGGTGTGGTGAGTGGGAGAGGATGGGGGCACCTCAATTACCTCTGACACTCAGTTATAGTCTTAGGCATCAAGCTTCCTGCCTGCTCCCTATTTCTTTATTGCCTCTACTTTGGCTCTTCAATTGAAGAAGCATAAGTCTTGACAGTCCAACCCAAATGCTATGTCTACATTCTCCAGACACTTCCTCCACTACAGAGGATTTTTGCCTCCTTTCTATGCCAAACACTGTGGTTCAACTCCAAGCAGTTTTAGCTGATTATACCAGCTTGGATCCTGTCACTTCTTACCTATCATTTCTCCTCCCACCCCACCAGTATCCCTGTTCCAATTAGGAAGCTACTGCATTAGTCAGGAGAGAGAAAATGAAGCCTGAACTAGGAAGATGCAGGGAGAGGCAGAAATACATTTCCTATTGGTTCTTCCACAAACCACATCCTTGAAGGACCTTAGGTGAGTGACTATTTTCCCATCTCTGGATCATACTCATTCAGATTATCTTTCTGATACCCTCTTATGATAGAAGTGTAGACTACAAAGTAGATGCCGGTGTTGAGTACTCTCTGTCCATGGAGACCCATTTAAGCTCTTTGGGGAAAAACAAAGAAATAGAGAAGTCCTCTGATCTTATATGGACATTTTGACTTCAGAAACATAGTACAGGCAGGATAAAACATTCACTGCAAAGTCCTATGTTCTGGATGTTTGGTAAGAAAGAAAGCTCCATATACTCCCCTCTCCTGAGATCCTTATACTAGGAGGGATATATATATATATATATATATATATATATATATATATATATATATATAATTTTATTTTACTTTATTTATTTTATATTTTTTGTTAATCCTCACCCGAGGATATTTTTCCATTGAACTTTAGAGAGAGTGGAAGGGAGGGAGAGAGAGAGAGAGAGAGAGAGAGAGAGAGAGAGAGAGAGAGAAACATTGATATGAGAGAGACACATTGATTGGTTGCCTCCCACACACACCCCGACCAGGGCCAAGGATCGAACTTGCAACCGAGGCACGTGCCCTTGACCAGAATTGAACCCGGGACCCTTCAGTCCGTGGGCCAACACTCTATCTACTGAGCCAAACCAGCTAAGGCTGGTAGGGGTATATTTTTTACGAGCTTCAACAGAAGTAAGGGTTATGTGCTATTGGATACCCTGTGTTTGGGGGAAGAAATTGATAGAACAGATAACTTTTTGTTTGTGTGAGGAAGGATGGATCGGTCACAGGGTGGTTACTTATGTTTAGTAGGTAGAGAGAACAAGTCAGGGAGATGTAGAGACTCAGAAGTAAAATAAAATATGTTCAGTTTTGTTGAAAAAAAAAAGCATATTTTCTGAGGGTGAAGGTTCAACAGTCATTTATAGACTATCTGCTATGTACCCGGCACTGAAGATATAACAGTGGAAAAAAAAAAGTTCCTGCTGTGTTTCCTACAAAGCCAAAGTGCTTTTTCCTGGCAAAGATGTTCAAGACAGGGAAAAATACTTTTAATTGAGAAGATTTGATTCTGATGCATGTCACCAAGGTTGGTTGGGTTTCTTAGAACGTATCTCCTGGTTGATTGTTAAATGGGAAGACAGCCTATTATTGGATCAGCTAGGGATATCTGCACATAGTGAGAGGACATTTTCAAGTCTGGTTGTTCTTTCTTCATTTGATAAAATATTCAACAAATGTGTATGCTAGAAGCTGCATTTATAGAAGTGAATAAGGCAGACCCTTTATTTTACAATAGGCTGATGTCTGTGGAAGGATAGCAATTGGAGCCTAAAGACAGAGATCTGCACACATTTTAAAAGTCTTGTTTCTGCCGAAACCGGTTTGGCTCAGTGGATAGAGCGTCGGCCTGCGGACTCAAGGGTCCCGGGTTCGATTCCGGTCAAGGGCATGTACCTTGGTTGCGGGCACATCCCCAGTAGGGGGTGTGCAAGAGGCAGCTGATCGATGTTTCTCTCTCATTGATGTTTCTAACTCTCTATCCCTCTCTCTTCCTCTCTGTAAAAAAAATCAATAAAAAATATATTTTTAAAAAAAGTCTTGTTTCTGTAGTAAATGGGACATGACGGTGTCTTGAATAAGTGTTGCGGTGATTGAAATGGAGTAGGCAATTCTGAGACTTTCTGTGGAGGCTGACCCAATTGGACCTGCTGATGGATTGAATATGGTGCAGGAAGTAAGGGGTAGATAATAATTAGGAAGTAAGGGGTAGATAATAATTCTGGGTTGAACAACCAGTTGGAGAGGATTCTATGTACTGACATATGAAATGCACATAGAAGGATGAAGTTAAGATGCCTGCCTCAAGCATGATAGGCTGAGATAGCTGTGAGACTGTTATGTGGGGATATAGTAAATTGAGGGTTGGATATACTAGCTTGTGGCTAAGAGGGAAGATGTGATATGGAAACATATTTTCATAATGTTGGGAGTTGATAACAAAATTCACGGTAAACAAGTAGAACACTAGAAAGAGGATGATTTAAGAACATTTCTGAAGCAATATTCTCCTTTCTCTTGTATATTTTGTTTTCCCTTGTTATTGGGTAAATTCTCTTCAGTTTAATAACATGTCTTTTTCTCTTCCTTCTTAAAAACAATTGAACACACACACACACACACACACACACACACACACACACACACACTCCTTTACTCCACTTCCCTCTGCAGCTGCCAGGGCCCCTTTACTGTTTGCCTTTGCAGAAACCTGAGCCAAGTTAACAAATTTCAACTTCTCATTTTTTCTCACTGAACTCCATCAAATCTGGCTTTGCCTTCCTCTACTCTAGCAAAATTTTTTTTTTACCAATGTATCCAACCCACTGCACTTCTATATACAAGCCCAATTTTTTGTTTTGGAATTATTTGACTTATTGGTAGCATTTAGCATGGTAATAATTTCCTCCTCCTTAGTTCACTACCTTCAATAACCTATCAGGACAGCTCATCATCTTGGAAACTTTTCTGATAGTTTGCCCACTCTCAGTCTGTTTTGCTGACTCTTCCTCCATTCAGCCCAACTCCATCTCCACTCTCATTTAAAAAAAATATTATTTTTATATTTTTATTGATTTCAGAGAGGAAGGGAGAGGGAAAGAGAGTTAGAAACATTAATGATGAGAGAGAATTATTGATTATCTGCCTCCTTCATGCCCCACACCGGGAACCGGGCCAAAACCTGGCATGTGCCCTGATTGGGCTATCTCAATCTGTATAAGTACATAATCTTACGTAATGCTCATAAAAACCACAATAACTGTATTCTATGAGAGAAAAATGGCTGTGTAAAAACTGGGCAACTCCAACGTTTAAGGAGAAAAATCAACAAGAGAAGAGGGAAAGATGAAAGATTAACAAAGGGCATTTGTTACAGAAGTCAGAGATCAACTTTGCTAAACCTGAGTTCTGCGATGAAAATAAGGGAGCTAGAAGATGACTGGAGGGAGAGCCACATGAATAGGGAGCTTAACATGAATTTAGATGGAAGAGAACCAGAAGACGAAGATCCTTATTTTCTTAGGAAGTTGGAGGTAGGGCTGTATTTATAGAAATTTGTGGATGGGGAAAGGACATGGAAGACATATCTGAGAGTAGCTCTCTCTAGTAGAACTTTCTATAATAATGAAAATGTTCTGTATCTGAATAATCCAGTATGGTTGCACTAGTCACATGTGTCTTTGGGCACTTATAAAGTGTTAGGCATAACTGAGGTATTGAATTTTCATTTTATTTTAATAAATATAAATTGCTACATGTGGCTAGTAGCAGTCCTATCTAATAGTGTAGTGCTAGAGAAAATATACAAACTGTGTAATTAATAGGGACATTAGAAATTGCAGGCTTTATTCAACTTATACAAGCACCCAAGCCTGAGATTTCAGGACAGGAAATTGGCTTTTGTGGTTGTGAGCTTAGCTTGATTATCATGTAGTTTGGTACCCATGTATGTTCTAAAGAAATGCATTTGTTTAAACATATTTCTACTTCTTTTAACAGGGTATTCCTGGCATTACTCCAAACACAGAAAACACTACCTTCTCTCCATTCCTTTATGAAAGCTGTTTTGTGATATCAGTTCTAATCATCTTTAACATTCTATCTACTCAATGAAATTTAAAGTTCCCTGAGGTAATGAAACATGGATTATGCTTTTCCATTTCTATGAGGCCTAATAACTGATTATGTTTAAGGTCTAGCAATGAAAACAAGAGCTAATCCTCCCAAGAAGGTATATATAGAAGGTTAAAGGGCCCATAAAAACTGACAAGGGGAATTTCCAGAAGTCATGCCAGCCTCCAATATTACCTCAACCCATCCAGCTGTCTTCTTGTTGGTAGGAATTCCAGGTTTGGAACACCTGCATGTGTGGATCTCTATTCCTTTCTGCTTTGCCTATATTCTGGCCCTGCTAGGCAACGGCACCCTCCTCTTCATTATCCAGGCTGATGCAGCTCTCCATGAGCCTATGTACATCTTTCTGGCCATGTTGGCAACCATTGATCTAGTCCTTTCTTCCACAACACTTCCTAAAATGCTGGCTATTTTTTGGTTTAAAGATCGAGAGATCAACTTCTATGCCTGCCTGGTCCAGATGTTCTTTCTCCACTCCTTTTCCATCATGGAGTCAGCGGTGCTGCTGGCCATGGCCTTTGACCGTTATGTGGCCATCTGCAAGCCACTGCACTACACCACGGTGCTGACCAGGCCCCTTATCACCAAGATTGGTATAGCTGCTATGTTTCGGGCTGTGACACTAATGACTCCACTCCCTTTTCTGCTCAGACGCTTCCACTACTGCCGAGGACCCATGATCGCCCATTGCTATTGTGAGCACATGGCTGTGGTTAGGCTGGCCTGTGGGGACACTCGCTTCAACAATATCTATGGCATTGCAGTGGCCATGTTTATAGTGGTGTTGGATCTGCTCTTTGTTATTTTGTCTTATATCTTCATCCTTCGGGCAGTTCTACAGCTTGCCTCTCAGGAAGCCCGCTATAAGGCCTTTGGGACATGCGTGTCTCACATAGGTGCCATCTTGTCTACCTACACACCCGTTGTCATCTCCTCAGTCATGCACCGTGTGGCTCGCCGAGCTGCCCCTCATGTACACATACTCCTTGCTATCTTCTATCTTCTTTTCCCACCCATGGTCAACCCCATCATCTATGGGGTCAAGACCAAACAGATTCGTGATCATGTGCTCAGTCTATTTCGGAGAAAGGCTATGTAGATGCATACTTTTTTCCTTACTCATCAATATGAGTGGGTGGTGGATTAAAGCACAGAGGAAAGACTTCAAGTAGGAAAATTGCAGAGTCTCCATGTTTGTTAATTCTCAGTAATGACAAGGAAAAAAAAGTGCCAATCTCATAGATCTACCAATAAGAACAAAACAGGTGTGTCCTATAGTCTGACAGCAGAGGTTTGACCTTCCTATTTTCATAGACTCATCACATGGTTAAAGAAAATAAAGAGCCTTCCAAAGTGTTATTGTCATATCAGTGAAAGATAATATGAACATTGGCTGAGACTGGGAGAACTCTTCATCCAGACTATGGGTGAGGAATTGAACCCAAGTTTTGTTACCAAAAGGCTAAAACCACATATAGTACTGAAAATAAATCCTTATCTCTTTTTGATAAGTGGTTTTCAGCCTCTGACAATCTTTAGCCTACTACTGTTGTAGTGGCTTTACAGTTGGACAGCTCCTTTTTTAAGGAGACTTACTCCTTCCATTAAGTCAGTTCCTTTCTGACCCATAGTAATGGTCAATTCCTTATTGCACAATTAGCAAAGGAGTCTTAGGATATCACTTTATAAAAATTTATATTATGGTAACGTACTTTTCACATGCATATGCCCTTTGTCTCCAAAATCCTTACTAATATTTATTATATGAATGCATAGAAGAGCTGAATAGACTGTGGCAATATATTCCCCTCTTAAAGATGAGACTACTGAAACTCAAGAAGAAAATAGTTACAGTATGTAGTTGTGATAGGTTATTCTTGTTCACAGATATTTACTATCCTGTTCCTTTCTTCCTGAAGGGGCATTTCCTTACTCTAGAAAATTCTTTCTATGGCTTTCTTTGGCCAATGGAATTTGAGTGGCCTTGAAATGTGTCATAATAATCAGAAACTTTAAAATGTGTTTGTGTGGCTTGGCTCAGTGTCTCTTGCTTTTCACCTCTGCTACAAAAATCAGTATGTTTCCCAACAGTTTTTTTCCTCCAACCTAGACCCATGATGAAGAGAAGATACACAGAGCACTTATGAGTCTAACTCATGGCCTGGAACACAGCCACAGCTGGCCCACAGTGTTCATGTAACATGAGCAAAGGAGGTTTTGTTGTTGTTTTTCTGTAAACTACTGAGATTTTGGAGTTGTTTTCTGGAATGGTGAGTTCTTTCTTGCACTCAAATGTCAGCTCTTGCATGACAGTTCAAGACTCCAAGTACTTAAATAAAAAAAGAAAGATAATGAAAATCCACTATTTCTTCTTCTAGCATATCCTAAAAAAGAATTTCACTTATCTGTCTGCTTTTGTCTCCTTATAAAAACTCTCACAATTGAACATTAAAGAGTAAGAGTGATCATTCTGGTCAGTTAGCACAGGGTCCTATAGCTGGAATGAAGGTATTAGCATTAGAAAAATTCAGAGTGGACACTGCCATGGACTTGTGGGGATATGACAGCAATCTCGTTCAGTCAACAGTACCTGAGAATCTAGTAGAAGGAGGTCATTTCCCACAGGTAACAATGTGAAGAAGCACCAAATTACAGCACAAGATGAGTCTGGGGTCAGAGCCCAGATAAGATATAAGGAAGCAGGAGACAGTCCTTTCCCATGTGACTGCCATGATGGCAATCTTGTAAAAACCCATTCATCCCCTACTGCAGTTTCAAATCTAACATAAGGAAGAGGGTGATAGGAAAACTCCCGGGGGAATTTTTGAACCTGTATCAGACTAAATTATATATTGAAATGGACTAAGAAATAATTAAAGTGGACTGGATTTGGTCAGAAGTGCTATCTTCTATAACACTTTGATTTTATTTTTACTCTAAATCCTATTGTGCAAACAAAAACATAACCCTGAATCAATGACATATTTTTCACAACTAAACCTGTACTATAAATTTTCTGTTTGCTATACAAGGAACTGTTTAGAGGTCTTTAGCCTTTTACTGTCACAAGACTAGTTATGTGAGTATCACTAATTGGAAAGTCAGAGGTGTACATGAGTGGGTGCTGGGCAGCCAAGGACAACAGAAGAAAGCTGGCTCTGTTGATATGGCTTTCTACAGAGAAGCCAAGAACAGTTTTCCAGAGTGGAGGCTGGTATTCCTGACTGAGGCACAATTGCAGACATTATTTGTTTTTTCCAGGAACTAGTTCCAGCTACTCTTCTGCCTTATCATTCTCCCCTGGGCCTTTTATTGCACAATGAAATACTGTTATTTTTAAGAGGAAAGTTGTTTTTTCTTTATGCCAGACACTGGTATTTTAGATTCATTGTTTTATTACATCACTAGAGGCCCAGTGCATGAATTCATGCATGGGTGGGGTCCAGCCGCGGCCCCAATGGGGTCAGATGGGGGCTGGGCCTATTGGGAGGAGGAGATGGTGAGAGGTTGGCCAGCTGGCCCAGCCCTGATCAGAGGCCTGATCAGGGCTAGGCCAGCTGGGGCGGGGCTTTGGGTAGTGGGCCAGCCAGCCCCACCCCCGAATAGGGTGGGGGTTGCCAATTGGGGCCAGCGGCCTGGGGGAGGGGCCATGGGTGGTTGGCTGGCTGGTCCTGCCCTTGATTGGGGTGGAGGGGGCCAATCTGTGGTGGGGCTGGGCGGGGGGAGGGGCTGCAGAAGGTTGGCTGGCTAGCCCCACCCCTTATTGGGATGGGGGGATGATCAGGGGCGGGGCCAGCTGGTGGGAGGAGCTGTGGGAGGTTGGCCACTGGCCCCACCCTCTGATTAAGCAGGTTTGCTGGCCACAGTGGGCGTCATAGTGATGGGTCGCTGGCTTCATATATATATATATATATATATATATACATATATATATATATATATATATATATATATGTATGTATATATATATATATATATATATATATATATATATATATATATATATTATAACAAACCCATAAGGAGTTAGTATCATTTCCAAGGAGAGGAAACTGAGGCTTAGATTGTGCAACACAATTGAAGTCTGACAGTTATTGGTTCAAATCCATCTCTGCCATTTATTGTAATTCCAGAGCCCAAGTCCTTAACCACCTGTGCCATATGACCCTTTACAAATAACCATAAAAATGCCTCCTACCTCAACTGTTCCCCAATTTCACTTTTCCATGAAGTCTTGCAGATGCAAAAGGGACTGATGAGGGTGTCCTTTACTCCCACCCTGGGGCAGGTGATAAAAAGGGAACAGAGATATTTGTGTGAAGGAGAAGTAAGATGTTGGTTTTGAATAAGAGAGAGATTCAATTATTGGACTTCTGTTGGGTCCTTATACTGCATTCACCACTATGTATTCCCTCCCATCTTGTTCTGAGATAACCCCTTCACCGTGAAAGAGCCCAGCAATGAGTATAGTTGACAATGGAATTAAATGCTCTACTATAACCAAGTTCACACCCTGAGACTGATAGGCATGGATGTTGTCACGGGTGCTTATTCCTGTATCCAGGACCATACAGACAGATGGTATTTTCTCTTTATCCCCAGTCATTCAATGCCATCCATATAAAGAAGCTAGAGATGATTGGTATTTGGTCTTGATCTATGGTAGACCCAACATATTTCTAAAGAGAAACAATTTACTGTGAGGTTTCTGAGAGGATTTGGCCAGCAAGTTAATTACATTTAGAAGGATTAATACTAAGTCCAGATTAAAAGCCCTGGATATCCATATATACTCTCTGCTTACACAGTAAAAACAGACTTTAGGCATTATGTCAAAGAGCCATTCCATGACAAAATTTTCTTGTCATTTCCTTCAGCATCAGTGCCAGTGATACATTCCCCCCACCCCCCCGCTCAAAAGCCTAGGATCATAGTCAGGAAATATTCTGTAAAATAAGCTTCTATCTCTGAGGTTTTTATAGTATCTCTTTATCAATTACTACTAAAAATATTTGGCACTAAAATTATGTTCATAGAACACAACCTTTTCCCAGTAAGTGGACTTGGTTTTGGCACTGGACTCCAGGGCCCTTGATAAGGAGATGGGGAAAGAGCAACCCTCATCCCAAAACAATGGAGGAAAATATATATGAGCCAACCAACCTTAGGTTTAGGAATAGGATTATAAGGAAATAGAAATTTGAAATTAGCTAAACTTTAGAAAAGAGTTTGTGATATCCTAAGTTCCTAATTTTTCCTTTTTTTTTTTGTAATGGTATGCAAAACAAGGAGGTGAGATGCACATTTTAAAGCCTAAAACATTACACCTCTGCTACAAAAATAAGTATGTATTTATTCTCATCACCTTTACTCCATTTTCTACCTAACTACTTTCAAGTCAATCCCACTGTGACCTTCTCTATTATTTCAGTATAGCTGCTGTCCTTAATGTATGCCATTTCAAGGGCTCCAAAACAAAATCCCAAATTGTCCTCTGTCTCATCCTACCTGCTTCCAATTAACTATTATTAGGAGAAGATGTGGGATATTACATTTCTATCTATCTATTAAATGGGGGAAATGATCTGGCTTGAGGACTTTAACTCCTATGGGCAGTAAGGTCCTATTAGGTTGAGATTTCTAATATTCACATTGCCTCCATTCTCAACAAAGTTTTTTTCTGGGGCAAGAAAAAATGATTGGAAGAGCTTGCCAGCACAGTTGGAATTTTTCCAGGCCTTTGCTGACAGAATTTGTAAATGGTCTTCAAGTAGGTATTAGGGTAGCCTGGCCAGTGTTGCCCAATAGTTCTGTGTTGTTTGACCCTTGAACCAAGAGGTCACTGGTTTGATCCCCGGTCAGGGCACATGCTCAGGTTGCAGGTTAGATCCTGAGCAAGGGGTGTGCAGGAGGCAGCCAGTCAATGATGTTTCTCTCTCATCAATGTTTCTATCTCTCTATCCCTCTCCCTCCCTCTTTCTCTAAAAATCAATAAAAACATATTAAAAAAGAAGGTGTTGGATAATTTTACCTTCTAGAAATTGTTCAAAACATTCTTCAAAGAGAAACTAGAAATCCTTTAACCAAAAAAAAAAAAAATAAAATAAAATAAAAATGATCCTAGTTCTGTGGTTGTGCATAATTTGGTTAAGTCAAATAGGAAAAGAGATATTGTAGTATAAAAACTTATTTCTTGATTTCTCTCCACTGTCATATGTCTCGGATATTACCCTCTCCATTTTCAGAAAATTCATGGTCAAACAGAATATATCCTAGAATTCATTATAGACCCTTATTTCCAAAACTCCAGTAAGACCCAGTTGCATGGGTCTTATTGCATTGGCTGCCTCAGTCAGAGCCTTTTCCTTCCATCACCAAGTATCTGCAGGCCTTATAGGTGCAGGATCGTCACTTGGGATGAGCCCCTGCTTTGAAAATGTAGAGAAGTCTCTCTCGAATCTGTCTGGTACGGACAGCATAGACAACTGGGTTGAGGATGGGTGGGATTAGGAGGTAAAAGTTGGCCAAAAGGATATGGATATGGGGAGGCACATGATGTCCAAAGCGGTGAGTGAGAGAGGAAACAGCAATGGGGATGTAGAAGACAAGGATGGCACAAATGTGAGAACTGCATGTCCCTAGGGTTTTAAGCTTAGCCTCAGGGGTGGCCAGTCCCATTACAGCTCTGAAAATCATCACATAGGAGGCAGTGATGGCTAATGAATCCAGGATCAATACTAGAAACCCGATTCCCATTCCATAAAAGTCGTTGACTGTTGTGTCACCACATGCAACAGTGACCACGGCCATGTGCTCACAGTAGGAGTGGGCAATGATTTGGGTCCGGTAAAGGGACAGCCTCAGGCGAATCATCAGAGGCAGGGGTCCAATGTAGAGTACTCCACGGAGGAGGGCAGCCAGACCCAAACGACTCACCACTGTGTGGGTGAGCACCAAAGTATGGCGTGGTGGGTCACAGATGGCCACATAGCGATCAAAAGCCATGGCAAGGAAGATGCCTGACTCAACTGTGGCAAAGCAGTGGATGAAGAACATTTGTGCCAAGCAAGCATCTAAGTCAATGTGGTGGGCACCAAACCAGAAGATGGCTAGCAGTTTGGGCATGGTAGAAGTTGACAGGACCAAATCAATGACAGCCAACATGCACAGGAAGAAGTACATGGGCTGGTGCAGGCTGCGCTCCACCTTCACCACAGCCAGGATGATGACATTCCCCACCACAGCCACCAAGTACATGGAGCTGAAGGGGATGGAGAGCCAGATGTGCATAGACTCCAGCCCGGGGATGCCAGTGAGCCAGAAAGAAGTAGGCACCAAGCAGGCATTGTTAGACACAAACATATTTGAGGGTGTGAAGTACCCAGAGGACAGGAGCTCTTCTTTTTAGATTTTTACTTCTATGAGAAATATTGACTCTGGAAACTGTAGACTACTAGTTCTTTTTTTCCATCCTGGGGAACTGATGGAACCTATAATAAAGCAGAATTGTAAGTGTGTTTTTGAAAATTGGCATATTACATATTTATAAAAGAGACTATGCATAAAAACACCCGCTGGTAAATGTAGAAACAGGCATGCTCATGATTTCTACTGCTAAATTACCCTACTCCACTGTAGAAGTCCCCAAAATGTTCAATCCCTTCGATGAATTTTGCTTTTGAAAACATTTTTTAAAGGAAATGGAAAATACAGAAAAGTTCTATGAGCCATGATTAAATGTAAGTCTATACAATGTGTTTAGCCCAGTGTCTGCATATACTTCTCTTATCACTGTATATACAATATAGTAACATGGTAACATTAACAACAAACAATGATTAGCTATTTGTAATTATTGATTTCATAATAATAAAAAGTTGGGAGAAATATATGTTCAAAAATAAAGCACTGTTTAAATTCTAGTACATGCATTCAATGAACTAGAATTATGTTTATAACCTTTTTAGAGCTATATATTTACATGGTAAGATGTTTATGTATTTCAGTATGGGAGGGCGTGGCAGGAGGCATATTCTGATATAATTATTTAAAAATATATGTGTGGCATTTAAAAACACATTTTAATGTAAAAATACACCCTTCTTTGACTTTTCCTTTTGTATGTATATTGTTCTTTTAAAAATGGTCAAGAGCTTTAAAAATAATCTTAAAAATTATTAGAACTCAATAAAAAATTTTTTCCTTAGTAAATTGTGCCCTTATATTAGTCAAATGCAATTCCCTTTTCTCTAAAGGTTTAACATTGATTTGGCCATATTTTCAAATCGAATTGACTTCTTCAAAGATACTTGACATGAAACCTAATATCTCAAAGAAAAAGCTCTCTCATTTATGGTTGCCCAGATTTCATGGTTAAAAAGATGATGAACAGATAAAGTTCCTTAAGAAAGGTTTAGTGTAAGGACAAACCCTATTAAAATTTCTGAGAATCTGGGCATTGTATATAATTTGAGGCAGATAAAAGAAGAGATGTATCTTTTTATGAGCAAATCTCACTGGACGTTTTTGTCCCATTATCTGATGATAGTGATAAAAAAGAATAGACTGACAGAGATCAAGAAGTGTGTGATCAATGAAAAGGGTCCTGTTGACTGTTTCCTATTCTTTGAAGAGACAAAGAGGTCAGCATGAAAGCACTGGCCACCACCTGTCCAACTCCTTGCTCTTCTGCCCTTCAGGTACCTCTTGCTAAGCATCTAGCAATGGCTCCTATTGCTTCACATCCTTGGGGTGCAGAATCTGAGGGTCTAATTTGCATCCTACTCTGCCTTGGGCTTGACATCCTCATGTTTTCCACCAGATGCTCAGCAGAGTCAAGTCTCAGACTCCCCATGATCACACTCACCATGGTGCCTTCAAATAGCCATGTTTTTGCTGACAGATTTCGCCACCTTCTTGACTTTTATCCAGGCAAATTTCCTCCATTCTTCAAGGCCCGTCGCAGATCACCTCTCCTCTACAAAGCCTTCTTTTGTATCTCTAGCCTATACCAGCATAAGTGGCCAATAGTCAATGCATTCTCCCCAATTGTCTCAAATAAGCCATGCACATTTCAAATATTCTTGTCTGAAACATAAATAGCAATTACATTTTCATAGCAAATAAGCATGAGAAATGCCCCCATGTAACCTCATGAATTCTTAATTCATGCATCAACACAATTTTAAGTTTTTTACATGTTTTCTTACTTCTGGTTCAGGCTTTGGGTGCTTAAAAAATAAAGGAAGTTTTATAAATTTTAAAATGGTTCATAAATGTTCTCTTATATTAACTCCGACTTTACAATTCTGTGAATTGGGTACTTAATATGTTAATGAGGGAATACATGTATGAAATCATTTCCTCGGGATCAAATAGAAGTTTCTGTGAATCTACAGGATAAGATAGGAAAGGGAAAAAGGTCTTGGGAGGCAGCACCAGCTCAGGGCACCAGCTTTACCATCTTCTAAACAAGTGTTCCCACTCCAGAGCTTCATCTTACTCTACTCAGTGTTTGGGAAGTGTCTAGCCTCTTAGGTCCAAGTCATTTTATTATGAAAAATGAGGAGAATACCAACTGTAAAGAATAAGTATAAAGAACAAACAACATAAGCGTGAGACTCTTGGCATGTAGCAACACCTTCCTTTCCCTGGATTCTACTGTTCACGAAGGGGAGTAGACCAGAAATGTACATTCTGCAAGTTGGAAGTTTCCTGTGTTTCTCTGTTTCATGGAACATGTGTAAGGATGCCTTAAAAGATCAGGAATTGTATAGATGAAACAGAGATTTAAGGGGAACAGTAGCTAATAAACAATTTTATCTCGTAACAGGGAGAATATATGAAGTGGTCTCTGAAAATATTGTGATGAACCACCATCCTAAAGCAGAAAGGGGCCTAGTTACTCAATGTTAGGGTAGGTCAACGTAGTGGCTACTCATCACAAAAAAAAAAATCAGTGTTCATAGGATTGAGTTAAACCCAGACTTATAACTTAGATTTGTGCCAGACCCAGTTTAATCAGTGAAACTGTCTTAGGCTGGGACAAAGAGAATGTGAACATATGTATAAAAATAAAATCCACCAAGTTTATAATTGGCACCTTGAGTGGTGGTTTGATCTAGATTGTGGCACCTAAGTTGTGTTACTTCACCTAGAATATTTCAGAGAAATGGTTTCTGTGTCAGCCCACATAAGGGCACTAGTAATGTTCCTGGACACTAGTAATGTTCTTTCAAGTCCTGTAGAAGCATTCTGATGGTGGGTCTGAGGTTCCTGAGAGATGTTTTGTTATGGTAAAATAAACATGGATTAGAAGTAATAGCCACTTAGATTCACATACTAACTTCACTGTTCCTGGCTGCATGACTTAGGGAATGTAATCTCTCTACCTTGACTTTCTATTCTATTTCCCTGTCTGAAATGAAGGGAGTGATAGCTACATTAAAGATGCTTCATGTATTAAATGAACTGTGTGTGTGTGTGTGTGTGTGTGTGTGTGTGTGTGTGTGTGTGTGGTCAGATGTTAAGTGCACTCCCTTCCTAACTGATCCTTCCCCTCGGTTCTTTGCCCTCTTCCGCAGAAAACAGACACAGTGCTATCCTTCTTTCCCAGCTCTATGAATAGACCTTTAGACACGGATATAATCAATTGAAGAGACCTGTTTATCATGTAAGGATCAGCTCAGGAGATCTTGCCTGACTTGAGCAGAAGGCGAGAGGTCACATCGGGCTGGAATAGTCCAGTCTTTCCTCTTGTGTGATGCATTGAGAAAACCTTGGGGTTTTTCGTCTTCCTTGATTCATAATCCAGGCCAAAATTTGACCAACTTATTTCCTCAACTTTTGACTAGAACTGTGAAGAAGTTAAGCCCTGGGTGGACCAAAAGACAAATGTAGTTTCTGAAAATTGGAGTGTTTCCAATGACTTTGGTTCCACCTCTGTGATATACTTACCCATTGGGGTGCCGTCCACAGAGCTTTAGGCTTTGTTTCTTACAGTGGTCACCTTGTCAGGATGCTTGGACGCATTTAGTTCACAGGCAAGGGGGAGGGCATGGCTCCAATCTCTTTACTATTTTCTCTGGTGCCCTTCCCTCTTTATCCAGATGCTGAAAATAGACAGTTATTTCTCAAGGGTTGCATAGAGAAACCTGTGCCCTTCCCTCTGGATTTTCAGTTATTCTCCTTGGGAGCAATTTTCACTCCTTATCTCATTCCACCTCCCAGAACTAGATTACAAACTTACAATTCTATTCTCCTAGATGGGGCTCTTGGCTGGCCCCAGGTCACTCTTCTCTCCCTAGCCCTGAGGTTTTTAAAGACTTCAAGAGGGAAGTCTTGAAGTTGGAAAAGTTAATAAGAGAAGGGGGAGGGGATTGGGGAGGGGTATCAGATACTAGTATAACCAATATGAAAACTTAAATTTTTTTGTCAATTATTGTTTTTACTATTTAAAAACTGTTAATATCAACTCTAGGCTACATAAATAAAAAAGAAATTTACTTAAATACAAACTTCATCAATATTGTAATTTTTCATTCTGCTTCAAGTTTTAATTTGTGTTGACTTAAAAATATTTATAATCACAAGTTACAATAGTTTGTATGTCCATATCTGTGGTTACTTTAACTTACACTTCCCAGAATTAGTGAGAGTATAGTTTCAGTTGTCCCACTATAGCAAGTGGCACAGACATATTGGTCAATAGCCTTTTTCTGCTCAACCTTAGGTTAGAATTCCAGGAAAAATTATCGACCATTGTGCAAGCCTCATGAATTCTACTGTCAAATTGCTTTCCAAAAGTATTTGCCCAGCTGTGTTTAACCCAGCATTCAGTGAGTTCATTTGCTAAATTGCCCTGTAGTAATTTTAAAATATCCACTACATAGATGAGCAAAACAGAAAATTGTTTTCATTTCTACAGAGCATGAACAGGTCAATATTTGAACAATTTTTATCCAATGCATTTATTTTGAACAGTTTCTCTTCTCATTTTCTTTCTAACATATACTTAATGTTTTTAAAGTAGAGAGAATCATTTCTGAAAATATGGCAAAGATTTAATGTTTTCTATAAAAAAGTTCTGACATACAATCAAGGAGGTACTTTTATAACCACTGTTAGAAATTTGTAATACTCCATCTTGATTTATGAGAACCCTCAAGCAGATTTCCTAATTATTCATACAGTGCTTTCTCTCTTCTGTATCCTTGTTGCCAGGACTTGAAATCTTATTTCAGCTTCCTCGCCAGCCTTATAATGACCCTTGTCTGTCTTTCCTATCATTCTCATCTCTACTCCTCAGGTGCCACGTTTAGAGAGCAAAATGGATTGTTCTCTAGCTGTTAACAAAATGCTTTTTGTGGTTGCTCTTTCCATCCAGCTCCAGATTCGATTTCCTGACCATTTCTGGGAAATACGTTTCAACATACCTTAAAATTCTAGATTATTGCTCTTTCCCTGGTGCAGACTAAAGTTAAAGGAATAAAGTCTTAGGCAAAATTGGAAGGATACAGAGATTTCGATGTAGGATAGAGGAGTTAAGTCTGATTTTAAAGCTACCCTCCACTCCAGGTTTATTGAGATACAACTGGCATATAACATTATGTAAGTTTAAGGTATACAATGTGATGATTTGGTACACATACTAGTTAGTATGCATTGTCTAATGATGACCACAATAAGGCCCCTGGAATCATTATGCTGGCCTGAGCAGCAAGTTGTTTTCACCTTGATTGACCTACATGGGATGCCAAACTGTAAGACAGGGTTGATTGAATGAAGACATAAAGCTGAGTTGCAGGGGCGGGTGGGTGGATGGGACACAGACAATAGGGTGATGAAGGTCTGGGGTGGGGAAAAAGGGGGACATATGTAATACTGTTAACAATATAGATTAAGAAAAATAAGCAGACCCGGCACATTCAAATGAAGGATTAAGATATTTTAATGACACGAAGCTTGAGGTTTTCCTGCCATTGGTGTCTCACCTTTGGGCTAGGACGCCCTCTCCTGGACAGTGTTAGAATGAACACGGACCATGTTTCTGGTTCATCTTTCAAGGCTGAATATGCACTTGATTTATTTAATAGAGATTTAAGATATTATTCTATGGGAAAAATTAATTTAATGTTCTTTTGCAAATTTCATATGCATAACTCTCTATCAGTTTTAAAAGGTTACCCTTTTTTTCTGGGGTGTTGATTTGTTTATTTTTGTTTTTTGTTATATTTTTCAACCACAATTTACATTCAATACCATTCCACACCAGTTCCAGATATACAATAAAGGGGTTGGAAAACCATGCAGACTAAAGAGTGGTCCCCCTGCTGACCCAAGCACCCACCTGGGCCAGACCCAGTTTTTTTTTTTTTCCAGCTTCTCTCCTCCTCCTCCTCCTCCTCCTCCTCCTCTTCCTCTTTCTCCTCCTCCTCCCCCTCCTCTTCCTCTTTCTCCTCCTCCTCCCCTTCCTCCTCCTCCTCTTTCTCGTCCTTCTCCTCCTCCTCCTCCTTCTTCAAAATAATTATTTATTGTTGAAAGTATTGCATATGTCTCCTCCCCCCCCCACCGTCAATGACCCCCTCCAGCCTGCCTCCACCCCCCACCCCAGGCCTTCAGCACCCTATTGTCTGTGCCCATGGGTTATGCATATATGCATACAAGGTTTTTGGTTGATTACCTTCCACCCACCCGCCCACCCACCCTGTCCTGCCTTCTCTCCGAGATTTCGCACACTGTTCCATGCTTCCATGTCTCTGGATTCACTCTGTTCATCAGTTTATTTTGTTACTTAGATTCCATATATAAGTGATATCATGTGATATTTGTCCTTCTCTGACTGACTTATTTCACTTAGCGTCTCAAAGGGTAAGAGATTCTTCTTTTTTACTGCTGCATAGTATTCCATGGTATAAATGTACCAGAGCTTTTTTATCCACTCATCTACTGAAAGGCACTTGGGCTGTTTCCAGATCTTAGCTATTGTAAATTGCGCTGCTAAGAACATGGGGGTGTGTATATTCTTTCTGATTGGTGTTTCGGGTTTCTTAATATATATTCCTAGAAGTGGATCACTCAGACCCAGTTCTCTTGACATTATTGACTATATTCCCTACGCTGCAGACCACATCTCTGTGGCTCTTCTGCAATTACCAAATTGTACTGCTTAATCCCTTCACCTTTTTCACCCAGTACCCCAAGCTCCATATCTTCTGGGAACCATACAGTTTTTTCCTTTGTGTCTATGAGTCCATTTCTATTTTGTTCATTAGTTTTCACATATAAGTGAAATCATATGGTATTTGTCTTTCTCTGACTGGCTTATTTCATGGTTGTCTTGAGAGTTGGCACATAAAGTCAAATTATTAAAGGAAGAAGCCTTACTACACGAATCTTTAACACTATAATTCAAGTCTAATTGATTTGATTTATTGAATACTTATCATTTTTAATATTACACAAGATATCCGGGTACTAAAAATCCTAGCTTACCTATTACACTTTTAATTTAAAGGCAGAGTTCAGTTGGTGGAGGTGATTACTGAACCATGTTTCAAAAGCTAGATATGAATCTGTATGGAATGGCATTCCTCCATTACTTGACTGAGGGTATAACATGTGCACAGGCATAAAAAGAATAAAGAACCATGTATATTGCAGCAACTGTGAGCAGTTTTACATAGAATGTAAAATTTAAGGTTGGGGAGCAGGTAGAAAGCTTCTAGAAATTCCTAGCTTTTCCTGAGGTGCCAGAGAAGTAGGATCCTCTGAAAGGGGTGTAGGAGATAAAAATGAGATCCTTTCTGTACTGATTCTATTGCATTAGCCCCTGCCCTGACCATATGGGCTCCTTATCTGAGAAATACCATTAGGATGTCTCTTTTAGGCTTATGAGAGCTAATCTCTCTCAAAGAGTGGGGTGGGGAAAAAGGGGGACAAAAACAACAGCAGTCATGTTGACAACAAGGATGCAGTTTATTAAGCACCTAATATGTTTGTTGTCTTTCTAGCCCCTTTCCATACAGTATCTCAATGAATAAAAACTCAATTATAAGAACTACCCAGAGACAGGCATTATTCCCATTTTATGCTTGAAGCAATGGAGTTCAGTTACATAGTGGGGATGCATGTAGCTGTGTTGGCTTGCAAACTTAAACCTTTGGTGCTTCAAAGGCCATGTCTTGACATGCGCCCTAAAGCGTAATGCCCCAGCAACCCATGAGGATCCTATTAGGATACAAGAGAAACTACTCTCTCCATTTGACTTCTCTTCTTTCTGCAGAATGGAACTTTAGGTTGGGAAGGTTAGGTTAAGATGTAAGAGAGACATGCTGCTCAACCCACAAGACCACGAAGTCCTTCTCTCACTATGTAAACCAAACTGGGGAGAAGTCTGTCGTATCTAGTTTTTAGGATATAGCCATTGATTTGTCTTAACGTTAGTTCAAGACTCTACCATCACCTTCAAATGCTGTAAGGATATCAAACTTCGTTAGAGATTTACTTCCAGGCTGAGATCTAGTCTCAAGGATATTCTCCATCCCTCCTCTAGAAAGGCCTTTCTGATTTCTACTCGGTGTCCTTAGAATAGCTTCAGACTCCAGGGAGGCCAGCAACAAGCAAGAGCAGGAGTTGGACCCAAGGGATCAGACTCAATTAGGTCTGTCTCCTTAGACTTCTCTGTTCCAACCCTGACATAGCAGGGATAACTGTGCCTAAATTTAGGTTCTGTGTCCATCCTTCTGGGACAAAGCCTGCTATTTCCTTCTCCACTGAGGGAAGTGAGAAGGTTATGAGTCCAGGTGGAATTCTCTCAAGCCCTGAATAGAATGCTTATAAGTGCCAGGCCTCAGAGGTATTTGCAGAACCACAGGCTCTTTTTCTCTGACACTACCCAGCCCAGGTAAGAGCATCTTATAGAGGGGAATTTAGGAAAGAAACAGGGGTCATCAGGAAGAGTTCCCAGTCTATAAGGATGAACAGATTGGGACACTTAGGCTGTGCTCCTGTATAAGTCTCCAAGATAAGATTCAGAAGGAAGGAATTCTCTCAGAGTGGGACTTAAAAGGGGTGGAGTCCACAGAGCCAAACGCAAGGAGGCTGAAAAGGCCTCTAACCCACTAACACCAATTCAAGTCCCTCCGAAAACATCTCCGGGTGCTTTAAGTAGATACAATATTTTATTCTCATTCAACATGGGTAGACACTGTGTTAGCACAGGGATTACACTAAAGAAAAAGATAAGGCATGCTTTCTGTTCTTATGGAACACATTCTGTTTGGAGAAACATGCATATAATCAGGCAATTCAGAGCATTATGTGTGCAGTACAAAGACAGGTACCAAGCAGAGAGTAAGTGTTGGAGCGGGCTATTTAAAGGTGACATCTAAGTTGTGGCAAGGTGCATATGTAAGGATTAGCCAGGTGGAGAAGATGAGAATATTTCAACATCAGGAAAGGACATAGGTAATTCTCAGAGGCAGAAGACCATGATGCCGTTAGGAAATGGACAAAATTCAGCCTTGTTGCAGGGTAGGAGGCAGGATGAGGAATGGTAAAAGCTGTGGTTGATGTTGGCAAATGTACCTGGGTAGAATTCAGGTGGGAGGTTGTCCTTCCGTGATTCCTTACACCCTCACAGTAACCTTGAAAAGGAGGTACAGTAGCCTCCTTCTGTTGTGTTTCAGGTGTGAGGGCTGCTCTGACTAGGGAAACATAAGATAAGGAGTGTTGGGATCATAGGGAAGAATGGGTGGTCACCAAGGCTCAGCCTACCCCCATCTAGCAGCTGAAGGACATCTCTCTAGTTGTGAGATGAGGCCTGATTGCTTTCAAGAGAACCTATATGCCCATAATTCATTATGCATACATTTAGCCTCATATTTAATTTGGGCTGTGAGATGACATGACTTTTAGGTTCAAATCTAGAAGGGAATAACTGCCCCAGGGTGTGACTCAGTAGGGATGGGACACAAATGGCATCAGAAGGGAAGACAAACTGCTAACACAGTTTCCTCACTAACAGGAGAGTAATTTCTACAAGCATAGGAACAGAAGGCATAGTCACTTGGCAAGTCCTGCCTATTTTTCCATTTCAAGGACTCTTGTTTTTCTGGAGTAAAACAACATTCTCCACATGATTACACCTTTGCTTAGTATAACATAAAGTTATAAAAGTCAGTTAATAACTGGTAAGGGTAAAATAGACAAGTCCCCTTTTATTGTTCTTAACTTTTTCTGTCTGAGTTATTTCGCTTAGCATGATATTCACAAATGGCAGTATTTCATCTTTTCTTATGGCTGAGTAGTATTCCACTTTACTGCTACTGCCAACACTGTCTCTATTTCCATTTGTAGTGATCTATGAGAACCTGGAGATGGAGAAAACACAGCTTATGGAGAGGAATTCTGTGGGATAAAGTCACCACAACAGACTTACATAGGTTACCATCCTCCCAGAATCATGGCTCCCTTCAGAGACAGACATTCCAGAGTTCTTTGGAGTTGATTGAATGTATTTTGGGTTTTGCACATTATTCTAAAAAGATATAATGCTTGGTGTTATTGTGTTAGATTAAATGAGAATGCATTTAATGACTTCTCTAGGTCACAATGGTTTAAATCTGTTGTGGAATGAAGTTAGTTGTATTTATCTAATGAGATAAAGTAACTTGTCTAAACTCCTATAACCAGGATCTGACACCATATCTGGAAAATTCTAAAACCCAGACTACTGACTACTCTGCTCCATTCAACCCAACTAGGTTCAAAATGTAGAAGACAAAGCTTCTTCCCTTCCTTAACATTCCTGTAATATAGTACACTAGAGGCCCAGTGCATGATTTAATCATGCACCTGGTGCACCAGCGGGCCGGCTGTCCGCCGGTGCACCAGGCCTTCCGAAAGCCTCCGGCGCAGCCATGGCACAGACACTGAGCTCGGGGCACCAGTGGCGCCGCGAGCTCAGCGTCCTGCTGGCCCAATCAGCTACCCCGGCCACCCTGAGTCCCGCCCCCTGCGCCTCCTGCTGGCCCAATCGTGGGCTAGCGGAGTGATGGTAATTTACATATTACCATTTTATTATGTAGGATAGGAACACATTCTGGTATCTCTTAGACCTGAAAAAAATACACTGTAAGAATGACATGACATAATAAGTATGGAATAAAATTAACTGCTATTTGTATTTCTCAACATCAATGTGTCTCTTCTTTCAAGGAGTCCTCACTTTGAAACCAAATATGATCCTGAGAGATACTACACGGTTCTGAAGATTTAAATGACTGAGTAGGTACTTGTCTGCCTTAGGTCATTTCATTCATTGATGCAAGAACATTACTCCTTGAGAACCATATTACAAAAAGATGCTCAGACATGTCATCAAATATGTATTTTGGCCTGTGCTTGGTAAATTTGTGAGTACTGTAATAACAATAATATGATACCTGCACTGTGACATTTTATAATTTCATCTGAGAAAGAAGTTTATAGCATCTTATCAATGATCCTATTCCTTATTATAGGACTTAAGAATAAAATCCTCTTGTCTTTTATTTCTAGAAAAAAAAAAGTTCTACTGCATTTTGGGGCCTAAGTGAGAAGGTTCATTTATGAATAGCTATGCTCACTTTTCATAATGTCTGCTCGGTACCCAGCTCCTTCCAGCTCACTGGCATCCCAGGGCTGGAGTCCCTGCACATCTGGCTCTCCATCCCCTTTGGCTCCATGTACCTGGTGGCCGTGGTGGGGAATATCACCATTCTGGCTGTGGTGAGAGTAGAGCGCAGCCTGCACCAGCCCATGTACTTCTTCCTGTGCATGCTGGCTGTCATTGACCTGGTTCTCTCCACTTCCACCATGCCCAAACTGCTGGGAATCTTCTGGTTTGGTGCTGGTGACATTGGTCTGGATGCCTGCTTGACCCAAATGTTTCTCATTCACTGCTTTGCCACGGTCGAGTCAGGCATTTTTCTTGCTATGGCTTTTGACCGCTATGTAGCCATCTGTGACCCACTGCGTCATACCACAGTGCTCACTCATACTATGGTGGGACGTTTGGGACTGGCTGCCCTCCTCCGGGGTATACTCTACATTGGACCTCTGCCTATGATGATCCGCTTGCAGCTGCCCCTATACAAAGCCCGTGTTATCATGCACTCCTACTGTGAGCACATGGCTGTGGTCACCTTGGCGTGTGGTGACAGCAGGATCAATAATGTCTATGGGCTGAGCATTGGCTTTCTGGTGTTGATCTTGGACTCAATGGCCATTGCTACCTCCTATGTGATGATTTTCAGAGCTGTGATGGGGCTGGCCACCCCTGAGGCCAGGCTTAAAACCCTGGGGACATGTGGTTCTCACATCTGTGCAATTCTGATCTTTTATGTTCCCATTGCTGTTTCCTCCCTCATTCATCGATTTGGTCACCAGGTGCCTCCTCCAATCCACACTCTGTTGGCCAACTTCTACCTCCTCATTCCTCCAATCCTCAATCCCATTGTCTATGCTGTCCGCACTAAGCAGATCCGAGAGCGGCTTCTTCAAATCCTGAAGATACAAACTAAGATCAGATGACTTCCCCTTCCCCCTCTCTCAAATAAGTGCATGTGTTAAATATGGGCAGCCTTCCAAATGGGAACTTCAAGAAGTCTGAGATGCTAGGCCCAGTGGTCTCCAGCTTTAATAATTCTAAAAGAATGCGAAGAAAGAATGTACCGCTCTGAATTCTAAGAGGAAAAGGTATTTGTTTAATAACTATAGGATATTTGAGATGTGGAAGGTAAAACAAGGTCAGTATCAGTAACAGAAATACCAACTAATGTTTACTCAGCAATTACATATCGTGTAATTCTTACAAACATCCTGACATCTTATGAGGTAGGTAGTATTCACATTTGACACATGAGGAAATAGGATAGGATACTCTTACTTTATAAACTGCACACAAAGTTTAAGCTGCCTGGATCAAATGGTTCGATTGGAGTTTATAATATATTGTGGTGTTATATAATACTCTCTACTCTGTTTTCTGTGTATGTTTTAATAAAGTCCTAAAAATCTGAGGTCAGCCTAGCCAGTGTGGCTCAGTGGTTGAACATTGACCTATTAGCCAGGAAGTCACAGTTAGATTCCCAGACAGGGCATATGCCTGAATTGCAGGCTTGATCTCAGTGGGGAGCGTGCAGGAGGCAGTTGATCAATGATTCTCTCTCATCATTGATGTTTCTTTTTTCCTCTCCCTCCTTTTTCCTCTGAAATAAATAATATATATATATATATATATAAATAAATAAATATCTGAGGTCATTTCATTAAAATGGTCTGAGCTACAAGAAAAGAATTTTCTGCCAAAACCGGTTTGGCTCAGTGGATAGAGCGTCGGCCTGCGGACTGAAGGGTCCCGGGTTCGATTCCGGTCAAGGGCATGTACCTTGGTTGCGGGCACATCCCCGGTAGGGGGTGTGCAGGAGGCAGTTGGTCGATGTTTCTCTCTCATCGATGTTTCTAGCTTTCTATCCCTCTCCCTTCCTCTCAGTAAAAAATCAATAAAATATATTTTAAAAAAAAGAAAAAAGAAAAGCATTTTCTGATTTAAGCTTTTAATAATCAAGATGCTGCTAAAGATGCATGTACTAATAAAGCATGAAATATTCTAGAAAAAAACACTGACCTATATGCCTGATTGGTATGGGGAATTCCACTCATGAAAGAATGTGGCCTGGGAAAAAATATCAGCTCAATGAAGGAAATGAGACAAAATGACCACATTGCTCTCGCATTTTCTCTGCAGGCCTAATCCCATTGAGTGGCCTGAAACTTGTGAGGGCTCCATGGAAAGAAACACCTTCTCCTTCTCACAGAAAAACTCCTTAATCCCTGGGTCCATCCACCTGTAGGATCCCTGATCATAATGTGCTTTTGTGAATGGGTCACAGTAAGATAAAGTTATGAATTCTAGCATTTATAGGAACATTGGCTTTACCTTCCAGGTAGAAAATGGATAATACATATAAAGCACTGAGCTACTTAAGTTCTATGAATTGAAAATTACTAACGTGATTCTTATAACTACACTGAAAGGGCAGACATTACTCTCCCCAAATTTCAGATGAAACTGACATTCCCAGAAGTGGTAAAACAATTAATTGCCCGAGGTAACTCAGTTTATAAGAGGTAAAAATTAGCCTTAAAAAAAACAAACTCTAGAGCTTCTACTCTTTCTCTGATCCTGTGCATTTAATATTTCCAACACAGCAGACATTAGCTGTACCCCTATTCCCGAAACTGGGAGTGCACAGATCAACAAAGCAATCTCCTCTCAGTGTTCCCTTCCCAGAGGGATGACAAAGGGTAGAGCTGGATTCATTACAAGTCTTATTACAAACTCCATAACACATTAAACAAAACAGGCAAGAAGACGTTGCAATTATTGGGCTTCGGGTATGCAAAACACTATCATTGGGCATGATACAAAAGGAGGTAGTCAAGTGCAAAGGAAAGACCACTACATAACCACAAAAGTGACTTCTGATTTTGCTTTGGGTATTCCAGTTACTTGCCCCACGACTGGGATATCCAAAATGTATGATCACTTAGGGTTCCAATTATATTCACACTAGAGGCCCGCTGCACGAAATTTGTGCTTGGGGGAGGAGAGGCGGTGTGTGTGTGTGTGTGTGTGTGTGTGTGTGTGTGTGTGTGTGTGTCCCTCAGCCCAGCCTGCACGCTTTCCAATCTGGGACCCCTTGAGGGATGTCTGACTGCCCGGGCAGTCGGACATCCCTCTTAAAATCCAGGACTGCTGGCTCCCAACCTCTCGCCTGCCTGCCTTCCTGATTGCCCCTAACCGCTTCTGCCTGCTAGCCTGATAACCCCCTAACCACTCCCCTGCCAGCCTGATCGAAGCCTAACTGCTCCCCTGCTGGCCCGATTGCCCCTAACTGCTCTCCCCTACCGGCCTGGTCACCCCTAACTGCCCTCCCCTGCTGGCCTGGTCGCCCCTAACTGTCTTCCCCTGCAGGTCTGGGTCTCCCCCAACTGCTCTCCCCTGCAGATCTTGTCCCTCCCAATTGCCCTCCTCTGCTGGCCTGGTCACCCCCAACTGCCCTCCCCTGCTGGCCTGGTTGCCCTTAACTGCCCTCCCCTGCAGGCCTGGTCCCTCACAACTGCCCTCCCTTGCCAGCCTGGTTGCCCCTAACTGCCCTCCCCTGCAGGCCTGATCATCCCAACTGCCCTACCATGCAGGCCTGGTCGCCCCCAACTGCCCTCCCCTGCTGGCCTGATCGCCTACAACTGCTCTCCCCTGCTGGTCATCTTGTGGTGGCCATCTTGTGTCCACATGGGGGCAGCCATCTTGTGTGTTAGAGTGATGGTCAATTTGCATATTACCTCTTAATTATATAAGATTTCTTCTAATACCTCTAATTTTCATTTCATCATTCCATCATGGTATTTAGCTTTCCTGAACCTGATGTCTGAAATCAATAAAAAAGAAAATAAACATTAAAAAAAAGAAACCATGAAACAGATGTAACAGAAGTCATAATTTTAAAATATAATCAACATTAAGACTAAAATATAAGTAAAATTTAATGGGATGCAATGTGAACAAATATTATAACAAAAATACATTCACTTTCTCATTTTTTAGTGCTGCTTTTCATTCAAATATAAAATAAATATGAGAAACAGATACATTTGAAAAGTCAAATTAAATGCTCACTTAAATGTTGTTTGTATTTATTGGTTAGCTTTCTAGCAATGGATACCTTAAGGAAGGATGCATGTAGGGAGTTGGAAGTAAAGAGTCTCATGACAGAAAGCCAAAGATCGTAAGAAATTGATGTGTCTCTATCTAAATCCTGACCTCAAGAGACTTGTTACACTGGCCCAACTCTAAGGAGAATTATTCTGCTGAATGGAAAATTTGGCTGTCTTCTATAATAAAGAGACACTTTTTCTGAAGAAGTAACTGAAATCTTGCAGACTGTTTTCATTGGGTGGTATTGCGGCTGGATTCTCGTGGCACGAAGTGAAATTCTTCCCTTGGGACCTAATGAAAAGCAGCTCAAGCGAAAAGGGCTGTGTGATTGAAAGTGGATGTGTGTCAACACTTACTTGCATGCACGCTTATATACAAATGCGAACACACCTACAGACAAGCCTGACACTGGTCCTTATGCCTAGGTGGCATGTTCAAATAAAGCTTTGGCCTAGTGAGTTGTAGATTTAATCTTTCTTATTATATTCTAAAGGGTGGGAAATCAAAGATGTTGAAAGCTCTTGCTTCTATATAGAATACCTTTTCTCTGTATCATTATTCTGTTACCTTGAGTCGTCACCCTTTTGGGAATGCTTCTTCTTCCTCTTGAAACCCTTCTGCCATGGTACTGGGTGTGGTGAGTTTAAGGCCACACCCTGTTCATGAGGATCCACTCCTGCCATTAATGTCTTAACAGGAGGCAGGTTGAATCCCAGGGGGAAGTGGTCCATCTGTCCTATTGGCACTGTCACAGTTTAGCCTCACACAATGCTGGGGCTATTTGGGTGGCACCTCCTTTGCCTTCTTCATCTGATTGCCCACTTTTCCTATCAATATTCCACATTGTTGTTATTTATGCTTATGCTCTGGCCTGTTCTCTGAATTATCCTATAGGCAACAGAAACTCACAGGCCAAAGAATTTAAACATTTAAGTACAGCAGTTTTGGGGACTAGTTCTCTCACAGGTTTGAAGACTGGACCTTCTAATAGATGATAAGCCTAGTAAATTGGACTTCAATCACCCACCTCCATTTTTAGGAATGTGATGGGTCAGGTTGAGGAAGGCATGAAGCACTCCCCTGCCCCCCAAAAGGAAGCAAAGGTCTCTCACCAATCACCATCACTAGTAAGTATGTCTCCCCTGAGGACCTGGGGCACTGGGAGCAGGTAGCATCAACTCCTGATTTTTCATATTTCCATGTGTCTCTATATCCTTTGCCATTAAAAAATTAATTTTATATCTTATGCTTGTTGGCTTCTTTCTCTTCACTTTATTTCTGCACTGTGATGGTGCCCAGGCAGAAGTCATGACTTTTAAAATATGAACCATGCACCTCGTTTATTTTCATTCTTTTTCAAGTACTTACCCTACCCTCTGCCTTCTCTGGTTTATTCTCTGTTTGGAGAATATTTTGTCTTTTCATATCTTTGCCCTTCCCTTAGTTTGAAAAGCTTATCTTCCTTGATTCCCTTACACTCTATTTTTATTTTTTCAAATAGGACTTTATAATAGAGAGTCATGAGAAATATTGAAACAGTGAAGCCCACCTCAAGCCCCCAGGCAGAACTGAGGAACTGAACTGAACAATGGAGTGGACTTTGAGAGATTATGTATACTATCAGTGTGAAGAGTTCTACATCAATGAAATGAATTATGATTGCTAGAATTTGAATCCTGACTCTGGCTTGCTAGCTTTGTGACCTTCTCTGTCCCTCAATTTCATCTACAAAATGAAGATGTAATAATGGCAGCTACTTTAGAGGGTTATGACAATTGAATGAGATCATCTTTGGGAAAATCCTTCAGCAAGGTGCTTGGCACATATCAGGCTTTCACAAATCTAATCTAGGCGTTTTCTTTTCTTTTCAGAATGCACTCTACATTCTTCTCACTCTAAGGTACCCTGTGAGGACTTGAAGAAACAAAGATTCCTTATCCACTAAGCATCTGCCTCCTCCTGCAAACTGGAAAACCTTAGGGGCCAGAGCACAGAGAAAAGCCAGTCTCTGGAGGAGTTACAGTGTTTGGCTGATGGGCAAAGGCCAAGGGGACCTGGAGTGTCCAGAGAAAAAGCAGGATGATAGAGAACCTAAAGAGGAAAGAAGGATCCCAGTGGGACATCTTTGAAAGTGGCAATACTTCTCACCATGACTCTCTGTTGTTCATATTTGATCTTAAGCTGCTCTTTCAGCTCCCCCTGAAGGATCCTGTATAAATCTCCATTCTTTAGAGTAAGAGACATGTGGACACATCAGAGGATGTTGAATAGAGAAAACTCCAGGGATGTAGGTAATTGACCTGGGACTGGGTGTTGGGCTGATGAGTCTGAAAGCCAGGGTCACCCTAGAAAGGAGAGATAAGCCTTCCACTCCATTTAAAGGTCTGGGCAAGTTGGGTGGGTACTTCTGATGTCAGGATCACCTTCTGGAAATGATGAGAGGATGGGAGAGAGGGAGAGAGCAGGGAACACATGACTACCTTGGTTCAAAGCTGAGAGAGAAAGGGGTAAGTTCCACCATGGTATAATGGAGAGACAGTTTTCAAAGACCACAGGAGTTATAAGGAAAGAAACAGAGCAGTAGGCCTGATTGGGAGCATCTTTATTTGGTTGTAGAGGGGAGGCATAGGGTTATTATAAACACAAAGGCTCCATAATATACATTACTGCCTTTACTTTTAAACAATTTTAATTTAGATTGTGTATTTCCCATCCCTTAAATAAGAATGAAAAATCCTCACATCTCCTACGATTCATTTCTTGGAGTTAAGTGACTTATCTAAGCTTTTCTTCAGTGATTGGCCCTCCAGGTTTTTATGTGAATGTCATGGCAGGGCTGAAGGCAGAGGCTGGTTCTGTGTTGGAAGTGTCTTAAGAGAGCTCTTGATCAGAGCTTTCTGAAGACCATCTTAACAACCAGGAAGCAACTGTGTCTGTATCTTGCTCTGGGTAGTGGTCATGTGGGTGTGTTTGTGTGTTCTCTTTATAAAACATTATAAAGGTGCATACCTGAGATTTGTGCATTTTACAGTATGTAAAATAAAAAAAAACAAAAAATAAAGCAGTAGGCAGTAATGGGAAATGTTTTGGATAGGTCAGGTAAAATAAAAAAATGAGAAGAAATCATTAGATTGGCAACTGGGCATAGATGGAGATCACTGTTGATCTTAGAAGAAACTTTTCAGTAACAATAGATTGAAGAGTGAAATAAAAAAAAATATGATCAACAAACCAAATGTCCTGTCATTTAAAAAGACTAATAAAATATATGAACCTCTTAGCAGAATTAATTCAGAAGAAAGAAAAATGTGGAAAATAAAAGCCTCGAAGAAATGAAAAATATGACCAGCTAGAAGTTGCCAGAGTGCGGAGAGGAGGGATGAGCAGTGCACAGAAGAAAGGTAGATTTGTACAGGATATATATCAAAAAGCTTTCCGTTGTCTTCTCATGATCTATCACTGAAGATGTCTCATTCAGTGACTATACACATCAAGGTTTTTTGTTTTTGTTTTGTTTAGTTAAATATATTTTTATTAATTTCAGAGAGGAAGGGAGGAGAGATAGAAACATCAATGATGAGAGAGAATCATTGACTGGCTGCCTCCTACACTGGGGATCGAGCCCACAACCCGGGCATGTGCCCCTGACCGGAATCAAACCCGGAACACCTCAGTCCGCAGGCCGACACTCGATCCACCGAGTCAAATCAGCCAGGGCTCATCAAGGTTCTTTTAATATGACCATGAAGCAGAGCTTATTATTTTATTCAGTCTGTTCCATTATAAGGCATCTCTTACGTTTAGGCTTTGTTGTTGTTAGTGGTTGTTTATCTGGTTCAATAAAGACCATGGTTTGCAATCATATCCCCAAAACTCTAAATAATAAAGCTTTTTTTTTTGTACTTTGCAATGTCTTTATAGCTTATCAGAAAGAGTTATTTATACAGAAGAATCATAAAAACCTATTGGGGTCATCTATAAAGGAGCCCTAAAGTTTTATTTGCAGCTATTTAATCTATTAAATGAGCCTAGCTCAATGAGGAAATCCAGGCTGAAGTAAAGAAAAGGTAAGGATTATAAATACTTCCAGACAGTTTATTATCTCCTATGAAAAATTATGTTGTTCCCTAATGACCTTATTTTCATGAATTCAACAATTCATTTTTTTTAACCAGAAGGATGCTGCATTCATCTTTTGTCTAGCACTATACTGGGGATACAAAATATGATATGTTCAATATCAGGAAGTTCATTGTTTCATTCAAAAATATTAAATATTAGGAACTGAACATATAAAGATAAAAGAAAAACTCTTTCTTCTGATTTCTCATTCATTCATCTGTTTGCTATAATGAGCACACATATCTTCTTTCAATGGACTTGCACACCACAGCCATGTGTCACAAACTTGGTATAAGGTATAAGTCCATGACCAAGACACATATGATTGAATGCAATAAAGTCAAGGGTAGAGCATTGGAATTGTTAATTTAGGTCCCTCAGAGGTCAGCATGTGAGATTCCATGAAAGCTCAGAAGGTACATAATTTAGCTTTGACATAGAATGGTAGAGGAAATAGAGCAGAAGAGACTTCCAAAGGAGGTAACCGTAAGCCGATCTTTGAACAATGAATAATGAGGCAAAGAATAATGAGGTGAATGGGAAGTGGGGCAGGATAACTTTGTCAGATGTAAGTTTTCTAGTTCTGAACAGACAATACCACCAGGCTTTCCTAACACCACACCTGGGAATAAATCTCACAGGATTGCATCCTTTTCTTACATCATTTTATGCATTAACAGGAAAAGTCTCATCTGTGATGCTGGGGACACCCTACAACCACACAATGGAAACCCCTGCCACCTTCTTCCTTGTGGGTATCCCAGGTTTGCAGTCTTCACATCTTTGGCTGGCTATCTCAATGAGTGCCATGTATATCATAGCTCTGTTAGGAAACACCCTCATCTTGACCATAATCTGGATGGATTCCACTCTACATGAGCCCATGTTCTGCTTCCTCTGTGTTCTGGCTGCTGTGGACATTGTTATGGCATCCTCTGTCGTGCCCAAAATGGTGAGCATCTTCTCCTCAGGAGGCAGTCCCATCAGCTTTAATGCTTGTTTCACTCAGATGTATTTTGTCCATGTAACCACAGCTATGGAGACAGGGCTGCTGCTGGTCATGGCTTTTGACCGCTATGTAGCCATCTGTAAGCCTCTACACTACAAGAGTATTCTCACGCCTCAAGTGATGCTGGGAATGAATATGACCATCATCATCAGAGCTGTCATATTCATGACTCCATTAAGTTATATGGTGAGTCATCTACTTTTCTGTGGCTCCAATATTGTTCTCCATTCCTACTGTGAGCACATGGCTGTGGCCAAGTTAGCATGCACAGACACCATGTCCAGTAGTCTTTATAGTCTAATTGGTTCTTCCATTATTGTGGGCTCCGATGTGGCTTTCATTGCTGCTTCTTATACCCTGATTCTCCAGGCAGTCTTCAATCTCTCCTCAAAGAATGCTCAGTTGAAAGCCTTAAGCACGTGTGGCTCCCACGTGGTGGTTATGGCTCTGTACTACCTCCCTGGGATGGCATCCATCTATGTGGCCTGGCTAGGGCAGGACATAGTGCCTTTGCACACCCAAGTGCTGCTAGCTGACTTATATGTGGTCATCCCACCTGCTTTAAACCCCATTATCTATGGTCTGAGGACCAAACAAATACGGGAGCAAATATGGAGTTTGCTGATGCACTGTATCTTTGACCACTCCAACCTGGGTTCATGAACACAGTCTATTCAGGTCTTGAGCATTCAAGCCTACTTCAAAGAGTATGTCTTAGAGATATGAGGAGATTGTTTGTTTCATCTGGTGAAAAAGGAGTTCTAAGATGAAACTGTGAAGAATATCCTTGTGTAACTTTTCAATTTCTAGCAAGAATGTGAATAAAATGGTTAATTTTTTTGACAACATGTTCAATGGTTTCAACTAGTATCTGAATTAGAGACAAATTTGGGCAGGAAAATACATTTTGGGTTTTTCTTTCCTTAGCTTCTGACCTATATTTTCAACTTAATATCCTACCAGTACCTCTGCAAAAGAAACCAACTGTTTGGCTTCCCCACATCTGGCTGATTTAATCAGAATTGTTCATTTCCTCATGTGATTATATGGAAGCAGCTATTAATATATGACTCTTGTCTTCTGGCCCATTAATGAATCCATTCAACTTGGGCCATGTGCTCACCCCTGGTCTAGAGTCCTTCTCCAATAAAAACGGATTCCAGTTTATCTCAAAAGATGTAAACTTGGGATCACTGATGGTGGCCATTTTTCTAACACATGAACTTGGAAAGAGAAATCTATTCCTTAGCAGAAGCACATCTATAAGATGGGATGAAGAAACTGAGTCTCTGGTTCTCTTGTTTCAATTCATTTTGGATACTTGAATATATACCTTTATTATTAAGTCCTGTAAGATCCTGCTATATCATTTTACTATATCCCCATTGTTAAGCTAGTTGGAGTCAGTGTATTAATTACAAGCTTTTTATTTTTAAGCAACAGAGGCCAAGGCAATGTGAGTTCGGTTTTGGACATCTTTCACTTTTCATCCTAGTCCTGCTTGTGTAACTTAACTGTAGACACAAAGGAGAGGAATCAAATATAAAAGGTCTTTCTTCTTTTGAATACCTCTCAGGTGTGCTCGGGGATGAAAAGGTTAATAGAAAACAATAGCAATATCAATAATGAAGCTGAAATGTCACTACTCTTCTCCAGCTCACCAGATACTTGTTTTTATATTTTACCTTTTCAGAAAGTCTTAAAGAGAATAATCTGTATAAACTTAAAAAAAAGGTTTCATATGTAGGAGTACATATATTTAACTCTGATACAATTGAAAATCTTAATAAAAGATAATTTCCTAATAGAGTTGAAATTATATCTGAATATTAATATCTCCTTTCTACTGATGAAAAAACCAATGATAATTTATAGAGGGTATTAAAATAAAGGATAGCACATAAGATTAACATGTTATACATATTTAAAATATATACCCAATAGATCTCTTTTTAAAAATTATTTGAATTTAGAGACAGAGGGAAGGAGGGAAAAACATTGTTTTGTTGTTCCATTTATTTATGCATTCATTGTTTTTTTCTTGTATCTTGTATGTATCCTAACTGGGGATGGAACCTACAACCTTGGTGTATTGGATGATGCTCTAACCCAGTGGTTGGCAAACTGCGGCTCGCAAGCCACATGCGGCTCTTTGGCCCCTTGAGTGTGGCTCTTCCACAAAATACCACGTGCGGGCGCGCACGGACAGTGCGATTGAAACTTCGTGGCTCATGCGCAGAAGTCAGTTTTCGGCTCTCAAAAGAAATTTCAATCGTTGTACTGTTGATATTTGGCTCTGTTGACTAATGAGTTTGCCGACCACTGCTCTAACCAACTGAGCCAGGCAGCCAGGGCTACACAATAGATTTCTAATTCAATAATTTGAGGTACTATTAGAACTGCAGTCTTATAATTATCATTCATGTGATAATTCTTCCAAACAGACATGCTATATTCATACCTTTTGCTAAAATCAGACTTGACTGTCTACTAGGATATATTCTGTTTCTGAATACCAGTGGAGCAGAAATCAGCCTCTAAAAATCTGATAATGCATTGAGCTCCCAGAGTAGTAAAAATAAATTCTCCGCCTCTTGCAACCCCATAATATAAAAACAAATCAAGATGAGGTGGTTAAGCATATTTGATAAGATTTCTATTTTGAAAAGTCACACTATTCTTTCTTCATAAGCAAACCAAAGAATTGACTAGTATCTGATGAAAAGCAACAAAGGCACAGTCTAGCTTGCACCTAAACCAGAAATGTCTTCACAGCATTTCCATTAGAAACCTACCCTGCAGCTTTGTCTCATTCCCGTTAATATTCCCTGAAACCGGGATCCACTGTTGGAACTCAACTCTTTATTGAACTGAATACTTTAGGAAGTGGACTGGTTCCCTCCCATGGCTATTCCCCAAACAGAAAATCCCGTGCTCTCCCCAATACATTCAGTCACAACTCCTACCCTATCACATGAAGCAGTGTGTGCTCATTTAACTAGTGCCTGTGATTCACAGCACTCTCAATGTTTGCTTTTAAGACATTACAACCAATCCTGCTTGAAAAAAAGGTAGACTATATTTCCTGTGGGTTGTAAACCCACCAATTTGCCCTCTGTCTCTTTCTTTTGCAGAACTCAAGCACTTCACCATTTTAGTAGCCTTTCCCTTCAAGGCTCAGGCACTGCACCCCTTGGTTTCTGTCAGTAAAATAAAAATAGGCAAATCTCATGCCTGAACCCTGCCTTGTGGTGAATTATCACATCAAATTGGAGGTTCCAGGGTAGTCATTTTCAGGGAATATGCAGGTACTCTACCCTTCACATGGCTATCTGCCTCTTCCCCTTCCAGAACACTTTTATAATTGTTCCTCAAATTAGTTTTTGAATAAGATTAGAACTAAACATCATCTAGTCTTTCATGACCCTTTGAGGCAAGGGGAGCTTATTTTTGCTTTCATTCTAGGAATAAGATTGAAAGTTCCCTCATTTGTTTATCAACACACACACACACACACACACACACACACACTCACTGCTAGACTGAGGGTACAATGGTGAACCAGACAAATAAGGTCTTGTCCTGTCTTCATGGGGTTCTTAGAAGAGAAGTGCACATAAATACCCTGAAGAAAAGGGTTTTTCATATGCTTAAAAACTCCCATCTTCTTGCCTGGTCTTAACTATCAGAAAATATGAAATGACGTGACATCACTTAACCTGTAATTCTTCTAACAAGCAATCATAGCTCCAAAATCACCTGATAAATGAAAAAAAGCACACACAAACAAAACCAAAACCAAAAACCCAAAGCCCCCAAATAGTACTTAACAAATTAAGCCATCCCACTTCTTAGTTCATACTAGGTTTGAATGAACTTATCAACTTTTCTCTGAACATTCAAGGATTGTCCTAATAAAACAATAGTAAAAGAACAATATTGACTTTTCCCCAGCCTCTTTTGCTAAGTGTCTATGGACATCTAATGGGAAGCACTTCCTACAGATCTATTTCTCAAGTCTATAAACAATTCCCCAGGCACTCTACCCTCCACATGGCTACTTGCCTACCTGCCTCTTCCCCTTCTGGACCACTTTCCTCCCCACAAAGACACACAGCCCCTCTACTTTAGGTCAGCTCAGCACTTTGCAAAGACCAGGTCTGTGACTTACTTACTAGTCCATTCCCCTTCTGCTAATGCTTAAGAAGTGACTTGGAAGCGTGGTGGGCAGAATGAGTTTATTTATTCATTTTGGCCTTTTTTACCTCTTTCATTTACTAACAATTAAAGTAGAAAGGCAGTTTTTGCTATTATTTATTACATTAATTAGGAATTACTTTGCCTCTGTCCATACATCACCTACTATCTTCTTTGCTGCTCATTCCTTCCCCAACATCATTACCTTCACATCTAAAGTACATCAGAAGTCGTGTCTTTAGTCATGGTGACGATATGTGATGTATATGTTGTAGCCTCTCGCAACAGGCAAAGCCATTTACTCTTCATGCTAGTCTTGCAGTTCATTTCTAGACGCAACCTTCCCACATCACACTCATAAGGCCTGCAGTGAGTTATTTTTGCCACACACAGCAATCCCTCATATGTCAATAGCACAGATACACAGTCTTAAGTTCCCCTTCACTATATTAAGCTCCCAAACTGGCTTTCTGTGCCTAGTGCTACTCTTTCTCTCACACTGCCTCCCATTTCTCCTTCTGCCACAGATTTAGAGAAGACAAAGGCAGGGAGAATGTTACGTAGTTACCAGAACGATTCAGACTCCCTTTGTGACACAAAAAGATCTAAACTTTAGCTCAACTAGCTTGTGGGCGAGTGAGTCTTTTTCCTGGGCATTCTGTTTTTCATTTTAAATTATCTCGTCTCTACCCTGTGGTCACAATCCCAATTCTAATCCAAACAAGAGACAAACGTACAACAGATACACAGTATGTTACAGTAGTCCAGAGTTTGCCCTGGTAGGGCCACGTTCTGTCTAAAGAGCTCCAGACTGTGAGGAGAGGCCCTGAGACAGAGGCCCTGCTGTAAGATGCTGGCCGAGAATGTGAGATAGGAAGGTAGCATGGGCAATATTCTCAACTTGCCTTCCTCTGTCCCTGAGAAAGGAACACAAGTATGGGATGGACCCAAGATCCTCACAACAACCCTGTGAGGTAGGAGAGTATACAGCCACTCCACCCATTTTTCCAGAGGCTGAGAAACCTTTCAATCGGGTGGGAAGTTTCAGACCCAAATGTAATGAATGACACGCAGACACGTGACCTGAGAAGCGAGTCTTGCCAATCTTGTTTCATTCAAATGTGAGAAATACGTTATAATCTCTACAATCTTCTTTCAATAGCTCTGTGAGAAATAACTTGCTCTATTAAGGCCATTTCAGTTTTCTCATCCATAAAGTGAAACTAAAAACAAGGCTCACAGGTTCTCTGATCCTGCCACTCAGCGAGAAGGGCAGAGCCAGGACACAGGTCTCCTTGGAGTCCGAGACAGTGGTGTGCCCAGCTCGTGCTGAGGGGGATGGCCACTGGAGTGGTCTGGACAATCTGCAATGAATGTCTCTAGTTTGCAGGTCAGAGAGCAGGGCTCAAACATTTGCTCATCGGCAGCAAACCTCAGGTGAGGCCTCCTCCAACTGGCCTCTCCAGAACAGCCAACTCTGGATGTGAGCAGGATTTTTTTGCCAACAGGTTTCCAGAAGGCTGGATCTACTTCATCGTCCTTCGTGACTGAGTTATGGCACCAACAGGGACTGAAAAAGAGGGGCCTGAGCTACAGAAAGGACAAGTCCTCCTTGTGAGAGTCACTCGGATCTTCACCATCAGCCCTGTCATGCCTCCCTCACAGGGACAATGCTCATGTGACTAAGCCTCACGTCCCTCACATGAGTGGTTTAGTGAGAGACGTGGGCTGAGGAGCAGCAGACCACTAGGCTAGGCAGAGGAATCCCAAATTCTAGGCTCAACTCAGTTTAAGGGAACCCTTGTCAGGGGCGGGGCCCTGCAAGACCCCCGGGCCCAGGTGAAATTCCGGGGCCTCTGGCTGATGGTGGGTCTCAGTCCTCTCCGTCCAGGGAGCAGATGGCCAGAGGGGCGGTGTTGTTGGCACCGATGCTGTAGCAAGGACTAAAGTAGGGCAGGAGGCGGCCAGGAAAGGGGTGGTGGGGGAAAGTGAAAATGTGGGAACCGTTGTCGGTCACGTTGTAGAAGGAGATGTCCTGGGCCTCATAATCCAGGAAGACACCCACCCGTCGGGGAGGGACTGGCAAAGGCAGGAGCGGGTATTCATCAGTGCCTGCCCGGTACTCATTGCCCTTCCTCAGCCTTATCACCCAGAAGCCATAGTTGGGGGATAAATAGACCACCTCCTTCCGGTCGACATCTTCTTTACACACTCCCAAGCCCCATTCAGACCTGTCTCCCACCTCCACCTCCCAGTAGTGCCGGCCTGAGGAGAGGCACTGGCTGCCCAGGACGATGTTATAGCGGTAGAATCTCTCAGGATTGTCGGGCAGTTTCTGGTTGGTGTCTCCATAGCGCACGCACTTTCTGTCTTCAGACACGATGAGGCGGGAATAAGCAGTGTCTGGATCAAGGCGCACATCAGCTAGGGACAAAGATCCTGGTTGGCAATGCTGGTACAGAGCGAGGGGCCATGGGCGAGGTCTCCCTGATAAATACAGCCCCGATTTCTCAGTGAAGGGTGGCAGTGGGGCTAGTTGGGGTATTCAGAAGACATCGAATCGTTTTATTTTTCTGGGCGGGGCCCCTCCCACTGCCCATCACAACCTCCCCCAGCACTCATTACCTGCATACGTCTTCAGGATCTCTCTCAGGCCCGGCACCCGGCAATCTGTCTTCAGTTCCAGGGAGACTGGTTCTGGCCGCTGGAAGCTCCAAGACTTGCTCCTAATAGAGGAGGGTCAAGGAGTCTTAGCTCAGCCACATGGACCTTCCCTTAGTACAGGGAAGAGGGGCTTGGCAGGGAGGTGCCATTCCCCAGCATCACCAGGCAAAGCTGTGATGCTTATTCGACTGAGAGGAAGGTTTGTGGCACAGACAGATCATTCACCTGACACGGGGAGAGGAACAGGTGTGCCACACTCAGAGCTTAGAGACTAATGGACACGTCTGTAGTGTTTTTCCCTCCTTGAGAGATCTATTTGAAACCACGTATTTTATAACTTTTCTGAGATTCTTATTGGTAACACTTGAAATGAATCTGACCAAATACAAAGAAGAAAGGTGAATAAAGCTTCTTTGGCCAATGCAAGGAAAGAGGGAGAAGATTATGGAGCAGCCCCTGGTTCTCTGCCGCATGGGTCTCTGCTCCTTCCCCACTTCTGGCCAGGCCCCTCCTGGGTCTGCCAGGGGCTCCAGGGATGGGAACGTACCTGTTTAAGACCTCCCGAATGCCCTAAAAGGAGAAAAAAGTGCAGCACATGAGTATCTGCTGTTCCTTGGAGGGACCAGACAGACATTGAGCGCTGGGAGGGGGTTTCTCTAAGGGCCAGGGAGGCGCAGAGCAAGGCTGGAGAGAAGGTGTGCAGAGGTGGAAGGGAGAAGCCTATGGGAGGGGAGGACAGGCTGAGCTGGACTGGCTGACTCTCAACAATCTGCCCAAAGGAGTAGGAATGCAGAGCTGCCTGAACACCGCCCCACCTACCTGCCTACAATGGGCCAGGTCATCCAACCAACCAGGGGCAGAAGTGCCGGGATGGGGGGTGGATACGGATGCACTCACCTGCAGCATCCAGCGGACAGGCCTCTGAGACCTCTCTTCCAGCTCTGCGATCAGCCGGCACAGGACCCGGCTCTGCTGGATGAGCGCATCGTGATTCAGCTCCAGTTTCTGTCTCGTCTCCCTCTCCTCCCGCTCCAGGCTGGCGAGAGCTGAGGCTGCCTCTGCCTCCAGCTGCTGACCTGGTGGCTTGTGCTTTAGTAATTGCCGATACTTCTCAAACTCCCACACGATACTCTGCTTTCGGGTTTCCACCTGTATCTGCACAGCCAGGATCAGAGAAAAGCACTGATATTGTTCATGCAAGGGCCACAGGGACTGTGCGTGTACACACACACACACACACACACACACACACACACACACACACACACACTCTCTGGAATGTTTTGGTACCAACTGTATGCCTGGCACTGTAGAGGCCAAGTTAAAGGCTACTATTTTTCTTATCTTCTGTTCTCACATGCTTCTGGGGCCCTATTACCTATCCTTATCCATTCCAGTAGGGCCCAGGATATTATTTTGGTACTATGTGCTCTAGACTATTTCCTATTTTCAGAATAGTATATGCTATTTTCAAAATAATGACCAGAGCATTACACTTGAGCCTCTAAGGCAGGTAACAACTACACTGGTAGATGTTTTTGCTTCTTACTGGTATTATCTCAGTTCACTATGTTGTTTTTGACTGGTTCAGTGTTACCTTCTGTTGATCTAAAGTTCTGATAGTTTGGTAGTTACAGCCTCAAATTTATTTCAGAGGCGATCTTCCAGTGTATGTGAGGTGTGCATGAGGACATATGAGGGCACTAGGCCAGAGGTTACCCTACATCACAATCAAGAAACTGGAATGAGAAGTACATGGCCTGCCTAGGGCTGCACAACCTGTGGAGGAAGCTGGCATGAGGATCCCTGGCTCTGACTTCAGTCCCCACATTCTGCTTATAGAGATGAGGAAGTCACCATGGCCAGCTCCAGGACATCACCGGAACCACCCAAACTCCTTCCCCAGGCGGCAACCTGCCTTCCAGGTGGCAGTTCGTTTCCTCTCACCAACTTCCAGCTTCCAGGCCTCTTCTTGCTCTTTCCTCAGGTGTTCCAAAGCCTCGTGGAGTTTCCACTGAAAGAGATAAAAACTTCAGCCGGCTTGATAATGAGGCTTGCTAGGTAATGGGGAAAAAAGTGTCCCTCAGGTGATGAGCCAGAATGAATGCTGGGAGCAAAGGGATGCCAAAGAGGGAATGGAATCCTGCCCACATGACATCCAAGGTAGCTCTCGTTCTGAGAATCATTTCAACTCCCACAGTCTCTAAGAAAATGTCTGTTTTCAAGCTTGCCAGAAGGCCTCCTTGGACTTCCTATCCATGCATCTTTTACTTATCTTCTACATTACCCTGGGGTCTCCTAAAATCTTCCTACTCAAAGTGTGGGCCAAGTGGGTCGACAGCATCAGCACCACCTGGAAGCTTGTTAGAAATGCAGAGTCTGGAGCCCCACCCCAGACCTCCTGAATTAGAATTAGAATTTTAGCAAGAATTTGGGGTGGTTCAAATGCTCATTAAAGGTAAGAAGCACTATCCTAGAACACTCATGCAAAAGATTACTAATGGAAAGCATACAGTATTCTGATGATGATATTAACCATTTTGTTAAAAAGTTACCAAGTGCCACACATACGCTTCAGTACTAAATATACATTCAGTACTCAACCCCTTGAGACTGGTATTATCCCCATTGTACAGATAAGAAAACTGATGCTGAGAGAGAGACATACTCAAAGCTATTCAGCTAGTAACTGGTTGAGCTGGGACTTAACATGCTTCTGTGATACTGCCTCTCTATTCTAATACTCAAAACAAAATGAGCAAGTAAATACTTTTAGTTTTATAGAAATTCTCACATAGAAAAACAGCTAATTCTGGGGATGTGTTTTACACTCTTACCTTCTAATCTCAACTTCCAGAAAGAAAATTAAGACCAATATTGCATCAGAGTCATTGGCATAATGATTCTGTAAAGATATGTCAACATGGACAACTGAGAGAAGTATAAGAAGCTGGAAGTTGATGAGGGTAGATTAAAAAAAAGGAATAGCAGGTGTGTCAGAGATTACTCCCCCTGCAGTCCCCCCAACCCCCCAAAAAAAGGCCTGAAAGAGGAGAAAGAAAACTGGCCCAAGAGCAAGACCTGAGTCGTATCATTTGATCTTCCTTTAACTAACTTAACGAAAAGTCAAACATAAATGTCTCGGCCATAGTCTTTTCCAGCTCTAAAACCAATTATTATGATCTCAAATTTCTAAGCCTTAGTTTTGTCTATAAAATGAGGGGGTTAAAGTGACTCACACAATGTCAAATGACTATTTGTGGCATTGCTAGGGGTTTGCAGTTTCTGGTAGCTGTAGCCTTGACTACCCCATACCACATTCATTCAAGGCACCAAGAGTTCCAGCTAAACGATACTGCGTCTCCTTCAAATTCTCAGTAAGGAAGCATCTTTGGGTTAGGCATTGAGCCATGTTGGGGTTGGGGATGGGGCATGGAAGTGGGAGGGAAGGAAGTCAAAGGAGGTCATAGATGCAAGGAGAGATGTGGCTCACTGAATCAGGTCCCACGGCTCTGTGGACATGAGGACCAAAGGAATCAGTTCTCATTTGATCTCTGGGGCCGCTGGTCAAGTTCCTAATTTAGACATAGCCAAGTGAGAGGCAGCCTCCCACCTTGTACTCCCAGGCGACATCCTCCATGGGCACGACGCTGTGGGCCTCATGCTCAGAGGACCGGCTGCAGGTCTCGCATGTGATCAGGCCATCCTCTTTGCAGAACATCTTTAGCTGTTCTCCATGGAGCTCACACACATCACCCTTCAGCCCCATTCCTGGGTGCAGGCCTAGCAGGCAGACTTTTTCTACCACGTTGGCCAGCTGCCAATTAGGCCTCAGGTTCCCTGGTTGGACAGGAGTCCGGCAGAGGGGACATGTGTAACCCCAGTTCTGGGATTCCCCTGGGACCTCCCAGAGTCCAGCGAGACAGCTGTGGCAGAAGCTGTGGCCACAGTCAATGCTCACAGGCTCCCTCAGGTAGGCCATGCAGATGGGACAGGCCAGTTCCTCCACGACGGCTTCCACCAGTGCTGCCGGATCCATGGCTCCTTTTCACACCCTCCTCGGAACATGAACAAAACCAGGCGGAGGTGCTGAAGGCTGAGAAGAAGAAAAGAAAAACAAATAAGAGGAAAACGTAACAGAGGAACAAAGGGATCCATAAATGGGATAATTCATGTGTGGAAAAAAAACAAGTTTCTCCTTTCAATCCTTCCTCAGTCCTTTATTGACCCTGTTTAATAAGCACTGGCCTTCCCAACTGAAGTTCTGATTGGGCCACATTACTCACACCACAGAGGGCCATCTGGGGATGCTGGAGCAAGCGAATGATGGGAATTCTCACTTTCCATTCATTCAGTCATCTCTGAACCTCCTCTGGGGTCATGAGACCCACCTCAATCATGATCTCCAAATCAGCATTATTCCTCTGGAACTTGGACGAGGTCACAAAAATGGGATGTTTCAGTACCTAAAATAAGGCCAGAAATACCCCTAGTCTCACCCTCTGGTATATTTATATGTATACTTATATACTTCAAGGGGCAAAAAGAGGCTGTGCCAGAAACCCATTGCCTACATGCTCAATTGGCAGATAAAAACGAAGGTCATCTGATGTTAATCAAACCCATACGATGAAGTCACTACCCAGCAAGAAACCTGAGATTTTTGCCAGGGCCACCTATGGGTATGTAACTTACACAGCCAATGGCATGCTCTTGGCACGGTTGGCAATATTTACTCGTTCACTTTGCAAGTTTGTGTTAGCAGCTAGAGTCTGTAAATGGAAGAGCCATGTTGGTCTTAGTCACTGCTGTACCCTCAGCACCTAAACAGTACCTGAAATGCAGTTACTACTGAATAAATATTTCTTAAATAAATAAACCAGCTAGACACAGGAAATAGTTCCTACACTCAATAAGCTTTTATAATTTGTTAGAAAATCGAGAGCATATGTTAATCATAATAGCAAGCACTCCTTGAGCCCTTACACTATCCTGAGCATTTTACATGGGCTAGTTTATTTCACAACCTTAAGGAGAAACCATTATTCTACTGTTCTCATTTGACAGATGTTTGGTCCTGGGCCCCACCATTCTATCTTGGGCAAATTACTAACCTCTCCAGCTTCAAGGTAGGATAAAAATTCGAGAGAGAGAGAAATCACTGTGGTTTCGAGTAGTCCAGGAAGTCTTCCCGGAGGTAAGGAAGCAGTAAGTAGATTTTGCAGGACTCGCTGTTAAAGGCGAGCAGGAGGTCCAGCCTTCTCAATGGCCTCCCTGTCTCCTGCTTCCCTTCCCCCCTGCCCCCCACTAACACTACCAAACTGTGGGATCTAGTATCCTAAAACCTAGTTTTATGAAATCACTAGCCCACTGAAGAGCCTATCCTGGTTCCCCAGCACCCAGTCCAACAGGAAGCTCCTGTTCTTCATCCTTGAAACAGCTCCTGTGTCCAGTCAAGCAAAGAGAGAAACTTCCACACGTTCCTACAACCCCCTGCAGACGTTCCTGGTCATTTTACCCCACCTGGGTTCCCGCTGTTCTCCCAGCTTGAAATGATTTCTCCATGATCCTGTTCTTAACATCATTTGGCAGGTATGTGTTTATTGTCTTACTTGCCCACTGGAAGTTTCAAGAGGATAGTGACATCATCAATTTTGTTCACTCCTATATCCCCAAGACTAAGAACAATGCCTCCAATATTTTTTTAATATATAAGAATTAAATGCCAACTGTTGAGGTCCAGCTGATCCTAGGTTGGAAGTGGAAAAAGTGTCAACATCTTCATCTAAAACAGAGGGGCACTAAGAGCTACCACAACACAGGTTGAGATCTATGATTGAAAGCTACAAAGATCAACAGAATAATAATAAAAAAAATAGAATGGAAAACTGGCGGGAGGTAAAGAAAGAGCAAAATGATAAATCAAGAAATGCGGTGTAAGTATATTATTTAGATTTAGTAGTGTCTTAAGTTAAAAGCGATGGCCTCTGTAAAAAGGATTTAGAGGTGGGTAGCTATTACTCTTAGGATATAAAACCTGCTTCATTGTTTCCTTTGTTCTACATAAATTACTCCGACAAAACTTTATTAAACATTGAATTGCTCAGAAATTGCCTTTGGCAGGGCGGGGAGTCAGTCTGGGAAAGACCTTTGAAGGGAGGGGGCAGAGCCTGGAAAAGCCTTGCAAGGAGGGATCTGAGTGGGGTGAGGGGTGCGTGGAGGCGGCGATCTTCCGGGTTCGAGCGGAGGGGCGGGGGTGGTAAACCCTAGGCCCCAGGGCCGGGGCAGGGCCTCCGGGCGCGCGGGCAGGGCCCCAGAACAGAGGCAGTGAGGAGACTTCGCAGGACCTCTGACTTCAGAAGAGGCTCGGCTGTCGACCCACCTTCCCCCTTAGACCGCACCAGCGCCCCACGGCGACCGCGGAAAGTGGAGATGCCAGGTTCCCACGGCCGAGTGTCCGCACCGTCAGAAGCGGCTGGACCGCAGCACTTACCGCCCGTGGGCAGAAGGTCCCCGCGGCCGCCGGCTCCTCGGCCTCTCGCCGGCTCTTCGGCCCTTCGCCCGCCCTCAGGCCCCGCCCACAGGGCCGGAGCCAATGAGAGGCGGGCAAGGGCCCGGCGCCGGAATTCGTCCTGAGGCATCTTTGTGGAAGCAGCCAATCACAGTCAGGGATCAGGACAACCCTAGCCAATCAGAGGAGGGGACGGGGCCTCGGCACACCTCTGGGCATGCCTGTTTTTTCTCTGCTATCTCGATGTTGGCGTCCCTGTCCCCAGCTCAGAGCCCCTTAAAACTGTGAACGGGCCCAGGAGGCAGTCCCAGGACGAATCGAAGGGTGCGGCTCTGGGATGCGGGCGCCCAGGCTCTGTATTAGCAGAGGCCCAGTGGGTTCCCGGTCCCAGGAACCAGTGACGTCCATGACCAGCGGCTGTCCTGAGCGATGCTGTTCCTTCCGGGTGACGACACCTAATGCTGTTCATTTGCCAGTTTCCTGTGTTAAACTCACCAACCTGTGAGATCAGCCTTGCTTGGTTCAATGACGCGAGTTAGCGCAGGTCTGGGTACGTAGCTGAGCTCTGCAGTTTCCGGCAAGATAAGCGACCTCTCCTGGCTCCAGGCGGCGGATACTGGGTTCTTATAACCCCCCCTCCTGAGTATTTTAGCAGGCACAGTTCATCACTATTGCTGCAACACACCTTCAAGTTAGAAGCAGATACTGGGAGCTGCTGGAGTGAAAGTGAAATGGATCCTTGGTCACAAACTGTCATTAAAAAAAAAAATTAAATTAAAATAAAATTTTATTAAACAACTGATACCCCTCCTTCACCCAGACACAGACATACAGCTTCTAAAGGGAGTGAATTGGATTTTTCTTTGGACTCCCTGCACCTTGTCCTTTTCCTGATATTAATTAGGTGTTTACTGAATAAGCAGATAAAGGCACATCCAATCTACATGGAAAATAAGGAAATCCTCCAATTGAAGCTCATTTCCATTTTTTTTGGATTTAAACTCTTTGGGTCCTCAGGCCAATGTCAGGACCCAGGACATGGTTGAAATTCTGAAGGGTGAGGCCCAGAAAATTCCTGAAACAAATGGGGGAGCAACAAAAGAAGAAAAGAGGTAACTGAGGTCTGAGCTGGACCTTCTGTTTCACCGGAATCTGGAGAAATGGCTGCCATGACAGAATAGGGAGTGGGTTCATTGAAACAAGCCACTTTAAACATTTATTGACCATCAACTTTTTGCAACACTTTGTGCTGGATGCTGGGATTACAACGGAGTCACACAGCCTCTGCTCCTAAAGAGCTCAGGATCAAGTTGGTTGTGTTACAGGGCAGTAAGGAGCTCAGAAAATTCCAGGGCAAGTGGAATAGGGAAACACAGGAAAGTTAAAACAAGGCCAAACAATGTGGGCAATTTGTAGTCAGTTTATAAATAACAAGCCATTATTTTTCCCAGACAAGGACACTTGAGAGCAAATGGTTAAAACCTCCCCAAGGAGAGAATGCAGAAAAGGAAGGGGGAAGGTGAAAAGAAAAAAAGGCCAGTTTTACTCACGAAGCAGAAAATCCAGCAGTTTCAAGGCTTGGCAAGATAAAATGGACAGGTGCTTCTCATGAATTCTGGGAAGGTCACAATAAAGTAAAAAGGGACCTTGATAATTAATCTGTACCAAAATATTCAGCAGAGGAATTCTGAAACCTATAGATAGAAGGATTTTGATGGTTTCAGGTATTACATTTAATTATTTAATCCATTTTGAGTTTATTTTTGTATATGACATAAGAAAGTGGTTCAATTTCATTTTTTCTATGTATCTGTCTAGTAACCACTTACAGAAGAGACTGTCTTTACTCCATTGTATCAGTATAGTCTTGCCTCCTTTTTCATAGATTAATTGACCATATACTAGTAAGTGAGGATTTATTTTTGGGCTCTCTTTTTTGTGCCATTGATCTATATACATTGTATCTGTTTTTATGCCAATCATACTGTTCTTTTTAAAAATTGAATTTATTGGGGTGACAGTGGTTAATAAAATTATATAGTTTTCAGGTACACAATTCTGTAATACGTCATCTGTATATTGATTGTATTGTGTATTCACCACACCCCAAGTCAAGTCTCCTTCTAGTACCATATGTTTTGATTATTGTAGTTTTGAAGTATAATTTGACATCAGAGAGTGTGATTCTTTCCACTTTGTTCTTTCTCCAGATTTCTTTGGGCTCTTTGGGGTCTCTTGTGGTTCCATATAAATTATTGTATTAGTTGTTTTAATACTGAGAATACCATTGGTATTTTAATAGGGGTTGCATTGAATCTATGTATTGTTTTAGGTAGTAAGGACATTTTAATAATATTAATCCTCCTAACCCATGAAAAGGTATATTCTTCCATTTATTTGTATATTCTTTCATTTCTTTCTTCAATATCTTATAGTTTTCAGAGTATAGGTTTTTCACTTTCTTGGTTAAATTTACTCCTAGGTATTTATGCTTCTGATGCAATTGTAAGTAGTATTGTTTTATTAATATCTCCTAATTATTCATTATTTATGTATAGAACACAACAGATTTCATATATTAATTCTGTATCCTGAAAGTTTGCTGAATTCATTTATTTTAATAGTTTCTTGGTGGACTCTTTAGGGTTTTCTATACTAGAGTATTATGTCATCTACAAATAAAGTTTTACTTCTTTCTTTCTAATTTGAATGCCTTTTATTTCTTTTTCTTGTCTGATAGCTGTGGCTAGAATATTCAATACCATGTTGAATAGAAGAGATAGTGATAGTGGGCATCCTTGCCTTGTGAAAATATTGAAACAAAAATATAGGGATAGAGTATTATTTTAAAAGCCATACCATGATCAAACTTACACAGTATTCTTATTACTGTAACAAGTAAAACACTGCTTGAAACGTTCCTTTGGAAATTAGCCATTTAAAAATGGAACCAGCATGGTGCTTGATGTTGCTACCAAAAATGTAAGGGGACCTTCCCATTAAACATGTCTCAATTGAAGTAATAGAAATGTGAGTTATGAGTGAACATCAACAAGAAGACCAATAATCTCTGCATTAAGAGGGAATTAAAAATGAATCTGTAAACCTCCTCCTTTAACTGTGCACATCAGTGTCCATCCCCCCTACCAAAAAGGAGGATAAGATTGCTCAGAGGTATGAAAAAAATTAAATTCATAATGTTAAATGCTTTAAGTTAAACAAAAGGAAAAGAATAGTCACTTGGAGAGTCTGCCTGCTCCATCAAGATTAGAAGTCAGGAAAGATCTCCTTAAGCAAGGATGTTTAAACAGACACCTGAAGGCTAAGTATTAATCAGAACAGGGAGTACAATTAATGTCCTTCCCATGGGTAAAAATATGTGAAAGCTGAAAGGTGAGAGAAGGCTTGGCACATTGTAGCCGTGGGATAATTTTGGTACATCTGGGACTTGGTATGCAAAAGGCAGGTAGACTTGCTGGTGATGGGCTTTAGACATACACAGAGGTGACTCATGGAGGCCTTATGAGCTGGGTTAAGAAGTATAATGCCTGATGTTGTTACCAAAACTTTTCATTCTATGTCACTGGGAAGGTACTACAGACTGACTTGTGCTTTGAAGGTCGCACTGGCCACAGTGTGGAGAGTGAATTGGTAGGAAAAATATTCAGGGAGGCTGGCCAGTGAACGAGTTATTCTAATGATCTAGGCAAGAGCTTATTTTGGCTTGAACTGGAGTGAAGACAAAGGAGATGGAGAAAAATAATCTAATTCACGAGTTATCCAGGAGGAAAACAAAGAAGACTTGATGATTTTTTAAAATTATTTTTCAATTGCAGTATAATTTCAATACCATTTTGTATTGGTTTCAGGTGTGGCTAGACAATTATATACTTTACAAAGTGTTCCCTTGGATTATTCCAGTACCACTTGACACCATACATATTTACTACAGTGTTATTGACTCTTTTCCATATGTTATACTTTACATCCCTGTGACTATTTTATAATTACCGATTTGTACTTCTTAATCCCTTCACCTCTTTCACCCAGTCCCTCAATGGCCCCTTCCCTCTGGTAGGGGGAGTTCACTGTTGGGGGACTGGGTCCACTCTCTGTGTTTATGAGTCTGTTTCAATTTTGTTTGCTCATTTATTTTATTCTTTAGATTACACATATAAGTGAAATCATATGGCATTTGTTTTTCTCTAATTGGCTTATTCCACTGGGTACAATACCTTTTAGGGCCATTCATGCTGTTGCAAATGGTAAGATTTCATTTTTTTAAATGTCTGAGTAATATTCCATTATATATGTACCACAGCTTTTTTATCCACTCATCTATTGATGGGCACTTGGGTTCCTTCTACATCTTGGCTATTGTAAATAACACTGCAATAAATATAGGGTTGCATATGTTCTTTCAAATTAGTGTTTCTTTTGATAAATCCCTACAGTGGAATTGTTGGGTCATAAGGCAATCCATTTTTAACTTTTTGAGGAACCTTCATACTGTTTTCCATGGTGGCTGCATCAATCTGCATTTCCACCAATAGTGCACAAGGGTTCCCTTTTTTTCTGCATCCTCACCAATACTTGTTTGTTGATTTATTCAAGATAGCCATTCTGACAGGTGTGAGGTGATGTCTCATTGTGGTTTTAATTTGCATTTTTCTAACAATTAGCCATGCTGAGAATCTTTTCATATGTCTATTGGCCACCTGTATGAAAAGGACTTGGTGCTTGACTGGATGTGTTTGGAGAGGGAGGTGAGAGAGAGACAGGAAGAAGGTGGAGAAGATGGTTTCTAGATTTCTGGCTTGGGCAACAGAATCATTTCTGTGACAAGGAACAAAACACACACACTGGGGCACAGACTGGGGACCAGAGATAATGAGCTTAGTTGGAGGTGCTGAGTTTGAGGTGCCTTAGGGACACCTAAATGGTGATGTCCTATAGATATTGCCATGCCTTGAGTTCAGGATATTGGTCTGAATTGTTTGGGAGATAAAAACTATGGGAGCAGGTGATATTGCTCCCACTCTACTCATGGTTACCATGTGGAGGGGAAAAGACAGAGGGTCGACCAGGGTCATAGCCTTGAAGAACTCCACTAGAAATGTGAGAAGTAAAGGACAGAGAGCCTCTCAACTAACTCCATCTTGTTGACATTTGTGTTCAATCTCTTCTATCTCCAAAATACACATTTTAAAAACTCTCCTTTGACCTATCAATTCTTCACATTGCCTATTTCCATGCTTCTCTTCAAGTACAAAATTATTTAAAAAGTTATCTACACCCAAGTTCTCCATTTCTTCCCAACACACTCCTTACTCTACTTCATTCAAGATTCTGTTCCTACCAGCTGACCTCACACTTATCCCAAGCTAACCAGTGACCTTCTCTATTTCCAGTCTATAAACTGCTTGATATCTCCGCAGCCTCTGCACTGCTGCCCTCTCTTCCTTCCCAATGTATTTTCTTCCTCTGGCTGTTGTAGCACTATCTCAACTGGATTTTCTCCTATGCCAGTGGCTCTTCCAGTTGTTTTGAATAATAATAATGAACACAAACGTTCACTGGAGAGTTGCTAGTATTTTCTTTTATTTTTCTCTTCAAACTGAGGCTAGGGGGGTCATACCATTAGTAAGTGGTTGGGCTCGGATTTGGACACAAGTCTGTTTCCTCAGAGAGACCTACATATAAAAACAACCATGCTACATTGCCTCATTTGTGTGTGTGTGTGTGTGTGTGTGTGTGTGTGTGTGTGTGTGTGTGTGTATGGGCACGCGCGCTGCAGAACTGAAGCGGGACGATTAGTGGTTCAAGGAAGAAAGCTGTCTTGAGAGAAAGGGAGAGCTAAGGGGCAGCATAGTACTGTGGAATGAGTTGATTCCTCAGGACCTTAAGGGGCTGCAACTCCCCAAGACTGCCACAAGAGGGCAGTATCAAGAAGTGAGAAGCTGCCTGAACACAGCTCTGGATACCCTTGGATAGTAACAATATCCTTGTCTGTGTGTTTTCTAGTGTGTGCCCACTCTGCCATTCCAGTAGCTCCTTTTTTTTTTCAGTGTGGGTCATTCCTTTTCTTCTGTCCAACCTACAGCACTTGCCTTCCCTCTAGTCTTCTGAGCTGGCCTTAGAATAGTAACAGAGCGCAGCCCCTTTGGGTAGAACTCAGGGCTCAGCTTTCCTGGGGCACCTGAGCAGAGCATGGCTCCCAGGGAGCCTGGAGTAATTCACTCTTCATTATCTCTCACACTCCCTAGGGTCCCAAAAAGCTATATATGGGCGGTGGCTTTGGACAGAGATACTGTAGGGGAGTGCGTTAGGCTCAGCTCAGGTAGGGTAGGTGAAGCTTGCCACAGAGACCTGTAGGATAGGAGGCATTTCTGAGGAAGCCTGGCCTTTGTGAGACAGCCTGGTTGCTTGGAGAGTCTGCCTGCTCCTACACCTCCCAGATCACAGAGGCCTGAATTCCAGACCTTATTCAGGGACCTACCCAAAGAGAAATTTCTTCAAACCACTGTGAGACCTATTCCGAACTTTCAACTCCCCAGTTCCAGCCTCCCACCCTTCACTGAAGAAACAAGGCAAGCGAAATTTATTTACCCAGGAAAAATATGTGTGGTGGTGGTGGTGGTGGTGGTGATTGGTAATGAAGAAGGAAACCGATGGCTGGAAGGGTAAGCTGGAGTCACACTGCGAATGGCCTTTAGTGCAGACCAGGTGATTTGAACTCTATCTTGAAGGCTTTGGGAGTCACCTTAACTTGCTAACTAGAAGCCTGAACATGGCAAGTTTGCTGTGTAGGTGGTAGTGATGTGAAAGGTAGATTGACACAGAGTGGGTTTAAAGTCAGGAAGGTGAGATAGGAAGCACTTTTCATAATCAGAGCAGAGTGGATGATGTAATGAGGTTGGGAGAGAGGGAGGGTGTGTTAAATAAGGGGAAAAGTCATAATAGATTCATTGGAAAACAAAATCACACCTGGAGGTGAAAGAGCGGAGAAATCAAGGTGGGACTAGATGGGACTGGATGTCTTGAGTGACAGAGTGTTTCCATTCAGAAAAGGTCCTCTTTGGGGCAAGATGGATATGAGGATAGGCTATCAAGTAGAAGTATGAAGAGGCAGCAGGTTATATGGGTCTGGATCTCAGGACAGAGGCTTAAAATAGAGTCGTCTGTGTATAGAAAAGAAATTGAGCCTGGGATGATATGGGTTCACGAGGGAGAGTAGTGGAGGGAGAAAGGTGTGCATGTGGACACCAGATAGCACCACCAGCCACATGGACTGATGTTCTTTTCATGTCTCAGGTGCATCTGGTTTACATGTTACACCCCAGACAAGCAGAATCTGGGTCTGACTGTTATGTGGGCCTTGAGAAATCCTGATGAAAGAGTCTGTTCTTTTCCTTTTTTTTTTTTTTTTGAGTCTGTTCTTTCTTCGGGCTAGAAATAACAGGTTTTTTTCACCCTCTCTCCCCCAGAACTCCAGATGAGCTTTTCCCAAACTTCTCAGATTAAAAACAAACCAGCTTGGGAGAAGGGTATAATGGCTTTTGTTGTTGTTGTTGTTGTTGTTGTTTTTAACTGGATTTCTGGATCCCTCTCCTGGAAATTCTGGAGTAGGACCTGGGGGTAAGTTCTCAGTAACTGCTTCAGATGAAGCTATCAGGGAAGTCTGAGAAATGCTGCTCAGGACTAAATAAAAATTTGTCTCTTGAAATCCAGTCCCAGACTCAACCCCTGATTCCTGCCCTAAATCAGATCAAAGTGGTCTTAAAGTCAACTACAGATTGGATCCAAACCAACCCTAACCCCACATGCATTAGAAGAGCTGGGGTTAGTGTAGATGGGAGGTTCTGTGCAAGGCAGTCTACTCTGTTGGGGAAGTGGCCAAGAGCAGTGCCCCTGGTCAGCTCTGGAAATTAAGAGCTGTTGAATATGCTTTCTGAGTGCGTCATCACACACTGAGATTAATGGGACCTCCAGGGAGGGATGCACAAGGAGAATTAGAGTAGAGGGAAGATGGAGTTCAGAATTAGTGTACTAGAAATACTCAGTCTTTCTCTTTGTTACTTCAGTACTTCAGTGCCCTGTCCTTATGTTTTTTCTCTCTGCTGAGCCACTAACTGAAGGATGTTTCTCTTTTTCACTTTTATAGTCGTTGGACTTGGATGCAAAAGCCTCAGCTCTTAGGTCCTGTCATGGCTACTCCAAATGAAACTGTGGTCCACCCAGCATACTTCCTGCTGGTGGGCATCCCTGGCCTGGGACCTAACACTCACTTTTGGCTGGCTTTCCCACTGTGTTTTATGTATGCTTTGGCCACCCTGGGCAACCTGGCCATCGTCTTCATCATCCGCATAGAAAGGCACCTGCATGAGCCCATGTACCTCTTCCTGGCCATGCTTTCCACCATTGACCTAGTCCTCTCCTCTGTCACCATGCCCAAGATGGCCAGCCTCTTCCTGACAGGCATCCAGGAGATTGAATTCAATGTTTGTCTGGCCCAGATGTTCCTTATCCATGCTCTGTCCGCCATGGAGTCAGCTGTTCTGCTGGCTATGGCTTTTGATCGCTTTGTAGCCATCTGCCACCCACTGCGCCATGCTTCTGTGCTCACAGGGCCTACTGTCGCCAAGATTGGACTAGCTGCCCTGACCAGGGGATTTGCCTTCTTCTTCCCACTGCCCTTCCTCCTGAAGCGGTTGTCCTACTGCCAAACACATACTGTCACACACTCCTTCTGTTTGCACCAAGATATTATGAAGCTGTCCTGTACTGACACCACGGTCAACGTAGTGTATGGACTCTTCATCATCCTCTCAGTCATGGGTGTGGATTCCCTCTTCATTGGCTTCTCCTACATCCTCATCCTGAGGGCTGTGTTGGAGCTGTCTTCTCGGGGGGCAGCACTCAAGGCTTTCAACACCTGCATCTCCCATCTCTGTGCTGTGTTGGTCTTCTATGTACCCCTCATTGGGCTCTCAGTGGTGCATAGGCTGGGTGGCCCTACCTCCTTGCTCCATGTGATGATGGCTAATATCTATCTTCTACTACCACCTGTGGTCAACCCTATTGTCTATGGAGCCAAGACCAAGGAGATCCGTTCACGGGTCCTCCACATGTTCTCACAGGGTGGCAGGTGAGCAGGTTAATCTTCCCAGTATCCTCAATTCCTACCAAATATGGGAGGACAAAGATCCTGTTCACTGTCTTGGTGATTGGATCATCCATCCCATTGGGCTGTCATTTAGTTATCTAAATGGATCTTGAATTCTGTTTCTAGGAATGTGTCAATATATGAGAACTTATGACTCAGTCTGAACCAGCCATCCTGGAGAATGGTTACCCTAGTGTCTCTGCTCTGGTGGCCTTGCCTTATTTCCCTCCTCCAACTAGAAAACATAGTTTTTACACAATAAGGCTATAAACGCCACAGCTCAGGATAATTCCAGTTTTGATATATGATTTTAATTATTATTGCTCCCATGAACTCATGTCATTAAAACTGTTTTGGTCATAAAGCTTCTTTTTTGAACCCCAAGTGGTTATGCAGTTTTTTGGGGGGTTGGGGGAAGGTGATAGTAATTGAAGAGAGGGGAGGGAGATGGTAACAGGAGATGAGATAGCTCACATGAAGTGTTTACATTTCTGTATGCATGTGGGTGTATTTATGTGGAAACTGCCAATGCTCATCTATGTGGCCCTACTGGAGATTGCTTTTCCATAAGAGTACTGTGTATTCTGAGTGTGGTAGTGAGTGTGGGTGTATGTGAGTGTGGTATATTTATGTGGGTGTATGTGATTTTTAGTGTGTGTGTGGTGTGTGTGAGTGTATCTGTATACATAAGAAATGGGCCAGTTGTGCAGTTGGTGAGTGTGATAGCTGTGACTTGGCATATATATATTTAATGAATAACAGATCTGATTGCACATTTATTGTGTTTATGTGGTTTCTGTTAGTTGGTATGTGATATGCACCTATTTGAGAATGTTGAACAATATCTTTATGAGTATCGGATGAAAATGTTGCCTCTATCTTTTCTTCATATTTGTAATATGGAAAATGTAGAGTGTAATATGTAGAATGTAAAATATTATATATTTTTAACAATGTAGAATATGTAATATGCATGAGTGTATGGAATGTATGGTATTAGGATGGCAATGTGATGTTTATCTTTGGGCATACGCCTGTTGTGCATAGTATTTGTGATATGAAATCATTTTGTGTGATACATGTGTCTTTAGTCACACGTAGGTGGAATGTAATGTCTGAAGGATATGTATGTACACACGTGTGTGTGTGTGTGTGTGTGTGTGTGTGTGTGTGTGTGTATGCAGTGTTTGTGAATACTGTATTTTAGGGCATATGTCTGGTGCATATACTTTAGGATACATTTCTTTTATTTTTAATTTTTTGAACTCTTATGCTTTCTAATAAAAATGAATCTTTTATTCCTGAAATGCTTGTATCTTCCTCTCCTTTTGCTCATATTCTCTTCTTCTACACTGAGATACAAAAGGAAATTGAAAAATTCTAGTCATGCTGTTGATGCAGGTGATACTTAGAGGTCATGGGTCTTGCCATTTTTCTCTTAGTGAATAGGTACCTCTTGACTGATTCCCACCTGATGTTCTCACTAATCTCATTCTCTCTCTTCCTTTCCTTCATCAAACCCTGTTCTCAGAGCTCTTCTCAATGCCACTTGCAGTGAAGCCTGATAAAACTATAAATGTTGGACTGCTCAAAGATATATGCATTTCTTTTTAAAAAATCTTTATTGTTGAAAGTATTATAGATGTTCCCTTCCCCCACCCCATCGACCCGCTCCAGCCCACCTCTGCCCCCCTCCCCAGGCCCTCACCATCCACTGTCCGCAGGACACATTTCCTTTGTGTGGTAGGTGTGGATTATATGGCACAAGAATGAGTACACTAACTGTGTTTCTGGGCGGTGATTATCGAATGATATCTCTATGTATTCGGGGTGGCAATAGGAAGTTAAGGTCCTGATTATGGAAGTAATTTCCAAATCTGAGAGCAATCTCAAAGGCCCAGTTTCTTGGCCTGGGCTCAGCATGGGTATGGCTCAGCCTCTGGAAGTGATAGGAGAGGAGAGTGCTACCTCTTTACATCTTCTCAGAGGCCAGACCACACCTTCTTTTTCCTGATCACATGATTTTAGGTGCTTCTGTTACCTCTTCCCATCTTTCCTCCCACACTTCCTGCTCTTCCTGAGGCATTGAACTCTCTAAATCCCTGGCCTCCTACCTCAATATCAGGTCCCAGTATCTTCTCCTCTCCCTTCCTTTTCTTGCTGGTCTACCAAATATGTTTAAATGTCATTGGTTCTAGGGAGGTTCTCGAAATCCCTCTGGAGAATCAGTGAACAAGAATGAGGCAGGGGGCGGGATGGGGGGCACCAATATGAGACTTTGTAAAGGCTCTGGCATCTCCTAGAAATAAGAAATGTTCACATTGATGAAAAAGTAAAAAATAAAAAAATTTTAAAAAATGTTCACAGTGAAGAAAACAATGTAGGTTCATTTGAAGCAGAGGAAAGAATACTAAAGTAGTACTTATGAGGTTAAAATCCTGAAAATATCATAAAGTGGTATACCATATAACCACCCTGGATCTCATTTCCTCTTCTGTGTAATGAGACACTATAATAGCGATGATGTTGTAAAGCTCAAATACTATGAACATCCTTTATAAGTCGCCAAGTATTGTAAACGTGCAATAAACTATTATATTCATGTTTGTTTTATTGCTTTAGGAAACATCCACCTTCTGGTCTTTGTGAATGGTGTCTCAGAATTGTGCATCACCAGTTTGGCCTGACTTATTGTCATTAATTAAAACAACTTTTTAAATTTATTCATAAATTGTTTTCATGAAGCTTCAGAGAAGTTGAAATTCATTTCCCTGTGAAATTCAAATTTACCAGTTAAATTCAATGAAAGCACAACCTTGCCAAGAAATTCCTTTAAATGTGGTCAATATCTATATCAAGAAAAGAGATATTGTGGGGATACAATGAGGTGCCATCTAGGTTAGGATCACTAGCTTTGATATTTAGGCATGTTACTTAGCTTACTGAACCTCAGTAATTTTGGAAACTGTAAGCACTGTAAAACAGAAACATACTGTAGCTCCTATGAGTGGTTGTGGGATTTAATAGAATAATAGATGTGAAAACACATGGAAAATAGAAAGTGATCAATAAATGTTGGTGCCAATTCAGTCATTCCTCACTTTAAGTCAGTGGTTCTCAACCTTTCTAATGCCGCGATCCTTTAATACAGTTCGTCATGTTGTGGTGACCCCCAACCATAAAATTATTTTTGTTGCTACTTCATAACTGTAATTTTGCTACTGTTAATGAATCCTAATGTAAATATCTGTGTTTTCTGATGGTCTTAGGCTCTACAGCAGCGGTTCTCAACCTGTGGGTCGCTACCACAGGTTGAGAACTGCTAGCAGGGTCGCCTAAGACCAACGAAAATAATTTTATGGTTGGGGGTCACCACAACATGAGGAACTGTATTAAAGGGTCACGGCATTAGAAAGGTTGAGAACCACTGCTTTAAGTCATTGGTAGTTCTTGTGACTTTAAGTGAAACGCTTGAAACGAAACTGATTTGACCACAGGCTAATTGATATAAGCAAGACTTAAGTTCCTGCAGCATCTCATCAATGTTATAACAAAATGACGTTGAACAAAATGACATTATGAGGACCTGCCATAGTTTTAAATAATAAAGCAAATAAAATAAGATATGCTTATTTTATTACAGGGGAAAATATTTAAAAGTATAGTCATTTTCACCCTTCATAACCACATTCTGTGCCAAGGCCAGAGCCAGTCCATATTGCAATGTTCCTGGTTTTAGATGAACTCATGGCTTTCTTTCTTAGGAGATCTGGGGACATCTCTGAGTCCCCTAGAATCTCTATATTTAAATAACTGGTGGTAAGTGCAGTAACTGTTGCTTGTTGGAAAACCTGGCTAATTGCTCACTAGATTAAAGGCTTCCTCTAGGCTCCCACAGGCTCTGTGCTTCCCTCTATCATAAAATTAGGGCTCTATATTCAATTGGATGTTTACCGCTCTGTCACAGAGCTTAAATAGTTATGTAACCTTTTGTTCATCCCCTGTTATAGAACTTAAATATCCATATGATAGTTGTATGTCTCACTTGAGGACAAGGACTAGGTTTTCTTATCTGCAGCACCGGGCATATAAGGTGCTCAATGGCTGTGGGGTTAAGGCCTTTCTGAGAGAGGGAAAGGCTGAGTGGTTTCTTCACTTTACGTAAACAAATTCACTCTTATTCCCCTACCTACTCTCATCTCTTCTTCCTTTCTCAATAAATTATAGTCCTTAAATTTTATAAAGTCCACAAAGTACTTTCTGCAGCTATTAATGATCAATTATGATCCAAACATAACATTATATTATAGACAGAGTTGGTTAAATATTCTCACTTCTGAGGCAAGATCCTTCTGTATTCTCCACTCATTATGTCATGAATCTTAAAGTTTTCTTGTCTAGCTGAAGTCACTATGGTTGACCCTAAGTGAGCACTGGATATGTGAAATCTAAGCTTTTCTGGTGGAACTTTCCCTAGCTTGCTCCCATGCATGTGCTGATCAGTGTTCAGCTGAATTTTTGAGGAGGACCCTCTACATATCTCTGGAGTTCTCTCTCTGTGTAGATCACTCATCTCTAATCCTCTGCATTCAAATTCTAGCTAGCTTGGTCTTCCTGAACTCTCAGCTCCATATCCTCAAGTGAAGGCGTCCTCTGTCTGGTCCTCCGCCCCTGTGCCACAGCATGAAAACTCTCTTAAGGCTGTGAACTGAGGAACCACAGGTTCACCTCATGTGTTTCCCATGTTTCGGGGCTCACTGTCCTTCATTGCCTGATATCCAGTATCTCCCAAACCATTGTTTTATGTATATTGTCCACTTTAGGTCTCTTTGGGTGAATGTTATGTTCTGTTACTCCACCTTGGCCAGCAATGGAAGTTCCTGGGTTATTTTTAAAGTCTTCACACAGTGTAAGTCTAAGTGGGAGGTTGTGGGAGGTGGTTCAAGGGAGATGACAAGTGTCAGGCTGCAGGTGTGAAGGTACCTGGAGCCCTTGTAATCTCACATTTTGATGTGGTCTGAGTTGAAATGACCTGATTCGACATTGTCTGTTTGTGCACAGCTTAAAGTCAGCACACCCTGTGTTGTGAATTTAAAACTTACAGTTGCAAAATTAGTCAGTAAAAAGTAAGAAGAAATCAACTAGAATTCACTTTGCTTTATTTATAGACATGTTTTTAAAAAAATTATTTAAATATGTAAGGTATTTACTTTCACATTCAAATTGTTCTCCAACTCCCTAAAATGTTCTCTCGCTATTTTTGTCCTTAAGAGAGAAAGCAGATGTCGTTGGTCTTATATGGCTGGTGTTGGTGTTAGGGGAGGATTAAAGAAATCACATTCTCCTTCCTCAGCCAGACATTCAGAAACCCAAGACTAAAGAAGAAGGCAGAGGCATGGTCCCTGGGGACCACTGGTATGAATTAACTAGACACAGGACCCAAAGGCTGGAGACAAAGAAGATGAGCTTTGGGGGAAGGCAGATGGGTCAATTAGGCTTAGTAAGGACCCAACCAGGTGCCACCAATGGAAAGAAGGTGGAGGACAGAGAAAGCTTCAGGAAGGTGATGAGCTGGCACTTAATCATGGGGTCTCCCTTAGAGCGTATGTAGCCTTTTCTCTGGCTGAGTTTGATGAACCTCGGAAGAAACTTGGAGAAAAGCCCCTCACATAGACCATGGACACACAAATGAGTTTTTTGTAGCCTTCCCTTGCTCATTTCCCCTGTCTAACTTCACATTTGGAACTGGCGCAGGGCCCATCTGAGGAGGACTCTAGGGATCTCAGCTCTTTCTGCTCCTCCTTCCCCATCCCTCAGGCATACCTTCCCTGGACACAGAAGCCAAGAAGGACACAGGACCCACAGTTGGCTACTGAAGGGTACCTGCTCGTAGACCCTCTGGGCAGCACTCCTCCCCGCTGCAGGGAGAAGCAGAGGGAGGAGGAGATAAGACAGGGAACAAATAAATAACCCTGATCAGGGAGGTCCCAAGGAGGGAGCAGAGACAGAGAGGGCTGCACTGCAGTGTAGCTGCCAGACCTCTTCTGGAAAAGTACTGGAGAAAGGGCACAGGTTCCTGCAGTGCAGCTGAGGTGAGTGCAGGGAAGCAGGGGTACATCCAAGCATAAGGGCTGCTTGTAGATAGGGGTCTCCCATTAGACCTGCTGAGTGAATGAGAAATCAGACTGAAGAACCAGAATTATAGGGGTGGGGCTGGGGATATGAAGCTGGCCCCAGACTCACATGACAGCAGGCTCAGCAATTTCTGTGTTTGTGTGGTAAAGGGAAGCACAGATGGTAGTTTTCAAGCAATTTTCCAGTGATCAGTTTACTGGGTGCCTGGCAGGAGATGGCCTAAATGAAGATGAAGAGGGACAGAGAACAGATGGGGTTGGAACTGGGGTAGAAATAGACTGTGGTTTGGTGTGTGAACAGGGCCAGTTCGGGGTTGGTAGTGTGGTCCAAGCTCAGTTTGTCATTAGAGGGTCACACGATAGCTCTGTTTGGGGTGTGAGCTCTGAATGGGGTTCAGGCTAATTGGATGCTCGGCATCAGGAGTCAGTCTGTGGCTGAGATTGAGATTTAGCAATCTTCCTAAGGCTCTGTGCCTAGAATCAGGGTTTAGTCTTCAGCCCATTTAGAAAGTGAATTCGTGTCTACACTGCAGTGTCCCTGGCTTGTACTCAATCACTTTCAGCTTCCCAAACAGGTATGTTCTCTTTCTCTCTGGGTTTTTGCATTTGTGAGAGGGCACTTTTAAAAACAAATTGGATCAGGTTTGTTGCTTAATTTCCTCCAAGTCACTCAGAATTAAATCAAAACTCCTTGCCTGCAAGCCACTACATGATCTGGTCCCTTCCCTCACTCTGCCCTCATCTAAAACTCTCCTGTGATCTTGATGCTCCAGCCACAATGACCTTTCTGTTTTGTGAAACCTCAAACTCATTCTTGACTCAAGACCTTTTCCTCTTGTTGTCTCCTCTGTCTGTAATAATCTGTCCCTAGATCTTCGAATGGCTGATGTATTTCATCACACAGCTCTCAGTTTATGTGCCACCTCCACAGAGAGGCTTCCACTGACTTCCATCTCAAATATGGGTACCTTGTCCCTGCCCTTTGCCTCCTATTGCTCTGTCTTGTCTTCAGTGCTCTTATCTTTGTCTGAAGTTTTCTCGTGTATTCATTTGTTAAATTTTTTTTTTGTTATCACCCTCTTAGTGCATGAGCTCCCTGAGAACAGTGATCTTTTCTGTTGTATCCATCATTTTATCTCCAGTTTGGGGCAAATAGTAGGCACTCCACATGTTTTTGTTGTCTAACTGAACATTGCTGTCTCCATGCCCCCGAGCTTGCCCGGTTAACTGCTACTAGTCCCCCAAGTCTTGGCTCAGATGTCACCTCCTTAAGGAAGCCCCCTGAGCATGACAACTTGGTGAGCTATTGTCTGTTTGCTCCTGAGGGCCTTGTAGTTTCCCTGGTCCTGGCATTTATCACAACATGCTGTGATGGCCACATCATTGTCTCCGTTTCTCCCCACTGTGGGAGGGATGAACTATGACTTACTTACTCTGTATCTTAATATCTCTGGTCTGGTCCACAGTAGACAGCCAATCAATAACTGTTGTAGAAATCAGTGTTTCAATCAAAGATCCAGATCTGGCTTTCCACTGCACTATACTTCCCTGTGTGCAGGCAGCAGCCAGAATAGCTGTGATGGGCACTGACAACTAGGTCAAGCTTTCCAGCTCTTTGGGACTCTGATTGGCTCTGGTCCTCCTTGGGAAGGAGAGGGGCAGGGACCAGAACCCTGGGGCTCTGCATAGGAGTGATTTTGGAGGGACAGGCTGACTTGTGTGAGTAGGGTGGGGCTGGGAGTCTCACTTTCTATTGAGTTAGAAATTGCACTCTCTTATCTTTCTATTCTCATCTTGACCAGTCTAAAAAGAATAGACAAGACCCTGCAAGGGTTCATCTGCTTCATCAAATATAAGACCCTGCAAGGGTTTATCTGCTTCATCAAATACAGAGAATATGATAATTTGGAGTGGATGTGATTCCGGGGCTGCCACCCTGATGGAGTACTAGGAAAAGGGCTTTTCCACAAATTGGGTGAAGAGCTCCAACCTCCTTGCTGGTCACAGCATTGCCCCTGAGGCTGGCCTTCCTTCTCTGGGCCTGGGAGCGGAAGCTAGAGTCTCCCAGGTATTTCTGGACTTCCCTCCAGAAACATTCTCTGACAGATGTTCCCGCAGAGGCTGGCAGTGGTACCTGAGACCTCCACCCATTGTTCCAGGCTTTGCAACAGGCCAGGCTACTACACATGTGCACAAAATTAAAAGCAGCTAAAATCGGGGGAAATGTATAGGCCTTGGAGTTAGACAATCTAGGTTATATTTCTGCTTTACCAGTCAACTGTTAAACCCTGGCAACATTATTTTTCCCCTTGGGACATCCGTTTTCTCACATATAACATAGAGAAGATACACAGAATTGCCATCATGCAACATATTTCTTGGGCTAGGGATACACAATGCAGTGCCTGGAATTTTGCAGGCACTCAATGATTTCTGCTATTATCATAAAAACAATAAAATCAGCATTGGGAGTAACCTCGTTGTTCTGTTAGGTCAGAAGAGATGGAGCTGAGAGCCCCGGCCTATCTCCCTGACTGCTTTTCCATGGGTCTCTGAGAAGGCAGGAGCTGAGAGAGTTCTGGGGAAGAGTGTGAGAAGGGGCTGATCATGAGGGCTGAGCTGGCACTGGGGGAGTCTTGGAGGCCACGGGGAAGGAATGAAGAGGATTTAAGGCCTCAAAGTGGATTGCCACTCTTTGTAGTTGGGGGCTCCTGCTCCCTCATCCTCAAGAAAAGGCCAAGGTGTTCTTCACAGTTCTCCAAGAAACATTCCTGGGACTTGCTAAGATAGTGCGACTTTCTCAGAGAAATATCTTAAGCACAGGATTATTCCTTAGTAGTGAGAGCAGTGTGGGTGGGCTCTCTAAAAGAAAAGAAAGGAAAAGGAAAGAAAAGAAAAAAGTTCCTTTGTTTATTTTTCCTTGATTATGCCTTATTTTCAAACTAGAGTGATTTAGTTCCAATTTCCTCCAGATCTCCAAAGTTCTATCGCTGAGTATGTGCCAATGGCTCTAATCACCAACAGTTACTCAGGCTGGAAGTCATTGGGTCCTTCTGCCTGCCTCCTCGGGAGACTGTGGGAGACGGGGATGCTTCAGGGATGGGCAGTGTGAAGGGTGACACTTGGGCCCTCTGGCTGGCTCCCTTGCCCATTCCTTTATTTCTCTCCTGCTGCAGTCTTCTGAGGTGTAGCCGGATATTTTACCTCCAGCGATAGCTGCCCGTTTCCTGCTGCTGAGGCACCTCCCTTCCAGCATGTGTGTGTTGTGTGAGTGTGTGCTTAAGGTGGAGTGGCAATGAAGGTGACGAATAGGAGGGAAATAAAACGCTTTTAGAAACTTCATACCTCTTTAGAGATCTTCTTTCCCATTTTTATGGAAATGTTCAAAAACAGTGTTTTGCACACTGTGATACAGTTTTTGCAATGCCTTTTGACATGCCTTATATGATTTTGCAGCAGCACTATGATTTCTTATTATTGCCCTCTGCATGTATTTATTGCTGAGACTTGCATTCCTAGTCCTAGGACTCGGCTCATTACATAATTTTACCCTCAGAATATGGCAATCCACGATTCCTTCCCAATACATCGCCTAAGGCAGCACATTTTAATCCTAGTCATTTATTGCACTGCACTACCATGTCTGTTCATGTGAAATTTCTGGATGACATGGATATCTGGCTCTCTGGAGAAGCAGAGCCTTCTTGCTAATGTCTCCAGGTGAGGCATCCTAGGTCCCCTCCTCTCTTGGGCACAAACCGTGTGTATGTCCACTTTACATTTATTTAGAGGCAAGACTTTGCACCTGCTCTGTTCTCTATGCAGCCTCTCATGCCCTCTGGCTCCCTGGGTAAGAAAGACCTTTTCTGTTGGACCTAAAAATTCTTGTTCTGAAGTTAAGACCACCCCACCTGAACCTTCCAAACATTCTTTTATTCTTCTCAAAAGTCTCTAAAATTCAGACAACTAGAAATCCTTCCTACACTCTTGACCTTGTTGTCCTCATTAGATGCCTATTGAGGGATTCTTCTTTTGAAAAAACTCATTTTACTTTTTAAACAAACACTAACTAAACACTAATAAATATGGTAGGGTTTCTGCCATTAAAAACTCATAATTCAGGGGAAAACTATAAATATGCAATAATTATAGTTCAGGAGGATACATTCATAAAATGAGACCTAAACAAAGTTCTCTGGGAGCACAGAGCAGGAAATATTTAATTATACCCAAGGGAAAGAGAATTAGGAAAATAGCATAGGAGAGAGAGACAGTAAACCAGGATGTGAATGGTAAGTAAGATTTTGCTCTGTGGAAAGACAGGAGAGGGAAAGAGATACTCAGAGAAACACCGATGCGAGAGAGACATATCGATTAGTTGCCTCCTGCACACACCCCTGATTGAGGTATGTGCCCTTGATTGGAATTGAACCTGGGACCCTTCAGTCTGAGGGCTGACTCTATCCACTGAGCCAAACTGGCTAGGGCTCAAAGGAATTTAAAAAAAACGCACAACACAAAACAACGGCTAGTGACCTGATTTCTTTTGGTTAGAAGACTATTGGGATTGTGCCAATGAAAAAGATTACATGGGAGTCATGGCAGTCAGAATTGGAGCATCTAGCTTGTGTGACTATTTGGGCCACCCTAACAGAAAAGAGGAAAAACTAGAGGAAAAACAGTTAACAACACAGACAAGATTTTTTGCACATTAACTATGTGCCCAGCATTGTGTTAAATGTTTCATCATCTCATTTGATCCTCACATTGACATTTTTTAGGCAGTGACTGTTATCCTCATTTTAAAGAGGCTTAGAAAGGTTAATTGGTTTGCCTCAGATTGCACACTTAAGGAAGTCTTTGATTGGGATTTGAATTCAGGATTGATTTCATACCTCATATTCTTAAGAGCTATAAAACCGTGTGTCTGTAAGAGTTTGTTTTTGGACAGGGAGAGTTTGATGTGCTTGAGTGACAGACAGGTAGATCTTTTAGTAAGACTGTAGAATTATGAGTCTGGATCACAAAAGATAATTCATGGCTTGCTATATAGATTTGGGAATCAATAGTTTATACGTAACAAATGGAAAGGAATGAGATGGCTCCAGAAGGGGGATATAGAACAAGAACACTGAGGATAAAATTTTCAGAGCATTATCATTTAAGAGCATGCTTAATGATCAAGCAGAGGAGATGGAAGATCCAGAAAGGAGACCAAGAACTAGTGATCAGAGAGATGAGGAGCAAAGGGAGGAGGGAGAAGTTCTAAGAAGGAGGGATTTGCTCCCAGTGTCATGCTACAGAGAGGTCAGGACAGAATACTTAAGTGACTTTGCCTCTTTGCCTAAAAATCTAGGTTAAATATGGCTCCTTATACCTTCTCCCCCCAGCAGTTTGAATTAAGCTCTGTTGTTCTCTGTTCTAAAACTTGTGCTCCTAGTGTTCCCCTGAGTGACAGCTTAATGGTAGAACAAAGATTATTCACACATCCTGAACCCAGTGTTAGATGCAAGTCCCTCCTGATGCTGGCCATGAGCTCTTCTTCACACTCAACTCTTCTCTGGTTACCCATGCAGAGAAGTCCTACCCTGTTGTCAACAGCCAGATCTTGTAAATCTACCCTGGCTATTTTCTTCCCAAGATAAAACTATCTGAAATATACCCTAACAATAAATGTCACTATTTCCATAGCTAGCTCCCAAGTTATAGCTGAATGTGTGTGTGTGTGTGTGTGTGTGTGTGTGTGTGTGTGTGTGTGTGGTATAAATTCATACTATTTACATAATCTCGTAAAAAGTACGTGAATATTTATGGATGGTAGAAAAGAAAGGAGGAAGTTAGTTAACTCTAATTGTTTTAACTGAGAGAGATGATCTGAGCAAACTCACGTCTGACATTTTTCACCTCAGCAATCTCTACTTACATCCCTCACTTTTGTAACCAAGGGTGGGGTTGGTAATCATGGCTGGGTGAATTATCTGAACCTTGACTTTTGAAGGATGGTTAGGTTGAGTTTAGAATAGGCTCAGAGGGTGGATAGACAATGACATTAGAGTTAGGGTCAGAACAGGGCATCAGCATGGAGGGAAGAGGTGTGGTGTTGTGATTCAGGAGGATCTGACAATTGTTTATCTTTGCATTCCAGCCTCCCCAGGTGTGGCATTGATTGCAACTCAGCTTCTTCACTATGGTGGGCCCTAATGGCAATGAATCCAGTGCCACATATTTCGTTCTAATAGGCCTCCCTGGCTTGGAAGAAGCTCAGTTTTGGTTGGCTTTCCCTTTATGCTCCCTTTACCTTATTGCTGTGCTAGGTAACTTGACAATCATCTACATTGTGCGGACTGAGCACAGCCTACATGAACCCATGTATATTTTTCTTTGCATGCTTTCTGGCCTTGACATCCTTATCTCTACTTCATCCATGCCCAAAATGATGGCCATCTTCTGGTTCAATTCTACTACCATCCAGTTTGATGCTTGTCTGCTACAGATGTTTGCCATCCATTCCTTATCTGGCATGGAGTCCACGGTGTTGCTGGCAATGGCCTTTGACCGCTATGTGGCAATATGCCACCCACTACGCCATGCTACTGTGTTAACATTGCCTCGTGTTGCCAAGATTGGAATGGCTGCCGTAGTACGAGGTGCTGCACTTATGGCACCTCTGCCTGTCTTCATCAAACAGCTGCCTTTCTGCCGCTCCAATATCCTTTCCCACTCCTACTGCCTACATCAAGATGTCATGAAGCTGGCCTGTGCTGACATTCATGTCAATGTCATCTATGGCCTCATCGTTATCATCTCTGCCATTGGCCTGGACTCAGTTCTCATCTCCTTATCATATCTGCTTATCCTCAAGACTGTGTTGGGCTTGACACGTGAAGCCCAGACAAAGGCATTTGGCACTTGTGTCTCTCATGTGTGTGCTGTTTTCATATTCTATGTACCGTTCATTGGATTATCTATGGTGCACCGCTTTGGCAAGCGGCAGGACTCCCTCCTGCCCATCATCATGGCCAACACCTACCTCCTTGTCCCTCCTGTGCTCAACCCTATTGTCTATGGAGTGAAGACAAAGGAAATCCGGCAGCGCATCCTTCATCTTTTCCATGTGACACCCCTCACTTCAGATCGCTAGGTGTCAATGATAAGACTTATTTTTCATTCAAAGTTCTTTAATTCAGATTTTAATATCAATATTTTGGGAGACAGTATTAGGAGAAAAACATTTTCCTTAATAAAAACACAACTGATTCTTCAAAGATGAAACTGGTTGGAACATCTCCTGTGGATAAGGGCAGCAGAACAGTATACTCCCAATCTCCATTTGTGAATATTATTTTCCCCTCTAGTTATTTTCTATGTATAATTATTAAAATCCTGAGGTGGTTGTAGTTGTAGGATTATTATTTCCCATTTAACCATCCAGTCCAATTCTCTAAACTGCTTGTACTAGTCCACAGCATTCTGAGATAAGGGTGCTACATCTGAAGCATATTTACCAAAGGCTTAAGCATGGAAAAAGTGAAATAAACTCAAGAATACAATACAAACAGATACTTTGGCTTAAAACTATGATTTTTTTCTCCCCAGAAACCATATTGGATCTCAGAAAAGAAGATATACCTGGATTTTCTTCTTCAAAATGATCTCCACAAGGAATATATAATTTACTTTCTTTTGGGGCACCAGCCCTTAGGAGGGAGATTGGAAGTAAAACCATGCAAAAACGACTGTTACCTGTATTAATGGAAGATGACACACTGTTCTGAGAGTTTTTACAGCCCATGGACACTTCCTTTCAATCTGAATAGAAATATAATTAGTACCACCATTGTACTAATGGGGAAGCTGATGTTCAATGGGTCATGAGGTCACACAAAAAAGTTGTCTTTTGATGCCTAACCCTATATTGTGAGGAGGAATTGTTAGACCAGTGGGATAGTGAATTAGACATTTCCATAGTCTTACATTTTCTAGGGGAGGTATTTAATTTCCTTTCTCACTCATCCAGTGTTGTATTTAGACATTTCCCATTAGTATTGTTGGTGGCTTTAATCTCAATAGCTTCTGGTCCATTTACCAATGAACTTGTGAAGTAGCAGCAGGAGTGTGTTTGGGTAATTCCTAACCAGTGGCTAATTTGGGAAATAGTATGATTGGCAGTGGAAGCACTCACTGGGTATCTGGAGAGGCGCTCTATAAAGAGATGCATCAGAAAACACCTTGAAGCTCATGGGAGAAATGGCAGGTCTACCACAGACCAGGGAATCAAGAGCATGACACATCATGAGACTGAGGAAGCGCAAGGGGCTAGCCATGAAGCAAGGCTAAGGCAAGCATAGGTCCACAGAAACAGAGTAGAGCATATAGGTGGACAACTACATCCCCAAGGCTCTGAGCTGCCTTACAGGGGAAGCCCACAACATCAATGCTTGGAGAACAAATCTACAGGAGAGACCAATAAAGACTGCTTTCCTGCCAGTTATGTTTAGCATAAATGTGGTCCCAGCGATCCCAGGACCCCCACAAGCTAGGTAGCATAGCACTTCCCAAAGGAAGCAGAATGGGAAAGAGGGGTTATGGGCTTCACAGAGTGCAATAGGAATAAACAGAGCAGAAGCGAGACCACTACCCACAAGGGGAGTGCTAGTCAGACCCAAAGAGAGGTAGCTAAATGTGAGAAGCAGGTAGTATAGTGGAGAACATGGCACAGGGCCAGCCAGACTTTTCTGGCCATAGCACAAGATTACTTAGTAGAGAGGATATGGAGCAAGCATATCTGATTTCTTGGACTGGAATCCAGAAGACGAGAGTTATGAATAGTATGGAATCTAATATACCCAGATGAATGGTGGCCAGCAGTACTAGGAACATAAACTTGAGTCATTGCAGGCTTCATTTGGAGGGAATGAAGGATTAGCCCATTGCCTGGTAGAGTCCAGACACTGGGACTGAGAGAAAGAGACAGAATGAAAGAGAACGACATGTCATTTTTTCTTATCAGGAAATCAACACATGATTACTATAAATATAAATCTTAGACATTGTGAAAATATTTAAAAAGTAACAATATAATAAAAACACCAATAAATTTGTCACCTTAAAAGAAAATAATTATTAGCATTTTGGTGTTTATTTTTTCAGATTTTTATTGTTTATATTCATGCTTCTGTAGGGGCATATGCTAAATGTATGTGTCTGTTTTATATTTGAAGTGCTATTGGAGACATAGATAGATGAATAATAAGAAGATAAATATAGAGATGTCAATTTCATTATTTCAGATTTTAGAAGGGATTCCATGTCTATGGTACTTAATATACTCTGGATAACATTTTATAGATTTTATCCTATACAACTTAAACATTTTGTGAGTGTAAACACACACACACACACACACACACACACACACACACACACACATTGGGTCACCTGGAAAAGCCTGGAGTTAAGAACTAGAATGAGAGGAAGAGGCTGTTTCTTTTTAGGAAATTTGGCTGGAAGTTAGGTTAGGTTCTGGACGAAGACCCTCATCATATGCCTTTTACACGAGCATCCTTTTACCTTCCCCATTTCTTTTGTTTATATATTCCTGCCTCTGGCCCTACCATCTCAGCCACTTGGACCTTTTTGAGTCCTGAAGAAGTCTGAATGTTAAATCTGTCTATAAGTCACTTTTTTAAAGGTTTTATCTGTTTATAAAACAGTTTATGAACTGTTTTACAAACATGTCTTGTGTTCTCTATTCACCAAACCTAATTCCTCCTCATTCTGGACACACAGCTAAGCATTTCTCAGCCTCTTTTGAGATGGGTATGATTAAATGCTAACCATTACTTTCAGTGTGAGTGCAAGTGACATGTGCCACTTCTCTGCCAGGCTCAAAAATCTTCACATGTTCAATCTTCCACATTTACATCAAATGTGACTTGGGAAGCCATTAGTTGCACATGGTAAACCACAAGCAGCCTGGGTTCCTAAAAATTATGTAGAGACAGATCCTTCGTACCTGCCACTCTCCATCAACCCATATTTACACTAGGCAGTTGAATAAATAAAAAACAAAGTACTAATGTGTCAAGACTTTGTACATGTTTTTGTTGTCCTTAAGTAGGGTAGTCTTATAACAACACTAAATAAATAGTTATTGAATAAACAGATTAAAAACTAAAAGAAATAAAACCTGGAGAGTAAGGAGCTGAGGTAAGACTGCTTTTTATCCTTTTAGAGAAAATACTGGATGTATAAATTTATCAAAGAAGCAGATATTTATTTACATTAATATAATTATCAAAAGTCTTAATCAAGCTGGGTCTCATATAGATTTAAAAAAAAATTTACTCTGGGTCAATACCTTCTCACCTTCTCAGGAAACTTATATTATTGTTCCTTCTCCCTATTAGATATTCAACCTCACTATCTCAGTCATTCTTAGCATTTATTATGTTCCAGTCTCTTCCATATTAAAAATGACAATGACAAGTATAATCCTGCCAAGATACTATATCCCTCCTTTATCTCTTCCCTTTCATAAAATCTCTTAGAGAAGTTAACTAATTTCCACTTACGCATCTCTCATCTAGCTCTTGCAGTGCTCCGATATAACCATAGCCTTGGTGGAACTGCCAAAAGAACTTTTACTATCATCATCAAGGTTTTTAGTCCTTATCTTCTCTGACTCCTCAACAACATTCAACACACTTGACCACTTCCTTTTTCTTGATACAGTTTCCCCTTTGGCTTCCATGGCTTCACACACTTGGCTTTCCTCTTATCTCTCTTGATACTTCTCTGTTTCCTTTGCACCTACAGTATAGTCTTCTTTGCCTGATGAGACAACATGTAATAAGACAGCCTACAATCAGACTTTTTAAAAAATATATATTTTATTGATTTTTCACAGAGAGGAAGGGAGAGGGACAGAGAGCCAGAAACATCGATGAGAGAGAGACATCGACCAGCTGCCTCCTGCACATCCCCCACCGGAAGATGTGCCCGCAACCAATGCACATGCCCTTGACCGGAATCGAACCCGGGACCCTCCAGTCCGCAGACCGACGCTCTATCCACTGAGCCAAACCGGTTTCGGCTACAATCAGACTTTTAATTGTTATGCAATCACATTTGTGTTGATGGTGTCTATAGTAGGTGCTGTGGCAAACACTGACTACTCTCCATGACTTAAATTTATCTCTAGACTAGACCATTCAGCTAGTCTAGTGCCCCTTTCCCTATTCAAATTTATTTGTACATTCAAAATAATTATTGAGCTGCTATTATTTCATGAACACCACTAGACACTGAGTATATGTTGGCACCTTTGGAGTTATTGCATAGTAGAGTGGCAGAATATTAAACATGTGCAGGAGACAAACAAGTACCAGTGGGTAATATGGAAAAGAAAATTAATTAGACAAGATTTTCTGAAAAATTAGACTTATACTTGACAAATGAGGAAGGTAGCTAGAAATGTGATGTAGAGTGGGGTGATGAGAATGTTGCACGCAGAGTAAATGGTAGACCCTGAGACCAGATAAACTGATTGTGTTTTAGGTTGTAATCTGCAATTCATACTCCTAAGTTATTTTATAGTAAGAATATTTAATAAATAATTTGTATGTATTAGATACAAACCAAATTACTTAGAATAGTATGTGCAATCCTTTACAATCTACCTTTTTGACTTCATCCCCCAACTCCCTCTTTAAACCCTACGCCGCAGGCATAATGGTTAAAATATAAAAAGTGGTAGAGATATAAAAAAGTTCAGAAATGCTCATCTTTCCACAAACACATGTACTTTTTCAAAATATTGAGCCTGTTTTTTATATTGCTCATTTCCCCCCTAGGTTTTTCTCCTTTTTACTCAATTCCTACATTGCCTAGGAAAAAACACACACCATGCTACATTTTTTTTTCCCAAGATGAAATGAAAAGCATCCTCTTCCTTGTAGAAGTTTGTCCTATTTTTCTAGGCGAGGTGTAGCAACTACTAATTTACAGTCTCTAGTAATCTCTTGCAAAAAACTTTATTATGATACTTATAAGTCTGTATTCTAGTTGTGTATGTATATGTCTTTAACCTGGTACAAAATTGTGAGTTTCTGGAGAAGACCATGTTTTATATATTTTTCAGTCTTTAATTCTTAGCTCTGCTTCCAGTACAAAGCAAATGGTGAACATAAATTTGTAACAGAAGGAAGCCTGATGGCCCTAACCAGTTTGGCTCAGTGGATAGAGCGTCGACCTGCGGACTGAAAAGTTCCAGGTTCGATTCCAATCAAGGGTATGTACTTGGTTGCTGGCACATTCCCAGTGGGAGGTATGCAGGAGGCAGCTGATTGATGTTTCTCTCTCATCAATGTTTCTAACTCCCTCTCCCTTCCTCTCTGTAAAAAAACAATAAAATAAATTAAAAAAAGAAGCCTGATGGTCTTTCCACTGTATTAGCATGGACAAGGAATTTTCAGTACTCGCCGAGTGTAGCAGGTTTCTGTGAAGCTATAGCAAGTATCCTTTATGGTACCCAGACCCTGTTGTATTTCATAGTTTCATCAGCCTTGGCCCTTCCACCTCAGCACTCTGAGCATGGCCTCCCTGATGGGCTTGGATTTCACACTGTAGATGATGGGGTTAAGTACAGGGGGCACCATCAGATACACATAAGCAACCAGGGCATGTACAATGTGAGGCAGGTGTCTTCTAAAACGATGGATCATGGACATGGTGATGCATGGGATGAAGAAGACAAAGACAGCAAGGATGTGTGAGACACAGGTGTTGAGGGCCCGGATGCGCTCCCGGGGGGAGGTCAGCCCCAGGACTGTGCACAGGATGAGAGTGTAGGACAGAATGATGAACAGGGAGTCTATGCCCCCAGTGGACACAACCACATAAAGCCCATAGCGAATGTTTATGGTGATATCAGCACAGGCTCTTCTCATTACATCAGGATGGAAACAGAATGAGTGGGACAAGAGGATCTTGTTAGGGCAGAAGTTCAAACGTTTAAGCAGGAATGGCACTGGGAAGAGAGATAACATAGCACGGGCTACAACGGCCAGTCCAATTCTGAAGATGATATTGTTTGTGAGGAGAGCTGCATAGCGCAAGGGGTTGGAGATGGCCACAAAGCGGTCAAATGACATGGCCAGGAGCACCGAGGACTCCACCACAGAGAAGGAGTGGAGGAAGAACATCTGCACCAGGCAAGCATTGAAGGCGATGTGACGATGGTCAAACCAGAGCACAGCCAGGGTGGTGGGCATTGTGGACAAGGTGAGACCCACATCGGTGAGGGCCAGCATGGACAGGAAGTAGTACATGGGCTGGTGCAGGCTGGGAGTCCTCCTCACAGCCAGGAGGATGAGGCAGTTTCCAGTGAGGGCTGCAGTGTACATGCAGGAGAAGGGAATGGAGATCCAGCCATGAACGGCCTCCAGCCCTGGGATGCCAATCATCAGGAAGGAAGCTGGCTGGAAGAAGGAGATGTTGACATAGGATTGGGAAGGGAGCATCCTTGGAAGGCAGAAGAAGTCTCCAGAAAGATGTGACCTCTTCAATCCAGGAAGACAAAAGGCATTGACAGGGTACCTGTCATTAGGAAAACATTTATTTTTGCTGTATAGGCTTTTAAATGAATTATTTTTCATTTCTTAGTTCTTCGTATTATGAGTAGTTCAAAGAATATGCATACATTAGTGAATATGTCCTCAAAACAAATACAGAATGTAGGGGATAGTTTTAAGTTCTTCAAGATTACAGAAAATAAATGACTGAAATGGACTTAGAATTTAGTTGTTTCTAAATGTAAATTCTATGCTATTTTCACCTTACATTTACATGCAGAGTCTTCATTAAATCAAGTGATGTTTATTAATATACTTTAATATATATAGTACTCTCTAAATGATCATTAACATCATCATCATCATTATCATCATCATCATCATCATCATCATCATCATAGGCTTTGTCTAGGTCTATATTGTTATTTTATTAATGGTGCATTTTGCAGTATTTCTAAGTGCTTTCACATAGCCTTCTCATTGTTGTCTCAAAATTACCTTGCTGATACAGAAGGAAAATATTTTAGCTAATGTGAAAGGAGAGAAATTATGTAGCCCACCATAGGGTGAGAGATTCTCCCTGGATCAGTTTATTAGAACTTCAGATCTTTTTGTGTTGAGGGGTCTGAGTACAAATACTAGGACATTCTCTTTTAATCAAGTCCCAGTAATGATAAAGTCCCAGGATGAAAATGAGAACAAGTACTAGGTAAGTTTTAGTAAATGAAGAGATAGTTGATTTTCGCCAGGTAACTGAAGACACTTAAATATATAGGTTCAGCCCTAGCTGGGAGATCAGTTGATTAGAACATCATCCCAATATGCCAAGGTTTGGTCACCTGTCAGGGCACGTAGAAGAAGCAATCCATGAGTGCATAAATAAGTGGAACAACAAATCGGTGTTTCTCCCTCTCTCTCAAGTTGATAATAAAAATTTAAAAATATGCTGTCTAAATATGCCTAGCCCAGAGAATATCAGCCAGGGTCACTGGATGCCAGTGTAATCCAGGCTACACATTGCTTTTTTAGGAATCACCCCCTCACTTCATTTATTTAACATTCCCCACAACCTTTACAATACCAGCCAGACACTTTGTTCAGCCCTTTCCCATACCCATATTGAGGCCTTGATTTGCCCTTGAATGTGCATCCCTGTAAATCACTCAGCACTGACATTTGCTCTAGCTGGAGGGCCACAGCTGCAGGGCCAAGGACCCAAAGTTAGAATTTCTACAGACACCAACTGAAAACACAAATCAAAGACATAAATGCAGGCACCTATAGAGTTCAGTAGGGTGTTCTCTACTTTTAGTGTTTGTTGCTGAGCAAATACATTTATTGAGGTATAAATCATTACATATCTCTTATTTTCCAGATATTAGACTTCATTTTTTTTTGTTTGAAAATTCAAAACTTAAGTTCAAGTCTATTTGGCTTAAACACTTTGAAGTGTTACGCTGCCTGTATTGGCCAGGACATTACTAGATGCTGGAGATTTGTAAAGTGTGGAGCTGGTTGGACCAGATTATCTGAATGAGCTTGTTCTCTTCTCATGTTCTATGGTGACATGATTTGGGGCCCTCCAATTAAAACCCCTTCCTATTTTTCAAAAAATCTTCTGTTTGCCTCTCTGTCATAGTGAGTTTTTGAGTTCTTCCTACAGAGCCAAGCATTGTGATAATTATCTCCTCATTTTTACTATTTATTTTACTAATTCAAATCACATTTCTTCAGAAAACTTACTCAATTTCATTTTGTTCATTGTGATGATTTCAAAATTTCTGTCCTCTTTTGTTTCAGTTACTATGATTGAATGAACAAGAAAATGAAGAACTGAATGAAAACTCCTTATTCTTTAATCTAGTTCTTTTTCACCCCAACCTTTAATACAATATCTCTTAGATGCATATATTTGTTCATAATTTGTACTACATAGTTTGTATATAGTAAAGACCAGTGGCTCCTTCAGATTAATACAATTGATATTTATTTGTATCCAATCATATTTGGGTTTCCATAGGACCAATCAGAAAATACTCCCTGTTATTGGTAGTTTAAATCAGAATAGCAGGTGAATTCTGCCCTCTCTATATAACTTGTAGAAATATGAGGATTAATTTTTACTTGGGATGAATATCACAATTCTTTTTCTTTTATCCTGTATTGATTTACCTATTATTGAGTAATTCACAAATCCTCAATCCCTTAGGTTAGAACTTGTCTAGTTGGTATGTAGGTCTGATGCACCTTTGGGTATTTGTGTGATCTGTTGCTCTTTGCTGTGTTGGAAGGATCCAAATGCTAAATTAAGCTGAATATTACAAGAACCTTAGAGCTCACAAGGGTAAAATTACAAAGTGCAATTGAAGACAAGTTGCCAAAAATTAGGGACAACTCTTATACAATCAAGCTAATTTTTCCCTGGTATCCAGATGGTGGCTCTTTCCTTTTATGTTTTGTGACTATTACAGTGTTATGAAGGGTCTGGCATTGGGAAGAGATTCTGTGTGATGAAAGGACAGGTTTCTTTTGGTGTGTGTTTTTACTAAAATGCCCATTTTGGTAGCACAGTTGGATTGCCATGTTTTCTGATTCCCATGAAGCCCCAAAGCAATCACTTAAACCTGGAAATCAGATTAGGTTTGGCCTTATATTATTATCTCAAGGACACTAAAGTGTCAAAGATATTTAAAAATGATAGCTTCCCCTCCAGGGATGAAATCATTTCCATTCTACCACTCTAAGATTCTGTTATCTTGTGACGGGGTGTGTCTGGGAATGTCAAGTTGCCTAGAAACCAAAGACTGAATCCACCATGCTCTCTTTACCAAAAACCAAGTACTTTTCTTTCTTTTTTTCCCACACATAAAGGAAATGGTAATTATGTGATATGACAGAGATGTAATCTGATGCTACGGTGGTAATCATTTTTAATATACATATAAGCCAAATGCTTTTCTAAAAGGCTCTTCTTTATTGAAAGAATTGAAAGAAAATCTCATAGTGACACCAAGCATTCAGGTCACTGGCAGGATGCTATCTTGACGGATGGAATCTTAACATACCCTCATACTGTGGCCCCAATTAGAGAAAGAAAGGGGTAGTAATTTGCTTGGACACAGAGTCTGGGTTTCTGATAATTATCTGACTTGAGAAATCTCTGTGCTTTAGGAGAGTAGCCTTCTTCACTTCCTATCCCTTATTTACGGCCATAGACTTGCCATCCATGACCCTAAGTAGACCTCCTAATTTTTCTTCCAGCTTCTACTATCTGCTCATTCCCCATCCCGTTGGCTCCTACACCTGGCAGCAGCTAACATAGAAGGGATGTCAGACTCACTAACCCGGCCCCCATTCTTCTAAATAATATAGATGGGATTGTGCCTGGGCCTCAAGTTACTCACCCTGCTTGTTGTTACAGCCCTCTGTGCCTGTCCACATTCTGAAGGAGCCCATGAAAACTGCAACCAAGATGTTACCTTTATACCACTGGCTGGATGCCTTAGTGAGTTTCTGCTCCCCAGGGACATCTGAGCTACAGGTCACAAAGGAGGCTCTGTGCTTATGTTTTTCTGAGCAAGGGGAATGTGTGGGCTACATGTGTTGTCAAGGAGAGTTATAAGGAAATGCAGAGATATAATTTTAAAAAATCTACATTTGTTTCATTACTGGTGACACAGATAATTTTAGCTTCCATTCTCTTTATTTTCTAGACTCTTACAACAACTTCCAAAATGTTGTCCTTGCATTTTCTCTCTCCTGCACTTTCACCTTTTCAATCCAATATACACAGTTAAACTGGTGCAACATTTTACTAATTAATAACATTTCTATGCCTGGCTTTTACATATTTTTTAATCCTTACACAAGAATATTTTCCCATTGATGTTTAGAGAGTGTGGATGAGAGAGGGAAAGCTAGAGAGAAACACAATGATTGGTTGCCTCCTGCATGTGGCCTGACCAGGGCCGGGGCAGGGGAGGAGCCTGCAACTGAGGTAGGTGCGCTTTTTCAGAATTGAACCTGGGTCCCTTAGGTTCATAGGCTGATGGTCTATCCATTGAGCCAAACCCGCTAGGGCTCCATGCCTGACTTTTAAACAAAGGACAAATGTTTCAATCAGGTCTGAAAGACCCAAGAAGTCTCACCACTGCCCATCATCCTTAGATCATCTTCTGTCTTTCCCCCAAGACTCACACAACCTCTGAGCCACATATGCCTACTCACCTTTGTGCAAGCAAACCAAATAATTCCACACCTCGGTTTTTTCCCCCCGTTACTAGGTGTGTCTTCCCCTTGCCCCCCTTTTTCTGCCTGACTAACTGCTCCTCACCTTTCAGCCTCTTTCTTCCCTGTTTCTTTTTTGATTTCCTCTCAACAAGGCCGTAAACCCTCTTTGAGGTTCCTCCAGCACTTAGTGTGTACCTATCGCAGCCTCATTACACTTGATTTCAGTTATGAACTTAGAAGCCTCTGTCCTCAAAAGAAGGGGAGAGATGGTGCACAGTTCATTTTAATATATCTAATAATGAGCACAGATTGCTACACAAGTAAACACCGAATAAAATAGCTGAAATTAATGAGTGCAGAAAAGAATCAAGACTGTTCTTCACCCGTCAATCTAAGGGTTTCCATTTGCTTGCCATACTCTTGACTATGTGTCTGGGTCAAGGCTCTAAACAAGGTCTTTCTGGACATAAGATATGACTGTTTGGCCATGTTTTCCTCGGACTCTGTGGTTGATTCTTGGTTTCATCAGCTTTGCTACTTCTCCCTCAACACTCTGAGCATGGCCTCCCTGATGGGCTTGGATTTCACACTGTAGATGATGGGGTTAAGTACAGGGGGCACTACCAGGTACACATAGGCAATAAGAGCATGTACAATGTGAGGCAGGTGCCTTCCAAAACGGTGGATCATGGATATACCTATAACTGGTATGTAGAAAACCAGAACAGCTAAGATATGAGAAACACAAGTGTTGAGGGCCTGAATGCGTTCCTTGGGAGAAGCCAGACCAATCACTGTATGAAGAATAAGGGTATAAGATAGTACAATAAGCAAGGAGTCTACACCCACCGTGGACAGAACTACATACAGCCCATAAAGGATATTGACAGTAATATCAGCACAGGCATTTTTCATGATATCTGCATGGAAACAGAATGAATGGGACAGAAGCATCTTGCCAGGGCAAAAGTTCAGTCGCTTCAGTAGGAAGGGTCCTGGGAAGAGGGACACAGTGGCTCTAGCCACAATGGCCAGTCCAATTCTGATGATGACATTGTTTGTGAGGACAGCTGCATAGCGCAAGGGGTTGGAGATGGCCACAAAGCGGTCAAATGACATGGCCAGGAGCACCGAGGACTCCACCACAGAGAAGGAGTGGAGGAAGAACATCTGCACCAGGCAAGCATTGAAGGCGATGCGACGATGGTCAAACCAGAGTACAGCCAGGGTGGTGGGCATTGTGGACAAGGTGAGACCCACATCGGTGAGGGCCAGCATGGACAGGAAGTAGTACATGGGCTGATGCAGGCTGGGAGTCCTCCTCACAGCCAGGAGGATGAGGGAGTTTCCAGTGAGGGCCACAGTGTACATGCAGGAGAAGGGAATGGAGATCCAGCCATGAACGGCCTCCAGCCCTGGGATGCCAATCATCAGGAAGGAAGCTGGCTGGAAGAAGGAGATATTGACATAGGATTGGGAAGGGAGCATCCTTGGAAGGCAGAAGAAGTCTCCAGAAAGATGTAACCTCTTCAATCTGGGAAGACAAAAGGCATTGACAGGGTACCTGTCATTAGGAAAACATTAATTTTTGCTGTATAGGCTTTTAAATGAATTATTTTCCTTTTCTTAGTTCTTTGTATTATGAGTAGTTCAAAGAATATGCATACATTAGTGAATATGTCCTCAAAACAAATACAGAATGTAGGGGATAGTTTTAAGTTCTTCATGATAACAGAAAATAAATGACTGAAATGGACTTAGAATTTAGTTGTTTCTAAATGTAAGTTCTATGCTATTTTCACCGTACCATGCAGAGTCTTCATTAAATAAAGTGATGTTTATTAATATACATAGTACTCTCTAAATGATCATTAACATCATCATCATCATCATCATCATAGGCTTTGTTATTTTATTAATGCTGCATTTTGCAGTATTTCTAAGTGCTTTCACATAGCCTTCTCATTGTTGTCTCAAAATTACCCTGCTGATCGAAAAGAGAAATATTTTAGCTAATGTGAAAGGAGAGAAATGTTGTAGCCCACCATAGGGTGAGAGCTTCACCCCGGACTAGTTTATTAGAACTTCAGATATTTTTGTGTTGAGGGGTCTGAGTACAAATCATAGGACATTCTCTTTTAATCAAGTCCCAGTAATGATAAAGTCCCAGGATGAAAACGAGAACAAGTACTAGGTAAGTTTTGGTAAATGAATAGTCAGTTGATTTTCGCCAGGTAACTGAAGACACTTAAATATATGGGTTCAGCCCTAGCTGGGAGATCAACTGATTAGAACATCATCCCAATATGCCAAGGTTTGGTCACCTGTCAGGGCACGTAGAAGAAGCAATCCATGAGTGCATAAATAAGTGGAACAACAAATCGGTGTTTCTCCCTCTCTCTCAAGTTGATAATAAAAATTTAAAAATATGCTGTCTAAATATGCCTAGCCCAGAGAATATCAGCCAGGGTCACTGGATGCCAGTGTAATCCAGGCTACACATTGCTTTTTTAGGAATCACCCCCTCACTTCATTTATTTAACATTCCCCACAACCTTTACAATACCAGCCAGACACTTTGTTCAGCCCTTTCCCATACCCATATTGAGGCCTTGATTTGCCCTTGAATGTGCATCCCTGTAAATCACTCAGCACTGACATTTGCTCTAGCTGGAGGGCCACAGCTGCAGGGCCAAGGACCCAAAGTTAGAATTTCTACAGACACCAACTGAAAACACAAATCAAAGACAAATGCAGGCACCTATAGAGTTCAGTAGGGTGTTCTCTACTTTTAGTGTTTGTTGCTGAGCAAATACATTTATTGAGGTATAAATCATTACATATCTCTTATGTTCCAGATATTAGACTTTTTTTTTGTTTGTTTAAAAATTCAAAACTTAAGTTTAAGTCTATTTGGCTTAAACACTTTGAAGTGTTATGCTGCCTGTATTGGCCAGGACATTACTAGATGCTGGAGATTTGTAAAGTGTGGAGCTGGTTGGACCAGATCATCTGAATGAGCTTGTTCTCATGTTCCATGGTGACATTATTTGGGGCCCTCCAATTAAAACCCCTTCCTATTTTTCAAAAAATCTTCTGTTTGCCTCTCTGTCATAGTGAGTTTTTGAGTTCTTCCTACAGAGCCAAGCATTGTGATAATTATCTCCTCATTTTTACTATTTATTTTACTAATTCAAATCACATTTCTTCAGAAAACTTATTCAATTTCAATTTTTTCATTCTGATGATTTCAAAATTTCTGTCCTTTTTTTTTTCTGTTACTATGAATGAATGAACAAGAAAATGAAGAACTGAATGAAAACTCCTTACTCTTTAATCTAGTTCCTTTTCATCCCAACCTTTAATACAGCATCTCTTAGATGCATATATTTGTTCACAATTTGTACTACATAGTTTGTATATAGTAAAGACCAGTGGCTCCTTCAGATTAATACAATTGATATTTATTTGTATCCAATCATATTTGGGTTTCCATAGGACCAATCAGTAAATACTCATTGTTATTGGTAGTTTAAATCAGAATAGAAGGTGAATTCTGCCATCTCTATATAACTTGCAGAAATATGAGGATTAATTTTTACCTGGGATGAATATCACAATTCTTTTTCTTTTATCCTGTATTGATTTACCTATTATTGAGTAATTCACAAATCCTTAATCCCTTAGGTTAGAACTTGTCTAGTTGGTATGTAGGTCTGATGCACCTTTGGGTATTTGTGTGATCTGTTGCTCTTGGCTGTGTTGGAAGGATCCAAATGCTAAATTAAGCTGAATATTACAAGAACCTTAGAGCTCACAAGGGTAAAATTACAAAGTGCAATTGAAGACAAGTTGCCAAAAATTAGGGACAACTCTTATACATTCAAGCTAATTTTTCCCTGGTATCCAGATGGTGGCTCTTTCCTTTTATGTTTTGTGACTATTACAGTGTTATGAGGGGTCTGGCATTGGGAAGGGATTCTGTGTGATGAAAGGACAGGTTTTTTTTGGTGTGTGTTTTTACTAAAATGCCCATTTTGGTAGCACAGTTGGATTGCCATGTTTTCTGATTTCCATGAAGCCCCAAAGCAATCACTTAAACTTAGAAATCAGATTAGGTTTGGCCTTATATTATTATCTCAAGGACACTAAAGTGTCAAAGATATTTAAAAATGATAGTCTTCCCTTCAGGGATGAAATAATTTCCATTCTACCACTCTAAGATTCTGTCATCTTGTGACTGGGTGTGTCTGGGAATGTCAAGTTGCCTAGAAAACAAAGACTGAATCCACCATGCTCTCTTTACTACAAACCAAGTACTTTTCTTTCTTTTTTTCCACACAAAAAGGAAATGGTAACTATGTGATATGACAGAGATGTAATCTGATGCTACGGTTGTAATCATTTTTAGTACACATATAAGCCAAATGCTTTTCTAAAAGGCTCTTTTTTTATTGAAAGAATTGAAAGACAATCTCATAGTGACACCAAGCATTCAGGTCACTGGCAGGATGCTATCTTGGATGGGATCTTAACATACCCTCATACTGTAGCACCGATTAGAGAAAGAAAGGGGTAGTAATTTGCTTGGAAACAGAGTCTGGGTTTCTGATAATTCTCTGACTTGAGAAATCTCTGTGCTTCAGGAGAGTAGCCTTCTTCACTTCCTATCCCTTATTTAGGGCCATAGACCTGCCATCCATTGCCCTAAGTAGACCTCCTTATTTTTCTTCCAGCCTCTACCATCTGTTCATTCCCCATCCCATTGGCTCCTACACCTGGCAGCAACTAACATAGAAGGGATGTCAGACTCACTAACCCGGCCCCCATTCTTCTAAATAATATAGATGGGATTGTGCCTGGGCCTCAAGTTACTCACCCTGCTTGTTGTGACAGCCCTCTGTGCCTGTCCACATTCTGAAGGAGCCCAAGAAAACTCTGCAACTAAGATGTTACCTTTATACCACTGGCTGGATGCCTTAGTGAGTTTCTGATCCCCAGGGACTTCTAAGCTACAGGTCACAAAAGAGGCTCTGTGCTTATGTTTTTCTGACCAAGGGGAATATGAGGGCTATGTGTGTTGTCAAGGAGAGTTATAAGGAAATGCAGAGATATAATTTTTAAAAATCTCCATTACTGGTGACACTGATAATTTTAGCTTCCATTCTCTTTATTTTCTAGACTCTTACAACAACTTCCAAAATGTTTTCATTGCATTCTTTCTCTCCTGCACTTTCACCTTTTCAATCCAATATACACAGTTATACTGGTGCAACATTTTACAAATTAATAGCATTTCCATGCCTGACTTTTATATATTTTTTAATCCTTACACAAGAATATTTTTCCATTGATGTTTAGAGAGTGTGGGTGAGAGAGGGAAAGCTAGAGAGAAACACAATGATTGGTTGCCTCCTGCATGTGGCCTGACCAGGGCCGGGGCAGGGGAGGAGCCTGCAACTGAGGTAGGTGCGCTTTTTCAGAATTGAACCTGGGTCCTTTAGGTTCATAGGCTGATGGTCTATCCATTGAGCCAAACCTGCTAGGGCTCCATGCCTGACTTTTAAACAAAGGACAAATGTTTCAATCAGGTCTGAAAGACCCAAGAAGTCTCACCACTGCCCATCATCCTTAGATCATCTTCTGTCTTTCCCCCAAGACTCACACAACCTCTGAGCCACATATGCCTACTCACCTTTGTGCAAGCAAACCAAATAATTCCACACCTCGGTTTTTTTCCCCCTTTACTAGGTGTGTCTTCCCCTTGCCCCCCTTTTCTGCCTGACTAACTGCTCCTCACCTTTCAGCCTCCTTCCCTGTTTCCTTTTTGATTTTCTCTCAACGAGGCCTTAAACCCTCTTTGCGGTTCCTCCAGCACTTAGTGTGTACCTCTTGCAGCCTCATTACACTTGATTTTAGTTATGAACTTAGAAGCCTCTGTCCTCAAAAGAAGGGGAGAGATGGTGCACAGTTCATTTTAATATATCTAATAATGAGCACAGATTGCTACACAAGTAAACACCGAATAAAATAGCTGAAATTAATGAGTGCAGAAAAGAATCAAGACTGTTCTTCACCCGTCAATCTAAGGGTTTCCATTTGCTTGCCATACTCTTGACTATGTGTCTGGGTCAAGGCTCTAAACAAGGTCTTTCTGGACATAAGATATGACTGTTTGGCCATGTTTTCCTCGGACTCTGTGGTTGATTCTTGGTTTCATCAGCTTTGCCACTTCTCCCTCAACACTCTGAGCATGGCCTCCCTGATGGGCTTGGATTTCACACTGTAGATGATGGGGTTAAGTACAGGGGGCACTACCAGGTACACATAGGCAATAAGAGCATGTACAATGTGAGGCAGGTGCCTTCCAAAACGGTGGATCATGGATACACCTATAACTGGTATGTAGAAAACTAGAACAGCTAAGATATGAGAAACACAAGTGTTGAGGGCCCGAATGCGTTCCTTGGGGGAAGCCAGACCAATCACTGTATGAAGAATAAGGGTATAAGATAGAACAATAAGCAAGGAGTCTACACCCACTGTGGACAGAACTACATACAGCCCATAAAGGATGTTGACAGTAATATCAGCACAGGCCTTTTTCATGACATCTGCATGGAAACAGAATGAATGGGACAGAAGCATCTTGCCAGGGCAAAAGTTCAGTCGCTTCAGTAAGAAGGGTACTGGGAAGAGGGACACAGTGGCTCTAGCCACAATGGCCAGTCCAATTCTGATGATGACATTGTTTGTGAGGACAGCTGCATAGCGCAAGGGGTTGGAGATGGCCACAAAGCGGTCAAATGACATGGCCAGGAGCACCGAGGACTCCACCACAGAGAAGGAGTGGAGGAAGAACATCTGCACCAGGCAAGCATTGAAGGCGATGAGACGATGGTCAAACCAGAGCACAGCCAGGGTGGTGGGCATTGTGGACAAGGTGAGACCCACATCGGTGAGGGCCAGCATGGACAGGAAGTAGTACATGGGCTGGTGCAGGCTGGGAGTCCTCCTCACAGCCAGGAGGATGAGGGAGTTTCCAGTGAGGGCCACAGTGTACATGCAGGAGAAGGGAATGGAGATCCAGCCATGAACGGCCTCCAGCCCTGGGATGCCAATCATCAGGAAGGAAGCTGGCTGGAAGAATGAGATGTTGACATAAGACTGGGAATGGAGCATCTTTGGAGGACAGATTAGGTCTCTAGAAAGATGTGACCTGAAACTGGGAAAAAAAATAAGAAGATATGACACAATTACTGGAGAAAAACACCAAGTCTAATATTAGGTGACTGGGTCCATACATAATATCAAATATAAAATGTATAGATTTAAAAATATACTGCAATTTATGATTCTTGTCTCATATGTGGGATATAAAACATAAAGCAACAAATGGACTAATAACAAATATACAAACAAATTCATAGATTCAGACAATAGAATGATGGTTACCAGAGGGGCAGGGGAGTGGGGAGGATGAAGAGGGTAAAATGGGTCAAATATAGGATGATGGAAGGACTTCAGATGGTGAGGACATAATGGAATATACTGACACTGTATTATAAATTTGTATATCTGAAATTTATCTAATGTTATTAACCAGTGTTAACCCAATGTGTTTTATATAACAAAATACTGCATCTAAAAGGAAGCTATTTAATAACTATATTTTAATTTATTGACTATAAAAGTATCATTTCATAGTGTGAAACACTGATCTCTTCACATATCCTATATAATAAAGAGATAATATGCAAATTAACCCTCACACCCTCATAAGATGGCTGTCTACAACCAGGCCGGCATGGGGGTTAGTGAGGGAGAACCAAATGACTGAACAGCAGGCTGCGTGGGGTGACCAGGTTGGTAGGGGGGTTAGTTAGGGATGGCCAAACGTCCGAACAGCAGGCTGTGTGGGGCGACCAGACTAGCGGGGGTGGGGGGGGGGGGCTGTGAGGGGTGACCAGGTTAGCACGAGGGGCAGTAAGAGGCAAACAGGCTAGTAGGGGGGCAGTTAGGGGCGACCAGGCTGGTGGGGAGCAGTTGGGGGTGATTAGGCTGGCAGGGGGAGCAGTTAGGGGCGACTAGGCCAGCGGGGATCAGTTGGAGGTGACCAGGCCAGCAGAGGGGGGCAGTTGGGGACGACCAGGCCACTAGGGGGGGCAGTAAGGGGTGACCAAGCTGGTGGGGGGGGGGGCAAGTTAGGAGCAACCAGGCTGGCAGGGAGGGGCCAGTTGGGGGCGACTAGGCCGGCAGTGGGGTGCAGTTAGGGGCGACCAGGCAGGCAGACAGGTGAACGATTAGGAGCCAGTGGTCCAGGATTGTGAGAGGGATGTCTGACTGCTGGTTTAAACCAGCAGTCAGACATCCCCCTAGGGGTCCCAGATTGGCGAGGGTGCAGGCTGGGCTGAGGGGACCCCCCCTCCCCCCGCCCAAATGCACACATTTTGTGCACTGGGCTTCTAGTGGGTTAATAAAAGAACATAAGAGAAACCAGCACAAAATATCTTTTAGCAGAGATTTCTTTAACAACCACCAAAAATAGGTCTGTGAGCAAAAAGAGTTTTAGTCTGAACACTGGGGTGTACAGTTATGCCATATTTAGCCAATGTCATGGGCTTGCTCTGAAGGTAGGAATGACCTTTTTCTTTCTCATTTAAGTGTGTGGGGGTTGCTTCTAGAGCAGAGGATTATGCATATTCTGGTAGAAGACTTTAAAAGGAAATAAAGTTGCCTATAATATCAGTTCTGCATCCTCCATTCCTTCTCTTTCAGATACTATTTAGAGCAAATATGAAGCTCTGGTGGAACTCACCCCATTCGAAGATGAGCAACAAACAGAAGGCCAACAGAATTTGAGCAGATGTATTTTGTAAAAAATCAAAGGGATAAAAGAAGTTACAGATATGTGAAAATACTCTTGGAGATAAAGAATTATTCAGGAAAGAGGAAAAAAAGTTTTTGCACAAAACTTTCCTAAATAAATGATTAACCAAATTAAAAGTTTTTGATATTAGAGTATAAAAAATAATCTGGACTTTAATGAACAAAATAGAAACAGAGGCCTGGATGCAAGGAACAGACTGATAGCTGTCAGACGGGAGGGGGAAGGGGGAACTGCATGAAAGAAGGTGAAGGTATTAGCCAAAGAACATATATGCATAACTCATAGTCACAGACAATAGTGAGGTGCTGGCCAGAGGGAAGGGGGATGTGGGAGCTGGGTGGAGGTGGGCAAAGGGGGTGGAAATAGAGACATCTGTAATAGTGTCAACAACAACAAAAAACAACAAAAAAAAGAAACTGATGAGAATGCCAGATGGGAAGAGGACTTGACACATCGTCTCATCCATTCCTTCTCTTGAGAGACTGTAGAGGACATCTCTCCCCAGAAATGTGGTCTGGGAGTCCAGTCCATCTCTGACCTGTAACTCTCTGAACCTCAGCCAGGCAGCCTCCTCAGGCCCTCTTTTTCAAGCCAAGGATGAGACCACTGTCTCTTGTGTTGTCCAAGACTGATTTTTCTTCTTCTCTGCATTATTTCCAGACCTGCCCACTGATATCTCCATCTGAGGCTAAGGTGCTGGCAGTCACCCATCTAGGAAGTGGAGAGGCAGGTGTGTTGGGGCCCTGATTACTCACCATGGCTGTTTCCCAGGCTGCTCTGCCACTCCACATGCTGCAGAAGTCTAAGATGTCTTTGTGGCAGAGGACTTGTTTTATCCCAGTGCACAGAGACGCCTTAGCAGCAGTGCCCAATCTCCAGGGAAGGCGAGATTTGGGCCACAGAGGAAACACTCCACTCAGGTTCCTGGGGAATAAAAAAGTTGGAGAATCTTTGGAATCAGGGGAATTGTTTAGAGGAAGTAAACACTAAGTGCGAGAGACAGAATCATGGACTCTACAATACCTCACCAAGTTTAAATTATGATATTCAGAGATTATCAGCTTCAAAGGCCCATCTGCATTTGAAATCTTTCCAGGACAACATTCCTGGTGAGGCTTCAGGATGAGTGCTACAGGAGTTCCCGTCTTTGCAGTGGGTAGGGATATAGAGTGATGTGTTGGGAGCCTAGAAGTGTTGGCCTAACCCAGGCTGAGGGAGTCAGGGAAGGCTTCCTAGAGGAGGTAGAGAGGGAGCAGACTTCTGAAAGGCCCACAGACACTGTTCTAAAAACTCAGCTCTCATTCTGGTACAGACACCAGGACTCTGGGCTTATAGCTCCAGACTTGGGCTGACAAAGATTGTGCCCACACTTCTAGCCTAGGACTGACCTGATGAATCAGGCAGGTGCAATAGGGGGGGGGACGTGGACAGTGAAAAGAACATGAACTGTTACAGAATTTCCCAGGCAACCGAAAAATACACAGGAGTACTCCGAGATTCAGGATAAACCCATTTATTTCCAGATGTACTAGTACCATGACTCAGGGGAGCCTGTTTCCAAATCCTGAGCAAGCCAATATGGAGGAAGCTTTCTCTTTATACCCTTTGGTTTCTTTGTCCCGCAAATATGGATCAGACTTCCAGACCTTTCACAGGCTTTGCAAAAAACCCCGTGTGTTGGGATGGGGGCAGTGAGACCACACCTAAAGGCCTGGCCTGGCACCAGCACTGATAACGCCCTCCGGGGGTTGTGTATGGTTCACGGTTTATGGCCTCTGTAAAATGTGAGTATTTAGGTCAGGCATCCTCAAACTACGGCCCGCGGGCCACATGCGGGTGTTTTTGCCGTTTTTTTTTTTTTTTTAATTTTTTTTTTAATATATTTTATTGATTTTTTACAGAGAGGAAGAGAGAGGGATAGAGAGTTAGAAACATCGATGAGAGAGAAACATCCATCAGCTGCCTCTTGCACACCCCCTACTGGGGATGTGCCCACAACCAAAGTACATGCCCTTGACCGGAATCGAACCTGGGACCCTTGAGTCCGCAGGCCGACGCTCTATCCACTGAGCCAAACCGGTTTCGGCCGTTTTGTTTTTTTACTTCAAAATAAGATATGTGCAGTGTGCATAGGAATTTGTTCATAGTTTTTTTTTAAACTATAGTCTGGCCCTCCAATGGTCTGAGGGACAGTGAACTGGCCCCCTGTTTAAAAAGTTTGAGGACCCTTGATTTAGGTAAACAGGTCTTGCAAGACCAGATAATTAAGGAGGGGGCAGAGACTTGATTATAGGCTAACAAGAATGTGCATTAGGATACTAATTAGCTAGGTACCGAGTCAGGCTGCTAAGCCTTCCCCTCCCCCGCCCCCCAAATAAAGTCTTATTTTCCTCATCAGAACTACAGAGCCAGTCAGACATGGGTTCTAATTCTTGCTCTATTTCTCACCACATACAAGGCCTGTCCTTGTTCTTTCTTCACCCCCAAAATAGCTGTGGCCTCAGATGTTTCATAAATCAATTTGGACTAAGGTCATTGACCTGGAGCTGTTTTCTATGGACCCATTTGACTTCTCTTTGACTTTGGTTGCACTCTCCCAGCTGAACTGGGTCTAGCCTGTCTACTTTTTTCCTCTTAAGGAAAATTTTGTATATATATTCTCCCACTCTGTAGGTTGTCTTTTCGTCCTCTTAATTGAATCTCGATATAGCAACAGGTTTTAATCGCAACAAAGCCCAATTTATGAAAATTTTCTTAAATAAATTATGCTTTTGGTGTCAACACTAAGAAAGCTTTGCCTTGGATCCTGAAGATTTTCCCCCATGTTTTTCTAAAAGTTTTAGATTTATACTCACGTTAAAAATTTTTTTACATTTAGGTCAGTGATCAATTTGAGTTAATTTATGCATGTATTGAGGTATAAGTAACAAATAAAGTTGTAATATACTTAAAATGTACCATGTGATGATTTTATATACATATACATTGTGAAAGGATTCCCACCATTGAGTTAATAATATATTCATCACTTCACATATTTATCTTTATTTTCTGAGACTATTTAAGTTCTACTCTCAGCAAATTTCAATTATACAATATTGAATTATTAACTCTCAAAACCATATTAAACATTAGATCCTTAGAAATTTTTTTATCTTATAACTGATTGTTTTGTTCTGATGAAAGGAATCGCATTCCAACCTGGCTGGGACCTGGAAGCTCACCTGGAAACTCGGCCCATCCTCCACATCCAGGAGCTGCCTATTATGATGGAAAGATGAACAACCTTGTTGCAGAAACCAGAGCCGCCAGCCCTTTGAAAACCCCCCAGCCCTTTGCATACCTGCAGGCCTTTGCAAACCCCCAGCCCACATTGCCTGTAAACTGCCCATTTTGCATACCCATTCTTATTCCTTTTGCTTCCTTCCCCCTGCAATCTTCCTCCTTCTACCCAATATAAGCAGCTGGCTTATGGTGGGGAGAGGGAGGAAAGAGCAGATTTTTGCGGATGACCTGCTGCTCTCCCAAGCTGCCGGCATTATTGGAATAAACGCTCATATACGGTTCAACACTGTCTCTGCTCAATTGGCTCCAGTAGCGACAGGCAGCCCTGACCCGTTGATTGTCCAGTGACACTTAGACCACGTGCGAAGGAGCGGAAGCCTGTTGGACGCACCTGAGGCAGAGACACATTCCACATGTAAGTGATACCATGCAGTATTGGTCTTTTTCTGTTTGGTTTATTTCGCTTATCACAATGTTTCAGATTCATTCATCTGGTCGCAAATGGCAGGATTTCCTTTTTTGTTTTCAAGGCTGAATATATGTGTAACACATATATCACGTTTGCTTTATCCATTTGTTTATCGACAGACACTTAGGTGGTTTCCAATATCTGGGCTGTTGTGAATAATGCTGCACTGAATATGGGAGTACAGGTATCTCTTTGAGATAATTTCAGTTCCTTTGGATATATACCCAGACAAAGCTGGGATTGCTGGATCATAACGGTATTTTTAATTTTCTGAGGACCCTCCATATTTTCTACAGTGGTTGCGCCAATGACATTCTCACCAACAGTACACAGGGTTCCCTTTTCTAACACTTACTATCTCTTATCTTTTGGATTCTATTTGACATCCACTACAATATCCTCTATTCTTTATTTTTGGATTCTCTTCACCTTTTACGGGGCCTGGAACACTGAAATTATTTTTGAATATTTAACATTGAATGACATCAAAGAAATGACCACTGGGCATGACTTTTGGCACCAGCTAAAGAATTGGTGGTGATCATTGTGGGAAAGAATCACAAATATGTGATGCTGGTAATCTCTGGTCATAAACATGTACTGAGAGTAAATCTTGCCTTCCTTCAATTATAAAAAAAAGGCTGGGGAGAGCTCTCTTACTAGAAACAACAAAAAAAATTATGATCTGTCCTTATTTTTTGTTAATCCAGTTTGGGATAAATGATGTACTACTCAGAGATGGGAGCCTCAATGAAATTACTGGGGGATGTACTGTTCTAGTTATGGGGCAACGTCACTCAGACTCTGGGTCTCAAGGGGACTTGGCTACCTAAACTAGTGCCCTTCACTGACCAGGCCAACATAAACATGGCTGGGAACGGGGCAGTGTTTTTACGGTCTTCAGTCCCTGGAGACACTTTTTCACTGGGAAAGATATACTCACTGTGATGAGCAATTGCCTGAGACCCAGATTCTCTCACAGCAGTGGAGCGGCTGCCTGTCTGGGACCACCTGTTAGTTAACTCCGCTCTCAAGCACCCAGAGGGTATCCTCCTGGAAGCTCTTCCTGATCAATGGGAACCAGAAGGCAAACACTCTTCTCAGAACCCTGGTTCATGTGAACAAGGAATAAACAGTGGCCATACCCCACTTTAGTTTGTCATCCTCTAGAACAGTGGTCGGCAAACTCATTAGCCAACAGAGCCAAATATCAACAGTACAACGATTGAAATTTCTTTTTTTTTTTTTTTTTAAATATATTTTATTGATTTTCTACAGAGAGGAAGGGAGAGGGATAGAGAGCTAGAAACATCGATGAGAGAGAATCATCGACCAGCTGCCTCCTGCACACCCCCCACCAGGGATGTGCCCGCAGCCAATGTACATGCCCTTGACCGGAATCGAACCTGGGACCTTTCAGTCCGCAGACCGACGCTCTATCCATTGAGCCAAACCGGTTCCGGCTGAAATTTCTTTTGAGAGCCGAAAACCGACTTCTGCGCATGGGCCACAAAGTTTCAATCGCACTGTGTGTGCGCGCCCGCACGTGGTATTTTGTGGAAGAGCCACACTCAAGGGGCCAAAGAGCCGCATGTGGCTCATGAGCCGCAGTTTGCTGACCACTGCTCTAGAATACAATTATGTTTTTCTGGAACAGCTTTGAAAACTATGACCTTTCTGTTGGTCTTCATCCTCTAGTGCATAAGATCAGTCATTTCAATCCCATTTCAATCCCACCTTTTTCATCCACCATACTACTCCCTTTTACCCATCCCTCAACCTCAGACCTGGTACTGGTGTGTGTGTGGGGGTGGGGTGGGGTGGGTGGGTGGATGGGAAGCTCAGTTTTTAAGCTCCAAACTCTCAGGCTAATGTGACTCAATGAGTGATTTAAAAAATTCTGTGTGGCTTGATTGTCACATCAGAACACATATTTTGATTCTTCCAATATCCTGTCAGGCAGGGATTATTATTTGCTCCTCTATGGAAGTAATAATAACGAATACTTATTGACTACATACTTTGTACTAAATACTATCCTAAGTATTTTACATGGATGGTTGTACACAATTCTCATAAAACACTGATGGGTAGGTACTGTGATCATCCCTAATAAACAGATGAGGATAACAAGCCTCACAGAGGGTGGATTGACTTCATAAGTCACAGAACTGTCTGCTCTTTCTGTTGGACTGGGCTTCCTTTTAGAGAGCCTGTGAATACCTCCCGAAGCGGACAATCCCCAATCTTTGAGAGCAGGATTGGTTTTTGGAAAGAGCCTTAAGTGGTAGATTCAGGGAGTAGGAGATTGAGTTGGTACCATGTTTGGGAATACAGCAGGTGTGGCCTCAGGGAAGGGGTCCCTGAAGGTTTTCAGCCTCACAGGCCCTTTGGAACTGTTCATGGGTTCTTAATGCTCAGAGATTACATCAACTAGACAAGGTCACTCACAGAAACAATAGCCCAGAGCTCCCAAATCCCATTCCAGGGCGATGTCTCCCTGTAATGCATTAAATATCATCCCCTCTAAGCCATGTATTAAGGAACTTTAAATAACGTATTTTCTTTAGTCCAATATATCCAAAATACAATCATTTCAACATGTTCTTGACATAACATTGATAAGGAAATAGTTTATATTCGTTCTTTGGTAAGTATTGTAGTAAAATATATAATATAAAATTTATCATTTAAATTTTTTGAAGTATACAACCCAGTGGGGTTAAGTATATTCGAAAGACAGAAATAGAATATGAATATATGTTGGACTGTGGTGGGACACAGTGAGGAAATTGGGAGTAGGAGATACCCACTTTATTAAGTTGTCTATTTGGCCATGCTCTTAGGCATATGGAAGTAGGCAGGAGGGTTTAACTGAGATATAGGAATGCACAGGAAGAATGAGGCTGTGGAGACCTCATTATTTGGAGTGAGGCCAAAAACCTGAATCTCCATTTTCACAGAGCATGGGCATCTCTTTGTTTCTTTAGGGAAGTTACAGCTTTCTTCCATTCTCTCTCTTTCCCTCAGTCCTGTTCTAGCTGCATTGATTGGCTGCATGACTTTACTGCTCTGAGCAGGGAATCACAGTTGAATGCTCCGAGGTTCCCTCCTCTTAAGCAAGAGCCCACAGGTTGGAGTCTCCACCATGGTTTGTCCACCCAAGTCCCCCACCCAAGGTTTGTTCAGTGAAGCTACTGAGGGAAAACATAGGCCCAAGAATTGCAGTCAGATTCCAGCTTCTCATCATATCCTGAGAAAAGATACATTAGCATCTTTACAAATGGTAACTATCAGGATTCCTGCACTGGTGGGAAAGAAGACTAGAAAACTTCTTGTACCTTCAAATCTGAGTTTATAGGATTCTATAATTATAAAATCAATAGGCATAACAGTTAGCAAAATTTAAAATAGAATTTTATTATATCTTATTGTTGTAGAAGACCAAAGAAACCCAAGCGACGCTTAGAGAAATGGAGTTACACAGCTTTATTACGATGGTGATCTCAGAGGAGTCGCCTCCAGAGTCTGAGCAAACCAATATGGTGGAAGCCCTCTCTTTATACCCCTCTGGTTTCTTTGTCCCCCATATGTGGGATGGGACTTCCGGACCTTTTGCAGGCTTTGCAAAAAGCCCCGTGGGTTGGGATGGGGATCTTGAGATCATATCTAAGGGCCTGGCCTGGTGCCAGCGCTGATAACCCCCTCCGGGGGTTCATGGTTTATGACCTCTGTAAAATGTGAGCATTTAGGTATCAGGTCTTGCAAGACCAGATTGTGGAGGAAAGGGGCAGTGACTTAATTATAGGCTATCAAGAATGTACATTAGGTTATGGGCACAGATTCAGATTGTTAGCCCCCCAAACATCAGGGTTACATTGGAATTAGCCTTTTAGCCTTCTCATGATAGCTAAGTTAAAATTTAGACACTTGAACTGTTTGACAGATACAAAATATACTAAAAAAAAAAGGGAGACACGATTGAGAAGGTGCAAGAGGTAAATAGACAAAAATGTTATCTTCCCTTAATCTGGAAAGAAGCAGGATGTAGAATATGAAAGGTGGTTGTCAAACATGAAAAGTAATCTGGATTTGTTGCCCACAACAAGGGCAGGGTTAACTCTCAAAACACATAGTCATTCATCTCATTAAGCACACAGCAGAGAGAAAACAGAGAATTTGCACAGGCTGAGGAAATAAATGGCAGATGTTAAACAGCAAGCAATATTATAAGGAAATTAAGTACCTATATTTGATCATCAAATGTAATTTCAAATCTTGGCATAGCACACACAAACTGTATGAGTTATCTTGTTAATGTAAGCCTCATTTCTCTCACTTATAATAGGGGACAAAAATATACTTACCTCAGAAAGTTGTTGTGAAGATCAGATAAAACCCATAAAACACTCATTTCAGTGCCTGGAACATTGTAAGCACTCAAGATATGTTCATTGACATTATTATTTAGGGCTTAGATAAATTCCCAGGTAATGTATAGTAAACAAACTGTGAGGTCTGTGATAAGCCCTGGTTTATATAAGTTACCTGTTTTATTTCCCCATTTAAAAAGTTATACATGCCAGCTAAACAAGACCTCCATAATAAATAAATTTAGAAAGTAGGAACAAAAATAAGTCACTAATAATTTGAGCACATTTTCTTCAAGGCATGGTTTATTTTTCAAGTTAGTTTCAATCATGTGTCTATTGTTTTTCTTAAAATTATAACATGTTTCATTTTATAGCAGAGTCTTTAAAGGCCATGTAATATTTCTTTAATATGAATTATTCCACATAATATTCCATTAAGTAAATGGACCACACTTGAGTTTGCTCTTCCTTACTTTTACATATTATGGGAGGAGATTTCTAGTATATGATTACTGTAAATAGTGGTGTAATTAATATCTGTTTTGAAAAACCCATTTCTGCACTTATAGATATTTTTTTAGGATGTATTTTCAAAAGTGCGATTTCAGCATTAAAGCATACAACTTTTTAAAGTTCTTATTTCATACTGCCAATTATTTCGTCAGCTGTGATGTTCAAGAATATACAGGGTGTCCCCAAAATGTATACACACTTTGAATGATTATAAAGTCAATGTTTATTAACATACAGTTCATTTTCAAAATTTAAAAGAATCTACAGAAATGAATAAATTTTTTTGTCAATGCCTGTTTTCAAACTGATGATCATTCTGGTCCAGGCACTGCTAATAATACGAAGCAATGCAATCACAAATATCAAGAATCATTTTGTTCGGTCTTTGTGTGCCCTCAATTCATCGACTGTTGCTGGTTTCGTACCACAAACTTTATATTTTGTCTAGTGGTACTTTAGGATAAAGTTTCTTTGTTCAATACTAGTCTGGCTTCATTCATTATTTCAAATGAGTTAAACCTGAAAAAGAGTGAAAATTAAGTGAGTTATCGCTGTTAAAGTATGTATACATTTTTTGGGACACTATATGTTTTAATATAATCTCCTTTTTTATTGTAAAATTTCACTAATAAAAATTGCTAATTTGATAGACAAAAATGCTACCTTGGATTACTAGTCAGATAGAGTAATTTGTCACTTGTTTCAAAGCCAACTGTATTTTTGTCACTCTTCTTTATGTTTTCTTTTTAATACCAGTAGTTATTGGAGCATTGGTGGATTTTCTACTTACATTTTTTATATAGTAAAGATATAAATAACTTTTTGACCTATGGAAGGGAATTACGATATCTCCCCAAATTTCACTCTGAGCTGAGACAGAATTTGGAGATCAAACCGGAGAAAAGCATTGATATGCTTATCGGCTAGCATTAGTAAGTCATTATCAAGCCCTTAAGGATAAGGGAAAGTGGAGTGGTAAGGGTCACCTGCTTCACACAGCCTGAGAGTCCTTGTCACAGCTGATCTTGAACATAGCTAGAACTCGAGTTCTGATCTGTTTGGTTTTGGCAGCATAGATAATAGGATTGATCACAGGAGGCAGGAGTAGGTAGACGTCACCCATGAGAACACGCACAATGGGATGAAGGCTGTTTCCAAAGCGATGTACCACTGAGAGGCCAATGAGAGGCACATAGAAGGCCAAGACCACACTGATGTGTGACACACAGTTTCCAAAGGCCTTGGCCCGCTCTGACTTGGAAGGCAGTTGTAGAACTGTTCGTATAATCAGAAAATAGGACAAGGAGATGAACAGGACGTCCACGCCCATAATCAGCAGAATGGCAGTCAGACCATAGACCACATTGGGCAATGTGTCTGTTTGGGCCAACTTCATCACATCCTGGTGTACACAATAGGAGTGCGAGAGCACATTGGACTGGCAGAAGGCCAGCCGTTTGATGAGCAGAGGCAGTGGGATAAAGAAGAGGGATCCACGGACCACGGCCACCACACAGATTTGGGCTGTTACTGTGTTGTTGAGCACCGCAGCATGGCGCAATGGGTGGCAGATGGCTATATAACGGTCAAAGGCCATGGCCAGCAGGATGGTGGACTCAATGGCTGAGAGAGCATGAATGAAGAACATCTGGGCAATGCAGGCATCAAAGGTAATCTCCCTGGAATCAAACCAGAAGAGGGCGAGGATCTTGGGCATGGTGGATGTGGACAAGGCCAGGTCAATGGCTGCCAGCATGCAGAGAAAGAGGTACATGGGAGCATGCAGGCTGCGTTCAGTCTTTACGATAAAGACCACGATGCAGTTTCCAAACACAGCCACAGCATACATTGAAAGCAGAGGGAAGCCCATCCAGAAATGGATTTCTTCTAGTCCGGGGAAACCAATAAGCACGAAGGTGGTGTGTGTGAAGTTGCAGGAACTCATAGCTGGCACGGAGAAGGGGGCACCGGAGAGGGTCAGGTCACACTGGCAGCCTGGTAGGAGATGGAGCACAGTCAGAGAGGTCAGCCCTGGACACCTGGGGACTGATGCACCTCAGCCCTCCTTCCTTTATTCTCTCCTCCCTCTTCCAAGCCTCTTAGGCTCTTTCATAAGCTCTGAAGCCCTCTCCAAAGAGAAAAGTGACACCTCAAATTCATGTACTGTCACTATTCTCCAGGTCCATTTATATTTTTAAAAGGGAACCTGGAAAGAACATGCTTATCCCAAAATGTATCCTCCTCAAGTTCCCTTAGACTCCTTCTCCCGGCCCATACCTTCATTGTCTGGACACTGGGTGGTCCTTTTCTCAGGTAGGTGTTAAGAGATACCCTTTTGGGAACTCCTTCCAGATATGGCTCTGTCCTCTGTCCCTCCCCTCCCCTCCCCTCCCCTCCCCTCCCCTCCCCTCCCCTCCCCTCTCCTGTCTCCCTTCTTTTCTTCAATTTTTCATTCATTACATAAACATTGACTTACATGACATACTATATATAAGGTTATTTGTTAGATGCTGTTGATACAGAGGTGAAAGATACCTTTTGCCCTTCAGATGCCCTGCTTAGAGTGAAAAGGGGACAAGTAACCAAATTATTAGGGTTTGGGGATGTGCTAACATAAGGTGTGCATTTAATGCATGGGAAGAGGAGAAGCACGATCATATTCCTGAAAAAGATGATCCTTCTGTTCAGTTTTGAAACATAAGTAGAAATCAAACAGAGAATGGAATAAAGGGTATATTGAGGATAGGGAGGGTTTTTTATTTTTTTATTTTGCTTTGCAGTTTTTCAGGATTCTAGGTCCCCAGGTCTAAGGTCAGGGTGGGGAGAAAGAAACACAATAGTATTTTTAAAAAAATTAAAAGGAAAAAGAATATGAAGCAAAAAAGGCCAAAAGTCAATCTATTAAGAAAAAGAAGGAAAATCATCTGGGGGGTCATTGAATGAAAGGCAGGAGCTCCCTCCAATGACTTCTCTGGAGATAAAAGTGCTGGCAGTGTGTGGGGCCTCCAACAGATCTTAGGTGTCTGGCATGTTCCCTGTGAAGGCTCCTCTCTCCCTCCTTGCTGATGGGTTCCTACACACGTGAAAGCTGCCTACAAGGCCACTCTTATTGCCCCAAGAACTTGGGCCGAGTCCAGATATTCCTAGAGCTTTGTCTTACCTGGAACATTGGCCAACACGGCATTCATATTAGGGAAGACATTTCCTTTTTAGAAACCAAGTGTTGTTCTGTCCACAACCTCCTCAACCCTAAACACATGTGCTCTGACTTCATTAAATGTTTCCCTGCTAGGCTCCCTAGTGTCCTGGCTTTTAGAGCTAATTGTCTCTCAAGAGCTAAGGACGTGGCTTTAATAAGAACCTCTGAATTTTGGGAATAAACTCTGAAGGCGTCTTCCTCAATTGTGTTCAGGTTAACTGTTCATCTTGCCAAGATTCTTCTTCACTCCTAACCACAGTCCTTAACTGCAACTGGGAGATGCTCTTCCATTTGGCCTTAGTGGAGAGAGTTTGGAAACCAGTAGTCTTACATAAATATGATAAGATGAGAACTAAAAGATTTGACTTGGATTATCCCCATTGGAGAAAAACTAGTAGTAACAAATCCAGGGATTAAAGATGATAAAATCCACACCTCTGACTGCTATTTGCTCTTATCCATCCTCAGAACATGTGCAAAGACATAACAGCTACCCTCCTTGACAAGCACAGATCCTAACTTTGGACCCTAGCTGCTGTCAGAGAATAAAAAAGTCCTTTTCAGAGGCAGATAATTGCATCCCTCAGTGAGATCAAAGGAAGCTTATATCTTGCATCCATCCAACCATCTATGTACCTGACATAGGTAACTTGGGGAAAGGAGATTCAGAAATCCAAACAAATCAGGCTGATAAGTATGTGGTAATGCTAAGGTAACTTCCTTGGAGGGAGGCCATATCACTGGACCTCTGTGTGCAAGAGAAATGGGGCCCAGGTGCAGAAAAGGGTAGGCATGGAGGTAAGCAAGAGGAGCACAGTAACATATTTCTTCCTTTTCAAGGCCTCCTACCCGTCCCACTGCATGTAGCACTTATAGGTAGATATAAGGGTCTCTGTTGGCCACAGTCAGCCACTGTCCTGACCCATCACTCTGCAGGACATCGTTTCTGCTTTGCTGATAGCAGTCTAAGACTTTGGGCCATCATATTGTTTCCCTAGTTACCTATCCCAGAAGACCTCATATCTCCCTCCCAGGTTGTCTTGCCTTTTGCCCAAGGTGACCCCTGGCTAGACCCAATTTCTTATGATCTTTGGGCCCAAATGTGGCTGTTGCATTTATACTCACTTGCTAATGCTCTGAGACATTCCTTCTTGGCCCATGGAGGTGTAGGTGGCATGCAAGGGCTTTCCCTGCCCTGCCAAGAGGCAGTGTGTGGGGTCTTCAAGGTCCCTTAGGATGCAGGATTTGGGCTGCCTAACCCCAGATGAGGTTGCACTCACTTGAAAACGGTGCAGAGAAAACAGCTGGAGCTGGCTTGCCCTTTCAGGCACAGGCCTATTTATAATGTTGCCCAGGAGGCCCATGGGAACAGGCTGTGGGAGCATGGGCTGGGGCTCCAGGGGCTTGGCAGACAGGGAAAATATCTCCATGTCCTTCTGAGTGCCACTCCCACAGGCTTCCCACTGTTTCTGTCTGGGGGGAGGGAAAGTCATAAGGGCCCCTGCCTCTGCCTTCACTCCCACACGTACAGACACAGGGCTCTCACCAATCTGTCTCCACTCTTCCAGGTAACTCAGACTCCCTCAGTCAGCCACAGTCACTGCTCTTCCTCATTAGCCACTTCGCCAAACACAGCAGCCAATGTGCATTTACTAGTTATGTCCTTGGGCTCTAGGAGTTCATATTCTCTTTAAAAACCAAGGTAGGCCCCAAAATGTGCAGTTCCATCATTCAAAATAAGGGCATTCACTTCTTCAGCTTTTCTTTTCCCATCTTTTCTTTCAGTTGATGAAACAGACCTTGATGTATGGAAATCACTCTTTATTGCACCTGTGTTACAGATAAAGATTAGATGAGATAAAAGCTCTTTGCATTATGTCACATAGTTAATTAGTGATAATATCAGTTGGATAACCAGTTTTTCTGACTCTTTATTCATTCATAGTCAACAAATATTTATCAAGAGCTTACAATGTAAAAAGAAAAATAGACAGCCCTCCAGAAACACTCGCCCCTCCTCCCCCCACTCCCATCCTCATGGAGAGGGACAGAAAATACATGGAGTTAATATGAAAAACCAAAGAGCATGTTAAATAGTTTAAGGAGGAAAATAAAGGGAATGTGGGAACAGATAAATATCAGGGGGCAGTTGACATTTTAAGTGAAGCTGTCAAGGAAGGGCTCACATCATGGAAATATTTGAGGAGAAGCCTGAAGGGAGTGAGGAATCTGTCTATGGAGATATTTGAGAAAGGCCATTTCAAGAAGAAGACCAAGAAACTACAAATAAAGTTCCTGAGAAAGGGGTGTATCTGATATTTGGAACAACAAGGAAGTCAGTGTGCCTGTGTAGACAGACAAGGGGCAGAATAGTAGGGAGATGAAAGCACAGAGGTGATGGGGAGTTGAGTCACATAGGCCCTTATAGGACATTTAAGGGTCTTCATAGGTCCTTATAGGACATTTAAGGGCTCTGAGTTCGGTAGCTACAACAGTGGTCATGTATCTTCTTTTATTTTTCTCCTTAAACTACTGGCTTTTGGGAAAGTCTCCAATTCAATGTGAGCGTGTCCTCCTTAGTCAGAACACAACATTTGCTCTGCATACCACCCATTCCTGATGTGTCCCTGTTACCCACACCCTAGGGATGAAAGCTTTTAAGTTTCCAAAATTGTTAGGCAGTGGGGCTGTTCACACATTAGTGTGTGTGGGTGAGGTTGGGGAGACATCTGAGAAGTAGTGTGAACATCTTGGCCGTCTGGATCTTGAGACTGAAGTTCCTTCTTCTCTTTCCTATTTGTAAGACTCTGAGTACTTCCAACCTTCTTCTCTAGTCTACGTCACTCTTTTTCTTTCTCCCCTTCCTCTCTCCATACCCCATCTTATGTGGTGTGTTGAAACAAAGAAACAAACACCCACTTGGTAATTCCACATCATCTGAGCTTTTTCACCAGTTTCCAACAGTGAATAAAATATTGTCCCTGGTCTTGAGAAGTGGGCATAGAAGTGGGCTGGTTGCAGTAGATTCTGAAGAGGGAAGTTGTGCACGAGAAAAAAAGCACAGGTACTGTAGGAGCACCTGGAAAGGACACCAGCCAGACTTGAGCAGTCAGGAAAAAGCCTCTGAAGGAAAGTCACTTTTAAGTCAAGAGAAGGGAGAGAGTGAAGGTGACACAGGTGAAGGTAAGAGCTTGTCGAAGGAATGAAGTCAGATAGAGCAATCAGGGTTAAGGAAATGCAAGTTGTTTGTTGTGCCTGGAGTACCACATTCCGGGAAGTAATAAAGCTTGAGAGAAAAATAGAGCTAGGTCATCAGAGATTTTATTATTTTTACTATGTGATAGGCCCTGTTTCAGGGTCTGAAAGATGCCATAAATGAAGCAAAGGCGTTATACTCAGTGATCTTACCTTGTAATGGGGAACAAGAGAAGAAATAAACAGATATGTAGTATGTTGAGGAATGAAAGTGCTAGCAACTAAAAACAAGATGGGTAGAAAAGAGAGTGAATGCAGACAGGAATCGAGGGAGAGGTGTTGTTGTTATTTTTATGTCAAGAGCCCTGTAATAAGATGACACTTAAGCAGAAATCTACATGAAGTGCGACAGTAAATCAGCAGCTACCCGGGGGAAGAATATTTCAGGTAGAGAGAACAGCAAGTGTGACGTCTGATGTTGAAGCATGTTTGGTGAGTTTAAGGAAATATTGGAGGCTAGTGTGGATGTAGGAGAGTGTATAAAGGGGGGAGTAGCTGGAGCAGTTGAGATGATAGAGAGGAGTCAGATATAACATATAATGACTGTGAATATTTCCTGGGTAAGAGAGGGGACCACTGGAACATGTTGAACAGAGGAAGTGAACATGATTTGTCTTGTCTAGACTGTAAAGCAAAAGTGGATGAAGAAAGATCCATCAGAAGGCTATTATATTTCAGGTCCAAGATGATGATGGATTGACTTAGTGGATAGAGCGTCTGCCTGAGGACTGAAGGATCCCAGGTTCGATTCCGGTCAAGGGCATGTACCTTGGTTGTGGGCACATGCCCAGATCCCCAGTAGGGGGTGTGCAGGAGGCAGCTGATCGATGTTTCTCTCTCATTGATGTTTCTAACTCTCTATCCCTTTCCCTTCCTCTCTGTAAAAAATCAATAAAATATATTTTAAAAAAACTTAAAAAAATGTGTTATATATGTAAAAAACACACCTAGAGCTATGACTGGTCAAGTGAAATAAATGTTAGTTAAAATTATTATTACAGTTAGGAAGTACTCCCTAATTCTCATAAAGGAGTGATTTTTTTATAATGTGTTGTTCTAACTGTTATGAAGTGGATTAAGTAAAAACGATTGTTGGCAGGATTAATATTTAGAATGAAAGGTGATGGGGAGAAGAAATTCTAGACTTAGGGCTTTAGGCTGTTTGTTCTTTTCATTCTATTTAAAAAATTTAAATATATTTTTATTGATTTTAGAGAGGAAAGGAGAGAGAGATAGAGATAGAAACGTCAATGATGAGAGAGAATCATTGATTGGCTGCCTCCTGCATGCCCATACTGGGGATCAAACTCACAACCCAGGCATGTGCCCTGACAGGGAATCAAACCATGACCTCCTGGTTCATAAGTCAATGATCAACCACTGAGCTATGCCAGTCAGGTAGCCCTCACATTCTTATGTCTGTGTATTCACATTTGTAAAATAAAGGAGTCAAGCTAGCTGATATTCTATATATTACCCAATCTGTAAATTTTTGCTCAGTTTTATCGAGCACTAGTTCTATTTTTTAATAACATGACTTGATGTAGAGTGGCTAGAATTCTGAGTCTATATGTCTTTGGAATGGAGAATTTTTATCACAGCTCTACGTATCTGTTTGGTCTTCACACTGTAGATGATGGGGTTCATCACAGGTGGGATCAGCAGGTAGGTGTTAGCAATCATAGTATGTACATATGGTGGAGCCTGTTTTCCAAATCTGTGAACAAAGGATAGACTGATCAATGGAATATAGAAAATAGCAACAGCCCCAATATGGGAGATGCATGTGCTGAAAGCTTTCTTCCTCTCTTCTGGGGATGCAATGCTGAGGACAGTCTTAATGATCAAAACATAAGAAAGGAGGATGAGGATTGAGTCCACCCCAACCGTAGAGATCATGGCTGTCAACCCCACCACATTGTTGATCTTGGTGTCTGTGCAGGAGAGCTTCATCACATCAGGGTGGAAGCAATAGGAGTGGTGTAGCACGAGGCTGCGGCAGTAGGACAGTCTTTTCAGAAGGGCTACCATTGGTGTCAGCATCAGTGTCCCCCTGATGACAATTGCTACTCCAATTTGAGCTATTCTGGAGTCAGTTAAAATGGTTGCATACTTGAGAGGATGAGAGATGGCTACAAAGCGATCAAAGGCCATGGCCAACAGCACTGAGGATTCCATGACAGTGAAGAGTTTAATAAAGAACATCTGTGACAAGCAGGCATTAAAACTGATCTTCCGGGCATTGAACCAGAATATACCCAACATGGTGACTAGTGTGGATATGGACAAGCCGAGGTCAGTGGTGGACAGCATGGAGAGGAAATAATACATGGGTTCATGGAGACTGGGCTGAGTGACAATGGCAAAGAGAATCAGGCTGTTTCCCGAGAGGGCTGTTATATAGAGAAAGCAGAAGGGAATGGAGATCCAGATGTGGAAGGCTTCCAGCCCAGGAACGCCAGTTAGCAGGAAAATGATGGAAGAGGATGTGGTATTCTGCAAGTTGGACATGCTGAATTATAAGTACAGAATTCCAAGGTGAAATTCTAGAACAATAAAAAAACTACATTTAAAAAATTAATCTAAACTACAATTAAGTTAAACTACAATTTAAAAATAAAACCTATAATTTTATTGAACCCCAAACAAACCCAAGATGAATATCTATATACTACATAAATATGAATAGCTTATTTAAATTGATAAGAGAATTTTAAGTTTTCAGCTGCTATAGTAAGTAAGATTTAAAATTTTTGTATTATTTATTTTTTTGTATTTCTCACAGCCCACAATTTTTCTTCCCGGGGGCCCTTTGCTTGTAGCTATGTTTATACTATGTGACCTTTTCTTTCATTCCTCTTGTCAGAGATGTCTGGACTAAATAAAGACATTTGACCCAAGACTGGCAGATCATATTTCATTCTTTTTGGAATGTTTAAATTGTGATAAAGAGGTAGCAGGTTGGTTTTCCTGTATAGTTGACATAAGAGAAAAATAGATTGGGGCTTTAGAGCAACAGTATTCCATCAGCCATAAGTATAGAATACAGAGAATCTTAGGATGATTTGGGAAGCCAGAAAATAGGAGAGATATTTATAATATATGGAACACATATTAAATGATAATAAATGGCTTAGGCACCAGCGCAGTGTGTCTACAGTATCTAACCTTTGCAGTGACCCTTAGAATGCAGCACCTGGCGTCACATTTGAATGGGATGGAGAGTTAGAGCACAGACCTACCACCACAGGGACATTTGTGCTGCCATGTTCAGCTATATTTGTTTCTTCAATTTGCCTGAAGACTAGTTGTTCTCCAGAACAGATTTTCTCCGTTTTGTTAAGACGTACTTTTCAAGAGATACCTAGTACAAAGTTACTGTTTTGCTTTGGAGGAAAAGATAAAACTTTATGGAAAACATCTTGTTTCTTTTTTCATCGAGTAGAAAATTCAAATTAGGCATATGGGTTTGTATGAGTTGGAAGAGGTGATCTGGGGAGAGCAGAGTTTAGGGTTGTGGCTGGAGAGGGCTCGATCAGTGAGAAGTAGCCAATATTACAGTAATGTTCCTTGGGGGAACCTAAGAGTTTCCAAGATACATAAGTTTACCCAAATAAAGTGTACCTCAAGGATTACCTAAAGGAATATTAGATTGAAAATTGGGACATTTTGGCCCTGGTTGGCATGATTTTGATAATATGCAATGACTGAGTTGTAATTTTGCTGAGTTCTAGGAAATTTTATGAGATAGTTTTATTTTAAAATTATCAATTGCTATCTGAAATTTCTCACTCATCCTAACTTCTTCATGGCTCCCCTTACATTATTTCATGAATTCAAACAATTTCTTCATTGCTCATATGCATTCTTCTTATCAGTTTCTTCCCTTCCTTTTCTGGCTTAGATATCAGAGGAAAAAACATAGAGTTTAGGTTGAAATGATCTGTGCTGAGTATGGCAGAAAGGAGCTCCTCCAAATCCTTTTCTCCCTCCTACATCTTCCTGCACTTGCTCCTCATTCATGCTGGGCTCCAACACAGGGGATTTCTTACTCCGTTTCATAGCCAGTAATTCCACTCAAGCTCTTGATCACCCATCATAAACACTAGTTCGTTTCAGTAACAAACAGAGCACACACTGTATTGTGTCAGCATTAAGCATATGAAGCAAGTAAAATAACAGTGATTTGGTGTCTGAGAAAACCAGAGAGTTTGCCAGGACCTCATCTTTTGGTTCATGGGTTGATGCTTAACCGCTGAGCCAAAAGATGAGGTTCAGCTCACATAAGCTGAGCAGAACCTCATCTTTTTAAAGCTGAAAACCTTATTTTTAGTAAGAGCCCAGTAATTCTTATGAAAATAAGAAATGAAAAAGTGCCAATATTGAATACCTACTACATGCCAGGCACTGTATTAGTTACATATCAGAGGATATGTAACTCTACTGCTACCTGTAGAGTGCACAAGGATAAGATGCTTCTAAGCAACTAGAGGCCAGGTGTACAAAATTCGTGCATGAGGGGGGGGGGTCCCCTCAGCCCAGCCTGCACCCTCTCCAATCTGGGACCCCTTGGGGGATGTCCGACTGCCGGTTTAGGCCCGATCCCAGACATCCCTCTCACATTCCTGGACCATTGGCTCCTAATCGCTCACCTGCCTGCCTGCCTGGTCACCCCTAACTGCCCCCCCTGCCAGCCTGGTTGCCTCCAACAGCTCCCCCTGCCAGCCTGGTCACCTCTCACGGCCTCTCCACCGGTCTGGTCACCCCACGCAGCCTGCTGTTCAGTTGTTTGGTCGCCCTTCACTAACCCCCCTGCCGGCTTGGTCACCCCACGCAGCTTGCTTGTTCCGTCGTTTGGTGGCCCTTCACTAACCCCCCTTGCTGGCCTGGTCGCCCCACACAGCCTGCTATTCAGTTGTTTGGTTGTCCCTCACTAACCCCCCTGCCGGTTTGGTCATATGCAGCCATCTTGTGAGGGTGTGAAGGTTAATTTGCATATTACCTCTTTATTTAGGATAAGACAGAAATAGTGTGGGGTGACAGATAGTGTGTGTATGTAAGAATGTGTCTGTGTGTGTTCAAGAATTATTAGTTCCAAGAAATCTTAACAGAGTAGATAAAATATAACTGTGTAAAGTTCTGATGAGCAGAAGTGAGTTCACAAGGATGAAAAACAGGAAACAGTGTTTTTGACATGAAGACATAAGCAGGGGCTGAGTGAAATAACAAAATACAAGAAAATCACTATGCTGGAGCCTCACATGCAAAGCTAAAGGAATTGGCGGTGGCAAGGACATGAAACTCTTGCATTCCAAGGGAGGAATAAGGAACATAGATTTTAGTTGCAGAGCATCAAGAGCCAGGCATTTCCAAATATTTTATGAATAAGTAAACAAATCATCCTCATCTCTTCTGATTTAACTCCAACAAAATTCCTTTCCACTTTAGTATCTTATTTTGCAACATTGGCTCTCATTTGGCATTCTATAATATTCAAGTTTTACCACGCCCCTCAGACACATTTTTCTATAGATATTTTCAACACACACTCAATTCACCCAAGATATATTGACCATATATCATAATTGGCCATTGTGCTTAGCTAGTGTGGGCAGTAAGACAAGTCCTGTTTCTCCTCCCATTCCCTGCCATATATTTTATGACAAAAAATGTTCTTTGGACAATCTGCTTCACCTTCAGTAACAATCTGAAAATTTTCTGCAATGACTCACAGAAAGTTCTCCAACTAATGCCATCAATGACTTTCTAAACAGCAAATCCAAAAATTTATTTTCAGATTTGTTTCCCTCCCCCTCTTCTCAAATTTCTTCCATGTTGCCCACCTCCTCTTTGAAACTTTCTCCTTCATTACCTTCAAGACAGTTATTCTGTGGGCTCCCCAGTACTCCCATTTACCAAACAACATTTTTGTACTCTATCTTTTAATTGTGGTATTCCTTAGAAGTCTGTTTTTTTAAAAAAAAATGTTTTTATTGATTTCAGAGAGATAGAAACATCAATGGTGAGAGAGAATCATTCATTGGCTGCTTCTTGCAGGCTCCCTACTGGGGACTGAACCTGTAACCCAGGCATGTGCTCTGACTGGGAATCAAACCTCAACCTCCTGGTTCATGGGTTGAGGCTCACATGACCTACTGACCCACACTATCTGGGCTTTTTTTTGTGTGTTTCTTTTTGAGAAGTCTCTCTTTTTTTTTTCTTGCTATCCCAGATATTATACTCTCCTTGGGATATCTTAGTTATTCCCAGGGTATTAAATAGTATTTATATCCAAATGACTTGCAAATTTGAAGTCTAATTGTGGCCTTTCCTGAGTTCTATATTTCAAAAGCTGATAGAATTTTTAAAGCTGTGGCAAGGTTTCAAACTTGAAGGGAGTAACAAATTTTGGAATTAGAGTGAGATCACATCAATAATTTAGGAAAATGACTGGAATCAATTTGGAGAACAAATCAAAGCTCTCTGCTTAGTGCCAGTGAATAAAATTTTATCTCACCTTGAGGGACATCTTCAATCACAATCCCTCAGATAACTCAACCTCAAATGAGCCATACCCAGGGTATTCCTTTCCCCATTCCAACTTCTCTCTCTCTTCTACGCTTTATTTGTTACAAAATGACATTAAATTCTAGCAAATCATCTAATTAGCATTACTTCCCTCCCACACACAAACATATACACACATTCTTCTCCCTCTCATCCCCTACATGCAAATATTAATTAAATTATTATTGATTCTACTTTTGAAATGTCAAAAATGAGAGCATCAGGTGGTCTACATATGAAGACTAAGGAATAGCAATATGGTTGCTAGTGGGTACTTGAAGCTGTATTTCATTGCATTGTCTTAAATTGAAAGAATGTAACTGTTCATATCAAAGAATAAAGGAGAACTAATGTATACTATTAGGAAGAGGCGCTAAAGTTCCCCCAATCTACTCTTTTAAAAAAACATTATTGATTTCAGAGAGGAAGGGAGAAGGAGAGAGAGATAGAAACATCAATGATGAGAGAGAATCATTGATGGGTTGCCTCCTGCACACCCTCTACTGGGGATCGAGCCAGCAACCCAGGCATGTGCACTTGGCCGGATCGTACATGGGACCCTTTAGTCTGCAGGCCAATGCTCTATCCACTGAGCAAACCGGCTAGGGCTCCCAAGCTACTCTTTTGCACTGCAATCACCCTCAGATCTGTTCGATCCATCCTCTCCAATCCATGCACAATCTTCATTTTTTGTGTGTGAGAAATGAGCTATAGTCTCTCAACTAATTTTTCTGTCCACTTAGATCACAATGATTCTCTTATTTTGTTGTTGCACTGTTGTGAGCTGCAACTCATGTTTATGTCTTTAACTGTTAAGTTAGACCATATGACATTATCACTATTATCCAAGCCATTGTCAATGTGTGTGACTGATGTGAGTTCAGATCCTTTCTCAAACACTAAGTAGTTTTGAGACCTTCTACAGAAATACGAATTAAAAACAGTAATCATAACAATAGTTACCATTGATTGGAGCTTGTTACTTGAATGTTAAGTTACTGTGCTGAGCACTTTATAATCTTACTTTTTAATTCCTACGAGGCAAGTATTATTAAATTCACTTTAAATTATCTTTTCTGATAAAGAATCTGAGAGGTTATGAAACATATTCAGGGTCCCTCACAACTAGTGAATGTCAGAGCTGAGATTCTAAAATCAGTTCTTCCAAATTCCAAGGCTCATGTTCTTAAGAACCATTGTCACCTGTAAGTAATATAAACTTTTTTTGATCCAGTTTCCTCATCTATAAGGAAGAATATGCCTAATGTAGTGCGTGGCATGAAGTAGCTGTTCAAATGGCATTTTTTTTTCATTTTTTATTAAGAAACATTGAGCTTAGAAATAACTTTTTTTTAATCCCCACCTGAGGATATTTTTCCTTTGATTTTTTGAAAGAGTGGAAGGGGGAAAGGAGAAAGAGAGAGAGAGAGAGAGAGAGAGAGAGAGAGAGAGAGAGAGAGAGAGATGTGAGAGAGATACATCAACTGGTTGCCTCCCACACACCCCCTGACTGGGGTCAGGATTGAGCCTACAACAGAGGTATGTACCCTTGACCAGGAATTGAACCCATGACACTCTAATCACTGAGAAAACCGGCCAGGGCTAGAAATAAGGTTTTAAGCCCCTGACAACCTTTTTGGTTTCTCAAGCACCAAACCAGTAACCATCATAAATATATTAGCACAATGATTAGGTCATATAACTAACAAACAACCAGTTAACCAAACTACACCAGGATGAACAAAACAGATATTTCCTAATAATAAATAAACCCATAATTCTACCATCCACCTCAGTCCATCACCTCACTGTCTAATCTGACTTTAAACAATGTGAGGAAATTCTCCCCTATGGATAAGACATCTCAGCTAATCCAGAATTAAGCCTTTTCATTGAACAAAACATTTTTACTTACAGAGCCAGTTCTCTCAGGCTGACTTAGAAGGCTGAGGAGGCTTTGGATGCCAGGGGAGATCCGAGCTTACGAGACTTGTTCCAGCTTGGCTGCAGACAGTCAGAGAGCCGAGAGACCAATTCCTCGTGGTGGTGTAACTCACTGAGTCTCCAGTGTCTAGAGGTTCCCAGAAGACTTCCTTTTCCCCCTCAGATAGTCTTTTTATATCTGTTCCATTATGCAATTACTTACCGTGGCTATGTGCTTCAAAGGCTGATATAATTTTTTCAGTCCTTGTGCTCTTTTATGGAAGGGCTTAAAAACAGTTTTAGATATAATTCATATACCACCAAATTCACCCATTTATAAATACAATTCAATAGGTCTGTAGATTCACAGACTTGTGCAGTAAGCATTATCACAGTCCAATTGTAAAAAATTTCATCACTCTCACAAGAAATCCCATACCCATTAACAGCCACTCTGAGGAGGCTTTTTAAAAATGAAATTCTATACCAGATTGTGAAACGGCATCACCCTTTGTAAATGTAAATCAGACTTGACTCCTTAGCAGCAATTGCTGTTCACAGCAGTTATGTTTCATTAACCTACCTGTGCTTCTTAGCATCATTTCTTTACACTATTTATTGCCTTGTAAGACTCTCAGCCCTGACTTCTGCTTTTCTGTTTCCTGCTTCAACATGACCATCCATATAAGTTGCTACATGCATGAATTGTAAAGGTTGTATAACATCTTACAACTGAATATAAATCCTTTACTTCTGTGTCACTGAGAATTTTTGTTACCTGTAGTTTTGACTACTGTGAATAATGCTGCAATCAATGATCCTCTCTGTAAAACATGGCCTGTGCCTCTGATATTTTGCTTTGGATGAATTGCTAGAAATAGAATATTATGGGCCTGTTGAGGCAATAATATACTGGAAAATTCACTTCCAGAAAGTTAATACAGATATCATAAAACAGTGCTTAGTAACTCTGTGTATTGTAAGGACAGAAAAAGGCCTCTCTCCTCCTTTGCTGTGGCCTTCCACAAGTTATGAGAAGCACTTGGTAGTTAGATGCCAAGATTGCTGGCTCCCCTGATTCAAGCTGCCCCTCTATTCAAATAGAGTGAGGAGATAAGACTATACTTTCAAGGTTGCATTTTTGTACCCCCCTCCTCCCTGCTGTTTTAACAACTCAGGGATAATTCACAACAGGGAGCCTCTAGTTAGTAGAAAGTTCCTTCCCCCCTCCCTTACAGACAAGCCTCTTTTGAACTCTTCATAACTTTTGTTCTAAGCTTGTTTTAGTTATTTTAGTTTATTTTTTTCTTTATTGATTAAAGTATTACATATGTAGCCTTATTGCCCCATTGCCCCCCCTTCCTCCCCCTCCTACTCATGCCCTCAACCCCCTGTTGTCTGCATCCATTGGTAAGGCTTATATCCATGCATACAAGTCCTTTGGTTGATCTCTCCTCCTTACCCCCAATCTCCCCTACTTTCCCTCAGAGATTTGATGGTCTGATTGATGCTTCTCTGTCTCTGGATCTGTTTTTGTTCACCAGTTTATGTTGTTCATTATATTCCATAAATGAGTGAGATCATGTGATATTTATCTTTCTCTGACTGGCTTATTTCGCTTAGCATAATGCTCTCCAGTTCCATCCATGCTGTTGCAAATGGTAAAAGTTCCTTCTTTTTTTTTTTTACCACAGAGTAGTATTCCATTGTGTAGATGTACCACAGTTTTTTAATCCATTCATCTGCTGATGGGCACTTAGGCTGTTTCCAAATCTTAGCTATGGTAAATTGTGCGGCTATGAACATAGGGGTGCATGTATCCTTTCTGATTGGTGTTTCTAGTTTCTTGGGATATATTCCTAGGAGTGGGGTCACTGAGTCAAATGGGAGTTCCATTTTTAGTTTTTTGAGGAAACTCCATACTGTTCTCCATAGTGGCTGCACCAGTCTGCATTCCCACCAGCAGTGCACGAGGGTTCCTTTTTCTCTGCATCCGCGCCAGCACTTGTCGTGGGAAAAATACTGATAAGACACCTCCTTAAGACATCTGCTGGACTGTCTCTTGGAATGCAAACAAACTGTAACTTTTTAAGACAACCATCCCTTCCTCCTCATCAACTCAACTTCAACACAGTCCCCCTTCCTTCCTTGGCTCTTAGCAACAGCAACCACTGGCTCTTTAAAAAGAAGCCACTCTTTCTTCCCTGCCCTGTATTGACTATAATACACAGGCCCTTTTTTCCCTTAGAAAGTAAAATAAATTTCCTCTTTGCATCTCTTCTCTTAGTTGTGAATTCTTTCAAGCCTACGTCACTGGCCAAAACCTAACATGTATTACATTAAAAACAACAACAACACATTTTCTGATTTGATATAACTAATTTATCCATACAAGTATCTAGTAAATATTTACACAGGGTGTCCTATATTTCAAACATTATGCTAATGCTAAGTAATGGGAATTAAAAAAAAATACAACATAGTTTTTACTGCCCAGGGTCTCCCAGTTTAGTGTAGAAAACAGACAAGGTAACCAATGATTATCAGTGTTGATAACCAATAATAAAGTGATCTTTGAGGCATGAACCAAGTGCTTTATGAATATAGTAGGTAAAAATCTCAGTCCACAAGTTAGGTGTATAGAAATAAACTTTTATTTACTTTTCTATAATTCAAGCTATTTTCTATTTTGAAAGCCCACCCCACTAGGTAGAAGAAAACGAATCACAATAGTTTGAGATATTTCCCATCTGTGTTCAAATTTTGATGATCTTATATCACAGAATTTGGGTAGATGGATCTGGCCAGCAATGTCATCTGATGTGAGATACCTGTTTCCCTCTTTAGTCTTTAGTAAATAGTCCCTGTAGATCGATGTAGACTTATGGCTCCCTTAGAACCTCAGACATTCCCACCATTTTCGGACCACTCTTGAGCATATAAGTATTGGAGTCACCCTTGATTTCTGCATCCTGCACTCTGTATAAAAACCCGAAAATCCTTCCAATATCTTTGAAAACATAACCAGAATTTAATCATGCTTCATCACCTCCAAAAATGCTTCCCCTATCCAAATCACAAGTATCTTCCACTTGGATAATTTTAGCAGTTTCTTAACCATTCTCCTGGTTTCCATTCTTATCTCCCCACCACCCAATCTGTTTCACCATGGAAAATATCTTGGCCTGAAATTTTATTCTTTATAATGCAACAAAAACAGTAACAACAAAACAATATCATATTATGCATTCTATGTCCAATCTATTATGTCAGATGTTTATGGTAGGCAAAATAATGACTCATGAAGATGTCCACATCCTAATGCCTGGAACCTGTGAATATGTTACTTTTACATGCAGAAGGAACTTTGCAGATATGATTCAAGTTGAAGATGTTGAGATGGGGAGATCATCCTGGATTATGTGGGTGGGTCTCATCTAAGCAAATGAATCCTTAAAAGTAGAGAACTAGAAAGATGATAGCATGAGAAGAACTTGATTCACTGTTGTTGGCTTTGCAGATGACAGAAGGAGATCATGAGCCAAGCAATGTGGGAAGCCTGTAAAAGGAGAAAACACAGGGTTTTTATTCTCTCCCAGGGTTTTTATTCTATTTCTTTAGAAAGGAATGTAGCCCTGCAGATGCCTTAATTTTAGCTCAGTAAGACTCATTTCAGACTTTTGACCTACGCAACTGGAAGATAATAAGTTTGGTATAAGAATCCATTATTACTTTGACTTATTCTGTTACCAAGGATTAAAGGGTTTAAGTAATTATTTAGGTCTCTCAATTAATAAGTGTCACAACTAGTATTCAAATCTTGGGCTATTTGGAGACCTTTTCAGTTTTTAAAATTCATTCCTTAGACTCTAAGGCTTAGAGAATCTTCACATCCTCCTTATAATACTAATTCCTGTTCAAGTCATTCTAAACCCTACAGCACACATGCTTGCTAACACATTGTCACTTGTGTAAACTCATATTTGACACATGAAGTTTTGTTCTCTGGTGCCTCCTTACAATGAACTCCTTGAGACCTTTGAAAACATTTTCTCTACCAGGCTGGGCAAATTCTAGGGCAGTGACTGATTTCCCATTAGTTTCAGAAATGACTTGGGAATGATTACATTTATTTTTACTTTGGCTGAAAGAATGTGACTTTTATTTTCAGAGCAATAGTTACTACAGGATTATCAAGTACGTTCTGCGCCAGCGCTTGGTGCAAGCTTTTGGAACTGGTATGCATACCGGTACAGCACCGACACACACTGGCACACTACTTTCAAAATATGGCTCTTCTCACTGCCCTCCTCTCCCCAGCCTAGCTGAAGAGTCTCTGGTAATTTGATTCAATCTTTTAAAAGTCTGAGCAAAGTGTCCCTCAATAAAATCACTTAGCAACAGGAATATGCAGTGGTCAATGTCAATACCATTCACCCCAGGAGACATACCACAGTCTGTGACGTCATTTACCTTCATATTAATGTTTTCCAAACTTGTTAACCCAAACAGGAAGAGCAGAAATAGGAACAAGAAAACTGTGCCATAGGGACTCGCAATAAATATTATCTACTGAGTGTCAACATTTTACTACAGTCAATAGTGAAATATTCTTGCCTATAAAATCAGTAAATATTTTTTTAAAACATAATACATGTTAGGGTTTGGCCAATGATGTGGGCTTGAAGGAATTCACAACTAAGAGAAGAGATGCAGAGGAAATTTATTTTACTTTCTAAGGTAAAAAAGGGCCTGTGTTTTGCTAGTCAATACAGGGCAGGGAAGAAAGAGTGGCTTGCACTTTTGAAAGAGCCAGCAGTTGCTGTTGCTAGGAGACAAGAAAGGAAGGGAGATTGTGTTGAAGTTGAGCTAATGGGGACAGAAGGGAGGGTTGTCTTAAAAATTTAGTTTGTTTGCATTCCAAGAGACAGTCCAGCAAATGTCCTAAGGAGGTATCTTATGAGTATTTTTCCCAAGCCTGTGAAACAAGCTTAGCACAAAAGTTATGAAGAATTCAAAAAGGCTTATCTGAAAGGGTGGGGGGAGGGAACTTTCTACTAACTAGAGGCTCCCTGTTGTGAATTATCCCTGAGTTGTTAAAACAGTGTGTGTGTGGGGGTGCAAAAATGCAACCTTGAGAGTATAGTCTTATTTCCTCCCCCTGTTTGAATAGAGGGGCAGCTTGAATCAGGGGAGCCAGCAATCTTGGCATCTAACTACGAAGTGCTTCTCATAACTTGTGGAAGGCCACAGCAAAGGAGGAGAGAGGCCTTTTTCTGTCCTTACAATACACAGAGTTATGTTTCTGTGTTTGGTGGACTAAGCACTGTTTTATGATATTTGTATGAACTCTCTGGAAGTGAATTTTCCAGTATATTATTGCTTCAACAGGCCCATAATATTCTATTTCCAGCAGTTCATCCAAAGCAAAATATCAGAGGCACAGGCCATGTTTTACAGAGAGGATCATTGATTGCAGCATTATTCACAGTAGTCAAAACTACAGGTAACAAAAATTCTCAGTGACACAGAAGTAAAGGATTTATATTCAGTTGTAAGATGTTATACAACCTTTACAATTCATGCATGTAGCAGCTGATATGGATGGTCATGCTGAAGCAGGAAACAGAAAAGCAGAAGTCAGGGCTGAGAGTCTTATAAGTCAATAAATAGTGCAAGTTCTGAAAGAAAAAGAGAGGATGAGATAGGAGTAAGTGGCCTGGGGCTTATGTATTCAAATTGTAGAAATAAACCTAAAGCAAGCAAACAATAATAACAACAAATGGTTGCTACGTCAATGGTTATTCTGTTTATGCCACTATTTACAAAAAAATACCTGGGTTCTATAACCTTTCTGACCCTTCATGGTCTGGTAAAAGTCTCATTTTCCTCTTTTCCTGGCTCTCGCCATGCCAAATTACTAGCAGTTCTACCCTGTTGATTTGGCCAACACCAACCATTCAATTTTAGTGGATAAGGAAAAGAAGCTCATTCTTACCTCTCATTCAACTTCTGGCTATTCTGATTATTCCTATTTATCCCATTCCTCTCTGCTTCTAACATGTCTTGTATATGCTTCCACCAACATTCTCCATTCATTATTATAAAAATATTGTATAAAATCTATATATCTGTTTTTAAACAAGATCTGACTTGCAACAGTGAACACAATAGACATTGCCCCAGATATTACAAAGTCTAGTGGAGGACATAGTTAAGTACATTAGGAATTACAAAACAGTGTTATAGTTACTCTAAAATGGGAATCAATAGAGATCTTTGCTACTGAAAGAACAATAGTATTGATATCACCTGAAAGCTTGTTAGAAACGCAAATTATTAGATGTACTAAATGATACTTTGCATTTTTGCAAGATAGCTAAGGGACTCACGTGACAATCCTGTTTGAGAATGCATGTAGATAACATAAGTGTTGGGACAACCTAGCCTCGTGTTCAAGGGAGGCTAATCAAATATATTTGCTAAAAGGAGATATGAGGAAATAAGAATAATAACTAATTAAATGTACTTCTTGGCATAAAAAGCTGTGCCAAGTATTACATTGTTTTACAAAGATCTACTAGATGGAAAAGGGTGTGAAGTAACTATTTCCAGGGGAGCTAGGAAGGAAGGTAGGAGAGTAGAGGGTTGTGCAAGGAGATGATAAAAGGTTAAGAAAATGTTTTAAGTGCAGTGGGCAGATGTAGTGTTTCATCCCTAGGCAGACTGAGCAGTATATTCAGAAACCACAAAGCAAGGCAATTGAACACAAGCACAAAAACAAAACAAAACCCAGTGAAATTGAAACCCACACACAATATCCAGCTTAATTAATTTATCTTCAATTTTGAAATAAGAAAACTTAGGAAAAAAACTATTTAAAAAATATTTTTATTGATTTCGGAGAGAAAGGGAGAGGGAGAGAGAGATAGAAACATCAATGATGAGAGAGAATCATTGATTGGCTGCCTCCTGCATGCCCCTTACTGGGGATTGAGCCCGCAACCTGGGCATGTACGCTTGACCGCAATCGAACCCGGGACCCTTCAACCCACCGCCCAACGTTCTATCCAGAGCCAAACCAGGTAGGGCTGGAAAAAGCTATTTTAATTGTAATATAAATGTAAATTTTATAACAATAAAATATCTTTTGAGTTAATTTGAGGCAGAATTGAGGAATCAATAAACACCTATGTATTGCCATGGAGAACAGGATGAGACAAGGCTCAGAGGTGAGCAAAGCGTGCCATGTTCAGATGTCCCCCATTCAGTGTTGTCAGTGTTCTGGATTTTGGCCACGTGTGTAGTGGTATCTCATTGTTTTTTAAATTTGCATCTCCCTAATGACATATAACGTGGAGCATGTTTTTATATGCTTGTCATTTCCTATGCCTGTGCACAAGTTAGTAACAACCCCCAAGATATTCATAATGCACAGAAAAGGTCTTGGGCTCTGAAACACATAGTATTGCACTAGTGTCAGTGAATATAGTTACTCAGCAACTCTTTGCTATATGGGCTGTCTTATGATTGCTGTGCACTGGCAAATGAATGGGGAGTGAACTCATGGGAGATTCATTAACAACACTTATCTCTTATTTTTGCACTATGCAAAGCTTTGATTTATAGCTGTTCAGAGGTCAAATTGCTCTTGAATGAGAACTGAAATTGTAGTTCATCTCCAGGACTCTCCTTTAGGGAAATACGAGTGAAGCTAGACTGAAAAGAAGTTGCCCTTTATAGTCTGTTGTTTGGGGCACAAAGAATTAGCAGGGCACAGCTGCATAGAGTTCTCTCCTAGGAATTTGTGTTTTTGCTGGGTAAAGGCCTCTCCTAATACAGCTTCTGAGCTCTTTATAAAGGGTCTCTTCCTCAAATCTGATAGCTCTCCATTCCTGAGAAGTCCCTGGGTTCTTCTGCAGAAGAGATACCTTTGGAGATGGGGCAGGACTGATGAGAGACTGTTTCCCCAGCCTTAGCACCTTTCTATCTGGTTTTAAGAAGATTCGCTGTTACTGTCTGAGGTGACTCTTCAAAGAGCAGGGGGTAGGATCAAGCAAATTCCCTTTCCAGACACAAGAATTCTTCTTTGCATGAGGTCAGTATTGTAGTTTATCCAAGTCTTTTCTGAATACATCAGGGGCTGTATAATTTTTGGATAGTTTATAAAACCAACAGTTTAGAGGAAATTGGTAACCTCAGTAGTATATATTTAACATATTTACATATTATATGTATTCATATATTATGTAATTTAAAAAATAATTTCTATATTGTTCAAAATAGTCATTAAAATGTAGACTGCAGTCTTGAAGTTGTGAACATATGTTCATTCCACAAGTTTTTTGGTTTTTTTTTAAAGTTGAAGTTCTTTTAAAATAAAGAGTGGCAAAACATGTGGTTTGAAATCAGAGAGAAGAAAGTAACATGATTCCTCTGAGCCTTGATTTTCTAAACTGAGCCTCAGTTTTCTCATCTGTAAAAAGTAACCAACAATACCCAATGCATGTTGCTGTGATAGTGATTGATATGAAGCTTTGTAGTTGGGGCAATCTATTTATACATTCTTGGTGATCTGGCTATAAGAATAAGTCATAGCCCTGGAAGAATTCTCCTCAGGAGAGAACAAAGCATTAAAATGTATCTTTCCAAGAATAGTTATTTAATATTTGCTCATTAGGTTTAGTGAAAAAACACACTCAAGGGTGGTTTTAAAATCATAGAATTAAAAACAAAAACAAAACAAAACAAAAAAACAAAACTTATTCCTGCCCAGAAGCTTCACTAATAGAGTTCCATGCATTGGAATAGTCCTACTATGTTGCTTTGATTATATAAGTTGAAAAGAAAAAAGATTCCAGAAGAATCATGCAGAGTTGTGGAAAGAAGGATTCTAAGATAGAGATATAATAAAGAAAATTGTTGGTACTTAAGGAGTATTTAATACATTATTAGCATTGTTTTCAAAAAGAAGGCTAGCTATGTCCTAGCTGGTTTGACTCAATGGATAGAACTTTGGCCTGTGGACTAGAGGGTCCTGTGTTTGATTCTGGTCAAGGGCACATGCCTGGGTTGTGGGCCAGTAGGGGGTGTGCGGAAGGGAAGGTAGTTGGTCAATGATTCTCTCTCATCATTGATGTTTCTATATCTATCTCCCTCTCCCTTCCTCTCTGGAAAAAAAAAAATGAAGGCTACCTTGGACACTTAAATAATCCACTGGGTTCTCTTAATTTATTTGCTATAATAAAAAGAGCTTTAACTTGAAAACCTGCTTCCTCATCTTTAAAATAAAGAAGATATATTCTAAAGGTCCATAACACTTTATCTAGAAAAAAACTGTTTTTATCTCCATGTCTAAATTTGGGCAAAGTCCTAGCATCAAGGATAAATACCAAATTAATAAGAATACTGTTAGTTTGTAATTTTTTCTTTTAATACTGTATATGCCAATTTTTGTTACATGACTTTTACATCTAATTTGAGGGAGTCATATATCAGGAATCACAATATGTGCCTGATAGTAAGTGTCTCGGGTCTATAACTATGATTAGATGCAATTCCTTTTTTTTTATTCAACACACACTTTTAGATGTTATTGCGCCAGGCATTTTTCCTGGCTCTGAGGTCACAAGTCTGGGAGAAACTAATGAGGTCCTTGTGTGTTCCTGAGGGTCATTTTTACCTTAGAGGCTATGCCTCTGCAATCTTTTTTTTAGTTATTATTTTGATTTTTATTAATTTCAGAGAGGACGGGAGAGGGAGAGAGAGATAGAAACATCAATGATGAGAGAGAATCATTGATGGGCTGCCTCCTGCATGCCTCTTACTGGGGATGGAGCCCGCAATTTGGGCATATGCCATGACCGGAATCAAACTCTGGACCCTTCAGTCCACAGACTGATGCTCTATCCACTGAGCCAAACAGGCTAGGGCATATGCCTCTGCAGTCTTAACAGTAGATACTTCTTTTGTCTTTTCCTTAAATACTGCTATTTCCCAGGGCTGTTTCCTCAGACCTCCTTTCCCTTAGATTTTATTACTCCAAGATATTTTTGCCACTCCTGTGACTTCAATCGACACCAGTTTGACAACTCTCAAAACGTTATCAGGAGGCCATCACTGAGGTTCTTGCATGTATGTCACAGGTGAAAAAGTGAGGCTTCTCTTACAACTGATGTCCAAATGCTTACTCCAAACCTGTGAATTATATATATATATATTTTTGCATTGTCTCAAGTCAAGCTTTCCAGCATTAAATTTTTAGTGAGTTCTCAAGAGGCTTTCTGCCTCTTGAACCTTTAGTGAGTTCTCAAGAGGCTTTCTGCCTCTTGAACCTTTCTTCAGATGCCCAGAGAAATACCTTCTTGGTCACATTTCCTGTAACCAGTTATTTTCACTCAAGTTGAAGCTACTGCCTGTTAACTGGTGGGGGTAGGGGTGGGGGAGGGGGGTTTGAAATGAGACTCTCCAAGTTAACTTACACTCAGATATTTTCTTTTCAGTGTCATGTATCAACCTTCTTGGAGTACCATGTCAAATGCTAGTTCTGTCCATTGTACACACTGCCATTTGGTAGGTATATACATATTTGTTGAGAGAAAGCATGCATCAGTGACTGAAAGAGGAACATAGACTTTAACAACCAAGCGTTCTTTCTGTAGATAAAAATAGGGTGTCTGAAAAGTTAGTTCAAGAATCAATATAAGGAACTTCTTTGATCCTATCAATTTCTTGATCTGGCTGAATGCATGCTCACATCCTCCAGCAGTGATGGCTTCTTAAGGAAGTCCCTCCCCAGTATATTTTCAATGCCCTTTGGCAAAAACAGAACAAAAAGAAACTTTTGAGATATGTTCTCCAATTGATATTTGAGAGCTTCCAATGAGTTTCATTGTTCTTGTTGAGCTTACCTTTAGACCATCTGTCTTCAGGGAGAATTTTCCTTAAATAATACCAGGTTCACAGCTTAAACATTAAATACTTTAATACCATATCTATCACTCACTGTGGTCTATTTGAATAATTTTAATTAGTTCTCTCCCAGTATTTAGTTTTTTACCAATAGTTGTTTTGTATTTGTTCAACCAGAAGTCTGATGAATATTGAATATTATCTTTACTACTAGAGGCTCAATGCACGAAGATTTGTGCAAGAATGGGCCTTCTTTCCCCTGGCTGCAGGCACCGCCTTCGCTCTGGCTGGAGCTGCCTTTTCGCCTTCCCACGCTGCCCAGAGGCCCAGAGCAGCTGGGGTGGTGTGGAATGCCTGCGACCTGCCCCACTGCTGGCCTCTCGGTGCCTGTGTATGCAAATTAACCCACCATCTTTATTGGGTTAATTTGCATACTCACTCCTGATTGGCTGGTGGGCATCTTACTCTTTTATTAGTGTAGATCTTATTTTCATTGGGTACACAAGGACTTATAAATCTTTATATCCTCTTAAGGGTTTTTTCCTTGGAAACTGATAAGTGAAGAAAAGCAGGATGAATTGCTTTTTGTGTTGTTGTACGGTTGCCCACAACTAGCCTATTTGCCCATGAACATAGATCATAAAACTGGAAAATGTTACCATTATCTATCTAATCTCCTGTTTCATACATAGATGGAAATATGATATAACATGTGGGAGTCTTGCTAAAACCCAGGTGTCTTCACACAGTTTAGTGATCTGTCTCTTTCTCTATTTCACCCAAGATTAACTCTAAACCTAAGAAAATAATAACTGGGTATGCACTTCACTTCTACTGAAGAACAGGACAAGGTTCATAGTGATCCTACTTTATGCAATATACTAGAGACCCGGTGCACGAAATTCATGCACGGGGGGTGTGTCCCTCAGCCCAGCCTGCACCCTCTTCAATCTGGGACCCCTCAAGGGATGTCCGACTGCCCGTTTAGGTCTGATCCTACTGGGTTTGGGCCTAAACGGGCAGTCGGACATCCCTCTCACAATCCAGGACTGCTGGCTCCCAACTGCCTTCCTGCTTGCCCCTAACCGCTTCTGCCTGCCAGCCTGATCACCCCCTAACCACTCCCCTGCCAGCCTGATTGCCCCTAACTGCCCTCCCCTGCAGGCCTGGTCACCCCTAACTGCCCTCCTCTGCAGGTCTGGTCACCCCCAACTGCCCTCCCCTGCAGGCCTTGTCTCCCCCCAACTGCTTTCCCCTGCAGGCTTGGGTCCCCCCCAACTGCCCTTCTTTGCAGGCCCGGTCTCCCCCAACTTCCCTCCTCTGCTGGCCTGGTCACCCCTAACTGCCCTCCCCTGCAGGCTTGATCACCTCCAACTGCCCTCCCTTGTAGGCCTGGTCCCTCCCAACTGCCCTCCCCTGCTGGCCATCTTGTGGTGGCCATCTGTGTCCACATGGGGGCAGGATCTTTGACCACATAGGGGCAGCCATCTTGTGTGTTGGAGTGCTGGTCAATTTGAATATTACTCTTTTATTAGGTAGGATAGAGGCCTGGTGCATGGGTGGGGGCTGGCTGGTTTGCCCTGAAGGGTGTCCCGGATCAGGGTGGGGGTTCCCTTGGGGTGTGGGGTGGCCTGGGCGAGGGGCCTGTGGTGGTTTGCAGGCCAGCCACGGCCCCCAGCTACCCAAGTGGAGGTCCTGGTATCTGGGATTTATTTATCTTATATAATTGAAATTTTGTAGCCTTCAGCGGAGCCAAACCTCCTGCTCACTCTGTGGCTGCAGCCATTTTTTTTTGGATTTATTTATCTTCTGTAATTGAAACTTTGTAGCCTTGATTGGAGGCCTGGACCCGCCAGGGTGTGCAAAAAGCTTGGTTTCCTCCATTGCCGGGGAAACCCAAGCCTCCTGCTTGCTCCGTGGCCGCAGCCATCTTGGTTGGGTTAATTTGCATACTCACTCCTGATTGGCTGGTGGACGTGGTTTGTGGGTGTAGCAGAGTGATGGTTAATTTGCATATTACTCTTTTATTAGATAGGATAGAATAAAATGAAAATTATTTTCTTCCCTATTTTTACAGGTTATGCTTTTTTCCCCTAGGGAAATCTACTTCCTTCACTCATCATGCCATCCTTCAATCAGAGCATCTGCCACCCTGCAGTTTTCTTCCTTACAGGCATCCCTGGTTTTGAAACTTACCATGCCTGGATCTCCATCCCATTCTGTTGTCTCTATGCCATTGCAATCTCTGGGAATGGAATGATCTTGTTTGTCATCATCACTGAGTCAAGTCTTCATGAACCCATGTACTATTTCCTCTCTATGCTATCCTTCACGGACCTAGGATTGTGCCTTTCCACATTGGTCACCATACTGGGTATTTTCTGGTTTAATGCTCGAGAAATCAGCTTCAATGCCTGCATTGGCCAAATGTTCTTTATCCATGGTTTCACGTTCATGGAGTCCTCAGTACTCCTGGCGATGGCCTTTGACCGCTTCATTGCCATCTGTAACCCACTGAGATATGCCACAATCTTAACCAACTCAAGGATCATCAAAGTGGGCTTTGCAATAGTTATTAGGGGAACAACAGCTCTAGTGCCTTTACTTCTGCTCCTTAAGCGTCTGTCCTTCTGCCATAGTCATGTTCTGCACCATTCATATTGTTTCCACCCAGATGTGATGAAGCTTTCGTGCTCAGACACCAAGATCAACAGTGCATTTGGCCTGTCCATTGTTGTCTCTACTGCTGGCTTAGACTCCATCTTGATCCTCCTCTCCTATGTTCTGATAATCCACTCTGTGCTCAGCATTGCCTCCCCAGAGGAAAGGAAAAAGGCCTTTGGAACCTGTGTCTCACACATAAGTGCTGTTGCCATTTTCTACATCCCCATGATCAGCTTGTCACTGGTGCATAGATTTGGGAAGCACGCCCCTCCCCTTGTGCACACTCTCATTGCCAATGTTTACCTACTTATCCCTCCTGTAATGAATCCCATAATCTACAGTGTAAAGACCAAGCAAATTCGTAAGGCTGTGCTCAAAATATTTCTTCCTAAGCTAATTTAGGAAATTTTTATTTTTTTTAAATATATTTTATTGATTTTTTTACAGAGAGGAAGGGAGAGGGATAGAGAGCTAGAAACATCAATGAGAGAGAAACATCGACCAGCTGCCTCCTGCACACCCCTACTGGGGATATGCCTGCAACTAATGTACATGCCCTTGACAGGAATCAAACCTGGGACCTTTCAGTCCACAGACCGATGCTCTATCCACTGAGCCAAACCGGTTTTGGCAAAGATAATTTAGGAAATTTTTAGATTACCATATCTTTACAAAGTCTTCTCTAACTCATATTTTATCATCTACCAATATGAGTTACAACTGTACCTTGAAAAAGCATGTTTCTATATGCTTCCACTCTATTGTGATGAACTGGTAATTTACTAATCCCTTCACCTTCTTTCACCCAGCCACTCAACCCATCACCCCTCTGACAGCTGTCAGTCTGTTCTATGTATCAATGCCTCTGTTTCTACTTTGTTCATCAGTTTATTTTGTTCATTAAATTAGATTCCACATATTTTTTTCATTGGACTCCACAGATATTTAAATGGAGTTCTCCAATCTAACACTTCAGTACTTGGAACGTCCCTTTTAATAGCTGCCACTTTCCCTTCAGTATTCTCCTGTATAAAATTCCGGCAGTAGTTTCATCTAGCAATGTTATTTAACCATTTGTTCCATTTTTCATGAATTTTCCAAATTTATAGATAACTAATTATACTATTATCCAGTTATACTATTAATTTAATCTTTATTTCAACTCAAATTCTCCCCATTCTAGGGCGAGAGTACTTTGGGCAGGTGTGCTCTCTCCACTTGCCTTATAAACTTGAATTCATCTTCTTATTGTGATAGAATTCACACACAACACAATTTATCAATTGAATGTGCAAAATTTAATGGTTTTTATTATATTCACATAGTTGTGCAACTATTACCACAAAAAGTTTTAGAACATATTCATAATCATAAAAGAAAAACTGAGCAACTCCTTTCCTACCTGGTTCTATGTCTTACGATTGCTGTGTTACTGGCAAACCACTGGTGAGCAAACACATGGGATATTCATTAACACCATTTGTCTCTTACTTTTGCCCTATTAAAGCTTTGACTTGCAGCTATTCAGGGTCAAATTGCTATTGAATAAGAAGTGGAATTGAAATTCATCTCTAGGATTATCCTTTGGGGAATTAGAGTGAGCTAGACTGAAAAAAAATTGCCCTTCATACTCTGTCATTTGGGGCACAAAGGTTAGCAGGACCTAGTTATTTAGAGTTCTCTCCTAGGAATTTGTGTTCCTGCTGGGTAAATGTCTCTCACCAGGCAGCTTCTGAACTCTTCATTAAGGTTTTCTTTCTTAAATCTGATTGCTCTGTCTTCCTGAGAACTCCTCATGAATTCTTCGCAAAAGAGAACCTCTTTAGAGATGGTTTAAGAGGGCAAGATTAAGTAGGGACTGTTTCCCTTACCTTAGGACAGAAGGACTTCTTTTTTTTTTTTTTAAAGGTTTTTTTTTTTTCTTTAAAAGCCTATCTTCTCAAGACTATCAGCTCAAGTATCTTCTGGCAAGGATTTGCTGGAAAGGAAACCCTTATATATTGTAGTGGGATTATAAATTGGTCCAACTACTATAGAAAACAATAAGGAAAAATTGTGGTACATCTATACAATGGAATACTATGCTGCACTAAAAATGAAGGATTTCCTACCATTTGCAACAACATGGATAGAACTGGAGAGCATTATGCTAAGTGAAATAAGCCAGTCAGAGAAAGATAAATATCACATGATCTCACTCATCTATGGGAAATAATGAACAACATAAACTGATGAACAAAGATCCAGAGACAGGGAAGTATCTATCAGATTGTCAAACCTCAGAGGGAAAGTAGGGGAGGGTGGGGGTAAAGGGGAGAGATCAACCAAAGGACTTGTATGCATGCATATAAGCCTAACCAGTGGACACAGACAACAGGGGAGTGAGGGCATGAGTGTGGGGGGGGGGGGGAGGGTTGGGAAGGTAATGGGGGGTTGAGGACAAATATATAATATCTCAATCAATAAAGAAATTAAAAAGAAAAAAAGAAGGAGGTTCCTCAAAAAATTAAAAATAAATCCACTATATAATCCAGCAATTCCACCCAAAGGAAATGAAAACAGGATTTGAAAGAGATGTATACACTCCCACATTTATTGCAGCATTATTCACAATAACCAAGATATGAAGATGACCCAAATACCCATCAATGGTTGAATGGATAAAAAAATGTGGTACATATACACAATAGAATATTGTTCACCCATGAAAAAGGAATATATTCTCCCATTTGTGACAACATGAGTGGATCTTAAACACATTATGCTAAGTAAAGTAAGATAAATCACAGAGAGAAAGACAAGACTGTATGATATCACTTATATGTAGAATCTAAAAAAAACGAAACCTTTAAAAAACAGTGTGAAATGGTGATTACCAGGGAGTAGGGGTGGATAAGAGTGATTGTGTTTAAGGAAACAAACTTGTAATGAGTAGTAAAAAAGTCATAGAGATCTAATAACACAGTATAATGGATGCAGACAATAATATTATGCTATAATTATTAATGTAATAAATATTGGTACGTTAGGAATCATATTACAATATATAAATGTAGCAAAGCAACACACACTACATCTTAAATATACACAGTGTTACACATCAAATTTATTAAAAAACAAATGAGTAAGTAAATAAATAATAACTAAAGACTGCTACTTCCTGGGATGACTTTTCAAAGAGCACAGGATAGTGTTGAATAACTTTCCCTTCTACACCCAAGAATTTTTTTTTGCACGAGGTCAGTGTTTAGTGCATTGAAAAATTTTCTGAATACATCAGGGACTGTATAATATTCAGATAGTTTATGCAACCAACAGCTCAGAAATTGGTTAACTCAGTAGTATATATTCAAGAGATTCCTTTATTATGTTAACTTAAGAATAATTGCAATGTTTAAAAGTTTTTACAAATATAGAATACAGTCATGAGCACGTGTTCATTCATTTGACAATTTTTTAAAAATTAAGTTCTTTTAAAGTAAGGACTGGTAGAAAACATGGCATTTGGAGTCAGAAAGGAGAAAATTCAGTTCCTAAATCTGCTATTGACTCGTTGGGTGAATGTGAGAACATGATTCCTCTGAGCCTCAGTTTTCTAATCTTAGCCTTAGTTCTTCCACCTTAAAAAAGAACTGAGATCCAATGCATGTTGTGATAGTAATGGATATGAGACTTAGTCCTGGGAGCTGTCTATTTATATGTTCCTGGTGGTCTGGTTATAGAAAAGAATTCCCAGAGGGAGGAAAGAGGCATTTAAATGAATATATCTTTCCAAAAATAGTTATTTATATTGGCTCAGTAGTTTCAGTGCAAGAAACTCAGGGGTGGTTTAAGAGTCAGAATTTAAGAAAAGGGAACTCTCAGGTGACCTGTGGACTTTGGGTGATAATGATGTATCCATATAGGTTCATCAGTTGTAACAAATGTACCATCTAGTGGGGGATGGTGCTAATGGGGAAAGCTACGTATGTGTGGGGGCAAGGTGTATTTGGACATTCCTTGTATTTTCCTTTTAATTTTGCTGTGAACTTAAAACTGCTCTAAAAAATGAAGTCTTAAACAACAACAATAAAAATTAAGTAGGGGAATATTTACACATTTTCATTATGATTATTTCTATATCTAAAATTGATATTGCCTATTAATTTTAATGTACTTTAAAGTTTTTCAAGTTTTAAAAATAATTCTCTGAAGATTTTTTGCCAATCCCCCCCCCCCCAAAAAAAAAAATTTTTAAGCAGCATTCTCAGGCAATATGTGAAGATGCACACACACATACAAACACACACATATGGCAAAAGAAAGAGAATGGGATACTGTGAAAAGGAAAAGAAAAACATAAAAGGAAAGCTACCCTTGCTCCTAAGCTTTGCTAATAGAGATCCCTGCATTAGAATAGTTCTACTATTTCCCAGGAGTTTTCTGATTAAGAGATTTCAGGCAGCCTGGGTCATGGTGCTTATATATACCACACATCCCTGAAGAAAACACCTCCCCAGCTCTTGAGGCCCTTCCTGGCAAACAGGGCAGGAAAGACCACATCTTCATACTTTGTAAGTAAAACTGCTGCATTCAGGGAAAACATCAGACTTTACACATACTGGTTCCCTTTAAGAGTGGGAAAGATGTATTAACTGCCATGAGCTCTCATGATTGCCTAGAGAAAACTATAGAAAGCTTTTTCCTGAAATCTGTATTTGGAGACACTATAGTCTGATTGGGTTTCTTTGATCTGTGTACCATGTGTCTTGATGTTTGGAAAGTCCCCAGCCTGCCCTTGCAATTGTGAGTTTTCTGGTTAGTTGTGCCACATTTCAAAATCATCACCTAAGAACAGATGGCTTTACTGCCCCCATCATTTACCACCCACATCATTCTCATCCACATTTACCACTATTAAATGCCTACCATGTACTAGTTAGCAGGTTAAATGCTTTATAAATGCTATCTTATTTAATCCTTAAACATTAATGCTTTTGGTAAGCTTCCAATTCCACAGAACTAGATTCTAATGTGCTTATTTGGAGAACCACAGCTAATTGGTGGCAGAGCCAGCATTTGAATCTAGGTTTGCCAACCCTATAACCATAATAATGGCTTTCTATGTTCAGGGGAGAGAGACAACTCAAAGTATTCCTGCACAGAACCTGCAGCATGTTCCTACAGTGGGACTGAAATATTATCTTCATATAAGGAGAGGATAATGATAAAAAAATGGAAGGAGGCACATAAAAGTTTACCTTAAAATATTAAGGCATATTTGACTGTCAAAAAAAAATCAACACAGCCAGGCTGTTGTGGCTTGGTGGTTGAGTGTTGACCTATGAACCAGAAGGTTATGGTTCGATACCTGGTCAGGGCACATGCTCAGGTTGCCAGCTTGATCCCCAGTAGGTGGTGTGCAGAAGGCAGCCAATCGAAGATGATTCTCTCAATGATGTTTCTATCTCTCTCCCTCTTCCTTCTTCTCTGAAATAAATTAAAAATATATTAAAAAACAAAGAAAAACCAAATCAACACACACAGTACTCATTTTGTGAGAATAAAAGAGAGTTCAATGAGATTCTTCCAATAGTCACATGCATAATTTTAGGCTACATGACATGAATTAAATGATCAAAGCTGTTGTGTTGAAATCCTGATATATTTCTAGAGTTCTTGGTCAGTTCAAATTAATGTTGACTTGTTAAATGAACCAATGGAACAAATAATGAGTTTTGGGTTTAAATTGTATCAAAAAGTATCTATTATCTTCTCATACTGCACAATACAGTGCAAAGGTACTGGGAATAGATGATAAATAAGCAATTATCTACCTGACAGTACCTTATGTTAGTGGAAGAGGCATATTTTTAAAAAACTATGATCATACAATGGAACAACTACTATTCCAGATATATAAATAAAAAAGAATGGCTCCAGTGGAAGGAGCATTTCCTTCTGACTTGACATAGATAAGGTGATGCCACAAAAAGCTTCCAGAAGTAAACAAATTAATGTTGAATTGATAAGTGCACGAAAGGAGAAAATAATGAGTCTTTCGAATTTAGAATTTAGGCTCATTCAAAGAAGAGTGGGAAATTCGTGAATAAAGCAAATGACAGCATTGTGAAAGAACTTGCTACATTTGGTAGTTTGCTGAAGTAGGAAAATCCCAGGTTGACTATATGGGTTTGGGAAGAGGTTAGGTAGCAGTAATAGTAGGTTTTGGTGAGATTGGAAAGATCTTTGGCTGCTGTAGTAAAGAGGTAAAGAATTTTAACCTTTTGCTGAAGGCAGTGAAGAGCTCTGTATAAGGAGTGATGTGAAGATGTGCTTTTGAGATTATGTTCATGTCACTATGGAAAATTTGGAAACACTTGCAACTCAGGACAGGGAAATTACTTATGAGAATATTGTGGTAGTTCCTGCAAAAACTAATGAGAGTTTTATATAAGATGGAGGTGATGGAACTGGAGGATAAGGATGGTCAATCAAAGGCTATGTAAGATCTGAATCTATAGTAGTTTGGAGGTTGAATGACCTAGACAGTTGTGTAGGCAGAATTCTAAAAGGGCCCTCAAGGTTCCTGCCCCCTATGTCCTTGTCCAGTATAAAACCCACAACTTGAGTGTGAGTGAACCTATGAATGTGATGGGGTATCACGTCTGTGATTATGTTATATTGTATAGCAAAGGGAGTTTACAGATGTAAATAAGGTCCCTGATTATTTGACTTTGAATTAATAAAAAAGGAAATTATGCTGGATTAGACTGACCTAATCATTTGAGCCTTTAAAAGAGACAAGAGCCCTAACCGGTTTGGCTCAGTAGATAGAGCATCGGCCTGCGGACTCAAGGGTCCCAGGTTCGATTCTGGTCAAGGGCATGTACCTTGGTTGCGGGCACATCCCCAGTAAGGGGTGTGCAAGAGGCACCTGATTGATGCTTCTCTCTCATTGATGTTTCTAACTCTGTATCCCTCTCCCTTCCTCTCTGTAAAAAAATCAATAATAATAAAAAAAAAAGAGACAAGAAACAGCAGAGAGATTCCTCTACTGGATTAGAAGATGCAAATATCATGTTGTGACAGTTCTACATGTCTGGGAGCTAAGAGCTACCCCCAGCTCACAGCAGCAAGAAAACGGAGACCTCAGTCCTACACCACAAGGAGCTCAATGTGAGATCCTGAGCAGAGATCCTATTTATGTTGTGCTCAGATGTCTGATTTACTGAAATGTGAGATAATGGATGTGTCTTATTTTAAGTCATGCATTTGTGCTAGTTTTTATGCAGAAACAGAGAACTAATGCGACAGAGTATGTTTCAGTCTAAAAAGAAGCCAGATTTCAACTATATGTGTGAACCATTAAAGAGGGAAATGAGGATGAACAAATGTTCAATAAATTGTTGGTTAAAAGAAGGATATTCATGCTACAGGAAAGCAGGGTTAATAAGAGAGGGTTGTTAGTTTTTTTATTGTGTGTTTATGTTTGTTTTTTGTTTTACATTGTGTTTAAGGTGAAAATAAAGTTGGCATGTTTACAAACTATGCTAATGTGAGATTGGAAAGGGAATATAAATCAAAGAAAAAATAAACAAATGATGGAGTTACTTCCCGGAGTAGAAAGAGATCCTATATTCATTCTTTCTTTAGTGTTTAAATAATTCCCACATTCCTTACTATCTTAAAGATAATTCCATATTGGATCCCTGTTACCTTTAAACACGACCTTTTAACACGTATCTCACACTATAGTGGCATTCTAGAATACCGAAATCCACATATCTTGGACATGCTTAGAATATCTTCATGGTGATTTTTACCTATCATCTCCTGCACAAGTTATCTTCATGTCCTCAAGAAAGCCTTTCTTGACCTTTCCTTATACAACGTTTTCATATATACAAACTGCAGAATCTTAATCTGAGTATTTTGTATTTTAAACACAAACCCTTTAGTGTGTATATCATACTGCATTTTACTTTTTTGTTTACACATTTGTTTTCTTCACTATCCTACCCTTTGACTGATATCCTTGAGGACAGGTGCCATGTCTAATTTGCTTCTATATCCCTATTGTATGGATTATAACATGTACCCAGTAATTTAATGTTAAACTAAACATATTCCAAAAGTGATTGAGAAGCCGGGTGGTAGTGTTGTCTTTGAAAAGGAGCATAGAGTTCTTCTCATTAAGGAAGGGATTAAGAAAGGTTGAGAAAATCATAGATGTGGAGGAATAAGGGAACACATAAAGAAAATATTAATCAGGGACACTAAGTCAGACAGATAACATATATTTTCTCTCTGCTATCAGATGATAAGACATGTGGATAAGTATAAGGGACATGCAAATAAAAGTGGAAAATGAAGTGAAAGAAATTATTGTATAATGTTAACTTTAATTTTTAAAAGTGACAATACCTAATATTTGGTGATTTTTTACATTATAGTGAGATAGCGAAGTTTTTCACATATATTAACTAATTTAATCATCACAATAATTCTATGCAGTATATATATCAGTATATATATTAACATTACTTTAGAGATAGAGAATTCCAGACACACACTGTTTAGTAACACATCCTGTAGGTTGTTCAGTTGATATATATATATCAGTCCATGCTTGAACCCATCAGTTTAGAATATGTAATCCTAAAAAATTAATTTGGGATGCCAATTAAACATTCATAACATCAAAATATCCGTAATACTGACCTTTGAGACTCTCTATACTCATAGTCCTGATTGTCATTGTCTTGATTGTTTATACTTGTTATGTGGTATGAAAGTTAATTAGGTGCAGTTCAAAGTTATGGGGTTGCAAATAGGATGTATGTTCATACAAGATATTATCACAACTACTAACAGATAGTAGGGGCTCAACAAATGTTAGCTCTTCATTATGATTAGATATAATCAACCTGATTGACAGAAAGTACTCAGGTGATAAAGATAAGATTTCTTTTTGGGTCACTGGAAGTTAACTTACTTTATTGACTAAATTGAATCACTGCATATACTGTTTGCTGTTCATCTAAAATTTTGTATAACTCTATAGACATATTTCAACAAATATTTATTGACTGCCAAACAAGTGAAATCAAGAAGTGAATGGGTAAACCTCCCTGAACAGACGTGTGAATTTAAATAAATTAGGCCACTGTTAGATTTGTTTGTTACAAAGTCTGTATCCTCACATAATTGTTCATTTCCTATTTTATGCTCCTTGATTAGATGTAGTCTTAGTTTTTCTTTTTTAACCAATCTTTATGAGCTTTTTATATAATATAGAGATTGTCTTTCATAAATGTTTATCTGGTGAAATAATTAATTTCAAGTTGACTGCATTTTAGAGAAATATGATATATCATTGCAGGATACCCCGATTAAGATTCTGCAGTTTGAGTTCAACATGTCAATGTTCCAGAATACCACATCCTCTTCCATCATTTTCCTGCTAACTGGTGTTCCTGGGCTGGAAGCCTTCCACATCTGGATCTCCATTCCCTTCTGCTTTCTCTATATAACAGCCCTCTCGGGAAACAGCCTGATTCTCTTTGCCATTGTCACTCAGCCCAGTCTCCACGAACCCATGTATTATTTCCTCTTCATGCTGTCCACCACTGACCTCGGCTTGTCCATATCCACCCTAGTCACCATGTTGGGTATATTCTGGTTCAATGCCCGGAAGATCAGCTTTAATGCCTGCTTGTCACAGATGTTTTTCATTCAACTTTGCACTGTCATGGAATCCTCAGTGCTGTTGGCCATGGCTTTTGATCGTTTTGTGGCCATTTCTAAACCTCTTAGATATGCCTCTATCTTAACTGATCTTAAAATAGCACAGATTGGAGTAGCAATCATCACCAGAGGGACACTAATACAGATTCCTTTGGTGTTGCTTCTGAAAAGACTATCTTACTGTCGCAACCACGTGCTCCACCACTCCTATTGTTTCCACCCAGATGTGATGAAGCTCTCATGCACAGACACCAGGATTAATAGTGCAGTTGGATTGACTGCCCTGATCACCACTGCTGGAGTAGACTCAATCTTGATCATCCTTTCTTATGTTTTGATCATTAAGACGGTCCTTAGCATTGCATCCTCAAAAGAAAGGAAGAAAGCCTTCAACACATGTATCTCCCATATTGGGGCTGTTGCTGCATTTTATATCCCATTGATCAGTTTGTCCTTTGTTCACAGATTTGGGAAACATGCCCCACCATATGTACATACTATGATTGCCAATGCCTATCTGCTGATCCCCCCTGTAATGAATCCCATTATTTACAGTGTGAAGACCAAACAGATACGCAGGGCTGTGCTGAAAATTCTCTATCCCAGTGCAGCAAAGAACTAGATGGATTTTTTAAATTTTCTATTTCTGGTCATTAAATAGATGAGTAAAATGCCACTTACAGGAGTTAAAATGTTGAGTCTTATGCTTGGATAAAATCATCCCAAAAGATCACTTTAACTTTAAATAAGAAGGCTGGGGGTTACAGAAATAAATTTAAGGTCAAAATTCTCTATCACTATTTTCCCCCCCCAGATAGGCATGTTTCTCTGTGATCTAAAATATGGCACAAATAGAGGTAAGTTAGGGTGAGAGGAAGAGAAGTGAAATGACTTGAGATTTCACTAGAGTCCTCTAATCCAACACTCAGAATTTAGAGCATCTCTTCAAGTAGCCCCTCTTCCCCTTCAATATTCTCCTGAACTTATTTTGGGCTTTCAGTTTCAATGTTATTTTATCTTTGTTCTACATTTCACAGATTCCCCAAATTTATAGATTGCTGATTATATTTTTATTTATATTCTGGTGTTACTACTAATTTATCTTTTTCCCCAAACATATTTTTTTCTTTTTTTAAAGGTAAGAGTAATTTGGGCATATGTACTCTCCCCACCTTCCTTATGTAATGTCCAGTAATTTTTGTGTTTTTAATGTGATAGTTTTATTATAATTTAATTTACAGATAGTACAATTTACCCATTGAATATGTAAAAGTTTAACATTTTTACTATTTACAGAGTTGTGCAACTGTTTTAAATTTTAGATTATTTAAAAAGATTTTTATTGATTTCAGAGAGAAGGGAGAGAGAGAGAGAGAGAGAGATAAAAACGTTAATGATAAGAGAGATGATTGATGGCTGCCTCCTGCATGGCCCGAGGATTAAGCCTGCAACCATGGCATGTGTCCGGACTGGGAAGCAAACAGATTCATGGTTCATGGGTCACACTCAACCACTGAGCGACATCAGCCAGCTAGATCACTTTCATAATCCACAAATGGAGCTCTGTACCCATGAGCTGTCATATCTCATTACCTTCCATCACACTCAGCCCCAGACATTACTAATCTACTTTCTGTCTCCATAAATTTGCCTATTTTGGACATCTTATAAAAATATGTGATGTTTTGATACTAGCTTTTTAAATTAGCATAATATTTTCAAAGGGTCATTCATTTAATGGTGTTATTTTTTTCATTGGCAAATAGTATTCCATTGTATGAATCTATCATGTAGTATATAGCTATTTTTTAGTTAATGAACATTTGGGTAGCAGAACCATTTGCTAAAAATACTATTTTTTCCTCATTGAAGTGTCTTGGCACCTGTGTCAAAACTCAACAAGATCCCAGTCACGGTGGCTCAGTGGTTGAGCATCAACCTATGAACCAGGAGGTCACAGTTCAATTCCCATTCAGGGCACATGCCCAGTTTGGGGGCTCGATCCCCTGTATGGGGCATGTAGGAGACAGCCAATAAATTATTCTTTCTCCTCACTGATGTCTCTCTCTCTCTCTCTCTCTCTCTCTCTCTCTCTCTCTCTCTCTCTCTTTCCCTTCCTCTCTGAAATTAAAAAAATTAAAAAAAAACTAACAAGAAATGTGAAAGTTTATTTTTGTATTCGCAATTCTATTCCATTGATCTTTATATCTATCCTGTTCAGAACCACATTGTCTGGATGACTATAGCTTTGTAGTAAAATTTGAAATTGTTAAGTGTGAATTCTCCGACTTTGCTCTTCGGCTCCCCATTCCACCCCCCAAGATGATTTTGGCTATTCTAGGTTGTGGGGAAGCATGGGATTTGGTTGGAAAGTCTGTAAGGAGGATTCTCCGAAAGGACGGGGGCCTTGACTTTTCCAAATAAGTCTGAGCCCTTGGGTGTTTTACTGGAATCTCTATGTTTAGTCTTTAGACACAACCTTGTTTAAAAAACACTACAGATGCATGTGTTTTCTCAAGGATACTTTACCCTGCTGATAGTATCTAGAGGTTAATTTTAGTTCAAGCTGTTGCTACAATAAAAGCCTAAGGAGGCAGGTGAATGGGGCTGTCTGGTTTCTTTAGCCAGGCAGTCCTTTAGCCCTCTCTTTCATAGAAACGTGTGTCAGGGTAATCATTCCATCTTTCAGGGTCTGCTGGTCAGTCCTAGCACTAGGTGTCTTAATATTCAATACGTATTTTGGGACCAGCTGTAAATTTATGCAAAGAAACAAACTTTTGGTTTTATTGATTGTATTTATTGTTTTTTTTTCAATTCTCTATTTCATTAATTTCCACCAATACAATTATTATTATTATTTTCATTTTTCTTGACTTTAGTATTCCCCCTCCCCTAAGAATCTTAAAGTGGAGGTTTAGGTAATTGATTTTAGATATTTCTTTATTCAATATAGGCATTTAAGGCTATATATTTTCCTATAAGCACTCTTTCATTTCACCTCACACTTTCATTCATCTCAAAATTTTTTCTGATTTCCTCTATGATTTCTTTTTTGGACTATTGATTATGAATGTATTGTTTAATTTTCAAATATTTGTGAATTTCCAAATTTTTGTTATTAATTTATAATTTAATTTTATCATGGCTCACTTCTTTTGAGTAATGAGCAAGTTTCTCTTATTGGTTTTAACGTAGTTCTTGAGATAATAGGCAAAGTATCCTTAAGGAATTTTGTTACTGTTTGAAATACAGTTGATAAATTTTGCTTTAAATTTTATATTTCCCATACCTATGGATATGACTGTATAAAAAGGTGGGATAAATATCAAACTTATGAAGTGATTTGCTATGGAGAAATTAGAAAGATTGGACTTGAGGGAATATATCAAGGAGGACTTTGGTCTTTTCTATAAAATCTCTTATTAATGAGAACATATTTATTATTTCTAATATAATTAAAATTTAATTTGAAAGCCTTTTTTTCTGAGTGTTTTTATGAAAAAATAGAAGGAGGAAAAGAGACAAGATTGGAGACCAAGAAACGTATAAGAAAACTGTGACTTAGTTGAAAGATTTTAGTGTCCTAGACTACGTCTAAAAATGGAGAGGAAGATATATTTTGTTGTTATAATAGAAAGAAAATACAGATTTATTGGATGCAGGAGCAAAGAGTGAGTAAGCATTAGTTTTTATCTTTGGCACCTGAAAAAAAATTAAAATTACATAATAGTTCTGAAAAACATTTATTCATGAAAAAATGAGTTGAATTATTCTTAATCAAATTGGGCTTTATGCAAACAGGGATAAGTTCCTGAGATTGAGATCTCAGGCCCCAAAATTGGCCTTTGCCTATATGGTCAGAGCTATGATCAATTGCTAGATAATATAGACAGAAAAGCTGAAATAGGTTATAAGAAAAATTTCTTATTTTTCACATGCCAAACATTGAATTGAATGACTTATCACTAAAATTATTCAGATGGCTGGCTATTTGATAGTCTCTTATGTTCAGTTCAATTTAACAACTATCATTGACTATCTGCTATGTGGAAGATATACTTTTAGGTATTGTAGCAGCATCAGAGAAAATACAGATAATTTCTAATTTAGGGAATTTACAGCTTTATGGAAATAATACCAGAACTACTACTAGTATGTATATACAACATATAGTCAAAAACACAGAAAGGGAAAAAAAATAGATACAGAGAAATCACCATAACAGGCAAATTATGAGAAGGAAAGATCAGATATAATTGAAGCAGTAATGAAAATTTAATGAAGAAGATATTTAAAGATGAGCCTTGGCACGTGTAGTATTTCAAGGTGAAGGAGTGGGTGTCAAGGTTGATGTCAAGAGGAAAGCCCACTATTAGGAAAGCTGCATGACAAAGCAGTTAGCAGACTGGTTTTCTTAGACTGCAGAGTGTGTGAAAAAAGAAAGAGGTAGATAAACTTTAAAGGGACGTTGAACCTAAATTATGGAGGACTTTATCACAGACAAGAGTTAATGCTTTATTTAGTTGTTGGATGAGAAATAAACATGGAAGAGATGCTTATTGGTTTGTTTTTAAATTTTATTTGAGCTGGACATTTGGAAAGTTAATTCAAAATGAATGACAGGTAGTTTTTGGCAGAAACAGTGTACAGATGGGCGGTCAGTTAGTCATTTATGGGAATAGGGTAACTGAGAGGTAGTGAGAATCTGAGTTAGTATTTTGGTCCAGAAAATGATTACCTTAAGTAGGATTAGCTACATTGTAGATATGTTTAATTTGGATAATTTCTAGTTCCATACAACTCTAAAGTTGCATAGGTTTATAACTCTGATTTGTGATAAATTTTCATTGACTTTGAGATGGGTTTTTAAGGGAGCAATGACTGTTAAATATGAGTTCTCTTGGAACAGAGAAGTTTGAGCATAGCTTTTTGAATCTGCTTTGTTTTCACACTATAGATGATGGGATTCATCACAGGGGGAATAAGCAAGTATAAATTAGCAATGAGTGTGGGCACAAAGGGTGGAGCACGTTTTCCAAATCTGTGAACAAAAGACAGGCTGATCAAAGGGATGTAGAATATGGCCACAGCAGTGATATGAGAAATGCAGGTGCTGAAGGCCTTTTTCCTCTCCTCTGGGGATGCAATGTTGAGAACTGAGCGAATGATCAAGACATAGGAAAGCAGGATAAAGATAGAGTCCACTCCAGCAGTAGAGATAATTGCAAATAGTCCAAATGCACTATTGATCTTTGTATCTGAACACGAGAGCTTCATCACATCAGGGTGGAAGCAGTAGGAGTGATGGAGCACGTGGCTGTGGCAGAATGATAGACGCTTAAGAAGTAGGACTAGTGGTGTCAGAATGACAGTCCCCCTGGTAATGACCGCCATGCCAATCTGTGCAATCCTTGCATGAGTTAGAATGGTAGCATATCTCAAGGGGTTAGAAATGGCCACAAAACGATCAAAGGCCATAGCCAGGAGCACTGAGGATTCCATGAAGGTGAAGAGGTGAATGAAGAACATCTGTGATAAGCAAGCATTCAAGCTGATTTCTCGTGCATTGACCCAGAATATTCCCAGTACTGTTACCAGTGTAGAGATGCATAAGCCAATGTCAGTGGTGGACAACATGGAGAGGAAATAGTACATAGGCTCATGGAGGCTTGGCTCAGTGAGGACTACAAACAGGATCAAGGTATTCCCAGAGAGGGCAGTTAAATAGAGGCAGCAGAAGGGGATGGAGATCCAGGCATGGGCCCATTCAAGTCCAGGGACTCCAGTCAAGAGGAACGTAGGGAGAGTAGAGTTATGGTAGAATGACATTATGGTCTGAAGAGGCAAAATTCTCTTATAAGATCTTGACTTTCTAAATTTAGAATTTCAAAATTATTTTTAGTTGATATACATTTAGTTCACAGAACTTTAGAGTACAGCTCAATGAAGTTTGACATCTGTATACACTCCTGGAATACCTTCCAAGATCAACTGATAAAATATTACTACCAGCCCTAACCAGTTTGCCTCAGTGGATAGAGTGTCAGCCTGTGGACTGAAAGGTCCCAGGTTTGATTCTGGTCAAGGGCAAGTACCTTGGTTGTGGGCACATCTCCAGTGGGAAATATGCAGGAGGCAGCTGATTGATGTTTCTCTCTCATATAAGTTTCTAACTATCTATCCCTCTCCCTTCTTCTCTGTAAAAAATCAATAAAATATATTAAAAGATATTACCACCAACCCAGGAGACTTCCTAACACCTCATCCTCAACAATGTCCTTTTCTATAGTAACCATTCTTCTGACTTCTATTAGCATAAATACTTTTCTCTGTTCTTCATCTTGATATATATATATATTATTTGTATCTTGCTTCTTTCACTTAATATTTTATCTGTGAGATTCATCACTGAAATAAGATATTTAATTAAGTTCAATTTACTTAGCTACATTTATTTGGTACTTACCACTTAATATCTTGTACTCTTATCAATATTTTATTTTATTTTTATACTTCAACTAGATTATAAGTTTGTACTTATTAATATGGTCTCATGAGAAGAAGGGGTTATTTTTAGCTAATTGCTTAGTAGAATTTTATGCTTTTCATAGATATTGAATATGTTCTTGCTAATTTACTTACATTTTATTTGCTTTTCCTGGAATATTCTATTTAACCAGGAGTATGACTTGGTCTAAACAAATAATTCACTAATTTTGTCTTGGAATTTTAGAACAATTAAACTCAGATTTGAAGTGAAAATTCATTTTAACTTAGCAGGGAGCCATCTCTTCTCAGAGACTACATACATAAGAATTCACTTCCAATAGAATTACAATAATTTAGTACCTTTTTGGAAACAAATACAACCCTGGGACAGAATTAAAAGTACAGGGAGAGGCCTACATAAACATTTAGTGAAATATAAAGGAAGCTTCATAAACCAGTAGTAATACAGTAAGTTATTGAATAAATAAAGTTGGGTAAATTCCATTTGGAAAAATATAATAAAGCATACACCACAATATATATTTAAATTATTTCCTGATGGTTAAATATTTACTCATGTATAAACCACATGCAACTTAAATTAAAATCAGGTAAACTGTGGCTGGGTAGCTCAGTTGGTGAAGCATTGTCCCTACACCTAAAGGTTTGATTCCAGTCAGGGCACATACCTAGGTTTTGGATTTGATTCCCACTTTCGTTCATATGGGAGGCAAGCAATCAATGTTTCTCTCTCACATTGATGTTTGTTTCTCTCTCTCCCTTTCTCCCTCTCTAAAATCAGTGAAGACATATTCCTCAGGTGAAAATTTTTTAAAAACCAGGGAAATATTTATATAATCCTTGAGTGAGAAAGAATTTTCTAATGATAACATGAAAGATATAAACCATAGAGGTACAGATTGATATATTTGATTTGATAAAATACAAAGAATTATTTTATTGTTTAAAAAAACCTTTAATTCCACAGAATTAAAAGAATAATTATGAACTGGGAGACACAATTAAAGCACATACAACACTCAGTTGAATAAATTGCTTACTGTAAAACAGGAAAAAAAAAAATAAATAAGTAAAATACATTAAAAATGGAATTCCCCAAAGAAGAACTGCTAGTAATACAGGAAGAATATTTGATTTTACCATCAGCCAAAGGAATATTAATTAAAACAATTGTTTTTAATCAATTAAATAACAAAGATTAGTAAGGATTGTTGATTTAAAAGAAAACTGCACTCTTACATGGTGGAGAGTAATTAGGTAAAAGGTTCATTTACCATTATTTATTCAAATACAAAAGACTTGTTTTCCTTTATTTATTTATTTATTTTTTAAAATATATTTTATTGATTTTTTACAGAGAGGAAGAGAGAGGGATAGAGAGTTAGAAACATTGATGAGAGAGAAACATCGATCAGCTGCCTCCTGCACACCCCCTACTGGGGATGCTCCCGCAACCAAGGTACATGCCCTTGACCGGAATCGAACCTGGGACCCTTGAGTCCGCTGGCTGACGCTCTATCCACTGAGCCAAACCGGTTTCGGCAGACTTGCTTTCTTTTAAATTAACAATTTAATTTCTCAGAAATTACAAATAGTGATAATAACAGCCACTGCTGCTAGTGTGCATATGATGTGTGTGTATAAATATATATATTTCCTTCAATAATTTCTTATTTCAATAATTAGGTCAATTTTATATACTTAACCCTTAAAATAACCTTTTATTTTCAAGGTAATAGATAATTATAGACAGATTAATATAGTACATATGAGATATTGTGATAAATTCCTTAAATTTGAAATTGACCTTATTTCTTATTGTACTAAAAAAAAGCCTAGAGCAAATTGCTATATCCTATGGTTATTAGAGATAAATAACATTTATGTTTTCAACTTATTAGTTCCTTTGACAATAAGCACAGTTTTTGCTATAATTAGCTAAACAGATGAAAACAAAACATTTATATGGGATTTGAAATTTCTTTTCTTTAATTTTAATTACAGCTTACATTCAATATTTTTGTATTAGTTTCTGTTGTACAACATAGTGGTTAGATCATCAGATACTTTACAAAGTGGTCCTCCCAATATTTCCAGTACCCACCTGATACCATACATAGTTATTATATTATTAACTATATTCCCTATGCTGTACTTTACATTTCCAGGGCTATTTTGTGACTAACAAATTGTAGTTTTTTTGGCATTTGGAATTTCTTAATAGGTATCAGGCTCATGGAAGTGAACAAAACAGTGGAGAGTAAGTATAATCAGAAGCAAGGAGGGTTTGGAGGTTAGAGACCAGGGATAAGAGGGGAGGGAGGGTCTTACCTTTCAAGCTGTGGAAAATTAGAAGGAATAAAAATATAGATGTTGAAAGAGCAATGCCAGACAACAAGGTGAATTATTGTCATTAACTTCCAAAAAATTTTTTCTCTTGTTTACCCAAGCTAAATTATTCATAATGCAGCTTAAAGTCACCAGACACATCTTATTCTAGACACAAACAAGTACCATTTCTGATCTGAGAGCAGCTACTTGCCTTGGCCTTTAGACTTCTCTTACCCTTATTTAGAGTGAGTTAAACGAAGGTCACCCATTTGCCACTATGAAGGGAAAATTTTTATAAGGGACCATGATGATGTTGCCATTTACCTAATTGAAATAAAAATACCTTTGGGATTTATGCATCATTCTGTTGTGCTTCACCTGTCTGCCCCCCTGGGTGAGTTAGTTGGCACTAGGAAATGTGGGTGCTCAGATAAGTTGGTGGGGGGGCAAACAAAGAAAAAACCATAATGACATTGTGACTCTATGTTTACATGTTTTAATTAAAAATAAAACGGAATCATTATTTTAAACATGGATACACAACGTTCAAGAAGAAGTCCCAGAATCTAGTTCCGAATTTTATTCTACTATGTGTCTCTTGTAAATAATCTATTAAATAGGTTTTTTTTTGTGTGTGTGTGTGTGTACAACTATGTGGAATGGCAGATGCTTTGAAAGTATCTCTAGGTAGTAGCATAATTTCAGGTATCTAGTACATATGCATTAATGTTTGTTAACATGAGCAAATGGATATTAACAATCAGAAACAAGCAGTAAAATAGAAATGAAAAGTCAAGGGGCTTCATGGGGGTTCCCTTTTTAATAGAAGAAGGAAAATCAGACAGGATGGGAGGTCAAGTAGAAGCAACTTCCAGGTTGGTTCTCAAGGATTACATTAATTAACATCTGTATAGTGATTAATGTTTGCCAAGTAATTTCAGGTACATTATCTTCTTTAGTCTTGGCTGTTGAGGCTAAAGCAAACATGTTTTATTTACCTGCCATTTATTCATGAACACAGTGCTTAACACAAAGTCAGTGGTTAATTGAGTTAATTTATTCCTTACACTTGAAGATCTATTTCATGCTTTAGAAAAGAGAATTGTATAGACCAGCAAAACAGAAGTCATTTTATTCAACTTTATTTGGTTGATGGTTAGGTTAACTATTTAATAAAGTTGGTTACATATACAAGTCATAAAAATAATTTTAACCTACACTGAACATTTTCTTTCAACCTAAAATTTATATATGTGATTTATTTGTAATCATTTGATGTAGAGTTAGGGCCTTTTAATGTAGTTCTGTAAATTTGAATTCCATATTATCCTCCTTTCATAAACCATATTTTAATATACTGTATAAATTTCCATTACAATAATTATGATTGAGAAAAAAAAACAAGTAGCCTACAGTTCACTTACTGGGGGCATTGAGGACACAGAGAATGAGCTATGAGTATTAAACTAGCTACTAACACATCAGTCAGTATTACAGGGGGGAATAAATATTGCTGGTGAGTGTAGAAAGCTTATTTTGTAGAACTTGCATAGAAATCTTATCTTAACTACTTTATTGCAGTATGATTGACATATAAAAACTGTGTATATAGTGTACACAACTTGATAAGTTTGGGGATAAGTGTACAACCATGTAACCATCAAGGCCATAAACATATCTATCACCTCTCAGTTTCCTCCTACCCCTCTATTATTATATTTATTATTATCCTATATAATAAAAGCCTAATATGCTGAGTGTCCAGTCGTCCGGTCGGCTGTTCAACCAAAGTGTAATATAATAATGATATGCTAAGGTTGCTCAACTGCTCGCTATGACATGCACTGACCTCTAGAGGGCAGATGCTCCAACTAGTAGGTTAGCTTGCTGCTGGGGTCTGGCCAATCGGGACTGAGCGAGATGGGCCGGACATGTCCTGGAGCCCTCCCAAGATCCCTCCCCAGCTGGCCAACCTCCTGCATTCCTCCCTGGCCCTGATCGTGCACCATTGGGGTTCCCTCGGCCTGGCCTGTGCCCTCTTGCAATCTGGGACCCCTCGGGGGATGTCGGAGAGCCAGTTTTGGCCCAATCCTGCAGGCCAGGCCGAGGGACCCCACTGGTGCACGAATTCATGCACCGGGCCTCTAGTATTATTATGTTGTGGTAAGAACCACTCTCTTATCAAATTTAAGTATATACTATAGTATTGTTAACTATAGGCCAACAGATACATGCAAAGGTGTTCACTATCAGAGAAATGGAGATCAAAATCACAATATCACCTCACACTTGCTTAAACTGCCTATTATTAAAAAGAAAAGGTAACAAATGTTGCTGAGCATGTGGAGATTAGGGAATTCTGGTATACTGTTGGTGAGAATTTAAATTGGTACAGCCATTACAATAAATAGTATGAAGGTTTCTTGAAAATTAAAAATAGAATTACCATACCATGTGATCCAGTATTTCACCTCTGGGTATTTATCCAAAGAAACTGAAATCAGGATCTCTAAGAGATATCTGCATCCCTAGGTTTACTGCAAATATACTTATAATTTTGTTATACATTTTTACTTAAGTGGAACAAGAGAGGGGAGAAGAGACTCATCAAAGATGGCAGCATATAGTTTAAGCATTTCCATCGTTGAGAGGTGCATAGTAGAGTTCTAAGAATCCTCCATTATACAACCAGAAAACCAGAAAACTGCTCTGCCAACTGTGTGGCTCAAAGAAAAGACACTACAGCTAAGGGCATAAGTTTCTGTATCTGAAAAATAGAATGATGAACTAGATAATTTCTTAAAATTTTAAGGAAAATGCTGGGCTGGTGTAGCTCAGAGGTTGAGCATCGACCTATGAACCAGGAGGTCACGGTTCCATTACTGGTTGGTCAGGGCATATGCCTGGGTTGCCAGCTGGCTCAGTCCCCAGTGTGAGGTGTGCAGGAGGCAGGTGATCAAGGATTCTCTTTCATCTCTCTCTCTCTCTCTCTCTCTCTCTCTCTCTCTCTCTCTTTCTTCCTCTCTAAAAGGAAAATACAGAGGATTAAGATTTAGTGTTTTCTTGGCTGATGGAATTTGTTTATAATTTGGACAGCATGAGAAGGTTATTTTAAGCAATGTTGTGATTCCATTATAAGATTAACCTGACAATTGCATAGAAAATAAATTGCAATGAGGAGAGCCTGCAGTAGGGCCCCTGGTAAGGATGTGCTGATAGCAAAGAGAGATTCTAAAGCAGTGGTTCTCAACCTTTCTAATGCTGTGACCTTTTAATACAGTTCCCCATGTTGTGGTGATCCCCAACCATAAAATCTTTTTCGTTGCTACTTCATAACTGTAATTTTGCTACTGTTAATGAATCGTAATGTAAATATCTGTGTTTTCTGATGGTCTTAGGCGACCCTGCTAGCGGTTCTCAATTTTATGGTTGGGGGTCACCACAACATGAGGAACTGTATTAAAAGGTCGCGGCATTAGAAAGGTTGAGACCCACTGTTCTAAAGGCACAGAATTGTGGAGTTGGAAATGAGAAAGTTTAGTAAAGTGCAGCATCAAAGAAGTGATACGTAGTTTATATGGTAATAGTTCTGATGTTAAAGATAGAGAGAAAGGCCAAAGGTGACATCAATAAATTAGACTTGGTTGACTGAAAAGAGGGTGGCGTTACAAAGGGAGATAAAAATTTTTAGTTTGGATCGCCTAGACATTTAAACAGAAAGACATGTTGCTGGGTGTCAGAGGAGCATTTGGTCAAGCTTTTTTAATGAAGGATATCTTTTAATCACCTACATCTTTTATTGTCAGAAATAATTTCACTCATATACAGACGAATTCGATTTTTTTATAAATGAAACAAAATAAATTTGGTTTTGAACCTGCTGACTTTGAGGTACTGATGGGGCATGTGGATTATTTTGATAGGAAGACACAGTTAGAAATGCTTCGTGAGAGTACATGTCCTTTGAGAGCATGTTTTATTTATTTTTACAGAGCAGGTGTTGGCAAATATTCATTGAATGAATAAATAATGAAAAATAAATGTATAACTTTATAAAATTAGGTTTGAATAATGGGTTTCTTTTCTGACTAACACAAAATAGGGCAATGAATATAGAAACATAGATTTAAGTTACCATAGATATTATGCAATTATTTTTGTATATTTTGTTTAATTCTCATAAATTGCCTCAGATTGAGAATTATTAGGTTTTTAAACTTTTAATGATATATAGCACTATTTGTTCTTAGTAGCAAAGTATTAGTATTAAATTAAATTTATAAAACAGTAATTGTCAGAATAAGTAATTATTTAATATAAAAAACAGGAAATTTTTATGAAGAATCTAAATTATACATGAGGGACAGTTTATCATTTCTATGCCTAACAGAGTAAGAATTTTAAATCTTGATTACTTTTTAATCTTTGCTTCAAAATTATCTGAATTTATCTCTGCAAGCCTGCAGGAAAGATAGGACATGTTAACAATGTCTTTACACTTTGCAATTTCATATGACTGTTCTGTTATTCATCTAATCACTGATTTTGTAATCCTCGGTATTTTTGCCTTGAGCTGTTTTGCTAAAAGGGAAACTTAAAGTTGAAAATATTCTTCTGTTTAGTCATTTATTTAATCCCCAGGATCATGACTATTGACTTGAAGACATTTGTCACTAATCACATGTTCTTAATGCACTCTATTGGTGAATAATGAGTGGGTATTAGAATGGTGTTGGATGGGTCTATGGCAAAATTATTTCCCCTTTCTTTTCTTTAAAAACATTTTTAAAATTTTCAATTACAGTCAACATTCAATATTACATTAGTTTCAGGTATACAGTGTAGCAGTTAGACATAAGCCACAAGCTTAAAGGGGCGGCCCAGTGCACCACCCCTGCACACGTGAACCTGATTGATCAATACTGGAGGCTTAGACACCAGATCCAAGCAGGGCCAATCAGATGCTCTCTCATGAGAATTTTTAACACTATATTTCAAGATAGTTTCTGAGTTACAGAAAAGCTGCAAAAGGAATACTCATGTATCCTTCACCCTGCTACTTTATTTCCTGAGCATCGGAAACTTCAAGGAAGATGCATGAGACGGGAAATGACATACTCTTAAACTTCTCCTGAGCAGCCTAGTTGCTCTGGCTTCTCTGTCTCAAGAATCAGTTGTTTGGCTTCTGTTTGTATTGCCCTAAATATTTTTCTTTTAATTTGAGATGAGGAGGTTATTAAAATGAGCCCTTCACACCTTAGACTAATGGAGAAAAACAGTCTTAGTGACTGAGCTCTTAAATCCATGATCACATTCGAAGATGGCCACATTTCCCATGAGCTTCTCCAGACAGAGAAGCCTACTCTACTGAGTGTGGCAGGGAAACTCAGGCAGGTCCATTCCCGGAGGGCACAGGACTTGTCTGACCGGTGACTTTGACTTGAGGATACCCAACGGCTTTTACTAACCTGTTAAGAATTACGCTACAGAGTAAGATACTTTCTACCAAAACTGTTTTTTGCCGTCTTTCCTTAACACAAAGTTTACATCAAGGTATGATAGTTCTTCCAGTCTCCTTCTTTTTGCCCATTTGTCTTTTTTTTTTTGTAGTAAATGTTACCTAGCGCCTTGTTGGCTGCTTGTCTATTTTGCCCCAATGATGTCTGCTCTATTAATCACCTTCACAACTATTTGCACATTCAGCTTTCCTGTCTGCCTTTTGGACCTTGTAGGTCCTTATGATAATTGCAGTCCCCCTGATTTTTGGTGATTAACCACTGCTATCTGGTTTCTATTATGTCAAGGCCTCATCATATACATCCATATTCAAGAGCCTGGTTCTGGGATTGCATCTCTTACTGTCATTCCTGGTCAACAGAAAAGAGCCACTTCTCAACTTCTTAGTGATGGTGGTATCACTTTCACAGCTCATTCCTAATGGCTTTGATGAATGGTGTGTCCTCTGGGCCTCTCATGGAACACACCTTAAGGTGGATTCTTGCCTTATATAATTTACCCATCCCAGCATGCTCATTTTCCTCAGTCATTTTAGCCAATGGGCAAAAGAATGGTTCATAAAAGGAGTGGAACTACAAATACAATGTAGACTAAAAGCAAAAAGGGCAGGCATGTGGTATCTTAAGAGTGGAAAACAGCACGAGTCAACTTGAAGTTAAGCTCTGGTGTGAAATAAATGGTGAGAATACAAGCCTGGTTGGAAACCTGGGTCATGAAGGAAATAAGAAAGTAACTGACTTCAAGGCTGAGAGATTTCAGTAGGTCCATCCTTCTGAAGAAAACATTTAAATTCATTTTTTCCCATAAATTGATCAGATGGCAGGGTACTAGATGGATCAGTTAAAGAGAGAGAACAGGCAGAGAATACAACAGATATATAAATGAAAGAATCAAGACTTACATAGTGTAGGTGCCCGTCAGCAGATGACTGGATCAGAAAACTATGGTACATCTACACAATGGAATACTATGCTGCCATAAAGAAGGAATTCTTACCATTTGCAGCAACTAGGATGGAACTGGAGAACATTATGCTAAGTGAAATAAGCCAGTCAATGAAAGAAAAATACCACATGATCTCACACATTTGTGGATAATAAAGAACATTATAAACTGATGAACAAAAAGATAGATACAGAGGCAGTAAAGCATCAAACAGACTGTCAAATTTCAGTGGGAAAGTTAGGGAGAGGTGGGGGAGATAAGAGATCAACCTTAGGACTTGTATGCATGCATATAAGCATAACCAATGGATGCAAAACACTGGGGGGTGAGGGCATGTATGGGAGTGGGGTAGGGGGGCAATGGTAAGATATGTACACATATAATACCTTAATAATAAAAAAAAGAATTACATAGTGTATGAAAAATATAGGGAAAACAATGCTATGCCTTCACATGCACACAGATGTTTTCTTCTTTCTTGTCACTCTTTTTAATTTCTACCTGTGACCTATGGAATGAGCTACTCTGATCCTCAAGACTCTATTATGAATATCTTTTTAATGGTGTCTCCTTGAGCTACTAAAATTTATTAGAATATGAATTAAATAATTTTACCTCAAGCCTACTCTACATACTAAGCTAAGCATTAGTTTATTCTCATTGAGAATTGTACCAAGTAACATGTCTATATAGTATCCTGGACATTTTGTAAACCAGCAGTACAATTCACACTAAATAAATTATCCAAGATTTTGCTTGCAATTTATAAGAGTCCCCAAATACATCAAGAAGATTTCTCCTTTGCCATCATCTTGTTCTCTTGCTCAGTTCTAGCTAGTGTTCTCCATAGATACTTAGAGTTTTTTCCCTTTCGTGTGTGTGTGTGTGTGTGTGTGTGTGTGTGTGTGTGTGTGTGTGTGATTTATCTAGGAACACACTTCGCAATTGTAGCTCTTTAAGTATCTGAAAGTAAAAGTCCCTCAACTTTAATATTCCGTGTTTTATCTTGCTGAAGCTCCAAAGAGCTTACAGGCATGTAGAATTACCAGAACCAAAGTCCCCCACATAAAAATTCAGGAAGCACAACTACATTTCTAAACCAAATCTAATCACTTCCTTTATAAAATAGTATTGTTCAAGCAAAATATGTTTTTTAAGCAAGTAATACAAATATTGTCATCTTGAAAAAATCTGATGGATAAAGAAAACAAAAGAAAAAATAACAAAAGATTTGGTTTTCATATTTTTCAATGCTAGATTCAGTTAAGATGATAAATTTTAAAACTCAGGAGAGTATTTTTCCATGAAAAGTAAAATGATGACACAATACTTATATTCATCCACAGAATTGCCAGGATGCTATTCTCCATTTACCTTTGGAATCACTTCAACTCAGATGGCAATGCAAACAAGGGGTATAATTTTGTATTATAAACTATCACAACATTTAATGTGTTATTTTAGAACTTGTCTATGTCACTACTTCACACATTAGACTTTAAGCTCCTTGAGTGTAGAGGAATACATTTTTACTTTTATTTTCTATTGCTTTTCACAAGGCCAAACATAAGGTAGACCCCAGACACTGGTGTGCTGGTAAACTGTATCTCTGAAAACAAACAAAGAAACAAATGCCCTCTTCATTTGCAGTTTACTGCTTCCCTTAGTATATGCAAAATGCTGACTTCAGCTGCCTGTAAAGCATCACTGAAAACAAAGTTGAGATGAGATACACACTATGGGTTCTCACAAGCTGGTGTGAGCTCCAGCACACTGCTGTCCCAGTGTTTATGGGATACATGAAGCATCCCTCCTATTGATTAATTTCTCAACTACAACAAAATTGATGCGACTCCCATCAGGTTCCTACCTCTATTTTTCTCTGAGTTATTCTACCAATTTATTCAGTTGAGTTTTAAGCTGCCTGCCTCTTAAAATTGATATGGTTTCTGTGAGTCTCTTTCCAGGAGCCAAAAGGCTTAGGTCTAGCTACGAATAACTGTTTATATGCTGAAAGCAATGGATTCTTTACTTTGGCTGGTTGAGAGCCATGTAGGTCCTTCATGGCATTTGTAAAATCTCTGACTTTCATGGAAAATAGTATGAGTGTGTTTATATGTGATTTTTCTGTGGAGAAGGGCTAATGGGTTTCATTAGATTCCAATTTTTGCAGAAAATGGTTAAGAGCCTATGCCCCTAACTTCCTTACATTTTACTACTACACTATCTTTTCAGTTTTCCAAAGTTCCCATTTCCTGTGACGAATTACCAAATGTCCTTAATTCTTGAAGCTTTAACTATTGACTATCAAGTACTAGATACTGATCGATTGCTTACTTTTTGAGCATATATGCACTTATATTTTGTTTTATTAGTAATTAATGAAGAAAACTAAAGAATACACTAAGGAAGCCATTATGACTTTTTAAACCATGATCTATAGAAATGAAGATCTAGTGTTTACTTTTGATCTCATAACATGTTTCCTAGATGCTTTCGTCAGAGTATGCAAAACACTAGTGAAGAGCATGGCTTCTAAGACACAGAAAGCCTGGATTCAGATTAAACCCTGCTCTATGGATGTCTGGCCTTTGATGAATAAGTAAATGTTTCTAGGCTCCAGTTTCTTCATCTTTAAAAATATTAATAATTTCATTGAGTCATTTAAAACAATAAATAGAATACAGGGGTGAGCAAAAGTAGGTTTACAGTTGTAAGTACACAAAACACCAAGTTTCTAAAATATTATTATTTATTTAACCTATATGTCTTTTTCAAATGAACAACTATAAACTTATTTTTGCCCACCCCTGTATATCTCAAAAGCAGCTAACAGGGCACCGAATATAATAAATGTTAATTACTATGGGATGTGATTTTTATTATTTTATTATTATATTTTCCTGTTTCCATTATTGGACTACAAAATTTCTGAGGTATAGCATATGTATATTTGATAACTGAAAACACAAAAATGCTTATTACATGTTGAATCAATGAATAAATGATAAAAGATATCTGACAGGCAGTTACCTACCAGGGTTGCTTTTTACAGTGAAAGTAACTTTTATCAGGTTTTTCTCAAAATTGATCACCTCTGTTTATTTTGTAAGAAGACTAAGTATAGCCTTGCGAATCTGTTTTGTTTTCACACTATAGATGACAGGGTTGAGCACAGGGGGCAAAAGCAAGTATATATTGGCCATCATTGAATGGACCACTTTGGGGGCTGATCGGCCATAGCGATGCACCAAGGACAAGCTAATCATGGGGATGTAGAAAATGGCAACCGCCCCAACGTGAGAGACACAAGTACTAAAGACCTTGTGCCGTTCTTTGGGGGAGGCTATACTGAGCACAGAGCGAATGATCAAGGTATAAGACAGGACAATGCATGGTGTATCCACTCCTGTGGTCAGAATGAGATCAATTAATCCACAGATGTTGTTGGCCCGAGTATCTGAACATGCTAATTTAATCACATCTGGATGGTAACAGTAAGAATGGGAAAGGACATTTGCTTTACAGAAGGAGAGGGACTTAAGGAGTAAGAGTAGTGGCACTATTAATATTACAGTGCGTAAAATCATTAAGAAACCCATCTGAATAATTCTGGAATTAGTGAGAATAGTAGTGTACCTTAGAGGGTTACAGATTGCCACAAAGCGGTCAAAGGCCATGGCCACCAGCACCCCAGATTCTATGAAAGTAAATCCATGAAGAAAAAACATCTGGATAATGCAGCTATCTAGACTGATTTCTCTTGCATTAAACCAGAAGATAGCTAATGTCGTTGACATTGTAGAAATAGTCAAGCCCAAGTCAGCAGCTGACAGCATGGAGAGGAAATAGTACATGGGCTCATGGAGACTGTGCTGGGTGATGATGACAAACAGGATCATGCTGTTCCCAGAGAGGGCAATGGCATAAAGACAGCAGAAGGGAATGGAGATCCAGGCATGGACAGACTCCAGGCCAGGAATGCCGGTCAACAAGAAAGTTGGAAATGTAGAAGTCAAGTTACTGAAGCTCTCCATGTTTTATAGATTTGTAGCATTTGTCCTCACAATGCTCATATCCTATAGAAATAAGAAATTATATAGTTATATAAAATATTTAGATAAATTTTCTTTTGATTAAGAAAGTTATCTCAAGACATCAGTAAGTACTTATTGAGAATACTCTAAATCAAATGCTATTTTATACATACATACACATATGTGTGTTTACTCTTAAATTCAAGATGAATATGTCAATATAGTTTTATACATATTGAAATTTAATTATTTTCTATATTGACAGAACTTATAGTTCCATTAAATGACAATATTAAATGATTAGAGACTTAGTTATAAAATCAGTGCATTATTTTTAATGACTTGTATGAAATGACTAATAGAAGTCCACTTAAAAATATCTATGGGTCGGCAGTGCTCATGTGGATATAAATCTCCAGATTTTTGCTGGTAATATACATTTGGAAATATAATTGTATAAGTGCCATTTTAATCAAACAGTGTAGGTCAACAATCTCAGAAATTAGATTTACAAGAGATAACTGGTGAAGATGAAAAAGTTATTGGAAAGGTCTATATACTCTAAATCAAGATGAAACTAGGCAGCTCTACAGGAACATTAAAATCAAGAGGACAGTGTCATGACTGGGTGTGGCATGCACATCTGTGTTAAATTGCTTCAGAGGTCAAGTCTTCTAAAGAATTAAAATTTTCAAATGCATCTGAGTACACATTAGTGATCCTAGAAAACATAGTTGAAGTCCAGCATTGAAAGCTGAGAACCTGCCCTAGTTGGTTTGGCTCAGTGGATAGAGCATAGGCCTGTGATTGAAAGGTTCTTGATTCCAGTCAAAGCACATGCCTGGGTTGTGGGCTCGATCTCCAGTTGGAGGCATGCAAGAGGCAGCCAATCAAAGATTCTCTCTCATCATTGATGTTTTTATCTCTCTCTCCCTCTCCCTTCCTCTCTGAAATCTATATCTATATCATCTATATCTCTATATCTATATCTATCTATCTATCTATCTATCTATCTATCTATCTATCTATCTATCTATATCTATATCTATCTATCTATCATCTATCTATCTATCTATATATCTATCTCTATATCTATATCTATCTATATATCTATATCTATATCTATATCTATATCTATATCTATCTATATATATCTATCTCTACATGCTGAGTGGCCAGATTATTATGATCTCTGAACGCATAATAATTGGCCACTCAGTATATATATATGTGTGTGTTTATATATATATATATATATTAGAGGCCCAGTGCATGAATTTATGCATGGGTGGGGTCCGGCCAGCCTGGCCAGGGGGAGGGGACATGAGCGGTTTGCCAGCCTGCCTGCTGGTCTAACTCCTGGTCGAGGGGACAGTTTGCATATTAGCTTTTTATTATATAGGATATACACTGAGTGGCCAGATTTTTATGCATTCAGAGATCATAATAATCTGGCAACTCAGTGTATATATATTTGTATGCTGAGAACCTGCTACAGTGACCTGAAGAATGAGTAGAAAAACAAGTAGTGGAGGCACAGCGTATAGTATTTTTGAAACTTATCAGTGAAGGCAGGGAGAAAAATAAGCAATAACCAAAAAAGACTGTAAGGGGAATGTAAGATTTTTGTAAGAATGGAAAGACCTAGACAAATGAACATATTTATAAACTGATGTCAAAGATACATACAATACATAGTGTGAGACTGAAAATATGGAATGCTAGCGATTAATTGATGTAGAAAATTACTGAAGACAATAGTTGGTGATTGAATATGTAGCATGATGATAATTAGCTCTAAAAAGATGAGGATCCTCATTTCTGCTGACACTAGTAAGTGCTAAATGAGTAGGTTGGTGGAGGGTTAGAGGAGGTAAATATCACCAAGTGCAATTTTTTCCTCCACAAAATTTTTTATTGTGATCAAATACACCAAAAAATATTTTACCATCAACCATTTTTAGGCGTGTAGTTCAGTGATATTAAATACATTCTTTTTTCTTTATTGATTAAGGTATTACATATGTGTCCTTATCGCCCCATTGCGCCGCCCCCCACATTCTTAATGTTGTGCAAACATTGCCACCATTCATCTCTATACATCTTTTCATCTTATAAAAGTAAAACTCTATACCCATTAAACAATAACTTCTTATTTTCCTCATTCCAAACCCTTGGCAACGACAATTAACACCTTTCTCGCTCCTTACCAGCTTCATATGAAAAGAGGAGCCTTTTCTGTCTTCACTAGCAGAGCAAGAACAAGTTGTAGTTTTGGAGCCATGAATTTTATAGTAAATTGGTATTAAGCTCTGGGGCCTTTGGCAAATTTAAATTTCCCTGGAGCCATAAAAAGAGAAAAACTTTTCTCTTCATCTATAAATACAGGACAATGCTGTGTAATCTCAGAAGGGTTTTAGCTACTAGCTCAAATGACAAGTGGCCCTTAGAGACCTTTAATGCAAAGCAAATAAACCAAATTATCCATATAAATGAATGTTTGGATCTTGCGCTGTCACTGGGGATTAGAGAAGTGCATGTCATTGTCTTTGGATTATCAGTATTCTGGGAAGATAAGAAAGCAAACCAGTATTAACTGGAATAATTATGGTGACAATGAAGATGGAAGGAATATGTATCCCAGTCTGCATTACTACAATGACCCATAAGAAGGATGACATCTACTCCTGAATCTATCTCTTTTCAATAACTCATTAGCTTTTCCCCAAGAAATGGGTTAGTCCCTAATCAATTAAATGGGACCCATTTTTCTCATGGCTGAGATCATTGTAGGCAAATAATGAGTTCTCTCATGCCTGTGTTCTTGCTCTCATACTTAATGTTTCCCTATGGTAATATGTTTAATATCCTGGACTAATGGGGGATTTTGGCCAACCTTGCCCAAAAAGTTGGGTGTGTACCTTGGGTAGTTGAGTAACAGATGCAATTCTAGATTCATATGAAAAGACAAGATACATACCCAAATATTATGTTTTCCTTTATAGGGAAGTCTCACATTGGCAACATGTCTTGCATTTGTCCAGATATCAATTAAACAGTAAAGTGTTCTCTCTTTGGCTATTTTCCCTTAATTTATGTTTGTTTATTTTTCTCCCTATGCTTCCTTGCATGAGAATGCTTAATGGCAGAGTGGAGTTTTCAATTCAAGCTTTATAACTCTATCAGAAACCCCTATCAAATGTCTGGACTGATATTTCAACAACAAAAATGAACTATGAAAAAATCATTGTGTGAAATGGCATATTTTAGGGGATTGCAGATAGCAACAAATCAGTTGAAATTCATGGCCAAAAGCACAGAGGATTCCATAAGGGTAAATCTATGCAGAAAGAACAATTGTATAATGCTGGCATCTAGGCTGATGGTCCTGGCATTAAACCAGTGGACACCCAGTGTTGTGGGAAGAAAAGAAATAGTGATGCACATGCCAGTGGTGGAGAGTATGAAGAAGAAATAGTAAATGGTCTTGTGGAAGTTGGAGCCAGTGATCATGACGTAGAGTTTGTGCTGTTCTCCAAAAGGTGAACCACACAAGGCAGCAAAGAGGGATGGGAAACTAGATGTGAAAAGCTTCTAGTCCTGGAACTCCAGCCAAAGAAAGTTGGGGGATTGGAGTTACCAATGGGTAGCACAGTGGCCTGCATGAAATAGCATTCCCCTTCAGTAAGTTCCTATAATTAAACATTTCATTGCGTCTAAGGTGCTCTCTGTCAGGTATTTTGATAATTGTTTTATTTAAATATGTTTTTTGTGAATTCTTACCCAAGGATATTTTTCCATTGATTTTTAGAGAGAGTGGAAGGAAGGGGGAGAGACAGAGAGAGAAACATCAGTGTGAGAGAGACACATTGATTAGTTGCCTCCTGCATGTGTCCAACCAGAGCCTGGATCAATCCTGCAACTGAGATATGTGCCTTTGGCAGGAATCAAACCCAGGACCCGTCTCTGCTGGCTAATGCTCTATCCACTGAGCCAAAACAGCTAGGTTTAAATATGTTTTATTGATCTTTTCATTTGTATTACTTCTCACAAGGCCTACACAAGGTAGGCTCCCAGTCACTGGTGTTCTGGTAAACCAAATCTCTGAAGATTGCAGTGCTTGCCTATTTTCACGGTATCAATGCGGAATTTGAGCTGCCAATATAACATCATTGAACACACAGTTAAAAGAGATACACATAACGGTCTTTTGAAAGATGGCATATTACTTCTCCCAGTGTTTGTGGGGTACACGAAGCATCTCTTATTCTTTATAACCACTTTTCCAACAATAAAATTCAGGTTTCCATCTCAGTTTTCTAGCATTTTATAAACCAAATTTTACGCTTCATGTAGTTGCTGTGAGTCCATTTTTGGGGATCAAATATTTTAGATCTAGCTATATATAGTTGTTTGTAGCTGAGCACCATGAATTATTTACCTTGATTCTTTGGTTGGTTAAGAGAATGGTATCATCCTTCATGACATTTGTGAAACCTCTGAAATTTTATGAAAAATAATGTGTGTATTTATATGTGATATTTCTTTGGAGAAGGCTTCAGATTCCAAAGCAGCCATTGACCCAAATGTCCTTACATTCTACTTCATGACTTTTTCCAGTTCTCAAAAATTTCCATTTTCTCCAATGAATTAGCAAATGCACCGAACCAGTACTGGATACTAAATATGGTTTACACATACTATTGTCATGACACATACTATTCCTCCTATCTTTTGTACTATTAATTATGAATGAGGAAAACTAGCTAAAATATACACTAAGAAAGATCAAGTTCTTACAAATGATCTTATAATAGTTTTCCTAGTTGCTCTTGGCAGAGTATACTAGTGAAGAGAATGGTATCTAAGATACAGAAGGCCTGGATTAAAATCTCAACCCTTCTCTGTTAGATGTCTGGCCTTTGGTGAACTAAATGTCTCTAGGCCTCAGCATCTTCATCTCTAAAATACAGGTATTGGCAAAAGTAGGTTTATGGTTGTGAGCATGTGAAATACAGAGTTTATTCTTATATTGTTATTTATTTATTATTGTACTATTTGTATTAATATCTTATTATTCTTTTTATTATTATTTCATATTTTTACTTAAGATTTATCTTTTAGGAAATGATGGCTGCTAATTTAACCTACTTTTGCCCACTCCTGTATAATTAATAATTTTATATATCTCATTGAACTACTATAGGATAAAATAGAATATATCTTAAAAAGCTGTTAGTAGAGCCTGGCCAGCATGGCTCAGTGGTTGAGCGTTGACCTATGAACCTGGAGGTCACAGTTCGATTCCTAGTCAGGGCACATGCCTAGGTTTCGGGCTCGTGCAGGAGACAGCTGATCAATGATTCTCTGTAATCACTGATGTTGCTATCTCTCTCTCTCCTTTTCTCTCTGAAATAAATAAAAGTAGTATATTTTTAAAGAGCTATTAGTAGACAACACAGTATAAAATAAATACTCAGTAAATGTTAACTATTATGTATATTATTTTTGTTATTTTCCTGCTTCCCTTATTTGATGAACCATAAGTACTTGAAGTATATCATATTTTATCTAATGAATTAGCAAATATAAAAATTCTTACTAAATATTTGCTGAATAAATGAATAAAATGAGAAAAAAATCTAATAGAGAGTCATCTAACAGTGAAAGTAACCTTTATCATGTTTTTCTCAAAATTGATCATCTCTATTTTGTAAGAAGACTAAGTATAGCCTTGCGAATCTGTTTTGTTTTCACACTATAGATGACAGGGTTGAGCACAGGGGGCAAAAGCAAGTATATATTGGCCATCATTGAATGGACCACTTTGGGGGCTGATCGGCCATAGCGATGCACCAAGGACAAGCTAATCAAGGGGATGTAGAAAATGGCAACCGCCCCAATGTGAGAGACACAAGTACTAAAGACCTTGTGCCGTTCTTTGGGGGAGGCCATACTGAGCACAGAGCGAATGATCAAGATATAAGACAGGACAATGCATGGTGTATCCACTCCTGTGGTCAGAATGAGACCAATTAATCCACAGATATTGTTGGCCCAAGTATCTGAACATGCTAATTTAATCACATCTGGATGGTAACAGTAAGAATGGGAAAGGACATTTGCTTTACAGAAGGAGAGGGGCTTAAGGAGCAAGAGTGTTGGCACTATTACTACTACAGTACGTAAAATCATTAAGAGACCCATCTGAATAATTCTGGAATTAGTGAGAATAGTAGTGTACCTTAGAGGGTTACAGATTGCCACAAAGCGATCAAAAGCCATGATCACCAGCACCCCACATTCCATGACAGTAAATCCATGAAGAAAAAACATCTGGATAATGCAGCTATCTAGACTGATTTCTCTTGCATTAAACCAGAAGATAGCTAATGTCGTTGACATTGTAGAAATAGTCAAGCCCAAGTCAGCAGCTGACAGCATGGAGAGGAAATAGTACATGGGCTCATGGAGACTGTGCTGGGTGATGATGACAAACAGGATCATGCTGTTCCCAGAGAGGGCAATGGCATAAAGACAGCAGAAGGGAATGGAGATCCAGGCATGGACAGACTCCAGGCCAGGAATGCCGGTCAACAAGAAAGTTGGAAATGTAGAAGTCAAGTTACTGAAGCTCTCCATGTTTTATAGATTTGTAGCATTTGTCCTCACAATGCTCATATCCTATAGAAATAAGAAATTATATAGTTATATAAAATAGTTAGATAAATTTTCTTTGGGTTAGGAGAAGTATCTAAGTTCATAAATAAGTGCTCTATTATTGAGAAAACTCTAAATTGAACTCTGACATTTATCTGCACTCATATAGGATATTTAGCAAAATATATAAACATCTTAAGTCTTAAATTCAAGGAAAAGATGCTGGTATAACTTTATTCATTTTATTATTATTATTTTATATATTGACATAATTTTAAGCTCCATTAGATCATTAGATTCTGTGAATAGAGACAGCCAAGAAAAATAATTACTTTCAATTTTAAATCTATAATATATGAAATGATTAAGAGAAATCCCCTTAAAGGTATCCTTAAATATGAAGTGTCCATGAGATGTGAATCTCCAGGCAAAACTTTCCAGATTTGAATTGGAGATAAAAACTCAGATTTTTGCTCCTTATAGATTTGGAAGTTGTGAATCATTTTAATCTAACATTATGGGTGAACGATCTCAGAGAATGGACTTACAAGTGAAAACCAGTGACAATGGAACTCTGCAGATTCACTGTAAAGGTTTAATCCTAAAGTGAGGTGAGTTTAGACAATTTATAGGAACCATAAAAACCAAGAGAGCATGATGTCATGACTCAGTGTTATATGAACAATAGTGTAGAATTGCTTATGCAGTCAAGTCTACTAAGGGTCAAAAATTTTAAATGATATCCCATGTAATGGTTATATTAGTGACCCTAAAAAAGTAATTGAAGTTCCCCAATGAAAGCTGAGAACCTGCTACGGTGGCATGAGGAATGAATGGGAGAATAAGCAGTGGAGGCACAGTGTATATTATTTCTGGAAACTTGTTAGTGGGAGCAAGGGGAAAGGCCATGACTAAGGTAGAGGGAGAATTTTTGCAATATTGTAAAGATTGAGCATCGTCCCATGCACCAAGAGGTCACCAGTTCATTCCCCATCAGGGCAGGAGACAGCCAATCGATGTTTCATTAATGTTTCTATCTCTCTCTACCACTCCCTTCTTCTCTCTCTAAAAATCAATTAAAACATTTTTTAAAAAGATATAGTAAATAATGAGAGCTTGAAAATATACAATGGTATAGAAAATTCTTTAAGAAAGTACCAGGTGTTTGATTTAGAACATGATAGTAATTAGCCATCAAAAAATCAACATGATGCAATATACGGATCATGTGTCTATATAATATAAGTAACCAATGTCACCCCAATAAATTTAATTTAAAAAAGGTGATGATCATCATTTCCACTGACACTAGAGAGTAAGTGGCAAAAAGGTAGATTAGTGGAGGGTTATATGAGGGCATTATGTGCCAGTGCTACTTTAAAATAAATTTTTTATGGCAGTCAAATGCACCGAACATTAAATTTACCATCATAACCATTTTAGGTGTATAATTCAATGATATTTCATATATCCATAGTGTTGTGCAACATTATCATCAATTACCTCAACTCTTCTCATCTTGTAAAACTGAAACTCATAGCCATTTAAACAATACCCCCCATTTCCCGATTCCTGCTAGTCTCTGAAAACCACCATTCTACTGTCTCTCCCTATGTTTTGATTATTCTAAATATCTCACATAAATAGAATAATGCAGTGTTTGTTATTTTGTGATAGCTTATTTTACTTAGCATAATGTTCTCAAAGTTCAGACATGCTGTAGCCTGTGTCAGCATTTCCTTCCCTTTTAACCAGTGCCTACTCTTTGCCCCACATGAGTTCTGAGTGATATTTACTGCTGTTCTAGGAGTATGAAGTGATGGATGCCAGTTTGAAGATGAGGTAGAGGTTTTCAGTAGACATTGCAGAAAAGAGGAAAAGCAGTTGAATCAATCCACACAGAAATGTTATAGTCTTGTTCAATTAACATTTTAAAAATATTTAAAGGAATACATTTACATTGTTAAAATCAATTCTAGGAAGACAAAAACCAAATAATAGCAATATTAATTATTATAATATTAATATGTTTTTAATTAAACATTTTAAAATACTAGGTAAAGTTTACTTCCTGAGAGCAAATACCCTGTAGTAAGTATACATGTTACTATTCCCTTTATGCTTGTTTCTACAGTTGCTTTTTCATTTCAAGTTCCTAGGGTTTTTAGTCAATCTGAGAAAAATCATTACAATAGTTAACCATAATTTAGTAGGGTTCAGAAATCTGTGTGTTATATGGATCCCTGAGGACAGGGGTGACTGTAAGTTATCTGACTTTCCTACAAGCTCACATGAACATTTGTGAGTAGGCACCCATCAAAGTACAACGATAACACAATAAAACACCTTTCTCTACCTTCTTACCAGCTTCACGTGGAAAGAGGAGCCTTTTCTGTCTTCACTAGCAGGGAGAGAACAAGTTACAGTTCTGGATCCAAGGACTTTATAGCAAAGTGGGATTGAGCTGAGGGACCACTGGCAAAATGCAAATCTCCCTGGGGTCACAGACAGAGAAAAACTGAAAAATTTCTCTCTCTCCATCTGTTAATATAGGACAATCCTGTATAATCTCAGAAGAGTTTTAGCAACTAACTCAAGTGACACGTGTTCCTTGGGATCCTTAAATGCAAATAAACAAAATCATCCATATAAATGGATGTTGCTCTGTCATTGGGGAATAGAGAAGGGCAGGTTGTTGTCTCTGTATTATCCATATGCTGTGAAGATAAGAAAGCAAACCAATGTTTCCTGGGACAATCATGGTGACAATAAAGAATGAAGAAATTTGCAAACCACTCTCTAGGCCCCTGTTTCTTTATTACCGCATTGACTCATAGGGAGGGTGATATATCCACTCCCGAATCCATCTTTGCCTAGCCACTCACTAGCTTTTTCCCCCCAAATGGGTCCGCTCCTGATATATGAATCGGGCCCCATTTTGCTAGTGGCTGGCATCACGGTGTATAAGTAATGAGTTCTCATGTGTTCTTACTCTGGTACTTGCTGTTTTCCTGTGATAATAAATGGAAGGGTCCAGATTCTTGGGAGAATTTGTCCAGCCTTGTCAATGTAAGAAGTTGAGTATGGATGCTGATTACTTCATAGGCCTAGCAATTCTAGATTCATAGGAGAAGGAAAGACCAACACCCAAACATTATGTTTATCTTTCATAGAGAAGGCCCACATTGACAGAGAGAGTCTTGGGTTTGCCTAGATGTCAGTAAGACCAGTAATAGGGTTCTCATTTAGCTGTTTTTCTTTAATTTTTATTTTGCTATTATTCCTATGCTTTCTGGTTTAAGAACTCTTAATAGTAGAAAGTGTGAGAGGTTAAATTCAAACACCATGGCTCTACCTGCAACCCCTATCAAGTGTCTGAAATGATACTTCTGTTATTTACATAACAGACTTATCTTATTTGACTAAAAATATCCTTCAAAATTTCCATGGAAATTATAAAAGTAGACCTTAGAACTGAGAAGTCTGGTATCCAGTTTTGCAGAAATGAGACAAAAATAAACCCGCAAGTACCACCTTGTGGTCAGTAGTGGAACTGTTGGGATAATAATAGGCACATTTGATTCAATCATTCCTTCATGTTGACTAGTGTTTTTTTGCAGTAAGCTAGGTTTGGGAATAGAATAGTGAGCAAGTATACTGTGCTTTTATGGAATTTATATTCAAGTCAGAGGAACAGGTGATAAATAAATAATTTAAATAATTACATATTGTACTAAGATAGGGAGGAAATAAAGTATTTATGTTGAAAGAAAATTATAGGGGGCAGGATCTAGTCAAGATACAAGGTTAAGAAACATCTCACTGAAAAGGTGGTTTTAGTTGAGACCTAAGGATGATTAGAGGGAGATAGAATGTCCTAGAAAAGAACAATGGGGCAACGTGGGATGATTAAGAGCAAAGCCCTAAGACAGATAAGTGGTTGATGTGCTTGTAAATAAAGACTAGAGGGGCTGCCCTAACTGGTTTGGCTCAGCCTGTGGACTGAAAGTTCCCAGGTTCGATTCCAGTCAAGGGCATGTACCTTGGTTGAGGGCACATCCCCAGTAGGAGGTATGCAGGAGGGAGCTGATCAATGTTTCTCTCATTGATGTTTCTAACTCTCTATCCCTCTCCCTTCCTCTCTGTAAAAAAAAAAAAAAAAAAAAAAAAAAAAAAAAAAAATCAATAAAATATATTAAAAAAAAGACTAGAGGGGCTAAAGCAAAGGAGAAAGGTAACAATATACTAATTGAGGTATGTTGAAAAAATTTAATACACTACTCATCTATAATAGGAAATAAACTACTCATACATGTAACAGTATAGATGGATCTGTAAAATTTTATACAGAGAAAAAATGCCACACGCCTCTCAAAAATGTATCATTTATTTTTATATACATATATAAAGTTTTAGTGAGAGAAAAGTTAATCCACAGTGAAAGAAATCATATCAGTGTCTATCTATTTGGGGTAGAAGCAAGTGATTGGCTACAAAGAGGTAAAAGAAATCTTTATGAAGTAATGAAAATGTTCTATATTTTAATTGGGCTGGTAGTTACATAGGCATTAAATGTTGCAGAACTCATCAAACTATGTATTAAAATATTTTCGTTTTATTATCTCAAATTATTCAATTTTACAAAGAAAAACGGGGAGACTCACAATCGTTAACTGATTTGCTGATAAGGGAGTAAAGATCCCTTACAACGCTAAATTTTGGAATTATGAAAACAATCCTGCAGAATATTTATTAATTTTGCGGGGCATTTTAGGCTCCAATAGCTATTTCTTTTGGGAGAAGCAAACATATTGCCGATTCCTCTTAAAGCACCTTTATCTGATGTTGGTTTTAGTAATATAAAAGCCTGAATTTTAGAATCTTCTTTACTATTGACTTTGACAAGAGAATGGTAAATGAAGATAAAAACACAAATGTAAGGATTGTAACCAATATGTCACCTTTTTAGAGGTGATGGTATTATGGATATATGAAATTGTCCAATCTCATCAAAAATGTATTTAATGTATGCAACTTTTTGCATGTTAAGTATACTTCAATAAAGTTGGAAAAAATAAAAGAACATAGTTTTCTAAAATAGCTTAAAGTTTTAATTTTAAAAGAAATTGAATATTTATAAATATCATTTTAATATCTAGTGACTTTTTCACTAATTTTAATCACATAAGAGAATCTCCTTCCTCAGTCTTTTCCCAAACTTTTTCATTTTGATAACCATTGTCATCAGGAAATCAAGAAATTTTGTAAAGAGACCAACTCAGAATACCTAATCCTAATTGTTAGCAGTCTCAAGTACTTGTGATTTTGGAAAATTTGCATCTAGATTTTCAAGTTTTACTGGAACTTAATCTATTCCAGAGTCCCTCATCCTTGCAGATTGCCCACTCCACTCCCCTAGACTTTGGCAATTAATTAACTTCTTTTCTACACTTTTGTTGTTTCAATTACTTTTTCATACTAAAATTAAAGTTCCTCAAGAGAGGATAATTTTTAAAAGATACATAAATGAGCAAAAAAATAATTAAAATACCACAAATCTTATTACTCCGAGTAGCTGTTATTAGCATTTGGATGTATTTCCAGTCTTTTTCTTTGCACATGTATTCCTTTTTTTTTACTATTGGCATCAGCCTTATGGGCAATTGTTCTTTTTCCCCCTTTAATATTATACCTTGACCATTTTTCACACCCTTAGACACTCTTTGCAAATATAATAGTTAAATGACACATGCTATTCAATTGCTCATTGCATCATCAGGTTCCTTATAGATTAATTTTGAAATGTTTTTCTGGTTTTGTTTTTTTAATAATAAATATAATAGCATACACATCTTTGTACTTTTTTCTAACATTCTATTTCTATAAAGAGATTCCAATATAGGAAAAATATATGTACTTTTAACTGTTTTGATAGAAATTTTATACTCTTTTTAAACAAGGCATACCAACTTAGTGTTCTACAAACAATGTAAAAATAATTTTTACTTTAGTGGTCTGTGGAAGATAATATACTTTTAGTGGTCTATGGAAGATGATATACTTTTCAAAATCTTCACTCATTTTGGAGATAAACATATTTTTGCTGTTTTCTTGTGATGATGAACATAGGTCAACTCAGCATTTCTCAGAGAAGTCTTATTCTGGGCATGCTGAAAATTGTCTCCTTTTACTTCTGGAAGGTTGCCCACCTCTGGGTCAGTGGTTCATAGAAATGCCTCAGTGATGAGATATGATGGCCTGGCAAACTTTCTGCATTTATGTCCCCAGAGCAGTGAGGTGATTGGGGTGGCTGTAATGCTGTGCACATGGGCTCAGGGGTCTTTTCCACAACATCCTTGAATAACCCTGTCCCTGATTTGTTTGGTTCTAACTCCATAGATGATGGGATTGAGCATGGGAGGCACCAGTAGATAGAGATTAGCAAACATGACATGTACCACTCGGGGCACACGATGTCCAAAGCGATGGGTGAGGAAAGTAAAGAGGGCTGGGATATAAAAAGCCAAGATGACACAGACATGGGAAGCACATGTACCAAAAGCCTTGAGTCGGGCTTCGCCAGCGGGCAACCCCAGCACAGTCCTCAAGATCATCGCATAAGATATGGTGATGACTATCATATCAAAGCCAACCACCGAGAAGGCCACGAAGAGTCCATATGCACGATTTACTCTGGTATCAGCACACACCAACTTCAACACAGCCATGTGCTCACAGTATGACTGAGGAATGATCTGGCTGGGGCAGAAGGGCATTCTGGAAACCATAAAGCAGAAGGGGCTTACCCACAACAGCCCTCTCATCATCACGACTGCCCCCAGTTTACCCACTGTAGATGGGGTCAGGATACTCGAGTGACGAAGTGGGAAGCAGATAGCCACATAACGGTCCAAGGCCATTGCCATGAGCACCCCAGACTCCACGGAAGAAAAGGCATGAATGAAGAACACCTGGATGAGGCAGGCATGGTATTCAATCTCATGAGCATGAAACCAGAGAATAGCTAGCATTTTAGGTTGGGTGGAAGAGGAGAGGACCAGATCAGTGACAGCCAGCATGGCCAGAAAGAGGTACATAGGCTCATGCAGGGTGTGGTCAGTTCGAATTATGTGAAGAATAGTGATATTGCCAACTACAGCCACCACATACATGGCACAAAATAGGAAGGCGATCCAAAAGTGGGAATTCTCGAGTCCAGGGATGCCAAGCAGGATGAAGGACATGGGATGAGAAGACCTGTTCCCTGAAGCCGACATCTCAGGATGGTTAAGTTGTTCTCCACTGGGAAGGTAATCTACTCTCTGCAGGTGATAATCAAATAAGTCAAGTAAATTATTATTTATAATCTCTTGGAAGGAGCAATTGAATAATAGGGCAATAGTATTTAAGGATACACTAGAATAATTTAAACTATTTTAATAAATAAAAATTTATAACATAAAGTGATGCTACTCTTGATTCTTTATTTATATTTATGCCATTCAAAATGGGGTCAGAACATATTAGCTGTAAGTGTAACTTTTTTATAAGAACTTTTTTTTTTTGAAAGTAGAATATACTAAGGGAAAACTATATTGACAAATAATGTCATAGTAATTCTCACCCTTTTATTCTTTAGACCTAACAACTGATTTGTTTAACTTTTCCCCTAGGTCCTTTTTATCCCTTTGTTTAAGCCACTTGCACAACTTTCAGGGTGGGAAGCCAGCTGGGAAATGCAATAAAACAGTGCCTTGTACATGACTTCACATCCGTGCTTTTGGTCATACACTGTCTCTGCTAGATAATGATTGATTAGGGCACTCACCCTGGTGGAATAAAGCAGAGATTGTTGCCCTCTTATGACAAAGACATATATGAAAGTTACTTGTAAAATTATATACTGAATTATAGACAGGTCTGCCACATCACTGGAGTGGCTGTAGAGTATGCCCCAAGTTGTTCTTCTGGGTATGGGCTGCTTTCTCTAAGATTTCATCTTTATTAGTTTCTGCCTATGAGCTTCAAAGGTGAACTCAACTGTTCTACATACTTTTTTGGGGGGAGTGGTGACTCTTCTCAGCCCATTTTCAGCTACTCACAGTGTGCAGTCTCTTTTACAAGCCACTTTCCCTCCTCTGCTGCATCTATACTCCAGACTCTCCAATGGCCTCCTCACAGACTAGAGCTCTCCCATACGAGATGCTTCTCAGCTTTCATTCCATTGACTCTGATTTTCTGCTCTAAGATAGTCTTTCTTGCGTGAACAACAAAGCAGTAGAGCTGACCTAGGACCCAAGTCTGAAGTGGAACATGAGGGCCCTTGACAGGTATTTCTCTTTCCTCTCTGCATTTTCTGCTGCTATCCCATGGAATCAGCAATTCCCTTATCATTTTTTCTCTCAGGCTTACGAACTCCACATTCAGAGTTATATAAGCAATGGAGAGTGGACAGGGAGTTAACAACCTTTGATCATTTTTGTGCAGTGCCTGAGGTTTTCAAAAGTGTTTCTGTGGAGAAGACACGTTATCTGGGTTAAGGGATGGAAATATACATTCTCTAAAGGAAGAGTATCATACTTTCCCTTTTTTCCCAGCATTCTTTCCTCCTTTCCCTGATTTTAAATATTTCCTCCTTCCCTCCCCTCCATGGGCTAGAATGCTTGTGAGCATAGTTCATACTGAATGATGAAACTGTCATCTTTTTCAAATATTCTAGCTAGGGTGATCACACAATGAACTTCAGATTCAATTTATCTTCTCCCCACAATATAATCTAATGTGTGGGAACTTGGCATGGCTTTTTTTTTCAGGAAATAATGGTTATTAGAACTATATTCTTACACTGATAGAGCTCCTTTTTCATCTGTGAGTATGAGTTTAATCCAGCTCCAGTACCTACTGGCTCTATGAGGCCTCAATTATTGCACTCATTATGTAGAAATAGTTATGTCCATTAGTTCAATGGGGTTGCTCAAGCCTAAAGGGATGAAAGATAAAGTGGGCTGAGATCTTGCTAAGAAATAGCTTCAGGGACGTTTAGATTCTGTTTTCTCATGTTGTGGTATCTAAACTACAGCATAGGACAGCAGTGCTAGAACAGGGTGAGGGTCAGGTCCAGCCACCTTTGTGCAGGGATTGCACATGGAGGTGGTCTTTCTATTTTTCTGGAGTTTCCCTGAAAGACAGTTTGAGCAGTGAATCTTCTCAGAAGGAAGCTCAGCAGTCATGGAACTCTGGACTAGGAGCCCCCAGTGTGTCATGCCATTCTTCACAGAACACATCTTTCCTTCCTGCATCTTGGAGCCCCGGTGAGTCCTACTTCTCTCAGGGAGGGGCAGAGATACCTGGGGCACAGGAAACCACTCACCTTGAGCTGTGTTTTATCTCTGACCAAGCTTCCCATGACCATGAGCAGCTCTAACTGGCTTCTGGGATTCAGTCATTAGCAGAGACCTCAGATTAGGGCCTATTTAAAGGTCTATTGAAGTCTGGCCTTTCCCTTCCCCCAAGCATTAGTTCTCCTTCTCCTCCTGTGCCCCACTGCCTCATGTATTGGCTTCCTCTGAGACCAGAGATTAAAGCTGGAAGCATTAACCCCTAATTTTCCCCTCTCCTCTGTGTACACAAGTACAAAACTAGGGGATTTAATGCATGTGTCAGAGGGTGTGTTGTTGAGATTACACGAATGTGAGTTTATATGAAATATAATATAAACCTACTTTTGAAAGTTAAAACTGTAAAGATTCTAAAAGAAGAAAAATACGATAATATTGTCATAAGCTTGAGGAAAACAAACATTTCTTAGACAGGACATAAAAGACATTAGCCATAAAAGAAAAAATTGACATTAGAGTTTATTTTAAAGAGTCTACTCCCAACGGTTTCATAATAAATATGAAAAGGCAAGCCACAGATAGAGAAAATATTAACAATGCTTTAGCTGAAAAAAATAAGGCCTTACAATTAATAGAATGATGAACAACTCAATAAAATTTTAAGCAAACGATTTAAACAGAAACTTCACAAGAGAAGTAAAGGAATGGATTTTACATATACTGTATATACATATGAAAAGGTGCTCACCATTATTATTATAGGGAAATGAAAAGAATCAATCCACAATGAGAACCAATGCAAACTCACTAGAACAACTAAAATGAAATATAATGATAACACTAAGTATTGGCAAAAATGTGGAGCAATGGGAGCACCCATGCAAGGAATAGAGCCGCATCAGGAACATTTATTTATTTATCTATCTATCTATCTATCTATCTATCTATCTATCTATCTATCATCTATCATCTATCTATTTATTTTAATTTAATAAATCTTTATCGTTCAGATTATTACAATTGTTTCTCCTCCCCCCCCCATATCTCCCCTACACCCAGTTCCCAACCCCTCTCCTCTGCCCTTACCTCCCCACCACTGTCCTCATCTATAGGTGTATTATTTTTGTCCAGTCTCTTTCCGTACCCCCCACACAGACACCTCTTTCCCCCTGAGAATTATCAATCCACTCCTATTATATTATATTCCATCAGTTTATTCTGTTCCTCAGATTTTTAATTCACTTGACTTTTAGATTCACTTGTTGATAGATATGTATTTGTTGTTCATAATTTTTATCTTTACTTTGTCTTCCTTTTCCTCTTTTTAAAGAGTACCTTTCAGCATTTCATATAATACTGGTTTGGTGGTGATGAATTCCTTTAGCTTTTTCTTATCTGTGAAGCTCTTTATCTGCCCTTCAATTCTGAATGATAACTTTGCTGCGTAGAGTAATCTTTGTTGTAGGTTCTTGCTATTCATCACTGAATATTTCTTGCCACCCCCATCTGGCCTGCATAGTTTCTGTTGAGAAATCAGCTGATAATCGTATGGGTGCCCCCTGTAGGTAACTAACTGTTTTTCTCTTGCTGCTTGTAAGATTCTCTCTTTGTCTTTTGCCCTTGGCATTTTAATTATGATGTGTCTTGGTGTGGTCCTCTTTGAATTCCTTTTGTTTGGGGTTCTGTGTGCTTCCTGGATTTGTAAGTCTATTTCTTTCACCAATTGGGGGAAGTTTTCAGTCACTATTTCTTCAAATAGGTTTTCAGTGTCTTGCTTTCTCGCTTCTTCTGGCACCCCCATAATTCTGATGTTGGTACGCTTGAGGTTGTCCCAGAGGCTTCTTACACAATCTTCAACTTTCTGAATTCTCTTCTCTTCTTGTTTCTCTGGAGGAGTGTCCTTTGCCTCTTTGTATTCCAAATCTTTGACTTGATTCTTGCATTCCTCTAGTCTGCTGTTGGGTCTCTGTATAATATTTTTTATTTCAGTCAGTGTATGTTTAATTTCTAGTTGGTCCTTTTTCATATCCTTGAGGGTCTCATTAAATTTATTGGCTTTTTCCATGAAATTCTTGAAAAACCTTATAACTGTGGTTTTGACCTCTATGTCCAGTCATTTGTTCTCCTTCATTTCTTTCATTTGTGATCTGTTTCCTTGTCTCCTCATTTTCGCTGTTTCCCTGAGTTGGTATGGTAGCTTTGTGTACTAGGTGTCCTATTGGTTCAATGGGTCAGCCTCCCAGTTACCTGAGGTGAACACTCTTGGTGCACCCCTTTGTGGACTGTGTGGACAGCCTTGTTGTAGTTAAGTGTTGATTGTTGTTGGTGTCACTGGGAGGAATTGACCTCCAGGCCAATTGGCTGTGAGGACCCTCTGTGTCCATAACAGAAGAATTGCTGTGCTGAAGACATGTTTATGGGACAGGACTTGTTCCAGTAGGGCTCTGGTGCTCACTGAGTCTGCCTCTTGAATGTGTCTGTTATAAGAGTAGTTGAAATCTGGTGTCGTCTCACACCGATCACTAGATACACTAGTTTCTGGATCTCCAATGGGGAGCAGGTCAGCTACTGTCTGAGGCCCCCCCAGCAGGAGCTACAGAAAGAACTACAGTTTTCTCCTCTTTGCTTGGGGTTTGGTGGTTTTGGAGCAGTCTGACTGGAGCTGCAGTTTATTTGGTTAAGCTTCCACAGAACAGGCCATTTATATGCAAAAGCCGCTGTGTGGATCCTGGGCGAGTTTGTAGAATGTGCGGGGCAGGGTCTCTGGGCAGGGCGGGGTCTCAGGGTGGGGCGGGGTCTCAGGGCGTCACTAGGCTAGGGCGTGGCAAACGGCGATGGCTCCCATCAGCCGTCTCTGCCTTTCCACCTTTCTAAGTCCCCGAGCCCCGTGCTCCAGCGCAGTAAACAATGATTGCTGGGCGAATTTCTGCAAAAAAGTCACTCTCACTTTCCGACCCGATGGCCGACATTCCAGCTTCTCCCCGTAGGTGTCTGGGTCCCCCACATGTCCCCAGAAACTGGATTTCAGAGTGATTGGGAGCTTGTCTCCCTTTGGGTTGGAAAAAAGCCACGTGCCCAGTCACCCGCCACCAGTACGATTCGCGTGCCTCTGAACCTCAGCTTTTCAGTGTTTGTGCTCCTTTCTCTTTCCTTCTTAGTTGTAAAACTTCCACTCAGCCTGCTTTCCCGTGGTTCTGGGTGGTAGACGTTTTGTCTTTTAGTTGGAGTTTTGAAATTGTTGTGCGAGGTGGCAGTTTAGTTGTTTACCTTTGCCGCCATCCCGCATCAGGAACATTTCTGGTAATTTCTTTAAATGTGTTAAAGTCAAACATCTTTTTGGCCAAGGAATTTCACTTCTAGTTGCATACCCCAAATAAATGGCTTATATATACATAAAAAATGTTAAAGAATGTATTTATAGCAGGTAAAATGTGGAAACACTGAAAAATCTGTCAATCAATTAGTTAGAATAATTTTGCTACATTTAGTCAATACAATACTACTCAGCAAATAAGGAAAAAGAAGAAATAACTGGGCCGGGGGGGGGGGGGTGAGGGAGAGTATATATAGAAACTAGAGGCCTGATGCAAGGGATTCGTGCACAGGTGGTGGGCGTGACCTGTGGGGATAGGCCTGCCATGGGAGTGCCACTCATCCTAGTCAGTCAAGTGGCGCTCCCACTGTGGGAGTGCACTGACCACCAGGGGGCAGCTCTTGTGTTGAGTGTCTGCCTCCTGGTGGTAATTGTGCATCATAGCGATTAGTCAACAGGTCGTTTGGTCCTGGGCTTTTATTATCCTATATAATAATCCTATATAATAAAAGGGTAATATGCATATTGACCCTAATGGCGGAATGACCAGTTGCTATGACGCACATTGACCACCAAGGGGCAGATGCTCAAAGCAGAAGCTGCCCTCTGATGGTCATTGCGCTTCCACAGGGGGAGATCCACTCAGCCACAAGCTGAGCGCAGTGGTGGTGGTGGGAGCCTCTCACGCCTCCACAGCAGCACTAAGGATATTCGATTGCCACTTAGGCCCGCTCCCCCTGAGGGTTACTGGCTGGCAGAGGGATGTCTGACTGCCAGCTTAGGCCCAATCCTCCGGGAAGCGGGCCTAAGCTGGCAGGTGGACACCACCCCAATTCTCCCCCCACCAAGGGGTCCTGGACTGCGAGAGGATGAGGCCGAGCTGAGGGACTTCCCTGAATGCACAAATTTTTGTGCACTGGGCCTCTAGTACAGAATAATACTGTGGAATTCATAGCACCAAGGATAAAGAGTAGAGCCTAATGGTTAAACATAGGGAGATGACCTGCAAAGGAAGGCCAGTAAGTTTAGTTTTTGTCTGACAGGCCTAGCAGTGAATAGGTGAGATTTGTTTAATAGTATCTACATGCCAGATTGTATTCTAAAGGTTTTAAAATTATAAAATTACTTATTCTCTACAACAACTTCATGAACTTGGTCTCAACATCCTCATTTTACAGGTAAAGAAACTAAGGCACAGACAGGTTAAGTTTTCACTATTTGTAGATATACAGACCCAGAACTTTATCTCTAGTCTTTTTCACTATGTTAAACTAAACCTTAAAATATTCAGAGAAAGCCCTGGCCAGTGGCTCAGTTGGTGGGAGCGTGGTCCTGTACACCAAAGGTTGTGGGTTCAATCCCCAGGCAGGTGTGTACAAGAAGCAACCAATCCATGATTATCTCTCACATTGATGTTTCTCTCTCTCTTCCTTCCTCTCTCTAAAACCAATAAACAGGTGTGACTCAGTGGTTGAGCATCAATTTATGAACCATGAGGTCACCGTTTGGTTTCAGGTCAGGGTACATGCCTGGTTGTGGGCTCTCCAGTGGGGAGTGTGCAGGAGGCAGTGGACCAATGATTCTCTATCCATTGATATTTCTATCTCTCTCTCCCTCTTCCTTCCTCTCTGAAATCAATAAAAAACATGTAAAAAATCAATAAATCTCTCTCTCTTTTTCTCTCTTCCTCTCTCTAAAGACCAATAAACATCCTCAGGTGAGGATTAAAAAACATGTTCAAAGAAAATTATTTAAAAATCTAACAATTCTATACAAAGCCAATCTATCAATAAAGTATAGGATCTAAGAAAATATATTCTTTGAGACAAGCAGGAACACAGAACATTTATCATTTTCTGCGTCCACTTTTTTTCTGAATGAAAGTGCTTCAGCAAAATAAAACAGATATCCAGTAAAGTTCAACTATTGCTAATCAAGTATGAGTGGAAATTACTCAGGGGTGCCATGTAAAGTAATTCAGAACTTAGAACTCAGAAGTTCAGAACTCAGGCTCCATCCCAGACATAATAAATTAGAATTTTCATTTTAATAACGTCTTGAGGTTATTTGTAGTCACTAAATTTTGCAAACATTTAATTACCATTCTGAGTAAATAGCAGTAAGTTATGAATGGGATGATAAAGAAAGCCTGTCCTTATCCTGCTAGCAGGCAAAATGGAAGACAATTTGAATTTCAGAGAAAACAGAAAGTGGTCTTAGAAATCCCCAATCCAGCCCTAATCGGGTTGGCTCAGTGGATAGAGGCCTGTGGACTGAAGGGTCCCAGGTTGGAATCTGGTCAAGGGCATGTACCTTGGTTGCTGGCACATCCCCAGTAGGGGGTGTGCAAGAAACAGCTGATCGATGTTTCTAACACTGTATCCCTCTCCCTTCCTTTCTGCAAAAAAAAATCAGTAAAATATATTTAAAAAGAAAAAAGAAATCCATGATCCATTATAAATGAAATGAAAAAGTGATATAATTGAATCATGTACAAGGAAAGAATCTATTTTATTTTGATGAATAGATGCTTCCTTTAATAGAGATATGTGCTTAGTGATTTAGGATGATATATGTGTTGGGTAATGTTTGTTTAAGCTTATTTCAATAAAAATTTATTTGCTTTACAGTTCAAACAACTGAAATACAAATACACAATATTTAATCTTAGCTCTAATGCTGTATATAAATTCATATATCTTTTCCAGGAAAATATTATGCTCTTGGTGACTAAATTTGGGAATAGAAAAAGAAGATGAGGAAAGTGTAAGGACATTTCTTGCCTGCACCCTACACAGCAGTAAATAAAAACCTAAAGTTAATGGATAAAAAAAAGAATGTTTATATTCATTAAAATAATATAAAGATAATAAAAACAATTAAAAGTGAGATGGTAAACATATTATGTAGACCTGCTTAGTCTGGTTTGGTGAACCTCCAGGGAAATTCTAGTTCTCACACTAGGATCATGCTGCTCATCTGATTATAGTATCTCCAAACCCCAAGGGTCTCTTGGCAGCTCCTTGTAGAAACCAGATCCAAGAGCACCCACATAAGTACTTGGCTGGCAGATCGTGGAAAGAAGCTCTCCTTTTGTCGGGATCCAGGTAAGATGCTAGGGCCAGAAACAGAAGACCAAGAAGAGGGAATGATGAGAGCTAACCTGGAGAGCAAGGCATGGGGAGAGGAAGGCAGGCACTTAGTGGCAAAGGACTGCAAATCAGAGGTAGAAGAGGAGAGGTATTGGGAAGAGGGATTCACAGTGACAGGCTGAAGCAGAGGGTTATGAGAATTAGTGAAAGATCACTAAGAAGCTTGCAAACAAACATTTCTTTCTAGGAGAAAATGTCAAAGTCAGTCAAGTCAAGGAAGTAGAGTAAATTTTTATGATTCTGTGTTACCCGAATTTGACATTTCTTATATATTTTATTGTTGTCTCACTCAGCTTTTAAATTTGGCTGATTTCTATATTTCTATTTTCTAGAATTATAAACTTTTTTAGTTCTTTCACTTGGCATCAGCTCCACCTTTTGCAGGATCATCACAGTCTGAGCTCTCTGATAGCTTTCTTATTAGAACCCGTTTATATTTAGAAAGGAGGACTTCAAATACATCTTCGCATTTGACCATTACAGAAACAGCTGGAAACAGGCAGAGCAGAGATATTTTTAAAGTTTAAGGTTTATAGATGAGGAGTCTTAGATGGGAATGGGCTAACAAGGCCCTACCTCCTGTCAAGTGTTGGGAGTGAGGACTATGACTTTCATCCTGGCGGCCACCATGTCCTTCCTGCCCCAAACCTCTGGACACAGAAATCTGTTTGATATTTTTGTTTCCTGTTCCCAACTCCCTTCCTTCTATCAAAGCACATGCTGTCCTCAAACAAAAGCAGACACAATCTATTTAAAGGAAATGTAACAGCATTGTTTGGTCTTGGTCTTCTAATGCATGTACATAGCATGCTGTACTTCTGATTTTGCTACAGATATCTTTTGCAATCAGTAAGTATTTAAGTTCGTTGTGGTGTTTTGTATCAATCGTTTACTTAATGGCTTTAATTTCATCTTATTTCTAAAGGAATTCCCTAAAAGAGTCATGAATGCATTTTCTCTTATTCTAATATTATTATAGGGGTTTTGTTTTGCCTTGAAATACTTAATCTAAATGCAGGAATACGGAAAATAGGGATCTTTATAGTTTTATAAATTGTTAGCCATTTGGTTAACCATCATTTTATCATATATCGGTTCTTTTTTTCTAGTGTTATCATCATCATACTCTTTATCCTTATTTATAACTCTTTTTGAAACTCTTCTGGGGTTATTGGTGGCTTTTCCTGTCATTGTAACTTTTTCTCTGCTGAATTTAATTTCTTGGACTGGTTTGGTGATTGAGATTTTTCTATAAAATTATTCATTTTGTATCTCTTGCAAATAAAGTATTATACTTATGCATCTATTCCATTGTATTTACCTTTAAAAATTTATCATACAGTTAACCATGCTTTTTCTACCTTTCTTGACCATTCTGGAAAAACAATGCACATATTTTCTTTTTAAGTAATTAACTTTGGTTTTTATTGTTAACTCATTTATTTGTGCTTTTTATTTTTGTTATTTGACTTTTTTGACATTTATTTAAATATTTCCTAGCATCTTATATTGAAAGCTTACAAAAATAATATTTTGAATCCTTGTTTTCCAATAAATGTCTATCTTTCATGCTATCCATTGCACTCCAATATGTTGCCTCACAAGTTATGATATGTGGTTTTTTCATTTTTATTTAGTTTAAAAGATTGTTTTTCTCATTTATATTTTCTGGCATAGAGAAGATTTTAAATAAATGGGTGTTGTTATTGCTTTGCAGCCCTTGTTATTTTGTATTTATAATAAATTAATATTATTTGTAGGTTAATTTAATAGTCTAGTATAATATCTGAAGGATATTATTTTGTGTTTAAATAAGAATAGGTAGAATAAGAAAGAGAGATATTAGAAAAGACTTGGTAATTAATTGGCATGGTGACCAGTAGAAACATATGAGTACAAAACTTCCAGAGCCTTGACTTAGATAATTGGTTAATTTTTGTGAAAATTATAAGCTTTGCATAGAATCTATAGGAGTAAGAACAATTATAGGGGAAAATGACCAATTTGGTTTTGAATAAAGTGAATGTGATTTATCCATGAGAAATCCATATGGCAAGTCCAGAAGAAAGTTCTATTTTCAGAAACCTGGAAACCAGAGATAGTTTTCAGATAGTTTTTAAAATTTTGTCATTAAATAAGTAAAAGATTAAACTGTGAAAATGGGAAAAATAATTATTCAAATGTCTTGAGGATGGACAAATGGCAGATCCTTAAAGAATTTCATATTTAAGGTTCTTGGGGGCAAAATTAAACTGGAAAAAGAAGTTTATGGGTGGAGCTATAATTATTTTTTTTAAGGTGGTTCTTTGGACTATTCTATTATCTCATATATAAACATGTGTCTTGAGGATGTCTTTGGGATTTTTCTGGACATACCCCAGGAAAAATCTAATAATATCTACATTATAAATGTGACTTGATTTTTTGGTGCTTTATTTCAGGATTAATAGTTTATTTAAAAAATACTGGAAACCAGATTTTTCATCATATCTATTGGGGGCTTTTATAGTCATGGATAATTTAATTGTAATGTTTGATTTCACCAAAAAGAATTACAGACTTAAGAAAATTTTAAGTAGTATAATATGGAAATTCTCTCTTCTCAACAAGTGAGTCTCAGAGTACCACTATGATGTTCTAAGTGATAAGCTATATATTCATTATGTCATATTCAATTATTCAAATATCCCTGTCTTCTCAGTCCCTCATTATGTTGGTCCTCAATAATACCAGTGCTCAGCTTCTGACCTTCCTCCTGACGGGTATCCCAGGCTTGAGAGCAGTCCAGGCCTGGATCTCCATCCCTTTTTGTCTCCTGTATGTCATCGCCCTGTCTGGGAACAGCATGATCCTATTTGTGGTCCTCCGTGAGCAGAGCCTCCATGAGACCATGTATTATTTTCTCTCTATGCTGTCAGCCACAGACCTGAGCTTATCCCTCTGCACACTTTCCACTACCCTTGGTGTCTTCTGGTTTGAAGCTCGAGAGATCAGCTTAAATGCCTGCATTGCTCAGATGTTCTTTCTCCATACATTTACTTTCATGGAGTCTGGGGTTCTGCTGGCCATGGCCTTTGATCGTTTTGTAGCCATCTGTGACCCACTGAGATACACCATCATCCTCACCAATGCCAGGATAGCCCAGATTGGGGTGAGCATGTTGATAAGGAATGTTGCTGTCATGTTGCCCGTTGTGCTTTTTGTCAGGAGGTTGTCCTTTTGCAGTTCTGTGGTCCTTTCACATTCTTACTGCTACCATGTTGATCTCATTCAGCTCTCATGCACAGACAACAGAATCAACAGCATCCTTGGCCTATTTGCACTCTTCTCCACCACAGGATTTGACTGCCCTTGCATCTTGCTTTCCTATGTCCTGATCATCCGATCTGTCCTCAACATTACTTCCTCAGAGGGGCAGTGGAAAGCCTTCAACACCTGCATATCCCACATCAGTGCTGTTGCCATCTTCTACATTCCTCTCATCAGCTTGTCACTTGTTCATCGCTATGGACATTCAGCACCTCCATTTGTCCACACCATCATGGCTAATATCTTCCTGCTCATCCCTCCAGTGCTCAACCCTATCATCTACAGTGTGAAGACTAAGCAGATTAGAAAGGCTATTGTTAAAGTCTTAATTCAGAAGCAGCTGCAAATCTAATCATTAGTTGTCTCAGAGTGAAAATAAAGCAATTTATGAATGAGTGCTTTGATAGAATGGGGTAATTGTTCCCAAAATGCCTAGATATGCTTCCAATAGTTCAAACTATGCAACTTATTGATTACATGATATTTGCTTAGTTTTCTTCCAGGAAGTCCATATTAATAAAACCTAAATTATGATTTTATTTTCAATTTAAAGTGAGACACTGTATAGAAACAAATATCTATATTTGCAAGTCATATAGTACCTCAATAAAACATTAATTCAGATTCGGCATATAATTCTAAAAGTCTAGATTTATGTTGGAAACTTTATTAATACACCGTTGTGCTTTTCTGAATGATATACAAAAAGCATTTCAATTAATTGGATTTTCCCCCTTAAAATTCTTGATTCTCTGCATGCTTCCAAAATATTTAAACTATAGAGTGAACCTTAAAATGAACATCAGTAAATCCATGGCTTTATAGTCAATTAATGTTTGACAAATGGGGCAATAACATAAAATGGAGTAAAGACAGTCTCTTCAACAAATGGTGTTGGGAAAATTGGACAGATACATGCAAAAAAATTAAACTAGACCACCAACTTACATCATACATATGAATAAACTCAAAATGAATTAAAAGCTTTAATGTAAGTTGTGAAACCATAAAATTCCTAGAAGAAAACAGAGGCAGCAAAATTTCAGGCATTTCTCATAGCAATAATTTTGCAGATATATCTCCTTGAAAAGGGAAAAAAAGAGAAAATAAACAAATGGGACTACATCACACGAAAAAGCTTTTTCACAGCAAAAGAAATAATCAACCAAGTGAAAAGGGAACCCACTGAATGGGAGAACATATTTGCCAGTGACACATTTGATAATGGGTTAATTTCCAAAATATATAAAGAACTTCTACTACTCAACACCCAATTTAAAAAAAATGGGCAAAAGATCTGAATGGACACTTCTGCAAAGAGGACATGTAGATGGCCAATAGACATATGAAGAAATCACATCAATAATCATCAGAGAGATGCAAATTGAAATCACAGTGAGATAGCCATTTTCACTCCTGTCAAAATGGTTATCATCAATAAATCAACAAACAAGTGCTGGTGAGGATGTGGAGAAAAAGGAATCCTGTACATTGTTGGTGGGAAGGCAGATTGCTGCAGGCACTATGAAAAGCAGTATGGAGTTTCCTAAAACTATAAAAAATGAAACTGCCTTTTGACCCAGCGATCCACTTCTGGATATTATGTAGAGTCATGTTGCCCTTTATTATGTGGAGGGTCATAGTCAGTGTAAAAGCAAAACAAAGCACTCAGAATCAGTTACTGTTGCTGTTAGCTAAACATTAAAAGTTAAGATAAACTTTGTCTAGAATTCCAGTAATCATCTTGCCTCTATAATCTCTTACTTTAACCAAAAAAAAAAGAGCATGATGTTATGTTTGGTTGCCTATTATCAGTGAAAGATTATATCCTATGTCTATTTTTTTTAGAATATGAAAAATCAAAATTAAAAAGCTTATAGGCTTCTTCTTTTCAATGTTCTGCCTGACCTAATTTATTTATGGTAGCTCTCATCTCAAGCACATCCTGTCTTGTATTAACCCGAAGACAGAGACATTATTGTTGGCTCATCAACATTGATTCACTTATCTGTTCTTACTTTGTTCTAGGTCCAAGATGTTTTTGCTAGATCTTATTTTCCATTCTCTGTGTAAAATCATATGTCCTCCTGCAACATGCCATCAGAATTACAGCTTTTATTTACTTCCAATATTTAAAATTGAGGGCTAAAATTGATATTCTCTTCTGAACCTGATGGTCTAAGATACCAGCAGTGCTTTTGACCCTGGTCTTTCCTTTCTGTTCTGTGAAATTAAATGCCTTTGGTGGCCAACAAATGTGAAGAGACTAGATATAAAACATTGAAGAAAGGTGGAGCCTATGATAAATCTGAGAGCTTGTGACCTAAATCCATTCCCATTAATAATAAAACTAGACATTCTGATGACCAAACAGAACATATATGTGGGCAGATTTCCACATAAAGTCTGTGATGGTCTTAGATTGTATCTACTATGGTGGCATCCACTTAAACTTGGAGCCACAGATGGATATAGGTGGCCTTACCAATGTCAGAGATTAGCTCTCCCCAAAGCTGGCACCTGATATGGGAACAGGATCACAACAGTTAAATCTGTGAGTGAGAGTCAAATCCTACTGTCTGCATTTCCATGGAAGAGCCCCTCATTGACAGGCAGTGATGAAGCAAGTGGAGTCATTGTTCCCAAGGGAACTAGGCGTCTGTTAATTCTCAGGAGGATGTGCCTATACTAGAGATGAGTATGAGACTATAAATAAGGATATGGATTCCAAAAATGTGCTGAAGCAGAGAAGCTGCAGAACATGAATAATCTGAATCCTCTCCACCTTGCTCTGGGATAAGACAACCAGGAACTGGGTTGGTGTCCTAGACACTCAAACTGAAGTTCCTTAAGAGGATTTTATGTTTCTCAATGAAAATGTTGCAATTTATAGAGATTAACCCTATGCCTTTCAGAGTGCTGGAGATAAAAATGCTCCATGGGCTGTACAGCCTACAGGACAAAGCTACATTTGAGACAGGGTTAACAGTTGCAAAAGATTAGGGTCCAGCCCTGGCCAGTTTTGCTCAGTGGTTAGAGTGTCAGCCCATGGACTGAAGGGTCATGGGTTTGATCCCAGTCAAAGGCACATACCTTGGTTGGGCACATACAGGAGGCAACCAATCGTGTCTCTCTCACATCCATGTTTCTCTCTCTTTCTGTCTCTCCTCCTCCCTTTCACTCTCTCTAAAAAATATCAATAGAAAAATATCTTCAGGTAAGGATTAACAACAAAAAAAGATTAGGGTCCATAAGTGGGGTGGGTTACATCTTTGTATTTGCATGATGAACATAATCGGAAAAAACAGTGTTGTCAACAGTAAGTCATATCTTTAGATAACTGAGTTAGGTGGAATCTTGTCAATAAAGGTTTCAGACATGGAATCTTAGAAATGATCCATTTTGAGGGGACTTGTTGAACAAGAATGGACATTGTGCTATCATTTTTTTTTCCTGTCTTAATCCCACTCCCCTGATAAGGACACACTGTGAACTGCCTGAATAATTGGTGTATACATTAATGTTTGAAAATTATTTTCCCAGGGCAACATGGAAGGGGAACCTAGAGAGTGTGTATTTTGCTAAAGCCAATTTTGGGGGAAATCGTAGAAGGAAATTATAGGTGGGCATTGTATTTGGCAGTATTTTCAGTAAAGATAGATGCTGTGTCCTTGAGGTACAGTGAATGGAGACCCACAGGACCTCCAACATCATGCATATGTCTCTCTCACTGATGACATTGTGAAATTCCACAAGGAAAGGGCTGCACTTTATTCAACTTTAAAAGTCTTTGCAATAAAGTACCTTGTCCATAGTTTGTGCTTAGTAGATGTGTATCAATTTGAGCTGAAAGAATAGTCTTTAAAAAGGGGGCATCACATCTGGTAAAATGGCTGGCATAACAGTTACTAAATATTAGAGAACACATAATAATTCTGGAAATTTCTGTGAAAAGAGAAAACTAGATCATAGTACTATAGGACATTCAGCATGAAAGCTCCTCAGGTTTTGCCAGGGTTGGGGGGTAAGGGGGGGCAGGGGATGCAAGTGTGATTCAGAGAAGTCATCATCTAGGCTCTACTCCCCACTCTCTGTACCTGTTACCAAGAAGTTAACATTGACAGGGACCTTAAGGAGCCTTTGTGAGACAGGGGTTCTTCCCTCTAAAGTGGGGTAGCCCATAACACTGTTAATAACTGTCAAGTCACAACACAGAATCTGCACCTCTGAGGCCAAGTGCACATCCAAACAACTTTGCTACTTGAAGGCCCCTGGTCCCATCTGTCACCTCTGGCATTTAAATAAAACCAGACTAAAGTGTTCCATGGACCTCCTAATGAGAAAGGGCCAGTAAAGACATTTTAGGAGCCACTAGGACTATGCCATCCTTATTTAGGAGGTCAGAGTCCAGGATTACTGCTAAGCAGTAAGATATACCAATAAGGTAGCTCCAGACTGAGGATTTAGAAGCCAGCCCATAGAAGAACGAATAAAAAGACCCCAGCAGACATTTTATGCCCTTTAAACTATCTGCTGTGATAACTTAGTCTTTCTTGCCAGGAAGGAGGCAAGATGAGTAGACAAGCTAGGGACTTAGCCAGGAAAGAAGGCCTCTGGGGTCAGCTCTACCGTTTCCTGTCAAATAACACAGAAAGTAGTGGACTGAGAATTCAAATCCTGGTCTGAGGGACTCTCAACTCTTTATTCACATCGTTCTACTCTCAGTAAATACATGGGAAGCTGGAGGTGGGTGTGTCAGGGAGAAGGAAAGGGTAGACTTTGGGAAATGAGGGTTTCTTGGCGACCTCATCACTGATTAAAAACATTGCCTCAAGATCAGGCTGTTTCCCTGTTCAACAATTTTAAAAGATTTGTTTTGGATTCAGGAAAATCTGAAAATAAATGTTGCATCTCTAATTTTATAGACTTGGGGTATTCTTAAATTCTCAGCCTCAGTATTCTCATTTTTGAAACAGAGAGACTAACTTATTTAATTCGTTTAATAAGAGAATATATAATACACCTTGCAGAGAAACTTGATACAATATGAGTAGATAACTATTTCTGCATTCCTGAAATCTATACTAACATATTATTGTGTGTTCTTTTTTGGTGACTAAGTGAATTCAATTTGCTAATTTTCATTTAATATGTTTTTTTTAAATAAACATAAGAGAACAGTGATATTTCAATGTCAGAAATTTTTTCAAAACATTAAAGCAGACAATTATAATTATATTAGTGGATGCTGAAAAGCAGTTGGTAGGATTCATTAAGTACACTTATTAAAAAATTAAAATGAAATATAAATGAACTATTTAAATGTTATAAAATTTACACAAAGATATAGAAGTCAACCATCATTCTAACAGGTGAAATATTAATGCCACTTTTATTAAAATGAGAAACAAGATTTGAATGTTCACTTTCACTCTTAATCTTTCATAATTGGTTGAGTCCTAGGGAATTCAATAAAATAAATTGAAATAATGTGCATGAATACTAGAGAAAAGTCAACAATCACCTATTTTTACTTATATATGCTGTATACAAATAAAATACCAAAAAGTAAAAAAAGAAACTACTATAATGCATATGATAATTGGTAAAGTAGGTATCAATTCAAGATAAAAATGTATTTACCTAGCAATTTGTATGTGGAAACAGAGATGGGGAAATATTTTATTTATAATAGCAACAAAATTATACACTTAAAAACTACATGGAAGTAAATTTAGTTAAAACTAATAATTTTATTAAAAATGTAAAAAAAGATGTTAACTAGGTGAAACATCAATCATATATTATTGGATGTAAAAACTTATTACCAAATGTTGATTCTCTTAGATTTAATCTATAAAAACAATGTGGTTTCTCTTAGTATTCCAAAGCTCTTGTTTACTTTGTGAGAGGAGGATCACTATATCACATATTAGCGAAATCATACTATGAGGCTATTGTAATAGCTCAGTGGTAAGTGATCATATATGTGACACATATATACAAAATCCATTAAAAGATCTGTAAAGTAATATATATAGACAGACATAATATTGTAAGAAATGGTATTCATACATAGTATTTTATTTCAGTGAGAAAAAGAGAATGTATTTAATAGATGATTTTGCCACTAGTATACATTGACTCTGCCTAATATAAGTTTGGATTTCTGACACAGAAAAATCTAAAATTAAAACTATTTCAACAACTTTAGAAGAAAAGCATAAAAGAGTGTATGTAAAACAAAGGACTCAAAGATACATTTTTAGAAGCAAAATATAAAACAACAAAATTACAAAGAAAAATAAAAGTGGGTTTGATTATATAAAACTACCTATATTTGTTTGCAATTTAATTGCCTAAACAAGGCCAAAGACAAACACTATATTGGTAAAGGCATAAAAATAGGATCTCTTGCAAATTTATATTTCACATATAAACAATAAAATAGAAACATGGATAAAGCTACTGATAAAGGGGACAAAATAATCAATAGACATGTGAAAGACACTCATTTTTCCTATCAGGAAAATTCAACATAAAGGTAAATGTGATAATTTTTACTAATAAAATTGATGAAAATTTAAGAATAGTGGTAACAGTGAATTTTGGTGGGTATGTAGGAAAAAGGCACACTCCCATGTAGGGAAGAAATATAAATTAATATAGCCTTTGGGGAAATGGATCTACCAATACTCATTGAAATAAAAAAATGTACAACCCTTTAAAACCAGCAGTGATGACCTGAATATCAGTCTTATAGAAATAAAAGGATAAGTGTACATGGACAGCTGCATAAGAATGTTTATTACAGCATTGTTTAGAGTGCCATAATACTGAAGACAACTCCAATACCCATTACGAGAAAATAGTTGAGTTAAATACAGTCCATCCATATCATGGGATATTATGTAGTTCTTGAATGAATCCATACTTATTTACTTTGAGGGATTTCTACCATAAGAAAAGCAAGATAAAGAAAGACATGTAGATTGTTATTCAACTTTCATGATACAAAGCAAGGCTCTTCTGTATGTACTAGAGGCCCGGTGCATGGATTCATGCACCGGTGGGTCCCTTGGCCTGGCCTGTGGGGATCTGGCTGAAACTGGCTCTCTGACATCCCCTGAGGGGTCCCGGATTGTAAGAGGGTGGTTCTTGGGTGATGCACCCCAGAATCGGGTTCCCTCCTCTCTGGTTCCAGGTGCATCACCCAAGAACTACCACTGCCAAGTGACCACAGCTCAGCAGCTCCTGTCTTGAGCATCTGCCCCTTGGTGGTCAATGTGTGTCATTGGCCAGTTGCTTAGACTTTTATATATATAGATAATAATTGTAATAACAAAGAAAAAATCATTAGGAATTAACCATATTTATAGAAAAAAACTAGTTATAGTGTTAGTTCCTTTTTTTGCTGCAAACAACCATAAATCTTAGTTGCTTACAAATACAGAATTTATTGTAATGCTTGCTGATCATCAGGTTGACAGACGTCCTTTTGATGTAGGCTGTTTTGACTTGATGTTTCTGCTTCAGGTCTCTAGTCAGCTAGGATTGGCTCCAGGGTATAGGTTTGCTCCATATATCTCATCTTGGGGACCAGGTAGAAGGGGCACTACTACCTGAGCTTAACATTACTCACAGCAAAGGAAGAAACCCCATTGTAAAAATCACACTTGGGCCTCTGCTCTTATCATATCCACTAACATCCTACTGACCAGAGCAAGTCATGTGTCCAAGCTCAAAATAAAAGTGAAAGTAAGTATAATCTGCACACTCTGATCCCCAATGTGGGTGTGGATAGATGATACTACCACTAAGACCAACAATTTCATCTACCATGTGTAAGATTCCATTTATATGTTTACATTTGGATGGCAATTTAAAGTAATTTTTACTTTTTCAAATTTCTTCTGAATCATTTGAAATTTTAATCATAAATACCAACATTTTGAACTAAATGAAGGCTCTTCTTTTTCCTGATATGATCAGAGTTATGTAGCATATCCCTTGACATGAAGAGCCTAAATGAGATACTTACTTGTGTCCTCCTCTTTCATCCAATCCCTGTGGATACATCAGAATATCTACTTTTTATGAAGGCCCAACACTATCCATTTGAATAGAATGTTTCTGTCTTCTTTTTTCTTTTCCATGTAACTGCTTAACTCCTTCAATTTCCTCAGTTATTAGGATATAGATGTAGTGTAGAAATTAACAAAAACAAAACAACAACCAACATATTTGGACAGTTGTGACAAGACCTAGATTCTGGCCCTTTTAATGCCATTCATATGTAGTGTTAGGTGGTTAGACCACTGCCATTCTCTGGGGCTCATAAGGTTTCATTAATATACATAGGCACACATTTAGGAACAGGCATATCCATCCATGTGCATGTGCTTGTGTGTACCTGAATGGCAATTTCATGCATGATGAACTGAGTTCTCAGTCATGGAAACCTTTGTATCTGGTAGTCTTGAGTCCCCAAATGTGGAGGGACATCCTTCTCACTGAGCACAACCTACCTTCCTGGGCTGCAACCTCTTGAGTATTTTCTCTCTAATCTCCTTCATCTTGACACTATAGAGAATAGGGTTGATCAATGGAGGAAGCAGGAAGTGGACATAGGAGAGAAGAGTATGGGCAGGCTGAGGGACTGGCATCCTAAGACGGTCAATGAGTGCCAGGAGGATCATGGGCACATAGAAGAGAAGCACAGCAGAGAGGTGGGCGGCACAGGTTTGACCAGCCTTCCAGCGATCCTCACTTGATCCCAAACCCTGCAATACCCTGCCAATTAGGCCATAGGAGAAGAAAATAAGCAGAGGGTCTAATCCCATGGCTGACAGGACCACAAAGAGGCTGTAGACTGCACCCCAAGCTCTTGGACAGGCCAATCGGGCTATATCTGGGTGCAAGCAATAAGAATGAGTCAGAACCTGTGGGTGGCAGTAGGGCATGTGGGCCAGGAGAAATGGCAAGGGCAGATGGAGACCCAGGCATCGGAAAACAATGGTGAGGCCAATCTTCCTAACAACATCATTGGTGAGAAGTGTCGGGTAGTGGAGAGGGCGGCAGATGGCCAGTGCCCGATCAAAGGCCATGGCGAGTAAGACAGAGGACTCCATGACAGAAAAGACATGGACAAAGAACATCTGCAGGAGGCAGGCTGAGGCAGGGACAGCATGAGCATCAGCAAGGGCAAGACCCAACAGGGTGGGCATCAGGGCTGTGGCCAAGCCAACATCAGATACACTAAGCAGGAAGAGGAAGAAGTGCATTGGACGGTGTAAGGTGGGCTCCATGGCAATGATCCAGAGGATGGTACTGTTGCCCAGAACAGAGAGAAGGTAGATGGTGATGAGGGGTGCCGTCCACCAGGAGGGGACAGCTGACAGGCCTGGCATGCCCACCAGCAGGAAGGTGGGGGTCATTGAAGTGCTGCTGTTGGGGGCTGCCTGGGTGGGGAATGTTGACATCGTTCAGGATCCCACTTTGAACTCTGGAACCTGAAAACTGATTAGAAAGATTTACTTAATCTTATGACATGTTTGCATCATCTTTCTAAAAGAGCCTTTCTTTGCTCCCTGCCTTAATAGCAAACACCCGGGAGAGGGTTTACACTCCTATGAACACTTTTTCTATTTCTCCCAATCCCAGGCCATCTGACTTCTGTGCTGCCTAAACACACTCACATTTCAGTTCACTTGAACAGTTCTCACAAGTTCACCAATTAACCCTTTATTACTAAATCAAGTCATTTTCCTAAACTGATTTATTTCTCAATGGGCTTTAATTGTTGTGAATCCACTTTCTCCCTTTCTTTTAAATTCTACCTCCCATAATTTAACTTCTTAATTCACCCTGCTGTGTCCCATCCAATTTATACATTACATTGATATTTTTGAGAGATCATTATTTGGCTCTTCTTTTTACTTAGTGGTCTATATACTCTCATGACTTCAAACAAATTCCATAAACTGATGAATCATGAATATATATCACAGATTATTCTATATTCATTTCACCCTAGAAATGTCTATATAAATATTCTATGTACTTTAAATTAAAATAATCCAAAACAAATCTCAACAGATGCATTTTAAAACCTCTTCTAGCTTCCTCAGTTAGGAAGCAGAGGTGGGAAAATGACAAAAATGACAGAAGGAAACAAAGAAGAAATATGTCTTGGTTTCCTGAATCAGGAGATGGCATCACTAGTCACCAGTTTCCCAACATAAAAGTCTCATGACAAAAACTCTTCACAAAAAAAAAAAAAAAAAAAAAAGAGGAATGTCCTCAACCTGATAAAGGCTATCTATGAATAAAATTAACATCATACTTGACTGCAAGATTTAGAATGATAAAAAGTTATCTGCTTTTTGTCACTTTAAAAATATTTTTATTGAGTTTTAGATAGAGAGGAAGGGAGAGGGATTGGGACATAGAAACATGGATGAGAGATAGAATTCAAAGATGACTTTGGCCTTACTTGTAATACTTTATTTTTTATCGAGAAGCTGTATTCTTATAGCAAATGAATAACTATCAATTATTCAGTATGCGCCAGTGTCTCATCTCAATTTTTTCTCCTGTATTCAATTATTTTTCCCATTAACTGTGCTTTGGCTTTTGCTGAGCCTTTTGTTCGCGTGATCCTGAACGACCTCCTTGCTGCCAGACTGCCTTCCAATCCTTCCTCTGTACAGATCCCATAGTGTTATTTCTAATTTGCAATCTGATAATGTGGTTGTGGCATCTTCCCGTAAAACCATCTGACTTTCCGCTGCTTTAAAATGAAGGCCACACCTTTATTTGTCATAGAAACCCCTACACCATCTGGCCCCAGACAATCTTTACTGCTTAACCTACTTCTATTCTATTTCTACTTGAGTCTTAGCCTTCCAGATCTACTGTGATTCCTCAGATGTGTCATTGCTTTAAATACTTTAAAAAAAATACGTTTTGTAAGTGGAATTTCCTTTTCAATCTCTGTATCATCATACCTCATTTGTACACGAAGTTCCAACTCTGCTGAACACCTCTCCTCCAACAGGCCCTGGGATGGATTGTTTACCCTCTCCTATCACCCTATGACACATTTCCCAATGTAGTCCCTGTCATTCCTAATGATTCATGTTTCTTCCTTTGCCTTCCTCCTCAATGGACTGCTAACTTCCTCAGGCAGATGCATAACAAACTAATAGGAATTCAAACAAAGAATGTAATTCAAACTCATACATGCATTAAAAAATACAGAAATATGCAAATAAGTTAGAAGCACCTCTGAGTATGTACTGACATGTATGCATGTCCTCACATGAATAAGCATGTGGAAATAAAAGCACCCATATGTGCACATATGTTGTTATTATGTGTCCACTTATTTCCACAAATCGTGAGTGGAAAATGGTTTTAACAAACCTTTTGCCACCTCACACAATGATAGCCAGGAAAATTTAAAGATTCAATAATTGTTTCAAAAGACATGTATGCAGCCAATGAGTAACTCTTATCTCTTCACATACACACACATGTTCATATGTTCACAAACATCCCTTCAATGGTCAACACATATACATACATCTATACACATCAGAAATGCAGGGAATTTTATACATCTTACAGTCACATCTCACATCACTCAATTAAGCCATTCTTATTGCCCTTCAAATATCTGATACAAAGAAAGTAAGATTCCTTTTTCTCAAACGGAAATCTTAATTTCTATAGGTTTAATTCTATGACAAAACCAAAAGTTGGGACATTCTCACTGAAGGATATTTATAAATACTGAATAATGTTTTCTAGGAGATGAGAAAAGTTTTATATATTATCAGATTAGTTCCCTGACATCTGAAAGACAAATGGCTAAGGTTACTAAAATGATGGAAAATAGGTTATTTGATTATAGGGGAGATCTGTCATGGAGAGATCTTGCAGCCACATAGAAATGACAGAGTATTATGAATAAATTGGCTCACTTTACATTTGCATCCAGACCTGCTGTTTGGCCCCTCACCACAATCTTCCTTGCTACTCACCAGACCAGCATTGAAGAGTGTGTGTCAGACAAGGTCTTTGGTTGGAGTTAAATGCTGCAGAATTAGAATGGCTTCAAGAAGTGGCCAATGTGAGAGGATTTACAGCATAAGCCAGAGTAGGAAGAAATGGCTAAAAAGTGGACGTATCTCCAAGACGGTGCTTGCCCCGCCACATCTTGAGAGATCCCCCATTTGTCTCCACATTAATCCTGTCTGTACTAAGAGAGATATCTTCAGTGCTGAGTACCAGGAAATCTGCAGGAGCCAGGTGGTGTGACCCATGGATAAATACCTAACAAAGTACGAGATCAAATCAGGTACATTATAAAAATGGATATGGTAAGAGACCTGTATATGGAGGAAGCATTTAAAAAAACACCCAGCATAACATGTGGGTGGAAAAATAAAACATTCTAGGGAAGAGAAATGATTAGAAGTCACAGGGCCCAATTTTAGAAACTAACTTCCCCCATTCTTAGTCTCAGATCCTCATTGATAGTTGAAATATAAGGCAAAGATCAGTTTTGCTGCTCAGTATGTTCAAATTCTTTCTCATGCTGTGTCTTTACTAGGATTTAGCCTTGCTCTGAATAAACCGGGGGCAAGGACCCCAGCAGATTATCTTTGGGGTCAGGTAAGTAGAAAGCCAGCCCATACATAGGGTATAGAAGATTCCACCACTGAATTTTTCAAGGTCGCCCAGGTTCCACCATTTTGGCCTCCAGTAAACGTAGAAATGCACTATATAATTTTAACACATTCTTCAGTGATAGGTTTGTCAGCAAAGTCTATTCCATGTGACTTCCTAAAGTATAATTTTTTAAATTAAAATTATTGGAGTGACATTGGTTAATAGAATTACATAGATTTTAAGTGTGCATCATCTGAGTGCTGCATTGTGTTCATAACCTAAAGTCAAGTCTCCTTCTGTCACTATATATTTGACTGTATGTTAAATTTCAAATAGTGCATGCTTGGTCATAATCCTTGCCTTTCTATCTGCAGTTATCTCTCTGCCTTCTCTCCATTTTCCATTTCAGGAAACAACTTACCTTTATTAGACCTCAGATGCTACCAGCTCCCATAGGCCTTGTAATATTTTACTCCTTTCAAATGAATCACTCCGTCTCCTACCTCTATTCATTTCTCTAGCACAGACTTGCACACTTATACCTCTTCCCATGCCTTCCTACTACTCTGAGCTATTAGAAGACAAACACTATCTCTTACATTTTTTCATTCCTATAATAAGACCATCTTTCCATTAAACATGAAATAAGTTTGTTGAATTTTATGAGCTGTTTTAAAGAGTCTGCCTTTTTAAAATTTTCATTTTGGAATGTAAAGCTATTTTTAATTAAAGTATAGTTGACATACAATATTATATCAGTTTCAATGTACAGCATAGTGATGTGACATTTATATACCTTATGATGTGATCATCACAAGAAGTCTAGTAACCATCTGTCACTGTACAGTTATTGCGATATTATTGACTGGATTCCCTATGCTGTACTATACATCCCTGAGACTTATTTATAAGTTTGTACCTCTTAATCCCCTTACCTTTTGCCCATCCTTCCACCACTCAACTCTCTGGCCACTATCAGTTTGTTTTTTGTATCTTTGTCTTGTTTGTTCATTTGTTTAGTTTTTTTAGGGGGGAAAGAGTCCAAATACAAAAATGTTTCTCACTGCCCAGATTCTGAGCACCAGACTGCCTTCTACAAAGGGCCCTATGATTTTCCGTTCTCTCCAATTGGTCCTTCCCAATTTCCAAGTAACAATGTACTTTCCCACTCTTTTTTGAATGAAATAACTTCCTAAGAACAATCAAATTATTTTCCCAATCTCCTTTCTGTTCTTCCAAGCTCAGAAACAGTAAGTTCTACACTAATCCCCCCTTTTTTTTCTCACTTTCTTGTTTCATCTCCCCACACACTAACCTCTCCCAATTGATTGTATCAGTCTCACCTGGAGTCTGATCGTTCTTTCCACCTGCTACTCCCTTTGTGCAGTTCACTCCCCACACTCGGCTCCCTGCGACCCTCACACTGGTGTTCTAGTGGACCGCCTTAGGTGTATTCTTTATGCTACCTTTGTTGTATCCCATCTGGGGGAGAGAAAGGGGGGGTGGGAGACAGGAAAGGTGAGCACAGGTGTCTAGCCTCTTGTTGCCAGAGCCCCAGGGGGAGCCTCAGTGAGAATGCTGTGGTTAGTTAAGGGCCTGCTGTTCTGCCCAGAGGAAGCACCATGATAACCTTTGGACTGCAGCAAGAATGAATGAATCCTTCCATCCCCAGCATCCAGCCTTGCTCTCATAGTCCCTGAAGCAAGTCCTCCTCCACTCCACACTAATCCTGAGCTCAAAGGCCCCACAGGTCCTGAGGTCCTCTCTTGTCTGGGCCTGTCTTCCCTTTGGCAATTATCACAGTTTATCCCCAGCCTTTTTTTTTTTTTTATGAGCCCCAGACAATGCCCCAAGCTCAGTCCACAGGGACACCTTCTGGTTTTGTTGCTTGTCTTTGTTTTGACTAATTGTCATTAGCACAGTGGAGTGCCACATGGTACTAATAGGTGGGTCACAGATTCCATCTCTGCAGAGATCACTTAGTCACTTTGCTTTGCATCCTTAGGCTAAGGCCTGAATCACTTCAAAGAGTACCTGGGATATAGAATGACCTCTTCTCCTGTTAGGGTTTGATCCCCATCCCTGGCACACGCACACTGCTAAATAAAATCAGATCTGTCTGAAATTCAACAGCTAGCCTGACTGGAACCTCTTACTCCTCTGGCCCAGTTATTTTGACTCACTCTTTTTTCCTCTATGGTCCCTGTACTTGCACTTTCTTATTTCCCTAACATTTCTTGTTCTTTATAGATGCCCTGCTTTCTGGTGTATCAAGTATCATTAGACACCGCCACTCCCCACACCAGCTTGTGGCTTTTTCTTCACACCCTAAACTTAATCAACCTGGGCATTCATTGTGTGCCATGCCATCCACTGCTCCTCCCCTCCCTGAGACCTTTCAAGGGTACTTTTGTTTCTGTAATCCCTGAAGCAGACCTTGGTAACCAGATCCCAGCCCATGGATTTATCCTGGCTCATCCCTGTCACTTCTGATCACCTTCAGAAGACGGTTCATTAATATCTCTGTGTCCTGGGTACAGGGAAACTTCTTCTGACTCAGATTACTGCATTTCTCTTCTCACTTCCTTTCAGATAACTCCAACAGGTGTGATCTATTAGACCTGGGAGCTGCCCTCAAACTCTCCTGCTCAAGTTTAACACCATGGAGAATGGAGCTGAGGACATTGACTAAATCTGTCTTAGCTCCCCAGAACACTCACAACCAGGCCTCTGTTAGCTCTCCTGTTTAGTTCAATGTACAACTACCTAGGATCCAGAGCTGTCTTTACTCTGATCTCTAAACTATAGAAAGGGCCATTTCTAGCTGTACTCTGCTCTCTGTGATGATCAGGATAGCCATTATTAATGTGATACATGAATCTGGCCTAATAAGTTGGAGGGAGGGACAGAATTAAACCATCCCTGGTTTCTTTTCTCAGATCAACATGGTGTCATTTGATATTATTTATGATCATCTAGCTTTCAGATTTAGAATAGCTAGTTAAAAATTTTCACTTTGCCACATTCTAGCTGTACTGCTGTGGACAAGTATTTTACATCTCTAAGCTTCAATTTCCTCATGAGTATAGAGAGTTTGCATGTAATGTTCGTGAAGTGTCCAGGACAATGCCTAACTCCTATTATTACTGTACTAGTAGCCCATTTGCAGGAAAAATCCTGCAAGTGGCCGCTGCAGCCGCATGCGCTGCCGCTGCCGCCGCTGTTGCGGCTGCCGCGCCTGCACCCGCGTGCCGCTGCCACCCACCCCGCTCCGCCCCGCCCCGCCGCGCTCCGCCCCGCCCAGGCTTTCCCTCTGGCAGTCACCTTGCTTTCCGCTTTTCCTCCATCTTCCTTCTAAGTTGTCTTCAGTCTTCACTCCTCCCTCCCTCAGCGTATGCAAGTTAACCGCCATCTTTGTTGGGTAATTTGCATACTCGCCCCGATTGGCTGGTGGGCGTGGCTTTGGATGGTGGATGTGGCTTGGTGTAGCGAAGGTGCGGTCAATTTGCATATTACTATTTTATTAGGTAGGATGTGCCCATCAATTTTGGTTCTCTAATCCACCTCTTTGTTTAAAATGGCTTTCTCCCAACAGATAATTTCTGAGCACCTGCTATATACCAGGTTGTCAGGGCCAGCCTGACAGTTGAACCGGGCTGAGGTAGGGAGGTGGGAATTGAGAAAAGAAAGAAAGACAGGACAGCGGGATCGGGAGGACTACGAGTCAATCGAGGAACTGTAGTGAGTTTATTAACTCTGTAATGCCTTTTATACACAAATACTGAATAGGAGGTCTGTGAAGAGGAATGTATTCTTTGTTCCTCTTAATCTCTAAGGGATCTCTAAGATCCCTTCTTTTATGGATCTTACCATCCAATAGGGAGTGATAGACAATGAATGAGTAAACAATGTGACAATTCCAAATGACTTTATATAGGGTTTAGGAGATAAGCAGAAAAAGGTCATGGGATAGTAAGTGGAGAGTGACTGAATACTATAGAAAAGTTGACATTTCTGAAGGTTATATTTAAGCAGAGATCTAAATAGGGAAAATGAACTAGCTGTGTGGCAATATAGTTGAAATGTGTTCCAGGCAAGTTCTCAGGCAGTGAGGCAACAGAAGCTGGCTCATGGCTGGCCAGCGCAGCAGCGGTGGTGGGAGCCTCTCCCACCTCTGCAGCAGCGCTAAGGATGTCTGACTGATGGCTTAGGCCCACTTCCCACGGGGATCGATCCTAAGCCATCAGTTGGACATCCCCCGAGGGATCCTGGACTGTGAGAGGGTGCAGGCCAGGCTGAGGGGCCCTCCACCCCCCAGCCCCCAGGGGCCTCTAGTATACATATAAAAATTTCTATGGAATGCTTATAGCAGCTTATTAACAAAAGTCCCTTCAACAGGCAAATGAATAAATGGAATATCACCTATATCCATATAACGGATATCCATACAATAGAACACTTTATTAATAACACAAATAATTCTCAACTGTATTATGTTAAATGGAAGAATTTAGGGTTAAAAGATTATAGGCTTTATAATGAACCAAAATTCTAAGGTCAGACAACAGATGGGTAGCTGTAAAGGCTTGTGGTGGGTAGAGGGGTTGACTACAAAGGGATAGCAGGAAGGAATGTTTTGGGGCTGATAGAACTCTCCTGTATTTGGACTAGGCTGGTGGTTTTATATATATATGTATATATATATATATATATATATATATATATATATATATATATATTCTGCATTTGTCAAAAGTCATAGAATTGTTCTACAAAAAGTGAATTTCAGTACATATAAATTTTAAAAAGTATTTTTAAAATATAAATTCTCATAAGACCACTTAGCATTTTAATTTAAAATTTACCTTTCAAGGCACATCCATCTTTTCTTAAATCCTTTGTGTTTCTCCCATTTTTCTCATTATGTATTCCTAGCTTGTTTTCTGCTTATTTACTTTTTCTCCCCTTCTGTCCTTAATTATTGGCATTTGGATTGAAGCATCTGTGACAAATTCTAGTAATACAGTTTTTCAAATGCCTCAGAAATGTATTAAGAATGAATACATAAAAAATAATATGTATTGAGAGAAATATTCACTCTCATTAATGCTAAAAATTAACTTGGTGTTATGAAACTGCCTAAGGATACACAAGTTATATTATATAGTCTTACACATTATTTGCAACTGTGTTATCAACTTCTCATGTTTTTTTTAATGAGGCTTTCATACAAAATCAAATTATGTGGCAATGAAATTATTTAAGTATATGTAATAAGACATCTGTCTAATTCAGATTTGTTTAGTGCCAAATGTTATTAGAGTAATATTTTCTAAAGAAAGTGACAAGAAAAAAGAAAAAACTCATTTTCATAGTTAAAAGAAAGAAGAAAAAGGAAGAAATAAGAATAAGCAAAGCAATTTATTTTTATGTGAATAAAAAGTTAGGATGTTATTAAAAAATCCACACAGAATAAATAGAGAATTGGATTTGTATAGCATTGTTAGAAAAATATATATTAAAATATTTAAGGGGTAAAACCTTAGGATTTATTATTTATTTATTTAGTTAATACTCACCCAAGCACCCAAGGATATTTTTTCCATTAATTTTTAGAGAGAGTGAAAGGGTGGGATGGAGAGGGAGAGAGAGAGAGAGAGAGAGAGAAAGAGAGAAAGAGAGAGAAACATTGATGTGAGAAAGACACATCAATTGGTTGCCTTCCACTCATGCCCCAGCCAGGCTGGGGATTGAACCTGCAACCCAGGTATATGCCCTTGACTGGGTATTGAACCTGAGACCCTTTGGTGTGCTGACACTCTAACCACTGAGCACACAGGGCAGGCCAGGGCGACATTATTTATTTAATGACATATTTTCCTATTTTACATGTCTAGATAGATTGATTTATCAATGAGATATAAAAATTATCAAAATACCAGTTATGGTATATAAAAGAAAGCATAAACATTCTTTTTAAAGTTATGAATTTATTGATTTTGATAAATATGTGTGATACAGAGGTGAAGATGATGACTACCAAGCAGATACATATAACTGTCTAAAACTCAACACAAGAATCAAGATCAGAAATGTTTATTTGGAATAAATCTCCTTATATTTGTAGAAGAATAATATGTAATTTCAATTGCCAAGGGATAAAGTGAAATGAGAAAAGCAAGTTGTTAAATAGAAGAGGGAGTCAAAGACATGGGAAATCGAATTGGGTTATATTGAACCTGGGAAGAGGCAATTTACTTATTCTGGGAATGTAAAAATGGGTGTGGATGTATTTAAAGAAGGAGCTGAAAGAGGTGGATATTAAGAAAGATTGGATGAAATTATCACAGTTTTTTGAGTGAGTAGGGAAAAGGTTTTTCTATAGAACATGATGGGGGAAGATGGAATGGGAATGGGGATCACAAATGTGAATATTTGAAATTGCTTTAGATAGGAATGGGATTAGTATAAAATTAAGAAAAATTAAAATAATTAATAGAGATAGATTCTCTAAATTTACAGAATCATGCAATCTGAGCTATCGCAAAATCAGTCTTCTCTATTCATTTTCAACTTTGAAGATGTTAAAATAAAGAAAAAGAGAGATGGTATCATTTGCTTAGTTTTATATTTGTGCTAGAAGTATATGACAGAAAGTAAAAAGAAATCAGAGTCCATATGAGATACAAATGATGAACCGGTTTAAGTAAAAACCAAGAACAAAAACTTACTAGGTTAGTAATGAAAACTGAAAAAATGCAGTCAGACAGCAAGAAGAATTTATTCATTAGGGAATCATCTTAACTTTAGAATTCATGGGAAAATGGAACGGGAAATCATGGAGTCATTTATTTTTCTTGGGGCATTTTTGTTCATTAGTTTTCCTGTGTTTTGAGACAAATAAAGGCAACTATTGTTTATTTGAGGGAATGGAAAGAGTGAAGTGGCTAAGATGGCCCTGAGAGACTGTGATTGAGCACTAATCAGCCTCTGAAATGACCTCAATCCCCCCGCCCCCCGACACACACACACCCTTTTTCTATAGCCTCCTCAATACTATCTCATTTCCTAGACATGAGAATCTAGGAGGTAATTTGACAGCCCTAGAGAGACTCCAGCTCAACCCTGGAGCCACAGGGAATAACCTTGTTCATAGATCTGTGAAACTCTCCATGGAATGGTTTGGGGAGGGGTTTTGGAGCAGCTCAGAAAATAAAATTCCTCATGTGGAAGGTGGCAATGGTTTTGCCAAGAGAACTTCTGATTTTTAAAGAATCCTCTGCCAGCTGAAGATACTCTTAGCAACCAAGTAAGTTTTAGGGCAAAATCAAACGATAAAGTTGGTCTATCAAAATAATATTGTCAAATATCATCACTGGAATTTCTAATTGTTCCTCAACCATTTCTTTCCCTTTTCCTTATCTCTTATTTCTCCTTTGTTCTCCACCCAAAGCACTCCATGTTCTTGTATTCTTTCTCAATCACATGTGCTTTAAGGGAAAGATGTGAAGACAACTTTTTTTTCATTCATGATTTTCTTTTTTTTTTTAATCAATTTCTTTATTGATTAAGGTGTCACATATTTGTCCTCATCCCCCCATTCCCATCCCACACCCCTCCCCACGGATGCCCCTACCCCCTGTTGAACTTAGCCATTGGTTAGGCTCATATGCATGCACACAAGTCCTTTGGTTGATCTCTTCCCCCTCCCCCCACCCTCCCCTATCCTCCCTCTGAGGCCGATAGTCCGATCGATGCCTCCTTGTTTCTGGTTCTGTTGTTGTTCATCAGTCTATGTTGTTCATCATTTCCCCTAGATGAGCGAAATCATGTGTCACTAGAGATATACTTATAAGAACTGAATGTGAGACGAGCAATAATAGTTATGCTGCCAGGCAAATGAATCAATCTGTAGTGAGTTTCTTTCTGGACCAACAGTTCTTTTGAGACCCAATATCAATGTCCACCAGTTCCTTATGAGTACATGTCGGCACTGACCCCTCAGCTCTGGATGGTGGACAAATGGTGGTAATGCAGGACCGACTCCCTCTGGTTTGGTCTCGGCCGGACGCAGGGGCACGGCTTCACCCGGACCCAGGGGCATGTGGCCTCACCTGGACCCAGGGGGTGCGCGGCCTCACCCGGACCCAGGGGCGCGTGGCTTCACCCGGACCCAGGACCCAGCCTCACCCAGATCCAGGGGCACACGGCCTCACCCGGACCCGGGATCCAGCTTCACCCGGACCCAGGGGCGCGTGGCCTTACCCAGACCCAGGGGCGCGTGGCCTCACCCGGACCCGGGATCTAGCTTCCCCCGGACCCAGGGGCCCGTGGCCTCTCCCAGACCCAGGGTCGCGTGGCCTCACCCGGACCCGGGACCCAGCCTCACCCGGATCCAGGGGCACACGGCCTCACCCGGACCCGGGATCCAGCTTCACCCGGACCCAGGGGCGCGTAGCCTCACCCGGGCCCGGGACCCAGCCTCACCCGGATCCAGGGGCACACAGCCTCACCCAGACCCGGGATCTAGCTTCCCCTGGACCCAAGGGCCCATGAAGACAACTTTTTTAACCTCATGATGAATAGGTCACTTTTTTTAGAAGATATGATATCTGTTTTTCTCTAATGAATGCATTGCTTTAGAAATTAGGGAACTGCCAATCACTTGAACTAACTAATGTTGGAAGAAGGTAAGTGTCACCTATAGAATACTGCATATTGGTTAGACATTGGACTTTAAAAATGCCTTTCATGTAGAATGATTGCAGTTTGAGAATTTCCTGTTGAGAAGCTAAACTACCTCTACCATCAGGTGAGGAGTAGTTATTATAATTAATCTCTAGATCAGGAGGGTTTTTCTTCCTGTTTCCTCAGGTCCTCCCTGTCTATCATATATCCTGGCCTAATGAAGCACTAATCAGAAAATTTTATTTTAAGACCAGTCCCTTATTCTATTAACCACAAATACCCTAGAATGCCTAGAAACTTGGAAGTTTCCATAGTACTTATAGCAAATGGAACTCTCTTTGTTTGCTGCTATTCACACAATTGGGGAATTTTATTGTTCACCTGCTTTTTCAATTTAGGATCTATAATGAGGTCATGTACCTTGTGTTAGTCACAAGATACAGATAGAAAATACTTACACAGTGTATTTCTTCATAAATGTGGCAGTATGGACAGCAGAGGGTCAGGTCTAGATGAAACTTTTAAAGGAAGAACTTGGGATCTAAGAACCTAATCGTCAGGGGACATACTTGAACTCTAAGACACAGTGATTGTTCAGATGGCATGTTACACTCTGTTTGGGGGTCAGTATAGAGGCCCTAAAGGGGATCTGGAAGACATGTTCTTGTTGTCAGAATCAAAACAAAATCTAAAGACCCATATCAGGGAGTAAGAAACTTGCGAGGAATGGAGTTTTGACTTGGTCTTCTCTAACTGAACCCCTCAAGCCTTGTTACACTTAGTTGCAATTTTTCTCAACAGGCTCTATTTCACATACACCCCTCCCCACCTTCTCATCTGTTTTGATACTAATGAGGTGTTTGACTCCAGAAAAGTTATTTTCTTCGCCTAGGCTTCAATTTCTTTATTAGTAAAATGTGAAATGGATCAACTTTTACTTTTGCTATTTGGTGGATTCTGGTTTTCTCTTATTATTATTTTTCTCCCCTTCCCTCTCCTCATTCTATTTTCTCCTTCCCTCTTTCATTTGTTTACCTCTTAAACTTTTCTCTCATTTCAGTTCTTTCCTATAATTATTTGAAAAACTTAAATATTTTTTTTCTCACAAAATATCAATATACACAAAAACAAAGACAACAATTTAGTGGGAACACAGAAAAATGTATGTTGTTAATCTAGTAGTCCATATATTTGTACTACTATCTTTCATAACAGCAATAGAAAGACATGCATATTTTATAGAAAAGGGGAAAATATGCTAAGATTAAAAAATGGCTGAGGAGATCTGAATCAGAAATCTTTCAAAGAAAATCTGATTTCAAAAATAGTTCTAATATGTTTTTTGATGCATCATGAGCAGGGGCATCCAGAAGTGTATACATCCTTGGGGTTGAGACAACTCAATATTTGTAGAGCAGAAGATAGATTATTAAAAAGTTATAAGAGCCACAAAGTTAAATATTATTCTTGTTGATAGAAGAGAATCTATCAATTTTTACTTCTACTAACTGCAAATAATTCTGACCAAAAAAATCCAAAGCAGAAAAACAAAACAAAAGATAAAAAGAGAAACAAAATCAAACCCATTATTATGCTAAGAACATATGAAGAAAACTTTTTATTCCAAGTAATCATAATTAAAAGTATATATTTTGTTTTCCAAGGTTTTTGCATTTCTAATCCTCACATGGCCCCTGTAGGGTATTAGTATTGTCCATGGATTACATGTGTAAGGCTATCCTGAGGAGCAGGGGCAACTGGAATCTGATTTTTAAATGTGTGGGTCTACATGGCCTCTTAGTCAATTTGATTCCAATCAATTGCTGAAGGCAATTGATGATGTCTGAAGGTTGAGAACTTCTCAAAGAGAGTCTACTCTATCTCTGACTGGCATTCATGTTTAAAGTTGAATGGCCCCATCAGGCAGTCTTTTGGAATAAATATAGTTACTGATTCTGACAACATGAGCATTCTTCCAGATTCCTACTAAGGCCTCTATACTGATATCAATCAGAGTGTAACATGCTATTCTGAATGCTTGGTCACTGTGCCTTAGCAATAGGATTGTCAAATGATCCTGGTTAAAAAAAAAAAAAAAAAAAAAGGCTTCAGGTAAGCTCTGGAAATCTCACTTTTTTTTTTTTTTTTAAATAAAGTTACTTTATTTAAAAAAAATATTTTTATTGATTTCAGGAAAGGAAGGGAGAGGGAGAGACAGACAGAAACATCAGTGATGAGAGATAATCATTGATTTGGCTGCCTTCTGCATGCCCCACACTGGGGATCATACCCGCATGTGCCCCAACTGGGAATCAAACTGTGATCTCCTGGTTCATAGATCAACGCTCAACCACTGAGTCACACCGGCTGGGCTAAAGTTACTTTAAAAAGAGAATTGCTCTCCTAAGTATAATTTGCTCCCTCTTTTCCTAAAAATTTACTAGATTAAATATGACAAAAAATTTTAGTTGCTATAATTAAAAATGGCTGTATGAGGTTCCTGGGATGAGAATGATTCTGAGGTCACATTCAGGCTCAGGGTAAAGGAAGGAGGGTTATGTTAAAATAGAAGCATAGACATGTGCACTAAGCATTTCTAACTCTGTACTACATACAAAATTCATTTCCTTCATGAGTGTGATGAGTGGGAATGGAATCCTTTAGGGGAGCAAGTAATTCATATTTTATATTGATTTTGTCTTAATTATTATGTACTCAGTTTTCTCAACAGGATATACTTTGTAGTAGTAATTTTAGGGACTGAGTTATCTCTTAAACTCTCCCTGCCCCATGTAAAAATAAAATGGTTCTACTCGCAGGGAAGTCAGATTCTAATATCTTAATCCCTGTGGCTGTATTTTCAGGAATCCATCCATCAAGATCAAGCTCCTTTCTCATGCCTATGTCACATTGGCTTCATGGCAAATGATAACTACTCCCACTTCCAACACCTTTATTTTGTCTTAACTGGAATTCCAGGGCTTGAACAAAAGTACTACTGGATGGCCTTCCCACTTGGTGCTATATATGTCATTGCCCTCTTTGGCAATGGTGTCATCATCTCTACCATCAAGTCTGAATTGTCCCTGCATATCCCCATGTATTATTTTCTGTGTATGCTGGCATTGGCAGACATGGGACTTGCCCTTTGTACTTTGCCCTCTATGCTAGGCATATTCTGGTTTAACTACAAGTTTATAGCCTTTGATGCCTGCCTTGTTCAGATGTACTTCATCCACACCTTCTCAGCCATTGAGTCTGGTGTGCTGGTGGCCATGGCCTTTGATCGGGTGGTGGCAATCTGGAACCCCCTGGGGTACAGCACCATCCTAACCAATGGCGTGGTCCAAAAAACAGGGGCAGTCATCTTGATAAGGGCAGTCTGTGTGGTCTTCCCTGTGCCTTTTCTTATCAAGCGACTCCCCTTCTACCGCTCCAACATCCTGTCCCACTCCTTCTGCCTACACCAAGATGTCATGCGCCTTGCCTGTGCCAGCACCCGTGTCAACAGTCTCTATGGCCTCATTGCTGTCATCTTCACCAAGGGCTCTGACTCCCTCTCTATCCTCCTCTCCTATGTGTTCATACTCCAAACAGTAATGACCATTGCCTCAGGGGAAGGCCGGTTGAAAGCACTCAACACCTGTGTTTCACACATCTGTGCTGTACTCATCTTCTACGTGCCACTTATCGGGGTGTCTGTCATTCATCGTTTTGGAAAGCACCTTTCACCACTAACTCATGCCCTCATGGCTAATGCCTACCTTCTTGTACCCCCTGTGCTGAACCCCATAGTCTATACTGTGAAGACAAAGGAAATAAGAAGGAAGATCACCCAAGTATTTGTTAAAACCAAGATTACTTCAGAGAGTTAAGGTCTGCTGATTTGAGAGATAAAGAATTTATTCTTTGAAAACTCAATTATGACTGACAAATAAAGGTTTACATTTTTTTTACACTTCAGTGTGATTTGAATTGGGCCAAAGGAGATTTTCCTGATTTCAGAGCATACTTTCTTATTCCTGTGCCAATCTGTCTTTTGCTCAGTATAGAAAGAGTAGAATCTATAGGAACTGTCCAATGTTTTGCTCTTTAGCCTTGCATTTATGAGTTGACACATAACAGCTGAAGACAGAGAATATTATTAATTTCATTTTGTAATAACACTTTGAACAAAATAGGCCATTAGTTTTATGCTTTTAACATTAAAGCTCATTAAATTGATTTAATTTAACATTCTAAATCAAGAGTTATGAAAGGCTTCTATTAGCTCAATGGGAAAGAAACAAACTATACTCATTAAATAATAAGAGAATACCTGGTGATGATACATTATTAAATAAGATATGAATCAGAAAAATGATCAAATTTTAAAATTAAGAATATAAATGTATACAGTTGAGCAGGGGCCATGTTGCATAATTTGGGATCAGAAGATTAAAGGTGAGTTTTAGCTCTTCTGTGTGTGACACTGGGTATTAGTTCTCTTACTTTCTCTTTGCTGCAATTTTTAATTTTGAAAATGGAAATATCCCTTGGTTTCCAATGTTGTTACAAAATTAAATTTAATCATATAAATACAATTATTTGTAAACTTTGAAGTGTTGTGCACCTACAAAAAGTGTTCAAAAATACAAAATGCAAGAGTCTAAGAGAACATATATTTATAGATTGGCCACTAGGTAAAAGACAGTGTCAGAGTCTTTCCATGTTATCTCATTTGTTAATTATAGCATCCCTATAAGGGAGAGTGTTATGTGCTCTTTTCAGATGAAGATATCAAAGCACAAAGTTATACTAGTATTTGTTGGCCGAGGCTCATGTAGGCAGATTTCTTGGAGAATGGTGGACACCATGTATATTGTGGGTGATAGATAAAATGGGATAGGCAGAATATAGGAGATACTCATAATAGAAGTTTAAAAATCATTATGGATATTGATTGAAGGCAAACTACCTATATAAAGTAGAAGGAACAAAGGCACATGTGTACACTGAGCTATTTGTATCTCTTTACACAGTCCATGTGACTTTTTCTAAAAATATTTACTGTTTTGTTGTTAAAACTCTAGACAAAAGATTCTTTGTGACTTGAGTGATGAATGTAATTATCTATTACTCAAATCAGTAGCTACTTTAGAAGTTTTCTAAGGCAGACTCCAGCCTAGTTAAGATTAGTTCATTAAGACTATGCATACAAGAAATGAGAATTTCCATTTAAATACTGCAAAGAACTTATATGCATAGCCCATGGACATGTGGGATAGGGTAGTGAAGACCTGGAGGGGTGAGTAGGGGCTAAGAGGAGGGGATTAAAGTGGGGGGGGGGGGTTGGGAGATATCTGTAATAGTATCAATAATAAAATATATTAAAAAATAAATACTGCTTTTGGGTTCAAGAGGCCCTACTGACTTAATCTTAGATAGGTTCATAAAAATTATCTTTATTAAAAAAAACATAAGCACATTGCAGACATGCAACAAAATCATAAAGTATAAAACATCATTTGCATATTCTGGATGTTGTGGGAAGATTTGAGCTTTACCACTCCTGGAGGCACAGTCCTGAATCTGGAGCAGGGAACAGAACCCAGGGCTACTCTTGTTATTAAGAGGTTAGGTCAATCTGTTCTTTCAACATGGGGAAAGGTCCTTAGAAGCAGTGTAAAGTGACCAATATCCTCAGGAGATGAACAAGTCTCTTTGAGGACTTTCAATTCTTGGGTGTTTTCACCCATATGTGGTACTTGAAATTTAAGCTATGCCAAAATTTTCTAAATCACACTCTACCTTTTAGAGACAGATAGAAATTCCCTTCATAGCCATTATCTTTGGTGTCTTAAGTACATAAAGGCTGACCTCAGAAACAAGTGTACTGGTGAAGGAGTAGGTAGGTTTCTCTATGTCCCTTTTCTTCTTTAAAGATGAAGATGATGATAGCCACAGCAACAGCAGTACTAGCAGTAGTAATAGCTACAATACCACCTACTAAATAACTATAATAACTGGTGTTTTAGACATGGTATCATTACTCCCAGAATTAACTCTAGGGGTGAATACAGGGTGGGACAAAAGTAGGTTTACAGCTGCAAGTATGTGAAACAGATTTTATTCTTGTATTATTTTTTATTAATCATTGTATTATTTTTCATATGAACAACTGTAGACCTACTTTTGCCCCACCCTGTATATTGAGGGCAAGGGCTTAGGTGTCACACACCTCTGGGTTTAAGTTCTGGCTGTGCCACTTATTATCTGTGTATTCTGGGCAATATATCTAATTTATTTAATACTAATTGTTCTAATCTACAAAACCTGAATTGGACTATTATTTATTTTATAAAGTTATGGAGATTAAAGGAGTTAATGCATGTATGGCTTAGCCCAGGGCCTGGAAATAATAAGCATTGGATAAATATCAGTTGGTATTATTATTATTATTATTATTATTATTATTCTAAATTGAAAAATACACACTGAGGCACAGGATATTTATGTAGCTTGGTCAAGTTCACATAGTAAGTAAATGGGCACAGCCATAATTTAAAAAAAAATTAAATTGATTTTTAGAGACAGAGGAAGGGAGCCTAGGGAGAGAGAGAAACATCAATGTGGGAGTGAAACATCATATGCCCTGACTGAGAATTGAGCCAGCAATCTTTTGGTGCAGGGGACAAAGCCCAACCAACTGAGAGCCACACCCACCAGAGCATACACAGCCACAATTTGAAAACACATCATTACTCCAGCTTTGAGATTAATAAGCAAGAGACTTTAAATATTTGTAATTCATTCAAATAAATCAAGTTGAAGGAGGATTGAGGGGGAAATGTTTAATTTGTTAATTAGAAGGAGGTCTGAGCCATGGAAAACACTGCTTTCATATAGCAATGGAAACAAAAGTTAGATTACAGGATCTAGAGAAGGTATTGCAAAGTGATGATGTGGAGTATATGTTCAAATTGCCTTATCCTAAGACAAACAATTTCTAACTAGATTAGAAACAGAACTAGATTCAAATTTAGATCTGTTGATTGTAAAGCCTGTGAATTGAAACTCGACTCATGTATCAAGGTTTCCTAGGCTTGCAAACAAATTCTAGAGAGACAGAAGGAACCTGTGATTTTAAGTTACAGATTAATGAAAGATAAGCTGGTAATAAATATTGTTGAATCTTTAAGAGGTTCATCTTGCTAAAATGAAACTAGACAGAGAGGCAGATTAAGAATAAATTTGCAAGACTGGTGTAGAGTTTACATTTTCCATGGAAATTACTGAAAATTGTTGATGTGTGCAGAATGCAAATATCAACCAAGGTCTTAATATTGATGCTATCTAAATGGAAAACATGAATCTCAAACAGAACACATTTTCATCAATTTGCCTACAAAAAGAAAATAATGGAAATTTTATTTGTATTTAATTTTATCCCATCCATCAAAATATTTATTTTTCTTAATGTGTTACCGTATACATAAGATAGTAGTATAGTAGTATCTGTATATACTTTATATACAGATAAATATAATTTATATTTTTTATAAAAATAATTTATATTTTTTTACTTTGGTCACATCAGAGAATGAGAGGATGATGGCATTAATGGGCACTTTCAGCTAATTGTCTCTGTTATCACAGTTTATAAATATTGGAAATATGGTTGGCTTTTATGCTTAGTCTGGTGATAGTTTTCAAATTTTTGGTTATGCAGCTGTACAAGGAAATGAAAAAGACACTTCCTAATATATTTATATTCTATTTTATTCATTGAAAAAGTATATACAGATACTACTATACTACTATCTTATGTATACGGTAACACATTAAGAAAAATAAATATTTTGATGGATGGAATAAAATTAAATACAAATAAAATTTCCATTATTTTCTTTTTGTAGGCAAATTGATGAAAATGTGTTCTGTTTGAGATTCATGTTTTCCATTTAGATAGCATCAATATTAAGACCTTGGTTGATATTTGCATTCTGCACACACCAACAATTTTTAGTAATTTCCATGGAAAATGTAAACTCTACACCAGTCTTGCAAATTTATTCTTAATCTGCCTCTCTGTCTAGTTTCATTTTAGCAAGATGAACCTCTTAAAGATTCAACAATATTTATTACCAGCTTATCTTTCATTAATCTGTAACTTAAAATCACAGGTTCCTTCTGTCTCTCTAGAATTTGTTTGCAAGCCTAGGAAACCTTGATACATGAGTTGAGTTTCAATTCACAGGCTTTACAATCAACAGATCTAAATTTGAATCTAGTTCTGTTTCTAATCTAGTTGGAAATTGTTTGTCTTAGGATAAGTTACTTAACTGCTCTAAATCTCATTTCCACCATGTGCCGAATGTTGATAACACTTATTCTCAAAGATTGTTGGGAGATAATACATAAAGGCAACTAGCATTATTAGTTATTATTAACAAATTAAATGTGATGTTGTTATGTAATACCTACTTGACTTATAATTGTATACATATTTCCTGGAAGAGAAAATGCCAGGGTTGAGCAGAAAATTGGTGGGTCTAGAATAATGACTGAAATTCCATTGGTGTTAAATGTATTTTTATTGAATGAGTAAATAACCTCCCTACCAACTTGATTGTGTAATGATTAATAAAATACTCAAAGCAGGTATTAGCATCAATACAAAGGTACATCGCATTTGACATACTCATCCCCACACTGTGCGCACTGCTTTCTTTCTTTTTAAAATATATTTTATTGATTTTTTTACAGAGAGGAAGGGAGAGAGATAGAGAGTTAGAAACATCAATGAGAGAGAAACATCGATCAGCTGCCTCCTGCACACCCCCCACTGGGGATGTGCCCACAACCAACGTACATGCCCTTGACTAGAATCGAACAACCCGGGACCCTTCAGTCCGCAGGCCTACGCTCTCCACTGAGCCAAACCGGTCAGGGTGCGCACTGCTTTCTTAAAGTTTTTTCTAGTGCTGAAAATTTTCATTTGTCCTCATATGAAGCCCAGCAATAATTTTACTTGGTAAAGTTTTGCTGGATTCTCTAGTACACAGAAAAATAGATTTTACTAATGCTGAGAACATCCTATAAGGTCAGAACACCTATCATTCTATTAAATATATGGCAGAAAACTAGAACTATTATAAATCTGTAAAGAAGTAATAGCCCTTAAAAGAAGAGGTATAAAGTAACCACAAGTGTGTCCTTTCCAATTTTATTATAGGCACTCTTTATCCAATCAACACTAAAACATAAAAACAAATCTACTTAATTCTGTAACAGTTTTCTTTGCTCTATTTTAAGAAAAAATACTATCTCAGAAATCTAGCCCTTTAGCAGTGCTATAGGGCTTCTATAATTCTTTTAATGCAATTATTCTTTTAATGATAATTAATGAAACAATATTTAACATTATATGAATAAACATAAACATTATCTAGATAAACAGGTGATAATTTATGTCATCACTGATGCTCATCTTCAGGTTCAAAGAAGAAATATTATGTTGATTAAATTAGATTTTGCATGTGATTTAGCAAAATACAGTGTATATATGGAGTGTATACAGACCAAGAATGATGTGTGTTGTATCTTTACCCACAAGCCTTGCCCACCCTTTCATTTTACCAGATGTGTATAATTTGACTGCATTGTAACTGCTGAAAATGCTACATATTCTGCATCTTCCATTTGATTCCATTACTCTAGGTCCTGTTCCTTCTTCTCTGGAACATGTGGATGATCCGACTTCTTATCTGCTTGGTCTTCACACTATAGACAATAGGGTTTAGTACGGGGGGCAGTAACAGATAGATATTGGCCATGAGCATGTGCACTACTGGTGATAAATGCTTCCCAAACCTGTGGGTCATGGTGACACCAATGAAGGGAATATAGAAGAGGAGCACAGCACAGATGTGAGAGAAGCAGGTGTTGAGGGCTTTGAGCCTTTCTGTTTTGGAAGCAATGCCCAGCACAGTCTTTAGGATGAACATGTAAGAAAAAAGAATGATGAGAGCATCCATTCCCAATGTGAGGATGACTACGATGAGTCCATAGAGGCTGTTAATGCGGGTGCTGGCACAGGCTAGCCGCATTATATCTTGGTGGAGACAGTATGAATGAGATAAGATATTAGAATGGCAAAAGGGTAGCCGCTTTATAAGAAATGGCACAGGGAAGACAACACAGACTGCCCGGGTGAGGACAGCTATTCCAATCTTGCCAATGATGCTGTAGGTAAGGATGGAAGCATAGTGTAATGGGTTGCGGATGGCCACAAATCTATCGAAGGCCATGGATACTAATACTCCTGATTCTACCAATCCAAATGCATGGATAAAGAACATCTGTGTGATGCATGCATCAAAGGGAATCTCATGGGAATTAAACCAGAAGATGCTGAGCATGGAAGGCAAGGTGGACATGGAGAGACTAACATCAGTCAGAGCCAAGATGGAGAGGAAGTAGTACATAGGCTCATGGAGACTCTGATCTACCTTGATGACAGCTAGGATGGTACCATTTCCCAGGAAAGTTAGTGTATAGAGAAATCCCAGGGAAAAGCCCATCCATGGATTTTTACCTGGTATCCCTGGAATACCTGTCAAAATAAAACTATGGTGATTGATAAATGATGCATTAGAGTTCATCATGGTGTTCTCACCGCTGGGTGAGGCTGGACTCTCCCACTTTGCTCACAGCTCCTAAATTGAAAACAGTTTCATAAAAGAGGGACAGGTAAGTGGCTTTATGAATATACAAGTGGAACAGCAGAGGGGAGAATTAAGCTAAAAACAGCATCTAAAATATTTTTGTATCACTGTTTTCTTGCTTCATAGATAATCACATGGGATGACTTTCCTTCCCTTGAATTTAATTTGTTCATTTGAAAAATGGAAATAAAACGAATCCTCTAGTATTTAGACAGTAAAACATATGGATATCTCCTGTTTTAACAGCTCTTAAGGTTTGGCAAAAAAGAAGTAGCAACAACCAAGGACTTAATACCATAGAGAATTTTGCTAAATCATAAAAATATTACTATGTTTACATTACCACACACACAGTTACACATATTCCACTGCCTTCACATATCCATGTCCACATGAATTTATGTGTGTGTTTGAATATGCATGTGTATACATATGTACATTCACATACATGCTCATATGTGTGCATATATTTTCCCACATGACTAGATATATATTTCACTGTATTTATAATGGCCCCCATTTGTAAATAGACACAATAGTGGATAAAACTGTTCAAAGTAATATTTAATATTCACAAATTTTAACAATTCTTAGTTTTCCATTACCTCATTTTAAAGTTGCAAGGAATAGAAAATAAAGGTTATTGACCCACGAACAACCATACATGAGATATGAGAGTAACCACTCATAGGATTTAATTTTTTTTATATTTAAAACATACTTTTATTGATTTCATAGAAGAAAGGAGAGGGAGAAAAAGAAACATCAATGATGAGAGAGAATCATTTATCGGCTGTCTCCTGCATGCCTTCTACTGGGGATTGATCCACAACCTGGGCATGTACCCTTGATTGGAATCGGACTCAGGACCCTTCAGTCCTTAGGCCAATGCTCTACTCACTGAGCCAAACAGGCTAGGGCAGGATTTTTATTTTGAGAGTCTCCTAACTCACCAGAAACTTGGGGCCATTTTTGAAGCCTCTTCTGTCATCAAACAACATTTAACACTTTCAAACTTGTCTTTAAAACATATGAAATAATTATCTCCATTTTATATAGCCAATAAATAGTATTGCCCACTTCTCCCAGGCCAACTGATCATCCTCCTTCCAATAATTCTTCATTCTGTAGTCAGAATAAACTTTTAAAAATTACAATATGATTTACTCACCACAAACAAAGCTCCTTTAAGGACTTCTATTATACTTAGAATAGAGTCACAAATCCTTATCTTAGCCATCAAGGTAAGTCAAGAGTCAGCCTTATCTGCCTCTGGAGCACCAACTCACACCCTTTCTCTCTGCTTTGGTCTCTTCAATCCAGCCAGATTTGTGGTGTTTAAGTTCCTGGATCTCACTAAAATACTTCCTGCCACAGGATTCCCACATATGTTCTTCCCTGTTCCTTAGGCCTTTCTCCACCTTCTGTACAGTTCCTCTTTGCCTAATCAAAGTCTATCTGTCCTTCCCAAGTAAGCCTTTTCCAAATGCCCACTGCTCTTTAAGACTCCTTAGTATACTGTTTTCACATTCTGGGCTTTTTCCCCCCCACTTATAAATGAATACAGTCAATTAAACATTGCATAAGTATTTATTTAATGTCTATCTCTCCTATTAGAAGTTAAACTCCCTGAAAGAAAGATTTATCAGCTCATCACCTAATAGATCATATGCTAAACATATAGTAACTTTTCCATATGTGTTAAATAAAGGAATGAAGCAATGAATAAATTAGTTTGGATGATTGAATGTCATAAAAACCCCCAAACTCCCGCCTCATCTTCTCCATGTGGGTTGACAATTATAAATCAAGAGAAAAATCTGCTTTTCTAGGAGGGTCCAGACAAAAAGCTTATATGAGGAGTCCACTTACAAAGTTTGTGATGTGTGTTGCAAACAGAATCCAGACCTCTTTCCCCATAAATCACAATGCTAAGATCTAAACAAGGCACGCTGTAGTGGTTGTCTACCCTGTGGCTGGCATTTGAAGTGGGGCTTTTGAATTCTTTGCATGGTAAGTGAGAGCTCTTCACTGCTGATTCCTCATCTCAAGTAATTCTGATGGCTTTCACTAGGGAAAAGTCAACTGGCTCATCCTTACTGATAACTTTTCTTGGAAAGACTTAAAAATTCTTTGATATTCTTTGAATAAGCCCCAAGATCTGCTGAACTACTGTTGTCCTATGGAGAGTGTTGATTTTTGTTTTTCTTTTCACTTTTTTAAAAAAATGATTCTTTTTTTTTTAAAAAAAAATCTTTATTGATTTCAGAGAAGAAAGGAGAGGGAAAGAGAGAGAAACATCAATGATGAGAGAGAATGATTGATTGGCCACCTCGTGTATGTGCCCCACTGGGGATCAAGCCCTCAACCCAGGCATGTACTCTTGACTGGAATCGAACCTGGGACCCTTCAGTCTGCAGGCTGACACTCTATCCACTAAGCCAAACCAGCTAGGACTTTCTTTCACTTTTACAGCCTTTGAATCTGCTTATCCAAATGTGTTTTACCCCATCTTCTCTTCTTTCCTCCATTCATTTTTCTATGCTCTATCTTCCTTTTCCATTTTCCCTAAATTTTCAGCCTCCCTCTTTTCTCTAGTTCCCAATTTAATTCTCATTTACTCTTCCATCCAATTTTTATTTCATTCTTCTCTATTCACTAGATCTTCCCCCACAGTATATATCTTTTTTTTTAGTGCAGCTTCTATATTTTACTTTTTTCTCTTTTCTTTGCTTTCTGCCTCCCATGACACTCTGTAGACTTCTCATCTGTCCTTATCATTTCTCTCATTAGAATTCCTATGAGGATTTAATAAAACAATGTTCATAAATAATCCTACACAGAGCCTGCTATGTGGAGGGCATGTAAAAAGATTTTAAGATTAATATATTACCTGTATCAACCTCTGGCTCCAGTTCAGAATTAATTTGGCTTCGCTCCTTCTTTGAGACTAGCAAAGAGAGTACTTATAAGATTGCTCAAACCTCTGGTGGCAACTAGAGGCATCATGATTCTATAACAATTTCACAACTGCTCTGGAAAAATCCCTTGAGGAGTGTTATGTACTGCCACCTGGGCTACTCCACCTGGATTTTCCTGAGAACTCCAAACCCTTCCTCCATCTGTTAAATTATTTTTAATTCTGAAAACACATCTCAAAAAATTTTTTTCATTTTGATTTTATTTGCATCTTATCAGCCAATTTGAAAATGAAAGAAGGATCTATTTCTCTCATTCTTATGTACATACACATGCATATGTCTATATCTCCCTTGTGTTAAATCACTAAATAAATTCTAGCATCTGTTCAGGTCTTCTGACTCCAAAGTCAGTCTCAGTCTCAGTGGTGACATAATGTGATTTTCTCTGAAATAGGGCTGGGGATTACTGTTGTTTTTGGATGGAAAGATGAATTGCCTGAACTCTCCATCAGGAACATAGAAGACAAAATTTTAAAAATTTGTTGCACTTGTTTGTAATGATTATTTTTCATCAATGAGGTAATTCTTAAAATCACAGAAATAGCTGGTTATTCCATCAGTGTCTTTATGTGGTTAGTCCTTAAATAGCTTACAGACCCTTTCCACTAGCTCTTCATGTCCTTTTTGGTCTCACTTATTTTCTTTCATAGGCATAGTCACATTATAAAAGGCATGATAGAAAATTATGGCAGAAGTTTATCTATTTATTTTTAACTTCTAAACCCATTTATTTCCCAGTGTGTATTACAACCTATAGGAGACCACCTATACCATAGACATGAGCAGTTGCTTTTTATTAAGTACTAGAAGCCTGGTGCATGAAATTTGTGCACAGAGGGTGTGTGTGTGTACTCAGCCCAGTCTGCACCCTCTCTAATCTGGGACCCCTCGAGGGATGTTCAACTGCCTGTTTAGGCCTGATCCTGGTGGAATCAAGCCTAAACAGGCAGTCAGACATCCCTCTCACAATCCAGGACTGCTGGCTCCCAAACACTTGTCTGCCTGCCTGCCTGATTGCCCCCTAACCACTCCCTTGCCAGCCTGATCGATGCCTAACTGCTCCCCTGCCAGCCCGATTGCACCTAACTGCCCTCCCCTGCAGGCCTGGTCACCCCCAACTTCCCTCCTCTGCTGTCCTGATCACCCCCAACTGCCCTGCCCTGCCAGCCATCTTGTGGCAGCCATCTTGTGTCCACATGAGGACGACCATCTTGTGTTGGAGTGACAGCCAATTTGCATATTACTCTTATTAGATAGGATTTCTATATATTTTGAAATAATATGTTATGACTATGTTTAGACAATACTATGTATTGTCAAGAATGTGGAGTGTAGAATGTTTCAGCCACATTAATAAACATTTGACATTTTCTTCAAAATTAGACAAATGCCTATCATACTACCCATTAATTTTTCTCCCATATATCTGTCAAAAAATGTCCACACAAAGACTACATGCTAATATTTGTGTTGGCATTTTTCATAATAGTCAAATGCTGTAAACAATCCAATGTATGTCAATTAGTGAATGGATAAATAAGTGTTTTATTTATATAATGACATACTCAGCAAGAAAAAGAAATAGACTATAAATACAAAATTTTATGTTAAATGAGAGAAACCAGACACAAAGGTAATTTATTGTATGATTCCATTTATATGACATTTATATAAAATTTCTAACAAATGCAAACTATAAAAAAGCATAATCATGGTTTCCTGTATCTGGAGACAGGCCCATGGCTGACCTCAAACTATCATCTGGGAATATTTTTCTATGATGGAAGTTTTGTGGGAATTTTTTGTTTTTATTGTTTGATTTTTGTAAGTGAGTTATTTTTATTTGTTATCATTATTATTTTATTTTTTAAAATATATTTTTATTGATTTCAGAGAGGAATAGAGAGGGAGAGAGAAAGAAAAAAAAATCAGTGCATTAAGCTGGGCTTGTTGGTCTTTTCTTCTTGATCTTAAGGGACCTAATTTTCCTAATGCAAACCTTCCAGTGATGCCTTCCAGTGATGGCAACCTTCCAAATACAGAACCAATCTCAGTCTTCCATGAATAGTACCTCACTAGCTTTATGAATAAAAAATACAGCTTAAAACACTTTTGTTGCAATAATAAAACTTGAAACTCATATGTAGTGCAGGGGAGGTGGGGGAGGGGTAGGCAGCAATAATTTCTCTCACCAAATCCCTACATAAGACAGCACAGGAGTGAGAGGAGAGAAGGAAAAGCCAGGAAACTCTGAGCTCAGCAGGGGGAGGCGAGCATCAAAAAACAGGAGATGCTGAAGCTGTGATGACCAGCATCATTTTCTTAAGACAACACTCAGGATTGTCATGATGACTGGCTTTCATATGGGTTTTAAGTGTCTACAAACAGCACCTTCAATTTAAACTTTTCTATTAAAGTTCTTAAAATTTAGGGAGTGGGGCCTGGATAACTATGACATTATAAAAGCGGGGAGGAAGGGGAGCCAGGTCATGAAGAAGGCTTGAGAGGTCCCTGCTGGTCTGGAGACAGATACCTGTGGTGTCCAACTTTGGAGTGAAAACTATTTACTTTTAAAAGGCAGAGGGTTTAAGAGGAGAGTGGGAAGGGTCAGTGCAGGTGAGTGCTCTCCCTTCCCCACTTCAGTTTTGGGTAGGGCTCTTAATTCATCCCAAAGACATCTTTCAACTTGTAGATTATTATTATTATTTTAATGAGTTGAAGAATGAAACATAGAGGTTATTAGGTAACTTGTCCAAAGTTGAAGAACCATGATTCAAACCCAGATAGTCTCTCCCTGGGTGGATCTCATCTGACTGAACCAGCTGTTATTTGTAAAACTTAGCAAATTCTAGAGGGCATTTCTGCTCCATCAGGAGTAGCAGATAAATGGATCTCAGAATTCCTTTCCAGATGTACCTTAGGACAGAGAAGTTTAATTGCAATGGAGAATGAAGAACATACTGTAGAAAAACAAAAACAAAACAGGGTCTGAGTAAATGAGACTGAATGGAAGACTTGGGGTATTTATGAAAGGTGCTAAAGCAAGTCTTCTCTGGCTCCTCTGGCTATTTTTTTCTACTTCTACGATAACATATTACCACATATATTTATTATTTTACAATTCTGTAGGTCAGGAGTCCAACATGCCTCTTACTGGGCTAAAATCAAGGTGTCAGCAAGTCTGCATCTTTTTCCGAAGATTCTGGGGAAAATCCTGTTCCCTTGCCTTTTCCAACTTCTAGAGCCTACCCACATTTCTTGGCTTCCAGTCCCCTTCCCTTAACTTCACAATTAACAAGTGATATGGGTCTTTCTGATGCTGCTATTTCTCTGGTTTTCTGAAGTCGGGAAAATATCTTCACTCATATGATTAGATTTGACCTACCTGGATAATCCAGAATAAATTCCCCATCTCAAGATCTTGAACTTTAATCTCATCTGCAAAATCCCTTTTGTCCGTGCAAGCTAACATATTCATGCTTCAGTGATTAGAATGTGAGCATCCTTATAAACCATTATTCTGCTTACCAGGGTATGTCCTTCTAAAGTTCTTTGGGAGCCAAAGTAACTTCTCCCTCCACTATCTGCTGCATGCTCAGGTCTTTTTAGTACCTATACACTCCTATGAATGCAGAAGGTCAGAGTTTTAAAGTTCTTAAATAATATTTTTCTCCTCTGTCTGTCCTACATCATGCAGGTGGAAAAATTGAGTCCCAGAGAAGATCATGTCTAAGTTCCAACAATTTAAGATCACAATCAAGATACACACATTTGTACACACCTGAATATATGTGTTTATGAGCATCCGTATGTCATGTTTGTGCTTGCTAGTATTTTCTGTATAATTATTGGCATCAGTATTCATTACCCATATAAATGTACAATGTCAAATTCTTCCTTAGCAAAGAAGCAAGACAACTAAATCCTTGATGTTTCCAGATGAATTATATCCACATTGAATGAGGTGTTGATTGAAGGTTGGTGTTTTTTCTGCTAGATATTTTAATATATGATGTTCAGTAATAGAAATATTAGAAACATTGCTTCAGTGGTAGAAATATTGCTTCATGGGGCAGGGCCATTTGTTTTTATATCAGATTGTGGACACAAGTGTGTTCAAATAATATTTAAGTCATTCTCTCTTATGACTACCATCTTAATACTACTGCCACTGATTCTAACTTCTATTGCACTATGTTACCACTCAACCAAACTACCGATAACCACCAGAGCTTCACCTTGACTGGGATTCCAGGAATGCCAGAGAAGGACTTCTGGATGACCTTGCCCCTCTGTCTTCTTTATAATACCACAGTCTTAAGCAGTGATGGGCAACCTTTTGAGCTTGGTGTGTCAAACTTCGCCAAAAAACTGAGCATAACTCGGGTAGTGTGTCACTTTGAGGAAAAAACATTATTTCGCAAATGTTTCATCCTCAGGAGCAGCAAATGTTTCATCCTCGGCCTGCGGCTGCCTCAGCGGCCGCGTGTCATCAGAAATGGCTACGTGTGTCAGTGCTGACACACGTGTCATAGGTTCGCCATCACTGGTCTTGGGTAATGTCATCTTCCTTGTTGTCATCAAAGTTGAACAAAGTCTTCATGAACCCATGTATTATTTTCTGGCTGTTAGCACCATGGATCTCTGCCTTTCACTTGATGCCTGCATCACTCAGATGTTCTTTATCCACAGCTTTGAGGAAGTGGAGTTAGGTGTTCTGGTAGCCCCATGGCCTTTGATTGTTTTGTGGCTATTCGCTTCCCTTTGCACTATGCTACTATTCTCACTTATGCCGTCATCAGCAACATTGGGGCAGCAGTCCTGCTACGGAGTGTCGTGGCTGTGCTCCCTGTGCCTTTCTTCATCAAAAGGCTACCTTTCTGCCACTCCTATGTCCTATGTCATGCATACTGCCTTCATCAGAATGCCATGAGGCTTGTCTGTGCTGACACCCGTATCAATAGATCTATGGTCTGCTGACTGTGATCTTCTCCATTGTATTAGATGCCTTGATCCTTTTGGTTTCTTACATTCGAACCCTCCAGGCAGTATTGGGCATTGCTTCCCAGGAAGAGAGATTCAAAATTCTCAATACCTGCCTCTCTCATATCTGTGACTCTGATTCACTGATTTGGAAAGCATTTGTAACCAGTAGTACACACACTCATGGCCAATATCTATCTGTTGCTCCCTCCTGTGCTCAATCCTGTCATGTACAATGTTAGAACCAAGCAGATCAGGCAGAGGATTATCTGAATGTTGTGTGGGGGCAGTATTGGCCCTTAATTGGCATCTACTATTTCTGTGCAAATGCACAGAAGTCAGAGAAGAGTATCAAATTTAGCAATGGCCAGTAGAAATCCCTGCAGTGATGAAAGTGGTCTAAATCTCTGTTGTTGAATACAGTAACCACTGTACAGGCTTTTGAGCACTTGAAACTTTGCTAGTGTGACCGATGACCTGAATTTAAAATTTTTAATTAACTAAAATGTAAGTTTAAATAGTTACATGTAGCTCGTAGCCATTCTATCAAACAGTACAAATCTAATGGGTTATGAATGCCATTGCCTAATGGTTTTGCTGAAATAAAGAATTTATATTAGATAGTTTGCTAAAAATATGAACTTTCCTTCCTCAAAATGATGCATAAAAACTTTTTCAACTATTTTATACAATAAAATTTACTCTTTTTGGTATAGAGTTATATAAGCTTTGATAGACACATGGAAGTCATGAAACCATCACTGACACAAGAAACCAAAAAATTACATTACTTTCCCAAATTCCCTCATGCTACCCCTTCATAGTCAACTCCTCTATCCATACCTAATCCCTGGCAGGCACTAATTTGTTCCCCATGCCTATACTTCTTATTCATCCAGAGTGTCATGAAACCCCGAAGTATGTAGTCTTCCATGTCTAGCTTCTTAGCATAATGCACTTGAGATTCACATATATGTTGTGTATATTGGAAATTAATTTCTTTGTATTGCTGAGTAGTATTCCACTGTATGCTATGCTATTGTTTAACAACTTGGAGTTTGGGGGCGGCGTAGAGATGGGCAAAGGGGAGAAAATGAGGGACATCTGTAATAGTGTCAACAGTAAATAAATAAATAAAAATTTCCAGATTGTTTTTGCTTTATTATAATCATCTGGTATTCAGTGATGAGCATAGATTATTTATTTTCTTTTGCCTTTTGTGTTTATTTATATGTTTTTTGAATATTTTAATAAACATAAGGTATGTATGTGCAATGGGCTAGAAACAAGAGAGAAAAACATTAAAAAGAAAGCATGTGAAGAATATGAGAACATGGTGCGTTCAGTGAGCTAGAAGACTAAGAAACTCTCTATATATTTTTAGATATCAGTTTCAACATCACCTCAGTCCAGAAAGCTTTTCTGACATGTCCTTTATTATACTAGAGTTTCTCACACTGTACTATAATTGCCTAGCAGAATATTTTTTTCTGCTACTCTATATACTTTATAAGAACAAGGACCCTTTTTATTTTACTTCAGTCTATCCCAAGTATTCAATACAGTTCAGAACATATGGAAAACATTCAATATATATTTTTGGAATTAAAGAATAAGTGAAAACCGTATCAAGATTAATCTCATGCTTTTTAACCTCTTTGTTTCATTTAATGTTAGGGGATGGGTGAAAAAAAGGTGAAGGGATTAAGCATTTATAATTTCCAGAGGCACTCATCTTATTTATTGGGAACCAGTAAAAAGTGGTGGCATTTATAGTACATTAATCAGATTACTTATTATGTTACTTTACGAAGTTACTTAGTCTGTCTAGATACTCATTGGGATAGGCAGCTTTGTTCAGTGAGAATATGGATTGGAAAATGTTTTAAGGAGGATAAAAAGTCAGTAATTATTAGATATGGTCAAGATTATTTATTCAGTGACTACTGGGAGAGTAAATTTTGGTCAAATGAGGCTTAAACCAGTTGTGGGCATGCAATTGGGAATCAAGACATCCATAGGATGGATAGGTTGAAGACCAAGTATTACAACCATAGTACCTGAATTTTTGAGCGGAAGCAGTTGACCACAGAATGTACTATAGTAATATTGGTTAAGATCAAGAAAGAGTTTTGGAATAAAATAGACATGGGTTTAAATATCAACTCTGGAACTTGTTAACTTTTAGGTAAATAAAGTTATTTAAAACTTCTCTGAGTTTCAATTTTCTCAACTGCAAAATTTTGGAGAATACTAGTAATAATCCATAAGCTTGATAATAAATAAATACAATGTTTTTAAAGGGTACAGTACAATTTTTGGTATGAACTTATCAAGCACTAGGTTATTTATTTTATTTTTTATTGAATTTATAGGGTGACATTGGTTAACAAAACCATACAGGTTTCAAGTGTACAACTCAACAAAATATCAAAGGCACACTGCATCATGAGTCCATTGACATAAGCAAAGTCTCTTTCCATACCCATTTATCCCTTCCCTCTTCCATTTCCTTCCAACCCCCTCCACCTTTCCCTCTGGATAGCACCATATTGTTGTCTGTTCTGTGTATAATTTTATATATATACTAGAGGCCCAGTACACAAAATTCGTGCATGGGGGAAAGGAGGGTCCCTCAGCCCAGCCTGCACCCTCTCCAATCTGGGACCCTTTGGACATTCCTCTTGTAATCCAGGACTGTTGGCTCCTAACCACTCACCTGCCTGCCTGCCTGATTGTTCCTAACCACTCTGCCTGCATGCCTGATTGCCCCTAACCTCTCTGCCTACCTTCCTGATTGCCCCTAACTGCTCTCCCCTGCTGGCCTGATCACTCCTAACCGCTCTCTGCCTGCCTGATCACCCCTAACTGCCTCTGCCTCAGCCCCCACCACTGTGGTTTTGTACAGAAGGATGTCCGGTCTAATTAGCATATTATCCTTTTATTAGTGTATATATACATATATATTTTTTTTCTTAATCCCTTCACCTCCCCCTCCCTCCCCCAACGCCCCTCCTCAGCTGTCAGTCTGTTCTATATATCTATGCTTCTCTTTCTATTTTGTTTGTTAGATTCCACATATAAGTGAGATCATATGATAATTAGTCTTTCTCTGACTGGCTTATTCCACTTAGCTTAATACTCTCCAGGCTCATCCATGCTGTCATAAAAGGTAAGATTTCCTTCTTTTTTATGGCTGAGTAGAATTTCATTGTGCAGTTGTACCAAAACTTTTTTATCCACTCATCTACTGATGGGCACTTAAACTGTTTCCAGATCTTGGCTATTATAAATAATGCTGCAATGAACATAGTGGTGCATGTATTCTTTCAAATTAGTGTTTTGGGTTTCTTCAGATATATTACTAGAAGTAAAATCTTTGGGTCTAAAGGCAGTTCCATTTTTAATTTTTTGAGGAGGCTCCTTACTGTCTTCCACAGTGCCTACCTCAAGAAGCAAGGACAATCTCAAATAAACAATCTAGCCCTACACCTAAAAGAACTAGAAAAAACAACAAAAAACATAGCCCAGAGTAAGTAGAAGGAAGAAAATAATAAAGATTAGAGTGGAAATCAATGACATAGACACTAAAAAAAAAAATGATAAAAAAGAGCAATGAAACCAAGAGCTGGTTCTTTGAAAAGAAAAACAAGATTGACAAACCTTTAATCAGACTCATCAAGAAAAAAAGAGAGAAGACCAAAATAAATAAAATCAGAAATGAAAGAAGTAACAAGTGACATCACAGAAATACAAAGGATTGTAAGAAAATAATATGAACAACTATATGCCAAGAAATTGGACAGCCTGGGTGAAATGGAAAAAAACTCTAGAAACATACAATCTTTCATAACGCTCAAACAATAGTTTAATTCTGCTTAGAAGTGGAGGTGGGCTACAGATATGACTCAGTTAATAGGATGGCTTCTTAGGAGAGGTGCCTGTATAAGGAGGTACTTGGCAATGGCCAGGGGAACAATGACACCTGATAGGAAAAGTACAAATTAGAGCAAAAATAATTTGAGGGGTGGCTTTTCTTGCACACTCCTGATCCCTCTCTGACATTCAGGGAGCCTCCTTGGTTTAGAATCTGTAGCCTAAGGCAGGGTAAAGAGGAATGGTTATAGTTACCTGATCCAGGCAGGCAGTTTTTGAAGTACTCATTACTGTCAGCCTCCAGGGCCAGGAGGGCTCTGATGTATGAGGTTTGTTTGGGCCCCCCGAGCAGGGTTTGAACCTGTGTCAGGAAGATATGTCTGAGCTGTTGTAGAGGAACATGCTCATAAGGGTTTGGTAACTCTTTGCTCCAACTCACTCATGAATGAAAATAGCTCTCTGTTGCCTGGTGACTCTACTGAGCTGCCTATAAAGCTCACACCCTTGGGAGCCAGTTTAGTTCCTGTTCTGTGATAAGAATGAAGAGAAGTTGGTGGTGTTTCCCACTGATGTGAGCAGGTAAGAATGCATAAATGGAAAGGTGTGGGAGGAGAGGGGTTAAAGAATGAGGAATGCTAGAAGGAGGGAAGGGTGTAATTGATTAAATGATAGAAGATACAAGTAAGATGGGATGAAAAAAAGGGATGTAATGGAGCCTGGATGAAATTGAGATAGAGTTATGGAAGACATGGGAAATAAAGGAAGAAAGAGGAAAAGAAATAGGACCCAGAACTCTCTGTCTGAGGTCAATATTATTCAGCAATCAGTCAACATTATTAATTGAAGGTTTCTATTATTCCATATCCTACTTCAGTAGCTTTCATTGAGAGAAAAAACAACAGGTATGACCAAACTTTCAAGGGACTCACACTTCAGACAGATAAAGGAGATGAGACTTGCATATAAAAATTACTAATCTCAGCCATGCCTCATTATTGAGAGTCAAATAAAAGATATAAGCATGAAGCGGTGCAGAGACTTAGAAACAGAGGCTAAGTTTCAGGTTAGCATGACCTGGAGCTGTCAGGGCAGGTACCAGATTTTGGAAAAAATAAATTTCAGTGTTGAGAAATAAACATTAGATGGGGACTTATAAATGAAGAGGATGGGTCTATATCATTATTGATGCCAGAAAGTAGGGATGTTGACCTTTGGAGTTGGGTGGATTCTATCCTCATTTAATCTAGCCTCCTGTATATTAATTGGAAGATATTACCATCTTCCTTGCCACTCAGAGGGAGAACTGAAGATAGAAAGCTCTCGCCTATTCTTCTGGTTAGTGGTCAATGCAGAGAAAACCTTGATGAACTGAGGCACAGATTTTTGTCTTACAACTGGTCCCAGAGGGTCTGAGGTCACTGGGTCTGGAGGAAAAGGAGCTCCGTTCCTTCTGTACACATATCTGCATTCCATACAAAACAAGTACTTTACCAGCAAAATGAGCCATTGTCTCCTCTCCTCTTAACCCTTACATCATCCAGGGTCATCTTCTTGCCTTTATGAGATATAATTTAAAGAGCAGAAGATAATGATTATCTACTTTATCTCAATTACTCTTCTATTTCAAAACTCCTTTCTACATGCACCAGTACATAGAGACCCACAATACAAACATATGCAAACATTCAAATATTCTCTTAAACACACACAGACTTCACAAATATTCTTTTAAAAATAAGCTATGAGGACACCTTTCTTCCTTTTACTTATTTTTTATTACTTCTCTAAATCATATAGATATATAATAAAATATAAGCAAGTCTTGTATTTTATTTTATTTTTTTATTTTATTTTTTTTTAAATTTCTTTATTGATTAAGGTGTCACATATTTGTCCTCATCCCCCCATTCCCATCCCACACCCCTCCCCTTGGATGCCCCAACCCTCTGTTGAACTTAAGCATTGGTTAGGCTCATATGCATGCACACAAGACCTTTGGTTGATCTCTCCCCCCTCCCCCCACCCTCCCCTATCCTCCCTCTGAGGCCCGATAGTCCGATCGATGCCTCCTTGTTTCTGGTTCTGTTCTTGTTCATCAGTCTATGTTGTTCTTCATTTCCCCTAGATGAGCGAAATCATGTGTCACTATAGATATACTTATAAGAATTGAATGTGCGTCGAGCAAAAATAGTTATGCTGACAGGCAAATGAATCAGTCTGTAGTGAGTTTCTTTCTGGACCAACAGTTCTTTTGAGACCCAATATCAATGTCCACCGGTTCCCTATGAGTACATGTCGGCACTGACCCCTCAGCTCTGGATGGTGGACAAATGGTGGTAATGCAGGTCCGACTCCCTCTGGTTTGGTCTCGGCTGGACCCAGGGGCACTGCTTCACCCGGATCCAGGGGCCCACGGCCTCGCCCGGACCCGGGGCCAGGCTCACCCGGCTCCAGGGGCCCGCGGCCTCGCCCGGACCCGGGGCCCAGGGCTCACCCGGCTCCAGGGGCCCGCGGCCTCGCCCGGACCCGGGGCCCAGGGCTCACCCGGCTCCAGGGGCCCGCGGCCTCGCCCGGACCCGGGGCCCAGGGCTCACCCGGCTCCAGGGGCCCGCGGCCTCGCCCGGACCCGGGGCCCAGGGCTCACCCGGCTCCAGGGGCCCGCGGCCTCGCCCGGACCCGGGGCCCAGGGCTCACCCGGCTCCAGGGGCCCGCGGCCTCGCCCGGACCCGGGGCCCAGGGCTCACCGGGCTCCAGGGGCCCGCGGCCTCGCCCGGACCCGGGGCCCAGGGCTCACCCGGCTCCAGGGGCCCGCGGCCTCGCCCCGACCCGGGGCCCAGGGCTCACCCGGCTCCAGGGGCCCGCGGCCTCGCCCGGACCCGGGGCCCAGGGCTCACCCGGCTCCAGGGGCCCGCGGCCTCGCCCGGACCCGGGGCCCAGGGCTCACCCGGCTCCAGGGGCCCGCGGCCTCGCCCGGACCCGGGGCCCAGGGCTCACCCGGCTCCAGGGGCCCGCGGCCTCGCCCCGACCCGGGGCCCAGGGCTCACCCGGCTCCAGGGGCCCGCGGCCTCGCCCGGACCCGGGGCCCAGGGCTCACCCGGCTCCAGGGGCCCGCGGCCTCGCCCCGACCCGGGGCCCAGGGCTCACCCGGCTCCAGGGGAAGTCTTGTATTTTAAAATAATGAAATCATACTGTCCAACTGTTTAGCTTTTCCCATAAGCCTGGCTTCTCTAATGTTCTGTGGTTTAATAAAAAATAAGGAGCTTTGAAGTTAGTAAATCTGGTTTGAATTTTGAATCTGTATCTAACTCTTTTACCTTTGAAATACTATTTTACCTTATGGGATCCTTTCTTTAAAATAGGAGAAATATATCTATATAACCCCCCCCTTGGATTATATAAAATTATATATAAGGTGGCTATCAAATGTTGACATATACAAAGGATCTTAGTTCTTTTCTTTTTCTTTTAACCTACCTCTACTTTTTCTCCCAACCAATGAGAGGAAAATTGCTCTCCTATGTTCCCTGGTATCTGGGGAAATGTTTTCCCTGAAGCTCATCCTTCCTGCAAAACTTCCAGGCTCAATCTGTAGTTTTCTCATCTAGTCTTTATCCATCTCTGTTCAATTATCATTTATCCATCCGTCAATACTTCTACTATAAATTAGATTATTCGAGTTTTTATCATGTAGCAATAACTGTGCTTATAAAAATTAACACATATGTTTTATGTTCCCAGAAAGCTAGCATTTTAGAGGAAGAAAGAAATGTGATTAGGCAATAAGACTTTAGTGGTATAAACAGCATACATAAAGTACCTTTGGAGAAGAGTGACTAGATTGAGTGATTTTGCATTGCAGAGAGATTCCTGAATTGTTACCACAGAGAAGGAGATAGATTTACTCTTAATACTGTATATATATGTTTTTCAGATTGAGAGGAAGAAGAATGAAACAGAAATCTTAATAGCCTTCTGCTTTCTTGTCTGACTAGTCTTCCCTCATGTTCCCATGTAGTAATTGCCTTCCATGAATATTTTGCCTTGACTTCTCACACTATACATTCCATTAGGTTGAGAGACTTTAGAATACAGAAACTATTCTTAACTCATTTCTGTATCTCTGGCCATCCTTATAATAACTGGCATCAAAATAATCATTACGAGTCTGAGTGGTTGATTTAATTCAGCATTCTAATCCACATCTCATTTGGTACTAGTTTTCTTGATTCTTAGTGTTATATCTCAGCCATGTATAATATAATAATACTAAATATTATACCTGAAAGAGCAATTAGTCTATTTTCCCCCTTTGGAGTAATAGTGATTATTTCTATCACTATCTTCAGTAGACTAAGTGAAGGAAGGGGAGAAAATTACTAACAATCCCTCATATTTGTTCTTATATAACAACTGGCAGGGTCTGTTACTAGTGAATTCCTTATATCTATTCAGATGCAAATTCCCTGTATCTACTCAGGCAAAAAAGCAGAAAACCTAGATAACTGAAAAATAAGAATACTGTGGCTGGCCAAATCCACAGAACAAGTGGGCTAGGTGTATCACTCCTTGTTAACTGTCTGTTGAGGACTAAATGTCTTAAGTAAAAATTTAAAAATTTGTTAAGATGACACCAACACTCAGTGAACAAGTCCTGAATAGAATTGCAATGATCATCTTAAATATGGATTACAGATCATGTCTCCTTTTTGACACCATCTCTATTTTCTTTGCAGCTATCATTCTGTGGACTTTTTCCACATAGTGAACTATTTGATATTCTCATTTGTAATGTCACCTCATCTTTGTAATGCCTAACTGTCCCTAAATGACTCCCTTTTAGGTATTAGTTCCTATTTCTATCCAAGTCATGCTTTTTACAAAGTCATTCATCACATGTTGCTGTGTTCCCATGCCTTTTATATGGTATTTTATCTACTATGCCTAGATTAGGACACCTCAAGTCATATATTCCAGAATGCTGTTTGAAATTTTTCACAGGATTCACAGGGCAGTCAACTCACTATGGATTGGCTCAAAGTCACATGGTAGATTTCCATGGGAAAGAGTAGAAACAAATACCCCAAGGTGTAAAATGGAATAAAGGAGACAAGACCTATTATTTCAGTGGTTCTAGAAAAGAGAAACAGAATTAGAGCACAAGATGAATCTTAAATCGCATATGCATGTGGAGTGGAGAAGACGGGAATTACAGGAAAAGGAATAAAGAATCCCTGATACAAAAGGATATTTTCAATAGAGTCTACTAGGAGAAGCTGACTGATGATTCAGGTATAAGGATACCTCTGGCTACAACATCCTAGAATAACTTCCAGCAAGGACATCACAGAGTTTGCTATTATAAGTACCTCGTGGCTCTTATGTACTTCCCATTATTTCTGGAGCAACTTATATAGTTTGGAGACCTAATACAAAGACCTATTGGTTGTCACTGTTGTTCTATAAGTGTGTGTGCATATGTGTGATGTATGTCTATAAACATTGTCTATTTCAGATCAGGGCTTATCTGGGCAGTAGGGTGAGGATGAGCCTAGAGAGCTTGATGGCTGTAATTGGGAAAGGGTAGAGGGGGGAAAAATGAAACCAGATTCTGAAAAGAAAAATTAAAGATACAAGGGAATGATGTTATAGGTACCATAATTAAATCGGGGGTTTGAATACAGAGAAATAATTTTATGATTTGGAGTTTATAAAAGAGTCATGGATTGCAAAAAGGCTCAATATGACAAACAATCTCATTTTTGCTTCCTTTTCAGAGTGCATCCTCAACCCACCATGGTAATTTTCAATAACACCACATTATCCTCTTCAAACTTCCTCCTCACTGCGTTCCCTGGGCTGGAAGTGGCTCACATCTGGATCTCTATCCCAGTCTGCTGCCTGTATACCATTGCCCTCTTGGGAAACAGCATGATCCTGTTTGTCATCATTGTTGAGCAGAGTCTCCACAAGCCCATGTACTATTTCCTCTCCATGCTGTCAGTTGTTGATCTAGGTCTGACCATTTCAACCCTCCCCACTGTGCTTGGGGTTCTTTGGTTTCATTCCAGGGAGATCAGCTTTAAAGCTTGCCTCATTCAAATGCTCTTTGTACATGCCTTCTCTTTCTTGGAGTCCTCGGTGCTGGCAGCCATGGCCTTTGACCGCTTCATGGCCATCTGTAACCCACTGAAGTATGCCACTGTCCTCACACACATGATGATTATGGTGATTGGACTGGTCATCTGCCTACGACAAGTAATTTTTCTCTTTTCCATGACTCTAGTATTGAAGAGTATTTCTTTCCACGGAGGCCAGGAGCTTTCCCACCCATTTTGCTACCACCCAGATGTGATCAAATACTCATATTCCAACCCTTGGATCAGCAGCTTTTTGGGCATGTTTCTTCAGCTCTACCTGTGTGGCACTGATTTATTGTTCATTCTTTTCTCTTATGCCCTAATTCTCCGTACTGTTCTGAACATTGTAGCCCCTAAGAAGCAACAAAAAGCTCTCAGCACTTGTGTCTGTCACCTCTGTGCTGTCACTGTTTTTTACGTGCCAATGATCAGCCTGTCCATTACACACCGCATCCTCAACTCCACCCCTAAGGTGGTCTGTGGCATTTTGGCCAATGTGTACTTGCTCTTACCACCTGTCCTGAATCCTGTAATTTATAGCTTGAAGACCAAGACCATCCGCCAGGCTGTGATCCAGCTGCTCCAATCTAAAGGTTCATGGGGACCCAATGTGAGGAGTCTTAGAGGTGGGTAGAATTGAAGGGGAGAAATTGCAGTACATAAATCATATTTAAGGGAAGGGGTTTGGGTTCATCTCATCCTCAGGCATTTTGGTTACTGAGGCAGTTTCAATTAAATTCTTGGAACAGAAAGAAGAGAATAATTTTCCCCTAAGCTTATCAAAAAGTTTTTTAAAAACCACTGCAATTCAAAACCAAATCATTTATGTATATGTTACTCAAATATTTAAAACAATTACACGGACTCCTAAGCACATTACAAGAACAATTAGATAATTTTATTTTAGCTGAACAATTTACTTATGCTTAAAAATGGTAATTCTTAAACAGAAAACAAATAAATGACAATTTTATTTTTTGCACTCAGTTGAACAAAATCATTTATTTCTGTAGTCAAATTTCCTAGGGGCAATGCAGATTTTTATCTTGAGCTGGTAAATGAAAAAGTTACAGGTGTGTGCAAAGGCATGTGCATAGAAATTTGTGATTTAAAACTGTAGGACATTGTTGCACACTTTTCAGTTCCTAGAGTCACCTCTAGAGAGCTCTGTTTCTTTACAAATGCATTCCCTGAACCTCTATCTTTTCTTTAATCCCCTTTCTCTTTAGTAAAAGTGAAATTTTCACAGTTTCAATTGCTCTTTATTATACCTCCAATGAATTCAATATATAAGATCCACATTGCCTTATTATTTTCTTCATTGCCTAGATATTCTAATACAGTTCTGATTTTGATTCCACAGTCCCTTTGCACCAGGACTATACCTTTTATCTCTTTGCCCTGTTTTTTTGGTTGAGCTGTTAGGCTTCTCAAACTTTTACTATTCTTGTCACTGTAGAATTTCAATGTGACTGATATTTTTTAATGGGAAATCTTTGAATGACCTTTATTTGTTTTGTGAAGAAGTAACTTCTGGATAGGGATGATAGGATGTTGGGAGAACTTTTCTTGCATACACCGAGTTATGAAACTCTGATAATTATTCTGATAATTGTTTCCTCGTGATAATTCATGTCTGAGCCCAAGGAACCAGGCAGATATTATGATCTAAGACACTTGTCTTCGCCCTACATCAACTTCTTACTCCTGTCCAACTGGGACTACCACTCCAAAACTCTGGTTTATTTGGTTCAAGCTTTCTGTTCAACTCAAACACTGAAAACTTTTTGACTTTACTCTGCCCAAATCGCAAATCCCTTTTCTCTACTCATTAATGACAATATCACATATTATTTCTAGTTAAAATTGTTTGTGTGATTTCCCTTTTAGCCAACATATTCAGGTACTTTTGATATCTCCCTGGTGTTGTGTCCCATACACAAAAGTGTGTGGCAGAAGCCAGTATTTTAAGTGGAGACTAAGTAGTGCAGGATCATACAGAAACTAGTGCAACTGGGAATAAAATGCAGTTTTTCAGAATTCAAGGCCAGCATTGCCACCGGAATGTCTCTTGGCATCATGCACTTTGTGGGAAGTCTTTGTATTCCATTATACCACAATTTTGTATTTCAAATTTAAGGTCTTTATTCTCATATTAATTCCGAATAAATGTTTATTTGGTTCTATCCCCTCAACAGGATAAAACATGACTGCTATGCCAAAGTTCAAGAGTCAAGATGCATCTGATTTCTAGATATCTTGTTCCAGAGTACAGATTAAAGATAGAAAATGTTTTCTTAGTCACATTGTCCCTTAGTAAGCCCAGAATAAAACAAACTAAAGAAAAGAGACTTCAGAGAATTTGTGAATTTTGATGAGAATTTTGAATATGTGATTTAACTAAGAATTAGAGGCATGGGGATGGAGAGAAGAGAACTGTCATAGAATTGAGCATGTTAGAAGTGCTAGATTAGGTGACATGGTATTCTCTGAGGACTTTAGGGGATGATATAAAATGCCAAATATTTCTCAATATTCATGATTATAAGCCCAGGTCTTGCTGTGCTTAGAGAGGGAAAAGGACTGGTACTGAAGCAAAGAATGACCAGTGGGGGATGAACTAGGAAACAGGAGAGAAGAGAACATCACACAACAATGGAGACTGATCCTGAAATCAATCTGTGTGAGTAGAAATCCCACACCACACCCTGACCTGACCAGACAAACTTGACCTCATCAGTTCTTACGAATATCAGTGGCTCCTTAATTGCTCCTTTGGAAGACCATTGTAAAAGTTTTGTTTGTTTGCTTGTTTTAAGATCCATAGCTATTCACAATTTATAAATTTAAAAACATCTGGAAAAACACTTAAATTTTTTTTTCTTAAGTTTGTTGTTAAAACTTATTGGCAGCAAAAGCTAAGATAGACTGATCCTATCTAATAAAAGAGTAATATGCAAATTGACCATCACTCTAACACACAAGATGGCCTTCCCCATGTGGCCAAAGATGGCCGCCCCCATGTGGTCAAAGATGGCCACCCCCATGTGGACACAAGATGGCTGCCACAAGATGGCCAGCAGGGGAGGGAGGGACCAGGCCTGCAAGGGAAGGCAGTTGAGGGTGATCAAGCCTGCAGGGGAGGGCAGTTAGGGGTGACTGGGCTGGCAGAGGAGTGCAGTTGGGGGCAACCAGACCTGCAGGAGAGGGCAGTTGGGGGGAACCAGGCTTGCAGGGGAGGGCAGTTGGGGGGGACCAGGCCAGCAGGGGAGGGCAGTTAGGGGCAATTGGGCTGGCAGGGGAGCAGTTAGGTGTCAATCAGGCTTGCAGGGGAGTGGTTAGGGGGTGATCTGGCTGGCAGGCAGAAGCAGGGGCAATCAGGCAGGCAGGAAGGCGAGCAGTTGGGAGTCAGCAGTCCTGGATTGTGAGAGGGATGTCCAACTGCCCGTTTCGGGATCGGGCCTAAACGGGCAGTCAGACATCCCTTGAGGGGTCCCAGATTGGAGAGGGTGCAGGCTGGGCTGAGGGAAACACACACCCCCGTGCACGAATTTTGTGCACCGGGCCTTTAGTGTCAATATAATTATGGTCATTATTTATTCAGTATTGAGTGAATATTCACACATTTCACTTCAGAAATATAGCTGTGTTTGACTATAGAGTAGTGCCTCAAGGGTTGTAGCGTCTTTTTAAAGTATGAAAAATTGTAAGATAAAAAATTGTAAAAATGTGCAATCATTCTTCCAGTTTTGTGATAATCAATGTATAAAGTAATCTGCAGTATGTATGTTAATCTTTCATTGTTCTAAATAATACTTTTCACATCAGTCTCAAAATGCAACTCACTTGCTCAAAACAAAAACATTTTCTGAAGTAATTGTTAATAAAACATGAATTTGTCCATTTTTGATATTTCAAGGAATGTATTTAATATGTTTAGAGGTTGTTCTAATTGCTAATGTCACATATATACATATATATTTTCCACATATATGCAGGTTGGGGCAAAAGTAGGTTTACATTTGTTTGTATGGAAAATAATACAATAATTACTAATAACACAAGAATAAACTGCGCTTTGTGTACTCACAACTGTAACCTACTTTTGCCTCATCCTGTATTGTATTTCATTAAATTTTTGTGAATATATTGAGAAACTGAGAAAAATATTACAAATTTTCAGAAATTACTCATGATACTATTGAGAGATTACATAAAATATGACCTAATCTCTTTATTAAGCCAATATATATGCACATACATATACATTTATAAATTAGGACAATAGTGAATACTCAAGTGTATATCTTATTTATTTAAAAATTGTTTTTGTATTTAATTATTAATTTATTTTAGTTTATTTTTGTGTGGATAAAAGATCAGACACAAACATGGTTTTTAAAATAGGTTGTAATTTTTTTCTACCAGTATTATTTGAATAATCAATCTATTTTCAATGTTGTTTGATAGTCCTTAAATATATATTATTTCATATTATACATAGTATATTATAGTGTGTTTGATCTATTTCTTTATTTTTCCTATTGATTTGTTGAGCAAACTACTCACAATTTTATACTGTAAAGTATAAAAATAAATGTTTAATAAATGTCACTATCATATGAAATTTATTTTATTTTTTATTTTTTAAAATTTTATATTCTCCAGTTTCCTCTTGTAAACTTAGTTTTAGAATTATTTTGGTAAGTTCTCAATAAAATGTTACTGGAAGCTTGATTGGAAAATGCATCAAAACTATATTATAATTGAGGAAAACAAATAAACTTTAGCCTCTTCACTCTTCTGATCCAGAAATAACTATTGACATCTTCAGACGCGGGCTGTTTCTGCCTTGTAAAGATTTGAATTTCTGAGTTGAAGACAAATACTAGAAGGAAGATTAGTATTCCTCCATATTTCTTTCATGACAACCTGTTTGCTTTTCTTGTCTGTTTGTGTGTGTGTGTGTGTGTGTGTGTGTGTGTGTGTGTGTGTGTGTGCATAAATAGGACATGAACTGTTTTTCAGGGCAGCTCTTTTGACTTAAAGACTATTAATTACTGCCTACTGATCTTGGCAATAGTTTTCTATCATTCCAAATGTTCTGCATGCTTGTAATTTATCATCATATTCTGAATTGTCAAAGGCTTTTTGTTGTTTTTACTGTTTTTTTTCCTAAACAAGTTGGGAAATGTGTCATTGATATACACTGCACAAGTACTGGAGCTATGCCAACACACTTGATGTGTACAGTTCTTTTGAAAAAAACAAGAGTGCAAGGAAGAGAGACAAACTTGTGAACTAGCAATTAGAGCACAATTTGAAACAACCTGGGAGGAGGTGCAAAAGATTGTCCCTCCCTTCCTGGATTAGGCTACGGTTCTAGACAGGGTCAGTTATTGAACAATAAGAACTCAGTTGAACTCACCTGGAGACACAAAATGTATAAGAATATTTATTAATCAGAGAACTTCTTCAAAATAATTTTTAAATGGAAATAATATTATTTGTGAGTTCACCTTAGACAGTAAAACATTGAAATTTATTACCAATGGTTTTCTCCCAATACACAATACAAAATTTTTAAGGGTTTATTGACTTATTCTAAAGTTTATGTTTTATACCTTTGTCTGCTCTGAAGTACTTACAAATAACATATGAACAAGAAACAGATAAACTTTACAGAAAATCATTTGAGATAGCCATTCATCTTCAGTTTGCTATTTATCTTTTTATAATAGAACCACATATGCATGAATACAGTTTCATATTATCATATTTTCCACTAGTACAAAATGATTTATAGCTTGTTTAGTGTAATTGAAAATATCAAAATTCAAAATAACAAGTACCTGAACAAGCATGAAAGCCATTATTTAGAACATATATTTTAGCGTAATCAATAACATCAATGATTTAACATTTTCTGTACTGTTACTTTCCTATTTCTCTCCAGCAGTGAAGTAGTCCCTCTGTGCCCCTTTTAGTAACCATACCTTTTTGGAACTCTGTTGTATACAGAAAAAAGATGGTCTGTTGTAAATAGGAAGTTTATTTGTCATATTTCAAATGGGAACGACCAGTGATTCTTTTTAACTTAAAAAGAATCACTGGTCGTTCCCATTTGATTATTAAGGAAAGAGCAAAGAAAGAAAATCTTAAACAACTCATATTTGATAACAAACTTCTTTCACTTAAATGGGAGATCAAGAATTTGCACTAAATTGACTGCAGACCCCTCAACAAATACAACATATCTGAAGGCTCCCTGAAAGAAAATCAGTAACTGGATTGGAGTAACATCCTTTAACTTCTAGCTCCTTTAATATTCATTCTCTATAAAAGTGTACAATCTTTACTTCCAAGTATGCTTATCCTTATGCTGTAAACATTGTGTCTAAGATTCCATATCAGTGTACTAATTCATGATTTTAATGACATTGCAGATGTACTTGTCAATGCCCAGATCAATCCCAAGTACACAGATCTCAGTGCCCAGTCCGTGTATTGTGCTGATTGCAAGAATGATTAAGAAACATAAGAACAAATCATCCATAATACTTTTTTAGAAAGGTATTATTTTAGTCTCTGACCCTGGCTGGCCCTGCCTCATTTCCCCCCAGACCTTTATTTTATACCAAATTTCCCTAGAATCTTCTCACGGATTTGCCGTGTCTTGACACAGTATACAATGGGGTTAATCAGAGGTGGCACTAGCAAGAAAATGTCAGCAGCGAGGATCGTGGCACTTTGGGACTTGTGTTTGCCAAAGCGGTGCATAAAGGCCAAAGCAGTGATGGGCACGTAGAAGATGAGCACAGCACAGATGTGAGAGACGCAGGTGTTGAGGGCTTTGAGCCGTTCCTTATGGGATCCAATTCCCATCACGGTCTTCAGGATGAATACATATGACACAGCAATGAACACACTGTCTAACATCATACAGAGGGCAACAAAAAAACCATAGAAAAAGTCAATTGTGTTGTCAGAGCAGGCTAGGTTCATGACATCCTGATGGAGACAATAGGGGTGAGAAAGCAGGTGTTTCTTACAATATGTCAAGCTTTTGAGAGCGAAAGGAAATGGGAGCACTAAGAGCAGGCTTTTTAGGAAAAACACCAGGCTCAGCTTGGCAACTCTGGCATTGGTGAGGATAGAGCTGTATCTCAGAGGGTTGCGTATGGCCAGAAAGCGGTCAAAAGACATAACCAGGAGCACGGAGGACTCCATATCCATGAACCCATGGATAAGGAATTCTTGAGCAAAGCAGGCATTTGGGGAAATTCCGGTAGCATTGAAAGCAAAGGTCCTCAGCACAGTGGGGAGGGATGAGAGGGACAGGCCCAGGTCAGAGATAGCCAACATGGAGAGGAAATAGTACATGGGTGCATGGAGCGAGGGTTCTGTCCTGATCACAAAGAGGATGCCACAGTTGCCGAGGATGGCCACCAGGTACATGAGGCAGATGGGAATAGAGATCCATACATGAGCATGCTCCAGTCCTGGGATTCCAATCAGAAAGAAGGTGGGGATCTCAGTGTTAGAGGAATTGATAATGTGCATGATACATCAGTTGGAAAATATTTCCAGATTTGAAAGGACACTTTCAACATGAATCTATTATGCTCATCTCACCTCCTTTCAGCACTTTTATCTGAGACATAAACAAAAAAAAATACAATTTTGAGACATTTCTCATATTAAAGAATGAAGAATGAGATATTTCTTCTAAACAGACAATTGATAATAGAGACAGATAATGTTTATTGACAAAGACAACCACAAATATAAGTAGTGTCTTGATCAATCACACTTCTTCACAAGGTCCTCAGGAAAAAAATACCTACATAAAAATGAATTCCCCCTTTACTATTAGGCTTTGCCCCTCCCTATCCCCAAACCAATGAAAAAGTTTTACAAGGCAATTCTTTTTGTTTGGTTCTGAGTGAGACTAGAACTTTAAAAAAAAAAAAAAAAAAGCCCTCGCTGGTTTGGCTCAGTGGATAGAGCATGGGCCTGCAGACTGAAGGGTTCCAGGTTTGAGTCCTATCAAGGGCACATGTCTGGGTTGTGGTCTTGATCTCCAGTCGGGGGCATGCAGGAGGCAGCCAATCAATGATTCTCTCTTATTATTGATGTTTCTATCTCTCCCTCTTCCTTCCTTTCTGAAATCAATAAAAAATATACAAACAAATAAAACATATGGTAAAAGCAATTTAAAAAAAGCAAACTGCAGGAATTAGATTTTAAGAGAGCCAATAATAAATGGTTTTTCCAATTTCTAGATTTTTTTTTTTGCTCCAAACAATTTTCAGGCCAAGCCTGGAGCTTCCAAAGGTGATTTTACTCACAATTTCTCCACAGGAAGCACTACCAAGAAAGGACAGAAAGTAGGTCATGTGAGCTTCACTGTTAACCCTCTCCTTAAGTACAGTGAAAAAATCCCATGTTTTTGTATGGAAGCAGACAAAATGTTCTTAAAAATGACTATCAATAGCAGTAGTGCTCTCTATCCTTGAGCATGGGAGGAGAGAAGGGGTTCTTGAACTCTGTCTACAGTCTAACACAGACTGCCATAATGTGGTTTAGTCATCTGGACTGTTGATGATGAGGAAGATTGGTATTCTCTAAATCTTTTTTTTGACACCATAAAATAAATAGATGTTCTATAACTATAGAACTTTTTTCATGGACAACTGAGTTAACTATGTACCTTTGAGAGGTTTCTCTTTGTGGAATTAAGTTCATCAGGAACAATCTACACTAATAAAAGAGAAAGATGCAAATTTACCGTACCTCCACGAGACCCACCAGCCAATCAGGAGGGAATATGCAAATTAGAAGGACAAAGATGGCGGCAGCCCCACTGCCCAGCCGCTCCGCAGCAAAGATGAAGACGGCAGACTCTGGCTAGAGTTAGCAGCAAAGGCGGCAGACTCCGGCTGGAGTGAAGGCAGAAGGCGGCGGCCAAAGTGAAGGCCTGGGTCCCGGGTGCCAGAGGAAAACTGGTGCTAGAAGCCAGGGGAAGGAAGGCCTATTGCACAAATCTTCATGCAACGGGCCTCTAATATGGTTCTAAGATACATAAAGCATACTAGTTTCTACCACTCTGGGCTAGAGAAAGTGCAGGTTTAATTGAGAGGCTCAGCTTTGTCAGATGACTTGGCAACAGTATTAGGAATTAGAAACCCAGCTTTCAGCTAGTTCATCCTCTAGAATGAGACATTAATGAGTAGTCATTAAGGATCAATCTTCTTCTAGGAGCCTGAACTGCCTTCCCAAAAGGATAAAGCAGTGGTTAAGTCATGATCTGGGTATTGGCCACCCTCTCACCTCTACACTCCCCAGCATGAAAGTATGAAGAGGTCTTTTAAAAGTGTTTTGAGCTCTTTAGCAACTCTAATCAGGCCAGCTCAGGAGTTGCTTGCTCCTTGAAGTCTTCATCCTGATCACTCCAGGCAGAATTTATGTACTTCTACTATAACTTCTATCTCTTTTACTCTATGCATCTGAAATTGTCCTGTGGCTTGTTATTTACTTGTCTGCCTTCCACAGTAGCCAGTAAGTTCATTAAGATCCAGTTGTATCTTAATGTTAATGATCTTGATTAGGGGGTGAGGGGACATCCCACACAACATCAAGCAATTGTCAGAACACCGCCAGGTATCGTAAATTGCATGGTGGTGTTCTGGTAATAGCTTGGTGTTGTGTGGAAAGTCCCCTCCCCACTAATACATGTTGGAATTGGGTCTCAGAATAGAAATTAATTCAGTTTAATAAAATTCAATTAATAGTAGATTGAATGTGTTCTATTTGTCAGGAAATGTGCTCGGTGTTGCTAATATAAATAGATAAGATTTGGAAACAGCCTAAGTGTCCATCAGCAGATGAGTGGATAAAAAATATTATGGTACATTTACACAATGGAATACTACATGGCAATAAAAAATAAAGAGCTCTTACCATTTGCAACAGCATGGATGGACCTGGAGAGTATTATGCTGAGTGAAATAAGCCAGTCAGAAAAAGATAAGTATCACATGATCTTACTCATATGTGGAATCTAATGAACCAAATAAACCAATGATAAAAAATAGACCCAGAGACATAGAAGCATGAACAGACTGTTGAACCTCAGAGGGAAGGTAGGGGAAGGTAGGTGGGAAGAGATCCACCAATGAACCTGTATACATATATGCATAACCTGTGGACACAGACAATGGGGTGGTGAGGGCCTGTCAGGGGAGGAGGAATGGGAGCAAGGTTAATGGGGGGAAAAGGAGGACCTATGTAATATTTTCAACAATAAAGGTTTTTTTAAAAAAAAAGAATAGCTCCAGGGTGTTATAACATTATTCACCTCAATTCTGATACTATCTAATTTGAAATACCATCATATTGCACAGGTTAAGGGCTCAGTCCTATAAGATAAGCCCCTTCCCCAACTTCAGCTGCCAATCAAAAGTCTAGGTTATCAATTGTGTTTCTGACGAATTGGCTACAGATTGTAGGGTTCCACCACCCCCTCCTTGGGCTTTATATGCAAATCACAAATCTGGGTTGTTATCTGTACTTATGACCAACTGGCTATACTAGTAAATGAGAAGTTCCCAAGCCCCCAACATGGGTTTGATTTATTTGCTAGAATGGCTCACAGAACAAAGGAAACCCATTGACACACTAGATTATCAGTGTGTTATGAAAGGATATAACTTAGGAACAGCCAGATGTAAGAGATGCATAGGGCATGGTCTGAGGAAAGCACCCAGAGGTTCCATGCATCCCTGAGTATGCCATTCTCCTCTGCATCTCCATGTGTTCATCTTCATGTATTTAGCAACCTGAAAGCTCCCCAAACCCTGTCCTTTTAGGCATAATTGATTATTCATTAGCCATTGACAATTGATTCAATCAACTGCTCCTTTCCCCTCCCTGGAGGTCAGAGGTCAGGAGTGGGACTGAAAGTTCCAACCCTCTAGTCATAAGGTTGGTTCTCCTGGCAACCAGCCCCAATCTCAGATGAAGTCCAAAAGTCACCTCATTAACATGACAAAAGACATCTTTATTGCTCCCATCACTTAGGAAATTCCAAGAGAGCTCTGTGCTAGGAACAGGGATGAAAATCAAATGCATATTTCTTACTATAAATCACAATATCACAATGAAAAATTTCTTTAACACACAAAGCATTTTATGCCCCTTAAGTATCCCTCTGCTACAGTTAATCTTTCAGCATGGATTTAACCCTCTGTCTCTGGGATGACCGGAAGTGATGCTTGTTTCTTGTCTCTCTCTTCCTGATTCCCTGGGCCTTTTTCTCAACTTCATTCTCTATGCCATTGTCAAAGTTATTTTTAATGCTTCCCTTTCTCCCCCCAGCCTGTTTGCAAAACTTTTCTATATAATATATAGATTAGATATACTTTTATTTAAAAGTTTAATTATCAACATAAAAGCAGCAAAAGTCATACATGGAAAAGTTTTTATTATGCATCTAGTCTCCTTTCTTTGATATTTTCTTTCATATTTATATTAAAATCTATATGTATTTTTAAAATTTATATTATAATTGAATTATTACATATGTTCCTCCCCATTCCCCCATCAACCTCCTGATAAGGACTAATAGGCTACAACTTCTAGAAACCTCTCTACTGTGCTACAACCACATTTCTTCATGCTGTTTCTCAAACATTGCAATAGGTTTCCCCTCTCAGGACTACTGTAATTGCTGTTTCCTTGGCTCTAACTCCTCTTTCTCAAAAGTCACATCCTAAGAGAGGACTTCCCTGACCACCCTAGCTGCCTCAGTCATATGCTATTCCATTGTTATTATTTTATGTAGTTCTTACCTAGTTTTTACCATAAGAAGGCAAATTCCATTGCAGAACTAACTTTGCTTTGTTCACCTCTGGGATGAGGACTTATAAGAACTTTAATATCATACCTCCTGGCCCCAAATTTGGATTTTTGTAGTTTGAGCTCTGAAGCTGCTTGCAAGGCATGACTGCTCTTTTGGGCTCCAGAACTACCCACAGAGCCAGCAGCCCCATTGTGCTGATTGTACTGTTTGATAAATTGTACTTGCATTGTTGATAAATCAGGCTTCTTGTGCCATTATTGTGTGATCAGAGATAGTTTTATTGTTCTGCATGCCTGGGCTGAAACTAGGACTTAATAAATGTTTAATCATATGTATTACCCATTGTTCTCACTTCACAACCCCACTTGCTCAATCACTGAGTCAGCCAAGTATTGAAAGTTCAGTTGCCTTCACCAATCAAAAAACAAATGATATAAGTTTATGGCCTCGTTTCCCCTAGCAAACCATCTCTTTGATCATCACCTCCTTGCAACTTTTGCCATTATGAGCCCTGCCCAAATCCCTCCATTTTGGAATATATTCTCAGTTCATACTGAAGGTTGCATTTCTGGGTTTATAAATTATTGTCTGAATAAACTCCCTTTAAAAGTTTAAATTTTTGTTTATAAGGATACATATAGTAAACTCTCAATAACATTTATTAGATAAAATAAATAAGTGAATATCTTTATTAAAACACTATCTGTATTTATGGATGTAACAAAATATTTTTTTTGTATTTTATTTTTATTTATTATTTTTAAAATATATATTTTATTGATTTCAGAGAGGAAGGGAGAAGGAGAGATAGAAACATCAATGATGAGAGAGAATCATTGACCCGCTGTCCCTTGCATGCCCCCTACTGGGGGTTGAGCTTCCAACCTGGACATGTGCCGGAATAGGGAGTCAAACTGTGGCCTCCTGATTCATAGGTCGACGCTCAACCACTGAGCAACACCAGCCAGACTATTTTTTGTATTTTGTAAATACAATTTAGAATATTGTAAGTTTAGCATTAGTTGAAAATTTTTCTTTATAAAATATTAAAATAATTCAATACAAGTACAATAAATAAATACATAAAATTAAAAATACAATTATCAGGATAACTCATTAGCCTTTGCATATGTCATTATATCATTAGTAAATACATAAATAAATAAATAAATCACTTCAAAGATAGATAGATAGGATAATTCATCTTATTCCCAGATGCTTAGTTTTGGAGAAGAGAGGGAAAAAATTAGAGTGCTTTGAAATAGGAAATAGGGAAATGTGAGAAACAAGGGATGAATATTAACCATTATTGCATTGTGCTGGATGTTTTATATTTGTTATTTTATTTAATCACTACATGGTACTATTATTCCTGTTGTCCAAATTTGAAAATGAAGCACAGAGAGATTAATTAATTTATTGAAAAAAACCTCTACATATTATTATGAACAGACATAAGTTTTGAACTGATGTCATTTGATTTTAAGCTTTTTAATTATACCATGCTTTCTATCTTGTATTACTTAATATGTTTAAAAATGGAATAAATCACAAGGAGACTGCATTATAATGGAGGACATGTAAATGATTAGTGATTTAATAAGTAATATAAATATGAAGGTAGCCTGAAGCCTTGAACTGTACTACACAGCCAGTTCCAATGCTTTACCTCTAGTACAGTGATGGCGAACCTATGACAGGCGTGTCAGCACTGACACGCGTAGCCATTTCTGATGACACGCGGCCGCTGAGGTTTATTAAATACAATTATATATAACAATTATACATTTATGTTATTTAAACTATAAATATCGCAAAATAATGTTTTTTCCTCAAAGTGACTCACTACCCGAGTTATGCTCAGTGTTTTGGCGAAGTTTGACACACTACGCTCAAAAGGTTGCCCATCACTGCTCTAGAGCTATTTTAATTAACACCAGTCATTTCAATTTCATTTCTGAAAAAATGTCATTAGAGGGGAGATAAATGGCCCATAGAAATTGTTGGTAGCAAAGTACAGCAAGTAGCATGAGCTGTGAAACAGTAAAAGCAAAGGGGCATAATCAATACCTGTTCAGCCAGATCCAGAGGTGAGGAAGATAAGAGATGGCTCTTAACAAGGTGGGGGTGAGGGAGGGGTAGATATTTTAAAAGTAGGGAAAAAGAGAACATTGGCAGGGATTACTGTGTGCAGACATTGTGTTAGATAATTTTAGCAGTCAGATAGTTTCGTTTTCAAAATGTTTGCTCTACTTTTTATGTGACCTTGAAAACAGATATTTATCTGTGAGGCCTTATAGCCTTACTGATGCACAGGAAGTAGTAAAATAGCAGAATTATTTTGAGGATAAGAGATATAGTTGGCAAATCCCTAATCAACCTGAAATATAATAAACATCTTACTAGCAATAGTTATTGTTAAAAAGGACCCAATGCATTTCTCAAGAATGGTGTCTTTTGTAGAAAAATTACTCAAATGTTTCTTAAGTAAATTGATTGTCTTGAAAGAAAGCCTCAAACTTTTGTTATTGATAAGAATTAAAATTCAGGGATACTTTCTCAGATAAATGACATATTAAACTCTTTCTATACATACTTTTATTTAATTCTCAGAGCAAGTACTATTATTATCTCTGCTCTATAAGTTAGGAAAGAAAGCAACAACTCGTAAGAGATAGAACTGGATTCAAACCTAGTTGTGTCTTCCTCTCCCGCAGAATGCCACTCCACTGTATACAACTCTTATATTACTTCCTTTCCAATTTCATGTGACTCATTTGGCATAACTAAGTGGCTCTCTTGTTTCTAGTCTAAAGTTCTAATAACTTGAGGAGATCATAATGTCATATTACTTGTCCTCACTTCTCAGACTACAGCCTTCTCCTCTGATTTTAGTCTAGTGGCTAAGATGGTTATCCATGGTCTGACTTCTGACCCTGGGATGTCTGACTTGCAGTTCTTTGGTTGGGCAGATAAAATGCAGCCTTTCATCAGACTAGTTTTCTCTATCTCACATAGAGTTCTGACTCTATCTAGCATTTTGTCTAACTGTGCTGAATAAATGGATACTTTTTAACCATAGATGGGTGAAATGAATAGTGACAATGGGTGGCCAAAAGGAGACTTAGTGCATTTTAAATGTTCATAGTTTCTCCCCCAAATTTAAGTTAAACTCTCCTCTTCTCAGGAAAACATAGCTCAAAGAAAAAGTTCCCTTCATTCCTCATGCAACTAAACATTAAAAAAAAAATTAAGTCCCTCCTATATAAAAACTATGGAAGCTTTCAGACAGTCAGCCTTATTCAGAATCCTCTCCAAGTCCCGGTCCTTAGAGTACTCTTGTTTCACACACACACTTCAGGAGACAGACACATTGTAAGACAGTATTATGTTAGGGCCCTGCTGAACTTACCATTTCACCACCGAGGGAAACAGAAATGACTGGAGGCTAGAGACTTCTCAGCTTCTGTGCCCAAGACCTTTACTTATAGGTCCCAGGCTCCTGGAGCTGTCTTCTGAGCTCTCCACTCATGGGACACCAAGTTCTCCAGCTCTGCGGCCTTCTCTAAAGAAGTTATTTCCCTAAGGAAGATCCAAGAAATTCCCAGCAGAGGGCCTGGATCGGGACCATAGTTTGCGGAGTCCTGAACATATCCAGGAGAACCTGCCTTGCCCCAGAGATTAGGGAAAGCAGCTGAGGCTACCAAGAAATCATTTCATTCCAAATAAATTGACATTTTAGTTTAGGTTCACCATCTTTGTTTCTTTTTATTCCCTTATAATCAATGATGATTTTCCCCCTTTATTATTAAAATGTAATTTACTTATAGTATGATGCAGAAATCTGAAGTGACCAGCTCAAATGATTTTAACTTACATATGTAACCAAGTAGCATTCAATGGAGGGAAGTGCTAAAATCCCCAAATCTGATTATGAATTTGTCTTTTTCTTTTTGGTTCTGTTACTTTTTCTTTGTGTTTTTTGAAACTTTCCTATTACATGTAAAGCATTAAGGTTGCTATGAGTTCTTTTATCTTTGCAAAATCTCTCCCCCCCCTTTTTTTTGGTGACATGGCTTGCTTTAAATTTCATATGCTCTGATAATAATATGGCTACTTTCACCATATATGTTGGTATGTATGGCATATCTTCTGCATACATGACATATCTTTTTACTTTTAACCTGTGTCATTATAGTTCATATGCAACTTTTATAATCAGCATGACTTTTAATTCAGTGTGACAAGTGCTGTATTATAATTGAGGTCTTTAATCAAGTATATTAATATAATTATTAATACATTTATTTTATGTCCATCATTGTTTAGTTTCTTCATTGTCCCATCTGTTTTATCTTCTCTGTTATAGCTTTGCTCATTTCTTTGGAATCTCAAGCACTTTGCAGTGTTGTGTATAAGCCAGAGCCTACCCATCGAGGTTCTAACTTAAAAGGAAGCAGATATTGGCAGTTGGAAGTCTGGCTGTCTTATAATAAACTGTTAAGTCACAAGAAGACAGGATGGACAGCAAAAATATCCTCTAGAATGGCCCATTCTGATTTTTAAGAAGTCATTTTGGTTCAGATGCTCTCATATCTCATGGAGAATATTTAATCTCATTTTTCATATGATAATTGATTGTCTTATCCAGACATGAAACCCAGCAATGAGTAGGCTTATCCCTGCTCAATGTTTTGAATTTCTGTTCCTTTCTTATTCACAGAGATGTGTATCATGTATTTAAGCCTGGCTATAACTATTTAAATTACACTTTTGAATTTTATCAAATATATCATTGTTTATTATTAATATATGATCTAACTGCATTATTCAGACTAAACTTTCTCTTAAGTAAGGAATATATAAAATCAATATATATTGATTTTAGAGAGGGAGAGGGAGAGAGAGAGATAGAAACATCAATGATGAGAGAAAATCATTAATTGGCTGCCTCCTGCACACCCTACACTAGGGATGGAGCCTGCAACCAGGGCATATGGTCTGTCTGGGAATTGAACCATGACTTCCTGGTTCATAGGTTGATGCTCAACCACTGAGCCATGCCACTGAGCCATACACACACACACACACACACACATTCTAGTATATTTACTTAAATTATCATCAAAATATCATATCACTTCATAACCTTCAGTAACTATTATTTAATTTAGATATTGAACCACAATATAGGACTTGTATAATTATAAAGATATAATGAAACCCCGAAGATAGCATTTAAATAGCTTCTAGTGAATGCAATATATACTTAGTATAGAAGGCATGTAATTTTGGGATACCTGGTTGGAAATCCAGCACTGAGTGGCAGGACATGTCTATTTCAATGGCATTTGTCAAACATTCAAAGGAATAAATGGAATAATCAGTAAGCCATTCTGTAGTTTGTAAGATGCTTGCATGAATATTTGATACTTGTGTATTATGATTTCCATTTTGTGGCTAATTAAGCTGAGGTGAAATAAATAAAGTAGTCTGACCTCAAACTGAGATTAAAATATTTTGCTCTTTTAACTATATTACATAATCTCTATGAATGTTACATGTCAAGCTTTCTCAATCAATGTGATTTCCACCTCTCACTTGAGTGGTTTTCCCATTGCTTTGCATTATACCTCATCTCTTGCTCCAGCTGGGGATCCTGGATACCAAAGAGTTAACACATTCAGCCCAACACTTTCTCTGTAAACTCATTCAGAGATCCCAGGGAGCAGGCTGATTTCTATTTCTCCCAAGAGTCTACAACCCTGAGGGAAAGAGGAATAGGTACATCTATATAAGGTGGAAGTAAAAGTTGAGACATATTGAGAATATTGACATATTGAGCATCCAGTTTTGGTAAGTGCTAGTAGCTGAAAATCCCTTTGAAAACTTAAACCTATGGCTTTGTTAAACAGTTTACTTCTGAAGAAATGACTAAGAGGAAGTGGTGTGTGTGTGTGTGTGTGTGTGTGTGTGTGTGTGTGTGTGTGTAAGGGGATAGGATTGCATGGCCTGAAGGTTAAAAAGGATTTTATTAACTCTGATAGCAGTAGAGTCCCATTTACTTGATAGTATGACAAATAAAAGTAAGTCTTATTGTCAATTAAAAGAAGAAAAAAATCCCTCTTAAGGCAATCAAGTACTTGACATGGGAATGATTTTATAGGAAATTTTTGTTGAAATAATTAGCACTGCTATTGACTGATTATGTAAATTATGTTAAATCTTTTATAATAATATATAAAATTACTACTTTAGATACATACTGTTTTCTACAGTATTTAACAGAAGAGCAAAGATCTGCTTGGAGGCCTAAGCAGCTTATCCAAATTCAGTGCCAAGCTGAAATTTATACCTAGATGTTTTTGCATCAAACTTGAGGGCTGATTTCTTTAACTTAAGAAATTGAAATTCTAAGTGATCTGGGTGATGTTAGACCTGATGACTATCCTTCTTGGGATGTTGTCTTCTTTGTTACCCACTCCATCCACTCTCCTAGATTTTTTTCCCATATTAATGGATTGGGCAAGATGCTCTGAACAATCTTGCTACTCATAATTCTAACTGAAATTTAAATTTTGTGTTTGTACATTTTCCTGGGTGATATCATCTACTTTCATGAATTCAGATACCAACTTCATGTCAATATTTCTGACCTGACAGCTCTATAGGGTTATTTCTCTTGAAATTCAGAATCCATGTCCAAAAGCTCACTTTGTGTAATGTCAAGTTTACCACTGAAAATGGTGAGTAGAGTGAGAATAAATTTTCCTTGGGTACTATCATAGAAGAAAGGGAGAAGGCACTAAGAGATGATTCTACACGTCTTACATTTTTTTCCACTCACATGCATTCTTTGCATGTTTGCTGAGAAACTATGTTGATGACAGATATATGAATATAAATAAAATCTTATCTATGCTTTGTAGTATTTGGCAGTCATTATATATGGCGGTAGTGGGGTTGTGTTGGGTAGAGATACATAAAAACAATACATTATAAAACAGTGTAGAAACTACCATAATAAATATGCATGACAAAAATATTTCCTGGAAGAACTAAGGCAATATCTATTTGCCAAAGATGAAAATAAAATAAAATAAAAATTAAGTGTTTGTGAAAATGAGAACTTTTCTTATGACTCCTGGGAAAGAGGGGTTAGAATAAAATTCGTTAAATAGGCATTCTGACAGCTTATATACAGCTTATATATAGCTGCTACCATCTAAAATATAACTTCTCTGGGTTTGGCATTTGGTTTGCTGACATAATAAGAGATAAAAAGTCATTACAAACTCCATTTGCAGATGCAGTTCCATTCACAAGCTGAAAAAAACAAACACAGATCTGTGTATACAGTAACCCTAAAATATTAAATCAGTCAAGGTCTGCTTGTTATGTATTACATTTTTCTTGGTTATTCTCTAAAGAATTGTAAATTACAATTTTAATTCACAATCAAGCTTTAATTTAGAGGATCCCCAAAATTTTTATTGTCCATGTATTTTCCATTGTACAGTGATGATTTTTCCTCTATACAATTTGAATTTTAAAAAAATTCTGGAGTGAGGTTAACAACTCATGTGAACTCTTGCTTTCTGTGGTCTCTCCTTTTATTTTTGCACCTTAGTCTTTTATATTTGCATTTTAAATTATAAATATAATAATTTCTATTTATTTATGCATGTATTCATCAGTCTTACTAAGTATAGATGGGATTTATGATGGTTAACTTAGATGTGTGTGTTTCTCCCGTAATTTATACTGATTATTTAACATTGATATACCATGAACTCAAAAAATTGAAAATGTCATAAGCTTGTATATTTACATTGGATAATATATGTTAACTCCTTAAAAGAGACCCTAACAATAAAATCAGGGTTTAATTTAATATGTAGGTGGATTTAAACATTTTACATTACAAAGAGAAATGGAGTTATTTGAGTATTTTTTCACTTAGAATTTCTTTTCCTAATTTGCTCAGAGATAAAATATAAGATAATTTGCTCAAGAGAGCTAAGATTAACAAGCCCATGATATTACTGTATGACTTCAACACTTTCCCTTGGGATAATAAAATGAAGTGTGACTCATAGGTGCTTGAGCTAGGAACTATCCATTTCATGAAGGAGTACAAACATGAAGACAATAAGGATACATAACTCCCAAAGGTGTATCTGCTCTTTTTCTCCCACTTCTTTTGGAAAAAAATTGTATAATCAATATTAATATTTTTATGTTTGTGCTTTATTGAACCTAGATTGGTGTTTATACTCACATATAAAATATCCTATCTAATAAAAGAGTAATATGCAAATTAACCATCACTCCGCTATACCCACAAGTCATGCCCACAAGCCATGCCTACCAGCCAATCACGAGTGAATATGCAAATAAACCCAACCAAGATGGCTATGGCCATAGAGAGTAGGAGGGAGGTTTGGGTTTCCCAGGCAATGGAGGAAGCCAAGCTTTCTGCCTGCCCTTGCTGGCCTAGGCCTCCACTCAAGGCTTCAAAGTTTCAATGATAGAAGATACATAAATCCAAACAGAAATGGCAGCAGCCATGGAGCTGGAAAGAGCAGGAGGCTAGGGTTGCTCCCGGCAATGGAGGAAGCTAAGCTTTCTGCATACCTTGGCTGGCCCAGGCCTCGGCTTAACGTTACAAAGTTTCAATTATAGAAGATACATAAATCCCAACAAAAATGGCTGCCCCCATGGAGCAAGCAGAAGGCTTGGCTCTGCTCCAGGCTACAAAGTTTCAATTGTAGAAGACAAATAAATCCCAGATACCAGGGCCTCTGCTTGGGTTGCCAGGGGGTGTGGCCAGCTTGCTAACCACCACAGGCTCCTCTCCCAGGCCACCCCATGCCCCAAGGGAACCCCCACGCTGATCCGGGACACCCTTCAGGGCAAACCAGCCGACCCCCACCCGTGCACCAGTGCTCTATCCTATCTAATAAAAGAGTAATATGCAGATTGACATCACTCCAACACACAAGATCCTGCCTCCATGTGGACACAAGATGGCCACCACAAGATGGCCAGCAGGGGAGGGCAGTTGGGAGGGACCAGGCCTTCAAGGGAGGGCAGTTGTGGGCAATCAGGCCAGCAGGAGAGGACAATTGGGAGGGACCAGGCCTGCAGAAAAGGGCAGTTAGGGGTGACCAAGCCGGCAGAGGAGGGAAGTTGGGGGCAACCGGGCCTGCAGGGAAGGGAAGTTGGGAGGGACGCAGGCCTGCAGGGGAGAGCAGTTAGGGGTGACCAGGCCTATAGGGGAGGGCAGTTAGGGGCAAACAGGCTGGCAGGGGAGCAGTTAGGCATCAATCAGGCTGGCAGGGGAGTGGTTAGTGGGTGATCAGGCTGGCAGGGAGAAGCAGTTAGGAGCAATCAGGAAGGCAGGCAGGCAAGCAGTTGGGAGCCAGCAGTCCTGGATTATGAGAGGGATGTCCGACTGCCAATTTAGGTTCAATCCTGGTGAGATCGGGCCTAAACAGGCAGTTGGACATCCCTCGAGGGGTCCCAGATTGGAGAGGGTGCAGGCTGGGCTGAGGGACACCCCCCCCCCCTCGTGCACGAATTTCGTACACCGGGCCTCTAGCAGATAATAAATACCTACCTCATAATTGTAAAACTTAGTCTATACATGTACTTTCTAGCATTTAATACTTATTTACCATAGTGTTGGTGTTTTCAAGGATCTCTGATTATTTTCTTAGACTATTATTTTTAAACTTTCTTCCAAGAAGTTAGGGATTTTGTCATGAAACCAAGAGAGAACTACTCAAGATCATGTGGGAAAAGAGAGTGAAAGATCCTAAGTGCCTGTCACTGACTTAATCAAAGCAGCTCTGTTTTGAAACAATTTTCATATTTGGATAAAACTATTGGAAAACTACCACCTTAGGATAAATTGTTGTAAGTAAAATTCCTGTGTTGGAGACATAAAAATGTTTATGGACTTTTAAGAAATATTGAAAATTGCATTTTATTAATAGAATGAAAAAATATGTCTCTAAATACAGTACATGCATGAACTACTTATCCATACCACACTGAGTTTTATCTAAAAGTGTGACTGTTTTTGTTTATGTGATTTCAGATCTGGATAAAGAGCTCATATTTTCACTCATGTCTATTTTCAATAACTCTGAAGTCCAGCTTTTTCTTTTGATTGGAATCCCAGGACTGGAACATGCCCACATCTGGATCTCCATCCCCATTTGCCTCATGTACCTGGTTGCCATCATGGGCAACAGCACCATTCTCTTTATCATAAAGACAGAGCCCTCACTTCATGAGCCCATGTATTATTTTCTTGCCATGTTGGCCATCTCTGACCTGGGCCTGTCATTTTCCTCCCTTCCTACCATGCTGAGAATTTTCTTGTTTAATGCCATGGAAATTTCACACAATGCCTGCTTTGCTCAAGAATTTTTCATCCATGTATTTACTGTCATGGAATCTTCAGTGCTTCTGGTCATGTCTTTGGATCGTTTTCTTGCCATCCACAATCCCCTGAGATATGTTTCTCTCCTCACTAACAACAGAGTTGCTAAAATGGGACTGATTTTAGTCATCAGGAGCCTTCTCTTAGTTCTTCCATTCCCCTTCACTCTAAGGAGGCTAAAATATTGTCAGAAGAATCTCCTTTCTCACTCATACTGTCTGCATCAGGATACCATGAAGCTGGCCTGCTCTGACAACAAGATCAATGTGATCTATGGCTTCTTTGTTGCTCTCTGTACTATGCTGGACTTGGCATTAATTGTTCTGTCTTACATGCTGATCTTAAAGACTATACTCAACATTGCATCTCTGGCAGAGAGACTCAAGGCCCTCAATACCTGTGTCTCCCATATCTGTGCTGTGCTCATTTTCTATGTACCCATCATCACCCTGGCTGCCATGCACCGCTTTGCCCAACACAAAAGCCCCCTCATTGTAATCCTTATTGCAGATATATTCTTGTTGCTGCCACCCCTACTGAACCCCATAGTTTATTGTGTAAAGACTCGACAAATCCGGGAAAAGGTCTTGGGAAAGTTGTTGACCACATGTAGGAGTTACAAACTTGAATATTGAGGTAATAAATTATCAAACAGTAAGTATTTATGGGCACCTACTATGTGTTCAGTGCCCCAGTGGTCATTATCTCATGTAAAATCGAGGGGGAGTATGAAAAGCTGTGCTGTACAGAATTTATAATAAAGTCAAGAATACAATATTAAACAGGAAAGATGAAATAATCAGGTGACATATGATATGATTCACAGAGGTTTAATGAGTATTTTAAGAGTAGTTGAAACAAAACACTATGTAATGGAGCAGGTAGATTTGAGTCAGCCCTTAAAGAAGGAATATAATTTGGAAAGATTGATATTATTTTTCAAATAGCATCTATTAAATTTATAGGTATACAATTCACAGTCACTCCATACTATGGAGGAGAAGTGGACTAGCAGGGAACATAGCAGCTATGAAGGATGTTGGTCTGACTAGAATAGAGAGTATAATTTGGCAAATAATGAGAAAAAAATTTGTATAGTATGAATAAAGTAGATTTTTGAGTACCTAGAAAAGCCTTGAAATGTCTAAATTTATGAGGCCCTGAAGAGACAATTTCATTGCTACAACAAACAACTAACATGATAAATCAAATTTTAAGAATGGCATGTCTGCAAGCACGAGTAACATGGACTGATTTGAGAGAGATGAAGAAGAGAGATCAACAGAAGACTGTTGTAATAATTCCACTAAAGTGGTGATTCTGAGAATGGGCAGAGAGAGGGAGAAGGAAATTATTTAGGGTTTCTGTTATTGTTTTGCTGTTATAAGACAAACGTAATTTATTCGTAACTCACAAATTCCACTAAGCAACTATGTACAGACATATGTGACTGATTTTTCGAAGACAGACATCTGTATATAGAGTTTTAAATAGGAGGCTGGCATGGTGCTTATTTGTCATGACTACAAAAACAGCTTTGTCCTCTTTTGCAAGACAATAACACTTGGGTGTAGGCATGAAAGTAAATACCTATTTTAAACAGGATTTGATCATCAAACTGTGAAGATCATCCATTGGTAAGATTCTCTTTCCCCCATTTACGGTATTCCCACTGCAGCTGTTTTAATTCAGATTTAAATCTTCCCCAGGATTAGCCTATCATCTTGAACATTAAGATTAACTGTTTGAAAGATCTTTTTAAAGGCAAATGTTACCACACTTGAAACCTTTCAATAGCTGTCCAAAAAGTTATGAGATAATGGCAAGACTCTCTATATGCACAAAGCCTTTCCATCATTCAATACCTGCTTTTTTTCCTACCTTATCTGTAAATAATTGGCCTTGTACTTCAACACTATCAAACAAGTACATCACCATGTTACACCTAAAGCTTTTCTTATGGTGTGCTTTATGTCAGGATGCTATACTGGTTTTCTATTGTTGCATAATAAATTATTATAAACAATGGTTTAAAACAACTCACATTTATTGTATTACAATTCTGTAAGTTAGACATCTGACGTGATTCTTACTGGGCTAAAATTAGGCTGTTGGCAAGCCTGCATTCTTTTCTGGAGGCACTAGAGGAGAATCAAGTGCCTTTTCCAGCTCCTATGGTTACCTGCATTTCTTGACTCTTGGCTCACATCCTTCATGTTCAAAGCCAGTGATATTACATCTCTCTTGCCTTCCTTCTATAATCAGGTGTCCCTCTGACCACAGCTAGGAAAGGCTATCTGCTCTTAAGAATTTTAGTAATGATGTTGAATTACCTGAGTAATCCAGGATAATCTCCTTAACCCACAAATCTATAAATTTAATTACATGTGCAAAGTATCCTTTTATCATATAAGGTGATATATTTACAAATTTTAAGGATTAAGACATTGAAATCTTTGTAGGGTGGGAGGGTGGGGAGGATTTAGCATGCCTAAAACAAAAGCATTTCCTCAACTTTTCTTTCTCCCAATTAGCTTAGCAGGATGTAGTTTAAATATACATCGTCTGTTATTTTGCTAACATCTTCTTGCTCCAAGTATACCAAATTTATATCTGAATTTTGTCTCCTTTCACAGTGTACTGATTTCTACAACATACTTTTTAAAAAAGTACATTTTTATTGATTTCAGAGAAGAAGGGAGATAGAGAGAGACAGAAACATCAATGATAAGAGAGAATTATGGAACGGTTGCCTCCTGCATACCCCACCTTGGGGATTGAGCCCACAACTCTGGCATGTGCCCTGACTGGGAATCCAACCATGACCTCCGAGTTTATAGGTCGACACTCAACCACTGAGCCATGCCGGTTGGGCACTACAACATAATTTCAACAATCATTAACCTTTAATTGTTTGAACATTGTTTGCCTTTGCTAAGTTATAAATCCTATGACTTATAAATGTCTGTACGTCTTATTTATTTCTGCATTGCTTAATACATACTTGGGCAAAGAAGGGCCTGAAAAATATGTCAGTTTGTGAATTCATGAGTAACCATCATTGAATAAAAGTACTGTTCATTTTCTAAGCTCAAAATCTGGAGCATCTCTGCGAACAGAGGATTGAAATATACCATGTCAACCACTTCAGGTTAGAGCACATGATCGCAGCCTTAGGCAGCTCCTTTCCTACTGCTACAATCACACCAAGCCTAAAGCAAAAGCTGTAGTGTTTGCCTAGTTTTGCTGTCTGCTTTGTTAAAGGCCAGAGAACTTAACCTCCCCTATTACTTCTCTCAACCCAAATTTATTCTTACATCAGTGTTCACTACCTCACCTTATTTTCCATATTCAAACTGGCACAATTGCTATAGAAGTTTCTCTCTCAACCAATTATCATTTTTTTCTGTTATTTTTTTCTCTCTCTCAACCATTTATTATTGTTTCTGTTTTTTTCTATCTCTTCTGCAAGAATAATCATCTCAAATCATAATCTTATGCAAGAACTTTTTATGGACTCCTAATTTGGCTTCTTGCATCAATCTCACCCTCCACTCATTCTACCTTGGTGCTTGTTATGACGATTTGTTTTCTGGATGACTTTAACGGCTTCCTATTTACACTTCCTTATCAATTCTTCCCTAATTAATTTTCTATATTATAGACAGTGTGAATCTCTTATGTAAATGTGTTTGTTTTTTACTTTCCTAGATAACTACTTCATTGATTTCTCATTACCCTGAAAGTATAGTTTCTATTCTTTTTAAGACATACACTACCCATGACACTCACATAAGTATTCCATTTTATTCTATTTTCTTTGTTTAAGTAATCTAGGATCTTCTTCATGATATACCCATCATTGCAGAAACAGACAGGATGAGTTTAATGTCAAATGTGCTAGGTAGTCATGAAGAGACCAATCTCATGTGAGAACTAGCTCCATATAAACCTCATAGAGAAAGATTTTGCCTTTGGCTCTTTGCCACTCCCTTTCTTGATCCTGCACTAAAACTGCAGGAACATGACATCCTCATACTTCCCTCTAGATGTTCAAAGCTTTTCTTGATAGCATCTTATCCAGGCTTGCTTTCCTCAGAGATACCTCAAGTCAAAATTACAAATACTGTATTGACATATATTACTCAAAAGATATATATGTATTTTTTTCAAAATCTGGGCAATGTGGAGGTACGCTTTTAATGCAAAGATAAGAGGGCATAAGAAATTGTCTCTTTTTGGTTCATTGACTCCTGATCTTCCTGAGATGGTCAGTGCCTCAACCTGTTTTCAGTTAGCCCTTCACCCCCACCCCATGTTCTCTACTCTTTTCTGACATGTGTGAAAACGACAACAAAAAACAACTTCAGCTATTTCCCTGAATGCATTTCCTCTCTCACACCTTTGCTTCAGCTTTTCACATGCTGTTCCTTCAGACTGGACTGTAATTTCCTACTTTGACTTCCCAAGTCTTATATGTCCCTTAAGGCTCTCAAGACAGGGAAAACTTTCTTGACACTCTCTTCCCCCTGCTGGAGGAAGATATCTCTTTTTGCTTCTATATCAACTTCTTTTTACTATGAGCAATACAATCCTATGTATATACTAGAGGCCCAATGCACGGTATTCGTGCAAGAATAGGCCTTCCTTCCCCCGGCTGCCAGCACCAGCTTCCCTCTGGCACCTGGGATCCAGGCTTCCCTAGCAGCCCCGGCTTTGTTTGGAAGGTTGGCCAGAGGGACATCTGGTCTAATTAGCATATTATGCTTTTATTATTATAGATTTGTTTAGTAAATAAGTAAAAGCCTCCTTCATTTTATGCACATTAGATATTACAAAGATAGAGAAGTAAGAATACACTTAAGGAAATAATGCCTCTAAGACTAGAGCCAGCTAGTAACAAAAGATATGGGTCACACGATCTCGGATCTGTTTGGTCTTCACACTGTAGATGATAGGGTTCATCAGAGGAGGGAACAGAAGATACACAAAGCCCATGATCACTTGGACCAGATGAGGTGCCTGCTTCCCAAAGCGGTGGATGATGGACAAGCCGATCATGGGAGTGTAGAAGAGGAGCACAGCACAGATGTGGGAAACACAGGTGTTAAGAGCTTTGAGTCTCTCAGCCTTGGATGCAATGGACAGCACAGTACGCAGAATCAGGGCGTAGGAGAAGAGAATGAGCAGTGAGTCTATGCCCACTGTGGACACAATGACAAACATGCCATAGATGCTGTTGTCTTTGATGTCTTCACAGGCCAATTTCATCACCTCTTGGTGGAGACAATAGGAATGGGAGAGGATGAGGGAGCCACAATAAGGGAATCTCTTGAGCATAAAAGGCAATGGGAAAATGAGTGCTACACTGCGGCCCAGGGAAGCCAGGCCAATTCTGCCAATGACTGTGTTGGTGAGAATGGAAGCATAGTGCAAGGGGCGACAGATGGCCACAAAGCGGTCAAAGGCCATAGACAGTAGCACAGAGGACTCCAGGAAGGACAAACAGTGAATGAAAAAGAGTTGAGCAAAACAAGCATCCTGACTGATATCTCGTGCCCCAATCAAAAAGATGCCAAGCACTGTAGGGAGTGTGCAAAGAGACAGACCCAGGTCAGTCAGAGCCAGCATGGACAGGAAGAGGTACATTGGCTCATGGAGTGAGGGCTCTGTTTTAATGATAAAAACAATTGTGCAGTTGCCCAGGATGGAAGCCAGGTATATGAAGCATAATGGGATGGAGATCCAAATGTGCATGTGCTCCAGCCCAGGAATGCCACTCAGCAGGAAGGTGGAGGAAATGCTGCTGCTGTTTGCCAGGGATCCTGATGTCATTGTGTGTGGAGGGAAATGGTATTGGATTCCCTCTAAATTCCTGAAATGAATTGAGAAAAAGCTAGTGACGACACCTGGAAACAATTTTAAAAGAAAAAAAAAAAAGATTAGAACTGTACAGCTCTTCCACAGAACCATTTCCTTCTGGACCATGGTTCCCTCTCAACATTTTTATAGAAAAATTATTTTCTTTAAAGTTTTTTCTCCTTGCTCCTTCAGGCTAAGAGGTTTGAACATCTTTACTATTCCCATTAGTTATACTTAACTTTGCCTACCCTTTATGAGAAGACCTTTAATTTTTTTCTCACATGTATGTTTTCTGCCAAGACTTTCACGAACATTCCACATTTTCTTTAACTTCTCTTCCTTTCTCTTATCTTACCTTACTTCCTTTGCTATTTATTTTTTCCTACTTTCCTCCCTCCCTCCCTCTTTCTTTATTTTTCTTTCTTTCTTTCTTAGCCACATATAATTGTTAACCTTAGAGACAAATTTTTTACTCACCCTTTTCTCTGGTCTTCCTGATATAGAAGGCTAGCTTAATCCAGATAGAGCATAAATGCTACCCAGCTCACAAAATTCCATAGAGAACTGGAGAGTATGTGAATGGCTTAAAGTTATTCTTGATGGATGGAATAAGAAATCAAAGCTCTGATCCTCACATCAGTCAGTAAGTGGCATTTCCTAGAAGTTTAGGAATCATCTGATGTGAACATAAGTGGGAGGAGAGACTGAAGTACCATCAACCATGGGCACACTGCCAATCAAAACGCAGAGTCCTTGAGAGTCCACAGAACAAAAAGCAATGATGCTGGTAGGGCTCAGTCTTCTACAGATGAAGAAAAAGGGCTCAGAAGGGGACAGCCACTAGACAGGGGCCATATATTGATTTAAGTCTCCTGACTTCCAGAGCAGTGGTCATTTCACTCCCAATTAATAATCCCACTATAAAATGAGCTCAAAGATAGCAGGGGCTTTGCTTTGTTTACTTTGTTAAAGAGTGCTTAGAATGTGCCCTGGTATGCACATGTGCTCAGCAATTTTTAAAAATGCATGAATAAGAATCAAATTTTATTTAATTAGCTGTTGCCAACTTGACTCACGTTTTATCTACTTAAAATGATTCTGTGAATAAAGTTATATTAATATTATAATGTTATAGATGAGGAAACAGAGGCCTAGAAAAAAATAATATTTACAAGATCAAAGGCATAGTAAATGGTCAAAATGGAATTTGAACCGAGATCTAATTTTTCTTTAGATTCCAGTCTCTAAACAAGATTACACTTTCTTCTCACACTGATGACATTTCACTGTCACCTAGCAGAAATTAGCACAAAATCAAGGGCTTAGTAGGGACAGTCAAACTACATAGTGGTTAACAATCTAACTCCTAAATCCTGAGGCAGAAGAAATTTTTTGTCATGCAAATGAAGTAGAGTGGTGAGAAAGAACTATAATATCTGATGAACATTCACTATTTATCAGACACTGTACTAGGAACATTGCAAAAGAAATAGCATGAGACCTTAGTAAAGCCTTGAAAGTTAATATTATTACCTCAATTTGCAAATGAGGAGAGGGAACCTTAGAAAATTTGATGATATGCCTAAAGTCATTCAGCCAATCAGTGGCAGAGCTGGAATTCAAACTTAAATCTCTGGAGCTCCAAGGCACATTCTGAAAATTTGGAAACATTTAGGTTAACAAATCCAAACAGTGAAGAGATGTGAGAAAGCTGTTGTCTTCTTTCTCAGCTAGTTCTAAATGAGACCTGGGATCACATGAAGTCAGCAATCTCTGACTACAGCAGTCTCCACCTTGGGCAGGTACCCGCTATAGCCTTTCTTGTGCCTCAAAGTCTTCTCTCTCCTTTCTCTCTCCAGAGCTCTGGCTGAGCATTCTGGGACCTCTTCTTGGTTCTACAACTCAACATCAAGTACCTGCCTACTATTTTGACTCTTCACACACCACGGCTACATCCAAAGACTCTAGGCCTTCCATGGGAAGAAGGAAGGCTAAAACTAAAGACTCTGGTTCTGGGAATATGGAGAGACTGGAGGGTGAATGCTTAAATCCCTGATTTTTATGCAACTACCTGAGGTCCCCATGGAGAACCTTTTAAGGATCTTTAATCATTTCCCTACTCTGTCTCCCTCAACTTCATTATCTCAGACCTTGGGGAAAGAGGAAAGAGAGGAGAAGAGAATAATCATGTTAAATGTCTGGAAGGGGGGCCCAAAGGATACCATGTACTTGTAGCTACAGTTGAAGGGTTTGGTAAAAGTTTTAAACAATCTCCACTACTTCAGGAAAGCAGAGTGGGTGCTATTGATATTTTTTTATGTTTGATGTATCATAACTGTATAGTTTATGCACATTGGATGTGACAGTGTGAATGTTGGGTATATATAACCATATGCAACCTTTAAAAGGGCTATTTAATTAATGTTTTTTCTATCACCAAAGAGAAAGCAAGAAGTCAGCCCAAATTCTTGGAAATCTTAACCCTGTGTTTCTAATTGGAGAAATTAATCTAGTCTCAGAACTTGTGGGCAACATAAACCATTGGGAAGGATAGTAAATCCAAAAAGGAGTTTTACATGTTAAAACAGAGGTATGAAGAGTTAATCACCTATTTTTGGACTCTGAAACCTGAGGATTTAAGGGCCATTTTAGTGTTTTTATTTCCCAGGTTATTAGTATCCAGCTTATTGGATCCCTTTTGGGGTTATAAAGGTATAACTAGTAAGGGATACTCTAGAATTCCCAATCCAGCTGTAAGAAATTATTCCAATTCATTGGTTTAACTGGATCCTTTGGACTGGGGTGAGCATCCTCTTCTGGCCACATTCCATTAATCTCTGGTTGAGCATGTATATATACACATTTGAGTGTTATGAAATAGTATTATTCAAGTCATAGTACCCAGATAAGCAGGATCAGAACCATCTGGGATGCTTGTTAGCATACAAGTCTCTTGGGCCTCATCCTTGCAAAATCAGAAACTGACATTTGTGACAACCACAAAAGTTTAGGAATTTCATGTATCCTTTTATTATTTATTTATTTATTTATTTTTAAGTCTTGGTGCATTTATTTATTTTTTAATTAAAATTTTTTATTGTTTAAATATTACATGAGTCTCCTTTTTCACCCATTGGCCTCTCCCCAGCCACCCCAACCCTCCTGCACAAGCCCTCACCCCACTACTGTCTTTGTCCATTGGTTATGCTCATATGCATGTATACAGTCCTTTGGTTGATCTCTTACCCCCTCACCCTCCGCCTTTCCTCATAGCCTTTTATTAATGATTTGTTTTCAACTCTGATTTCAGAATTTTCTATTTTCTCTATAATTAAAAATGTATCTTCAGTTTTAGCCTGGAATTCATTCCAAAGTACAGTTACCTCTTATATTAGATTTTAAAAAAATATTAGATTTATAGGACTACAGTTACAAAATACCACAGAATGGGTGGCTTTAATAAAAGAAATTTATTTTCTCAAATTTCTGTAGGCTGGAAGTCCAAGATCAAGATGTTGGCAGGTTTGGTTTCTTCTGAGGCTTTTCTCCTTTGCTTGCAGGGGCCACTTTCTCACTATGTCCTTACCTGGTCTTTCCTCTATGCATCAGTATCATTGGTGTCTCTCTCTTTTTTTAAAAAATAATATTTTTATTGATTTCAGAGAGGGAGAGGGAAAGAGAGAGATAGAAATATTAGTGATTAGAGAGAATCATTGACTGGCTGCCTCCTGCACACCTATCAATGGGGATCGAGCCCACAACCCGGCCATGTGCCCTGACTGGGAACCGAACTGTGATCTTTGGTTTAGGTCAACACTCAACCACTGAGCAATACTGGTTAGGCTCTTCTTCTAATAAGGACACCAGACATAATAGATTTGGGCCCACCCTAATGGCCTCATTTTCATTTAATCACCTTTTTAAAGACCTACCTCAAAATACATTTAGCAGTACTAAGGGTTGGAAATCAACCCTTTTTCGTAGAAGGATAGAACTCAGCTCATAACATCTGTCTATGTATATATCCTATCAGTTTTCATATATTTAGAAAGTATTTTATAAATAATACTCCTCCTACTCACAAGTAATATGTATTTACAGCTTATGAGTCTAAGCACTGACAAGAGATAGGTAGTATTAGATGTGCTTTGGCAGAAAAAAAATTTTAATCTCAGTTGTTATGAAAAGAAAGAAATATAGAAAAGATGTAAGGGAATATCTCATACACAAAGATGGTTCCTTGAGAGGAGACAGAACTAGGAGAGAATGAAAATGAGCCACAGTCCAATCCAATGAAAATACTATTGGATTAGACTGAAAGAATTGAAGCTAAAATTAGTGTGTGTGTGTGTGTGTGTGTGTGTTTATTTCAGCATTTTTTTTGTTATTGCAATTTTTCCATGACCGTTAATTGGTAGAATTTTATGAAGAAGACAGGCAATTTAGAAAAAAAATAGTTAACAACCCCCCTTCGCCTCTCTTCCCTCTCCCCCCCGCCACAAACACATCCTAGTTGTAGTGTGAGTAAAGTTGTTTCCATCTACATTTACTTGGTGCCTGCAGTATATAGTTCTCACGAATGTTCCATGCTTTTTTACATCTCTTTGTCTCTTTATTTCTATTACTGCAATGAAGAAGTCTCAGTTGTACATGTGGGAAAACTAGAATTTGGAAAGTCTAAACAGCAGAAAATCTAAATATTTGTTGAGATTTGATATGTGGTAGGCACCTTTAGAAATTTGCATGAATTATCTCAATCTTAAAAATGTCACTTCATGAAAGGTATTGCAACTATTTCCATACTTATTATGCATTTGAGGGAACCAAAGAACAGAGAAGTAGGTAATTTTTATAAGGTTGCACATACATTACGTAGTATTGTTAATTCGCTTTTTTCTTGATAATTGGAGTTTGTTATTTTTGCCACGGCATAGCTAGAACCAAAAATACCTATGAGCTATATGCCACAAACTTTGTCCCTACTGAAAACACCTAAGGGATTTTATGAACGCAAACTTCTTAGCGATGCGTTGGCGGATTTGCTTAGTCTTGATGCTGTAGACAATGGGGTTCATGAGAGGTGGTACCAGCAGATACACATAAGACATGAGGAGGTGGACCATGTGGGGCAGATGTTCACCAAAGCGGTGCACAAGAGACAAGCCAATCATGGGGATGTAGAAGAGTAGCACTGCACACATATGGGAGACACAAGTGTTGAGAGCCCGAAGTCGCTCCAGGCGGGAGGCAATGCTTAGTACAGTACGAAGGATAAGGGCATAGGAGAGGAAGATAAGCAGCGAGTCTATACCCACGGTGCAGGCCACAACAAAGAGCCCATAGATGTGATTGACAATGATGCTAGAGCAGGCCAGTTTCATGATCTCTAGGTGCAGACAATAGGCATGGGCCAGCACATGGGAGCGGCAGTACTGGAAGCGCTTCAGGAGGAATGGCAGGGGGAGGATGAGTAAGGCACTTCTAAGCACAGAGATCAGCCCCATCTTGACAATTCGAGCAGGTGTCAAGACTGTGGAGTAACGCAAGGGGTTGCAGATGGCCACATAGCGGTCAATGGACATGGACAATAGAACTGAAGACTCCACTAAAGACAAGGTATGGATGAAGAATAACTGAGTGAAGCAGGCAGGAATACCAATCTCTCTGGCATCAAACCAGAAGATGCCCAGCACAGTGGGCAGTGTAGAAAGGCAAAGGCCCAAGTCTGTGAGAGCCAGCATAGCCAAGAAATAGTACATGGGTTCATGAAGAGTGACATCAGTACGGATGACTTGGAGGATGGTAAGGTTTCCTATAATAACTGTCAAATAGATGAAGCAGAAGGGAATAGAGATCCAGCCATGGAGATCTTCCAGACCTTGGAAGCCTGTCAGGAAGAAAGTGGCTTTTTGGAGGCTGCTATTATAAAGGATTGTCATGGCTTTGCAATCTTGGATTCATCGATCTGCAATATAAAATGAGATTCCTAGAGAGTGACAGGGCCCAGAGAGTCTGGGTCTGCAAATAATTGGGGGACCTGATCTATTAGCCTTTTCTGGGGGGCTCAGGAAGGGCTTTTAGGAGGGTTTTTAAAAAATATATTTACTTAGCATAATGCTCTCCAGTAGAATATAATGAACAACATAAACTGATGAACAAAAGCAGGTCCAGAGACAGAGAAGCATTGATCAGACCGTCAAACCTCAGAGGGAAGGCAGGGGAGGGTGGGGGTAAGGGGAAGAGATCAACAAAAGGACTTGTGTGCATGCGTATAAGCATAACCAATGGACACAGACACCAGGGGGTGAGGGCATGAGCGGGGGAGAGGGGGGAAGTGGGGGATGCAATAGAAGAATAAGGACACATATGTAATACCTTAATATATATATATTATATATTATATATATATATATATATATATATATATATATATATATATACATACATACTAATAAAAGGGTAATATGCTAATTAGACCAGGAGATCTTCTGGGAGACCTTCTGGACATCCTTCCAGACAAAGCCATGGTGGCAGGGCTGAGGCAGAGGTGGTTAGGAGTGATTAGACCAGGAGGGGAGGGCATTGGGGGTGGCCAGTTTGGCAGGAGGGGCAGTTGGGGGAGAGCAGGCCCGCAGTGGTGGCAGTTGGGGGCAATCAGGCCAGCAGACAGAGTGGTTAGGGGTGATCAGGCAGGCAGAGGTGGTTAGGGGCAATCAGGCAGACAGACAGAGGGGTTAGGGGTGATCAGGTAGGCAGGCAGACGAGTATTTAGGAGACATCCCCCAAGGAGTCCCAGATTGGAGAGGGTACAGGCTGGGTTGAGGGACACCCCCACCCTGTGCACGAATTTCGTGCACTGGGCCACTAGTGTGTGTGCGTGTATATATATATATTTATTTACTATATAAAAGTAAATATATATATTTACTTTTACTTTCAGAACAGTTTTCAATTCACAGAAAAATTGAGAAATAGTAGTGAGTTCCCATATACCCTGAACCCAGTCTCTTTAATTATTACATCTATATTAATATGGTATATTTGTTAAAATTATTGAACTGATATTGTTATTAACCAAAGTCCCTCTTTATTCAGATTTCTATAGCTCATGGCACCACGTGGCTTACCTTTAAGGTGGTATGTTCACCAGTGTTGGACTCTTAGTGGTTCAATGAGGTAATCTCAGATGGAACTTATTTCATGTCTTTCTCCCTGAAAAAAGAATCTCCAATTCAATCAGTAGAACTGGTACTACACACCGTTTTTCATAGTTGATCAGGTGCATATCATGTGCCTTTAAGATGTATTTATAGCCAAAACCGGTTTGGCTCAGTGGATAGAGCGTCAGCCTGCGGACTGAAAGGTCCCAGGTTCGATTCTGGTCAAGGGCATGTACCTTGGTTGCGGGCACATCCCCAGTAGGGGTTGTGTGAGAGGCAGCTGATCGATTTTCCTCTATCATTGATGTTTCTAACTCTCTATCCCTCTCTCTTCCTCTCTGTAAAAAATCAATAAAATATATTTAAAGAATAAGAATAAAGCCCCTCTGGTTTTATGATTCCAAAGGAGAAATGGGAAATGGATATAAAGAGGCACATATAGGAAAGTGGAGAAATGAAGGAGACAAGTGGAGACTTGGAAAGAAGTAGGTCTGTGAAGGAAAAAGAATATTTTAGGATTTGGAGAGCATGCTGTGGGTGGCAGAGGCAACAATGCAATCTCACTCTAATACTGAGAGGAAAATTGTAAAAAATAAAGAAGGCAAAATTTTCCATCAATTAAAGGGAGATGCAAGATTTTCTATCAGTTAGGGGGAGATGGGTGGCTTTTCTGCCATCAGACTTAAGTAAAGCTGGTTTCTATGCATCTCACACTGAGTCATTTCAGGGAGTTTGTGAAATAGAAGAAACATGTAGTGGTCATTTATTTCACTCTTACATCTCCAGACAGAAAGAATCATTGTGCTTGCTTAGTGAGGAGCTATAGCCATAGTATCCCATTCCAGTTAGTATCCTTCTTCCAAATACATTCCCTGCATATTATGTTTTGGGTGTGAGTAAGAGGCTAGTGTGCCAGGTAGGGGGATGCAGAAAAACATCGAAGGAAGTCGAGCCGCACTGGAGAGATGGAATTACTAGAGTCCTGCAACCCTTGCACAGGTTTGGAACCTAATACAGTATGCTGAATAAATGCATGAATGGATGAATGAGATAAAATGCAGTAAGGATTAAATACAATAATTTTTAGTGCAGTGACTCTCCAGTTTCTTCTCAAAGGCACTCACCTCCAGACTAATGAATCAGAGAAAGTGTCAGATGATTTCTCCACTAGAAGATATCATATTTTCTTGATCCTCCCTTCAGCTCCAATTTATTGAGGTAAAGGGATGTCACCCTAGGGTCTATGGGGGAAACGGAGGAGAGACAGGCTAAGCAGAGACTTTGATAACACTCTACTCTCTCTGACACTTATTCATCATATAATTACAAACAGAGCTAATTAAGATGATCAGCATCTGTGTTGATGACGCTCTGCAAAATTACTTCCAAGGACAAGCATGACCTTATAGGAATAAAACACTTGATTGTTAAAAACACTGCCAAATTCATTTTAATATTTAATTATCTTAATACATTTAGGCAAGGAAGGTAGAGATTGCAATTTCAATTTTAAAGATAAAGGAACTAATGCTCCAAATGACGAAAAAAGAGATGAGAAGCAGCAAGGATTAAACCGAATGATTAAGATGACCAAAAACAAAAACAACAACAACAAAAAAAACAACCACACAAACACACCTCAATTTATTGGAGTGACAATGGTTAATAAAATTATATAGGTTTCAGGTGTACAATTCTATAATATATCATCTGTATACTGTACTGTGTGTCCACCACTTCAGGTCAAGTATCCTTACAAAATCACACACAGGGACAAAATAGGACTTGACCCACAGGTCTCCTATCCCCAGTTCATCTGCCACTCAAAACTCTCTTGACTAATTTGCTGTGGGTGATTTACTAGCAACCAGCTAAACTGATAGCTTGGTGTATGGTCCAGGTTAGATGTGCCCCAGTTATCTCGCTGTTTCTGACTATTCTCTGTGATTCTTATAATACATACCTGAGCACTAACAGCTGCAGAGAGAGGGGCTTGGAGTGCATATTCCTCTCAGTCGGAATTCAGCTACAGCAATATTCCCTGCTTAAAACACAGGGTCTTTTTGAAGAGTCCAGCAGCTTCTCCCCAGGGGCCTTGGTGGAGGCTGAGAATCCCCTGAGGCGTTCTCAAGACCCTTAGCTGAGGATAGAAGTCCTGGGAGGCTGAGAAATTTCCATCCAGTATGTGAAGGAATAAAGATGTTGGGATGTTTGTATTTATAGATTTCAATTTCTGAAACTGGTTAAGAAAGACCTCACTAGGCCTGGAGAGCAATATTCTGAGAGAGTATTTTTTTTTTAAAATTCAGATTCAGATAAAAGTAAAGCTGATTCCAATCTTGTCTCTGGTACTTTCTACCAATGTGACTATGCACTCTAGGACACGTTAGTTAATCTCTTAGAAAGATAATTTCCCTATATCTTAAAAAGGGAGCATCTCCCTTCCTTTTTTACACAGTCCCTGGTACTATTAGGCATTTTCATATGGTTTAGAGTATAATTTGGTTTGCATTTAGGGAGAATGATGGCCCTCAGTCTTAACTATAGGTTTATTAATTCCTATTGACCATTTCTTGTGCTTTCTCCCTAGCACACATGTGGTCTGTGTCATAATTCAGAAGGCTGTACTCCAAAATGCTAATTTAAGACCTTCAAAAGGTTTGTCAACCCATTTTAACTACCACTATCTATATTGAGAGTTCTTCCAGAATCAATTTAAACAATTTTGAAATATCTGAACAGAATAACTGATACTTAATGGATTTTCAATAAACACCATTTAAAAATAATCAGGAGTGTGACCATGATTATAGTTTGCCAAGAATAAGCCTAATTTATACTATGTTGGTTTCCCAAATAGTTTGGAATCTGTCCCATCTTTTTCATTTTACCTCAAGTGTTATATGTAACTGTATTAAAATCAGCCAGGATGGGTAGCTAGATCTTTCCTTTGTGCTTCAATTTTCTGCTGCAGTTTCATCTAATGGCCTATGAGATATGTGTGCAGTGAACACAGTTCCTACTTTAGCACATATCTAAATCTGATAGATGATCAGTATTGTCTCATCTCTCTCCTTGACCATATCCAAGGCAATATCAGTAAAGCTGCAAAGACAGCAGGTGATAAAATAAAATTCACTGGTATACAAGCAGGTAGATAAAGTTAACTGTTCCCAGGTTCAACTGGTGGTGGTAGACATATTTGGCAATGCTACCCTTCCAGGTACTCATTTTTTTTTTTTAAACCAACCACTTGTGATGCTTCTCGTGCCAAAGACTGTGAAATGAATGAAACCACTGGGCTGCCAGTAGCCTGGGATCAATAGGGAATAACTTGATTACATGAACAACAACAACAACAAAATGCTTGGGAAATAAAGACTAATGAATGTTTAGTGTTAATCATTTATTATAAACATATAATTCATTTCATTGTTTGGTAATCTTATATTTTAATAAGTCCATTGATAAAAAATGAAAGCTCATACTTTGAAGTTAAATTCTTTATTCTGTTTCTCAGGAAATTTGATGATGAACTCATAATGTAAGCAAAATTTTTGTCAATATGTGCCACTGCTATGGTGGCTAAATTGATAAAATTGATCACATGATGACCAGAAGAAAAAAAAATCAGCATCCACTTAAAAAATGTCTGAATTCTCGTAAGAACATGGTATCTGGAGGTAGTAATTTAGCATACATAGCTACTGAAGATAGATTTTATTTTATATATTCACAATTTTTCATGTAGATTAAATAACTTCATTCAAATGAATTGTGTTTTCCTTTTATTGCAATTTTCCCAGTCATTGTGAAAAGGGAAGGGATAATTGTTAAGGTGTTGGCTCCATTAGCAGAAGATAAATTATGTTCATTTTAAGCCACTGCTCAGATGCTTCAGAAAGAAAATCAGTTTTTTTCAACTTTATTATTTTATTTATTTTTTCAGCTTTATTGAGATTTTATTGAGACATAAAATTGTGTGAGTTTAAGGTATACAGTGTGTTGGTTCAATACACTTATATATTGCAAAATGATTACCACCATAGAGTTAGCTACTACCTCCATTGTCACTTAATTACCATTACTTTTAGGTAGTGAGGACATTTAAGATCTACTCTCTTAACATTCAAGTCTGTGATACGTTACTGTTAACTATAATCACAACACTGTGTATTAGATCTCCAGAAATGACTCCTCTTCTAACAAGTTTGTACGTTTGACCAACATCTTCTCATTTCCCTGTGGTTAACCACCCCACATTCTACTCTTTGTTTCTACAAGTTCAGGCTTTTTTAATTTTTATTTAGATTCCACATAGAAGTGATGTCTTTCTGGGTCTAACTTATTTCACTAACAGAATACCCTCAATGTCCATCCAAGTTGTCACAAGTGGCAGGATTTCTTTCATTTTCGTGGCTGAGTAATATTCTATCATATATGGATATACCACATTCCTTATTCATTTATCTATTGATAGATAGTTTTTTTCCTTATCTTGGCTATTGTGATTAATGCTGTAATGAATACTGTAGTACAGATGTGTCTTTGATATCCTTTTATATATCTCTTTTAGATATATACCCAGAAATGAAATCACTGGGTCATATTATAGTTTTATTTTTAATTTTTTGAAGAACTTCCATACTGTTTTCCATAGTGGCTTCATCAATTTACTAGTATATTCCCACCAACAGTGCACAAGGATTCCCTTTTTTCCACATCTTTGCCAGCACCTGCTCTCTCTTAACTTTTTATGACAGTCATTCTAACAGGTATAAGATGATATCTCATTGTTTTTATTTGTATTTCCCAAATGATTGGTGATGTTGAACATCTTTTCATGACCTATTGGCCATTTGTTTTTTGTTTTGTATTATCTTTTTAAAATATTGTTGAAAGTATTGCATATGACTCCCTCCCCCCCCCCCCCCCCCACATTGACTCTTTCTAGCTCGCCCTGGCCCCTTCCCCAGGCCTTTACCACTCTATTGTCTGTGTCCACGGGTTACGTATATATGCAGACAAGTTCTTTGGTTGATCTCTTCTCACCCACCCACTCACCCACCCCTGCCTTCCCTCTGAGATTTTGCATATCTTCTTGGAAAACTATTATTTAGCTCCTCTGCCCATTTTTAAAAGCAGGTCATTTGGTTTTTGTTATAGAGTTGTATTGTTACAGAAGACTGGAGAAAAACCAAGCAATGCTTAGAGAAAGGGAGTTACATTTTATTATTAAACTAGAGGCCCAGTGCATGAAATTCGTGTGTGTGTGTGGGGTATGTGTCCCTCAGCCCAGCCAGCACTCTCTCCAATCTGGGACCCCTCGAGGGATGTCCGACTGCCCATTTAGGCCTGATCCCACCAGGCAGATGGACATCCCTCTCACAATCCAGGACTGCTGGCTCCCAACCGCTTGCCTGCCTGCCTCCCTGCCTGATTGCCCCTAGCTACTTCTGCCTGACAGCCTGATCACCCCCTAACCACTTCCCTGCCAGACTGATCAACACCTAACTGCTCCCCTGACGGCCCGATTGTCCCTAATTGCCCTCCCCTGCCAGCCTGGTCACCCCTAACTGCCCTCCCTTGCCAGCCTGATTGCCTTTAATCGCCCTCCCCTGCAGGCCTGGTCACCCCTAACTGCCCTTCCCTGCAGGCCCAGGCATCCCCAACTGCCCTCCCCTGTAGGCCTGGTCCCTCCCAACTGCCCTCCCCTTCAGGCCTGGTCCCTCCCAACTGGCCTCCCCTGCAGGCCTGGTCCCCCCAAACTGCCTTCCCCTGCAGGCCTGGGTCCCTCCCAATTGCCCTCCCCTGCTGGTCTGATCGCCCACAACTTCCCTCCCCTGCTGGCCATCTTGTGGTGACCATCTTTGACCACATGGGAGTGGCCATCTTGTGTGTTGGAGTGATGGTCAATTTGCATATTACCTTTTTATTAGATAGGATTCTGCACAGGGCCAGAGAAAAATGTGTTTTTCAAATTCTGAGCCCCCCAACATGGAGGAAACTTTTTCTAGTTATACTTTTTCTAGCTCTTTGTCTCCCAAATTTGGAATGAGACTTCCGGGCCTTCTGAGAAAGAAGGCCTGTGTGCTGGGAAGGGGCCATGAGATCATATCTCAAGTCCTAGCCTGGTGCCAGCACTGACAACTCTGTCTGGGACATAGTTTATGGCCTCTCTGGAATGGGAGTAGTGTTGTTTTCTTTATTATTTAAGCAAGCAAGCATTTACAGAAGCCAAAATAGCAGGGTTAAAATTTCAAACAGCAGTTTTTATATAAGATGTATGCTTCAGTATGTATTTTAGGTATTAACATTTTATCAGATATATAGTTTGCAAATATTTTCTCCCATTAGGTAGCCTGCCTTTTCATTATGCTACTTATTTCTTTTGTTGAGCAGAAGCTTTTTGGCTTGATGTAGTCTTACTTCTTAATTTTTGCTTTTGTTATCATTGGTTCTGCAAGTGATGCTTTCCTATTAGCTCATGGGAGGACTTCCTGATGAAATCCACAACACAGTCCACAATGTCCCTTAATGCTCTCTGAGAATTTCATCTGCCCCTCTACTGATCCCTTCCCTCTCTCCCGTCATGGAGATTCTGATTCAGTACTCTGGATGCTATAAGAGAAATGAGTCTCTTTGGCAGCATCCTGCACAGCTGTGAAAGCGTAGCACTCATCACCTGATCTTCTTTTCACTTGCAGGAGAACTCAAGGGCTAAGAAGTTCTTGTCATGCCCTAGCCAGTTTGGCTCAGTGGATAGAGTGTTGGCCTGTGGACTGAAGGGTCCCAGGTTTGATTCCATTCAAGGGAACGTACCTCGGTTGCAGGTGCAGGAGGCAACCAATTGATGTGTTCTTTCTCTCACATCCATGTTTCTCTCTGTTTCTCCTTCTCCCTTCTACTCTCTCTAAAAGTCAATAGAAAAATGTCCTCGGGTGAGGATTAACAATAAAAAAGAAGTTCTTGCTTAGCCCTAGACTTTGCTGCCTTGAGGAGGGGTGATGCAGACACAGTCAAGCTGTTCCTCTAACTTCCATTCACCTAAACTCATTTTATTTTTTTGCTCTAGTGGAGTATTGGAACTTCTCTGGAAATATAAACTTCTCTTCTCTAGGGGTGACTGCCCCAGCCAGTGTTTTCCAGAAAGTAGCAGACCAAGGCCAAGAGAGGCTGGAGCTGGAGCATAGGTTTTTGTGGAGACCACAGTCAGTACTGAGGCCTATCTGCCTATTACTCAAAGCATAGGTGGGTATGACCTCTCCTGAGTCCCTTGACATATGGTGCTGGATCCCACAACTCCCACAGAGGCATGTTTGTTCATGGATGAATGCTTAATTTGGGGGGAGAAGGACAAATGAAAGACATTTTCTGTCACCATGTTGCTGATGTCACTCTGAAAATCAATTAGTTATATAATTATTTATTCTAATATATGACTCAAATTTAACTTTTTAAACATTTATTTTGTTCAGATTTCATTCTGTAAAACATCTGGCCTTGATTTGAATGTTATTTATTTTGAGTTCAGCTAAGAAACTCAACAACAGAAATACATTTTTTAAATGTAGAGATGATATAAATGCGTATTTTATTACAGTACAATAATGTGGAAAGAACAATGTTCTTATGAAATCAAGAATTTTTTCTACTTGGAATTGGTTATAGTTTAAACATAATGATTATAGTCAGGCAATTCTTCTAGTCTCTTTTCTTTGCATACATATTTAGAGTAATTGGACTAGGAAAGTTTGAGACAAAGCTGATATTTAATTTAAAAATATAAAAACTTTAGCATTATGGTACAAACTTTCTCTTCTGCTCATTACCTTCAACAAGATTTTAAAGATATGTGAGCTTCTGAAGGAATGCTTGGTAAACCAGACTAATTTGGTGACTGAAGTGAACACATATTTTTCAGATCCCAGTTGAAGAATAATTTCTTGGGGTGACCCAATAATCAGCGAGCAAACAGTGGTGTAAGTACTTGGCCCTTTCTGATCAGTAGGGAACTCCTCCATAAAGCAATGTTTGCTCTTGAGTCCCCATTTGGCCTGGAAGAGACTTCATTATCTGTGAACATGGTCTAATGTCTCCCCTTATGCAATGTCTCCTCTCTTTTACAAATTTAAGTTCTTCACATACTAACTCTGTCTTATCATCTGCTTCCCAGAGAACCCAATCTCTAAATTTCTAAATATGTTTTGTTCAAAGTAGGTTAGATATCTTTAATCAAACTATCTAAACATTGGAATACCAAAATATTTAGCTTTGATGTTTTTAACAAATGTAAATTATTTGCTAACCCAAAACTTGAAAACAGAGCTTATATATGTTCTATAGATTGCTTTGTTTTTAAAGGATATTTTCTATTTGAAAATACATTTTGTTTAAAACTGTTTTACTAACCAATCAATAAACTAAAACAATTTGCCAATTGATATATATTTTATGTATACATATTGCATAAATACATGTATAATTATGAAATATGCATATAGTGAATCATGAAATATGTACAATTATGAATATGTTACATATAATTATATTTATTTTTGTAGCCCTATTAATTCTCAAAAGTGTCTAATTGTTACCTTTAAATGTTTTAATTAAATAAAAGTTAATGTTTAGAAATTAACTTTCTAAATTAATGTTTAGAAATTAATTTCTAATTTAAGAAATTAGAAAAAGTAACACAAAATATGATTAGACAAAATTAAAAATAGTTAGTAGAGTTTAAAATGATTAATATTATTTTAAAAATGTATAGTAGAAAGATAAATGCATACATGTTTGCCAAAAAGAGAGATTATTGCACATTTGAGTTGTTTGAAAAATGCAAATGTATTTCGTAACATAAATTCCATCAACGTATCTGCCATTCTATGATTGTATGAGTATGGACAGAATATGAGACAAGGTTATAAAAGGGTTCCTACCATTGCCAAGAGTCTGGGTGAACTACTGGAATTGTGTTCATGGGTTGCGAAACATCCTACAATAAGCAGAACATTCCAATCTGGTATTTTCCTGACTCAAATGCAAGTTGTGCATCTTTTCAGAAACACTACTCCCTGTTAATGTTAGTTGCCTGGAGGGTTATTGTGATTTGGTCATTCTGTGGGGTAAATAGAGAAATAAAAAAAGAAGAGGCAAGAAACAAAATAATAGAAAAATATGTAACATGCATTCATGTTAAATGTATATGTGATGTATATGTATATATAGCACTATACATAAATACATTAAATACATTAAAATAATAAATTCACGAGAACTGGGAAAGTTGAGGAAGTAAAGTTATGTATCTCTTAAAATGTTTTTCTTTTAAAACAAACATGCTTATAGACCGAGAAAGGATAGCTAATAAGTAGGAAGATTGAAAAAATTGGAAACATACAGAAGTGCAGCAAGATCTTTTCAGGCAGGGAGGAATGAAATTTACCTTTTAGGGGTTATGATTAAATTTTGATAGGGAAGAGTGGCATTCTTCTTAGGAAGAGGAATGGAATACATTGGTAGAATATATATAAAAGACTTAAGGTCAGATGGTAAAAAAAGAAGGGAGTAATTCATGTTTCACTGCTTTTAAAGGAAGCATACAGGTAAGGAGCAGAGTAGAGATAATAAAGAACCTGACAAATGCTTGGTATGATCTTTGTGAGAAATAAATGTGGGAGCTGAACAGGAGAGTAAAATAACAACACTCCAAGTGATATTTGATGATCAGCTGAGATAGTAGATGTTGTGCCACCAATTTGAACAACCCCATGCTTGTCTCCATCTGTGCTCATCAGGGTACTAAGGGTATTAAGTATCAAAAACCATTCACTCTATGGGCTCTGTCTGATTATAAAACCCAAGGACATTCTACTATACTATGCTTTATGCCAGCCACACGTTCAAAGTTTATTTAATTGTCACTTACTAATGTATTCCCTTTCTCATTCCTTTAATCATTTTTCTTTTTGGACAAAGTTTTTCCACAACCTTTTCTCGGATTTGACGGGTCTTCACACAGTACACAATGGGATTCATCAGGGGCGGCACCAGTAGGAAAACATCAGCCATGAGGATGTGGATCAGCGGTGACAAATCCCTGGCAAAACGGTGGAGCATTGCTGCACTCAGCATGGGTGCATAGAAGATAAGCACAGCACAGATATGAGAAATGCAGGTGTTGAGGGCTTTGAACTGCTCTCTGGGGGTTGCAATGCTCAGGACTGTCTTTAGGATCATTATGTAGGAAAAAGTAATAAACAACAAATCCAGAATGGTAGAAAGAGCAGCAAAGAGTCCATAGACAACATTGACTCTGTTGTCAGAGCATGCCAGCTTCATGACATCCTGGTGGAGACAGTAGGAGTGTGAGAGCAGATTTTGATGACAGTATATCAGCCGTTGCAACAGAAAGGGCAGTGGAAGGATCAAAAGAACATTTTTTGATGTCAATAAGACCCCTGTTTTGATGACTCGGGAGCTGGTTAAGATTGTGCTGTATCTCAGAGGGTTGTGAATGGCCACATATCGGTCGAATGCCATTACAGATAGCACAGAAGCTTCAGTGACTGTGAATAAATGGATAAAGAACTCCTGGGCAAAGCAGGCAGATGCATGAATTTCATGGACACTGAACAGGAATAGTCCCAAAGTGGTGGGTAAGGAAGAGAGAGACAACCCTAGGTCAGAGATGGAGAGCATGGAAAGGAAATAGTACATGGGTTCATGAAGGCTTGGCTCTGTCTTGATGAAAAAGAGAATGGTAAAGTTTCCCAGGAGAGAAAGAAGGTACACGGATGAGAAGGGAATGGCTATCCAGATGTGACTCTTCTCCAATCCAGGGATTCCAGTAAGGAGGAATTTAAGAACTTCAATGTTTGTGCCGTTAAGAGGAGACATGACCCACGAAAAGATACCTAACCAGATGCTTACTCAGGGCACTTGGAGATTTCTTCAATGAAGTCTGACAAAAGATGTCCTTTTCTGGTACAATGTAGGTCATAGATACTAAGGTAGCAGTCAGAGACTTCTTATAAGGCAGTCTATGTTTCTACTGTCAGTTTAGACTGTCAAAAAAGTCAAACACAGTAACAAATGAGAAGGATCTGACTTGCTTCCTCATCCAGTAATTTGTTTTAATTTTGTAAAAGTGTCAGCCAATTTGGACTTTGCATATTTAAGAATCCCAGGCAATCCTTTGACCACATGCAGCTACCCATGACTAGATCTTATAAAACCAGGTCTCCAATTTGATGATTCTCTTATTTCAATTTTATAAAACAAAATCTTAAATGGAAAAGTAATGTTTACTGTGAATTGTGGTGGGGGAAGTAGAATTCATAAATTGTTCCATAGTTATGTTCAAAACTGTATATCTCTAATAGGATAACATATCAAGTAATGACAGAACTGAAAGTTCATAATGATACAGTCTTAGAGTTAAAGGGCCCTTAAAAACATGTAGTCTTAGTCTCTTGCTTGTACAAAACCATTCTAAATCAATAGGTTACCTTCAGCTAACATATTATACCTTATTTCTAATATTATCATATTAACTACTACCTAAAGCTTTCTACTTCATGACTGAACACTCAGATTATTTTTCTTTCTTGAATTGATTAATGTTTCTAAAAGTTTCCATCTTTTCTCTAAAGGTACAGAATCTAATCTCATTTACACAAAATAGCTTCTTTTTTTTTTTACATTTTTACATATTTTCCTTATTTTTACTTGATGGATTTCTGTCTTCTCTCATTACTAGACATTAAGGGTAGGGAATCATGGTTACACTGTTCACTGCTGCATTGACTGTGCCTAGTATAGTAACTAGAACATAGTTGTAGCTTCATAATTCTTTATTTAATTGAGTATAATATCTCAAAGTTGAAGACAGTAATATTTTCTTCCATTAGTTATCTCTTTTTCAGAATAAACTTCCTATATTCTATCAAACAACTGTGTAATTTTGGTTGTTTGTTTTGCTTTAGATTCTTCATTTGGTGCTCCTCAAACAATGACAAACTATTGATACCTCTTAACATATGACTACAATTCCTCAAAAGAGTATTTATCTCTTCCAAAGTCATTCCATTATAGGTTCTTTTCACCATTTTCTTCATGATCTAAAAATTAATGACTCACTATTCAATCATCCAAACAATCTTCATCATTTTCAATTACCTGTCAGGTTGACTCTGACTTTTCCAAGAATATTGAGAGTATGGATAAACCTTGGTTTTAAAAAAAGTGTAATTACTCTTAGTGTTTCTATATCACATTGTCTGCTGTTTTGCTGGATTTTGCTCTTTACCCAACTTCTAAATGGGTGAGTACCCAGAGTACTGTCCAAGGACCTGGCTTCTTCGGAAAACTATAGCTTATTTAGGGTAAGTGTTCAGAATTTAAGCGAAAGGCCTAGGCTACAGATAATGACATGATATCCATCACCTTATTAAATTATCAGTCTTCTGAAACTCCTTATCTGAGCCATAGAATTTGCCTTTCTAATTGTGCTAGATATAGCTAAAATTATTTTACGTAAATAGACTGTGGCCATTTGTGTTCTGGCCTTTGCCTCATCATTGTTTTTAAAACTGCATTGTTCTTTAGAAGTAGGCACTATTGAGATTTAATTTAAATGTATAAGATAAGCATCCATAAATTTAATTATTTTATTATCTAGTGATTATTAATTTAACTTTATTATAAATATGACCCCTCTTAATGATATATATAGATTTTCTCATTTATATTCTTATGCTATTACTTTAACCATTTTATAGATAAGAAAGCAAGTCTTAGAGAGGTAACTTGTCCAAGGTCATGTATCTACCTGTCAGGAGACATGAAGAAGAAGAATCATGTAATACTTGAAATATACACCATTCTCACACATATCATCCAGACTGAGCATTTCTAAAACTTCCCTGGACACATACTCGTACCAACATGTGCATTCGTCTCTCCTTGGTAGTTCTGTAAAATTCTCAAACTCCATGGGGATCTGCTGATTTCCTTTTGTTTCAACATCTAGCCCATTTCTTCAGGATCAAATGAGATAGAAAAAGCAATGCAAATTTTGTCAAATATAATGAAAGAGTAGAATTATATCTTACCTTGTTTTGTATTTTTTTTTTTTTTTTTACAATATGATACTCAACCTTAAAGTCAATGATAGAAAAAAGATTAGAAGCATGGAAGAATCTCTTAGACTCCCCTTTTCTGCTTTGTAAACACTGTTTTATAAAGTCCAGAGAGCCCATGGGATTGACTCAAGGGACGTTTATCTAGCAGTGAGCTCATAATACAGGCTCAGGCTGAGAAAATTGAGTTTGATAAGATCTTGGGGGCCATATTAAAATTCAACAGAAACACTTAGTGCTCTGATCTGATTGATATAATTTTATATACTAAGAAAGCATTGTGGAAACAGATGCAATCCCTGATGTGAAAGCTAAAATGTAGTCAAGATAGATAATTTTAGGGTGTAAAAGATAAGGTTTAACTCAGAGTTAAGTTAAACCTTATCTTTGTGGAAGTCATTAAGCCAATCTTCAGAATCTCAATCTTTTCAACTGAAAAAATAGAAAAAAAAGCTTTATAAAAATGGGTTATTGTGTGAATCAAAATAGAAAATATGCCTAAAAATTCCAAGAAGTGAAAGGATTTTAGAGAGTGGCAGTTAGGAAAAGGGGGAGAGGTCCATGGGAGAGGAATGCACAAGTGATGGGCAGAGTCAGCTCCAAGCCACCAAACTACAAGAATGTTAACAAGATAAGGGGAAGAAGAAGAGGGGGACACTGTGTGAGTTTTGAAACTGATACTGTGCAGGGAAAAGGCGGGGCGGGGGGCGGGGAATGGCCAATTAGGAAAGAATGGGGGACATAAAATAAGGAAGGTTCCCGTTAAAAAGTGGAATGAACAGACAAAGAAGCTACCAGCACTTATAAACCTGTAGACAAAGAGATTCATGGGACTAGGTTTTTTCCCATTTTGAAAGAGAGCTGGGTTCTCCCATTTTGGGGACCCCTCCTGAGGGGATTACCCACTTGGAAACCCCTCCCTGCATGGGAGTTTGTATATGCTTACAATAAATTTCCACACTTTTGCCTAAAATCTTTTAGTCCATGGATTTATTCTTCAAACTTTGTGAGACAAGAACCTTCAAGGAGAGTCCCAGCTTGCCATTTGGGGTATCAGAATAACCTTCAAAACTTGTATGTCATAGGACAAATTTTTATCTTTTTCTTGGGTCCACGCATTGACCTAAGTGCTCTTCACATACCACACCAATTCTAATCTCATCAGGTGAAACAAGAGACAATAGCTGAGACAAATGCTTAAACAGCAATAATCATCCAGGGACTAGATAGTACTTTACAATCAATGAAATTTTTTTTACAGAGGTAAGCATTGTTTTTGAATCTCTAATATAGGCAAAATATATTTCTGATAACAATTCCCCATTCCCCAAACATAGCCTCATTTTTACCTTCAATTGATAACAATTATTTATTGGAGATCTACTCTGCATTAGAAACATCCTAGATTAGGCACAAAGGCATAAAAATATAGATATGTTTTCTCCCTTCATTGGTAGCATACTTTATTTAGGAAGTTGAAACAAATAGAATAAACATAAGCAACTGTATCTGTAATTAAAAATTATAATAGTAATAAGTATAAGAAAGAATAAATGATAACCAATTTAAGAGATTTTTTTAAAAAAGAGAGGGTCATAATTTGAATTGAGGGATTAGGTAATCTATAATGAAATTAAGTTAAAATTTAAAAGAAGTAACAGAAATGAAATACAAAATTGGAATCAAGAGTATTCTAAAAAAATGGGTCAGATATGAAAACTTACCAGAAATAGAAAAGTGGTAAATGTGACAAATTTTCAGAAGGCCAACGTAGCTGAAATTTGATAATGTGATATTGTTGAAGAGGTAGAGAATAGTCTTATAGTATGTACTTTATTGCTTTAATTTTATTCCCAAAGAAATAAGAGTTCATACTTAAAAAAGACATTACATCATTCAATTTGTCTTTTAAAAAGATTACTCTTAACTTGCATAGATATCTAGAAAGCAGCATGAGTAGTCATTTAGAAACCAAAGAGGCTAATGCAGTATTTCCCTAAAAAATGCTAGTAACACATTGCGATGATTAAAGCAAAGGAAACAAAATGAAGATGTAACTTGTGTCTAGATTCAAAAGAACTTAGTATAGATAAATTGAATATGGGGATAAGGAATCTATTTCTGTCAGAGGGATAGACACTACCATTTGTCTGTCTGGATTTGAACTTATTCCTTTATTTTTTGTTAACTAGATGGAAACCCCAAGAAATGTATTTCCTGTTCTGGTTTTATGCCTATATTCAGTATCTGGCTTAAAGAAAATAAAGCTTACGATATTAACAGGAAAAGCATATTGATGATTATTTGTCAAATATTAGATTTTCTCAAACTCACCTTTAATCTCTTACCCAAGATATCCACCCAATTAGGTTTATTCTATATATGACTGCTATATCTGCTTTTTACATAATTTTGCTACAAATCTTATTCTAATCTGCCTCGTTTTTATACAGTACACAATCGGGTTCATCAGTGGAGGCACAAGTAAGAGAATATTTGCCATGAGAACATTGAAGAGAGGAGAGGCATGCCGGACAAAGCGGTGGACAATGGCAAGGTTGATTATAGGCAGATAGAATATGATCACTGCACAGATATGTGAAGTACAAGTATTGAGAGCCTTGAGCTGTTCTTTCTGGGATGCAATTCCCAGCACAGTCTTAAGAATCAGAATGTAAGATACAACAATCAGAATAAAGTCTACCATCCCACAAAGTGCTACAAAAAAGCCATAGATGACATTGATTTGGTTGTCAGAGCAGGCCAACTTCATTACATCCTGGTGAAGACAGTAAGAATGGGATAATTGGCTTTTGTTACAATATTTCAACTTTCTCAAAGTGATGGGGAAGGGAAGCACCAGGAGGAAGCTCTTAAAGGAGAACACTACTCCTATTTGGGCAACTCTGACAGTAGTAAGAATGGAGCTGTATCTCAGAGGGTTGTGGATGGCTAGGAATCGATCAAATGACATGATCAGGAGCACTGAGGACTCACATGCTGTGAATCCATGGATGAAGAATTCCTGGGCAAAGCAGGTATTGGCAGAAATTGTAGGAGCATTGAACAATAAGGTCCTCAACATGGTGGGCAGAGAAGATAAGGATAAACCCAAGTCAGACAGGGCCAACATGGATAGGAAATAGTACATGGGCTCATGCAAGGAGGGTTCTTTCTTGATGACAAAAAGGATGGTGCAGTTTCCTAGAATAGCAACAAAATACATGCTACAGATGGGGATAGAGATCCAGATGTGTGCACATTCTAGCCCTGGAATTCCAACCAAGAAGAATGTGGTGATTTCAACATGTGATGTGTTGATAATTGTCATGATGCATTGAGAGGCTCTGCAATGAAAGATTTTTGAGTTAGTAACATATCAATATCTGAAAATTTGTTTTTTAAAAAAAGCAGTTGTTGAAGGTTCCGGCTTATTTCCAGCTCTCTTTGGACAGAACAAAGCATTTATATAACTTATTATGTAGTGTGAAGTGAATGCTAGTTTAGACTAGAATCTACCTATATCATAGATTAGAAAAATTACTTTTGGCATGTGTTCTCTATAGAGAAACTAGAAATGTATTTTTAAAAATTTATCTTTATTGTTGAAAGTATTACAGATGTCTCCCCCCACCATTTACTCCATTGACCCCCTCCACCCACCCACCCTTGCCTTTTCCACACTATTGTCTGTGTCTATGGCTTATGCATATATGAATACAAGTTCTTTGGTTAACCTCTCCCCACCCACCCACTCACCCCTGCCTTCCCTCTGAGATTCATCAGTCGGTTCCATGCTTCTGTGTCTGGATCTATTTTGTACATCCGTTTATATTGTTCATTAGATTCCACATATGAGTGAAGTCATGAAATACTTGTCTTTCTCTGCCTGGCTTATTTTGCTTAATACTCTCCAGGTCCCTCCATGCTGTCTCAGAGGGTAAATGATCCTTCCTGTTGCATTCCCTGGTATAAATGTACCACAGCTTTAATATCCACTCATCTATTGCTGGGCAATTGGGCTGTTTCCAGATCTTAGCTATTGTACATTGCACTGCTATGAACATAGGAGTGCATATATTCTTTCTGATAGATTTTTCAGGTTTCTTAGGATATATTCCTAGAAGTAGGATCACTAGGTCAAATGACAGTTCCATTTGAAAAGAAAAACAAAATACATTTCTAGTTTCTCTACAGAAAACACATGCCAAAAGTAGATTCTAGTCTAAAATAGCATCCTGATTTAATTTTCCCTGTGAAATATTGTTAAACCCTAGTCAATTAATCTGGAATCCTTTACTACTTGCTTTCACATCTTAGATAAGATGTTAGGTAGAATATATGATTACTAGAATAACACTATAGGAAAGCAAAGGAATCTCACAACTCAATTTCTTCCTGCCTCCTGTAACTCCCACAAAAGTAAGATTGTCTCAAAATCAAAACACCCTTAGTTTTATTCCCTATCTTCTAAAAATTGTTTATTATTTAAATATTCTTTTAAAAATTTCCACTATCTTCAAATCATGTATCTATTTGTAAAGGCAGTCAGTGCAGAGATGTCTGATAGGATATGTTTCATTTCTCCTGGCCAGGACTTTGTGATCAATTGCATCATGCTGATTGGAGAATAATAACCTGAAGTGTCAATATCACAATTTAGAAGAATTTGAATTCTGCTAAAGGCCAATTTCTGGAAAGGTGAGTAGTCCATTTATATAATATCTGAAGAAAACAATTTTCCTAAATATATGACTTTTAGAGACATGATGTTGTATGTGGTTGACTGTCAAAAAAGAGAAGTACAGTGAAAGTCAAATAGATAAGAATATCCGAGTACTTACCAGAGAGTATATATTTTGGAGAGCACTTTCGAGACTGGCTAAAAGATTTCAGCATAAAATTTCAGAAGTCACCCAATTCACCTGATACCAAAGACTCCACCTTATATAAGAGGGCTTGTTTCTTTCTTCTTCCTAATCATCTGCTCGAGGGGCACTGAGGTCTCTAGGGATTGCAATCAGTTCGTATCTGCTCTGAGAATAAGAATAAACATGTAGAGATGCAGTGAATCCACAGAGATTGTTAATACTTTGGCATAAGTACACCCAAATTAGGGACTGTTTTGGTTAGAGAAGTTCTTTTTTTTTTTTTTTTTTTACAGAGAGGAAGGGAGAGGAATAGAAAGCTAGAAACATCGATGAGAGAGAAACATCGATCAGCTGCCTCCTGCACACCCCCTATTGGGGATGTGCCCGCAACCAAAGGTACATGCCCTTGACCGGAATCGAACCTGGGACCTTTCAGTCCGCAGGCCGACACTCTCTCCACTGAGCCAAACCGGTTTTGGCTAGAGAAGTTCTTATTAACCAAGTATGGGAGAAATACAGTAACTGCTATGCAAAATCTCTGACACTTCTGTTGGGTATTTGGCTCAGATATTACTCCTCTGCCCTGAACATAATTAAAGCTCAGATATTAAGAGTAGAACCTGTGCATTAAAGGAAGTGATGTAGGACAGACAGCTTATGACATGTATTTTTAGCCAAGGCTTTACCCCTGAAGCCTAGATTGATTCTTCTAAATACTCCTGGGCATCACTAACTAATACAGAATAATATTGAAAATTAAAAAAAAGAAATAGCATCAATATTATAGTACTCTTTCAGAGACTAGAATACTTTCTAACTGGTTTTATGAGTGATATCTAAACCAGACAATCTATAATAATAAAAGCGCAATATGCTAATTAAACCGGACAGCTGAACAACCTTCCGGACGTCATTCTAGATGTCCTTCCAGATGAAGCCGAGTCGGTGGGGGCCGAGGCAGAGGCAGTTAGGGGTAATCATGCAGTCAGGTGAGCAGTTAGGGGAGATCAGACAGGCAGGCAGGCAGAAAGAGTGGTTAGGGGCCATCAGGCAGGCAGACAGGTGAATGGTTAGGAGCCAGCAGTCCCAGATTTTGAGTGGGACATCCCCAGAGGAGTCCCAGATTGCAAGAGGGTGCAGGCCGGGCTGAGGGACACCTCCCTCTCCGTGCACGAATTTTGTGCAACGGGCCTCTATTATTAAATAAAATTCAAACACTTTCTCATGACAAAATCTTTGAGCAAATTGAAATAGAAAGGTACTACCTTAATTTGAAAAAAACATATGTAAGAAATACAATAGCTAATATTATTTTAATGAAAAAATATTAAAAATTGTCCTATTAATGTCAGGAAAAGTCAAGATTGTCTCTATTAGTATCCCCCTGAGGGCTCCAGACTGTGAGAGGGTGCAGGCTGAAGTGAGGGACCCTCCCCACCACAAAGTGCACAAATTTTGTGCATCAGGCCTCTAGTTACTTTATATACTGTGATCACATTGATTGTGGTAGTGGCATAGGGATTTCCACATGACCAGTTTTGCCAATCAAGTTAAATTCATATCCATGGGTATAGTGATCAGTTCTGCTTTAGGATATTAAGAAGCTATATTCAATTCTTTCTCTATATCTTTAAGTAGAGCTGAAGATGTAAAAAGGTTCCTCTCTGCCTATTTATCCAACTTGTGACCATTCACCACACCATGTGGGTTGCCTTCATTCAGAATACTAATAGAAGCAGGGAAGGGAGTGAGAGTAGTGCTAATGACCTATTTTCAGCACTTAAGTATGCTAGAAATACTCAAAACAGTATGAGATGTCCAAGGTACAATACAAAAAAAAAGGAAATGGAAATATAACAATTGGAAAGGATAAAATAAAAATGTTTCTATTGGTAAGTGATAAAATTTTATATATAAAATCAATAAACATTAAACATAAGTGAAATTTAAAAAGCTGGCCAAATATAAAAACAATATACAAAATTGAAATTCTGCATAATTAAGATGGCAATCTTCCCAAATTAATATATTGGCTCAGCACAATTCTGGTCAAATTCTAGTAGATTTTATTGTGAAAATTTACAAGTTGATTATCAAATTTATATTCTCCTTCTGCCATTTTTGGGTAGCTCCAGTAGACAACTACTAGGTTTGTTTCGTTTCTTATTTATTTATTTATTTATTTATTTATTTATTTATTTATTTATTGAATCCTGTCCAAAGCCACATCTTCAATCTCTCTGGAAATGGAATTATCTATTATAATAAAAGGCTAATATGCAAATCAACCAAACAGCCAGTCTCTATGACACCATACAGTCGTTTTGCATATTAACCTTTTATTATTATAGACCACCAGGGGGCAGATGCTTAATGCAGGAGCTGTCCCCTGGTGGTCAGTGTGTTCCTACAGGGGGCGTGCCGCTCAGCCAGAAGCCCTGAGCTGGGCTCATGGCTGGTGAGCGCAGCAGTGGTGGCTGGAGCCTCTCCTGCCTCTGAGGCAACACTAAGGATGTCCAATTGATGTCTTAGGCATCCCCCTGAGGGCTCCAGACTGTGAGAGGGTGCAGGCTGAGCTGAGGGACCCTCCCCGTCACCAAGTGCACAAATTTTGTGCTTCAGGCATCTAGTTACTTTATATACTGTGATCACATTGATTGTGGTAGTGGCATAGGGATTTCCACATGACCAGTTTTGTCAATCAAATTAAATCATATCCATCGGTATAGTGATCAGTTCTGCTTTAGGATATTAAGAAAGCTATATTCAATTCTTTCTCTATATCTTTAAGTAGAGCTGAAGATATAAATAGGGTCCTCTCTGCCTATTTATTCAACTTGTGACCATTCACCACACCATGTGGGTTGCCTTCATTCAGAATACTAATATAAGCAGGGAAGGGAGTGAGAGTAGTGCTAATGACCTATTTTCAGCACTTAAGTATGCTAGAAATACTCAATCTAATTGACTTTATGAAGCAATACATGAATCAGGCAGCCATTATGACAATATCTTACCTAAACATGTTTGTTTGATTTTTAAGAAAATATTATTAGCTTTGTTGTCACTTGAAATGGAATATGTATCTTACTAGAGCAGGCTTTTTGGTTCTCAGAGTGAGTTTGAATTAACTTCAGTCAAGGAACTTTTTAGTGAGGAGCTGATTATACACTCTATAGGCATGAAATTACTCTATTTTTAAGTAATTTTCAAGCACCATTTTTAGTTGCTTTTATTTTTTTATGCCCCAAGTAATTAATTTGTAGAATAAGTAAGCTCCATATTAATGAGGGTTCCCAGACATAGTTTAATTGCTTCTTTGATTATCTATCAGATATTTTATTCTTATCTTCAAAATTGATTAAAACCATAAAATTTTAATAAACATACAATTAACAACTAGGATGTTACAGATACTTTGATGGATACTGACAAAGACAGAAGTTAATATCTACTTATTAAATCACTTGCACATTGAAGGTATAGACATTAAAGATAATACTGTTCTTTAAGATTATAACAGCAGCAAATAAAAAGTGATGTACAGATTTGGATAAAAAACAATTATCCCAATATACATGTAAAGGAAGGGATTCATACCCTAGCCAGTTTGGTTCAGAAGATAAAGTGTTGGCCTGTGGACTGGAGGGTGCTGGGTTTGATTCCAGTCAAGGGTGCATGCCCGGGTTGCAGACTAGATCCCCAGTAGGGGGCGTGTAGAAGGCAGCTGATCAATTATTCTTTCTTATCATTGATGTTTCTATCTCTCTCTTCCTCTCCCTTCCTCTCTCTCCAAAAAATCAATAAAAACATATGTAAAAGAAAAGTGATTCATGTAACCTATTGTAAATAATTGAAAATTTAAATAATAAAGTATTTTCTAATCTATTATTTTATAATTTTAATCATTTTATGTATGTGATCCTTATATCTCTAAACATATTTCACAATGCTTAGGACAGGAGAATTTTTAATAGTTTATATAAATTGTTGATGACTGACACCCATACACACAATAAGTATTTAGGGGCTTTTGAGACCATGTGTGGTTGAATGTGTGTTTTATCTTTCAGCATTCTTCAGAACTGCTGATCATGGCTGAGTTAATTAGAGAAATGTTTGTTTTTTTCCTAAACAAACATTATTTTACCTTAAAATTTTTTTGTTTAAAAATATTTAAAAATAATATTTAAAATATCTTTAACCCTTTGCACTTGCTTTCTTTTTTCTCGATTCCTTTATTCTAATGCTAACCGTGTCGAGTCACACTCGACATCCGAGTGCAAAAGGTTAATTCTAATTAAGACTTGATTGCTACAGCTAAGGTTGCCATATAGTTAATTGTGTAGAGAGAAAAGTCAGTAAAGAGGTGGGAAACTTATGTAAAAAAACAAAATTCAGCTGAGTAAATTTGAAAAACTAATTGACTTTATTAAGCAATTAATGAATTTGAATCTAGCAGCCTCTCATCTAGCTACTAGAGGGGCACTGGGTGTTGTACAAAATGGAAGGTTTTTATAGGAAGAAGGATTTGGCAAGGGACACATTAACAAAGAAAATAAAAGATTATGTTTAGACCAGGATATTTGCTTTTGGGGGGAAGGAAAGAGCAAGGTTTTTATCATGAAGATTGTCTCTTCTTTCTATGGAGAGTGGGGGTGGAAGGGGTGAAGAGGGCCCATGTGACAGATTGCCTTACTGGTGCTCAACCAGAAAATTCCAGAGTGGTTGATTAACTTATATTTCTAGGAAAGTTGAAACTGCAATTAAATTGGATATTAAGTCTACAATGGCCATCATGGGCTTTTAGCATGAGTGATGCCATTTTGACTCTGTGGTTTTCTTTTTAACATTTAGTTATAAGGTTATAACCCTAAGCCTTACTGCAAAAATCACATACTCTAGATTGTTGTTGCTGCTGTATTAAACCAATAGCTTTGCATTTTACGGGCCTACTAAGTATATGCAGTCTATTATTTTTTTTATTACCATTTTCAGATTCCCACATTGTTCAGAAATTTCTAACTGAGCTGGGTTTTTATATAGCCAAAATTTCCCATCAACCTTGTTTGTCACATAATTTCACCAGGATCCGATTTCTAATCTGCTGACTCTTTACCGAGTACACAATGGGATTCATTAGTGGGGGAACCAGAAGGAAGATATCAGCTATGATGACCCTAATAACTGGAGAAACATTTTTGGCAAAGCGAGGAAGGGCAGCCAAGGTGACAAGAGGCACATAGAAGATGAGCACAGCACAAATGTGGGAGATGCAAGTGTTGAGGACCTTGAGGCGGCTTTTGTGTGAGGCAATGCCCAATACTGTTTTCAAGATCAGCATATAAGACACAGAAATGCACACCAAGGCTAACATAGCTGTTTGAGCCGCAAACAGTCCATAGATTACATTGACCCTGTTGTCAGAACAGGCCAGCGTCATGACATCCTGGTGAAGGCAGTAGGAGTGAGATAGAAGGTTTTTCTTACAGAAACTCAGCCTCTTTAGAATAAAGGGGAAAGGGATGACAAATAAAATACTTAATGCCACAAATATCAGGCAGATTTTAATGACTCTGACACTGGTCAAAATGGTGGTGTATTTCAGAGGGTTGTAGATAGCTATGAACCGATCCACAGACATGATAAGAAGAGCTGATGACTCCATAGCTGAGAATCCATGAATGAAAAACTCTTGGGCAAAGCAGGCATCAGGGGAAATTCCAGTGGCATTGAACAAGAAGATTCTCAGCATGGTTGGAAGCGAGGAAATGGACAGTCCAAGGTCAGAGAAGGCCAGCATGGAGAGGAAATAGTACATAGGCTCATGCAGAGTGGTCTCTGTTTTTATGAGAAAGAGGATGGTACAGTTCCCCAGGATGGCAATGAGGTACATGAGGCAAATGGGGATGGCGACCCAAATGTGAGCATGTTCCATCCCTGGGATCCCAACGAGGAAGAAGGTAGAGATTTCCACTTTAGAGGTGTTAAAGACTGACATTACAGGGCTGTGATAGAATCAGGATACTGGTCTCAGAAGAGCCTTCCTGCAATGGCATAAGTAGATTAGCTCAAATGTGTATGCTTTAATCATCTGGTTGATATGAATCTTGAGATTACAGCTAGTTTCTTACAATAATTTTTTGAACTAAAACACTGCTGTATAATATGTAAATAAGAGCAATATCAGGAACAATATAAGTAAGATATTAAGAGAAACATATATTAATCTGCACAATTAATCACCAACACAATATTTCAAATGCTTTTCATGGACTTAAGATACAGAAAGAAAATAATAAATTTCGCTGCTTCTATTTCCTGTAGCAACTTTTTGGATAGTGGTGCCATTAAATTTGACAACTGTATAGATAAATGTAGGATCAAATAAAGGCATCCCTTAATACAATTGCATTTGTAGTTATCGAATAATATTAATTTTTAAGAAACACGATTCTTTCAAAAATGGGGCTAGAACATTTGAATAACCACATTTAAGAAAATAGATCCCTATCTCAATCCTTGCACAAAAATTATCTTAAGATGTATTATAGACATAAGTTCAAGAGCTAAATCAACAAAGGGAAATATCAGTTGTAAATTTTTGTTACCAGGAGGTAGATATGACAGCAAAAGCACAAACAGAAAAGATCATGTATATTGGACTTCATCAAAATTAAACACTTTTGTGATTTAAATGACATCATCACAAAAGTGATGACAACCGACGGAATGAAACTCTTTGTAAAGCATATACCTGGACTTGTATGAAGAGTATATGAAGGACTACTACAATTCTAAAATAAGATGAAAAGATCCTTAACATCATTAGTCATTAGGAAATTGCAAGTCAAAATTAAAATGTGATACAGCTTCATACACATAGAATAGCTAAAATTAAAAAGAACAACAATTATAATTGTTGGTAAGGATGTGGAGAAATTGGAACTCTCCTACATTATTGGTGGGGTTTTAAAATAGTTCACCAACTTTGGAACCCGTTTTGGTAGGTTTCCAAAATTTTAAACATAGAGTTACAATATGACCCAGGAATTCCATTCCTAGGTTATTTATCCAACAGTAATGAAAGCATATGTCTACAAAAATACTTGTACACAGGCCCAATATTCAATAAAGTGATGAATGGATAAGCTGTTGTATATTCCTACTATGGACTATAATTTGCTAATAAAATATAGTACTGATATACGCTACAATACAGTTGAACCTTGAAAACATTAGGCTAAGCGAAAGAAACCAGTCACAAAAGATAACATATTGCATTATTCATTTGTATGAAATTTTCAAAATAGGCAAATCTATAGAGACAGAGAGTATATTAATGGTTTTCAGGGACTGGGGAAAGGGATAAATGAAGAGGGACTTCTAGTTAATATAAAATACCTTCTTGCATTAAAAAAATATTATAAGATAGTGGTAACAATTTTGTAACACCATGAATATAGTACAAACCATTGAATTGTACACTTAAAAATGTGAACTTTATGGTATGGCAATAATATCTCAATAAAGCTGATATATAATAAAATGAAACTGCATTCTAAAATACTTACCTTTATATTTTTCTTACATAAGAAACTTAAAGTGTGGAAATGGCATTTTTGTTATTGTTAAAGAAAACCCACCTGGAACACTTGATATGTTCTCACTGTAATTGAGGTGCAGAATAAATTTGACAGTAACTGAGATGGCTGGGCAGCCAGGTAGGGTCAAAGGGGCATGAATTAGGTATCAAATGTGGAATATAATATAGGAATGCCGACCTGGGGTCATTTAAAAAGAGATTCCGGTTAAAGCAATGAGGACGTAGATAGAGGAATAAAAGTCAGTTGACTAACAGAGAGGCATAGCTCATCAGCAGAGTAGCAATAGAGGATCCGGCAGGGGAGTCTATGAAGATTGCAAAGTGCCCTGAAGAGAAAAAGGGAGCCTTAAATATCTATAAAACTTGGAAAGGCCCTAACCGGTTAGGCTCAGTGGATGGAGTGTCGGCCTGCGGACTGGAGGGTCCCAGGTTTGTTTCCGGTTGGGGGCATGTACCTTGGTTGCAGGCACATCCCCAGAAGGGGGTGTGCAGGAGGCAGCTGATCGATGTTTCTCTCTCATCGATGTTTCTGAATCTCTATCCCTCTCCCTTCCTCTCTGTAAAAAAATCAATAAAATATATTAAAAAGAAACCCAAAAAAACAAAAACAAAACTTGGAAAGCCTGAAGCTATCTTATGACAAGACTAGTCAAATAAAGAGTTTCTCTGCCTGCACTGTCTCTTTGCTTTGCTCTAGCTCACCAAATTCAAAGGGCCTTGTCAACTGGATAAAAAGGGGAGGTAGCAAAGAAGGGTTAGGAAGACAAACATATCCCTTCCATATTAGGGAAGGTGCTATCTGAAACTGATCTTACCTTGGGAAGGGGAGAAGTATTAATTATGACTGAAGATTGAAGCCATTAACTAGAAATGGTTGTCTTTCTCTGTAATAATTGTTTACTATAATTGCTTTTTTAATTTCACTTTTATTGTTGACACTATTACAGATGTCCCCATTTTCCCCTGCTTTGCCCACCTCCACCCAGCCCTCACTCTCACTTCCCCCTGGCTATCACCACACTCTTATCTGTGTCTATTGGTTATGCATATATGTTCTTTTGGCTAATACCTTCACCTTCTCTCATCCAGTCACCTCCTCTTCCTCCCCTCTGACAGCTGTCAGTCTGTTCCACGTAGTCATACCTCTGTTTTTATTTTGTTCATTAGATTCTAGTGAGATCATATGTTATTTGCCTTTCTCTGATGGCTTATTTCACTTAGCATAGTAATCTCCAGATTCTCCATGCGGTCACAAAGGTAAGATTTCCTTATTTTACGGCTGCATAATATTCCATTGTGTAAATGTACCACATCTTTTTTTATCCATTCCCCTACGGATGGACAATTGGGCTGATTCCAAGTCTTGGTTATTGTAAATAAAACTTTTTTTTCCAGTTAAAGTGACCTTAAGAATTTCTATTACCTAAGAATTATTTAAAATCTCACCTTATCTGCCGCAGTTTCCATCAAAGAGCCAGGAAAGAACAACATTCGTTTAAAAATGTTAAGAAGTGATAGGAGGAAATAAAATAAACTTGTCTTTTTTCTTTCTTCTTATTTTTTTTCTCTTTTATTTTAAAATTAAATTTATTGGCATGACATTGGTGAATAAAATTTCATTGGTTTCAAGTATACCATTCTATAATACATCATCTCTATATTGCATTGGATATTCACCACCCAAAGGCAAATCTCCTTTTTTTTTTTTAATTAAGCCCCTGCCTGTTGTATTGTTATGTTGCAGCAGAAAATATAGACTAGTGTGGCAAAGAGACGTATTTTTAGCTGTCTAAATAAATCTAAGATTTTATGAATCAACTACATCAACTACCTAAAAAGGATTTGAAAGTTATAGCAAAACGACAGTTAAAAATTTTATGAGTTGATTGTATTACTGTTTGGGGTGCTGAACATAATACTATCCACAATTATTCTCAATGGGGCCTTAAAATTCACACTCAAGTTGTAGAATACCGCTTGGTATATGGTGAAGGCATAACTCTTGGTATATTGCTCTCCAAAAAAGAATTGTTGAATTTCACTAGGAAAATTAATAATGTGGATTTTTTTTCCATGTAGTGAATAGAAAATAAAGTCTGGTCCCAGATTTCAGACTGCTATATGTTTCAAAATGAGTTTGCAGAAATGTATTACAGGAAAAAAATAAATGGTTTCTAAGAACCTTAATTAGCAAACAATTAATGAAGTCAGATTAATTTTTATTTAAAATTTAAATATCAATATGAGTCCATGGACTCTACAAACTTTTTCAAAGGTTTGTTATCATGAGACATTTATATAATAAAAAATGAGAATAGTTTACTTTCTACTGTTGTAATAGTCATCAAATGACCATGTGGTAAATATAGGGGTGGTTGTTTCCTCTGAGTGTGTCTTTTCCATAGGAACAACTGTAAACCTACTTTTGCCCACTCCTGTAAATACAGCGGGTTGCAGAGATGGTAGGATTTATGATGGGGGGCGGGGGTACAGTGTGTGTGTGTGTGTGTGTGTGTGTGTGTGTGTGTGTGGTGAAGAAAGTGCAGGAAATGGAAGCAAGGACAACTGGCTGGAAAGGACCCTTGGAAGCAGCAGGTTTGTTTGTAATCTGCTGAGAGAAAGAGAGAAAGAGAGAGAGAGAGAGAGATCGTTTGTATCTTTTTTCCGCGTGACTTTTCTCTTTTCTCTAATTCATAATCTGTAAGTGCAGCATGTGCCTGCTGATGTGTTTCTGAGCTGCTACTTTTGTGGCCTCTTGTATTGAGTTTTGAATGGTTTCCCATGAGTTACTATATTTCTGTAGGTTGGATTTTCTTGCTTTGTTTTTGTGATATGGTTATCACTAGACTCCTTATAAGGATATGATAAACATATGTGATAAACATATCCACAGCAAAACAAAGTTTGAAGTAGATGGACAAAAATGATAGGATTAAATAGTAGAGACTATAAAGAAATTTCTGAATACAATTAGAGGAGTATAAAAAGCTACGGGCAATTAGTTGAATAACTTTACATTCAAGTTTGCAAGTTACTCACTACTGGTATCAAAGGCGGCCCTATGTGAACACAGTTGTTACAAAATGCCTTTGTGCCAAGTGCAAGATTTGTCTTCCTCTAATGTTAGTCTATTCATTGTCTTCTCTTAAAAGATCTTAGAAAGATCCCCACTGTCAAACACTTTGATCCAAATGCAATACCTGCCTTCTCCTCTGTTAAGGGCTATGCACAGTTCCAGCATATAGACTATTTTTACACCCCCTGTTTCTAAAGGATGGCTCCATTATTTCCTAAACACACACACACCATAAAGCTTTCTGCCTTCTTATTCTGACTCCAGAAGACAATCTAAAATGAAGTGTTCAGTGATCAATGCAAAGCAGTGATTTGTTTGAAGGACATATATTTTTTAAAATAAAAAGTATGAATTATTTCCCTTTAATAAAAAGGAACCTAGGACAGATTTGACATTACAGTGTGTTCTCCTGTGTTCCCCCACATGCAACCTCTGGCAGAATTATGCTCGTGTCATCTATCAAACCATACAACAAAACTTGTGCAACATCTGCTGTTTCTGCTTTTATGCAATACTGTAGGGTTTTCTGTTTGTTTTGGTAACTGTTGTTTGATTCTACCCTGTCTACATAGTAAACACAAATTAATCTCAAATACTTGGTCAAGATCTAACTCAGTAATGATTGTAAGAGTAACTCAGTGTATAGTGTGTTCTTCTGGACATTTTTGCTGCTTTTTATTCTCTCTCTACTGGCATAGCATTTCATTTAAATATATATCATTTTGGTATACACTGACATACATTGAATGAACGATATCTTATACTCTCAATTTGGAGGCCTCTATATTTAAATTAAATAATTAAGTAGAATTTATAAAACAACAACAACAACACCCACCTCCACACCATTACTTATCATCCATGAACAGAGAGTTTTTTTTGTAGAAAGATTGCTTTCTTATCTATCAAGAGAGGAAAAATATAAAGCAAAAATATAAACCTAATTTAAAAAAATTTCAATTTAGGACAGACTATGGAGAAAGAAACTCCTAGTGGACACTATTGCCTTCTCACTGAAAATTCAGTGGTCTTGAATATCTGCACCCTGAAACAATTTATATTAACAAGTAAGGCAATACATTCAACATTCAGAAAGTATGTCACTCAAGAGACAAGTCCAGGTACCTGGCTTTGAATTTCTCTCTGTGCTCAGCCAGTGATTCTGGCTTAGCACTTGGTTGATTGGCATTATTTGGCAGGACTCTAGGCTTCGACCATGCAGTAACAGAATCATTGGACTTTTTAGAGGGTCAGGGTGATGATATTCATTTTCATCACTTGGCAACCACAGTTAAAAAGATACTATGTAGATTTTTTGCTTGAGCTGCTTCAAAGGTAAATGGTAGCTCTGAATATTAGGAAACTTACCAGTAAGTTGGTAAGTTGTTGGAACCATATGTCAGAGTGAAGAGAAAAATGCAGGTGGCATGTAGTCACCAGAACTTCAATGCTGTGTAGGCACAACTTTTATTCTGACCTTAGAAATTGAGTCCTGCCACCCTGATGCTCTCCTATTGGTCCAGAAAACTTAAGAAATTTCCAGCTCAGCAGACTCCATGTAGAGAAAAACAAAACTCCCTGTGGTGAACCCTTAAAGGCACCGGAGACAAGGAGAGTCTGTAAATGGAAATGTAAATGGAAATAATTAATCCTTTGAGGAAAACACCCCTTTTGTCTTCTTTGCTACTGCTGGGGCTGACCAGCAGACCCTGAACGACAGATGAATGATTACTCTGACACACAATTGCTGTGAAAGAGAGGGCTAAAGGACTGCCTGGCTAAGGGAACCAGACAGCCTCAATCACCTGCCTCTTTAGGCTTTAATTGTAACAGCAGTTTGAGATAACGTTTATCTTTTAGATACAATCAGTAAGGTAAGTAATCTTGGGAGGACACATGTGTCTGCAGTGTCCTTTAAGCAAGGACACCTAAAGGTTAAGCATAAAGATTCTGGTAAACACCTGAGGGTCCACATGTACACATTCTTGTTAGGAAAATTCAAGGAACAATTAGGGGTGGCCACCTTCGACCAACTTCCCTAAATTGGAATTCCGATAAACAGGGGCAGGTCACCTTCAGCCAACTTCCCTAGGTTGAAATTTCCTCCTGAGAAACTTCCCAACCAAGTCTCCTGTGCTCCCCACATGCAACCTCTGGCAGAATTATGCTAAGTGTCATCTATCAGACCATACCAGAGCACCATGTGAATATTAGAGCAGTTTCACAGTGTATGATAACTACGTCTTTATGCATCTGCCTCTTCCACTAGATTTTACTCCCTTAAACTTATGGATGTTTTCTTTTACAAGTTGAGAAAGTCTTGAAAATTTAATTTTTATCTAGCATATGAAAGGACAGTGGTTTTCAACCTGGGGTGCTCATCAAACTTTAGTATGGAGTTTTATAAAAATGCAGCTTTCTAGTCCTACTCAGGATTCACTGAGTCTCTTTAACTGATGTGTGGTGTTTTTTTGTTTTTGTTTTTTTAGTATTATCTTGGTATTTTCTTGATATATTATGCATATATTTATCATTATTTTTATGTTACATATTAATATTGTTTCCAGTATAAAATTATGCTTAGATATTTTTTATAAATCTGATGTAACATTCACTGTCTTTGAATATAGGTTATATCATTATCCTCACAGACATTTGTTTAAAACTTTTTTTTTTTTGTAATAGTTTCATTATCTTGTTTTGCATGCCATGGAAACAATCAAATTTATTTGTCAGTTGTATTGTGTTATCAACTTTCGTCAGAGTTTTTACACTGAATGGTATAAGTAACAAGTTAACAATAGTCATATTAAAGATAATTTTAACTTTCTTAAGTTAGCTTAATTATCTTAAAACAATAGGCTTTTTTTTCTTTGTAATTTATTTTTATTAATTTCAGAGAGGAAGGGAGAGGGAGATATAAACATTGATGCTGAGAGAGAATCATTGATAGGCTGCCTCCTACATGTCCCACACTGGGGATCAAGCCCCCACCCCAGGCATGTGCCATGACTCGGAATCGAACTGTGACCTCCTGGTTGCCTCAACCACTGAGCCACACTGGTAGGGCTTAAAACATTAGTTTCTGTCTGACTCGATGCATTCATGAAGCCTCTGCAATCAGTAACAGGCCAGAGCTTTCTCTTCAGCAGAGATGAACCCTGTCAGAGCCCAGGGAAAAGGACTGCACCAACTCTTCAAAGTTCAAAGAAGAGACTCTTGGGTACCTTTTCAGACTACAACAGGAATACCTTGGAGATAGCTCAGGTTTGGCTCTATACCACTGCAATTAATCAACTATTGCAATAAATTCAGTCACAATTTTTTGTTTTGTTTCCTAGTGTTTATAAAAGTTATGTTTACACGATAGTGTAGTCTAGTAAATGCGCAATAACATTATGTCTATGTATATATTTTAATTAAAAAATACTTTATTGCTATAAAATAAATGCTAACTGTTGGAAGCTGCCCATTGCCTTCACTGGCAAAAAGGGGTGGACAAGGAGTCCAGAAGGCTGGTCAACCTTGAGGCTCTGGCAAGGGTCAGAGCCATATACCCACTGTCTGGTGGAGACAAAGGTAGCTGAAGCATCTTCCACCTTTTAGTCTTATGTAAATCCTTACTGATAAGATAGTCTGCCTGTTACCAATTGCCTGCTTAAGGGCTATGGGTGTATCCCAAACCTGAATAAAAAGGATGGCAAGGCCAGAGCAAAGCTGAGTCCTCTCTTGGGCTTCTGCCTGACCCCCAATTACTAATTTAGTATTTTCTTGTCTTGTCTCTTTCGTTTGTGTGCAGCCTCCTCCAGAACCTGAACCCTGAACCTGAACCCTGAACCACGTGGGACGTGGGGGGACACTCGCAGCTAACCATCATCTGAGCCTTCAGTGAGTTGTTATTCTTTTGCCGGTATAGGGTCTTGCCTCGATGTTGATGAAAACTCAATATCTGTGAAATGCAAGGAAGTAATGCATAATTATATGAGTTATGCCTGTATTCCAGCGGGCTGAGTCATGATATCCAGGGCCATTTTTAGTCAAGAGACAGGTAGTTCCATGGGCCTGCTAACCCAAGATCCAGTGTAATAAGAATTACATGAGGCCTTTGCTGGTTTGGCTCAGTGGATAGAGTGTTGGCCTGTGGACTGATAGGTCCTAAGTTCTATTCTGGTCAAGGGCACATGCCCAGGTTGCATTGCAAGATCGATCCCCAGTAGGGGACGTGCAGGAGGCAGCCGATCAATGATTCTCTCTCACCATTGATGTTTCTATCTCTCCCACTCCCTTCCTCTCTGAAATCATAAAAATATATATTAAAAAAAAAGAAATACATGGGGTTGAATAAATTGATGAATAATATTTTATTATGTTTGTAATAGTTTCAATGTTGTTTTATGCTCTATTTTCTGAATATATATTGAGGTTTTCCTTTCTTAAGATATTTTCAACCAATAATTTAGTAGACTCTGCTTTTGTAAACTGAAATAAAACATTTTTAAGTCAGACCTGATTCTCATTGACTCCTTAGAGTCCAGAAACTCTTCTTGAGTGTCCTTGCTTTTTACAACAATGTGTTATTTGCACAGGTACAATAAGAAACTGTCCTTTTACCCAGCTGGATGGAATGTCATTTTGTACACCAAAAAGGTTGTAGGTTCAATTCCTGATCAGGGTACATGCCTGGGTTTTGGGATCGATCCCCAGTTGGGGCACATACAGGGGATGACCAATTGATGCTTCTCTCTCACATCAATATTTCTCTCTTACATTGATGTTTCTCTCTCTCTCCCTCTCTCTCTCCTTTCCTCTCTCAAATCAATAAACATATAAACATATCATTGGATGAGGATTACAAAAAGAACCTGTCCTCTTTTTAATCAGAATATAATTTGAAAAATTAGTTATACAATCAGGGCCTTTCCTCAAATGTCGTACTTGTGAATGTTGCTCATTAAATCACATATAACTGGTCACTTCTAGAGAACCAAGGTTGGCTTTGTATAGTGCTGACAAAGCCCTTTCAGATAAACTAGCCTGTGAAGGGATTCAGAACAAATCTCCCCAGAATGTGCCACTTCGGTGGCGTGTGGACTATTTTGAGCTATACAATATCAAGGCCCAAATAGACTCAGGAATAGCTTATAACTTCCCCTTTAGCTGCCTCGAATAATTTAAAGGGCCTGGCACAAGAAGAAAACTATTTCAGAGATAATTACAAAAGATATGGGCTAGGTGGAGGAAGTTAGGCAGGGCCTGGAGATCAAAGTCCTCTTTGTGTCTATTGTCTCTGTAAGGCCCAGCAAACATTTGTTTACCAAATATTTGCTCTTTCCATTCTCATGTGAATTGTCTTCCTTCCCTTTGAAGCCCTAGACATCTACCCTCCTTTCTCCTTTAGCTCAAGATAGTTTAGAAGCCTTTTAATCTTAACTGCCTATGGGCCTCATATTCTTATGCACCCACCTATGTATGTAATTAAATTTGTTTTTCTGTTAATCTGTTTTATGTTAATTTGATTAGTAGACCAACCAAAGAACCTAGAAGGTTATAATAAAAACTTTTCCTCCCCAGAACCTGTTATTTGGTTTACAGGTCCAGTCCTTTCAGAGGTGGTCATGAGATAAGGTATATGGTGAAAGGGTTTAACCTATAAGGACAACAGGGACTATTAAGGAGATCCCAAGAGCAACTTCTAATGGTTTTATGGCTTAGAATCAGAGGAAGACCAGCTCAATCTAACATGGTGACAAATGTCACGTTATGGTGACTCCTGGTCTCATTATACACTCATTGTATACATCAGCATGCTAAATCCCCCTCCCCCCCGCCCCCCAGCCAAAATGATTGGAAACAGAAAGTCCTAAAAGGTTACAAAATATCTGACAGAGCTCTTCTAAAAAGTCTCTACCTCTTTCGTGGAAAACCTGAATATTTCTTATCCTTATTGAATGAAGTAAATCCCAATATGAAGTAAATCCCACTGGGGAGGGGCTCTGCCTTTGGAGTAGCCTTCTTTCTGTTCCACTGCTTCACTGATAAACTCTCTTTCACTTTAAACTCTCTGCTGGCCCCTGTTTGGATTTTTTCCTGTGTAAAACCAAGAACCCACAATGGGTCGCAGACCTTCAGGTTGGCAAACCCTAAGAACACCTGCATCAGTTAGAGTGGTAACTTCTGTGTCAGGCTAGGATCCTGGGATGTTGTGAGAAAATAAAATATTGCCCAAATATATTAGATACCTGAAGGAATAATTTGATAAAGATAATTTCTCGGTTATAGCTCCCTATACTAGATATAGCATACAAAAGCAGCTTTTAAATGTCCAAGCTGAGATTCTGTATGTAAATCTGTTTTTTTTAAATTAAATTTATCGGGGTAACATTGGTCAACATGAACATATAGGTTTCAGGTGTGGGCTTCTCTTATAAGATCTGTATATTGCACTGTGTGCCCACCAGCCAAAGTCAAATCTTCTCCTGTCACTATATATTAGGACCCCCTTCTCCCTCCACCCCCTTCCCTCTGGCAATCACCACACTGCTGTTTGTGTTCACTGGTTTTAGTTTTATATGCCACATATGAGTAAAATAATATGGTTCTTAGCTTTTTCTGACTCATTTCACTTAATATAATATGAGGCTCAGGAGAGACTTCCCCCAGTGCTCCAAGCAAAGTGTCTCAAATGCCTGACTCTATCTTATTGTAATCACTGAGGTCTTATGAATTCAAGCGATTTCATACAGACTTCAATAGAAAAACAAACAAACAAACAGGTAGAAATGTAAACATCAGAATCCAACTGAATACAAAAACTGAGAAAAGGAAAACAAAATGTTATCAAATGAAATCTTAATATGGATTACAACAGACATGATTACAATAGATATGGATTATAACATACTAGAGGCCTGGTGCACAAATTTCGTGCACTGGAGGGGGGGGAGGGTTCCCTTAGACCAGCCTGCACCCTCTCCAATCTGGGACCCCTAGGGGGATGTCCAACTGCCGGTTTAGGCCCAATGCCTATGGGATTGGGCCTAAATCGGCAGTCGGACATCCCTCTCACAATCCGGGACTGCTGGCTCCTAACCACTTGCCTGCCTGCCAGCCTAATCACTCTCTAACTAGTCCCCTGCCAGCCTGATAGAAGCCTAACTGGTCCCCTGCCGGCCCGATTGCCCCCAACTGCCCTCTTCTGCTAGCCCAGTTGCTCCCAACTGCCCTCCTCTGCTGGCCTGATTTCACCCCCAACTGTCCTCCCCTGCTGGCCTGGTCACCCCCAGCTGCCCTCCCCTGCAGGCCTGGTTGCCCCTAACTGCCTCCCCTGCAGGCCTGGTCGCCCCTAACTGCCATCCCCTGCAGGCCTGTTCCCCCCCAACTGCCCTCCCCTGCTGGCCTGATCAACCACAACTGCCAGCCATCTTGTGGTGGCCATCTAGTGATCACATGGGGGCAGCCATCTTATGGCAACATGGGGGTGGCCATCTTGTGCCAGGGCATGATGGTCAATTTGCATATTACCTCTTTATTATATAGGATAAATTCTATACAAAGACGGATTGGTCAACTAAAATAATTGTGTAGGTGGCTACTTTCTAATTCAAGTACTTGAGACTTTTATTATGTAAATATTATAATCTATGTACTGTTAAGAATTTCCTTAACATTTTAATGAATTTACATAAAATTCAGGGACAAGTAAAATGCTTTATACAATGTCCTCTAGTGTAAACATGAGTTTTCTTTTCTTTAAATGTTCTTTTTGTCTCTCAAAAATATTTCATCATTTTTTCCATAGAGGATTTTATAGCTTTTGTAAAATTTATGTTTAGAATCCTATAATTTTCTTGCCATTATTTATAGGATTATTTATTCTCTATTATTTTTCTCAATGATTACTATTCATTTAGAAAAATACTACAGATTTTTGCTGTAAAAGTCTGTTGTCTGTCCATGCTGGTCATTATCTTTTGAATCCTCCCATCTTACCACAGATCCTTGAATAATTCTGCATCTTCTTTTGTCCCTTTAACCCTGTATGCACCTCCACAGAGAAATCCTCCAATAAACACTCCTCATTGACTTTTCATGTATGTCTTTCTCTTGCTGGCGGGCATATGATCTTTCATCCCTTTCAGTTAAGATTTTTCCCCCTCTTTTAGTCTTTAGGATAGTCTCCTTAGCAATGATATTCTGCAATTCAAAATGTAGCACAAATATGGAGATTTATAATTAATTTATTTTGCTTGAAGCTTAGCAACTTCAACCTTAAAATTCATGTATTTCTTTACTTTTGAATATCTTCTGCCATTAGAACTTCCAACATTGTCTATTCAGCAATATATCTAGCTGGAAAATGTTGTATTTTCTTATTCTAATTTTCTAGTTAGATTGCTTCATCTTTTCAAACTCCTTTGTTGCAGTGTGGTGCATTCTTTAGTACTATCTTTTTATGCAATAATTCTGTCCTCATATGTCTGGTCTCAAATGTATTCCAACCACTAAATTTTATTTCAATTACTCTTTGTTTTCTAATGAAGGTTATTTTAAAGAAGTTCCATTTCAATTTATAGATAACAATTCTCCCATAATTTTTATTAATTTTATTGTTATTGTGCTATATTTATTTTTTGAGGGTGTTAGCATGCCTACTTTAAAATTCATTTTAAATTGTCATACTACTTTCTTTTCTCATGAGCAAGTATTCTTACTGAAATTATAGTTTCTTTCTTGATGTTAGCCTTCAGATTTGTTTTAGAATTTTAGTTGTAATCTCAACTTGAGTAGAAATTTCCTTGTTGGCTTGATGATTTATTTTGTTCATGCTCCAATGATTAGATGTGGTAGTCGGCTCTTTCTTACTTCTTGAAGTTTTTCAATTATACTAAGTGTTTTTATACTTGTTTCAAAAGAAAATTGACTACTTTGTTATAGGGAGCAGATTTGGCCTATGACAATAGCTATCTCCACCCTTCATGTGGGGTAGCTAACAGCTTCATGTCCCAAGTAGGGTACCTTAGACTGGTCCCTTGTCAAACATAGGACACTATCATACCAAGTCCCACACAGGTGCTGAGCTGCCAATTACCAATATGGTTCTAAAGCAGGAGCCAAGTGGATTTATGGACTCAACTTCAACACGCAAGTATGTATTTTCATACACTGCATCTCATAAAAACTATTAATCTGTATACCTATGAATTATGTATTTCATATCTTGTTTTCTACTTAAGGAGCATGGCAATGCCCCCTTTTTAAAAATCACTTTAAAATTATTGTATCTATCATTGCTACATGTTTAGTGGGGAGTGCAAATTGCTATATCTGATTCTGTTCGCTATACCACACTGAATAAAATCCTCCATGAAAATTTAAATACAATTTTATAAATATAATCTGTTAGAATTTATGTTCAGAAAAAAACTGATTTTGTTGAGAATTATTTGCTCTTTTGCTCCTAGTAAAATAATGAAATTACTAAGCTAAATGCAGGTTTTAGCAACAATCCTTTTCTTGGGAGATTTGATGATATCTCTCAGATCTGAAAGATCTGAAATGTTTAGGCACTTTTGTTGTGGCAGAATGCACGGCAGAATGATCAGCCAGCACTCTAAGGGAGGAAAGTTTAACCTTTATTTTGCAGATCTGCTAGTCCAGGGGAATTCCGAATCCAAAGCCTGAAAACATGTGGGGAGGCTCTGACCTATATATCTCCTCCTGTGGTGGGCCCCTGAGGGTCCCCGCAGCTCCGCCCAAGTCAGCTGTGGCTGGGCCCTGGGGTTGGGCTCTGCAGCTCTGCCCAAGTCATTCAGAGCGGGGAAGTAAGACTACAGTTTTAACCAGATACTGAACTAGGTTGCAAGCCCCCCGCCCCCCATTTTCCTTTTCACTTTCTTAGTATTAATATTCTTACCTAGCCGAAACCGGTTTGGCTCAGTTGATAGAGTGTCGGCCCGCGGACTGAGGGGCCCCGGGTTCGATCCCGGTCAAGGGCATGTACCTTGGTTGCGGGCACATCCCCAGTGAGGGGTGTGCAGGAGGCAGCTGATCGATGTTTCTCTCTCATCGATGTTTCTAACTCTCTATCTCTCTCCCTTCTTCTCTGTAAAAAATCAATAAAATATATTTAAAAAAAAATTCTTACCTTTACTTACATTTTTGATCTTTTTGTTACCATGATTCTGTTATGTCAAATTCTTAAAAGCTCATGTTCCTTTCTTATTTCTTTTCTGCAATTTTTCTCTTACCCAATCTCAAACTCTAATCTTCACAACCCACCACCCTCAACTGTTTCTGGGCTGTTGCTGTTGCTTCCTGATTTTTTGCTGCCTTCTGAATGGGTTTTCTGGGCTTAATTTCAACTTAATTCCATATTCCTATACTTATTTTTCTCTGCCCAAACTACTTCCATTTCTGTGTTGCCTGTAAACATTTCAGTGACATTTATTCTGCTTAAAAATGGGATGTCAAGGAGGCAGACAGAAAGACATGCCTAGGAAATTCTGGATCATATAATAAATAACATGCATAAAAAGGGGGAGAGCCCAGCCAGTGTGGTTCGGTGGTTGAGCATCGACCCATTGAACCAGGAAGTCATGTTCAATTCCCCAACAGGGCACATGCCTGGGTTGTGGGCTCAATCCCCACTAGGGGGCGTGCAAGAGGCAGTTGATCTATGATTCTCCCTCATCATTGATGTCCCTATCTCTCTTTCTCCCTTCTTCTCTCTGAAATCAATAATAATCAATAATAATCAATATAGGATTATTATTAAATAATAATAATAATCCTATATTCTAAAAAACAAAACAAAAAGGGGAAGGGTGGGGAAGAAAAAAAATCTGCCAGTGTTTGGGTAGTTTTCACCTTAATTTGGGAGATTCTCATACAAATTCATAGAAGGCAATAAATAAACCATTGTTACTGTGACCAAAACCACTGTAATATCTGCGTCAACACTAACCCAGTAGTGACACATGATACAACTACCAAGAGAGGTCTATTTGTTAGACCTAGTCTCTTCCAATTCTTGAAACATTCGTCTGATGCTAATCTGAAAGAAGTGAGATAAATGGTCAATGAAAAACTGAAGATTAGCATAAGGATAGGGCAGGAGTTTTGCTTGCTAGGTCTGGGTAACTATACAATTAAATAGGGGTTGTTGGAAGTTCTTTTTCTCCAGGACAGATGGTGTCAAAAAATGCTTAATGTTAAATTTGTTAAGCCAAGGGAGATGTTTGAGGAGCATGCTGGTTTTGCTGTCTGGGGTCCCTCTTATACCAAGCTTGTTTGTTGAATTCACCCAGTTCAGGCTTTATCTCATCAGCCCTATTTGTCAATGTCTCCACCTCCTCTTCAAGAAGTTCCTCCTTGGGTATATGGAAACTCTGCTGCTCCAATGTTTTTCCCAGATGTTATTTAGCAAACTTTCGCCCAAACTTTATAAGTTTCCAATAACTTGGTATTATTTTTGACATATAATAGTGCCTCTAAGAGTTATGAATATTTAAATCAATTTAAACATTTGAGTTATAAATGTCTCCATAATAAATCCTATTAATAACTTCATCTTCATATCAGTTTTCTTAATAGAATAAAAATACAAGAAAAATGGAGTAACAAGAAAATTTGTAAGCAGCATTCTATTTACTCTTCATTATCAACCTCTATTTCTAAACTACAAAAAAAGTATCTCTTTCTTTAGAAAATTCTTTGCCATTCTGGAAAAGCTATTTTATTTTTACTTTAAAATGTGATATTTGTAAAGAGTTTAGAGTGAAGCACAGTAACCTCTATCTTGGGTAAAAACTGCTGTTTAAAATTTTAAACCTGCTATTCTGGCTTCTGTAAACGCTTGCTTGTTTAAATAATAGGGAAAAATAAGACTATTCCCATTCCAGAGAGGCCATAAACTCTGTCCCAGACAGAGTTGTCAGTCCTGGCACCAGGCCAGGCCTTAAGATGTGGTCTCACGACCCCTTCCCAGCACACAGGACCACTTTCTCAGAAGGTCTGGAAGTCTCATTCCAAATTTGGAAGACAAAGAATTGACTAAAGTATAAATAGGAAAGACTTTCTCTATTTGGGGCCCAGAATTTGACAGAGGCACTCTACTCTGAGCCCGCTAGTACTAGCATAATAATAAAAGACTCCAAATTAATTTGGCTTATTGATTAAGGCATCTTCTGATTTACAATATAGCAAGAGTAAAGTAAGACACTGTACAGAAAATTTTTCAGTATGTTGTTTTCATTTTAGAAGAACCTACCAAGAATCAACTTGTTAAATAAAGTTCATAATTTACATTGAATTGTTGAATGAGGTTATTCATCATGTCCTTTATGTTAAAGTAGAGTGACATTTAATGCAGTCAGAATGGTGTTATCAGGACTGTTTCCAGTCTTAAGTATATACTGAGATTGAAGTAAGTATTAAACAGAAAATCATAACAGCGTATGAGCGATAAGTTTTTGATTAATGAGATCTACAAGTAGAAATGAAGGTTTTGCAGTACTTAACCAAGGAGCTGGCAACTGCATCTCCAGTTCAGGTTAAAAAAGAGATAAACCTAGGATGAAACTATCCCATTCCCAGCTGTTAATCAGGACAGTCTGATTCTGGTCCTTTTACTCGGATACCTTTTTGGTATAACAAAGGCCTCTGGGGATGACAGCTCAGGAGCTGTACCCAGAGGGACTAAAAAACCCCCAGGCATGCCCTTAAGTGAGTTCAGCTGAATTCCCATTATGCATATGAATTAGCCATTTATGGTTAATACCATATGAGGGCTCACCTGTTTCAGAAAGCAGAATTAATTGATCTCTCATCTGAAATTTCAAGTACCTGTATGTGGCTTTTCTGGAGGGTTGTCACATTTTATTTTTTTAGGTTAAAACATTTGTGTCACTATAATTGGGTTTTCTGATTCATTTTTGCTACTTGCTGACAAATGAAATTTATACCTTATAAAATGAATGATGTTAGTTTTCTTTTCATGTTCAAGAGCATTTGAATTTCTTTTTAGAGGTCAGTCTATTATGTCTTTTAAAAGTATTCAGTTATGCCCTGGTTGGTTTGCTCAGTGTTTAGAGCATTGGCCCAGCCACCAAAGGGTCTCGAGATTGATTCCCAGTAAAGACTACATACCTGGGTTGCAGGTTCAATCTCTTGCCCCGTCAGGGGCATGTGAGAGGCAACCAATCAATGTATCACTCTTACATTGATATTTCTTTCTCTTTCTCTCTCTCCCTCCCTCCCACTCAGTCTAAAATATCAATGGAAAAAATATCCTTGGATGAGGATTAACAACCACACAAAAATTCAATTATTACCTTGTTGTAGTGCTTCTATATGAAAGAATATAGCATTTCATTGTGACATGCTTTGCAAATAATTTTTCATTTTATGTCACTTGTATTTTTATCTTTTTTAATTTTGGTGCCACAGGTTGGATTCCCTTTGAATGAAACACTGAAGTGAACATTTATGTGTAGAAGTTTATTCGAGAGAGCTTGCAGGTTAAAACCTGTTGGGAGAGAAGGAAATCGAACTAGTGAAGGGAGAAGTTGAACTCCACATGAATTTAACAAAGGCTAATTCAATCCTGCAGAGATCTCTGGAGCTAAAATGACCCTTTAGAATTGTCCTGAATTGAAGAAAGGCCCTAGGCATTTCTAACTACACACTTGTAGGAAGCGGTTATAGGGTTAAGCCTCAGACTGATATGCTGGCAAAGTCGCAAACAAGTCCCAGCTTGGAGGGCACAGTCCTCTAAGCATAATTAAGCTTGATCTTGTGACTGCTCCCTAGATCTTTCCTGGGTAGCTAGTGGGCTGTGGGAGGGGCAGCAAGTGCTGCCAAAACAAGTGAAACTTACAACAACATTGTAGATTACCATGTTTGTCCCTGATTATAAATAAAGCACCAGCTTTGTAGTCTGGATCTGTTCTGTGCCCTCAGCCAGGCACAGAAGATCCACCTAGACCCAGCTTTTTCTCTTCGTCTATCATTTCTCCATCCTTCACCACCTCCCTCAGGCTCGCCGAACACTTGGCTGTGCTGGCGTGGCACAAACACTGATTGGTCATTGGATATGGTTGAAGAAGAGACATGACCTTGGGTGAGTAGGTTCCATTCAGAAGACAGAAATTCTCAAGAAGGAATCAAATAAGATCTGTTAGCAGTAACACTCCTACAGAGGAATGGGTTCTTCAGGCCCAGCAGGACAAGGACACCTGAGCGATGTACCACAGCATCAACTATAGTCAGTACTTGCATTCTTGCATCCACATACTTCAGCAATACATTTGGGATGTAGCTTCTTCAGGATTCTTATGGGCTTTTCAAAATTGGGAACTGACAAGGGGATGGTTAGTGGGATGATCTACAGCCACTTACAACTGCAGCTATTCTGAGACCCCAACTGTTAGATATTATTTCTGTCCTCATTTATCCATTTTTGATTCCTTCCACACTCAGCTAGCACTTAATCCTTGACTACCATCAATTTATCAAAATGTATCTTTTGCATTTGTCTATTTACCACCATTCTTAGTCCATTTTGGCTGCTGTAACAAAAAGAGCATACCCTGGGTTTTTTAACAACAAACATTGATTTCTCACAGTTCTGGAAGACAAGAATGCCGTTGATGAGCTACTGGACGCAGCTGTGGAAAGAATATTTGACTTGAGGATATCTCAATAAAAATTCAAAGCTAAATAGCAAAGAGAAAAAAGACTGAACAAAACAGAACATCCTATCCAAAGGTTGTAGGACAACTACAAAAGGTGTGATATGTGGGTAACTGGAAAACTAGAAGGAGAAGAAAGGGAGAAAGGGACAGAAGAAATATCTGAAACAAGGACTGAGAATTTCCCTCCAATTAATTTGAGACACCAAGCTGCAAACCAGGAAGCTCAAAGTACCTTGAGCAGGACAAATCCAAAAATATTACACCTAGGCGTATCATTTTAAAATCAAAGAAAATGAGAAAATCCCAAAATAAGTCAAAGGAACAAAATACTTTACCTATAGAGGAACAAGATAAGAATTACATGACTTCTCCCTGGCAACCATGCAAGTAAGAAAAGAATGGAGTAAAATATTTTATTGTTTCCTTACATACTTAAAGCTCAGATAAAGCCCCTTCCCCCAAAACTAGAACTCTACACTCTGAGAAAATATTCTTCAAAAGTGAAGGTGAAATAGACATTCTCAGACAGATAAATATTGAGAAATTTATTACCCATAAACCTGCCTTGCAATAAATTTTAAAAGAAGTTCTTCAGAGAGAAAGAAAATTAGGTCAAAAATTTGTATCTATATAAAGAAAGAAAAAGCAACAGATTTACTATATAGATAGTCATGCCCTCTGCTCTCTGCTTCTTTGTGTTTGACTATTTTATAGTCTGTATATTCATAATATCAGACAGTATTTATCTTTCTGTGTCTGGCTTATTTTACTTAGCATATTGTCCTCCACGTCTATCCATGCTGTCATAAATGGCAGAATTTCTTTTTTAAGGCTGAGTAATATTCTATTGTATATATCATGTTTTGAAGTCATTCATCCATCAATAGACATTTAGATTGTTTTTCCATATATTGACTATTGTTAATAATGCTTTATTGAACATGGGAGTGAAGATATCTCTTCAGAATACAGATTTCAATTCCTTTGGATACATACCCAGAAGTGGGATTGTTGGATCAAATGATAATTTAATTTTTTAAAAAATATATTTTTATTGATTTCAGAGAGGAAGGACGAAGGAGAGAGAGAGAGAAACATTAATGATGAGACTTATTGATCTGCTGCTCCTGCACCGGGAATCCAGCCCATAACTTGGGCATGTGCTCCAACTGAAAATTGAACTATGATCTCCCAGTTCATAGGTTGATGCTTAACCACTGGGCACGCCAGCAGGGCTATTTTTATTTTTTGAGGAATATCCATATTGTTTTCCATAATGGCTATATCAATTTATATTCCCACCACTAGTGTACAAGGGTTCCCCTTTCTCCACATTTCACATGAGTTTTTAATTTTTGTTATTGTTGATAATAGCCATGCTAACAGGTATGAGTGGATAGCTCATTGTGGCTTTTATTTGCATTTCCCTGATGATTAGTGATGTTGAAAACCTTTTGTATACATGTTGGCTAGTTGATTGTCTTCTTCAAAGAATGTCTATTCAGTTCCTTTGCTCATTTTTAAATTGGGTTATTTGTTATTTTGCTTTTCAGTTGAATGACTTTTTATATCTTTTTAGATATTAACTAACCCCTTATCAAATACATAATCTGCAAACATTTTCTCCCTTGTATAGTTTGTCTCTCAATTTGTCAATTGTTTCTTTTGTTGTGCAGAAGCTTAGTTTGATGTAATTTCACTTGATTATTTTTATTTTTCTTGCTTATGCTATTGGTGTCATATCTAAGAACTCATTGCTCAGTGCAATATCTAGAAACATTTTTCCTGTTTTTTTCTAAGAATTTTATTTTTTCATGTTACATCTCTTTAATCTATTTTGAGTTGATTTTTTGTATGTGTTGTGATATAAAGAGTCAACAAAGAAAAGCCCAGGACCAGCTGGCTTTACAAATGATTTCTAGCAAATATTTAAAGATGAATTTATACCAATCCTTCTTAAAATTCTCTCCCCAAAATAGATTTTAAAAAAATATATTTTTTTATTGATTTCAGAGAGGAAGGAAAGGGAGAGATAGAAACATCAATGATGAGAGAGAATCATTGATTGGCTGCCTCTTGCACACCCCCTACTAGGGATTGAGCCCGTAACCTGTCATGTGCCCTTGACCAGAATCGAACCCAGGACCCTCCAGACCGTAGGCCGAAGCTCTATCCATTGAGCGAAACCAGCTAGAACTCCCCAAAATAGATTTTGAATTTTCATTCTTAATACCTGTTGTTTGATTTTTGTTTTTGCTATAGGCTCAAGGCCCAAAACTGGCTTCCATCACTTCTTGCCACCAGGCTAAAATTAAATTAAATTGTGAACCTGGTTTTATGCCAAGATTGTGGTTGGCACAGTCTTCATTCACCTCCTCTCACCATTACTCAATGCCAAATATTGCCAGGGCAGAGACACCTCAATCAAATATGGTGTTTGTCCCAGCCATAAAGAAAATAGGGATGGGGTATACAGCAGAGAGCTACAATTTGCCATAGGAATAACTGACGGAAAATGCATTACCCTAGAAATGCTGGTGTGTTTTCAAAGTATAAGAGAAGGCAAACCAATTTGACTTATTGAGGTTGTGTTTGCAGGGACAATGTGACTTGATGGTACTATGCTTAGGAAATAGGCACACCTGGAAGAAGGAGAAAGAAATTTGATTATGATCAGCTGTTGGGAGGGAATTCAGGTGGAGGTGGGGATCTAGAGGTTTGGGGGTGAGTCATAAGTAGTGAACACCCTTACCTGCCCCATCTATTCTCTATCCTATTTCCATTCTTTTCACAGGGTCAGTATATCCCATTTGGTTTATCTGGAAAAATTGGCAGGAGTAAGAGGGAGGGAGGCACGGAATATTGGCAAACTCTGTTCTCTGAGGATTAGTGTAGCAGGTGTTCCTGTGGTTGCCAGAGGATACGCTCCTAGAGGGCAGGAAATGGACCCACATCCAATCCCTGCATCTCCTCCTCATTGGAGGGACAATTTCAGGTCTGGGCACTTGGAAAGTGCTCAGTAAAGACCGGTGTTTGCTTCATTCTCTCTCAGTGTCTCCAGGTCTTCGTTTCTGCTTTAGCTTTTGTGTTTGTGTGATTTACAGTGTACCAGGCCCAGTGCTCATGTGCCATCTCTAATACTGAGGTGTATTATATGAATATAATTCATTTCCTTAAATTACAGATAAAAAGTCAGAGGCATTACAGCTTTAACTAACTTGCTTAAATCAGATCAGCTTTTAAGTAATAGAGTTAATATTCATACCCATATCTATGTAATTTCAAAGGCTACCTGCTTAGGCATTGTGCTGTGTATGCTCATCTTATCATTAATGATTTATTTTCTCAAACATATTTTTAGCAATTTTCTCTTTCTGTGTGATCCTATATCTCTCCTATATGGTTCTCAGAGATTTTTTAAAAAAATATATGTTATTGGTTTTTTACAGAGAGGAAGGGAAAAGGATAGAGAGTTAGAAACATCGATGAGAGAGAAACATCGATCAGCTGCCTCCTGCACACTCCCCACTGGGTATGTGCCAGCAACCAAGGTACATGCCCTTGACCAGAATCGAACCTGATGCCCTTGAGTCTGAAGGCCGACACTCCATCCACTGAGCCAAACAGGTAAGGGCCTCAGAGATTTTTTTATATTTAGCTCTGGATCTTTCCTCTTTAGCTTTTGGAGCAAGATAGTATTTGTCTGTGGTTAGTAAAGAAATTATTCTAGAGGCAAAACTGTAACAAACTGTTCCTATGTCTCCTATTTTTAGTTTTTATTTCTCCAGTTTTTAAATAATAATGTCCCCGGTTACCTGAGATGTACCAGTATTTCCTTAGCCAAGGCTATGACCAGGTATTCTAAGGGCCATCAGGTGTGAAATGAATATGAAAAATAAATCACATGGCTGCTGTCATGGCCCTGGCAGGCTGGCCTTCAACCCAAAATGGGCAATGACAACACTAACCAGTAGAAAGTAAGGCCACACAGCAGCGTGAGTCATTGGATCTTGCTGGCAAAGCTATAAAGGCTCCATGATCCCTGTTAGGCACAGTCAAGCAGGTAAGAAATGAGCATTTGCCATGCAGCCTCTCATCTTAAAAGCTACAATTTTCCTGCCTTGGTGCCTGACCCTCCCAGTGCCTCCTGCTACAGACTGTAAAGGATTGGACTTTGTTAAGGTAGGTGTGCTAATCAGGACCATATTATCATGTTATAACTATCGTGGGCTCTTTTTCCATATATGTATTGCATGCATACACTTTACTGCATGATATAATTACATCATTTTGGGACTCCACCCCCCACTAAAAGTATTGTGCTTATTGTACCTAATTAATAATTGGACCCCAGAGATCATCTCTCACACTCTTTGCTTTCTCTTGGGTAGAGAGTAAACATGCAGTTATCTGGATCTCTGAGTCTGTGAGATGGTAAGGGATCAAGGGAAGTGATTCAAATGAACAAATAAATATGTCCTTTCTATCAACTGAGAAATCTCTCAAACTGTCTACTACATACTTTTCAAATTCCCCAAGAAACTGATTCCCCGCCCCCCCATAACTTTTAAACTTCCCCCAAATACCTTAAACTCCTGATAACTGGTTATAGTCATGTATTTTATTACAGTTCAGGGATGTGGTGAAATTCCCTGCTAAGACTTAGCCCAGAGAAATATGGCAAATCTGGTGCCTCTGAGTGCCCAGCCAAGGCCACAATAAAATAAAAGCATGAAAATGCAATTTTATACAAAATGCCAAAATCAATCATGGATTCATATCAAGTACTATCCTAACAACTGTTGTGTAGACTAAGTTGTATTAGACATGAACATTGCCTAAAGTACTTTCAGTTCAGCTATGGTTAAAAAATACAGATAAGAATCTTGACTATTATGCAAGTTGCTGGCTTTTCCCCAGGAAATTAAAATTCAATAGATTGGCCTTGTAGGAAAGTCAATAGAAACAGGGAGTAGGAGATAAATGAAAGGCAATGTATAAATGCAAATGGACTGGGTATACAGAGCCAGTCAAATTCTATGTCTGAGAAGTCATAGATTCTGTCCTAAGAAAACCTCAATCAATCAGAAAGACCAGAGGCCATCTTCCTGGGCAATTCCTATCTAATACTTTTGAGACCTTTATGCTTGGTGCTTTCTATCCTGAAACTCAGATGCTTTATTTTTAGACAGGTTATCTAAGTGACTCTTATTTTATCAGCTGTGTTTAATATTTCTCCCCAGTAACAGGAGAATCAGGGTTAGTGGTCATCATTTGACTGGGAACAGGAGGTTTACAAAGCACCATCCTTCCCAGGCCCTCAAATGAGGCTCTGCCCTGGGGTGCTGATACTGTGATTCTGCCCTGCTGGTCTTCAAGTACTCATCCATTCCCTGTCTCTCACCCAGGACAATTGCCATTGGTGTTCCGTGACCAAGAAAGAGTGGCCACTGCTTACCCTGGGGAAAGAGATACAGTTTCCACAGCAGACACGTGTGAACGAGACAGACCCACAGGATGAACAGATGCTGGCTAAGCTCCACCACCCTCGCTGTGGAATAACTGATGTGGCTAACTGCTCTATCTCCCCAGAATATTCCAAATGGAATAAGCACAATCTTACCTATAGGTGCTTGTTGTTAAGGCCTGGAGGGATAAGTGGGGTGATTACCTCAAAGGACTTCCTACGATGTCCCACCTTGGAGTCATCTCTACTGTCTTCTGTTTTCCCTGTCTCTCCTCAGCCCAAATCTCCCTTAGAGAAGGTGGTTCTCTCTGTTCTCATTCTAGCTTAATCAGATAATCTCTTTAGGAAATGGAGCCTAATTGCTATCCTTTGGCCTGATCCCACTATTAGCCTCTTAGTTAAATCGATTATTTCCCCCCTGTCTTTATGTGTATGTATGGGGGTGGGGTGTGCATTGTGTATACTTTTGATATATTTTTGCTCCCTGTGTAGGTTACTTTATTAGGGATATATCCAAAGCAAAGCAATGCTAAACTATATAAAATGGTGTACATTACAATTGAGTTCACAATTATTTTTCTTGCAATCACCTTTTAAGGGCTATAGTTCTCAGACTTTCATTTATATAAGGATAATGTGGGGCCTAGCCAGTGTTCTCTGTGGTTAGAGTGATGGCTCACGCATTGATGGGTTGAGGGTTGGATTCCAGGCAAGGGCATGTACCTGGACTGTAGATTCAATTCTTGGCCCATGTTGGGGCACATGCAGGAGGCAACCAATCAATGTGTCTCTCTCATATTTTCACATGGATGTTTCTCTCTCTCTCTCTCTTCCTTCCCTCCTTTCCACTCTCTCTAATAAATAAATAAATAATAAAATACATTTTTAAAAAAGGAAAAAAAATATCCTCTGGTGAGGATTGATTAAAAAAAAAAGAATAATGTGGGAAATTTATTAAAATTCCCAGAAACCCATCTTTTGCAGGTTTAATTACTTGGGTTTCTGATTCAATTAGTCTAGGATTTATCTATTTTACAGATGAGCAAAATGAGGTCCCAACATATTCAGTGATTTGCCCCAAAGGAGAGTCATTCTTTTTTAGAATAATTCCCCTACCTTTGAACTATTTCACTTAAAAGTTTCTTTTTTCAGTATTATCAATTACCCAAAATAAATTAATCCAGCTATAGTGAATGACATTATTCATGAAGCAGTTTCTGTCTGGAGCAATGTGACCCCCTTGATCTTCCATCAAGTGAAGAGTCAAGATGCAGACATCAAGCTTTCTTTCTGGGAGTTGGGTAAGAAACTGACAAGGGAGGGAGGGTTTGGTGTCCTATGTAAAGATCAAATAGTCTCAATCTATAAGCAAAAATCTAGTCCACCTAGTTTAGCTTCTGAGAAAAAAATCAGGCAAAATCCTAAAGGAAATAAATAAGTCAATAACAGGAAAAACATTTTAGTGCAATAAAGCATTAGGTAGATGAGGGGATGCACTGTGGTATGAACAGAGTAAGGGCGGGGGTATTGCACATTTAAAGAAGGTTGTATAGCTTTCAGATCTGTTAAAATGCTTATGAAAGTTGATCCAACGTATTTGTAAAACTTGTAGAATCTAAGTTTTCGCCCCCTACTTCCCTCCATTTGGGGAGGAGGTTTTTGTGTTTAACCTATAACTTTCAAACAGTCTTTGCCATCTTTCCCTCTTCTATTTTACTGCTGAAGATTGGAAGTAGTTAGAATTTGGCCCCATCCCGTTCCTCTGCATAGATGATCTCAGACCTCTCATATCTCAGCAATACCCAGTTGCATAGTACCCTAAGGCACTGAGGCTTTCTAAAACCATTCCTGCTCTTGACCCTCCCCTCCCATTGTGACAATAGCTTCTGTCATTGTCCACAGACCATGGAGATGGTTGGCCCTTTGATGGGCCAGGTCATATCTTAGCCCATGCTTTTTTTTTTTTTTACCAAATTCTGAAACTCCAGGAATTATCCACTTTGATGAGGGAGAATATTGGTCAACTTCATACAAAGGTAAAGATCTTATGTGGTGGGAATGCTAAAATTGGGAGCTTGGGGATTTGTATTGATGGTCTCCATTTGGGCCTAGAATATAGTAAAGAGGAGAGAGGGAAAGTTTCAGAGTGGCCAGGGTGAGGCAGGAAGACGTGGTTGAAGAACCAAAGAACATATATGCACATATGCATAACTCATGGATACAGACAATAGTGTGGTGAAGGCCTGAGGGGTGGGGGGGGAGGGCAGGTTAGAAGGGGTCAATGGGGAAAAAAGCCTACATCTGTATTACTTTTAACAATGAAGATAAATTAAAAAAATTTTTTTAAATAAGAAAGTAAACAACAACAACAAACAAACGAAATAATTGGGTCTCTTTGAGTGGGGTGAGTTTAGGAGCATCTGAACAAAGATGCTCCTAAAATAAATGCATTCATATTGTGTTTTTCTTTATCTATTTGCATCCAGTTACCAAATTTCTTCATGTTTCTTGTTCACTTCCAATTTATCTATGTATATATTTTGTCATTTTGTTTCCTACTTAGATTCTTTCCCTCTCTGCCTACCTTTTCCCCCCACTCTAACATTTGTTCCTTCCTCCTTTTCTGTTCTCTTCTTTTTCCTCCCTTTTTTTTTTTCACACACCAGTTTCTGCCTTCTTTATGCTTAGTTAATTTTCATTCTTTTGTCTGTGACTTTTCAGGGTTTAATTTGCTCCTGGTTGCCATTCATGAACTGGGTCATTCTTTGGGCCTGTGGCACTCCAAAAGTCGGAACTCCATAATGTATCCCAGATATAAGTATCAGAACCCTAGGACCTTCTACCTTGGTGTTGAAGATATCCTAAAAATCCGACAACTGTATGGTCTGTTTCCCCTGGAAGGGTGGGGATCTGGGCAAAAAACTTCCCTTGAAAACTTTATTAATTTTTCTGCCCCCATTAGAACAAAGATGTTCATCTGAAATGCCCGGACACTGGCACAGAATCATTTAACCTGGCATTTCAGTAGCTTCATTGGAGGGTCAAAGACCTCAAAGCAATAAACCAGCTGTCAAGACTACTTGAACAAACTCCTGAAGAATGGAACTTAGTCAGGACAACTGAGTTAAAACTCAGAACACCTCTGGGTCAAAATAAAGATGGCTTATAAGAGTAAAATTTTGGTCTCAGTATTTAGTATGTTAAATCACTCTAAGGGAATGGCAGAGAAGAGTGTATCAGAGTAGAGGACTCTAGCAGAGATAGCCATGGAATGCTTTAATTAGCTGAAAAAAAATAAGAGTAGGAATAGAACTTTGGAATACTACATGGGTAGAGTTTGAGGAATGGTATATATGCTGCATTGAAGAGTGCAGCTATAGAAACCAACTGTCAGGATGGTGGCTTATCCACTCATTAACTCTGAGACCTTGGGCAAGTTATTTAACCTCTTTGTGACTTAGTTTAACATTTGTTAAATCATTTTAATAACTTTATCTACTGTCATGGTGTGAAATGATATAATGAATATAAACCTCTTTAATCGGTGCTTGGCATTTTTTAGGTATTATTAAAGTGTATTGTAGTTGAGATATTAAATAAAAATATACTCTTCTAGGTCTATATCCTACTGCCTGTATTTAGAGAAAGAAATCCTGGGTGGAAAGTATGAGATGGGTAGGATGGCAGTATGTAAACAGACATAGAAGAAACCCTAAGGAGCTGTACAAGGTATTAGTCTGAAAGGCTATTCTACTCACCTGGCCAGACATAAACACTTATTTTTTCTGTTTTAGAATCAAGGCAATGGGGAAGTTTTTTTTGTTTGTTTGTTTGTTTGTTTTTGACACCAGGGGTTGTTATACCAATATTCCTTTGGTAATAAAAAGCCTGAAATAAAGAAATTGAGTTTTGGGTGGTAAACTGAAGTGAAGACATCTGCCTCAGGAAGTGAAGCTAGTTTATTAAATAACATTATTTTGAAAATGAGTCAGGAAAGATTGTACTAACAGAGGTATCAAAAAGGGAAAAGAAGAAATCATATAAAAAAAGAAAATTTCATAAAGAAACTATTATATTATTAGTGTTTTCATTACAGGAGAGAATATAGCAAAAATGTTCAGATAAACCCTCACAGTTGTTTTTGAAAATTCAAATAGTATTTGAAAGTGATTTATAAAAAAACTCAAGTAACTGTATAAAATGATGATTTTGAGTTTCTAAGAGCCCCTGGAGGAAAGTAGATGAGAGAGAAGTCAATCAAATTCGTGAGAATCCTTTGAGTTATGGGACATGACATGACCAGAGTCTCTGCAAATTGCCTCAATTTCAGAAAGCCTTTTCTCTACCATCACAAGCTGGGAAGCAAATACCTCATAATTTTCATCTGACACAGGGAAATTCTTCCAAGTAATTCAGCAGAGAGCCAATTGACTTTTTACAGGTCAATGAAATTATTTATCCAATGTCTAACTGGTTAGTATAAAAGAGAGAATGTATGTATAATCAACATTAATATGGAAAAGGCTTGGACTGTGCTGCAGCTCAGCTTTTCTTCTTGCACAACGCTGCTCTCTCCCTCTTTCCCTCACTGGTGTTAATTCCTAGTAAATATTGAGGCCTTATAAGAACTTTAATGTCATAACTTGGGACCCAACATTTGGATTTTTGTAGCTTGAGCTCTGAAGTTTTTGCAAGGCATGACTTTGCCCTTTGAGGCTCTAAAACTGCCTAGAGATCCAGCAGCCCCTCTCTGCTGATTATACTGTTTGATAGATTGTACTCCTTTCATCACTGATAAATGATACTCTCTGGACTATAACTGTGTAACCAAAAGCCAGCCCCCCCCTTTTTTTTTACCAGTCTGGGCTGAAACTATGATGTTGATAAATGCTTAATTACATTTTACCCATTGTTCTCATCTCACAACCCCACTTGCTTGACCACTGATTCAGGCAACTATTGAACGTTCAGTTGTCTCCATCAGTGAGAAAATGAGTGAGGTAAGTTTGTGGTCTTGTTTTTCCTAGCAACCCATCTCTTTGATCATTAACTCCTTACAACTTTTGCCTTTTAAAAGCTTGCCCTATCCTCTCCATCCTGGAACATATTCTTGTTTCATGCTGAGTACTAGGTTTCTGGCTCACATATCAATTATCTGAATAAATTCTCTTTTAATTTCTTAAAAGGATCTGCTGGACTTTTGTTTACAATAATTTGCATCCAAAATTCTGCCTTAGTATATACTTCTAGAGAACCTAATCTCTGACAATTGACTTTTTGAAAGGTCAATGAAATATTTATTAACTAGAGGCCTGGTGTATGAAATTCTTACACTGGTGATGGTGGTTGGGTCCCTCAGCCCAGCCTGCACCCTCTTGCAGGCCAGGACCCCTTGGAGGATGCCTGGGACCCCTCGCTCCTTACTGCTTGCCTGCTCGCTGCTCCCTACTTAGCACTGCTGCAGAGACAGGAGAGACTTCCGCTACCGCTGCTGCGCTCACCAGCTGTGAGCCTGGCTTCTGTCTGAGTGGTGCTCCCCCTGTGGGAGCGCAGTGACCACCAGGGGGCAGCTCCTGCATTGAGCGTCTGCCCCCTGGTGGTCAGTGCACATCATAGCGACCAGTAGTTCTGCCTTAATGGTTGCTTAGGCTATTATTATAGACTAGAGGCCCTTTGCATGAAGATTCGTGCAATAGGCTTTCCTTCCCCTGGCTGCCAGTACTGGATTTCCTCCGGCACCTGGGACCCAGGCCAAAGTGGAGCCAAGCCTTCAGCCTTCAGGCTCGGCTCAGGCCACAGCGGAGCCTTCAGTCTTCAGCCTTCAGTCTTCGCTCCGTGCCTGCATATGCAAATTAACCCGACATTTTGTTGGGTTAATTTGCATATCCACTCCTGATTGGCTGGTGTGCGTCATGGAGGTACGGTCAATTTGCATCTTTCTTTTTTATTAGTGTAGATATGTAACTGGTAAGTATAAAAGAGAGAATGTATAAAAAAAACCCAACATTAATATGGAAAAGATAATATCTTGACACTCCTGAAAACATTGGAAAATCATGACAATATATAATGAGTAACTTTTAGCCAAAATAGCAAAATGTACATGCAAAATACATATTCTAAAAATAGGCAAAGAGAAAAATAGAAAATGAAAGCAATCCTATAAATGTTTCAAAATATAATCTATAATTATATCTCTCTGATAGTAGTTTCAAAACTGATAAAGGAGAAAATCTGATTTGTCTTTTAACTGTTATCTATCAAAACTATAATTAAAACTACTCTTGATAGTAATTTAATAAAAGAATCATGCCAATTATATTCCAAGTCTTCCAGTTGGAAGAAAAGAGAACTATTTCCTAAGTTATTTTGAGTTCTGCAAAACCTTATAGCAAAACTTGATAAAGATGCCCTAGCCAGTTTAGCTCAGTGGATAGAGCGTCATCCTGCTGACAGAGGGTCCTGGTTCGATTCAGGTCAAGGGCACCTACATCAGTTGCAGGCTCCTCCCTGGCCTGGGCCCTGGTCAGGGTGCGTGCAGGAGGCAATCAATCCATGTGTTTCTCTCACATTGATATTTCTCTCTGTCTTACCCTCTCTTTTCCACTCTCTCTAAAAATCAATGGGAAAATATCCTTGGATAAGGATTAAAAAAAATGGATAAATCTGGCAAAAAGTAAGGAAAAATAAAGCGACACATCTAACTTGGGCTTATTCTAGAAATGCAAAGTCTAGAGTAAAAATCTATCAATATAATTTATTAAAATTAATACGATGGAAGAAAATCATATGGGTCATAAAAATCATTAATCTCAATGAACACCTCTGCTATTTCCCTCTCTCATTCTATCTGCTGGATTTGGGCTACATGCACCTCATTCATTTGCATCAGCTGCTGCTGTAAGATGGACATTTGTTCATGGTGTTCTTCCTTATTCATTTTTTTAAAGCTCTTTAAAAATTTTTAAAAGTATATTTTTATTGATTTAAGAGAGGAAGGGAGAGAGAGAGATAGAAACATCATTGATGAAAGAGAATAATTGTTCAGCTGCCTCCTGCACACCCCTCAGTGGGGATGGAGCCCACAATACAAGCATGTGCCCTTGACAGGAATGATCCCGGGACCCTTCAGGCTGCAGCCTGCTGCTCTATCCATTGAGCCAAACCAGCTAGGGCCCTCATGCATTTTTTTTTTAAAGCAACTTCCTGAGAGGTTTGGCTCCTGTAGATTTTGTTGGCTGTTATTCTGACAGCTGAACATGAGGGTTCGGGTTGAGAGGTCCCCTTACATACGGAAAATGTATGAACTCTTTCTCATCATCACACAATTCTCTATTTGAAACAGCAAAGGATTCTTGCTCTGTGGGCTTCAGGGAGGGATCTGCAGAGAGCAGAGCTGCTCCAGCAGCATGCTGGAGATTGCCTTCTCCAGGAGGAGGGTACTCAGAAATGGGCTGACTCTCTTTTACTTTCTCTCTCCTCTCATGGGCCATTGTTTTTTTGTGTGGGAGTCTTGATGTTCTCCTAGCACTTCTTCAGCTGTCTCATATCTTGGCTGACAGTTGTATTCTTGGACAAGGCCCTGCCAGATATGTTGCTTGAGGGCAATAGTTCGGACATCACTTTTCTTACATGCCAGCACATACTTGTAATTTTCTACTAAAGCAAGCAGGATGCTCTTTTCCAATTCTGAGACGTATTTGTCAGGTTTTATAATTTTGTTATTTTGCACTTTCCACCCTATTTCTCCTGGCCCTTGGCTATCCTGCAGCACACCCCTGGCTTTTCTCTTTTGTAATGCAGTTGTATGACAAGCTTTGATTGCTAAGTCATACATTTCACAGAGGCATCCACTTACAAGACGGGCTATCTCAAACACATTGTGAGCCACACAATTAAAGAGCCAGGCCTTCACCCCAACCCCTCTTCCTCCACCAGGCTCCTTAGATAACTGACCATTTGGGCCTTTTGTTTTTTTCTGTTCCCACACTTTAAATTCACCAATTAAAAGAGACACCAAAAATCCTCGGCCCAACCTGATGTCAATAAAAGCAGAACCTGAGGCCTGTAACACATTTCTACAATTTTCAGGATAATCATCATATGTTTTTGGCACAGTGGTTGTTAAGAGATGTTTATATTAATTACATCTCTGGGGATCCAGCAGACTGTGACACTAATCATGAAGATCCAATCTACCTCAGGAGAAACCAGGAGTATTTATAGAGATAGTAATTGTAGCCTCTGTATTCAATATAAATTTGACTTTATACTGATATATAAGATAGAGATGGAACTCTTCTTGGGTGAGAAATAAACCAGACAGAGCAAGAACTAAAAGCACAAAAATACAAAGAAAAATTGGAAGAAAGATGGAGGCAATAAAAGGACTGGAAACAAATAGAGAATTACATAGTGATAAGACAGAAATTTATATAAAATGAAATAGAAAGAAATGGTAGCCAGGAAAAAAATATGAATATAAATTATGAGTGTTTAGAAAATAAATAAATGGAGGGGTAGAGGAAAGAGAGAAAGAGAGAGAGTGAGAGAGAGAGAGAGAGAGAGAGAGAGAGAGAGAGACTTTACCCACAATGGAGGAAAATTTAGGCAGAGACAGACAAAATAAAACTGGATTATTTGGGAAACAGACTACTGGTAACATGATTAACATCATATTGATGAGACTGGCTTATATGTAAATTTCAGGTAAGTGTTAATTTTTAAATTGCAAATAAATAGTAGGTATAGGTTTTGGCATAGTTTGTGTTAATCTACAAGGGCTACAGAGAGTAAAATCACTAGAATAACAATGTATTATTTATGCAAGGGAAAAAATGGATGTCATCCTCTTTAGAGGTGAACAATTTTGAGATGTACTAAATATCATAGTATTTTACTCCAATCTTTCTCAACAATTTTAAGCTGATCAGTGGAAGATTATCAATGCAAATCTATTAAAATTCTTGTCAGAGATTACCAGATTTGAGTGGTAGACACTTTTGTTCCAGAATTCGCTGCTACTGGAAAATGTTCCTTATATGAAAACCATAAGAGGTACCTCCTTTCTTTCTCTGTGAGGTTAGAGAGGTTAGAGGAAACCTCTGATTGCATTGTATTCTGATTGCACTGCTTATGCTCACAAGGGATATAACTGACAGATAAAAAAGAATAACAGGAACTATTCCTCCTGTTTGCCAGGGTCATCATGGTGGTCTGGAATACCAATGATACTATGGAGCCCATATTTATTCTGAAGGGTTTTCCTGGACTGGAGCATGCTCATTCTTGGCTCTCAATTCTATTCTGCTTTGTATTCTTGGCAATACTTATTGGTAATGTTACCATTCTCTCTGTCATTTGGATCGAGTCCTCGCTCCATCAGCCCATGTATTATTTCCTTTCCATCCTGGCACTAAATGACCTAGGTATGTCCCTGTCTACTCTTCCCACTATACTTTCTGTATTATGGTTGAATACTCGGGAGATCCAGGCAAGTGCTTGCTTTGCTCAGCTCTTCTTCATCCACACATTCACATTTCTGGAATCTTCAGTGCTGTTGGCCATGGCCTTCGACCGTTTTGTTGCTATCTGCCGTCCACTGCACTACACCACCATCCTCACCAACAGCGTAATAGGCAAGATTGGTTTGGCCTGCTTGTTAAGAAGCATGGGAGTTGTACTCCCCACACCTTTGCTACTGAGACAATATCACTATTGCCATGTCAATGTCCTCTCCCATCCATTTTGTTTGCACCAGGATGTTCTGAAATTATCCTGTTCAGATGCCAGGATCAACAGTATTTATGGACTGTGCATAGTTATTGCCACACTGGGCATGGATTCAGTCTTTATACTTCTCTCTTATGTCCTGATTCTGAACGCTGTGCTGAGCATTGCGTCTCCTGAAGAGCGGCTAAAAGCACTCAACACATGTGTATCCCACATCTGTGTGGTGCTCATCTTCTTTGTGCCAGTTATTGGGGTGTCAATGGCCCATCGCTTTGGGAAGCATCTGTCTCCCATAGTCCACATCCTCATGGCTAACATCTACCTGCTCCTTCCCCCAGTGCTTAATCCTATTGTCTACAGCGTCAGGACAAAACAGATTCGTCTAGGAATTCTCCGTAAGTTTGGGCTAGAGAGGCGGCTTTAAGTAATTAGATCCTCTAGCTTTCCCACTGAAAAACTGTGGGGCAGCTATTGTAGTAGATGAGAAATGAAATATTTGGGATTTAGTCATCTGTTTAAATTTCTAATTCACTTTAATTCTCAGTTAATTAACAATCCTTATGAGATTCAAGGTTTTCAGAGTCAAATTGTGATAAGCATGGCCTTTTTTATCCCCAAATTAATTATGAGACTTATATTAGATAATGTATATAAAAGAGATTGTTTTGGAAAACTGTAAAATTTGTCAATGTTATTAAATTATTATTTGTAATGATAATAGAAATAATTTTCCTTATAAAATGTAACTATGTTTATATAGTTTCCCATGCTTATGATCTAAAACCCAGAAATCCATCTCTCTCTCTCTCTTTTTCTAATACATTTGCCCATATTTTGTTTCTCCTGTCAAAACGTTATAACTGTTTATGAAACTATTTCCGACTTCTTGGAGCAAGTTTGAAACTTGAGTTCCTGGCAGAACTTTGAAATGCTACTGTGGCTGTTGGCTACGAGCTAAGTCTTCACCTCATCACTGGGCAATGATGTCTTTCTCCCACTGCCACTGTAGATCTATCTACTCTTTTAACAGTTAAAAGACAGTGCAGGTCTAAACATTTGGGCAAATGTGTAGCTTCCCTGTTCAGTAGGGCAGCACAGGATTTCATGTTTTAATCTGTGAGTGGGTTGGGAGTTGTGCACAATAACCACCCTCATCTTTTAACAATTTTATTTCTACTCTTATTCTACATGTTGTGCAGATCTTTAATATTGTATCTTTCTCAGTATCTTTATTGTAGATAACCCGTTACTCTTCTCTTCTTCATTAAGATGACTTACACATGTGCATTAATAGTGATATTTTCCTATTTCATACATATTCACTTTCTTCTCAGCTATAATATAAACTTTTTGAGTATGGGTCATGGCTGCTACACTAACATATCTCTCTGGGTCTGATCTCCCCCAGCTATCATGAGTACTCATAAAATAGTTGTAAGTGTAAATCCTATTGCCTATTTACTCATCCAATGAAACTATACTAAGAAACATGAAATACCAACTGTGACAATTATTGCTTTAAATACTGTGGATAACTACAAAATAAAATGCATGGGTTCTAATGTTAAAAAATTAATGTTTAATAGTGGAGATACATATGTATAAAGCTTAGTAAAATTAATAGATGCTAGCACTGAAATAAATAAATATTACTACTGAAGAGTGGCCAATTTTAATTGAAGATTTAAGAATCAGGAATTGAAGTAGTTGACATTTTAGTTGTGCCTCGTGAGTCAAATTTAGTAGTGCCAGCTGGGCAAAGTGTGAAAAATTGGTGTGCTTCAGCTGACTTACATTGGCTTATAAAAGACAATTGTGCATGTCTTATTCCAACTGCATGTTCTGTAATGTCAGACTGGTAGTTTAGATTTGGTCATGATGGGAGTATTTACAAAACAGAAACTGGTAAATAAATACTAAATTTCAGGGCTTTAAAATTTTTCCTGAAGAGTTGGTTGTTAAGTATTTACCAGCACACCACTGGGCAAGGCGTTCCGGGAAAAGGAGGTAGCATGAAGAGAGCAGAGTGTAGAAAGAACATGTCTGAGTAACATTTTCTCCAGTCTCCAGGAGCAACTTAAGACTTGCCCAAACTATCTCACTATCTCAAACTAGAAAGGACTCTGAAGTGGATTTGGACATGCACTACTCAGACCATACTTCAATCAAGAACTTGTGAAAGGGGGGGCCCAAATCCTTCTGATCAAGCACCCCCCTAAATAACTTGTGAAAAACCTGAAGGGAATAAGAAGTATTAATTTGTAGTTATAGAATAGTAATGGAGATGCAAAGTTCAACATAGAGAATATAGTCAATAATATTGTAATAACTGTGTATGGTGCTATATGGGTACTAGAAATATCGAGGGGAGCACTTCATAAAGTATGATGTCTAACCACCATGCTGTACATCTGAAACTAATATAAAATTACAGTGAATGTAAACTGTAATTAAAAAATAAAATTTGAAGTTCTTAAAAAAATAACTTGCAGCCTAAGCTGCTGTGATGTCATTATCTGATTATGGAATATGTGATGCTTGCCTCATAAAAATCATTATGAAGTGACCCTTTTATAATATTGTCAAGAAATACATGTGTAGGGTTTCTGTTATTCTTAGTTAAATATTTTAAACTAGAGGCCCGGTGCACAATATTCGTGCATGGGGGTGTGTGTTCCTCAGCCCAGCCTGCACCCTCTCCAATCTGGGACATCCCTCTCACAATCCAGAACTGCTGGCTCCCAACCGCTCGCCTGCCTGTCTGCCTGATTGCCCCTAACTGCTTCTGCCTGCCAGCCTGATCACCGCCTAACCACTCCCCTGCCAGGCTGATCGATGCCTAACTGCTCTGCTGCCAGCCTGATTGCCCCTAACTGCCCTCCCCTGCTGGCCTGGTCTCCCCCAACTGCCCTCCCTGCAGGCCTGGTCATCCCTAACTGTCCTCCCATGCAGGCCTGGTCACCCCTAACTGCCCTCCCCTGCCAGCTTGGTTGCCCTTAACTGTCCTCCCCTGCAGGCCTGGTTGCCCCCAACTGCTCTCCCCTGCTGGCCTGGTCCCCCTAACTGTCCTCTGCTGCTGACCTGGTCACCCCCAACTGCCCTCCCCTGCAGGCCTGGTTGCCCCCAACTGCCCTCCTCTTCATGCCTGGTTTCCCCCAACTGCCCTCCCCTGCTGGCCGTCTTGTGGCAGCTATCTTGTGTCCACATGGGGGTGGCCATCTTTGACCACATGGGGGTGGCCATCTTGTATGTTGGAGTGACAGTCAATTTGCATATCACCTCTTTATAATATAGGATGGTTCATTAAAGATGCTTTCTGGGCCTGGGTTTTCTCTCTACAAACCTTAAAATAAGGTTTTCAAGAAAGACATAAATTCCTGCAGAACACCACATTCAGATGAAAATTTCTGAGCCAGTCTCTAAAATATTGGTTCTCTTTGTGTCTATGAGTTTTTGTTCATTTGTTTTTCCTGTTTGTTCATTTGTTGCTTTCAGTTTTATATCCCACATATGAATGTAATCATATGGTTCTTAACTTCTTCGGTCTGACTTATTTCACTTAGCACAATATTCTCAAAAATTCATCCATGTTGTTACAAATAGCAGTATTTTATCTTTTCTTATGGCTCAGTAGTATTCCATTATATATATGTAACATATCTTTATCTAATAGTCTATTGAAGGACACTTCTGTTATTTCCACATCTTGGACATCGTGAATAATGCTGCATCATAGAATTGTACACTTGAGACCCATATAATCTTATTAACCAATGTCATGCCAATAAATTTAATTTAAAAGTAAAGCAATATGCATTTGCCTCTGCATAAAAAAAGCCGTCTGATGCTTATGAAATCAGATCCAGGGAAATTAGTTTTATGATGAAATTATAATGGCTATGTAATTTCATACACCCGTTTGTAAATATTTCTCTCTTTTCCGCGTCCAGCGTGGCTAGAGAGCGGTCCAGTTCCTAAGTGGGAGAGGCTGGGGATTGAGAAAATGAAAGAAAGAGACAAATACAGAGATAGAAGGAAAAAGCTGTGGCTGGGTGGGACCACTGTTCTCTGACATGGACAAGGACAGAGACAGGGACCCCGAGCCAATACAGCATGTTTATTTTATACAGCAAAAAACAGAAAGTTTTACTAAAAGTCAAGACAAAGGAGATTATGTGCATTCTTGGGTGGGCTTATTATTCTTGGGTGAGCTTATTGGGTGAGTCCTATTCATTCCTAGTGCTTGGCTGAATTTAAATAAAAAAACCCACCCGCTGGCACCTGGGCTGAAGGTCAAGCTGACAACACTCCTGCCTTTTGGCAAAGCATGTTTCCAGGATGTGGCTTTGCCGACGCCACTGGATTCAGCTGACAATGATTAAAGAAATGCCCATGTGCCTTCCCAGGTGCTTTCTACACCCATTGCAAATACTTGACAAAGTTTTTGAAATCAGTTTCAGCTCAGGGAATAAAATACAGGATCACAGACTTAGTAGACTGGCAGAATAGTAGGAATGACTAATTTAATAAAAATCTGTATCAAAGCATCAGGGAATCAATTTTTGATGATTTGTTATTAATTATTTACTGTGTTCTAAATGCTATACATATATTAACTCATTGAACATTTAAAAAACATAGGAGACAGATAAAATTATTATGAACTCATTATATACATAAGGAAACAGACAAAAAGGCTGAGTAACAATGTTCCCAAGGCTACACAGTCAATAAGTGCCAGAAGAGGAATTCAAAGGTAAGGACCTCTGGATCCACAGTCCATGCTCTTTACTGTTATAGTTAAAGAGGCCACGTTCTTTGTTTACATATTACCCTGAGACTGAAACATAGAATTTTGAGTTTTAGTTTAATTTTGTCACATTCCCTTCACCACACTCCATCAGTTTTTACACCCACAGTCTCCTCCCCCAGCTTGAAAAAAAGGTGTTATTTTTTTTTTAACCTTGGAATTATTAACAATTGGATTGGATAATTCTCCAATGATCCTGTGTGCTCATTGTAAGGTGTTTAGGATCATCCCTAATATCTAAAAACTAGATGCCTTAGCATGTGATAACTAAAAATGCCACCAGACATGGTAAAATATCCCCTGTTAGGAAAATTTTTCTTCTTGCTGAGAATTACTGTCTTAAATTAAGGATTCTCTCAACTCCCATTTCCCAAATGGAGTTTTGCTGAACACAAATTTTAGAAGTTAATAAATGCTTTCTGGATAAAATATGTCTGGAAAAGTCTGAAACCATTAGCATGCAATATAGATATTTATGCACAACTAGTGGCCTGGTGCATGAAATTTGTGCACGTTGCGGGGGGTGGGGGTTGTTCTTCAGCCCAGCCTGCACCCTCTCCAATCTGGGACCCCTCAAAGGATGTCCTACTGCCAGTTACAGGGATTGGGCCTAAACCGGCAGTCAGACATCCCTCTCACGATCCGGGACTGCTGGCTCCAGCCGCTTACCTGCCTGCCTGCCTGCCTGATTGCCCCTAACCACTCTGCCTGCAGGCCTGCTCGCCCCCAACTGCCCCCTGCCGCCGGCCTGCTCACCCCCAACTGGCCCCCCTGCTGGTCTGCTTACCTTCAATGGCCCCTACCATCCCATCCTGGCCTGATCACCACCTCCCCAGCAACCCAAGGTCCCAGCCCCTCCTTTTTCTTTTTTCTTTTTTTTTTTCAGCGCCTCCTTGAGCGGAGGCCAGGGCTGTTTGGAAGCAAGTATCTAGGATTTATTTATCTTCTATAATTGAAACTTTGTAGCCTTGAGCGGAGGCCAGGGCCGGCGGGAAGCTTGGCTTCCTCCATCCCTGGGGGCAACCCAAGCCTTCTGCTTGCTCTAGCTCCGTGGCCAGCCGCCATCTTGGTTGGGTTAATTTGCATACTCACTCCTGATTGGCTGGTGGGTGTGGCATGTGGGTGTAGCAGAGTGATGGTTAATTTGCATGTTTTTCTTTTATTAGTGTAGATGGTACTGCAACGCACCATTTGTCCCAAACATAATTGACCAAGGCTTTTCTTATATGTTTGGCCATTAATTCTATTTCAGTAGTAGCCTATTGTACATTTTAGGAAAATCTGATATAGGGAGTATGAAGAATTATTATTTTTGAGCAGCTAGTAACTGCTGTCTCTGGTTTTTCAGAGCACAGTCTTCTTTTTGTACATGATTCTGACTGACTGAGCCTCCATCAGAAGATCTCAGGGACACTTCTCTGTTGCTACCATAGCTGGACTCCCAGCTGGAGAATTTGACATGATCATCTCCTTCCCCCAAGCAAGAGAAAAAGCTCCAGTGGCAGTGGCATAATTTCTCCTCCCTGGAGGTTTCATTAAGAAAAAAAAAAAGGTCCTGAGAGAATGGATTAACCCAGAGAGGGTGCTGAGTTTAGGGTAGTTAAAGCACAGAATATAGTACTGATGAAGCACATCGCTGGATGGAGTCAAGGATGTTGAACCCAAACATATTCTATCCTGGCTCTGGAGTTGCTGAAGGAAAATTGGATGCTTCACTCAGGAAATCTATGCTTCCTTGAGGAAATATCCGCCTTAGGATCCACTGTGGCTCTCTCTGTCTATAAGAAGTCCCTAGGCCTGTCTGACCAACCTATAGCAGGATGAATGGCTATCTACACCTGAGGGCTCAGGTGTGCCTGAAGGAGGGCTTCTGAGTTGAGAAGAATGGGTAAAAAATGAGTACCTATTTGAAGAATTTGACCAAGTGAAATTACTAATTTCGGGTAAGTCAGAGGTACAGATTGGCATGCTCCTAGAGAAGCCAGACCATCATCATCTAAGGCTGCTCAAAAGGGCTTTGGGAAGGAATGCCTTTAAAATCCACCTCCAGGGATAGATACTATAACTGGTTGGTTCATGCACTGAAATCTCCAGTCTCTCAAAACATTTCTATCTGATATTATAATGTTCAAAATGATAATGATGATATTTATGATGATTTAAGTACCTCCTCTATTTCTATCTCATGCATATCATACATATTTGGCAATACTATGAGCCAAAAAAGGAATTTAGGCAAAGTAATTCTCAAAAGAAGTCCTGAGGGGGATATCTTTACAAGTGATACGTTGGGCACTGCAGGTCACATCTGCCTTTGGATCACAGTTGTATATGGCTGATATGTTTAAGATTGTGACTTCTTCAGCATATCCATTAAGATTTTGCTTTACTTAAGTCTAAAGTATCTCCTAGGTCTCAGACCCTTTGCTAAACACTTTAGATACATTTTCTTGAATATCTTAAATATTACATAAGGTAATGCATTTCCCAATTTTTCATGTTCAAAGAAGTTTGGTAATCTGTTCAAAATGATAGAAATAAGGAATGTCAGTTATCATCAGGTTTTCTCTGACCCTAGAGGAGCAGCCACTGAGTACAAGGTGCTTGTATCTATATCCAACAGACCCATTTAGGGGAGATGATTTATGAATAACCTAAGTCAGAGACTTTTCTACAAAGAAGTAGGTGAGAGTGATCTTAGAGGGAAGGCCTGGCATACCTGGGCAGGATGGAATCTCTGAAGACATTGAAAGATTTGAGAGAGGGTATCAAGGAAGAAGAAAATCATTGTGTGCAACTACCAAAGAGATAACAATTATTGTTTAGTGCTGTTCAATGAGCTGAGGAAAAGTTTGTGATATAAAAGCTAAGATAGTGAGGGAGGTTTGTAAAGACCAATATTGCCTAATATGCTATAATTAGTCTAGTATATAAATCACAAGATGAGAATATGTAAAGCAATTTCTCTTTTCATTGTATCTGCTCCTAAAAAAGCAGGAAGTGGTTTCAGAAGGAAAAGGTTCCTGTGACTCCTGTAGGAGGTCAGGGATTTAGCTTAAGTCTGTCAGAGGAAACCATAAAAGGTAAGTATATCAGTGGAACAGGATAGATTGGGGAACAGATGAATTTTGAAAAAAAAAATTAACATCAAATATACCAAGTGGATATTTTTATTGCTATTTGGTGCCCAGAATAATTGGAATTGAGTGGCCATCATGCTCAGTAATTGAAGTCTCTAGGAGTCTTCCTATCATGCCCCATCTTCTTCAGTCCTTAGTCAACCCTGCCTCTTATGTGTCCTAGAGCACATTTCATCTGCTTGGTGTCCGAGTCCTGAGCACTAAAGCTGTTACACTCTTCTTCTAACATCCCATGTGTTCTTTTTGATTGTTGCCTTGATTTTTTTCTAAGGATTGTTTTCTCGCTCTTCCTTCCAATTTTTCTGAGTAGGAGTAATTTATTTTTTGACAACCCTTTACAGATCCAAAAATATCACTATCTCTTTGACACACATGCCTCAAGTTAATCCTAACCAAACTGTATTAATCATACACCCTAATTTCACCAAGTTTTTAATTTTTTTCTTTGTTTTATTTAATGACACTAAAATCTACCAAATAACTGAACGTGTCCTGGGTTTCTTTCTTTTTCTCATTTTTAGCATATGATCATTGACCAATATTTTATTTTTTCTCCTTATAAATTTTTATATCTATTTAACCTTTATCATCCCTACTGTTACATTTTACCTTTAACCACTTTTAAAAATCACTACACTCGCCTTCTAAAGGACTTCCCTGCCTTCTCTTTTGTCAGCATTTAGACCATTCATGTATATTGTAGTCCTTTATAGCAGCAACATGAGTGTAAACAGTAGACAATAAACTTTTATTTAATACAACTGTTTCAGTTGTGTTGAAAAAATATAAAGAAACTAGAGGCCCGATGCACAAAATTCGTGCAAGAGTAGGCCTTCCTTCCCCCAGCTGCCGGCATCGGCTTCCCTCTGGCACCTGGGACCTAGGCTTCCCTTGCAGCCCCGGCTTCATCTGGAAGGACAGCCAGTCTAATTAGTATATTATGCTTTTATTATTATAGATAACATTTGTTCTAATTTGGCACTGATATAAATTTGGTCAAATGGTTTACTTTTAAAGAAAAGACATTTTCTACCTTCTAAGATTAAATACAAACTCTTTATATTTATGCATAATTTCCTTCAGAAATTCTGGTTCATTTTAGTTAATGTTTAGCTCCCCATAACCCTCTGGAAAGCCATCAGCCCTATAAGTTTCCTCAATTATATTTACTTATACTTGTAATACTAAAACCTTTCTGCATTTACATGGGTGCCAATCAGCTAGTTGTTCCCATCAAACTCATATTTGTCATTCAAGAACCTAATTCAAGAATTATCTTCAATAAAACTTCCCTGACCTCCCTGGGTCAGGATAGTTTCCTGATATTAAACTAACACTTGGCTTTAATATTAGCTCTCTCCATCCATCCGGGTATAAGTACTTGAAGGCATGTTTTATATATTTCTCTATAATTTCCTTTTAGGAATTTGGGTAGTGTGAAAAATATGTTCTCAACAAATGTGCAATGAACAAATAATTAATCCATTGGTAAAATAATAAATGCTGGTAGTAATTTACATATAACGAGCAGAAGAGTAATTGAAACAGTAAACAGAGCAGCATGCATCAGAGCTTCTTTTTGCAATATTGACTTTTACTCTAATTGTTCTATGTTTTTGTCTCTCCACCTAGACTGAAGGTGCCTTCATCCGCACAATGTCTGTCTTCAATAACTCTGCTCTGTACCCTCGCTTCCTTCTAACAGGCTTCTCAGGCCTTGAAAGCAGCTATGGCTTGATTTCTCTCCCCATCTTCTTTGTTTACGCCACCTCAGTTGCAGGGAACATTACTATCCTCTTTATCATCAGAAATGAACCTTCCCTCCACCAACCAATGTACTTCTTTCTGTCAATGTTGGCACTTACTGACCTGGGCCTCTCCACTACAACCTTGCCTACCATGTTCAGTGTCTTCTGGTTCCATGCCCGGGATATTTCCTTCAATGCTTGTCTGGTCCAGATGTATTTCATTCATGTTTTCTCAATTATTGAGTCAGCTGTGCTGTTAGCCATGGCGTTTGACCGCGTTGTAGCCATCCGTGTGCCCCTGCGCTACTCAGCCATTCTAACCAATGGTGTAATCATTGGAATTGGCTCAGCAATTGCTGGAAGGGCCTTGGCTCTGGTCTTTCCAGCTTCCTTCCTCCTAAAGAGGCTTCAGTATCGTCATGTCAATATTCTCTCCTACCCCTTCTGCCTGCACCAGGACCTCATAAAGACAACTGTATCCAGCCATCGAGTCAGCAGCATCTATGGCCTCATGGTGGTTATCTGCTCCATGGGACTGGATTCAGTACTCCTCATCCTCTCCTATATTCTCATCCTTGGCACAGTGTTGAGTATAGCCTCCAAAACAGAGAGGGTGAAAGCCCTCAATACCTGCGTCTCCCACATCTGTGCTGTACTCACCTTCTATACACCGATGATTGGGCTATCTATGATCCGCCGCTACGGGCAGAATGCTTCCCCAATTGTTCATGTGCTCATGGCCAATGTCTACTTGTTGGTTCCACCCCTCATGAACCCCATTGTCTACAGTGTCAAAACCAAGCAGATTCGTGACAGAATCCTCAAGAAATTCAAACAACAGAAAGTTTAGGTAAGAGACTCTAAGACACAACTCTCTTCCCCCTCCTCTTTATATTTATGAGAGTACTTCATATTAATATAGAATTTTTAGTTTAAATATCACTGATAATGCTTTGCCTTTAAGAAACCAGATCCAACTTCCATAATAGTAAATCCTATCTTTTCAGTATAGAGAATAAAGGCATGTTTTGTTTTGTTTTATATTCATGTTGACATACTAAAGAATAGGGTCACCAAACCCAGGTTAGGCCATTCTTAGAAGAACTCTGACTTTCCTTTTAATAATCGGCAATAAATGTTTGAGAAACAGACAGCAAATCAACAATTTAGTGAAGTTATTCATTATACTTTATAAAGTTCTGAATTTCTAAACAAAATTTAAATTTCAAGATGACTCTGGTTCTAATATAGACACTGTAGTCAAGAGCAACAATATTTTCCCACAAAACTGACATTAATATGAATATATTTTATTTTATTATTATTTATTTATTTTTTAAATTTCTTTATTGATTATGGTGTTACATATGTGTCCTTATTCCCCCCTTTCCCCCATCCCCCCCTCATGCCCTCATCCTCCTATTGTTTGTGTTCATTGGTTATGCTTATATGCATGCATACAAGTCCTTTGGTTGATATCTCCCCCTTACCCCCACCCTTCCCTACCTTCCCTCTGAGGTTTAATGGTCTGATCAATGTTTCTCTGTCTCTGGATCTATTTTTGTTCATCAGTTTATGTTGTTCATTATATTCCATAAATGAGTGAGGTCATGTGATATTTATCTTACTCTGCCTGGCTTATTTCACTTAGCATAATGCTCTCCAGTTCCATCCATGCTGTTGCAAATGGTAAGAACTCCTCCTTTTTTACCTCAGCGTAGTATTCCATTGAGTAGATGTACTACAGTTTTTAATCCACTCATCTGCTGATGGGCACTTAGGCTGTTTCCAAATCTTAGCTATTGTAAATTGTGCTGCTATGAACACAGGGGTACATATGTCCTTTCTAATTGGTGTTTCTAGTTTCTTGGAATATATTCCTAGAAGTGGGATCACTGGGTCAAATGGGAGTTCCATTTTTAGTTTTTTGAGGAAACTCCATACTGCTCTCTGCAGTGGCTGCACCAGTCTGCATTCCCACCAGCAGTGCACAAGGGTTCCTTTTTCTCCGCATCCTCGCCAGCACTTGTCGTTTGTTGATTTGTTGATGATAGCCATTCTGACAGGTGTGAGATGGTACCTCATTGTCGTTTTGATTTGCATCTCTCTGATGATTAGTGACTTTGAGCATGTTTTCATATGCCTTTTGGCCTTCCTTCTGTCTTCTTTTGAAAAGTATCTATTTAGGTCTGTTGCCCATTTTTTTGATTGGGTTGTTTATCTTCCTTTTGTTGAGTTGTATGAGTTCCCTGTAAATGTTGGAGACTAAGCCCTTATCAGTGATAACATTGGCAAATATGTTCTCCCATGCAGTGGGCTTTCTTGTTATTTTGTTGATGGTTTCTTTTGCTGTAAAAAAAGCTTTTTATTTTGATGTAGTCCCATTTGTTTATTTTCTCTTTAACTTCCATTGCCCTAGGAGCAGTATCAGTGAAGAAATTGCTTTGGCATATGTCTGAGATTTTGCTGCCTATGGATTCCTCTAGTATTTTTATGGTTTCCAGTCTTATGTTTAAGTCCTTTATCCATTTTGAGTTTATTTTTGTGTATGGTATTAGTTGGTGGTCTAGTTTCATTTTTTTTGCATGGATCTGCCCAATTTTCCCAACACCATTTATTGAAGAGACTGTCTTGATTCCATTGTATGTTCATGACTCCTTTGTCAAATACTAATTGAAGATAGTGGCTTGGGTCGATTTCTGGGTTCTCTATTCTATTCCATTGATCTATATGTCTGTTCTTCTGCCAGTACCAGGCTGTTTTGAGAACAGTGGCTTTGTAATAAATACAGTTTGATATCTGGTAGTGAGATCCCACCTACTTTGTTCTTCTTTCTCAGGATTGTTGCAGCTATTTGGGGTCTTTTTTTCTAGATGAATTTATGGAAAGTTCGTTCTAGGTCTGCAAAATATGCCGTTGGTATTTTAATGGGGAGTGCATTGAATCTATAGATAGCTTTGGGTAGTAGGGACATTTTAATGATGTTGATTCTACCAATCCATGAACACGGTATGTTCTTCCATCTGTTTATGTTTTCCTCTATCTCTTTTTTCAGTGTCCTGTAGTTTTCAGCATATAGGTCTTTTACCTCCTTAGTTAAGTTTATTCCTAGGTATCTTATTTTTTTGGTGTGATGGTAAATGGGATTGCTTTTTTAGTCTCTCTTTTTGTAAGTTCATTATTGGTGTATAGAAATGCCATAGATTTCTTGGCATTAATTTTGTATCCTGCTACATTGCCGAATTCATTTATTAAGTCTAATAATTTTTTGATGGAGTATTTAGAATTTTCTATGTACAGTATCATGTCATCTGCGAATAAGGACAGTTTTACTTCTTCTTTTCCAATTTGGATGCCTTTTATTTCTTCTTCTTGTCTGATCGCAATGGCTAGTACTTCCAGTACTATGTTGAACAGGAGTGGTGAGAGTGGGCATCCCTGTCTTTTTCCTGTTCTTAGCGGAAATGGTTTTAGTTTTTGCCCATTGAGTATGATGTTGGCTGTGGGTTTGTCATATATGGCTTTTATTATGTTGAGGTATGATCCTTCTATTCCCACCTTGCTGAGAGTTTTTATCAAGAAAGGGTGTTGGATTTTGTTAAATGCTTTTTCTGCATCAATTGATATGACTATGTGGTTTTTATCTCTCAATTTGTTTATGTGATGTATCACGTTTATTGATTTGCAGATATTGTACCATCCTTGCATCCCCGGGATAAATCCTACTTGGTCATGGTGTATGATATTTCTGATGTACTGCTGGATCCGATTTGCTAGAATTTTATTGAGGATTTTGGCATCTATGTTCATGAGGGATATTTGCCTGTAATTCTCTTTCATTGTGTTGTCTTTATCTGGTTTTGGTATAATATGAATGTATTTTAAATGCATGTTTTGATCTTCTGTTTAGCACAGAAAAATGTTTCCAAGAGGAAAAATTTCTATCAAGAGAAAATGACAAATGAATGAAGTTCACACTTTGAGAAGCATGAAAGGAAAGCAACATGGCCCAAATAATTCAACTGATTTGTGTGGCTCTCAAATGATCCAGAAACTGTGATGTTTCTGTGTTGAGGAATTTATAGAAGCCTTAATATTCTGATTAGGTAGATACTTCTGAGACCTAGATTTCATCCATTTTGATTTGTTTTCAATTTGTCAGTTATTGAGAGAGAGATGTTAAAGTCTCCAAATATCATAATAAATTTGTCTATTCTTCCTGGTTATGCTATCAGCATTACCCCAGGTATTTTGATGTACTGTTTTTAGGCGTGTAGATATTAAAATTTGTTATGTCTTCTTGGAAATCACCTCATGAAAATTTAATGCTCTTCTTTATTCTAGATAGTTTTTTTCTCATTTTAAAATATGTCTTTTCTGATATTAATCTAGCTTGTCTAGCTTTCTTTTGATTAATGTTATCATGATATATCTTTTTCCTTTTCTTTACCTAAAAATATGTATTTTCAGGTCATAGTTTGCTAAGTATTATTTTATTTAAAATTTTTTTTAAGCTTTCTGGGATATAATTTACATTGCATACATACATCATCCATTTAAAATACATCAATGTTTTAAAATACATTAATAGATATGTATAACTGTCAATCAATTTTTATAATCTCAGAAAGAAATCTCATTCTCTTTAGCTATTACCTCCACCCCATATACTCCACCTGATCCTAAGGAACCACTAATCTACTTTCTGGCTCAATAGATTTCCTTATTTTGCACTTTTGTATATTAATCATCACCCAAGGATATTATTTTTCTCATTTATCTTTTTCTTTTAAGGAGAATGGAAAGGAGAGGTAGAAACAGAGAGAGAGAAACAATGATGTAAGAGAGACACATTGATTGGTTACCTCCCACCCGCACCTCGACAGGACCCGGGAATTGAGCCTGCATCTGAGGTACATGTATTTGACCAGAATTAGACCTGAGACCCTTCAGTCTAAGAGTTGAATCTCTAACCACTGGGAAAAACTGGCAAGGGCTGCACTTTCATATGCATACAATATGTCCCTGCATTTTAGGCCCGTGTCACTTCAATAGGTATTGACATCCTGTTTTATTGAAATCAAAGAAGTGACTTCACCTTTTGAAACCAAAGAGGAAAGAGCTCTGTCCCCCAGAGGCCCTTGGTCGCCTTGGAAGCACTGCTGATCTCTGAACCACCTTTGGGATCATTCCACCCTTTGCTTGAAGGTTAACACATGTTCTCAGCTATTGGCCAGTCCTATAGCCTCCCCAAAGTCCTTCATTCTGTCCCATTTCTGTCCCAATTGGTATGAACTGACAAGTTTTTTTGCTGGTATACAATTATCAAAAAACTTGTTGGCTTCCATACAATTAACAGTGGTCCAAGTCATCAGCCAACGGGGTTGTCTACAGATCTTCCCTGGATAACCCAGTCTTTATTCTTGGCTTCTGCAAAAATGGATAATGGATCCGAGAGTCACACCCATAATCTTTTCAGGAACTGGTTGTCCAGCCACATTCTTGATGCTGTTTCCAGAAGGCACATTAAAAATAAATGCAATATGAATATACTGAGAATTTCCCAAATCTTCAAGTTCTATTTTCATTTTGTTTAGCAGTTTCTTCTCAATTTATCTCTCTCACATTTTACTATAGGCAGCAAGAAGAAATCAGGTTGTGCCTTCAACACTTAGAAATTCCCTCAGCTAAATATTTAAGTTCATCACTTACAAATTCCACCTTCCACAAAAACACAATTCAGCCAAGTTCTTTGCTACTTTATAACAAGAATCACCTTTCTCCCAGTCTCCAATAGTATTTCCTTTGTTTCCATTTGAGACCTCACCTGAGCACCTTTAATGTTTATATTCTACCAACATTCTATTCCTCTCTATCTAAAACCAAACCTATCTAATAAAAGAGTAATATGCAAATTAACCGTCACTCTGCAACAAAATGGTGGCGCCCATAGCCACAAGATGGCGGTGCCCAGTCCTTTCAGCCCCACCAGAGTCCCCCAGTCCCGGGGAGGGTGGCCGCTGAGAGCAGGCAGCGTGAATGGCCTGGCAGAATGCTGCCCAGAGGCCCTCCTGACCCTTTATAAAAAAACAGAAACAAATTCACTTCCCACGGAGTGATCCCCCCCACACACACACCTGCAGCCTCAGGGCCTCGGCCTTGGAAGTGCCCACGCCCCCACGGAGCGATCCCTTCCCAGCCATAGCCTCGGGGTCTCAGCCTAGGGACCTTGTGCATCCCCATGGAGTGATCCCACACACACACACCTGCAGCCTCAGGGCCTCAGCCTTGGAAGTGCCCACACCCCCATGGAGCGATCCCCCCCCACCCACACACACACCTGAAGCCTCAGGGTCTCAGCCTCTAAAACGCCCAGGCCCCCATGAAGCGATCCCCTCCCAGCGGTAGCCTCGGGATCTCAGCCTAGGAACCTTACACATTCCCACGGAGTGATCCCCCCCACACACACACACCTGCAGCCTTAGGGTCTCAGCCTCTAAAGCCCCAGGCCCCCATGGAGCGATCCCCTCCCAGTGGTAGCCTCGGGGTCTCAGCCTAGGAACCTTACACATTCCCACGGAGTGATCCCCCCCCCACACACACACACCTGCAGCCTTAGGGTCTCAGCCTCTAAAGCCCCAGGCCCCCATGGAGTGATCCCCTCCCAGTGGTAGCTTGGGGATCTCAGCCTAGGAACCTTGTGCATCCCCACGGAGTGATACCCCCCCCCCCCCCCCCCCGCACACACCTGCAGCTTCAGGGTCTCGGCCTCGGAAGCACCCACACCCCCACAAAGTGATCCCTTCCAGCAGTAGCCTCGGGGTCTCAACCTAGGGACCTTACGCATCCCCACGGAGTGACCCTCCCCCTCCCCCCACACCTGCAGCCTTAGGTCTCAGCCTTGGAAGCGCCAGCGCCCCCACAGAGTGATCTCCTCCCATTGGCAGCCTTGGGGTCTCAGCCTCGGAACATTGTGCATCCCCATGGAGTGATCCCCCCCCCCCCCACACACACACCTGCAGCCTTAGGGTGTCAGCCTCGAAAGCGCCTGTGACCTGGGCCAGTGATCCTGCCTCACTGGCAGCCTAGGGGAGTCCACCTTGAACTTCCCTTGTCCCCAGCGGAGTGATTGGAAAGGGGGGGTGGTAACTGGGTTTTGTTTAAAATCTTTACAAACTGCAAAGGAAATGTCTGAGGTAGGGTTTCACATCAGAAGTAACTTACAACTAATTTCTGAAGGCAAACTGCGACATTGCAGTTACATTACTGGAGAGTACCCCATGGTCCGGAGGTTGGTCTCTGCAGAGGCAGTGTCGGGTGCTCCCTGCCCTGGTTCCTCAGCACCTCGGGAAGGGCTTGAACCCACCCAGGAAGGCCTTTTCCCCTACAGTTCTCACCAAGGCAGGGAGGTTTTGTAGACATGAATAAGAAGTGCCCACGCACAAGTCCTGAAGATGCTGGGCTAGCAGAAATGACAAACAAACAGGGAAAAGAGCAAAACCAGAAACACCACCGATCCCAACATAGATCATCTTTTTCTTCAGATGACGGTGTGTTTCCCACTTCTTTGTCTTCTGGAAGTGAGACAAATTCAAGTACTGACGATTCTACCAATGGAAAAGTTAAGAGAAAGAGAGGACAGAAAAGGAATAAAAGGAGAAAAGAAAGAAAGGACAAAAGATGAAACATCAAGAAAAAGAAAGAGAAGGAAAAAAGGAAGAAACAACCACATGATATCACCTTTCCAAGGTCTCATGAAATTCCTGTTTAAGGAGTTTATTTTATGACACTTAGTTTGGGTTTACATTTTTACTGGTTTGTCAAGACCATGGCAGGTACACTGTCCAATATGTTTTTAAAAAAATATATTTTATTGATTTTTTACAGAGAGGAAGGGAAAGGGATAAAGAGCTAGAAACATTGATGAGAGAGAAACATTGATCAGCTGCCTCCTGTACACTCCCCACTGGGTATGTGCCCCCAACCAAGGTACATGCCCTTGACCAGAATTGAACCTGGTGCCCTTGAGTCTGCAGGCCAACACTCCATCCACTGAGCCAAAAGGGTTAGTGCTGTCCAATATGTTGAGGGAAAAAAACCCTATCTAATAAAGAGGGAATATGCAGGGGAGGGCAGTTAGGGGCAATCAGGCTGGCAGGGGAACAGTTAGGCGTTGATCAGGCTGGCAGGGGAGTGGTTAGGGGGTGATCAGGCTGGCAGGCAGAAGCGGTTAGGGGCAATCAGGCAGCCAGGCAGGTGAGCAGTTGGGAGACAGCAGTCCCGGATTGTGAGAGGGATATCCGACTGCCCATTTAGGCCAGATCCCACAGGCCTAAATGAGCAGTAGGACATCCCCCAAGGGGTCCCAGATTGGAGAGGGTGCAGGTTGGGCTGAGGGACACCCCCCACCCCAGTGCATGAATTATGTGTACCGGGCCTCTAGTAGAATATAAACACAATTTTATCTAGAAACAGAAACCCATAGACTCTGGCTATAGAATACATGGAAATGTATCTATATATATGCCACATATAAGCAATAATATCTGTATGGTTTTGACCTACATTTGTAATTTTCTCTGTGTAAATTCTTATCCATGTCACTTTCCCTTGGGCTTCTGTTTTTCTAAATCACAGTCTAAGAGTTTTGTGAGCAATCTCAGAGGATTAAATCCCAGGACACCATAATAGTAGTACACTGAGTTAACTCTGTTTTCCAGCTGTCATAAATAGTTGCAGGCTTAATATAAAACAACTTCCCGTGGACTGTACAAAAAAGGGGAGATAGAGCATTGCTGCTCAATATTTTACTCGTGTCTCTATTTTTATTGAAGAGTGAAGCATCAGAGGTGAATTTCCTTTTGATTTATGAATGTTTTACTGAAAGGGAAGAGAGATGATCAAAGGTGGCTGAGAACAACTGGGCTTGATATGCTATGCATCAGGCAGTCCAATTTCTGAATCTAATGGGCGGGTGGGGGGGACTCTTTCTACATCTAAAATCTATGTACAAAATTATTACATAGTTGGTTGATAAAGTATAATTTCTGCATCTGTTTTGAGATATAGAGAATGAAATGGACTTTGGAAACATGATGAAACTATGAGGTGAACAATGGCATAATACGGAGAGTTTATTTATGGAGATGAACCCAAGGTAGGCAACAGGGTGCCTAGAAGGTTTATTCTTGGCCATCATCCTGCCACTGAGCAACAGCTGTTACCTGGATGTTTCAGTTCTTAAAAACTACAAATACATCTCTTATCTCTCTTTCTCTCTCATCTAATCTCAAAATGAATGTATTTTATATTTCCATATTGATATATATCCCATAAATATTAAGCTATAATTAAAAAGGATAACAATAATAGTCTGTTCTACTTTATCCTGATGTTCATCCACTCTGCCTCAAGTTGGAGACCCAGATAAAGTGCCTCTATTTAATGATGTGACTTATGAGTTCCCTGTTCCTTCTTCATCATTTTGAAGCCATTGCAAAGTGCCCTTCTCTATTTCCTTTAAATAATTACAGAAAGTAATTCTCTCTCAAATTAGACTTTGTTATTCCAGGTAGTACTGCTCAAAAATGCTCTCTCTAGGTTCATAACCACCTGAAGCCTTCTAGGTTGTCCTCTACCCACATTTCCACTGCCTTAGCCAGGCAGAAGGAATGAACACAGTAATAACTAGCTCTATACGGTGGTAAAATTCACAGGTTTCCTCAGAGGAACTGATGTGGAGTAAAGAGTGAATGAAGAAGCTTTCAAGCAGAACTAGAATCCATCACAATCATAACTCCCTAAAAGTAGTTCTTATGAAATAGGATGGTCTTGGGAAAATAGAGACATCAATGAAAATATGCAGAGGTATATTGTTATCTTTCTTTCTGGGCTCTTGAGGTGCATGACCTAGCCTGTGCTTGCTCCTGGGCAGGCATTCCCAGAGTGTCTGCACTTTAGTTTGTGATAATGTGCATCTGATTTTCTGTTTGTATTTCTGACAGGGTATTAGGCTTGATCCTGGATTTTCTCTGTGCCAACAGATGATGAAGGAATCATTAGAGAACTTCTGCATTCTCTAATTATGGAGGTATCTTGCACATCTGTGCCTATACATTTACTTTCTCATATGACCGTTTTCTTATCATTATGTCTGCATTGCCATGTGTGTATCCTTGATTTTTCATGTTTCTCTCTTCAGACAGGGGCTTCACAGTAGGTGTGGGGCACGGCAAATTACTCCATACTTAATATCAAGTTCTCTTATAACTCTGCCATGGGCTTGCTGATAAGCCTTATATGTGGGGAAAAACAAAAAGATTAAATCTGTATAAGTGCTTTGAAAATGACCCATTCAAGTGAGCGTGGCTTGATTTAGAATTTTAAAAAATGGATGACTAGGCCCTTACAAATAGCAAATTTTTTCATTTTCACTATGTATACTAAAGAAACTAAGCTAATCATTTTCATAAGTATCTCTCCTTTCAACTTCTTTTCTTCCCCTCCCCCTCCCAGGAGCGAGAGCTTATCCTCCTCTGTCATTTGGAAGGATGTTTTATCACAACAGGAGCCTTTTTCACCCAGCCACATTTTTCCTCATTGGAATCCCAGGTCTGGAAGAGGTCCATGCCTGGATCTCCTTGCCTTTCTGCTCTGTTTACCTGGTGGCTTTAGTGGGCAATGCCACAATTCTGCTGGTCATCAAGACCAAGCAGAGCCTCCGGGAGCCCATGTTCTACTTTCTGGCCATCCTTTCCACAGTTGATTTGGCCCTTTCTACAACCTCCGTGCCCCGAATGCTGGGTATCTTCTGGTTTGATGCACACGAGATTAACTTTGGAGCATGTGTGGCCCAGATGTTTTTGATCCATGCCTTCACTGGCATGGAGGCTGAGGTCCTTGTGGCTATGGCCTTTGACCGATACGTGGCGATCTGTGCTCCACTCCACTACACCACCATCTTAACATCCCGGGTGCTGGTGGGCGTGGGTTTATACATTGTAATTCGTCCAGTCCTATTCACACTTCCTATGATCTATCTCATCTACCGCCTGCCCTTTTGTCAGGCCCGAATAATGGCTCATTCCTACTGTGAGCACATGGGCATTGCAAAGTTGTCCTGTGGAAACATCCGCATCAATGCTATCTATGGGCTCTTTGTAGTCTCTCTCTTTCTTATGAACCTGGTTCTAATTGGCGTTTCCTACACTTACATTCTCCGTGCTGTCTTCCGCCTCCCATCGCAGGATGCACGGCTAAAAGCCCTAAGCACGTGTGGATCCCATGTTGCAGTCCTCTGTATTTTCTATATTCCCTCAGTCTTTTCTTTCCTCACGCACCGATTTGGACACAACATACCCCGGTATATCCACATTCTTGTTGCCAACCTCTACTTGGTTATTCCACCCTCACTCAACCCCATCATTTATGGTGTGAGGACCAAACAGATACGAGAGCAAGTGCTCCATGTCTTTATTAAAAAATAGGGATGTCTACCTCCTTTGTTTAGCAAGCATTTTGATCCAGCAAACAAAATTGGTGTGTTCTTCTCAGAAAGACATTTCTTTGCCTAAAGTTAGTACAGCTAAATTACATTCCAGGGAATTTGATCTGGCTCCTTATTAAGTCTGTGAAGAAATCTTCATCATGTTTTAAGTTCAAGGACCAATACCCATTGTGGAAGCAAGAACTGTTTGCATTATTTCACTTTGAGTAACAGTGAATAGTGCAAGCAATGACCATTTCATCATTACGTTTGTTAACATTGCTTCACCCCCCTCCCCTTAAATTGTTGTATATTGTCCCTTAGTTTACAAAAAGACAAGGAAACATATAACAAATACACTTCTTCTCACAACACAGACATAAAAATATTACTATAATTTATTTATCTTAACTGTTATTTTTAATCAAACACATGAGACAACTGAGTTGAAATACTCTATGATTATTACCCCAATTTGGATTCACTATTTTTCTTATCCTCAGAGACTAGAATGACTACCACAGGCTTTTTTTTGTTTTGTTGGTCTTAGAGTCTGAATTTATCATTTCAAATTCAAACATTTTGGTGGGAAAGTAAATTGGAATGGTAAATTTAATTAATGTAAAGGGTAATTCACTGTATATCATTACATAGCTAATTGTTTTATTAAATATTAAGTTTAGAGATCCATCTATCCTGATACCTTTGGGATATCATTATTTTCTTTTAAAATGTAACAAAATCTTTTATTTGCATTTTATTTATCTCATCTTTTGATATGTAAAATAATTTGGTATTTTTAATTTAGGATTAATGTTGTGACATCTTTATGAATAGTATTTGTGCATATTTGAAAAATTTCTGAAGGTTTTACAATTAGAGGTAGAATTGTTAGGTACTAAGTTACTGATTAAATAAGTCATGTTCTTGCTTTCTTGTATTGTGTTTCATACTTACTGTAATTTCCAAATTTTCTGCCCAGTTATTTAAAAGTCTCATTGCATGTGTTTTTGAGTACTCTTTACATATTAACATTATCCTATAAAGACTTTATATTTAATACTTTATATTCATATAATAGATTAAAGTCTTTATATTAATACTTTATATTCATATAATAGATTAAAGTCTTTATATTTAATACTTTATATTCATATAATAGATTAAATTTTTAAAGGAAATTACACTGATTATTGTACCTATTGCACACCCTTCTATCTCTTTTATATGTAGGGTTTTTGCATAGTTTTATTATATGTCAACACTCCAACATCTATTTTATTATTGTTTTTTTTTTTGTGTGTGTGAGAGCATATATGTGTGCTAATTTTTACATTTAATTCTAATATAACTGCAATTTATTTTTTGTGTAAAGTGTAAGAAAATTAAATACTTTGTGTCTATTTTTAATGATTTATAATATAATTGGCTTACTAATTAAGCACTTCAGAACTGTTTTTTATTCTTTCTTAACATTAAATTTGATTATGTACAAGAGTTAGTTTTTATTAATATAGTCAGCTTACCTGTTTATTCTTCAACCAGTATCATGATGTTTTGATCAAATACATTTTAATAATTTTTAGAGCTGATTATCCTATAATTTTCTTATTCTCCTTTTGTTCTTTATAATAATTTATGAAAAAGCACCAACTGGCTCTTGCATTAAATAGCTAAGAAGACGATTCATGTTTGTTTTTCCATTTGGGCAATATTACACTACAGTTTGGAATTTAGGGTACATTAACATGGGCCTAGTTAATGCCAAGCAGTGATATCTATTTCTTCATGAGCTTTTTATGTGTAATAAAGTAAAAAAAAAAAGATACTGATAAAATCCAAAGATAGTAGTAGTTATATTTTATGAGAAAACAAGAAATGAGTCCATAGCACACTTGAATTTAAATCCATGTTTTAATATTTGTCTAAACCATGAGTGCATGACTTTTTACTTATGTTATTTCCTTGTTTAAAATATTTTCATAATGAAAATTATTAAATACAAATATAAAGAAGTCTGAAGTTACTTATAAATCATATACTGAAAATTATGAAAGCTCTGCTATGCTAAATGGAGAAGGCAAAAGAGAATTACTTGGTGGGATCTTAAACTGCATTTGGTAAGTCAAGTCTGTTTTTGATTCTGTGAAGAAACATTAGGGAATTATTTTGACATAAAATAAATGCCACAAAGCTAGGGGCATTTTCTGTTTATTATTAACATTTATTAAATACTTATTTTGTGAATTACATACTACCAGGCAAACTATATGTTATCTGTCATTTAAGCTTTACATAAACCACTTGAGGTATATACTATTTCATTCCCCCCTTTCTTCATAAGAATATTATATCTTAATGAGATTAAGTGTCTTGCTCAACATAACTCAGGTAGTAAGTGAATGAGCCATCTTGGGGATACAGGCAATTACAATCTGCTGCTTTAGGGCTCGATCACATTAGTATACTTGCTTTGAGGGGGTAAGAGTTCTGATTTGAGTAATGGCCTATCTCCTAGGAAAGGAGTGTAATCAATTCACATAGGCTCAGGTCACAATACTGATTCTGAATAGTTGATCTCCTTATCCCTAGAGGAGGGCAGACACTCTGGGGGGTGACCTCTGGGCCCTCCTCTCCTTCACAAATATGGCTCTAGGGAATTCACGAGTCTTTCCCTTAGGAGCATCATGTAAACCATAAAAAGTCCATTCTCTATTTGGGTTCACAGGCTCAGAATCACCTATGTTACACAGCTTGGTAAGTCTACTACCCATTTTTCCAGCCCATGGATAGGATGACAAGAGAGCAAAGAAGAAAGGAAAAAAGATAGGAGTAGCATAAAGCTGTAGAGCAGAAGAACTGAGACTGGGTTCATGACATGAAGGAAGTTCTATATTTACATATAATTGCCAAAATATCACTGATAACTCTTGTTAGATTTTTATCTTTTCAATCTTTGTAAGGTCAGATGTCTCAACTTGGGAAGATTTATTTATTGCTTCCTATCAGGGTGAGGTGCAAAAATAAAATAAAATAAAATAAATTGTAAATGTGTCCTCTCACATCCCAAGTCTAGGGCAAGTTAAAGACATTAAGAAACAACAATAGAAACAGTTTAGTGCATTTTTGAGCACTGCTTTTTGCAGTGCAGGTAAAAAAATTCAATCCATGCTAAAAAAGAAAACTGTGCTGTATAAACAGATGACCGTGAACCCTAGAAAAAAGACAAACGTGCTCTGTCTCCAGGAGTCACGAGATTTTGCAAACATATTTCCACGTGTAGTGTTGGCTACCACCTATCTTTTCGGGTCCAGGTTTTTCAGCATCTGCTGCCTTGGAGGAGCATGTATTGGTGTATTGATAAGAAACAGCCTGTGGTTGTCATGTCTGTGATTTTTTTTTGTGTGTTGCCAAATAGTAATAGTACTTTCAGCCCTCTAACCGCCTCTCTTACCACTCCATATTCTTGGCAGGAAGCACACCTTTTGAAGCAAGGGTCACACGTAATGCTGTGTTAAAATGAAGAAGCTCCACTAAAAAACCACTTCTAACAATATATAACATCTTACTTGTGGTCTCTTTCTCCCTTTCTCCCTTTTTCTATTTCCCAATTAAAACATTTCGTAGAATAGCCAAGGCTTTCATACTTAAGCATCTAAACTAAACCTTCCTATTGCCATGGAGCATCTTGCTGGGTATACCTGATTTTTAATTTCAGGCCAATATTTACATATCCTAACAAATACTTTCACATCTACTTTGCCTTAACCATAATGGAATTATAAATCATCAAATACTAGATCAGAGGATATTTTCTCTACCTGACTTTCCACTATAATGGGGGAGTGCTATAAAGAATCCCTTAAGATTTGGGATACTTTACTGGTTTCAAGTGGGTTGGTCATTATGAGATCTAGAATGTTCTTTATAGTCTAATGTCTATTTCATCTTCTCCTTAATACTTTGGTTAATTGATGAGTATTTTTGAACCACTGGTCACTAACAAGCATAAATGAGGAAACTGATATATTATTAACATTCTTTGTGCCATCTGAGTTTGCATGTAACCCACTATGGAGATCAGTACATTAAAACCTCCGAGGATCATCATTCAGAGATAATGAATTTAAACATACCTCTTCTGATGTGATTGCTAAGAGTCTCTGGAGCTCCTTCATCAATTTAAAAATACAATGACAAAGAAGAAAGAATAACTTGTGCCTGTGTGTTATTGTGTTGTATTTTTGGTCAAGATTTTTAATTCATCAGCAGGCATCAGTTGTCATTAGTACATATGGGGGAAACTCAGAGAGGGTTAATAAGCACAAAGGAATATGCTCCTGGTTAATAATCTGCTATGTGGGAAAAGAGCAGAGACAAGTTGATAAAGAGGGTAGTGAATGTGTGTGTGCTATGTGAGCATGTGCATATAAAAGCCCATTTATTCATTCACACCTTATGCTTTAATTATGAGTGCATGTATACCCACATGTGCATGTATCACATGTGCATGTATGTATATAAAACATATATATGTAAACCAGGAGATACATAATTAAATGCATATAGTAAAAGATGACCTTGCATACAATAACAAATAAATAAATAAATGCATTATGAAACTATTTTAGAATAATAAAATTAAGTGTTCTATAATCAAATTCCAGTTTTAAAAGTTTTACTATGAAGATTTCAATGATTCTGACAACAAAGCTATTGATGAGGTTATTGATAACGTGATAAACAGGTAAGATATTTGCTTTTCCCCCCCAGTATTATAAAGCATCGTCGTAACAGAGTGGTACCTTCCAATATGAGTCAGCACACATCTGCAATGGACACATTCATAAGAAATCACAAGAGAGATGTCCCTTTCTAATAATACCCAGCTCTACCCCACCTCCTTCGTGCTGCTGGGAATCCCAGGACTAGAACACATCCACATCTGGATTGGCTTTCCTTTTTGTGCTGTGTATCTGATTGCACTCATTGTAAACTCCACCATCTTGTTTGTCATCCAGACTGAGTGCAGCCTCCACCAACCCATGTTCTACTTCCTGGCTATGCTGGCTACCATTGACCTGGGTCTCTCCACAGCCACCATCCCTAAGATGCTGGGAATATTCTGGTTCAGCCTTGGGAAGATCATTTTTCATGCCTGCCTCACTCAGATGTTTTTCATTCACATCTTTACTGGCATGGAGTCAGTAGTCCTTCTTGCCATGGCTTATGACCGCTATGTAGCTATCTGTAATCCTCTCTGTTATAGCACGATTCTTACTAACAAGACAGTATCCCTTATTGGTTTTGGCGTGGTTGGGAGATCTTTCCTCGCTGTTTTCCCTTTTGTATTCCTCATCTTGCGATTGCTCTTCTGTGGACACCACATCATCCCACACACATACTGTGAGCACATGGGTCTTGCTCGCCTGGCCTGTGCAAACATCGGGGTCAACATCATATATGGTTTGGGGACCATTGCTATCTTGGGACTTGACATCATAGCCATTGCTCTCTCTTACATATATATTCTCCGTTCTGTTTTTCTTCTCCCCTCTCATGAGGCCAGACTCAAGTCTCTCAGCACCTGTGGTTCCCATGTCTGTGTAATTTTGGCCTTTTACACCCCAGCTCTTTTCTCTTTCATGACACATCGCTTTGGCCAAAATGTTCCCCGTTACATTCATATTCTTCTGGCCAGTCTCTATGTAGTTATTCCACCAATGTTCAACCCTATCATTTATGGAGTTAGGACCAAACAGATCCTTGAAAGGATGTTCAGAATATTCATCCATTGATAAATAGTGGACGGATCCCTCCAGGTTTTGTCCAGAGGCTTAAATGTTAATATGTTTTCATATAAGGAAAGAGTAGAGGCTTTGAAAACAGCAAATGACCACTTAATTGGAAGGAGGTTAATGTCTTTTTTGTGTGCATTTCACCCTTTCAGGGAGTAGGAGCTTCTAATTTTAAATACTATTAAGATAGATGAACAATGATTCTATATAACTATTTTGAAGAATAACATAAGCCATGTTCATGATTCTCAGAAATCTAAGTGGTCAAATTACAGAAGACATTTTGCCACTTCCACTATGGGTAACGGTATTTCTCTTTCTCTCTCTCTCTCTCTCTCTCTCTCTCTCTCTCTCTCTCTCTCTCCTTTACCTCCCTTGCTCTTCCTCCTATTTCTCTTTCTTTTGTTATTCATCTTTCTTTTTTTCTCTCTCTTTCTCACTCCTTCCAATATTTCTCTGTCAGCCTGTTTCAGTGTATCTTACTATAGCTTTCTCTTCCTGCCCTGATCCTCCCCTCCTACCTTTGTTTAGTATTCTGTTCCATTTACTCTCAAAACATAAATAGCTTTTTTTTCTTATTGGTTTCATTGAGTAGTTGATTGATTCAGTAAATGGATTACTTTAGATAATGAAGAGACTGAATTAAGTCCCTAAATTAATGACCATGCCACAGGACTAGAGTGTGGTGAGTGTGGGGGAACAGCATTTAAAAATATATTCATCAAAGAGCTACATTAGAAGGAATTAGAAACAAGAAAGTGTAGGTAAAGGCAGGAGACCTGGGAACTAAGCAGAAGGAAATTATATTCTTACAGGTATTAGAAATTTAGTGTTTAAAACTAAATACATAAGCATCTCATTAAAAATAGTTTCTATATGGTTTACAGAAGCAGTATTCATTTGGATACAATTTGGTCATATCAAATCTCTCTCTCCTCTTCTTAAAAATAATTTTTAATTGCCTGGTCTTGTTTATACACATTGGTTGTAAAAGTAATTTGATTTACAAAAATCAGCTGTGTTTTTGTTAGAAAACATAGAATTTTTCAATGAAATATGTTGAGAGTGAAACCTATAAATCTACAAAATACTACCAAATTGCTCAATAGGAAGAGACTATTTCTATTTGGGGAGTGAATACAAGCTCAGATAGCATGTATAAATTAACTATTGTTATGGACTCCCAGGACTACTTTTCTGTTAGGTACACAAAGGCATTTCCACAACAGAAAACAACATGAGGATGATCAGAGAAATTTGATAAAACCTTTTTTTTGCAGATTCATATGTAAGGTGGAGCAGTAGAGTTAATATAGAGATTGAAAGGACCATACAAGTAGGGTAAGATTTACATCAGATCATGTACCACCTGTTTTCTATGTTAAAAGATTTGATATTTGACTTATAATTATTAGATTTTATAACATGAGAAGTTCTCTCATGTGTAATCTAGGGGCAAATTACATTTGTTATGACAAAAAGAGATAATCTGGACACATAACATGGACTTAAATTGTAAGAGACTATTATTATTTCATTTTTTCCTAGACAACTGCTATGTTTGGACCTTATTGAACATTATTGCTTTCACATTATTCTTACATTTAATTGTAAATTTACTCTTGCTCTTTTTAAATTAAAACTAAAACTAACATACTCAAAGTACAATGATACACTTTGAACATTATTGGTTAATGGATTTTATTCTAAGATATACATATTATGGATTATAAGAATAAGAAAGAGGTGCCCACAAATTTAGGTATGGGAATCAAACCATAGTATATTTGAAATCAGTACCAGTATGACCTTAAATTTAAAATAAAAATACACAAATAAATTATTCAAAATCATAAAATAGATAATACTTCTAAAGCTCTTATTGTATATCAGGCATAGTTTTATATACCTTATATAAAATGTTTGATTTCATTCTAACAGCAATTCTTCAGTATAGGTGCTATTTCTGTGCTGTAACAGGTGAGGAAAATGAGAAGTGCAGACTTAAAGTAGTTTGCCCAATGTCATGCAGCAGTGAGACATGGAGCTTGGATTCCAATTCAGCCAGTGTGATTCCAGTTCGATTTTTACAATTATGCTACAATATAATCATATATATAATTTTAATGAAATATTTTAAGATATTCTTTTCACAATGGAACTTTTAATGATTCAGTATTAAGTGAAAAACTTCAAGTTATGAAATTGTATACAGTATGCAAAATTAAAAAAATGTAATTTTCACATATAAATTTATCAGATCTTAAGCAATTTATACCTAGCCACTGAGATTTCTTTTTTGGAAGTTTTATTAATTACATAAATGTTTAATGTTGGACATATGTAATTTTATCATCATAAAATACCATTAAACTATGGAAGAAATAAAAGATTAAAAGAAAGAAACATTTGGTATCTACTATTTAATCATTTCTTCTATTTCACATTTTTCGGTTTACTTTTTAACCTAACTTAAAAATGAAAGCTTTGCCAATGTTCCTAAATACACATAACACTCCTGTATTTCACATCTTAATTATTGACCATCACTATCCCATTTCCAACATCTTAAGGAAAATAAAACATGGATTTATCCTTGACACATCTCTTTCTCTTAAAATCCATATACAAATTTTGAGTCAACTGCATTTACTCTGCCTTTAAATTATGTGCAAAATCTGAAAATTTGTTGAGATAAAGCCAAGCTCTGAGTATTTCTTGAGATAAATCCAAGTTATTAATTTAATTATTAAAATTCAAAATATAAGATCTCTAAAAGAAATAGTAAGATATATATTTGAGATCTTGGGGCAGGAAAATATATCTTAAAAAGGACATAGAAAAGAAGATACCTTGGATTTTATCAACATTAAAATATTTTATTGTTTAAGGAAACAAAGATGAAAGGGCAAACCACAGACAGGGAGAAAATATTTATAATACATAGTTCTAACAAAGGTCATGTAACCAGACATATAAAGATATTCTATAAGTTCATTATTAAGAGATAAAAATAAAAATATAAAAGAGTGGGCAAAGAACTTAGACATATACTCGTAAAAAAGATATGTAATATCAAATTAATATAAGAAAAATGCTTAGAAATTTTAATCATAAAGAAAATACAAGTTATCTCTTTAATAAAATGCCCTTTCATAACTCAGTAGATGCAGACAAATGATTGACAACATGAAGTGGTGACAATACAAAATGACAATACAAATAGAGAACAATTATACATCTCATAAATTGATGGTGGAGGGTGAAAAGTATTATAATGTTAAATGTACATTCTGCTACACCTCTCCTATGACCTAAAAATTTCACTTTGTAAAACATAGGGGAAAATAATATAACCTGCTAAATAAAATGATAAGGGACAGATAATGTAGCAATGGATATTGAGAAGTGGTCTGAAACAAAGATGGAAATAAGATAATTTCAGAAGAGAGCCAACATAAATACATATTTTGACATTGTTTTTTGTGAGACAGTATTTTTCTGACTTAACTTTCATAAAATTTCACATTGAAAATCAGTTATTAGGTGTCATTATGTTTTCATTCCTTATTTCTGAAATAATATTTTCTCTACACAGTCATAGATCTGCTTAGTTCGGACTCCATATATGACAGGGTTGAGCATTGGTGGCACTACGACATAAAGATTGGCCAGGAGTATGTGGATATAGCGAGGGACATTTCGGCCAAAGCGATGTGTCATGAAGGAAAAGAGGGCTGGTGTATAGAAGGCAAGAATTACACAAACATGAGAACCACATGTACTGAGAGACTTGAGCCGGGCTTCATTGGATGGAAGATGGAAAACAGCACGGAGTATCTGAACATAAGAAAGGGCAATGGCTATAATGTCAAACACTAGATTACAAATTGCACATAAACCATAAATAATATTGATCTTGATGCTGGCACAAGATAGGCGAGCAAGACCCATGTGCTCACAGTAAGTATGAGGAATGACATGATTCCCACAGAAGGGCAATCGCAAAATGAGAAATACAAATGGAATCACAAAAATAAATGCCCTCACTACCACACCAAGACCAATTACAGACACAATCTTGTTGGTGAGGATGGTGCTATATCGGAGTGGGTTGCAGATGGCCACATAACGGTCATAAGCCATTGCCAAGAGGACTGATGATTCCATCAGTGTAAACTTGTGAATGAAAAACATCTGGGTGAGGCAGGCTTCAAAGATGATCTCCCTGAGATTGAACCAGAATATTCCAAGCATTTTAGGAATAGTAGCTGTGGAGAGACCCAAGTCAATGGTGGCTAACATGGCCAGGAAGTAGAACATAGGCTGGTGTAGGCTGCTCTCAGCCTGGATCACAAACAGAATAATGAGGTTGCCTATGAGCGCAATCATGTACACAGCACAAAAGGGTAAGCCAATCCAAATGTGGAACGTTTCCAGTCCTGGGATTCCCAGCAACAAGAAGGAGGAGGGGTGAAACTGAGTGGCATTGGGAAGAGACATCCTGATAGATAATGCATAAGTCTTCAGAAATTTATGTTCATCCAATATACAGGTCACCAGGTAGTGTTCTGTAGCTTTGAAGACCTAAATATAATTTAAGAACACTTAAGCCAACTTCTCTCGTTATTGTTATTATCACCAATAGAATCTCCCCTTCAAGTTTGACTAATTTAGGATTCTGCCAGCTTATAAATATAGTGATGACAATTAGTTCCAGTTAATTAAATGACAACACACAGGGATAATAACTATCAACAAAATACGGAAGTCATCAACATTTATGCCAACATATAAAATGTACTTTAAAGGGTTAAAATTGGTCCATCTGTTAGTATTGAGCCATATGTTTTTATTGATTTTTTTTTTTTTTAGAGAGAGAGAGGTTTCTTGATTACCTTGTGAATCCCCATTAACCTTTTGTTAATGTGATCTGTGTTAGAGCACACAAAGATAGATGGAACACATACTCTCAGCATCCTGTATCATTATTTAGGTGGACAGTATAATTTTGTGTTCAAGAACAAGGGCTCTAGAGTCAGAACACTTCTATTGTTGCTATAATAATTAACTAGTAAAAGTGACATTAGAAAAGATATTTGGCCCAGCCGCTGTGGCTAACTGGTTGAGCGTTGACCAGGAGTTCATGGTTCGATTTGTAGTCAGGGCACATGCCTGGGTTTCAGGCTCAATTCCCAGGAGGCATGCAGGAGGCAGCTGGTTGATGATTCTCTTTCATCATTGATGTTTCTATCTCTCTCTCCCTCTCCCTTCCTCTCTATAAAATCAATTTAAAAAAAAGAAAGAAAAGTTATTTGCATTTGTGCATATAAGTAAAAGGATGGGAATTGTTCTGTATCTAAAATTAGAAAATACCAACACCATTAATTTCATTATGGATAATTATTTAAAAATCTCTTTTGTTTTTAAAGCCCATAAAGGAAACTGTCAAAAATCTAAGCTTTTCTCTGCCTAATTAACTCTCTCTCTCAATGCAATGCCTTTCAAAATACGAGAAAAGATGAGAGTTACCTTGCACATACCTGAGAAGGAAAAATTAACATTTGTCATCAGATAAATGCTTTCCTTTTTTTGGTCTTAATATAAACCTCTCTCTATATATATTATTTATATTTGTGATTCCATAATCATTCTCATAATTCACATAAACTATAACCTTCTCTCTACTTGTTCTATCTTATTACAAAATTTAAATACATTTTATCAATAAAAAATATGTGGATAAATTATGTAGTGAAAACATTCACACTGAAATAAATGCAAATGTCCAATCACATAAGATAAGTCTTATCCTTATTTGCAATCGTAATTAAAAATTAAAAATGATTATAACTCATACATTATATTTTTAAATAACAGAATATGAAGATTTACGATAACAAGCATTAGTTTGTGTTAAAGAGTGACTATTGTGCACAACTGATTGGAGAAAATTGACCTAACATTTAGAAAAGATTATTTAGTAACCATTATTATTAAAAGCAAAAATTTGGGCAGAGCAATTTAACTACTTGCCATAATAGGGACTAATATTCACATATACACATGGATGTACTATGATATACAGTGATTCTTATTGTAAAAGTGCCTGTAATAAAATAGAAGTTGAAACATTGAAAGTGTCCATTAATAAAGAAATATTAAACTTAAAAATCTGTGGCATAATTTTTATGAAGTACTCAGAAGCACTTAGAATAAAGTATATTTATATAAACTGACAGGAAAATATCTAAATGAAAAAAATAAAGTAGACATTTGATTTTTCATTAACATTAAAACACAATAAAAGCTAACATATATTCATGTATATTTATGAATGTGGTTATATAAATATACACATTTATATGTAATTATGTATATTATTATATAAGTATGTATACTATTATGTAATACTTTATATATATGTGTGTATCTATAACCAAATACACAAACACATATAAGTGTATATATATATATATATGTACACACACACACACACACATATATATATATATACATATATATATATATACATACATACACTTATAAATATAGAAAAGACCTAAAAGGATCATATTTAAGTAAGGAGATGTCTAAAATGTGGGATGGATGGAAAGGTATAAAGACAGCATAATTTAGTTGGTATCATTATGATTTGATTTTTTTAACAGTGCCAATGTATTCTATATATTCATATATTATCTGTGTATTTTTAAGTAAGTAGATAAATAATGCAGAGTTACAATTGTATTCATCAGACAAAAAAGAAATTACAAATAAGATTTTGTCTTCCATGTCATCTAAAATATTAAGAATTGTTCAAAACTCTTGAAATACATTTTCCTGTATTTCTCCACATAGAAAACTATTCACCTATTTAATTCATGAAAGTGATGATATGTCTTTGTTCTTCATGATATATCTTCACACACAAAACCCCTCAGTAACTTGTTTAGAATTGAAGTCTAATCACATGCCAGCTCCTTGAGATTATTTTTCTAGAAACCTTTAACCATCAATCATGCCCCTCTTTAGTGTCCCTATAGTCTATGCTCTTACCTGTCTTCTATCTCTTGTCACTTTGTTTTATATTTCTGCATATTTTTCCTTTATTATATTACAAATTCTTACTTGGCAGAGGACATGCATTTTCATATATTTGCTGTTCCAATGAATGAATAAAGAAAAAGAGAAAAGGAGAAAATAAGAGATTTCTATTCATTTTCTGATAAATAATTTCAATATAAATTTAAGATAGTGAAATCATGATGAATCTATTTTAGTCCATACTATTTCTAAACAACTCTTCATTAACAGTTTCCTTGATTATAATATTAAATCTTTCAAACACACCCAGGGATCACTCTCCAACAAAATTGAATTCTGTCGGCATTTCATTCCTTGTCTGAATACCAGAATAGAAAAAAAGAGAGAATGGAGTGAAACTCATGTCTGCTTTGGGGGAGGAATAAAGTAAAGTATAATATCTTCTGGATAAATTCTATATTCCTATCCATCTCTTAACAAGAGTAAAATAAGTCTGCGTGAATTGGTTTATACTAGGTATTGTATTATTTACATTGAAGACATTACCATTTAATCCTTAAGGGAATTTCTGGATAATCATAACACAGATAAAAAACAAGCTAAGAATGTTCATTTAAGTTTCCTTAAAATATTCTCTAAATTCAAGGAGTTGGAATTTGAACCCACGTATAATTATAATATTTGTAATCTTCACATTATCCCTTAAGAGATGAATACTCCATAGGATTTTGTAAATGTAAAACAACAATGCATGTAAGGCTGCTTTGAGCAGCATGAAACATTGCTCAAGTATCATAGATTTGCTCAGAATTTAGGATTGATGCATCTATACTCCCAGCCTTGCTTCATCAGCCTTCCTCTGATGTACTGAACTAAGCAGAGAAACCCATGCCTGGATTTATTCTCAAAGAAAGTTGGATTCTAATCTAACCCTAGCAGAGTAAAACAGAGGCAGTTACTCAGGTGTCACAAACCCAAGTGGGTTCAGTTTTCTTAAGAAAACTTACACAAGCCTGTTTCTCACTAGAGTGCTGAAGCCACGACACAGATGAGAGTGACTGCACATTGCCTTACCTCACCAGGGGTTCTGTGGGGATCAGGTTGAGAGCTAATGTCTTCCTACCTGGTCTGAGGAAGACATTAGTTCTCACAAGACTTGCAATTTTTCCAAATGAGCTCAGTTATAGACTTGTCTCCTAATTTCTGAGACTCCCATGGGTATGGAGTGGAGATGGCCTCCCTGTGGTGTCAAGGGAAGAAACCAGTGGGAGTTGCAGATATGAGTTCAGAACTCAGGTTCCAAGTGCTTAGAGTTCACATATTTTTTTTAAATATATTTTTTTATTTTTTAGTTACAATTGACGTACAATATTATATTAGTTTTGGGTGTAAAATCCAGTTATTAGACATTTTATGACTTACTAACTGCATTTTAGAACTTAATAACTTATCATCCCACTTAATCTAGTACCCATCTGACACCATACACAGTTACCAGAATATTATTGACCATACTCCCTATGCTGTACTTCACATCCCTGTGACTGTTCTGTAACTACCAATTTGAACTTTTTATTCCCTTCACCTTTTTCACACATCCCCTTTACCCATCCCCCTCCATCTGGCAAACATCAAAATGTCTCCTGTATCTGTGAGTTCATTTCTGTTTTGCTTGTTCATTTATTGTTCTTTTAAAGATTAATTTTTTGATAGATATGCATTTATTGCCATTTATTATTCATATTTTATATATTTTTCTTCTTCTTAGAGAAGACCCTTTAACATTTTATGTAATACTGGTCTGGTGGTAATGAACTACTTCAGCTTTTCTTTGAAGCTCTATCTGTCCTTTGATTCTAAATGACAACTTTGCTAGGTAATCTTGGTTGTAGATTCTTGCTTTTTATCACATTGACTATTTTGCACCAACCCCTTCTGGTCTGCAAAGTTTCTTTTGAGAAATCAGCTGACAGACCCCTTGTAGGTAACTAACTGCTTTTCTCTGGCTGCTTTTAGGATTCCGTCTTTGTCTTTAACCTTTGGAATTTTAATTATGATGTGTCTTGGTGTGGGCCTCTTTGGGATTATCACTTTCTATGCTTCCTGAACTTGTATGTCTATTTCCTTCACCAGGTTAGGGAAGTTTTTCATTATTATTATTACACATAGTTTTTCAATTCCTTGCTCTCCCTCTCTTCTCCTCCTGGTACCCACATGATGCCAATGTTGGTATGCTTATAGTTGTTCCAGAGGCTCCTTATACAATCCTAATTTTTTTTTTAATTTCTTTTTCTTTTTGCTGTTCTGATTGGGTGTTTTCTGCTTCCTTATCTTCCAAATCTCCAATTTGATCCTCTGCTTCATCTACTCCCCTGTTGATTTCCTGTAATGTATTCCTTCATTTCTGATTGGTTCTTTTTTATGGTTTCCATGTCCTTTTATGCTGTTGAAATTCTCTCTAAGTTCAACTACTCTTCCCCAAGTTCATTGAGCATCCTTATAACCAGTATTTTGAACTCTACATCTGGTAGATTGCTTGTCTCCATTTTGTTTAGTTCTTTTTCTGGAATTTTGTTCTGTTTTTTTTGTTTGGGGCATGTTTCTTTGTTTCCTTATGTTGGCAGTCTCCCTGTTTGTTTCCACGTATTAGGTAGATCTGCTACATCTCCTGGGCTTGGTAAACTTGCCTTATATAATAGGTGTCCTGTAGGGTCCAGTGGCACAGGCTTCCTGATTACTCAAGCTGGACACTCCAGGTGCACCCTCTGTATGAATTCTGTACACCCACCTATTGTAGTTGAGTCTTGATTGCTGTTGGCATGGCAATGTGAGGGATTTAACCCCAGGCCAATTGACTGCAAGGACTAACTTCTATAACCACGTAGGATCAGCTGTGCAAGGGCCCACTTCATGGAGCAAGACTTATTTCAGCTGATCTCTGGTGCCCACTGATTTTCCTTCTTGAGTGTATTGCTTGTGGAGGTGGTTGGTTGGTGCTTCAATATGGTCTGAAGCCTTCCAGTAGATGCACTGGCTCTGGAACCTCCTAGAACAGTGGTCGGCAAACCACGGCTCACGAGCCACATGTGGCTCTTTTGCCCCTTGAGTGTGGCTCGGCGTTAGAACCACTTCTTCAAAATAGACTCTCCCAGGCTGAAATCCGACTTCTGCACATGGGCCACGAAGTTTGAATCACACTGTATGTGAGTGCCCGCACGTGTTATTTTGTGGAAGAGCCACACACAAGGGGCCAAAGAGCCGCATGTGGCTCGCGAGCCGCGGTTTGCCGACCACTGTCCTAGAAGATGCAGGCCAAGGTCAGCCACCACCGGTATTCTTCCTGTGGCACTAGCCATGAGCTATAAAGTGATCTGTAGATGGCTGCTACTTATGCAGGGCTTGGAGGTGCCCAGGAGAGGCCAAGCTTAGTGAGAGTTACAGAGCAACTTAGTGAGAGGTACAGAGCATACTGAGGCCAGATGATACTTGTTTGAAGAATTTTAAGCAAGTGTGAAGCATGATCCAAGACAGGCCATTCATATAGAAAAGCCACTGGAAGCACTTGTGGGTGGGCCCACAAGTTAGGTGGGCTGGGGTCTCAGGGAATTATCAGGGCAGAGCTCCTGCCCTCTCTGTTGGGGAAAGGCTCAGAAAAGGAACAATGGCCTCTGCCAGCCATTCTATCTGGGAGAAAGCTGCCCCTAAAGATGTCATCCTGATACTTCAATTCCTCCCCTTAGTTCCCTGGTTCCTTTCAATCTGTTGTTCTAGCACTAGAGCTCAGGGTGATGAATCCAACTAAGTCTGTTCATGGGCCCTTTAAGAGAAATGGCTGGGACACCAGCAGTTTTCCATCTCACTCAGCTACAATTCCTACTTGTTTTTACAGCCAGAAATTACGGGGACCTCTCTTTCTGGCATTGGAACTCAGGGGGTCCTGGTGTGGGGCTGGGATTCCTCTCTCCTCAAGGGGGACCTCTGCAACTGAGATACCTTCCTGATTATTTATTTATCCTCACCCAATGATATGTTTCCACTGATTTTAGAGTGAGTGAAAAGAGAGAGAGAAAGAGAGATAGACATTGGTGTGACAGAGAAACATTGATCAGTTGCTTTCTGTATGCATCTTAATAGGTGATCAAACCTGCAGATTACGTAAGTGCCCTGATCGGGAATTGAGCCCACAACTTTTTGCTGTATAGGTGGGAGGAGGGGTGATGTTGGTAAAGTAAAACTTTACTTCATATTCTTTCAATATGTCTTTTCTTCTTCTATGCTCTACCGGGGTCCTATAACCTCTCCTAACCTCTCCTCTGGATTCTGGAACTCTCACAAAGGTCTTTCATAGATTTATGGTTGTTATCTTGATGTTTCAATCAGGGGGAGGGGGGAGGGAGGGGAAGGGGGCTACTACCTCCTATTCTGTCATCATACTACCCTAAATCTCACTTTTCTGCCTTCATTTCCTTAAAAGCCAGAACTCCTTATGTCTCTCTCTTATTGAGTTAGAGCCAGATTAGACACTAGATCCCCAGAGATCTTGTGTCCTTTACAAAATGCCCCATAGGGGATTTTTCCATTGGAAGCTCCTCCCAGGCAAAGAGTAGTGCCCTCATAAAAACTGAGAGGTTGAGACAAGGTAGAGACCAGATTCCTGGTGCTCAGCCTGGTGAGTCTTCCCATGTCCCAGCTCTCAGTGCATCCTTACTTCACAGTGATGGATGAAGGAAGAAAGAAGCATAGGAGAGGAAGAGAAGAGTCACAGCATACGCTTTGGGGAAAGAAGATTAAGGCTGAAATTTAGGAATCGAATAGGCTCACATTTAGGAAGGGCCATATAACACTAAATTTCAACCTGAATCCTTTTGTTGTGCATTTTAGAAAAATCCATTTCCTGATATCTAAAGAATGACAGATAACATAGTATTTTTTGGAATAGGTTCAAAATGTTTTAAATGAATTACTTGTTTAAAACTATGAACACATTTATCTTTCTTATAAGTTAGTTTCAACATAATTAGTCTGATGGTGGAGCTCATGCTTTTAAGTATTACAAAGTTCTGTGCTATAATAAACCCAAGGAATGATGAGGATTTAAACTAGCTCTATGAGAATAGAACAAATGTACTGATTTTAAAGATATTGAAGACGTAGAATCAGTTGTGCTTTTAATGTTTGGGAGGGGAGGAACAAGATGCTATTCAGATTTTTTGATCTAGCCAGTTCACAGAATAATAATGATGCAAGACAAACAAGTACAAAAGTTTATTTTTCTGTATGTCTTCAAATTATTGCTACACTGTCTTTTTACTTAACTAGCTAATAAGGCTCTACTGCAGAATACCATTATCTGAGTTGAGAGATATAATTTCCTCATTATTTTATTTTTGACCACAGAATATAATACCATCCTTTCCTCTAAGAACAACTAAAAAAACCTCACAAAACCCAAAAAGGTAGCTTATTTTCTTCTTTAATGATGAGCTCTGCCCCTACTAGCTAAAGTAATTTTCTTATTTTTTGAGAATCTAGTGCACTTAGGGTTGATGAAAAAAGGAAAACATTGTTTTCTTAATCTTCTGAGACTGTTTTCCCACATTTCTGATCTTCCCAGATGTTATTTATGAATATAAAAGCTTTATTTAATACAAGAAGTTGCCTTTGGAACTTACACTGATAAATCACAGAAAATTTTGCTTCCATAATTGAATCTTACTTTCATTCTTTATGTTGTCCATGTCACACCTTTTTGCAATATTCATTGTTCCATGACCAGGACAGAACATTATAGTAGAAAGACTTTATTCCTTTGGACATTTCACAGAGTGTTACCACACAAATGACATCTATTGTTCTTAGATCCCTTTCCAATGTTTAACATTTACTCCTAGGAGTTCCTTGTTTCCTCACCCATATTGTACTTTCCTTTTATTATGTATTTATCCTGAACAGGAAGGACACTCTTCTTGGCTTTGTTTCCCAGATATCAGTGTCTTCATAATACCACAATTATCTTAATGAAACTGTGATCGTAATTAGTATTATTCTTTGGAATCTTCCAGTGATACCAAATCATAAAAAGGCACTTTTTACTATAAAACAGTTACACATAATGAATGGTCAAATGCTTTGAAAATATACACTCTAAAAAATGTCCTAAGTAAGGTACATGAAATTACATAAGAACAGTGTAAGTATCATTGAAAATGATTGGTTCAGAATATGCTTTTTATCTAGTTCCTTCTTCAAAATATTTGCCATGTATCTTAAACACTTAAAAATACAATTGCTTCAGATTTATAGTGAAGATACTGATATCTCTTTTTTAGATATATGTGAGCTTAAAAGAGACTGTGTTTGAGTAAATGTGTGTGAAGGAGGGGGCTGTGAATATATGACATGTGTGTGAGGCACGGATTATCTTTTTCTTATATCCATTATCTTTCCATTTCAATTGAATTATATTCTCTCCACTTTCTACTTACTTTTTATACACCTTTATCAATTATAAGTATTTTAAGCATTTGGCAAGTCATTTAAGCTATTTCAGGTTCAGATCCATATGTAAAAGTTCAAGTTAAGTGTGTTTATAAAGATTAGGGATGATATTTGCAAAGGTTCTGACAGCATTGAATGTGGTAGGCAGTACCTCAATAAATGGTAGTTGATAATGTTTTCACTAGATTTACTTCATATTTTGTAATAATAAGAAATAAATATTAACAAATAGGTTGATTTTAATATTTTAGATTTATTTTTAGTATTTGAGAACACATCTTAACAAATCTGGGTATTCAACAGCACTTACTGCCCATCCTGTATGTTAACTTAAGTGTTACTATTCAACCAACCAAATGGAATGAATAGAAATACCTATTTATAGAGGATGATAGAGCCCTTTGAATGTCAAAATTGAAAGTAAATTATGTTGGTGATGATAAGATAATGTAATTAATGAAGCAGATATTAACACAAAATCTTAGCATAATACCAATGAGGTAACCATTGCAAAGGAGACCATTCTTCTAACAGAGGAAAAATGGTGCCAAGAAGGATGAATATATTATGTAGAATTTTTTGTTAAAATCTATGTGTAACTTCTTTCAAAGCCTTCTTATTGATAATTCACATCTTCACTTTGCTTTTTACGTAGTACATTTCTAATTGTGTGAATTAACTAAGAAATAGAATATTCACAATTGTAAGCTGTCATTTTTCTTTAGGTTTAAAACATTGCAAAGTTTTCCTGGTAACCTACATACATGTTGGCAGTAGCACATTTGGAAGCAACGTGGACTTATGAATTACCCATCAGAATGTCCCTTCTCAATGACACTCAGTATCACCCCTCCTCCTTCTTGTTGCTGGGGATCCCAGGACTGGAAACGCTCCACATTTGGATTGGCTTTCCCTTTTGTGCTGTGTACATGATTGCGCTCATAGGGAACCTCACTATTTTGTTTGTGATCCAGGCTGAGAGCAGCTTACACCAGCCTATGTTCTACTTCTTGGCCATGTTGGCCACCATTGACTTGGGTCTCTCCACAGCTACTATCCCTAAGATGCTTGGAATCTTCTGGTTCAATCTCAGGGAGATCATCTTTGATGCCTGCCTCACCCAGATGTTTTTTATTCACAATTTCACTGGTATGGAATCCGCAGTCCTCTTGGCAATGGCTTATGACCGTTATGTGGCCATCTGCAACCCACTCAGATATAGCACCATCCTCACCAATAAGGTCGTTTCAATGATTGGTTTTGGTGTGGTAGTGCGGTCATTTATTTCTGTGATTCCATTTGTATTTCTCATTTTGCGATTGCCCTTCTGTGGGAATCATGTCATTCCTCATACCTACTGTGAGCACATGGGTCTTGCTCGTCTGTCTTGTGCCAGCATCAAGATCAATATCATCTATGGCTTGGGTGCTATTTCAATCCTAGTGTTTGACATTGTAGCCATTGCCCTTTCTTATGTTCAGATACTCCGTGCTGTTTTCCGCCTTCCTTCCCGTGAAGCTCGGCTCAAGTCTCTCAGCACATGTGGTTCTCATGTTTGTGTAATTCTTGCCTTCTATACACCAGCCCTCTTTTCCTTCATGACACATCGCTTTGGCCGAAATGTCCCTCGCTATATTCACATACTTCTAGCGAATCTTTATGTTATAGTACCACCAATGCTCAACCCTGTCATATATGGAGTCAGAACAAAGCAGATATATAATCATGTGAAAAAAATATTATTTAAAAATAAGTAATTAAAAAGAAATAGTGCTTAATATATGAGATAAAATGCCTTGTTATATTAAATTCAGTAAATTTAAATGTGTTTGACATAAATTTTTATTTATTTTGGCTCCCTTCTGTAAGCATTTTAATGAGTTCAAGCAGTCAAAAGTCTAACCTTTGTTATCCAATTCATATTGAAAAATATGACTCATCAGTCTTTATATGTAATTTTTCATCAATGGTATCAGTAGATATTAAGTAGGATTTATAGAATGTGCCATATTTCTGTGCACTAGCTACTCTATATCATTCTTATGGATTAAATATACATATATTGATTTCAGTGAGGAAGGGAAAGGGAGAGAAAGGTAGAAACATCGATGATGAGAGAGAATCATTGTTTGACTGACTCATGCATGCCCCCTACTGGCGATCAAACCTGCAACCTGGGCATGTGCCCTGACTGGTAATTGAACCCATGACCTCTTGGTTCATAGGTTGAGGCTCAACCACTGAGTCACACTAACCAGATATAGATGCTTGGAATATTCTGTGCTTTATTCCAGCTGTGATTGATAAAATTTAAATGTATTAATCTATAAATAGTTATGTTTTCTATTGATATAAATAGTTATGTTTTCTATTGATATATGTTTTCTATTAAAATTATAAAGGCTACCTTATATGCCTTTTTTAAACAGTCTTTTATATGTCTCTAAGCATTAACTTTTCTTTATATTGCTATGGCCTAAAAGATAAGTTGAAATCAGTGGTAAAAGTACTGAAAATATCTTTAAGTTCAGTTTCTCCTCAGATATACTTATAATATAATGCCCATAAATATAGAAATACATAAATTTCCATAGGAGGAAATTTATTTTTCTAAATACCTAAATGTCTCTATATTAATTAATGAATTGCATAACTAATTAATAACCTTCTCACCAAAATCAGGTTTTGATGGCTTCACCAGTGAATTCTACCAAATACTAAAGGAAAAGAAAATCCCAGCAATTACCTAAAATCACTTCCAGAAAAAAATCACTTATTTTATGAAGCTGGAAATACCCCAACACCAAAACCAGCTCAAGATATTATCCAAAAAATAAGCAATTTTTAAAATGCTGACTATTTCTCAAAAATATTTCTCATGAACAGATGCAAAAATACTTGATAAAATATTAGGAGATTGAAGCTAATAATTTATAAAAATAACTATATAGCATGATCAAATGGTGTTTATTCCTGATATGCAAAGCTGGTTCAACATTCAAAAAATAATCAACAAAAACAACCTAGACCATCAGCTTAATGGAGAAAAATACTATTCATCATATGAATGATTAAAGAAAAATCTTTTTTAAAAAATATGTTTTTATTGATTTCAAGAGAAGGGTTGAGAGAGGGATAGAGAGATAGAAACAGCAATGAGAGAGAAACATTTATCAGCTGCCTCCTACATGCCCACTAGTGGGGATCAATCCAAAAACCTGCGCATATACCCTGACTGGGAATCACACCAGTGATCTCTTGGTTCATGGGTGGATGCTCAACCACTGACCTATCCTGGCTGGGCAAGAAAAATCTTTAAAGAAAACACGGCACATATTTATAAAAACATTTGCAAACAAGGTATAGAGAACTTTCTCAAGTTGATTTAAAAATAATCAAAATCTACAACTAAATATATGCATAATAAAAATAACGCAATTAAAGTTTGAGCAAAATATTCGTCTATACACCTCATAAATATAGAGATAGAAGATAGTCTTGCTGTAAAATCCAGCAATCACACTCCAAGGAATTGACCCAACTAGTTTGTAAATTACATTCACACAAAAACTTGCACATATACATTAATATTATTTTTTCATAATTGCCAAAATTAGAAACAATGAAGATGCCCTTCAACAGATAAATGATAAAAGGCTATTCAAACTGTGCTATACCCATTGTATACAACACAATGGTTACTATTCCACATTAATAAGAAATGAGATATCAAGTTATATAAAGACGTAAATGAACTTTAAATGCACATTGCTGAGTGATTTCACTTAGAAAAAACTAATCTGAAGAAGATTCATATTCTATTATTCTAGTAATATTACATTCTGGAAAGAGCAAAATTAAAGAGACAGTAAACATATTCAGGCTTAGCAGAGGAAAGAGGAGTGAAGGTTGTTAAACACAGGAGGCACATGGGAATTTTTAAGTTGGTGAAATATTCTGTATGATACTATAAGGGTGGATGCATGATACTATACATTTGACAAAACCCATAGAATTATATACCTTAATGTATGTAATTTTAAAAACACCATTTACTAGTAGGAGTTCAGAGGATCCCAAAATGAAATGAAGATTTTGACAAATACAGTGCATTATAAATATAGGGAAAAAGAACAACCTCATTAAAGTGGATGGGGGAAAATGTGTTAACCTAAGTAACTTTGGAAATGAGTGGAATCTGAGAGACTAAAGGCAAAAAATAACCATGCCTAAGCACTGTACTCCAGTGAATAAGTTTTTTCCCATGGAGATTATAGGTTAACACTGCTAATACATATGCATACTGTTATTAAACAGTTATGCAAATGGATGGCATATGGTGGTGGCCAGATTTCTTCTTTGGGAGGTGGGGGAAGGCAAGATTAAATCTTTATACAATTGAAAAATTCTTAAAGAGATTTACTTTTACAATCTATTGGAGGTTTTCAGATTAGTGCCAGCTAGAATTTAGGAAAAATCTCCATATATGTCAAAAAGACCAAATGCAAATTTTTAAAAAATATATTTTTTTCGATTTCAGAGAGGAAGAGAGAAAGAAACGTCAATGATGAGAGAGAATCATTGATTGGCTGCCTTCTGCATGCTCCCTACTGGGGACTGAGCCCAAAACCCAGGCATGTGCCCTGACCAGGAATCAAACCATGGCCTCCTGGTTCATAGTAAGTTGATGCTCAGCCACATAGAAGGTTGTGTTGGCCGGGCCGAATACAAATTTTAGTAGTTAATTTGAAATGCAATTAAACTGCACTTCATAGATTCTGTTCAAGATTTGGTTAAGCTTAATTTGTACTGAAATGCTTCTCTTCTATAATTATGAAACTCTCTAATTTTAACTAAATCTGAAGCCAAAAGCTAGAAATACTTGGTTCCCATCCTGGAAGCATTTGTAAGTTAAAAAATTTGAAGCCTGCCCTTAGGCTGATTATCATTGATCCCAGGTATCTACATTGTTATAAAACAACTCAGAGATTCAGTTCTGTTCCACTCAAGGAAGCCTCCAAAGGTTATTTCAAATTTAGACTCAACAAAGGTAAATGAGCAATTGACCCTGAACTTAAAAATCACATCTCATTGAACTTTACTGGATTACATGACCATTCCTGAGATTTCTTGGAGTGGGAGTTTACAGATAATCATGAGAGGGTTCTAGAATAATACATGTGGTCATGGATATAAATGATATATTTAACTCATTAATCTTTCTCCCCAAATCACATAACTCTAGTCTAATCATGGGGAAAATTAGCAGACTAATTTTAGTTGAGGAACATTTTACAACAACCTAGACAGTACTCCTAAAATTATCGGGTTATCAAAACCTAGAAAAGCCTGAAAAACTATCACAGCCAAGAGGTCAGTAAGAAACCTAATTAGACATAATTAGTCAATGTAATTTGGTATCATGGATGAGATCCAATAAGAGAAAAAGAATATTAGATTAGACTAAGGGAATCTGAATAAGATATAAATTTTAATAATGCATAAACTTTAGGTAATATTTGTTCAACTGTAATAAATTATTATACTAATGTAAAATGTTAATGATAGGGAAAATTATGTATAGGCTATGTGAGGACTCTGTACTATATTAGCATTTTCCTATAATCTACAAGGGTTCTAAAATGTTTTCAAATTTAATTTATTGAGGTCCCATTGGTTAATAAGATTATATGGGTTTCAAAGTTTTATAAAACTTAAAAAGAGAAGTATATAGAAAATCAATTCTCCAGACAATAGGAGACATAAGAGAAACAGGACATGTTCTATCGGCAAAGGAATAAACAAAAAAGATGAATACACTAGAGAATCAAGGAACGCAGATTTATTTGTCACATGATCTTGTGATGACATTGCTGATCCCAGAGCTACTCTCCAAAATCCATAAATGCCTTAACTTTCCTGACTCTGCTCCTACAACCAAAAACCTGAGATTTTGAGCTAAGTTAAAATTATGGGAATAGAAGGGGCAACAATTGTTAGGAAAGTTCAGTTTACCTGTTCAGATGCACAACTGAGCCAAAAAGACTACACTGCTTTTACTTAGTCATAATTGATATTCTGAAAGCAATTTGTTTAACTCATGTTTGTTCATTATTGGCAATAAATCTAGGCAAGGAAAATGATGTCATTTATTGACTTCTCAATAACTTCAAGAGTGAATTCTAGAACACATCTCCATGACAAACTCCAATCAGTATAAGCTTACATAGAGTATCCTAGCCTGGGAATATTGTTAGCTAGGTAGCTCAGATTATCAAGAGTTACAAATTTCTTACTACTTTAGAAAATGTTTTAAGTGTACAAAGTATTAGTTTTTAAATCTTCACAACAATTATTTGCAATGTGTATTATACTGCTCATTATAGAGGAGGAAATGGAGACACAGAGTTTAAATTTCTTGCCCAACCTCATATATATGTTCATTAAATAGCGAAGATAGGATTCAAAGGCATGCAGTCTATCTCTAAGTTCATTCAGTTAGCCCATTTCCTATAACTCACGCTTCTTTCCCTATATCTTTTTCACAGTATATTAAGCCATGTCTTATTTTATTGTTAATAAGAATCAGGAAGAAGAGAGAATTTGGGTTCCAAACAATTGATATTTGTTATATTATTGCCCCACCTAAATTCTACTCCATGAAAGGATGGATACTAGGTAGGCTTCAATTTTTTCATGATAGTATTTTTTTAAATGTATTTTATTGATTTTTTACAGAGAGGAAGGGAGAGGGATACAGAGTTAGAAACATTGATGAGAGAGAAACATTGATCAGCTGCCTCCTGCACACTCCCTACTGGGGATGTGCCTGCAACCAAGGTACATGCCCTTGACCGGACTCAAACCTGGGACCCTTGAGTCCACAGGCCGACCCTCCATCCACTGAGCCAAACCGGTTAGGGCTCATGATAGTATTTAAGGTTAAATTGTATTTAGGACTGCGGTGGGAGAAGGAGGTAAGTTAGGTACGTTTTGGAGAAATTGACCAGATGGAAGCAAGGTGAAGAATATGTTAATGGGGGAAAAAAAGCCCAATTCTTTCTGCCTCATGTATGTGGCACCCATGAGAGGAAATCCAGAACTAAAATGATGTGGAAGAGTGAGTGGAAGGTAAGCCCTCCTCAAAGCCTCTCCTGCCTAGAGAGAAGCCAGTTAATCATGAATCAGCAGCCCAAACGTGAGAACCAGCATCCAAAATCAAGACTTCTTTCTTAGATTGTTTTGTTTTATTTTTACTTTTTAATATATTTTTATTGATTTCAGAGAGTAAGGGAGAGGGAGAGAGAGAGAAACATCAATAATGACAGAGAATCATTGATTGGCTGCCTCCAGCACACCCCCTACTGGGGATTGAGCCCACAACCCAAGCATATGCCCTTGACTGGAATCGAACCTGGGACCCTTCAGTCTGTAGGCTGATGCTCTATCCACTGAGCCAAAACAGCTAGGGCTAGATTGTTGTTGTTTTTTAAAATCACCAATTACATTATGCTTCATATGCAGCATCTAGTAAAGTGCCTCTGGACACCTTTATTCTCCAGAGAGCAGTACTGTTTATATAAATCTTCCCTTTTAGTCAGAGTGGATGAAAATGGAAACATTCTGGGCCAGGTGATCTAGCTCATCCAGAAAGCTTTGCTGTTAAGTCTGGCCTTGGGGCCAGAAAGGATTCCAAAAAGACAGGAGCCACTTTACTGTGGCCACTTTATTAAGATTTTAAGTTGAAGAGATAAAATAGATGACCAGAATGTAGGGAAAAGAAAAACTAGCTGAAGATAGGTCTTAAGAACCGGGGTTTAATAAGATAATAATTTACATAGACTCTGGTGTGTACTCTCACATAGGCTTGATTAAATCTTGTCCTATCTAATAATAGAGTAAAATGTAAATTACCATCACTCTGCTACGCCCACGATTGGGCGGTGGGAGGCTGGGGGGCGGGACTCGGGGTGGCCTATCCAGCCATTGAGAGGCACGGATCTGCTGCCACTGAAGGGGGCGGGACTCCCGCCCCCTGCGACTCTCAACGGCCAGATCGAGGCCAAATCTGTGGCCGCTGAGGGGGCCTGCGCGGACACCCAGCTGCGCCTCTCAACGGCAGGGTAGCCAGGTGTCCGCGGCAGCCCCCCTCAGCGGCCCGTTGAGAGGCGCAGGGGGTGGGAGTCCCGCCCCCTGCGCCTCTCAACAGCAGGGTAGCCCCCCTCAGCGGCCACGGACCATCAAAAGCGTGGGAGCTGGGTGCCTGTCCGCTCAAGCACCAGGCCTTTCAGAAGCCTCCGCCACGCCGGAGGCTTCTGAAAGGCCTGGTGCACCAGCGATCGAAAGTGAAAGCGTGGCAGCTGGATGCCTGTCCGCTCAGACACCAGGCTTTTCAGAAGCCTCTGCCACGCCGGAGGCTTCTGAAAGGCCTGGTGCACCAGCGATGGAAAGTGAAAGTGTGGCAGCTGGATGCCTGTCCACTCAGACACCAGCAGACAGGCACCCAGCTCCCCGCGATCAAAAGCAAAAGCGTGGCAGCTGGATGCCTGTTCGCTCAGACACCAGGCCTTTCAGAAGCCTCCAGCGCGGCGGAGGCTTCTGAAAGGCCTGGTGCACTAGCGGACAGGCACCCAGCTCCCCGTGATCAAAAGCAAAAGAGTGTAGGGGACCCTACACGTGCATGATTCAATCATGCACTGGGCCTCTAGTTCTTAAATATTTGGATAAGTGCTGTGTGTGTATATGTAAATACCATTTTAACTTTCTGTGTTGTCTATCTTTCTCTAAGTCTTTGTCACTCAACTCACTTTTTCTTTTGCCTATTGTGGTTGTATTTTAACCCTCAATCTGTCATCCTTGCCTTCTTTTAGCTGGCAGCATTCTATATCTTGCAGAACTTTACCTAACTTTGTAAATCTCTTTGTCCCCCATTCAGGTCTCAGAATAAATATTTCACAATTAATGCCTTCATGTGACATGGTGGTAAAAAATGCCAGATTAAGAATCCTTACTAGTAAATCTCCAAAGCTATTGTAAAAAAAAAAAAATGTTTTTAAAGCTTGGCTCATCATTTATAAAATCAATTCCACAGTTTTCAAAACATTTTTAGGTACAGATATACCCAGGATCTTTAAGCAATAATCTATCTAAATTTCATTTCTATAAATTATTTTAATTGTTTTCCTAATTGGAAGTTAACACAAATATAGTGATAGCAATGTAAAACCAATCAGTAAAGTATTTAAATAATTTAGAACTTATATTATTAGGATTTCTTAATTAATTTTGACCTCCTAATATGTTCTCCATATTTGTTTATAATTCCTGAGCTTAACTTGCAAGATATTACTATTTTAATATTTATTTGGAGAATTTGTTTTTAAAGAAATAAGGTCTATAGAATATTGCCAGACAGCTTGAAAGAAACATAATTATTGCCTTAGCTGGTTTGGCTCAGTGGTTAGAGTGTCTGCCCTGGACTGAAGGGTCCCAGGTTTGATTCTGATCAGGGGCACATGCCTGGGTTGCGGGCTTGATCCCCAATAGGGGGTAAGAGGCAACCAATCAATGATTCTCTCTCATCATTGATGTTTCTGTCACTTCTTTTTACCTTCCTCTCTGAAATCAATAAAAATATATTTAAAAAAACAAACATAATTATTAGTCAAACAATTTTTTTTAGTTTTAAATTCTGAACTTTGTCCATTATCACATATCACAAAGTCAGTTTGGGCTACTTGATACTGAGTTACAGTCACAGAAAGCTTATTAGATATTTCAGCCTTCAAATTACTGGCCTTGGATGTGTATGACCACTATCAATCATCATTTTCAAGAAAGAAAATATCAGGAATAATATTTAAGTCTCCTTGAGAACAGAAATTATTACAGAATTTTTAGATTTAATATAGGTTGTTATTTTATTTTTTGCTCTTTGAGTGTGATTGTGAAATATTGCAGTTAGAATTTAGAATTATTAACCTTCTGTGTTGAGGTAAATTATTCTATCTTTGCCTCCAAAATTGAATATTTTATTAGAGCAAATGATTTTGTACTTCCAAATTTAAAATATTAACAATGAAATTTACTTTGACTAGATGTATATTATATACCATTTCATTAAGGAGCATTTCAAACATATACAAGCTAAATGCATAATGCTATTTAATTTCAACAATCATAAACATTCTATTTTCTCTAGGCCCAGATTTGATTTTTTCAAGTAAAATTTACATGTACTTAAATGCACTAATCTTATTTGCACATTTGATAAATGTATATATATATACATCCTATGCCTCTATAACGATGTAGAATTTTTCTATCACCTCAATAAATCCTCATGTGTTTCTTCCCCATCTGCCCTGACCTCTCTCAATCCCTAGGCAACCACTGAGTGGATATTTTCAACTCCTATTTTCTTTGTGTGCTCTAGAACTACATATAAATGAAATTATGTACTTAGTAGCCTTCAGTAACTATTAGTAACCAGTAACCCAATCTAAAGATTTGGATTCACCTATATAAGTAGTCAATCCATCTTTATTGCTGAGTAGGTTTTCATTATGCAAACATTCCAAAATTGATTTGTTCATTCATTTTTTGACGAGTATTTGTGCTGTTTCCACTGGGGCAATGAGAAATAAAGCTGCTATGAACATTCTTGTCCAAGTCTTTGTGTGGACTTATGCTTTCATTTGTTTGCAGTAAACACCAAGGAGTTCAATTGTTGGGGTTACTTTAGGAGAATCTGTAGTTCCACATCCTTGCCAAAAATGTGGTACTTTATGCTTTTTAGTTTAGACATTCTAGTGGATGTACAGTTATATATTATTATAGTTTAATGTACAATTCCTGATGCCTTTGAGAATTTTAATATAATTTGTATATCTTCCATTGCCAAAGGTCAGTTTAGGTCTCTTTCTTTTTCCATTGCTGTTTGTCTTATTTTTTAGTTGTAAGCATTTTTACATGATCTTGATACAAATTCTTTTTTGTATTAAATGGATTATGAATATTTTTTCCCATTCTTAGCCCTCTAAATTCACTTTTTTACAGGAAATTTAAAAATTAATAACATGTAACAGACTATTTTTTTAATGGTTATTGCTTTTTTGTGTTCTAAGAAACCATTACTTTCCACTGGGATGCAAAAGTATTTTTCTCCCTTCATTTTACAGATGTTCAAATTTGAACTTTAAAAAAAAAATACATGTAGTTCTATTTTAAAAATGTAATTGATATTTACATATGTTGTATTCGTAAAATCAAGGTACATTTTTCATAATTATGTTCAATTATACTCATTATCATTGTTAGATTTTTCTATCTTCATTGAATTGCTACATTGGTCACTTTAAAAATGGAACTACCATTTGACCCAGTGATCCCACTTCTAGGAATATATCCCAAGAAACTAGAAATACCAATTAGAAAGGATATATGCAACCCTATTTTCACAGCAGCACAATTCACCATAGCTAAGATTCGGAAACAGCCTAAGTGCCCATCAGCAGATGAGTGGATTAAAAAACTGTGGTACATCTACACAATGGAATGCTACGCTGTGGTAAAAAAGAAGGAGTTCTTGCCATTTGCAACAACATGGATGGAGATGGAGAGCATTATGCTAAGTGAAATAAGCCAGGCAGAGAAAGATAAATATCACATGATCTCACTCATTTATCCTACCTAATAATAGTCAAATATGCAAATTGACCTACCTTCGCTATGCCCGCGATTGGCCAGGAGGCGTGGGGGGGCGGGACTTGGGGTGGCCAATTGGGCCAGCAGGATGCTGAGCTCGCGTTGCCACCGGTGGCTGGAGCTCAGCATCTGCGCCATGGCTGTGCTGCGGCACAGAAGGGTCCTCTGGGGCAGTGAGCTCACATCCCATGGCGGACCATCAAAAGCGGGGGAGCTGGGTGCTTGTCCGCTCAGGCACCAGGCCTTTCAGAAGCCTCCGGCGGGGCGGAGGCTTCTGAAAGGCCTGGTGCACCAGCGGACAGGCACCCAGCTCCCCCGAGATCGAAAGCAAAAGTGTGGGAGCTGGGTGCCTGTCTGCTCAGGCACCAGGCCTTTCAGAATCCTCCGGCGGGGCAGAGGCTTCTGAAAGGCCTGGTGCACCAGCGATCAAAAGCAAAAGCGTGGGAGCTGGGTGCCTGTCTGCTCAGGCACCAGGCCTTTCAGAAGCCTCCGGCGGGGTGGAGGCTTCTGAAAGGCCTGGTGCACCAGCGGACAGGCACCCAGCTCCCCCCCTAAACGTGCATGATTCAATCATGCACTGGGCCTCTAGTGGAATATAATGAACAACATAAACTGATGAACAGAAACAGATCCAGAGACAGAGAAACATCGGTCAGACCATCAAACCTCAGAGGGAAGATAGAGGAGGGTGGGGGTAAGGGGGAGAGATCAACCAAAGGACTTGTATGCATGCATATAGACCTAACCAATGGACACAGACAACAGGGGGCTAAGGGCATGAGTGGGGGGGGGGGGCTGGAGGGGGTAATGGCGGGATAAGGACACATATGTAATAACTTAATCAATAAAGAAATTTAAAAAAAGAAAAAGAAAACCAAAAAAACCCCACAAAACTTTATGCAATTGAATTTAGGACATGAAATGTGCCTAGTTCTGTCTTTTTTCTATTATGCTCTACTTATCTATCATTGTGCAATTGCCACACTGTCTTAATTACTATAGTTTTATAAATTTGAAGTCCTTTATTGTAAGTCCCAAAGTTTTGATATTCTTTTTCCAATGAATTTAGGATATTTCTATAGTTATTTTAGAATAAGCTTACATTTTTTTTGGTATTGATTGAAACTGTTTTAAATTTAATGGTAAATTTAGGAAGAATTGACATCTTAATATATTTGTCATCCAAACCATGAATGTTATGTAATTTTTAAAAATTGTCTCATTAAATTCTTTCATGTTTTATAATTTAAGTGCTTATTACTAAGTACTCCATGTTTTCATGTCATTGTAAGTGGTATTTCAAAATTTTACAAAATTATAATTTAAAATTTTAATTGTAATTATTTGCTAATGGTATTGATGCTTATACCTGAGCAATTAATAAGCTAAATGATTGCTTCTAATTTTTTTTTCATTTTTCTGTAACTGTTCAGGTAATTTCTAAATAGGAATGTTTACTTCTTTCATTTTAGTATTACTTTTTTTGTGTGTGACATATTTAGCTTGTTAGACCCTCTAGCAAAATTGATGCTAGTTGATGTTTTTGCCTTTTTTAAACCCAAGGGACAAACCTTCCAGTGTTTCACCATTCAAAATGATATTAGCTATAGGTTTTTCATGGATTCCTTTCACCAAATGAGTAACTTTTATTTTTTTGCCTAGTTGGCTAAAAGGGTTTTGTTTTTTACTATCATATATGAATGCTAAATTTAATAATTACTTTTTCTAATTCTATTAAGATAATCTTTTTTGCATTATTTGTTTATATAATGAATTATAACTTTTTTGACTAAAAATTCTAATAATTGCTTCATTAATCACAGCATAGAAGCACCAATTTCATCAAAAGATAGCTATAACCACAGTCTTATTAAAGTAAAAAAGGGGGAAAGTAACACCTACAGATTGGGACTATGATGCACAGATGAGCTTCATAAGTGGATATCCTCTTGACTATCATATCCAAAGTTTCTTACATTTCAATTTCTTGCCCTTTATTAAAATAACATTCTGGGGTCTTTCTCTTATGTACCTCATCAACTCAGGTACCAAGGTAACCTGAAAATGTTACACAAGTTATTGTTACTGGAAGGGTAACCAGATGAGAATTTCACAAAAGAGTGAGCTAAAGATGACCATGAACCACTACACCACTGTACCAGCGAAAAAAATTGTTTCTAACTTCCACAATCTCCATGGAATATTAAATGGGATAGGCAATAATTTTAATATATCTGGTAGTTAACTAGCCTCAAATTTCATTCATTATGTTGTTAAGAGTTTCTTTGGTATGCTATTACACATAGTGATATACAGCTATCCCTTATGTTTCCCCAGAAATACCAAAGAAGACAGTAGAGCATTTTCCAAGAGTTCTCACGAAGATGTCCTGTCAATGACACTGTCTCACATCCCTTTGCCTTCCTTCTGCTGGATATACCAGGTCTAGATTTCCATATTTGGATTGCTTTCCCTTTCTTTGTTGTTTATTTGATAGCACTTGTGGGAAATATCACAATCCTGTTTGTGATCAAGACTGAGCGGAGTTTTCATCAACCCATGTTCTACCTCCTGGCTCTTATTTCCTTTATTGATCTAGGCCTTTCCACTTCACCCATCCCAAAGATGCTGGCCATCTTCTGGTTCAACTTTAAGGAGATAAGCTTTAAAGGCTGTCTCATTCAAATGTTCTTTATCCATACCTGCACTGGTATGGAATCTGTTGTACTCTTGGCTATGGCAATTAACCACTTTGTCGCCATCTGTGATCTACTGAGATATACTACTATTCTCACCAACAAAGTGGTAGTCATCATAGCCTCATTTGTAGTGAGGAGGCCAGTATTGTACTCCTTGTCATTCCCCTCTACCCTCCTCTTAAATGATTGTCCTTCTGTAGGCACTATGTTATCCCTCATACCTACTGTGAACATATGGGGATTGCCCATCTTGCCTGTGTTAACGTAAGAGTCAACATCATCTATGGCTCATTTTCTATTGCTGCCCTCATCTTTGACTTAATCCTTTCTGTCCTCTCCTCATCCTTCCAGGGATGGCTGACACAAAGTACTTAGTAAATGTGGTTCACATGTATGTATCATCTTAGCCTAGTGTATTCCAGCATTTTTCTCCTTTATTTCTACTCACTGGTTTGGTAGAAATGTTACTAGCTACATTCACATACTCCTGGCCAGTCTATATAAGTGGTTGTTCCTCCTTGTTTCAATCCAGTCATTTATGGGGTCAGGACAAAGCACATTCAGAACAGAGTTGTAAGAATATTTGTAAAGAATGTGTGACCCAAATGTATTTGGAAATTGATATTCTTTCCAGGTAATATTTAGCTTATACATCTCTCAGGGTGCCCCAAAATGAGACTATGTAAAAGTCACTCAGGCATTACATCAACCTTTATTAGAATCTCTTAAACTCAGAATCAATGATTCCTTTATATAATTTGACTTTCAATTAATTATACTGCTTTTTCTTACTGAAAGTGACTGAGGACAGTAAGGCTAAGTAAAATATGTAATGAGATTCTTGAATTTGTGTGGGTTAATGATGTTCTCCATGTCAGTAGTATTTGTCTATTCTTTTGCCAATACCATACTCTCTTAATTATTGTGGTTTTTTAGTAAGTCTTGAAGTCCAGTTATGTCAGTTCTCCAACCTTATTCTTTTCCTTCAATATTGTGTTTGCCAAGTTGTTTTTTTTACTCTTCACATAAATTATAAAATCAGTTTTTCAATATTCAAAAATAACTTGCTGAGATTTTGATTGAAATTGTATTGAATCTACAGACTGATTTGAGAAGAACTGACATATTGACAATATTGTCTTCCTAACTATGAACATGTGATATTTCTACATTTGCTTATTTCTTTGATATATTTCTCAGATTTGTATAATTTTTCAAATATTGATACTGTACATATTTTTAAAGATTTATATTTAAATATTTATTTTTTAGAGACTAATATAAATTGTATTATGTTTATAATTTCAAATTCCACTTCTTCATTGCTGTTGTATAGGAAAAGTTCATTAAAAGTGTAAAAACTATATTAACCTTGTATCCTGAAACCTTGCTAATGTTGCTCACTACTCCTTGGTAATTTTACTTATGATAAATGTAGGCCCATGTTCACACCAAGTCTTGTACACAGATATTTATAGTTGATTTATTCATAATATCCAAAAACAAAAACCAACACAAATACATAGCATGATGACTTGATGGACAAATTCAGACACATCCACATAATATAATACTATTCAGCACTATAAAGAAATAAATGATGAATACACAACATATATGAATGAATCTTAAAATAATTATGCTTAGTGAAAGAAGTATATACTGGAAGAAAAGAGACATATTATTTTATTACATCTACATAAAATTGTAAAAAAATTAACCTAGTAGATATAAGTGGTATTGCTAAGAAAAGTAGGATGGGTTTAGGAAATGATAATAGGTATGCATTTCATAGGCACATGAGGAAATTTGAGAGAATAAAAGATATGCTTGTTATATTTATTATGACAATTGTTTCATAGTTGAAAACATATGGCAAAATACATTAAACTATTCCATTTAAATGTGTTCACTTTGTTGTATGTCAGATATTAATAAAGTTACAAAACATATATTTTTAAAAAATCCTCAGTGAATGCCATACTTATTCACAATATAAGCCAAAGGTATTAGTGTTTCCTAGATATTCTATATGTTGGGTGCCTGAAAATTTCTTGAACTTTTTGTCCTATTATTCTCTTTGTACATTATTCACAAACTATATTGCCTTCGTCATTTTTTTCAGATTTTATGAACAGTGTTTTTGCCTTTCTATTTCCTCACCCTAAAATACTCTTTTATCAGAAATTGCCTTGTTAAAACTCTTTATTGCCTTTAAATATTCTCTCACATATTATCTGCCAAGTGATGCTTTTCCTGACAACTCTAAATATAAAAATACCCTTGTTAGCCTAGGTAGCTAGATATTAATAAAGGGAGAGAGCAAAGAGAATCAGACATTAAGTTAATAAACTAGGGAACTGAATTGGACAGCAAGCCTGTTTCACTAGAAAGTGGCAGTATTCATATACGGTCCAGACTTATTTCCTGAAGGGGGCAGGAAAGATCATTACTGGTCATTAGCCAGGATTATTGAGGGAGAGATAAAACAATAAAGGGGAAATTCTCTGCTGGGCACATGCTAGTAGAAGCCAAGAGGTGCTTCTACTATGAGGCATGCATAATAGGAGCCAAGATCAGACCTGTCTAGCCTGGGAAAAGGATCAGATTAGATAAGGGACAGAGAATCCCAGAAGATCTAGGAAATGGATTGGTTAGGAGGAGGGCCCAACACCAGCCTTCAAAGGATTGGGAAGTTGATTGGTTAGTGTGAAAGTGCACGTGGTCTGCCCAAACCCTAGATAATATAATACAAGCTTAACAAAGGCAATCTCTCTCTTTCTTTCTGTCTCCCTGTAACACGTGTTCATTCACGCGCTCATGCGCTCCCATATTCTCTCTCTGTAACAGCCATACAGGCCTAACAGCCAAGTGCCAGCTCCAAGCAGGAGCCTGGGTACTGAAATGTAGTGCCAGGTGGAGTGCAGCTAGGAACAAAGACAAAGCTAGCTGGACAGGGACAGAGGCTGAATTGGACTAAGCTTTGGCATGACAAAGAATCTGTGGACACTGGCTCTATTTCTGGGCCTGATAAAGACAATGCTGGACTTTTTCCAAAGTGGAACTGACAGGGATGAGACAACAGGAACCGGGGGCAGCCTTCTATTTCTATTCCAATAAATCTTGCAACTAGGTGAAAGGACCTTCCACCACATACACAGACTCCCCTTATTCCCTTACCTTTGTTTTTTAAACATATCATTTATTTTTAACTGTTACACTTTATTTATGCTTAAAATGTTGTGTATTAAGTTAGCCCAGAGTGGTTAAAATGCAATGAGTCTACTACAACTAATCTCTCCCACAGATTAAGACTAAAATCTGTACAAGTTACAAAGAAGTTACCTATAAAATTAGAAAATCAGGCAAGTTGAAACAGGGAGTCAAAATTTGAAGAACTGACTGGTATCGTGTATATTCTAAAAAATAAAATAAAATAAATGTTCCCCTATGTTCTTTCCTTCCACTGGTTAAAGAACAAGCACCCAGCAGGGAAATAGCAGTTTACAAAAGCAACAAAAGGAAAGAAGGGAGGGAGGGAGGAAGACAGAAAAGGAGGAAAAAAGATTTGGATTCAGAGATTAAGTGTGAAATCCCTACTTTTTTTCTCCTTTCTCTCCATTTTACTAACTATATCAAGTAGAAATAGTCTAAACACATTGATTTATGATGGAGCTAGTGAGATCAGATAAAAGAGCAAAATCCAGCTATATGTTGTGTACAAAACTCCACTTTATATATAAAGATGTAGTTAAGTTAATTTGTCATGCAAACAGTATTTAAAAGAAACCAAAGTGGCTACATTAATATCAAACAGAATTCAGAATAAGAAATATTATAAAAAAATAAAGATGGATGTTATAAAATGATAAAAGAATCAGTTCTTCAGAAAGATGTAACAGTACTAAATGCACATGTACCTAACTGCAGAGTTCCAATTACATGAAGGTAAACAGATAGAATTAAAAGGAAATACAGCCAAATCCCCAGATATATTTGGAGAATTCAAGATTCCTTTTTCAGTATCCAATAGAATAAGTAGAGAGAAAACAAACAATCAAAAGGTACAGGATGTAACTGAAAAATGAATTAGACTAAAACTTATAGGGTTAAATACTATTAGAAAAGGCTATCTATATATATAAATGCCCAGTGACCAGAACGGCAGAATGACCAGAACGACTGGTTGCTATGACAAGCACTGCAGCACCCAATCAGACCCCCCAGCAGACCCAGCCCTCGGTTGGCCCCCAACACCCCAATCAGGGGTGGGGCCAGCCAGCCAACCACCTACAGCCCCTCCCTCCCACCAACCTGGCCCAATGGGCTCCCATCGGGGTGGATAGGCCAGACCCCACCTTTGCACGAATTCGTGCATCGGTCCTCTAGTATGATAATAAGTATACATTACTTTTATTTACCTTCCTTTAAAAATTTTTTTAAAAAAAAATCAGTTATAAACTCCACTAGAAGAAGTAATCTTTCTTCTTTAGTTTATTATCACATCCTTTAGGACCAGGTAAGTGCCTGGTACATAACGATGATTGCCAAAATCAATGCCTTTTATTTTACTTATTTCAGGAACAACAGTTCTGATTCTTCAAATTTCCACAAGTTTGAATGATACCTAATGTTCACACCAGCACTGTAAATAACTCATGTTACAATCAATATTCATTCTCAAGGCTGTTGAGAAGGCACCCTTCCCATCAGTTGCTAGGTGGAAATGATATGGCTTACTACACATTTTTCTCTTTTGCTCACTTCTCTTTAGCTTTCCCTTATGGTTATAGTGAGAGTACAAATTAACCAAATCTTGATTGTCATTAGAATTACCTATTTTTAATTTTTTTGGTTAATCCCCACCTGATAATATATTTTCTATTGATTTTAGGTAGGGTGGGAGGGAAGGATATAGGGAGGGAGAGAGAGGAAAAAAAACCACATTGATGTGAGAGAGATATATCCATTAGTTGACTCTGCACATACCCCAACCAGAGGTGTGGATTGAACCTGCAACCCAGGTAGATACCCTGTCTGGGAATCAAACCCTCGACCATAGAGTGTGTAGGCTGGTGCTCTAACCACTGAACAACATTGGCCAGGGTGAATTATCTACTTGTAGATTCCTCCAATTTACAAAGCAAACAAAAAATACTAGACACAGTCAGAAGGAAAGGAATGATATTGAAATAATCTTACCTTTATTAAGTGTTGAAATATGCTAGAAACAGTGCTAAACACTTTGCAATCATTAATGTTACACAGTTATTACTTCTTCCTCTTTTATAGATGTTTAGATAGATTTAATTATATAACTTTAACATACAAAGGTAGTAAGTGGAAGAATTAAGATTATAAGTCCTGGTCTTGCTGATCCTAGAATCCAAGAAATTTATATCAAAGAAATGATTGGAGGAGGGAAATAAATAGAAAAGTAGGGCCCATAAGTCTCAGTTGGTTTTAGTCATGAATAATTGTAGGACGGATTTTCGGATCTGTTTGGTCCTTACTCCATAGATAATAGGGTTCAGCATAGCGGGTACCAACAAGTACATGTTGGCCAGCAGGATGTGGGTGTGGTGTGGTACATGCTTGCTAAATCGGTGGGTGAGGAAGGAGAAAAGAGCAGGGGTATAGAAAGTAAGGATGACACAAACATGAGACCCACAAGTACTGAGAGTCTTCAACCTGGCATCTTTAGAAGGGAGCTTAAAAACAGTACGGAGGATCTGTATGTAAGACAGAGAGATGCATGCCACATCAGTCCCAACAATTAAGACAATGACTGCCAAACTATAAAGACTATTGATGGAAATGTCAGCACAAGCCAACTTCACCACAGCCATATGCTCACAATATGTATGGGGGACAATATTGGTCCTGCAATATGGCCACCTCTTTACCAGAAAGGGATGTGGTGTCATTAACACTAACCCACGCAGAAGTGCCACTATGCCAACCTGAACCACCACAGAATTTGTTAGAATGGACGAGTGTCTCAGAGGATTGCAGATTGCCACATACCGGTCAAGTGCCATGGCCACAAGAAGCCCTGACTCCACCCCAGAGAAAGCATGGATGAAAAACATCTGAGTGAGGCAGGCATGGAAGTTGATTTCATGGTAATTGAACCAGAATATAACCAACATCTTGGGAAGAGTGGAGGTTGACAAGATGAGGTCTGTGATGGCCAACATGGAAAGAAAATAAAACATGGGTTCGTGAAGAGCAATCTCAGTTTTGATGATAAAAAGGATGAGTATGTTTCCCATGAGGGCAACAACATACATTGAGCAGAAAGGGATAGATATCCAAATATGCATGTCTTCTAGACCAGGTATGCCCATCAGGATGAAGACACTGGGATTGGTGAAGGTCGTGGAGTTAAAGTCAGGCATAATGATCCTGACTAAATGAAGACATCTCTTTCCCTCTTTTGTCCCTGGAGTAATCAAAGGCACATATATTCTGGTAAATACACAATATAGAATTAACTCAGTGTAAAAATACAACCAAACAAATTTTAATTGCCCCTTGGTGAGCATCTCTGAAATTAGAATTATTTCATCCCTCATTCCCAGATATTAATCTCATTAAGAACCAGTTGGAGTAGAAACTATCTTCTCTAACTGCTTATGACATTGCCTTTGGTTCAGAACCTGATACTAGGTGTTCCCCTTCTGTCTATGAAAGCCAGCCTAAGTGAACATCCTGAAAAATAACACCAGTTCCTTGCATCCTAATAAGGCAATGGGGAAAAACTTCCATATCATCTTCATTGAAAAGTACCCCTCCAAAATAATTATGGACTTTGTGACGTTTTGCATGTGGTATACTCTAAATCAACGATTTTCAACCAGTGTGCCACAAGAATTTTTAAAACATGCAATACCTGACTATGTAGTTAGGGGTACTGACAGCTTTTTCCTTACATTGTCAAATTAAAAAATCATAACAGCCAAAACAACAATAGCCTTCCATGTGAATGAATCAAAATTTATTTATATATATTTTGTCAGACCGGCAATGGATAACATTTTTTGATGTTTCACAGAATTTTCATAATTAATTTATGTGTGCCATGAGATAAAAAAAGGTTGAAAATCACTATTCTAAGTAGGTATTTATGAAAGCAACATACAAAAGGAATAATAAGCTTTCCATATTTACAATATTTTTAATGACAAAACTTTTTGAAATGTTCCTCCCTAATGAATTTTGGCCATAAAACAAACAACATCTAATCACCTAAATAGCTCTAAGACAGGAGCAAAACCATTAACACACCCAAAAGGTATGCTGCCTGGATTTTCTGGTATCCCTAGAAAAATATGACTTGAAAAAATATCCATGTTTTCATTGTAATTTAGATATATAATTTAATGATTACTCCTACTCTTGGATATGTATATATATATATATTACTACTCTTTAATTATTACTCTTTTGAGGACATATATATTTAGGATGTATACATCCTAAATATATATGTCCTCAAAAGAGTAATAATTAAATATTTATTTTTACCAAATTTATATTGAGATGTTAACTACAGTACAGGAGCTTCTCATGATACCTAAGAATTCAGAATACACTATACACTTTGGGAAAGAAAGACTGGTGAGCTCTAACTCAATCAAGTAATCAAATGGTTTTTTCCCCACACAATTACAGGACACCAACTGGGTCAGTCATTTGCTACTTTTTGTGTCATAATATGTACCACCAAAAATATTAAGAGTCATTAGCAAGTGTCCAGTTGCTGATTTGTATTAAATAGTATGAGGTTACCTTTATCCTTTCTAATTTATAAAAGAAGAAACATACACATTACATAAGCTAAATTTCTCCCAAGTCACATAATCAGCATGTGCTAGAAGGATATAATACACCCTGATTCACTCTAAAACTTCACCATTGTTCCTCTACCATATGTAATCAAAATAAAGGGACAACTGATGGTAATGTTTTTCTCAGGTCTTATCATGAATGATTCTCATAGGGCACTTAGAAGCAATAAGAACATATGTTCTTACTTATTATTTTATAAATGTGGTGTTATGGATTAAGATGGTTTATAGCAAATCCATAAAATAATCCTAAAATCTTTCTCTTCCAACATCTCAGTCGATTTCATTGTGATGCTCATTGTGAAACTATTGGTAAGCATTTTATTTCTAACTGAATTATTCTTAACCCCAGAGGACACATTTGCATACACTTCCTTTTCCAAAAGTTGGTACCAATTGACTGGTGCATGACACATCCTAAAGGATGGTGAAGGAAAAACTCAAGAGCATCCTTATCTGACCTTACAAGTGGCTTGTTCCATGTGGCAGGACTCCACTGATTGACCTGTCAACATGAGGCAGTCCAGAGAAGTCTCTAACTTATCTTCAGAGGTACCACACCATCAGCCTCTGCTGCATGTCCTCAGTCTATTTGCAGCACAGCTGAGTCTCAAGAATCCACAGTAACTTTAAATATTTATTCCTCATCTCTATGAAGCTCTTCCTCATACCAGGATGCTACAGTCTCTTCATTATTGTCTCTCATTTCTTTGGCTAGAGTAAACATACAAGAGTTGTTGATGCCTCCAGCTTAATTGTGTTGTGTTGAATCAAAGCCAGGAACTCAGTTGTTGAATCATTCCCTGTATGGAAGGTTCATGCAGGTTTTATAGCCCCACTTGGGGGGAAGTCCCAGGGGCTCAAACTTTGCAACAGATGCTTCTTCACCTTCTGATAAGTGTGATAACCTGGGGGAGAACACATTTTCTCTATCCCATGACATCAGTTGGTAATGAAATTTGATGTGAGTGAGATTAAAGGAGATTTATAAATAAACAGGTTATTTACACAAGTGCCTCTAACCCAACTAGTTCAGTTAAAATTAGTTCAGTTAAAACTAGTTCAGTTAAAATGAAGGTTGTAGTCATATAGGGGACTTAGCTAAGAAGGCAACACAGAAAGAAAGTAGTAAACTAGATTCCTGTGATACTGTCAGACTTAACATTCATGGTTCTCTCTCTTTCTGTGTATAAAATAATCATGTGTATTCAGATATATGTAGTTCTATACACATGTATGTAAACACATTCATCACACATATATGCATATAAATATACTAGAGGCCTGGTGCATGAAAATTCATGCACTGGAGGCAGGGGGTCCCTCAGCCTGGCCTGCCCCCTCTCACAGTCCGGGAGCCCTCAGGGGCAGGAGGCAACCCAGCAATCAGGGGAAGGCAACGCTCCCATCACACCTCTGCTGCTGCTACTGCCAGCAGCGCAAGCCTCTGCCGGTCCTGGTTACCTGTGCCTCGGGCCGGCCCTTGGTGGCTGGGTAGCCACCATTTGAAGCTTTCCTGCACCTTGGGCATCGGCTGGTCAGCTGCCATCCAAGGCTTGCCTGTGCCTCTGGCTGTTCCTTGGTGGCTGGGGTGCTGAGGGGACTGGGGGACTCCGGAGGCAGGTGCGGTGAGCAGCCAGACCTGCCTGGGGGCGGGCCCAGCTGTGCCGTATTGCCTGCTGTCCCAGCAGGGCTGAGGGGACTGGGCGCCGCCATCTTGTGGCTGTGGGCACCGCCATCTTTGAGGGTGGGGCAGTCAATTAGCATATTCCCTCCTTATTGGCTGTGGGCATTACCATCTTTGCTATGGTGTGGGGGTCAATTAGCATATTCCCTCTTTATTAGATATACACACACATATTCATAAAAATTATTGCACCTATACAAAGCATGGTGATATTATATATTATACACAAAATAGATATACACACCTATATGTATTTGTGTATGTGTGTGATTATAATAATTTGATGTTCAGTAAATATTTATTGAATGCCTACTATGTACCTGAGTTTATGTTAAATGCTTTGGAAAACAGCCCCCAATTGGGTTACTCTTATCCATTTTACTTAAGGTTCTTTGAAAAACTAATGATAATGGTCCATGAAAGGAGATAATTCTTTCATACCATAACCTTTGATTTTTGTAGTATCTTGGGTTTGCTCTCCTTCTGCATCTCTTACCATAGGTGCTTTCTGCTGCCCATGCATACTTGTTCCCTTTGGTGGCTTCGAAGCCAGTGGCCTAAGCTCAGATTTACCCAAATTAATGTTGTTTTAGCATCAAGTCCCCACCCAGCACTTTCTTTCACTTCACAAAAATTCAGTCAAAATGGATCATATTTTCACCTATGAGGCCCATTTATTTCTCTTCATTAGAAAATTATTTATATATAAGCCCATCATAATAAAATGCATATTGCTATTTTAGATTAAAAACACTTATTAAACCTAGTATAAGTCAATTTATGTGAACTTGATCAGATTGATAAGCAAAGACAAATTTGGATATCTGGACCATTTAAAGAGAGCAAGATTTTTAGTTTTACTTGATCTCTATGTTACTATTACTTTATAAAGTGTAAACTAAGCATCCAGCCATATTTCCCAGACACATCTCCATAGTGGTGTCCTAATGTGCACTATCTCAGTATGACTAATTCCATTCATCATTATTCTATGTCTTAAATATCTTTACATCTCCAAAATATTTTGTTCAGCTGTTTATATTATGTAAGTCCATAAAAAGTTACTGAATGGCTGCCTTTCTTTTACCTACCATATGTTGGATACCCTGTAAATGGCCTATAATATAGCCACTAAAATATTCAAGGTTGACACTGCAAGAGAAGTTTCTGAGCCTGCTTCAGCCATATGGCTGGAGTCCATTTGTTGCTCATTATCTATGCTGCATAGAGTGTCAAATAGTTTTAATTTCTCTCCTGTTTTTCTTTCCAGTAGAATTGCTGCTGTCTCATGTAGTCCTGCTACCTCTTCACCTGGCTGGTCTTTTTGCCTGGGTTGCACGCATCTCTCAGAAGGCTGTAAGACAAATCAGCTGCCTCCCACTTCCTCCTCCAGTGCCTACGGGTCTTTCAAGAGGGTTATACAAAATGAATGCCTCCTGTGAATGGCTGTCAGTGATCATAAATGAGAGTCCCTTTCTTTGTTCCAGACGGTTCTCGCTGATTGGGCAGATGACATCTTTTGAGGGTTTTGCAGTCACCAGAGGGCTAGCCTCGGGAACCAATAATTAAAAAGTCCCTGGGCAGGCATTAGGGTCATAATGGTGATTATTTACTTGTACTTTGGTGAGAGTAAACATATATTGATTATATAGGCAAAAAGTTCTCTTTGCAGCATGAAAATGATTTAGCTTTCCATAGTCCCACATTTTTTCAACAGTAGAATTATGAGTCAGTATGGTTTAGAGCAGTGATTTTTAACATTTTTCATCTCATGGCACACATAAACGAATGACAAAAACATATTTTTTGCTGACCTGACAAAAAATAGGTATGATATTGGATGATTTACAAAAAAAAATAAAATGAAATTAAAAAATTACCTACCCTTCTTGATCCAAAGTGATTTACAAAAAAATCAGGTATCTCTACTTATACATAAGGATATCAGGTACCAAAAATCAACAAATCAGACACAACCTTCTTCTGCTATGTGACCAATAAGAGACAACTTTATTATATGACCTATATATTTATGGTTCAAGACAGGGTATTCACACTGGAGGGCTATTGTTGCGTTGGCTCTTGTCATGTTTTTATTTGACATTTTTAAGGAAAAGTGGTCAGTTCCCTGACTAAATAATCAGGTATTGCATATTTTAAAAATTCTTGCAGCACACTCGTTGAAAATTGATGGTTTAGAGCAGGTGTCCTCAAACTACGGCCCGCGGGCCACATGCGGGTGTTTTTGCCGCTTTGTTTTTTTACTTCAAAATAAGATATGTGCAGTGTGCATAAGAATTTGTTAATAGTTTTTTTTAAACTATAGTCCGGCCCTCCAACGGTCTGAGGGACAGTGAACTGGCCCCCTGTTTAAAAAGTTTGAGGACCCCTGGTTTAGAGCAATGCTAATAAAATATTATCCATGCAATACCTGCCTCAAAATCACCTGATTGATCATATTTGCCCCAGATATTTTCTAAAATTTTATATTTCTAGATATTATCTATTATATCAATTATCTGATATTATTTTCTTATCTTTAAAAGGAGGATAATAATATCTTATTAGTGACCAGGCTGCCAAGGGAGGGCAGTTAGGGGTGACCTGGCTGGCAGAGGAGGGCAGTTGGGGGTAACCGGGCCAGCATTTCAGGAGTATTTTGATACTAAAATTAAAAATACATAGAATAAATTTTCCCATCTACTCTGGCAAATAAAGACATTTTGTACATTTTATTTTTGTTGTTGTTTTTTAATATTGCCTTTCAATTGTAAGCTTAAGATTTCCATTTTAAAATGGACATGAAGTATGAAAAAATAATGTCAAGCAATATCACTAAATCCTCTGTAAATCTTTAAAGATTTGTGAAATTAGCACTGACAATCATTGATGAATAACGAGGGAGATGGTGTAATAGACATGAATCAAGCAGAAGGTATAATGAATTATTTGTCCCCTTTTCTACCTCATATTTTATCATTACTCTTTTCTGACCAATCTCCAGTTATAGACTTCTCTGGACCTTTAACAGTATCAATTATTTTACATGTAATGTTTATATTAACCCATCCAGATATCTTCACTAATGCTCACAGGTAAATGATCTGTCCAAATCAAACAAAGAGGAATTGAGGATGTCTCAAAGAAAACATTTAGTTTTGAGGGATTTAATGTCAACTTGAAAAAACCTTACAATACTACATAATATTTTTTATCACAGAAATTGAGTTTTCCTTATCAAAACAAATGTCTCTGTTTCCTTTCTCTCAGTTAGTATAAGGTAAAGGAACTTATCTGATGTGTAAAGTTTAAATATAGCATAGTCTCATTAATTTATTCCATAGAAAGTCAAATTATAAGGCAAATATGTTAACTATCAGGAATTCCATATCCTATTACTTCTCCTCTTTTTTACACATTTAAATAAATAGATATAAATATATTGATATTATAGATACAGACATATGTGAATATATATTTACATATAGCTAAGATCACTAAAATAGCCTAAAATGCCTTAAATGAAAGGCTCTTAATCTTCTGTTGATGTGGGGAACTAAATGGCTATGGCTTCTACATGAACAAAGCTTTCTTTTGCTCTTAACTTCAACATTAGCATCTTTAGATCTTTAGGTATATGATGAACCTCATGCTGTGGAGGAACACCTAGTTTCAGGTTTGGCTTTGCCACTTATTACAAGTGTAATATTTTTTCTCTCTATTTAAATTGATTTTTATAGAAGAGAGAGAGAAAGAGAGAGGGAGAGTTTTGTTGTTCCATAAATACCTTCATAGTGACATTCAATTTTTTTTAATTTTTAAATTACAGTTGATATTCAGTATTATATTAGTTTTAGGTGTATAGCATAGTGGTTAGATATTTATATAACTTATGAAGTGATCCAGTAAGTCTAGTACCCACCTGGCACCATACATAGCTATTAAAGTTGTATTGACTATTTTCCCTGTGCTGTATTTTGCATCCCGATGATTATTGTGTAACTGCCTACTTGCACTTCTTAATCCCTTTGAAATAAGTGGGAAATTATTGACACAGACAGAGCTCACTGTGCTGAGTGTCCTGACAGGCTTAGTCTGACTACACAAAAGGAGCAGAGTCTCCATCACGGTGTTAAACCTGCTACCTACTTTTCTTCCTCCCCTGAGGAACAAATTGAGATTGCAGTTGATACTTCAAAGTATATAATGGGAAATTTTGGAATTTTACTTGAGAGTTAAATTGCTTCTTCTTTTCTAAAAAATGAAAACTGTGTCCTGCCTGTGTGGCTCAGTAGTTGAGTGTTGACCCATGAACCAAAAGGTCACTGGTTCCATTCCTGGTCAGGGCACATGCCCAGGTTGTGGGCTTGATCCTCAGTAGGGGGTGTGCAAGAGGCAGCCAATTGATGTTGCTTCTCTCTCAGATGTTTCAATCTCCCTATCCATCTTTCTTACTCTCTCTCTAAAAATCAATAAAAACATATTCTAAAAAATTGAAACCTGCTCTTTTAACATCTACTTAAAGATATAATGAACAACATAAACTGATGAACAAAAAATAGATCCAGAGACATAGAATCATAGAACAGACTGTCAAACATGAGGGAAGAAGGCAGGGAAGGGTAGATGGGGGGAGAAAGGTGTTGAAGGGGTAAGAGATCACCCAAAGAATTTGTATGTATATAAGCATAACCAATGGACTCAGACAATGGGGGGCGGGGGGAGGGCTGGGTGAAGACTGTGGCTGGGGGACGGGGGTAGGCTGGGAGAAAACAATGGGGGAAAAGGGGACGTATGTAATACTTTCAACAATAAAGAACAATAATAAAAAAAAATATGCTGGCTTCCTTTTGGAGCCATACAGAAAAAGGTATATCTACTTCTTATCATGGTCCTTTAAGTAGGTGAAGACATCAATAAATGTCCTTAGGCTATGCTGTGTGTTTTTTTTTTTTAAAGAGATGATGTCTATACCCCAATCATCTCATTTTCCTTGATATTTTCCAATTTTTTCATGTTCTTAAAAGAAGGGTGCTTCAGGCAGGGAAGCAATTTACATTCCTGTGATTCTGACTTGAGATATGTCGCTTCACAAAAATCGTAGAGACTTTCTCCAAAGTTTATTATCAGATCGGAAGTATGGGAAGTCTTTGTGATATACCTATGGTAAATATTTCCAACTGTCTTATCCTAGAACATAGTTGCTGAATGATGTCCCCTTAATTATGAGAGATAGGTATAAAACTGGTAAACATTAAACTGCTTTATAAGGGTGATTCTAAAAAGCCACAATGCTTTTAATAGAAAATACAGGTTATAATAATAGAGAAAAACATTGTCATTTACATCTGAGAGCTCATTTTTAATTGCATCTTGAATTTCATGGCCTATATACTGGAGAAAATAAAATCAAGACAAGAATTTGTCAATAAACTGCAACTCATAATAGGCATTGTTGTGTGCCTAGAAGATTCCACCTCCCATCCCTCAGAGCTGTAATTATTTGTAATCCATATTAGACTTACAGAGAGACTAAAAGGGACCTTACACTTAACGCATACATGCAATAGCACAGTTAAATTTCTTAACAGCATCATTTCTGAGTCTAATCCGAAATCAGGTACTAAGGTCAGAACTATTTCTAGAATTATTTTTCTTAATCCCAGAAGCTATCCAATGTAGTCTTAATCCAAATACACATAGAAAAGTCAAATGTCTAGTCACCCAGAGAACATGGCATTTCAACTACTTCAGCTAACTCCATGGGTGTTTTTCTGTTTGTTTGTTTGCTATTGAATTATTCAGACTCATATGTGTAATTTAATGCTTTCATTGTATTATCATAAATTCCCACATGAATACACTTTTTTTAAAAAGCTTAATTTCAAAACATATTTGGCATTCTCTTATTTACTCTGTCTATTTTCAATAATAATAAAAACAATAAGGATAGCCAATATTTATGAGGTGTTTACTATGAATCAGATATTATGATTAGTGCCGTAATTGTATCAGTGGTTCCTAACAGAGTTGATGAACTTTAAGGAGCGTTTTAGAAATTTCTTGGTGTGGTTTTGTTGTCACAATTTGGGGAGCACTATTAAATTTAGTAAATATAATCCAGAGAGAATCTTCCTGCAATACATAAGATAATTCCTCCATACTTCCAACCCTCCACAAATATTCTGTATCTGAGAGAAATTTCAGATATGCAATTGAACATTGTGTAGTTAAAAAAATACTTTATATTATGCTAAGGGAAATAAGCCAGACAGAGAAAGACAAAAACCATATGATTTCACTCATATGTGGAATCTAATGAACAAACTGAACTAACAAACAAAATAGACACAGATTCATACATAGAGTGGGCTGACAGCTTTGAGGGATGGGCAGGCGGAGGAAATGGAGGGATTGAGCAACAAAAGGGGAAAAAAGAGAGAGAACTAATGAATACAAACCAGAGTGTGGAGATTGTGGTGGGGAGGGGAGTGGGTGGAGGTGGAAGAGGGACTAAGGGGATAAATGGTGGTAGAAAAAATAAAATAAATACTATAATGTTCTGAATGTATACTTTTACCTTGCTTTGTATTTATTGTTCTGAATGTAGCTTTTTAAACTTTGCTATACTAGTTATCATAAATTATCTTTTCATGGTTTTAAAATGAAAACATGAACTTGATATTCTAGAAAATTAACTATCATGTATGTAAACTGAATATTGTATATTGTTGTGTTAAGACAATAAATATCAAGTTTTTCAACATTTTTAAATAGGAAAAAATTCCTTTTAAAAAATGATATCACCAAATGCAATATTTCTCATGGCATTTGAGTAATGGATAAAATATACCAGGATTAACTGGCATTTATAACGTTCACATTCACATTTATTCTATGCATAAGTACAAGGACCTGACTACTTTATTATGTCATCTAGTGTTGTCATGCACAAGTATATATATTGCTACTTTTACTTTTATATTATTATTTGGGTAGTTACATTTATTTTTAAACTTACTATTTTTTATTTAGGAAGGTAAAATAGACATTATAAAACTTTGTTGCATAAAGGGGGAATTATATTTTATTATGTTCAGAATTATTAATGTATATTATTTTATTTAAGACTCAAGTTCACAACCATGGATTATGGGTTATTATCTTTGTATTATATATGAACCTTAATCTAAATCTCACATCTCAAACTACATAAAGTTTTCAAATATTTTTTAACAGAAAAATTTCATAACCCCAAGTTAGACAATCAATTTCTTAGATATGGCACAAAAAGCATGATCCACCCGTAAAAGAAAATTAGATAAATTAGACTTCATTAAAGTTAAAATTATTTCAATATAAGGTTATTTATGGCTTAATAAGTCCCAAATACTATACTAAATACAAGGTTAGGGAAGATAAATAATAATAATAATTATAAGTTTTGCTCTATTTTTTTCTACTTCTTCTGTATCTTCTATAATTGCTACTGCTCACTGAAGTCAATATACTTACCAATATTTGCTACCCAGTATTAATCCAAAATTTAGATGAAAAGTTTTATACTTCAAGGCAATGCTGATTCATTTTCAACATTTCCTGTTTAATAAAACTCTCATCTTTGTTGGGGAATCACAAACCTTGCAAAGTCAAAAACACATTTGACTGCTAACAATTTAAAGAATCCCTCCCTGATTCTTTTGGTTTTAATACCATAAATAATAGGATTCATCATAGGTGGAATGAGAAGGTATATATTGGCTATAAAAATGTGGATATGTGGAGCAATGTGGTGACCAAATCTATGAGTGAGAAAAGAGAAAAAGGCTGGTGTGTAAAACACCAAGATGACCCATACATGGGAGACACAGGTACTTAAGGTCTTCAGGCGGGCAGCTTTGGATGGAAGATTAAAGACAGTGAAGAGAATAAGGACATAGGAACAGATGATCAATATGAAATCCAATCCCCCTGTCAGGAATGCCACAATTAGGCTGTAGGCTCTCCGAATCTTGGTCTCAGTGCAAACCAGCTTTATCAGGGCCATAAACTCACAGTAAGTATGGGAGATAACATTAGTTTTGCAGTAGGAAAGCCACCTCAGTAGGAAGGGGTGTGGACTGAGAAAGACAGCTCCTCTGAAGACAATGAACATACCCAAGGCTACAATCACTGTAGGTGTTAAGATAGTGGAATGTTTTAGTGGGTGGCAGATGGCTACATATCGGTCAAAAGCCATGGCCAAGATAAACCCAGATTCCATAGTAGACAGAGAATGGATAAGATACATTTGTGTGAGGCAGGCTTCAAAGTAGATCTCTCTGTCATTGAACCAGAAGAGACTGAGTATCTTGGGAAGTGTAGAAGAAGTAAGCAGCAGATCAGCTACTGAGAGCATGCATAGAAAGAAGTACATAGGTTCATGCAGTTTGTGATCTGTCTTGACAATTAATAAAAGGGCAACATTTCCCATCAGTGACAGTAGGTAGACCAGGCAGAAAGGAATGGAAATCCATTTGTGGGCAGCCTCCAATCCTGGAATTCCAAGCAGTAGGAAGATGGTTGGTTGAAAACTGGTCCTGTTATAACCTGCCATTATCCAAACAATGGATATTCCATGATCCTGTCCAAATTAAACATCACAAAGATTTTAAATATATAAAGACCAACATTTTTATTGATATGGCTGGGGATAGATGTTAACATTCAATAACATGCAACTGGCTATTGAATAATTTCTTCAGTAATAAATTGTCTCAATGCATCAATACATAGGGTTCTGCTTTTTGGATAAGAAAAGTAGTAGAAAACAATTCTCTATGCCTCTTTTCTCTTGCTTCTCTCTTTCTCTCTCTTTTTCAGAAAGTATTATCCAGTTAGCTAAATACATTTTAGCAATATTACATAGTTTTTAGAGGTAGTGTCAATATATTCCTGAATACCAAGATAGAATTTCCTACCATCTTAAACAGTCAAAAAAAGTAAAAGCCCAATCATCATGAATGAGATCAACAATTTGTATATTTAACTCCTGGTACTACCTCCCAAAGATTGAGCTTATAGTTATAAGAAGAAAGGAGATGTTGGGAATACTAGAGAAAAATTGGTTCAATAAAGAAATGAGGACAAAACTGATCTTATATTGTAAGATGAGTAATTGAGTTAATAAAGGAAGGAGCCTTATCTTCATAAAATCAGCCAAACAGAACGGTAAGAAATCACTTTGTGAAGATAATCCAACATAGATAATGACTAAGTCTGGAAAGTGTGCATGTTAAGGTTATTAGATATTTGTCCTCTTTTTAAAATGAGCAATTAAATTCTTCCAAAGGTACATAATATATTCTTCAGTCACACAATGCACTTCATGCTGATATTTGCTTCCCAAGTAAACTTAAACACAACTCTTGGCTCAAGATAGCAGGTTATCAGACGTGTGTCTTGGGATATATTGTTTTGGAAAGGTATCCTAACAATTCTAAATTTTAAATTGATAAATCATTACTTTGGTTCAAATATTTGTATATAATAAGCTTATATAATATTAGGCATCCTTTGAATCTGAATAGAATAAAATTTAATAAAAACAAATATGGTTTTGAGCAAATGTAGTTCAGGACTAAATTCTAAGGCTAGCTTAACAAAAATTATGAACAACATATACATCTCAGCTTAAATATCAAATTAATCTTCTTCTACTTTTTGTCAAGTCAAGAAGTGGTGCCATCTTTCAGACAACCACAAAGGCTAAACCTTCACTGCTGTGACTGGACCTAGGAACTCCAGCCTAGGCTCCACCATTCCCTTATCATGGAAGCACTGAATTGTCCCTTCTCACCTTATTCACAGCTCCTCTGTCTTTAATCTGATTATTTTACCTCCACAACTAGATGGTGTCACTACTCAGCCTGAGGCTCAACATACTATTGGATTTAATTACAACAGGGCCCATTATACTTCTTCTCCTGTGGGAGCAGAGGCCTGCAAGGAATATCCTATGTATAGACTCTTATGAGAATGCTGTTTGATTGTAGGCAGTTTCACTAATCTCAGTCTCAAAAGGCACAATTTGGCCGTTTGGAAGGACTCAGTCTTATGGTGTCCATGCCACTTGAATTCTGAGCTTAGACATCAATAGGAGATAGTCTCTGGGCTCCAGGTCTTGTGAGTAATTGGTTTATTGTACCCATGGGTTTAAGCACTAAATGCTTTCTTACAACACATGTAACGAGAGCTAGTAGTGGAGGATATTTTGGAGCAACAAACTTATGAATAATCACGGTGATTATATTAATCTTTACATGCCTCTAGATATTCTTAAACAATCCACCCGAACCAGTTTTAGTTCTGAAAATCAACTAAAGCTCCAGGATATTTTATAGTATGTTTCTACTCTTGAATTCCCCTAAAATTTATTTGTTTGATTGAGTAGGGTGTATGCATTATCCCCATGTATAAAAGCATTATTATTTGTGTTTTAGTTGGGATGCTATACAATGATTGGATATATTTTGTTACACATATGTTCCTTCTCATTCTCTTCTGCTCTGTATTTCAGGAAAAGTGAACATTACAGGCTATGTTTCTCAGGATCATAGATCATCTCTCTTTAGACAGGGTTTGTTTAATGTCCTAGGACTGTGGTCGGCAAACAGTGTCTCGCGAGCCACATGCGGCTCTTTGGCCCCTTGAGTGTGGCTCTTCCACAAAATACCACGGCCTAGGCGAGTCTATTTTGAAGAAGTGGCGTTAGAAGTTTAAGTTTAAAAAACTTGGCTCTCAAAAGAAATTCCTATCGTTGTACTGTTGATATTTGGCTCTGTTGGCTAATGAGTTTGCCGACCACTGTCCTAGGATATTCTCTCTATTTCTTCAACTGCATCTATTCCATGGTCCAGATTTTGCCCAAGGGTACTTCCAGGGTTTCAGCTTCTAGTGAGAGACTCATATTTCTGAGCTGTGATTAAACTACTGGTGCCTCTGTGTGTTGCTGGATAGAGTTGTTGTGGATTTTTGTGGTTTCTAATTTCTGGAAGTCCTCACTGTCAAATGTTGGGTTTATTTGAAGTTCTATAATTTGTGTAAATAATTAACTGTATTAAAGATGCTCTGTAATAAGTAATATTTCTTGGTTTGATTCTGACTAACACAGAGGCCACTCATAATAATATAGGCTAGTTACCTCAGAGATTCATCGAATTGAAGAAATGATAGAGTGTTGTCCTCCTAGTTATCTCTTTAAAAATATTAGAAAGGGAATAATCAAAAGATACCAACAACCTCAACAGAAAAAAATGTCATATATAAAAAACTCATAACTACTTTGTGATAAACAGTGAAACACTGAAAGCTTTTCCTCTACGGTCAGGAGCAAGACAAGAAAGTCCACTTTTACTATTTGTATTCAACATAATACTGAAAATCCTAGCCAGAGAAATTAGACAAGAAAAAGAAATAAAAGGCATCCATATTGGAAAAGTAAAATTATCTGTTTGCAACTAAAATAACCTTATAAATAAAATACTATAAAGATTTCTCTCTCTCTCTCTTTCTGTCAGACACACACACACACACACACACACACACACACACACACACACACACACTCTAGACCTAATAAATAAATTATCAAGTTACAGGATACAAAATTATCATGTACAAAAACAGTTGCATTTCTCTACACTATAAATGAGCCATCTGAAAAAGAAATTATACAATTTCATTGACAATAATATTAAAAAATAAAAGAGGCATAAACTGAAGTTAAGATTAAAATGTATACACTGAAAACTGCAAAAAATGCTGAAAGAAATTAAACACAAATAAATGGAAATACATCTTGTGTTGATGGATTAGAACACTTAATATTATTAATATGACAATACTATCCAGATTGATCTTCAGATTAAGTGCAATTTCTATCAATGTTGCAATGAGTTTTTTTGTAGAAATATAAAAATCCATATGAATTCTTAAGTGAGCCTGAATATAAAAAAAATCTTTAAAAAAATGGAACTTACTAGAAAGCTATAGTAATCAAACTGGGATAAAAACAGATATATAGACTATTGAGTAGAATAAAAGGCCCAAAACTAAACTCTTACAAAGATGTTTAATTAATTTTTGCAAAGGTGCCAAGACCATTCAATGAGGGAAAGGTAATTTTTCAACAAATGGGTTGAAACACCCAGATGTCTACATACAAAATAATGAAGATGGATTTTTATCTTACATAAAAAAAGAACACAAAAAAACAAACAAACAGACAAAGAAACAAAACAACCTCAAAATGGATCAAAATCTAAACGGAAGACGTAAAATTCTTAGAAAAAACTTTCATGATATCAATTTTAACAAAGATTTTTTTGGATATGACAAAGACAACAAAAGTAAAAATTAATAAACTGAATTTCATCAAAATTAAAAACTTTTGTGCATCAAAGAACACTATCAGCTCAGTGAAAAGGTAAGCCAAGAATCAGAGAAAATATTTGCAAGCCTTATATTTTATAAGCAATTAATATCCAGAATATATATTTTAAAAATCTTAAAACTCAACAACAATTTAAAAAAATCACTGGATTAAAAAATGGGCAAATAGGGATGTGGTTGGAGGCGGCTCACTGCCAGCCATTGCTGTTTGCCACGCCCTAGCCTAGTGACGCCCTGAGACTCCGCCCCGCAAAATCTACAAACACACCCAAGTTCCTAGCAGCGGCTTTTGCATATGAATGGCCTTCTCTATTGCAGTTTAAACTAGTAAACTTGCAACCTGGTACAGACAGCTCCAAGGCCTCCAAGCTCCAAGCAGGGAGGAGAGGACAGCAGTTCTCGCTGTAGCTCCTGCAGGGTGGCCTCAGACAGCAGCTGAACTGCACCCAATTGGAGATCCAGAAGCCAATGCACCTAGTGGTCAGTGTGAGGCACCAGATTTCAACTCCTCACATCCATAAGTGACACATTCGGGAGGCAGACTCAGTGAGCACCAAAGCCCCACTCAAACAAGCCCTGTACCACAAGCGTGTCTCCAGCACAGCAGTGCTTCCATTATAGACACAGCAGGTCCTCACAGCCAATTGGCCTGGAGGTCAATTCCTCCCAGTGTACCAACAGCAATCAAGGCTTTTAACTACACCAAGACTTTCCACTCAGCCCACAAAGGGGTGTACCAAGAGTGACCACCTAGGGTGATTGGGGAGGCTGAGCTACCAGCCCCTATAAGTCACTGACAACACAAAGCCACTCCATCAACACAGGGAGGCAGCCAAAATGCGGAGACATGGAAGTATGTCACGAATAGAAGAGATGGAGGAAAGTAAACTACTGGATGACACAGTGTTCAGAACCACATTTGTAAGGTTACTCAAGAATCTTCTAAAAACCGCTGAGAAACTTGAAGAGACCTTCAAGGACCTTGATGAGAATACCAAAAAAATGGAAAAGGACCAGTCTGAAATTATGCATACACTGTCTGAAATAAAGAATATACAGAAACTCAACTGTAGATCACCGTACCCAAAGATACAAACCAAAGATCTGGAATATGAGGAAACAAAAAATACCCAACCAGAGAGGCAGAAAGAAAGAAGAATCCAAAAGTGTGAAGATAGCGTAAGGAGCCTCTGGGACAGCTTCAAGCGTACCAACATCCGAATTTTTGGGGTGCCAGAAGAAGAGAGAGAGCAAGATACTGAAAACCTATTTGAAGAAATAATGACAGAAAACTTCCCCCACCTGGTGAAAGAAATAGACTTACAAGTCCAGGAAGCGCACAGAACCCCAAACAAGAGGAATCCAAAGAGGACCACACCAAGACACATCATAATTAAAATGGCAAGGGCAAAATACAAAGAGAGAATCTTGAAAGCAGCAAGAGAAAAACAGTTAGTTACCTATAAGGGAGTACCCATACGACTATCAGCTGATTTCTCAACAGAAACTATGCAGGACAGATGGGAGTGGCAAGAAATATTCAAAGTGATGAACAACAAGAACCTACAACCAAGATTACTCTACCTAGCAAAGCTATCATTCAGAATTGAACGTCAGATGAAGAGCTTCACAGACAAGAAAAAGCTAAAGGAGTTCATCACCACCAAACCAGGATTACATGAAATGCTGAAGGGTATTCTTTAAGAAGAGGAAGAAGAAAAAAAAGGTATAGGTAAAAATTATGAACAACAAAAAGACATCAAATACATACCTATCAACAAGTGAATCTAAAAATCAAGTGAATAAAAAATCTGAAGAACAGAATGGACTGGTGGATATAATAGAATCAGGGACATAGAAAGGGAGGGGACGGACAATTATCAGGGGGAAAGGGGTCTGAGGGGTGCAGGAAGAGATTGGACAAAAATCTTACACCTATGGATGAAGACAGTGGCTGGGGGTAAGGGCATGGTGGGGTGGGGAATCAGGTGGAGGGGAGATATGGGGCGGGGGAGAGGAACACCTGTGATAATCTGAACAATAAAGATTTATTTAAAAAAATGGGCAAATAATTTGAATAAGTTTTTATTCAGAAAATATGTTCAAATGACAAATAAACACACAAAAAGATGCTTAAGATCACTAATTATTAGGGAAATGCAAATTAAAAGCACTATGAGATAACATTTCAGAATGGTATTATTAAAAGAATAGCTATAATTAAAAACAAGAAAGAAAAAATTATTGGTGTGGATGTGAAAAATTGGAAAGAACATTTGTGCATTTCTAGGAAGAATGTAAAGTGATATAGTTGCTACAGAAAATGGCAGGACGGTTACTAAGAAAAAAATTAAACATGGAATTACCATGTGATCCATCAATTCCATTTTTGTATATATACCCCAGAGAAGTAAAAACAAGGATTCAGACAGATTGTTGTATGTTCATTCACAATACCAAAAGATGGAAACATCACAAGTCCCATCGACAGATGGATGAGTGGATAAAAAAAATAAATTCACCTAACATTAAAAAGGAAGGAATTTCTAACACATGTTAAAACATGGGTGAACCTTGAAGACATAATGCTAGGTGAGCTTGCCAGTCACAGAAGGACAAATATTTTGTGATTCTATTTATGTGAGGTACCTAGAATAACTAAATTTATAGAGACAGTTGAAGAATGGCAGTTGTCAAAGTATGTAAAGAAGTGTGTATGGGAAATTACTATTTTATGAATATAAAGTTTCAATTGGGGAAGATAAAAAAAGCTCTAATAGTGAATGGTGGGGCTGGTTGCACAACAGTATAAATGTACTAATTTCATTGAAGTATATACACTTAAAAACAGTTAAAGAGCTGTGCGTCACTGCAGGTTGCCCAGGACCAAACCAGAGAGAGTCGGACCTGCATTACTACCATTTGTCCACCATCCAGAACTGAAATGTCAGTGCTGACATGTACACATAAGGAACTGTTGGACATTGAAATTGGGTCTCACAAGAACTGTTGGCCCAGAAAGAAACTCACTACAGACTGATTCATTTGCCTGTAAGCATAACCATCATTGTTTGTCTCATTTTCAGTTCTTATAAGTGTATTTCTAATAGCACATGATCTCACTCATCTAGGGGAAATAATGAACAACATAGACTGATGAACAAGAACAGACCCAGAAACAAGGAGGCATGGATCAGACTGTCGGGCCTCAGAGGGAGGGTAGGGGAGGGTGGGGGTAAAGGGGAGAGATCAACCAAAGGACTTGTGTTCATGCATATGAGCCTAACCAGTGGTTAAGGACAACAGGGGGGTAGGGGCATGCGTGGGGAGGGGTGTGGGATGGGAATGGGGGGATGAGGACAAATATGTGATACCTTAATCAATAAAGAAAAAAACACACAAAAAAAACAGTTAAAGTGATAAATTTTATGTTACGTATATTTCACCACAATAAAAAACCACCCAAGTGAAATGCTCTTTAGTTACATTCCATACTAATGCTAAAAACATGAGTGAAGATATTAGTTAGATAGGTGAATAGATCTTTATGGACTTTCTTTGCTATTAACATAAAAATATATATTAGCAATGATAAATATCAGGAGAGGCTTTTTTCAGTTATACACTGAGCTGCTCTATAAATATGAATGTGAAGCGTATTACAGTGACATTTGGCAGTAAAAGGTATTTGAGGAAGAACGAATAGCATACATGAGCATGTGTAAAAACATCCAACACAATATAGCCTGTTTTCTTTACAATTCAGTCTATAGCACCCTAATTTGACCCCATCTTATTAGTTCGTATGATAAAAGAGTAGAAAGGTTTCCCCGAACAAACAGAGAAAGCTGCAGAAAACTTGCTCTAACAGAAGATGAGTCCGTTTATGCTTGCCAGATACACCTGCTTTCAAAGGATTCTAAGTAGCTTAATTATGGTCTCTTCATACCTATATCATCTAAGGGGAAAAGAAGAAAAAAATGATTTAATTAATACTAATGGAGGGATACATTTCACTGTTACAAAAAATTAGTCCAAATAAATCTAAACTTATTTAAAATACATTTATTGAACACATTATAAACAAATGGATGATCAGTGACATCAGAGAAATGACAACGTGAGAAATCCCCTTGGTCTCTCCCCTTGAAGTTTCAACAACTTGAACAGCTACAACTCAACAAAGATTCCCTGCTCAATGCAGAAATGGGCCTGAAAGGTCCACAAATTGAAACATCTGAAGGTGGACAAGTGGGAGCAGAAGGGGGAGAGGAGAGGGGAGAAGGGCTAAGATGAGCCATAGAAGCAGTCTTGCTGCCTGGAGCTCACAGCAGAGCTCAGCCTGGAGAGGGAACAAATCCAGTTATGGCTAATGTTCCCTTCAGCTGGAGGGAGCAGAGAGAGTCCCTGGGCATTCCCTCAGGGGTGAGTAGTGTGAGCTTCAGCTGACCCCAGAGACCTGGGTAAGGCCAGAACATGGGGGTGCCACTGTGATTGTTGGCTCTCAGCAATTCAGGCAGAGAAACAAAGTCACAGAGCTCTGCTGATTCATTGCCCAGAACTCGCTTAGGCCACCCTTGGTGTCAGGTTGAGGAGCACATTGTCTGGGCAGCTGACCACTGATGCTACAGACTCACGTCCTCCCCCCTCCCGCCCCCCCCTGAGCAAAGGGTGCACTCTGTGAACAGTCCCAGGGTCAGCACCCAGGGACATCCTGACAGACACACAGACGAATGGAACAGAATTGAGAGCCCAGAAATAAAACCACATGTATATGGGCAACTAATTTTTGACAAAAGAGCCAAAAATACACAATGGAGAAAAGAAAGTCTCTTCAGTAAATGGTGCTGGGAAAATTGCAAGACCACAAGCAAAAGAATGAAACTAGACCACAGTTTGTGCTCATGTACAAAAAGTAAGTCAAAATGGATTAAAGACCTAAGATAAAAGATCTGAAACAATAAATTACATAGAAGAAAACATAGGTACTAAACATGTGGAGTTTGGTCTTAGAATTTGATCCCAAAAGCAAGGGAAGTAAAGGTAAAAATAAATGAACGGGACTATATCAAACTAAAAAGCTTCTGTACAACAAAAGAAACCACCAACAGAACAAAAAGCCACCTAACCAAATGGGAGGTGATATTTTAAAACAACAGTTTAGTTTGCAAACAAGGCATTAATAACCAAAAGTATAAAGAACTCATACAACTCAATACCAAACAAACAAAATCCAATTTAAAAATGGGCAAAGGATCTGAATAGACACCTCTCCCAGGAAGACATAAAAACGACCAAGAGACATAGGAGAAGATGTTCAACTTCACTCGCTATTAGGGAAGAACAAATCAAAACTGCAATGAGATACCAACCACCTCACACCTGTTAGAATGGCTATTATCAACAATGCAGATACTAGTAATAACAAGTGTTGGAGAGGTTGTGAGGGAAAAGAAACCCTCATTCACACCGGTGGGGAATGGAAAACAGTATGTATGTGGTTCCTCAAAAAATTAAAAATAGAGTTACCATATGACCTAGCAATCCCTCTTCTGTGTATCTACCTGAAAAATGCAAAAAAATTATGTATAAAGATGTATGTTTCCCTATGTTCATTGTAGAATTAATCATGGTTGCCAAGACATGGAGACAACCAAGGTATTATTGATAGACAACTGGATGAAGAAGATGTGGTACATATAGACAAGGGAATACTACTCAGCCATAAGAAAAGATGAAATACTGCTATTTGCGACAACATGGGACCTTGAGAATATTATGCTAAGTGGAATAAGTCAGTTAGAAAAAAATGAAGAACCATATGATTTCACTCATATGTGGGATAGAAAACTGAAACTCATAGATCATATGGTTACCAGAAAGAAGAGAGTGGGGAGCAGTGAAATGTAAAGGGAGCCAAATCGATGGTGATGGAAGATGATTTGACTTTGGATGGTGGGCACACAAAGCAGTATGCACGTCATGTATCATAGAAATGTACATTTGAAATACATGTGATCCTATTATCCAATGTCACCAATAAATTTAATAAAATAAATAATTGAATGAATGATCAAATGATTTTATCAACAAAAGACATTAGAGGTGATTACTATATTCTTATCACTATTCTATTGCACTGCATTAAAACTATCCTATTCTCCAGAAGAGCTTAAAGTTACCAATATATGGCATACAATGAAACAACATAATATACAGCAAAGGAAATAAAACACAAGTTGTGGTGTTTTGTTTTTTTTTTGAGGTGTTGGTAAATTTACCAAATAAGTGGCTAAAAGGGAATGAAATCAAATATATTCATTATATAAATAACAAAAATACAAATAATACACAGTTTCAAAGACGGTAATATTAAATAAGATATGGCATTTCTTAAAGCAGTTTAAACAAAGGGTGCAGAACATAGAAAATTATAATCATAGGGGAAGAATCTAAAAAAATACAGTTTATTATGTTTGCTCTATGCCATAGCACCAATCTTCTTTATATGTTTTATTTAATTGTCATACAACTATATGAGGTAGATACTTATTTTATCACTGTTTTTAAATATTATAACATTGAGAGAAAGGGGAATCAAATAGCAATAAAGCTAGCCAAGCAATGAATACTGGACTTGACCTGAAGCAGTCTAACTATAAAGCCTGGATACTTAAATATTAAGTGATTAGAATACCTGGAAAAATGTCATGAAGTCTAAATTCTTACCACAGTAAGAATGTTAGTTTGCACATCTATTAGGAAATCAAAGAAAGATTACCAAATATTTCTAGTTCTCCAAAATAGAAAGCTTCACACTCTCCCCATATTTGAATTATGAAGTGAGAATGGTGAATTCAGAGATGTTAGTCTGCATGTTTAACAATGGGTGTGAGCTTCTAATGATAATAAGCAAAGGGAGGTAAAAAGTTTCAAAGAATAAATATCAAAACACAATTTTTTACATATTCAAATTATAAAACAGGTCCACAGATTTTAGGTTGTATTTTAAAAAAATAATAAGAAATAGATAACTGGGTTGGGAATCTAGTGTCAATGAACTTGTAAGTCCCTGGTACTGGGGCAATAAACTATTTCAACATTGTTGCTAATAAGAAATATCAGATCTTGTTTCTTGATACTGGGTTCCAAGTCATCTAATGAATAAATGAAGTAGAATCAATGCATATGGTAGCCTGGTAATTTGGTAATATTGACTAGTATTTATCAAAATGGGAATTCATGACCTCAATTTTAACAGACAACAGACTTCATGATATTAGCTTTTTTGAAGAAATACACTCCTCCTCAAAATTTCTCCAGAAAATGGGTCAGCCTTAATACTAAAATTAGAGCCTTCACACCAATTCAAGTTCGTTTGTTGAGACATTTGCTCAATATTAATGTTTAATATTTATATATTATTTCTACTCCTTTATCTAAATGAACAATAATTCTATAATTTGATTGCACTATAGAAGAGATACAACATTGATCACCTGTTCTATTAAATCACAGCTACACACATAATCAAATGGCTTCAAATTGCCAGGTATATACTGGACATCATTAGGTTCTCTGGAAATTTTTTTTTAATATTATTTACTTTTCTTTTTCCTCTTCCGTTACTGTTTACTCTGTATTTGTAATTACCCTCTAAAAAACACATACCTAGGAGGAAATTAATTTGTTCTCCAATGTTTAATAAATAAAAAAGCTGAAATAACTTCTTAAATTAGAATTTTTTGGATTTATAGACATCTAATAAATAAAATACCTTTCAGGTGGTAAATGCAATTCAGCTTGTGTGAGTGACAGCAGTTAATTATTGTTCTTACATTATCTCCATTTACTCTTGAACCAATTCTTTTATTGATTGATCCAACTAAAATTAAGAAACTTTGACCATTAGTATCCTAAGAACATGTTCGCGTATTTTCTTGGTCCTTACTCCATACACAATGGGGTTGAGAAAAGGGGGCACCAAAAGGTACATATTTGCAATAAAAATATGAGCATGTGCAGGCACATGTTTCCCAAAACGGTGAGTAAAAATGGAAAAACCTGCTGTGGAGTAGAAGACAAGAATAACACAGACGTGGGATCCACACGTGCCCAAAGCCTTAAAGCTAGCGTCGCGCGATGGCAGGCGGAATACAGAGCGCAGAATAAAGGCATAGGACACAGCAATGAGAATCCCATCACACGAGCCGATGATTGTAGCCACACTGAGGCTATAATGTGTGGTGGCTCCTGTGTCCACACACGCCAGCTTCACCACAGCCATGAACTCACAGTAGGTGTGGGCAATTCTTCGAGTCCTGCAGTAAGGCAGCTGTTTGAGCAGGATGGGATGTGGAGAAAAGAAGGCTACGCCCCGAATCACCACAATGATGCCCATTATAGTGATGTGAACGTGGGTGAGAATGCTGCTATGGCGCAGTGGATGACAAATGGCCACATAACGGTCAATGGCCATGGCCAAAAAGAAGCCTGATTCCATGGTAGTAAAGCTGTGGATGAAGAACATTTGGGCCAAGCAGGCATCAATGGCAATTTCATGGGCTCCAAGCCAGAAGAGACAGAGCATGCGGGGCAGCGTAGATGTGGAGAGGACCAGATCAGTGACTGACAGCATGCACAGAAAGAGGAACATGGGCTCATGAAGGCTTCGCTCTGCCCTCACCACAGCCAGGATGGTCACATTCCCCACCACAGCCAGTATGTACATGGAGCAGAAGGGAATCCCAATCCAGACATGCAGGTGCTCTAGTCCTGGGATGCCCATCAGCAAGAAGGTGACAGGAGAGGGATGAGAAGTATTGAGAGGAAACATGATGATTTTTTCTTTGACTTTTATTAGTGCTTTTGAAGATAAAGTTGCTATGTCAAGAGGATCACAAGCAGATGCTAAGACATATGAAGATTTTGTTCAGAAGGTCCATTAATGATGTGTTGTTAAAAACAATTTAAATTCATAATCTGGAGTATTTAAAGTCATTAGAATCAGATGAATAAAAATAGTAATAACATACCAAATTATTGTTTTTAGAAATATATAAAGATAATACTTATATCATTTCAGAACCTATTAGTTACTTTGTTCTTTCATTTCTACTAAAATATTCTATCTGCAGTCATACTTGTCCTTAATTCAACAAATATTTATTGAGCAGTTATTATGCTTCACCTTTAAGCTCTCATACAGTAATTCTCTCATATGAGTGAATTTTCCATAACTGGCAGTGAGCAAATCAGAGGCCTTGTGAAAATTTTAGAACATCATTTAAAAGACCCTTAAGTGGGAATAGAAATAAATGGTCTCTGTCCCTCTCTGTCTGAACATGATATTGAAATCTTTGGCATAGCTTTTGAAATAGGATTAACTCAAAATACATTTTCAGCCTTTCATTTTCCCCTCTGCATCTGTGATTAATCTGACAAATAAAATATTCTGGTTTATTTTTTTTCTATTATTTTCTTCTACCATATTCCCTTGAAGTAGGCATATATTAAGTTATTTTTATATCACTATATATTGTTAAGGATAATATATTTCTTAACATTAACCCCACTCACTACCTTCTCATCTTCAGTGTCTTAGACTAAGATAATTTCACTGTGCAGATAAATCCTACCTGTGCCTTTTCAGTTGTTGATCCAGAAACCCACATTCTAAACTATGCACAGAAGTCTACTCATTGGATTGGTAAATAGACCCAATGATGTCTGAAAAATTAGTTACTAACTAAAACAGATTTCCTTATACTTCTTCCCATAGTTCCAATGAACAGTCAAATCTCCCTGACAGAGATTCCTTGGAATAAAGTAGTTGAGCATGAAGCAGGAAGTGAAAGTGTTCAAAAAAGAAAAAGGACTCTTCAGTCACCACAAATGCTTCGGTTGTAGAGAAAATCTTGTTACTAATTTCCTGTTTTTCCCATCTACCTCAAGGCAGTACTTGGTACTTGTATAGTACTACCATTAATACTTAAGGAAAATCTACTTCCTCTGTCTCAAACCAATTGTTAAAAATATAATAGGCATCGATAAAAACCTGCATAGAGATACCTATGCTTTCCAGAATCATGCCAACACACTTACCTTCTCCAAATACCATTAACTGGAGAAATATTATCTAGGTTTTTATATTTACATTTCTGGGCTTTAGTAAGTGAAAAACACTGGGACAATGCAAAGATGGCTTTTTAAAACAAACTGTTTAGCTTTAAATAAATAATTACACTTTAACTTTAAGCAAGTAATTATAAGGCAAAAACTTACCTCAAATGGGAAGATAGAATGAATTATGTAGAAATAAAATTAAGAAATCAAATTTAATTTAGTCAAGGACAGCATTCTTGAATAGATAGCACTTACATTGGAATATAAAGAATATATGACTTCAGCCCATGGAATTTTAATATAGATGAATAGGTATTGATATATCTATCTATCTATCTATCATCAATCTATCCACATATGCACACACATAAACAAAGGAATATAAATAGAGTTCCATCAGGAAAGACAATCATGTTGTAATGAATTAAAATCTAATGTAATTGGGATGCTAAGATTATAAGGAGATAGATCCAAGTGAGATGAGAAGGGCCCCACATATTCATGTATAATCCCATAAACAATAGAAAATTTTATAATCCAATCTCTAGACAAAGGCTGTCACTCAGGTATTCAATAAGTATATGTCAGAGGTATAAATATAATACGGAGCACTACAAGAACATATTTATAAAGTGAACGCACATACATACACTAGTTCCCAAAACACTTTTTTTTGTACAAACATGCATGATATAATATATGTGATACCTTTTTCCTAAAAATACCAACCTGTAGTTGAGTCCAAACATTATAAGGTATTCATATTTTTGTTCCATAATAGATTCATACAAAATGAAATATGGTCAAATTGAGAGATCATTTTTACTTCTATTATATCCTTAAATAAACTTTTGTTTCCTAGAATCCAATTTTGTATTTATTTCATCCATAGAGAATGAGAAATGTGCATTTCCTCTGTTTCAAAGCATTATATCTCTTCCCTTGAATCTAATTCAGTTGTAAAATTAAAAAGATGCTTTTTGAGGGAGTCCCACATACTCTAAAAAATTATTTAGGTCACTCAAACTATCCCTTTCTCTGCATCCCTCTCCAGCTTCATAATAGCCTTAATTAGCTCAGAGAGAAACTGATTCAGAGCAAAGAAACAACCTAAAAGTGGAGCTTCTATATGTAGAAACATCAACGTAGTAATCTCAGAGGATAAGCAGGAATAACACCTGACACAAACAGGTCCTTATGGAGTCATTGGAAGCAGGGGAAATGTTTGTATTATTGGTAATTCATAATCTTCCTAATTTCAGGGATAGTAATTTACCTGTGCATTCCCTTGGGTTTATAGCTATCCCTCAGTATTTTGAGTAATTATCAACCAGTTAAGAGTACCAATCCTAAAGGGAACTGAAAAGATACAGAAGACATTCTTTTTTCTTAAATACATCAACTGCATTCAAATATCAACTCGAGACATAAACCTTTCAGGAAAGAAGAGAGTTGAAAGATATATTTAAAGTGTTTGGGAGGGGAGATAAAAAATCCTGTATCTGTCAAAACTACCCTTCAAACATGAGGAAAAGATTAAGGTATTTTCAGAAAACAAAAGCTAAAGGTGTTTATTACCACTAGACCTACTCTATAAGAAATACTAAAGGGAGACCTTTATGTTGAAATTAAAGGAAGCTAGAGAGTAACCCAAACATATACAAAAATATAAAGTTCTTCAGTAAATATAAATACATATACAAATAGAAAAACCAGCATTATCATAATTTTGGTTCATAACTCCACATCTTATTCTTCTACAGAATTCAAAAGACAAAAGCACAAGCACAATTATAAACCTATGTGAATGGGTACACAATACATAAAGATGTAATTTGTCACATTAATAACCAAGTGTGGGAGTAGAACTCCAAAGGAGTAGAACTTTTTATATGTGATTGAAACTAAGTTGCTATCAATTTTAAGTATATTGTTATAAGACTAGGATGTTATGTGTAATTCCTAAGAAAATATAGACTATGCACAAAAGGAAATGACAAAGAGTCAGAAAGTGTCATTACAAAAATCAACTAAACACAAAGGAATGCAGTATGGGAGGAAATGAGGGGCAAAAATGTTATAAGACATACAGAACACATAAATGGCAATAGCAAGTCCTTGCTATTTAAATGTAAATGCTTTAAACTCTCTGGTCAAAACACATAGAATGTCAGAATGAATTAAAACACCAGGATGTAGACTTCAGTTTACCGGTTCAGCAAGTGAGAAGTTGGAACTTGACACTTTGCCCTAACAGTAAAAATTAGAACTATTTGAAAATCAGTAACTCTTCTCATATCTGTAAGACAGGGAAATCTGCTGCCCCCAAAATTAAAGAAATCAATAAGTGAAAACAGAAAAATCACAATTTAATAGAGCAGAAATCTCCATAAGAAACAGTGCCAAGGCAGGAAAGTGAACTGTTATTAACTAATTGCTAGAGGCTTAGTGTAGGCAAGCCTAAGAGATAAACTCTAGGGGGACCCAGTCATTGCTGAGTCCTACAATTTTGAGTTTTGTCTCCAGGAGCTCACTATGTCCTCTGAATGATATCACAGAAAAATATGCTCATGCTTTTGGCAGGGTGAGGGGGAACTGAACCATTTTTGAAAAACACCAAACCATTCTATTCTTCTTCACAAAGTCTACCCTCAGAAAGAAAAAAAAAAACTAACTGTTCAACAAGAACCTTACCTGCTAGATTTTTTTAAAGGAAGAGAGAGAGAAGACAGAGAGAGAAGGAGAGAGAAGAAGAAGAAGAAGAAGAAGAAGAAGAAGAAGAAGAAGAAGAAGAAGAAGAAGAAGAAGAAGAAGAAGAAAAGAAGAAGAAGAAAGAGAGAGAGAGAGAGAGAGAGAGAGAGAGAGAGAGAGAGAGAGAGAGAAAGAAACATCAATCAGTTGCTTTCCACTCACACAGACCAGGGATGAAACCCACAACCTGGGTATGTGCCCTGACCAGGAATCAAACCCACCACCTTTTGGTGTATGGGATGACACTCCAACCAACTGAGCCATACTGGCCAGGGAACCTACTAGGTAATGATCTACTATACTAAGTAAACTTGATAAAATACACTAAATCTCACACCTGAACTTCTATATTCATTATTTTACTGTAGTCTTGACATAAAAAGAGCTGATTAATGTAAAATATATAAAATTGCAAATAGATCATACATGAACAGTCATCTAATTATGATAAACATGCTATTAGATGTAGTAGAGAATAACATCTTTTTCTATTCAATATATGATGCTGAGTAAATGAAATATTCATATGGGGAAAAGTTAGCCTTGATTCCAACCTCACACCACTGAGGGGGAGCAGAGTTTTCCAACCCAAAATATACCTATGTGAGATATTTAAAAATAAGCTAGTTATTTTTAAAAAACAAAAGATTCAGGAAAAACCATTGACCTTCCCCTTAACTGCCTCAAAGTATTTAGAGACCCGCTCCAGCAAGGAAGCTGTCATCATAGATAACTACAGTTTAATATGAACTAGTGTGTGATAGATATAGTGAGGAGCCTAGAAGGCCCATTCGATCAAAGTCTTCTCTGTGTCCCATTGTTAAAGATGGTCCAACAAAAACATATGTCAACATTAGAATGTCAAAATCTGTTAGAGAGTTTTAATTAATATTTATTCATTTCAGAGAGAGAATATGCCTGGAAGCAAGATCTCAACAGACTGAGAAAAATGCTTTGGAGAGTAATAGCTTGCAGTTTCTTTTATGCATTTGAGGTTCAGGAGGGAACATAAGGAAGATTGCATGAGGGTGGGTGAAAGCAAAGTGGAGATTATATTAAAAACCCATTGAGAATATGAGTTTTGGGGTCATGCTTTAGTAGGTATAGTCTGAAAAGGAGGCATTTCAAAAGCGTGTTAAACTAGATTCACAGAAACAATGAACAAGGCTTGCTTAAGGCAAATATGTTTTTATTGAACAAGTTATATATTCTATGGTGACTACCCATCATGACCTACCAGGAATTATGATCAGATTACCTGTGAGGTCCCTAGCCAGTTTGGGTCAGTGGATAGAGCATTGGCCTGCAGACCAAAGGACCCTGGTTTAATTCCAGTCAAGGGCATGTACTTAGGTTGCAGGCTCCTCCTCTGCCAGAGCCCTGGTCAGGACTTGTGCAGGAGGCAGCCAATCGATGTGTTTTTCTCACATCGATATTTCTCTCTGTTTTCCCCTCTCTTTTCCACTCTCTCTAAAAAATCAATGGAGAAATATCCTTGGGTGAAGATTAAAAAAAAAAATTACCTGTGAGGTTGCTTTACATAGAACCCCTTTTTCATTCACATATGTTTTACTATACATTTTCTTTTTCATCTCCATGTGAATTGCCTTTCTGCACTTTAAAGTCCCAAACCACTATTCACTTCCACCCCTCCCTTTCTCCTTAGCTCAAGATGGCATATAAGCCTCAACTGATTTACCATATTCTTACAGAATCCTCATATGTTCAAAAGAAATAAAATTTTGTTATTTTTCTCTTGTTAATATGTCTCATGTCAAGCTAATCATTAGTTCAGTCAGAACAACAAAGAGGGAAAAGAAGGAAAATTTTTCCATTTCCCACACCATTAAAAATAAGTCAGTTCTAGACTTATTTTCTATCTAAATGTGCAAGGAAAAATAATAAAACTGTAAATGAAATTATAGGGGGATATGTTCATGATCTTAATATAATAAAAAAATTCTTAAATAGAAAATAAAAATATAATTTTGGGAAATATTAACAAATTGGATTGTATCAAATCAAGAATTTCTGTTCTCTTAAAAACACATTTAAGAGAAGGATAAGACACAGACCAAAGATACACATATTAAATTGCATTAAACCTATAGATCAATTTGGAAATAATTTATCTATAATAATGAAAGCATAATATCCAAATCGACCGAATGGCCAAACAGCAGAACGACCGACTGGACGACCACACTATGACACGTGCTGGTGCCAGGCCAGCCAAGGCGAGTGCAATGTGATTGGTCAGGGGGGCCCCGCCATTGCCCCATGATCGCCTCGCAGAGGGAGGCCCAGGGCACCGGCCGGCGGGGCAATCAATTTGGGGAGGTTCCATGATCACCCCAAAGAGGGAAGCTCAGGTTACCTGGCTGGTGATGCTGAGGCAGGTTGGCAGGGCCTTCCTCTGTGAGGCGATCGATCATGGTGCTCCTGGACTACGAGAGGGTGCAGGCTGGGCTGAGGGACCTCCTCCCCGCTTGTCTTATCTAATAAAGAGGAAATATGCAAATTGACTGTCACACCATCACAAAGATGGTGGCGCCCATAGCCACAAGATGGGGGTGCCCAGTCCCCTCAGCCCCACCGGAGTCCCCCAGTCCTTTCAGCCCCGCCAGGGGGAAGGTGGCAGGTGCACGGTGTGGCTGGAACGGCCCTCTGCCCCCCAGCTGCCCAGGGTCAGCCTGAGGCAAAGGAAAGTCTCAGATGTTGGCTGCCCAGCTGCCCAGGGCCATCTGAGGCTCAGGTAACCAGGGTTGGCCGAGGCTTGGGCTGCTAGCAGTGGCAGCAGCAGAAGTGTGATGGGGGCATCTCCTTCCCCTGATCGCCGTGTCACCTCCTGCCCCTGAGGGCTCCCTGACTGTGAGAGGGGGCAGGCCGGGCTGAGGGACACCCCCTCCAGTGCATGAATTTTCATGCACTGGGCCTCTAGTATATATATAAAAGGCTAAGTGTCCATCCATCTGACTGGTACCTATGATGTGCACTGACCACCAGGGGGAAGATGCTCAATGCAGGAGCTGCCATGATGTGCACTGGCCATTTAAAAATAAACAGCACCACAGAGCTGGCGCCGACAAACCAACACTCGGCTTCCCTCAAGTGGACACAGGCCCCGCCACCACCCTGGAGCAACACACCACCAAATGGCTGCCAATGCTGCCAAGACCTCATTGTGCAAAATGTGGCCCACAGCCCAGCCCAGCCCAGAAATGGTGGCTGTGGGCACCAGGTAATGACATCACATAGCAACACCCAGCTTCCTTTCCCTAGCAACTAGCCTCCTTGGATTTTCTTCAGCCCAGGAACCTGACTTGCTTTATAGCCAGTTGCAAACATTTTACACTTTAACCAAATGTTTGTGAAATGTTTTCATGTGCCTCATCTCATTTGATCCTCACAGAAGTCTTGGAGTAGGTAGATCGGACACTCGGTAGAATCCTATTTTCTTTTCATTAGCCAGAAAATAGAGATTTAGAAAGCTTAGAAACTTGACTTGACTGAAAAGAAGTAAGAAATGGTGGACCTTGAAAATGACTTCAGGTTTTCTCACTGTGCAGAATATAATCAAACACTACTGCAGTTAAATATTTTACCCTTTGTTCTCCCAGCGTAATCTACAATAATAATATGCTTTGTGTTGATATTTACTGCTGTGTTGCTGACAATTACCTGAAAGAGAAGTTGGGGTGCTTCACTGGGCTGGAAAAAGTTTAGCTAAATCAGAAAGCAGGTCTAATTAAGCAAGTTTATTCTATATCTATAAAAGGCTAAGTTGACTTGCGATACATATAGAACTCTCATTTGCGCCAATCGCACGTGTGTGTTTCTATCTGTCATTGTGGATCGTGAATTTGGTTGACTCTTCTATTATAGAGAAAGGGTGAATAGCGATATTAAAATATTTCTTCTAATTAATTTCCTTTCAATGTGCATGAATCCGTGCATCAGGACACTAGTTTATACTATAAACATATAGATTCTTAAATCTATGGACATGGTAAATCTCTTCATTTATTAAAATCTTAAAATTTTGAACATGTAGATTTTATACATTTTTGTGGTTCATACTTAAGTATTTTTCTTTTTTGATCTATTAAAATATACTTTAAAATTATGATTTTTCTATTGCTCATTGATAAAGAAATATAATTGATTTTTTTACACTGATCTTTTATCATGGTATCTTGATGAACTCAATCATTAGTTCCTGGAGAATTTTGTAGAACATTTGGTATTTTCCATGTAGACAATTATGTCATAAGCTTTTTTGAGGTACAATTATAAAATATTTAAAGTTTACAATATGATGATTTGATATATATGTACATTGAGAAAGGATTTCCCTCATTGAGCTAATTAACACATCCATCATTTCACATATTTACCTTGCTTTTATAGTGACAACATTTAAGTTTGATTCCTTTAGCAATTTCAATTATATGGTACAGTTTTAGTGGGAGTAATTATAGTAAAAGTTCTAGTAGCTACAAGTTTCTCCCTATATATTAATATAGAATAAATGTATATAAAATAGTAACATTATATTTATAAAGATAAATATCTTTTCTATTCCCTAAGCTCCAATTCTGGCCATAGGCCAGAAAGTAGACTAAATTACTGCCTTCTTTCCTACAAATTTTTTTTAGATTATCTTTCCCCATACTTCAAATGATTTCAAATTCACCTTGCTCTAAAAGTGATCCATAATTTGAGATTTCCTGGTTCTTATTTCTTGGAATCAACTCAGAGATAACTGTTTCCTGGCTACCTGCCTGCAGGCAAGGGTTTCCTTTCTCCTATAAAAGAGAGCTGGGTTTCAGCAGTGTAATGACCTCTCTAGGGCAAGGTCTGAAAATTGCACTGGGATCAGATAAGATTCTAAGGCCAAGAAAAGCAACAGCTAATGACAGTCTATGAGAGACACTTAGTAGCTAATACCTTTCAGAACCTAAAGCCTGGCAGAAAAGGGCTCTTCCATCCACTGATTCTACATTCTAGCCAGCTATCTGTTTTTCTGGGTAAGTTTCTTCTCCATGAATTGGGACCTGTGTATTGCTCAGAGTTTCTAAATGCAGCAAGTTTTTAAAAATATATTTTTATTGATTTCAGAGAGGAAGGAGAGGGGAAGAGAGATAGAAACATCAATGATGAAAAAGAATCATTGATTGGCTGCCTCCTGCAGGCCCCACACTGGAGATCGAGCCCACAACCTGGGCATTTGCCCTGACCAGGAATCAAACCATGACCTCCTGGTTTATAGGTTGACACTCAACCACTGACCCACTCTGGCCGGGCTAATTGCAGCAAATTTTGACAGAAGTGGAAAGTGCAGTGAATTAAATAATCTTGATTCTGCATCTCTCAGTCAAAAATTTTCCTTTGGCAGTCACCTTTTTCCTGCCTATTCAAGTTTATCATAAGTAAGAAGATAGATTATACTCATGTCATTTAGAGATAGAAGAGATACAAAGATAATCTATTACAATCTTCTTAATTATATTTGAAGAAAACTCAGAACTGGCACATTCCAGTTAATTAGTGGCAGGGCAAGATGAAAATAAGGTTTCAGCTTCCTCTTCTGTTTGCCTACAAAATAGCTATAACATTGCTTAATTTATTAAAAATAAGAGGAGATGATCTTGTGGTTTGGAAAGTGTGTGTGTTTGCAGTTTGAGCAGGAGAACTTTTAAAAAAAATAAGTCAAAGCTAGAAGCATCCTATTACTTAAAGAGCTTTGGTGTCTGGTCTTGTTGCTACTGTAACTACAACTCAGATCTTGTCCCCTGAAATACAGTCTATTCTTTATCTGGGGCATTAAAACCTCATTTGTTTGTTTTTTTGTCCTTGTTTTTCCCCCTTTTCTTTTGTTTCTTACTTTACCCTGTCTCCATCTCCATTTAAGATTTCTTTTTATTCCTTTTTCTTTCTCTTTCAAGGAGTCCGGCAAATAACACTTTCTGATCTGATTACCGTAGAAAGACAAGTTGCATAAAATGCCTGCTTTTGATGTCTTAAAAGCTATTTTTAAAAATCTAAACACTTTCAGAAAACTGGTTTCCCTATTCACATGTTTCCCATCTACCAAGTAAGACATTTACGGGGAATATGATTATTTCTCAGGTGAAGTGGCTAAATCAATTTAAATAAGTGAAATACTAGTATGTTGACTCTACCAAGGTCTCCACATCACTAGAGGTCATTTCATCTGCTACATGAATGTCCAATCATATAGATCAAATTGAGGACAGTTATTCTGTTCCAGAATTTTCATCATCTCATGGATTTTTTATCTTTTCTTCAGAAAGTTTCCTCATTTCTGAATTTTGTTTTAGACGTCCTTAAGAAGGTAGTAATGTGTTTCTGTCTTCACAAAAGTTCTCTAAAAGTTCTGACAAACACTAGCTACCAAAAATTAAGTAAATAATTTCTTCCATACTTTGCACTGAATTTTTATGTATAAACTTATTTATTTATTTATTTATTTATTATATAAATTTAACTTCTTTTTTTTAATATATTTTATTTATTTTTTACAGAGAGGAAGGGAGAGGGATATAGAGTTAGAAACATCCATGAGAGAGAAACATCAATCAGCTGCCTCCTACACACCCTTTACTGGGGATGTGCATGCAACCAAGGTACATGCCCTTGACAGGAATTGAACCTGGGACCCTTCAGTCCGCAGGCTGATACTCTACACACTGAGCCAAACTGGTTGGGGCCATGTATAAACTTATTTAGCCCTTCCAATAATTCAATGAATTAAGTGATATTATTATTCCCATGTATAGTTATGTAGGCTTAAGTAATGTGGACAAGATTCCATGTGAGGTAAATATGTAGATCCAGCATTAAATTATGTTATATTTTTAAATTCTATCCCATGATTTTAAAAACTTTTTTTTGTTTGTTGGTTGGTTGGTTTGGCTTTTATGAGAGATCAGTCAGATGCAACCACAAGAAAAGACAGAAGAAAGGATCAGGAAAATAAGGTCATTAAACCAACAGGTCCTAAAGACAGGAGGCACAGCAGGCCTTGCAGTATCAAATAACCACCAAGATGATAGGGTGATGGGGATGGGGGTTGAGACACAAGAAGGAGATGGGGGTGGGGGAGTTAGGGTGCTAAAGCCAAGGCCTTTCCTAGGGTGTCCACAGCAAAGGCAAGGTAGAGAAGTGCAAACAGTTTAGGATTAGCTAGTTTGAATAATTTGGGTGGACTTTGAGTACAGGAATGGCCTCTACTTGCCTGGTAACTAAAATGGTTAAAGCAGAGGACTATTGCCTCCTGGAGTGCATGGACAGAAAAAGGGGGTATGGATTGGATTGTTTTCACAGCACAGCTATGCTCCTGGCTGGGACCTTTGCTATCTCTAAGAATATTCTAGACCAGATAAGGAGGGGCAGTCTCTCCCCAGGGAGAAAGGTATTTTAAGATGTCAAAAATCACAATATACAAAAACTTACATACATATATATGATGTGTATATATATATATATAGATAGATATATACATATACTTTATAATATATAAGGTGATATATTATATATTTACTAGAGGCCTGGTGCATGAAATTCATGTACAGGTGTGAGTGTCCCTCAGCCCAGCCTGCACCCTCCCCAATCTGGAACCCCTCGAGGGATGTCCGAGTGCCCGTTTAGGCAGGCCTAAACAGGCAGTCGGACATCAGTCTCACATTGTTCATATCACAATAACAAGTTATATCCATATTTATTACCATCACTTCTAGAGAAATCACCCTTCTAAGGCTCATTTTATATGGTCAGCGAAGGGAATTTCTTTTCACAAAATTTCTAATTGTTTTAGTATATATCTCTTTATTGCCTTAGATATAGTCTACTGATGAATATAGCTACTAAAGCTCATATAAAAAAATCTCCCCTTCATCAACTTTTAAAGTATTTTATTACATTGGGGACATTAAAGTTATAACCAAGTGTATATATTCTATTGACTGTGAACCTGTCAATTTTGTTTCTATAATTTTACAGCAGTAATCCCTCTAGTTTCCCTTTAAAGAAAAATACACAAGTCCCATTTATAGTGGTACTCCCTATTCAATGTATTTGACTATGACAAAATCATAAGGAAGTTAAAACTTTTGAATGATGTTAAGCTTGTAGAATGGTCAATGAAAAAGAAAAAAGGGAGTATATAGTTTCTTAAGCTTTAGTGAATAGATTTCTAAGGAAAAAGAGTTGAAATGTTATAAAAATATCAGAAGTTTGAAGTGAGTATGAAGTGAAACAATATAATAAGAGATTTCATTTCAATTTATTTTTATTGCCAACTCATAACATTAAAATGAAAGAAAGCACCTAGGTTAGGTTGGACATCATTATAAATAGTAGTGTGGCCTCAGCCAACCCTACCCTTTTGTATCTGAAATACATTAATAGCATCAAAATATTTAAGTTACAGGGTTTAGCCAATAGGTCAGTTTATATATGTTATTATTCTATCCTAATTGATTGTGCCTTTAATTCAACTGACTTTTTTCCAATCTTCTCAACTTTTTATCTCCTATAAGATCTGTGAGTACTTACATCACCTTCTACCCTCTTCTGTTACACAACCACGTTTAAATCGAACAGACCATAATTGTCTTACTAAGTCAAATATGCTCCTCTACTACAGATAAAAGCAACTCCACATCACTTCCAAGAACAGGGATAATGAGCCTGCACATAGGCATATCAACCAATATTTGCTGAAAGAACAAACTTCTTCATTCCCTCATCTGAGAGTCCATTTGTTAAATTTGTGGGGATGTATTTTGCTTCCTATACTAGGGAAAATGGAAAGATTTGGAAAGGCTGCCACTATCTGGGGATTCTGAGCTTTGAACAAAATGAACAAGGCTATGAAATTATGGATCTAGTCTACAATTTTAAGTGTCACAGAGAAATTTTGCCTAATCTGAAGTGTGTCTGAAGTTAAGAGGTGGATATAGACAAAAAAAAGCTAGTCATCTGTGATAGCACCTGAGAACATTTCATTAACCAGCAAGATCAATGCTGTTAGCATTTCTACAATTTCTAGGTGATAAACACTGGATTTACCTTCCTCGCCTACAAACACCCACAATGACTTTGGAAAAAGATATCCAAGCATTCTATTCTTATACTGACTTAAATGGATTCCCAAAGGTTCAGTTATGTGGCCACCTTTTCATCATGTTTTTCATGCTCTAGGAGAAATGGTAAGGAAAATTCCCTTCTTTCTTCCTATCTATAATTTTTTTTTCTGAATCAGTAATGGAGTCAGTGGGGAAAGGATTTACCAACCTGATGGAATCGACCAACATGTCGTATCTGAACCCAAAGACAGTGATCCTGATTGGGATCCCTGGATTAGAGCATGTGCAGTTTTGGATTGGATTTCCCTTTTTTGGTTTATGCCTAGTGTCTCTGCTAGGGAACATTTTCTTGTTAATCATCATCCCTATGGAACGCAGTCTTCACCAACCCATGTACATCTTCCTGGCAGTGCTGGCAGCCACTGACCTAGGTCTCTGTATAGCCATTGTTCCAAAGATGTTGGCCATCTTCTGGTTTGGCTCTTGTTCCATGGCATTTGATGCTTGCCTTACCCAGCTGTTCTTCATTCATGCCTTGCAGGGTATGGAATCTGGCATCCTGTTGGCCATGGCCTTTGACCGCTATGTTGCCATCTGTAATCCTTTGAGGCACACATCCATCCTTACACCTTTCTTTCTAGTTCAGTCGATACTGATGGTGGCAATCCGGGCAATGGTGCTTGTTGGGATTTTACCCATTCTACTTAAACGACTGCAACTTTTCCAGTCTGTGGTTATTGTCCATTCCTACTGTGAGCACATGGCTGTGGTCAAGCTGGCTGCAGAAGATGTCCATATTAACAAATCATATGGGCTCTTTGTAGCTTTTGCAATTCTGGGTTTTGACATGATCTTTGTCTTCATCTCCTACATTCTAATTTTTCAGGCAGTTTTTCAGCTTCCCCAGAAAGAGGCACGACTTAAAGCATTCAACACTTGTACTGCCCATATTTTTGTCTTCCTGGAGTTTTATATCCTTGCCTTTTTTTCCTTCTTCAGCCATCGTTTTGGACATGTGTCACCCTATGTCCATATCCTATTGTCTACCATCTATCTTCTTGTGCCTCCTGCCCTTAACCCCATTGTCTATGGTGTGAAGACCAAAGAGATTCGCAGGCGGGTTGAACAGATTTGTACTCTGAAGCCTGACACCCAGAAGTGATCCAAAAATAATACGAAATAGGAAATATATGTATTTATTTGTTTAAGATGAAAACTCTTTGCAGTATGTATACCTTGGTGAGGTTTTTACATTATAATGATCTCCCCTAAATAATCTATTTTCCCCAAACAAGAGCACTCAAAATTTGAGATAAACTTTGTTGAAAAATATATATGGATATCATGAATTCCTATCATCCTTCATCTTTTCCTTCCTTTGTTTTTTATCTTTTGTTGTAACCCTGATATGAGAATTAATGGCATAATATAGTTTTGTCTAAAAATATACCTTTCTTTCTTCCTTATGAGGTATAACACTTTTGAGTCATCTACAAACTAAACAAATTTTTGCTTTGTTTCCTGAATTGAAAGTAAAATTATTAAACATCTTAGAATTCTTACTATTATAAAAACAGAATTTGAAGGCTCTGATGACTGGCTCTTGAATTGTAAGAAGAATGTGCTAACAGAATATATTATTGTGACCAGCAAATTTTATACATTTTAGGAATTGTTATAAAAAGGTAAATTTTAGCTCATTATTGCTAAGAACTCTATGGAAACACACTGCCCCCAAAATAAAAATATATTTGTATGAATAAAAAACTATCAATAGTGATTTTTAAATAATGAGTGAATAATCCTATATATAGATGGCATTCTTCACATGGCAGGTGGGGTTACAAAAATATCATAGCAACTGTAAGTACCACTGGTGAGGTTGAGTCAGAGCTGTCAGAAATAAGTGTCAGTAATAAATTTATTTGCATTAACTCTAAATAAAGACATTACCCACTCATAGCATATATAGTGGAAAAATGTCACATTCTAAAGAATGTTATTATTATCAGATTCCAACTGTAGCTATAATTATTTTCAATAGATGAAAATGTGAACTTATGAATGAATGGTTGTTGTGATACTTAAATAGTAAAAATATTTAAGTACTTCTTTCCTCTACATGATTTAGCCATTCCATACTGTGCCCAATCCATCTTTTTTTTTTTTCTGGAATAATATGTGGAGTGGATTGAGAGTCTTCTCATAGTGAAAGAGGGACCAGAAAATAAGCAAACCCTCTGAGTTATGGGAGGAAACTGGTGTCATGTAGAATAAGGCACATTGTCCTGGAAAGGAAGAGATGTGTCTTGGTTCCATGACTCCCTATACATCTCTGTATACATAAGCAAAGGTGTGATGACTACCTTGGAATCTCTAGAGAAAAACCCTAATCCACAAAACTGAGAGAAACCATATATATATATATATATATATATATATATATATGTTTATCATGCAAGCTAATCTGGGGAGTACTGGAAAATAATCACAGGTGAACAATGATAGAGATGTATGGGAACATAATACACAACCTAGAGAGAAGGTAGAAACTGAAAAATTATTTATGATGCAAGTGAAAGAAAGCTGAGTGTGGCAAATTGTACTTTCTAAGCACGGCTATAACTGTATCTTCCATATGTGATCTTGCCTCACCATCATGAAGAACAAACTCTTATTTATTCCTCTCAATAAGTTTGAGCCTCTGCAACTGCTAGGAATACAACGGAAGTCAATGTGTGTCAGTTCTTGGCAGAGACCTTAACTGATATTGTACCTTTCTTATTTTCATGCCAACTTGTAAGAACCCCCTGGGTTCTACTCTGATGGAACAAGAATCAGTGTGGAAGAGGGGGACTAAGTGCCTGATGTCTGAGAGGAAAAGAAGCCTTTTATCCAGACCTGGGTTCTTCTTTCAAACACTATCAGCAATTGCTTGAGGGACTCCCAGGGAGAACTTCACAGCTGGGGCCAAGCAATCAACAGAACTTTGAGGGGAAAAAAAATCATAAGCTGTTGTTTAAAGCTACCAAGTGTTGGGTTGTTGTATGACACAACAATACTTAAATGTAAGGAAAAAATGGTGTGAAGAGTTGGATTTTGCAGTAACAAAAGCCTAAAACAGGCGTCCTCAAACTACGGCCCGCGGGCCACATGCGGGTGTTTTTGCCGTTTTGTTTTTTTTACTTCAAAATAAGATATGTGCAGTGTGCATAGGAATTTGTTCATAGCTTTTTTTAAACTATAGTCTGGCCCTCCAACGGTCTGAGGGACAGTGAACTGGCCCCCTGTTTAAAAAGTTTGAGGACCCCTGGCCTAAAACATGCAGCATTTGCTTTGAGAGTAGATGGACAGAAGCTTAAAGGGTACCAATGTTAATGAAGGCTTTCAATAGAGTGACAACATTGTTACTATGTACCAGAGAATACAGGGATCTGTGCTTTGTGGTGGTGGAACAATTGACAAAACTATCACCTTTCTTTTTTATGCAGAAAATTAAAAAATATATACCTAGTGAACATTTCAAGAAAATGTTAAAAGTAGTACATCTACTAAAATGTTTAGAAAAAGATGAGTTAAAGAAGTGTTTAACTTTCAAGTAGGACTCAGAAAAACCATAAAGGTTGATGATATTTCTGAATTTGAACATTTACTTTTTTCTAGACATTATCTCCTCTTCTTTTTTAGGACACAAAGTTTTCTTTTATTACTTTTTTTTGGGGTGGGGAAAGGAACACCATATTTCAACTCAATTAAGAAAAACATTTTTATTAGTACAGAGTTGTTTGTTTGTTTGTTTGTTTTGTTTATTCTGTGTGGTTTTTTTTCACTCATCATGCCATGAATTTTTGGGGAGTGGGCTCCAGTAGCTCAGCCTCATTTCCATGGATTCTCACAAAGTGTGCTTCTCTGGGTGGAGCAGGCTGACACTTCAGTTGAACCTGATACACTCTTAAAGCAAGAGCTGGCCTCTGGAGAATCAGTATGCATGTTTTAAGATTCCTTATTAATCAAAGTTCTGCCGGGTTAGACTGAAAAGGACAGTGAGAGCTCAAAATAAAAAGAATTATTCGATACAGAACATATCTAGCCCTCATAGCTTCTGCTTTTATCTTTTGAAGCCCTGAAACACAGGTAAGAAACCCAGGCTAATTTAAGGGAGAGAGCCTAGGGAAGGAGTACTGAAGCTTGTTAGTGAAGAAGCCTTATTGAATGATGGCCATGCTTACAAACCTTCTGAGAATCCCCATGCAGTCTCTTTGTGTCATGCAACCATGTTAAGACATAAAGTGAGAATATAAAATGAGCCCGGTCAACACTACATATGGTTTGTTTGTTACACAGCAAAAGACAATCATAATGATTGGGAAGGGGAATTATACTTGAGAGAACACATTGGCCCACTGAAGTTGAAATATTATGTTCTACATAATATTCAGAAGTGGAGTTGAAGAGATTTCACTAAGAAAGTATCCCTCAATAGAGAAGAATTTTGGCCAATCAAACAAAATGCTTCTTTCCTCCCTCCTTCCTTCCCTCTTTTCTTGCCTCTCTCTGTCTGTTATTTCTCTTCCTCCTTTCTTTTTGCCCTCTCATCTTTCCTTCCTTTCTTTTATTTTTAGCACATAAGCCAAATAAGTTCACACATTCTTTCATATTTGTGTTGCTTCATCAGAGAAGTTATTTGAAATGGGACCTGACCTACTCAACACATATTTATTAAACTTATATTATATGCCATGGAAATTCTAGGTACTATGAAAACAAGCATAAACAAAATACTAATTTTAATGTAGAAAAAGATTATGCAAATAAGCAATTGTTATATTGTGCGATATGTGTTTTGATTGACAAAGGAGAGGTGACATTGGAGATCACTGAAATGAATGCAATACAGAATACAGAATAAAAAGAGGCAGAAGGTTAGGGAAAGAGGAAGTACTGCATAAGATGAGCCCTAAAATCTGATAAAGAGCATGTAGTTGTTGAAAGGGTTAATCAAGAAACAGGGCTCTAACTCAGCAGGTGCTAACAAAAGAAAGCTCCTTCTGCAAGCCTAGCTTGCACAAACATGCTCCCCTTGAGTGGTTATTTTACAGAAATTCCTGAAGACCATAACTCCTGAACCACCCCCGCCAGGAGGAAGGACGCTGGCACCAGCAGAAGGACAAAGGGCAAGGCCGTAAAACTACAACTGGGGGCCACGTCCCAGATACAATTGTCAGCTGCAGCTCTGTCTGCAGCTCTCCCTGAGGACATAGAAAGCCTGCTCCCTCCCCGTTCACCATTGACTCCTTTCTCGGACACAGTACACCTGCAGCCAGTGCCTTGAACAAATATCTTTTTGATTACACTGAGCCTTGAGTTGGTTCTGTGCAACCAGGGCCCAACTCTGAACCTTTCAGTTGTAGAATTCTGAGAGGAGTTATTAATTTATTTGAGTAAATTTATGTATCTGAAAATTGGTCCAGACAAACTGTGAAAAGGTTAATAGTGTTTTTGTATATTTATTGATATAATTGATATGTACATCAGATATGTACACACACATGTTCTTGTGAATGTGTGAATATGTATAAACATAAGTATGATAGTGGCTAGAGAGAGAGAGAGAAAGAGACAGAGAGAGATGTTTATAAACAAATAAGATGATAGGAGGTATGTATCTGAAATAAAAAGCATGTATATTTGTGTATGGGTGTATGAAACAAATATTGCCCGTGTCATATTTATTTCAGGTAGAGCTGGGGATATCTAAATTATGAACTTTAGGGGTAGGGAGATGGTCATAATTTACATGCATATATCCCTTGGTTTATGAGCTGGTGTTTAATAGCATTTTAAAAAACTAAGACAAGATTTTAAGATCTGCTTATGTATAGTGTAAAAATCAATTTCTGGGCATGGCCCATGCCCTTCAAGAAATGTCAGTGTAAAAGGGATGGCAAGGCATGCAGATTAATATCTGAAATACAGGACAGATCATGGACAAATATATGTCAAAGAAACCTAAAGTGTCTGGCAGTACAGAAAATGACAGGTTGGTATCATGTGAAGACAAGCATTAAGGAAAACAAATTGAAGAAAGTGTCTCTTGAGATGGAAAGGGTTTTGACTAAGAAAGATCAAGGGAAAATGCCTCTCAAGTAACACAAAGACTGAGCTAAAGTAGCAAGAGATGTGTAGCATCTTTACAAATAAAGCGGTAGGTTTGGCCAGATTGATGCTTATATTGTGATTTAGCAAAAATAAAGCACCTGGAAATGCAGGCTGGAGTTAAGTCATGCAATTATTTGAGTGCCATGCTATGAAGTTAAGACTTTATCTTGAGAAACAGACTGTTGAAGATTTTAAGTAGACAAAAGAAGGTATTTGGGAATGACAACTCCAGTTACAGAGTTAATAACAACTTTGAATATGATAGAAATTGGATATATAAAAATTACAAGAATTTTGAAGTATAGAAATCCTAAGTGATAAAGTGCAAGACAGAAGAAAATATAGTGGAAATGTACAAAGAAATCTTGATGATTGTTTGGATGAAGGGAAGAAAATAAAAATAATTAAGAATATCAAGGTTTTAAACTTAATTTAACTCAAGTCAAATGAACAAAAATGGGGAACATCGAGGGATAATCTAGCTGGCACAGAGACTAAAAGCTTAGTTTGGAAAGACTTAAGCTTAAGATGCATGTGAAGAGTGGTTCACAAAGATGTTACAATATGTTTTCTGGAAGACGGACATGATTCATGGTTTAAGATACAGATTTGGGTGACTTAAATTTGTGAAAACAAATATAGATAGGTAGAAGGAAAATGTGAAGCTAGAGAAAGAATAGATTTAGGTTCTCTCCCTCCTCCCCCCATGCTTTCCTATCAAATTCAGTCTACTGTATATTGGTTCCAGATTTTGACACTAATAGTAACTCTCTAAAGAAGAATCTTCTCTATTAAAACCCTTCAGACATAAAAAGATCTTTACTCATTTTCATGAGCATGGACGTTTATACATACTTATTTTCATTAGGATTACTTTCCATGATATATAATTCAATATTGGTGAAATATCTAAAACATAAATGTGAAAGAGAAATCATTAAATTAAAAACTCTTAGGATAAATAGTTGTGCTCAGAGGTCTCGATACCGTATACCTAAATTTATTGTTACCTCATTTGAAATAATGTTCTTCCCATTTATGTTATGCAATGCGATCAGATAAACAATAAATCAAAAACAATATGTTTTCCTATGTTACTACTTGCATCAGCATTTGAGGAGGTTTCCGGTCATGAGGGTTTCCCAATAACAATATTCTGATGAAAAGAACTGAGGTTATATTTCCACACTGAGTAAGACCTCCTCTTGCCTTAGTTATTCCTTTTCCAATGAAGCCCCCAATCTGGCATGATTTATCGCTAACTCCAACCTAACATGATTTCCAGCTCCATATCCCAGGTCCCTGTCTACCTCAGGTATCAACCTCAGTCTCCACGACAGTGCAGGATCCGAAGCACCCACTCCCGCATTTGCTTGGTTCGGGCTCCATATATCAAAGGGTTGATCATGGGAGGCACCAGGAAATAGAGATTGTCAATGATAATCTGTAGATGAGGAGCCATATGATAGCCTAAAATCTGGGCCAGAACAGAAAAGACAACAGGAGAATAAAAAAGAGCAATGACACAAAGATGAGAGCCACATGTGCTGACAGCTTTGCCCCGTGCCTCCCAAGAGGGTATTCGAAAGACAGCATGAAGGATCAACCCATATGACAGACTGATAAAAAACAGATCAAATCCCACAGATGCTACGATAACCATGAGGCCATAGACAATGTGGTCAGAAATGTCTCCACAGGCTATCTGCACCACAGCCATGTAGGCACAGTAGGAGTAAGCAATGACGTGGGTTTGGAAGCTTTCCAGTCTTTTCGCTAGGATGGGTGCTGGGGTCAGCACTGCCACTGCCCTGGCCAGGACAGCCAGTGCCATCTTCACAAGCATGTTGTTAGCAAGGATAGTTGTGTATCTCAGAGGGTGCCAGATAGCCACAAATCTGTCAAAAGCCATGGCCAGGAGGATCCCAGACTCCGTGACATAAAAGGAAGGGACGAAAAACATCTGGGTGAGGCAAGCTTTGAAGCTGATTTCTTTGGCATTCATCCAGAAGATACCCAGCATGCGGGGCACAGTAACACTGACCAGGGAGAGGTCAACAACTGATAGCATGGCCAGGAGGAGAAACACGGGCTCATGAAGACTCTTCTCCATTCGGATGATGCATAAGATGGTGGCATTGCCAATGACTGTAATGACAAAGGCCAAGAAGAAAGGCACAGAGAACCAGCCATGGGAAGATTCCAGGCCAGGAATTCCAGCCAGGACAAATGTCAAGGGCTGAGGAATGGAGCTGTTGCAAGAAGACATCCCTACCCTGAGCTCCTCCAAGGGCTGATTCCTGGGGAGAAAGAAACAAGGGACATTTTGAAATCAGTGTATATTTCCATTTAAAATACTGGGTAGTACTTTATGGTGGCACTCATAATTATATTATGTCAACTAATGATCAAATAAATGTTTCTGCAACTTGTAGTGAGAGAGGAGATAATCCTAGGCTGCAAAAGGAAGAAATAGTCTCAGGGATTAATTCTCAATAAAGACATATCAACTCCATAGTTTAGATCAGTGATGGGCAACCTTTTGAGCTTGGTGTGTCAAACTTCGCCAAAAAACTGAGCATAACTCGGGTAGTGTGTCACTTTGAGGAAGAAAAACATTATTTCGCAAATGTTTCATCCTCAGGAGCAGCAAATGTTTTATCCTCGGCATGCGGCCGCCTCAGCAGCCGCGTGTCATCAGAAATGGCTACGCGTCAGTGCTGACACGCGTGTCATAGGTTCACCATCACTGGTTTAGATTGTGGCTCTGATCCCATTTAATATTCACTGTGTGAAATCCTACAGGATTTTTTTTCTCAGATAGCAGGGCCTGCCAAGAGACCCAACATTTTCAACATTATAGGTGAAAGCTAGAAATCATGGCTTTCACTCAAGATGAGGAAGTTGATTTTATCATTCCAGGGTCCTCAGCTCTTGAGATTGGTCTTGGTTCTTTAGGATTCTCTGAAGTATTTGTTGATTTTTACAAAGAACCTCAGAAACCAGCTGATCTTATAACTGACACAATTCTGGAAATAACAAATATTTTGGATGACAAAGGTGGAATCCAAAAAAAGCCTCAATAGATAATAGTTTAGTATTCAAGTTCCAGTATTTTAGTATTAAAACGTGGCAGGGAGTGGGTAAAAGTAAAGTTTAATGGGGTAGCATATATATGTGAATTCATGTGGTTTTGTATGGGGGACACAGTTCAGTGATTAATTGTAATACTTATTTCCATAGAAATTGGACTACTGTATTTGCTGAACATTTTGACCTACATAATTATTTTGAATAGAAATGCATATTTATAAATTATTTGATGTTATAGATTAAATAGTATATTCAACAGATTAAAAGTAAAAAACCGTAAAAGTATATAGTAAATAAAAATAAAGGAATAGAAATACAGCATTTTTTATTAATATGATTGAAATTAAATTTTAAATTCCAGATTTTGTTAGAAATAGTCCAAATATATAATATTTAAAAGAATCACACCAAAGAAATTTTTCAATAAAAGTTTAAAATAAACTCTTAAAATGTTGCAGTGCTGTTTGCAACTATAATTATATACAAATTGCTATAGCTTTCTTCAAAATCAAGTTTAAAACATTTTCATTTCCTGTGACCATATACAAAATTTAAACTGAAATTAGGATGAAACAATATAACACAAAGTTGCTTTAAAAATAAAAGTACAGTAATATTAATATTGTGTCATTTTATTTTAATTGTTGATGAACTTGGATTATTTATCTTTTTTGGTAATTAATTTATTCTAAATATTTAAATACCAAAATAGAGTGGCATATCTGCTAAAATCCCATATATATACATCATATAATTGATATGTTCAGATCTAAGTATGTCATATATCAACTGCATTTGGTAAAAGGCACAACAGCTGAATGGTAGGTTGGTCTCCTGGAATTTAACTTGGTACAGCAATAATAGCAAGATCTTTGAGATTGCACATGATTGAGATACAATCTCAGGCCTGCCACTTATTTTGAAATGACTCAGATGTAATTTGAATGAATTGGTTAAGCCTTTGAACCTCATTTTTTTTTTTCATATCAAAAGTGGGATAAAGCTTACCTTAAAAATTGTAATGAGGATTAAATCCATCATTGAATTCCAACATTATATAAAACAATATTCTTGACATAATTCTTTGAATATTTTCTTCTTTTAGTATGAAGTACAAAGTTTAAGTGAAAGATGCAAAAAGTAATGTTCTTTTTTGTTTGTTTGTTTGTTGTTTTATTGTATTAATCCTTACCCGAGGATATATTTTTCCATTTTTTAGAGAGAGAGGATGGGAGAGGGAGAGAGAGAGAGAGAGAGAGAGAGAGAGAGAGAGAGAGAGAGAGAGAGAGAAACATTGATTGGTTGCCTCCCACAACCTGGGTATGTGGCCTGGTTGGGAATTGAAACTGACCCTTCAGTGCAGAGAATGACACTCCAACCAACTGAGCCACACTGGCCAGGGCATACTGTTCTTTTTGTTTTTTGTTTCTTAGAAAGAAACTGTAACTAAGATAAATTAATAGTCTTGAATTGATAACATAAGGAAAAAGATTTGATGGCCCTGGTAATTTTATCCTCAAATATTTTTAGATTCATTATATTCTTGAGTGAAAAAAAGAATTTAGTATCACCAGAGAGATACCTGACCAAATAAAAGATGCTAAAAAAATTTAAAAGGTGCATTTTAGTTCAATAGGGGAAATAGCCCCATCACAAACTCATTATCAGGTAGAAATTGAATGATTATCAATCAGGAATACAGTAGATAAAATTCCTCATATGGTGGTGGCATTAGGATATTATTAGGGCTTTAAGCAACATGGTAAATTTTTGCCTGAGCTATAAAAAATAACTGCCAGCAACAACAATATCAACATTAATTTCAAGTAAAGAGATAATCAATTTAGGTGTAAAAATTAGAAAGATACTTACTTTTCCCTAAAGAATGCCACTGGGTATTCTAAAAATTGCAGAACCCAACCATGGACTTAAAAGGGTTGGTGATTGGTATTTAGGAATCTCTTTTTCCTACATGACTTTGCATCCCAGGATTTTCTACTCTTTTCCCTTCTTCTCCTTCTTCTCTCTTTTCCTAGAATAGTACCTGTAGATGGTTGTGAGTCTGACCACAGTGGGACTGGGACCAGCAAAGCAACTGTCCACATGAAGTACAGGCAAGATCTGTTGATGTCCAGAATAAGATGAAGTGTCTGAGCTGGAGGCAGATTTATGCTGGTTTGTCACTGCCTCCTCTCCCTGCTCCAGAGTCTCTTGGGGCCTCTCTGTTAGGCAAAGTGCTTTACTTGGCTTGAATATTCTGGGGAACAAAGCCTAGAGCCAGTTATTGAGGGTAGCACATGTAGTTAAAGGGACAGAAGGAGAGTAAACTTTGGGTTGTGAGCACACAATGGAGTATATAGATGCTGTATTATGAAGTTATACATCTGAAATTTATATAATGTTATTAACCAATGTTACCCCAATAAATTTAAAATTTTAAAAAGCAGATGTTTGGGAGCATTGTAGAACTAATTTGTGTGTGTGTGTGTGTGTGTGTGTGTGTGTGTGTGTGTGTGTGTGTTGTAAGAGGTAACGTATGGCTTAGGTACTGTAGGAGAAGAGTAAGGGCTGAGAAATCATTTAGTATGAGGTTAAACTTACAGTAAAAGAAGGCAGAACTGTTTGCCGTTATAATTATATACAAATTGCTTATAGCTTGCTTCAAAACCAATAGTTTAAAACATCTTAATTTCCTGTGACCTTGGCAAGAAATTAAGTTTTAATTTCCTATATGCAATTAGAATCCAAAAAAAGCTGGAAAAATGTATGCACTAAGTAAATTTTAATTGACTAAATTAAAGCCATTGTTTGGTAAATAAACTATATAACAGAAACACAGAGAGAGAGTTGAGATTAAAGTAGGCGCAATAGAGAAGATTGAGAAAAAAAAATATTGCACAATACCAAGTTTAAGGGAAACTGAGTTTCAGGTTGTCCCAGGGCAAGCCACACAGATCTGGAGCTGAAGCTGGAGGGGGTTAGAACTGTAGGAACTGCCAGAGGTAAGTCCCTGGGCCTGTGGCTAAAGCAGGTGTAATCTGCAGGAAGTCCTAGGGACAAGGCACACCTAGGCGGGAGCTGTGCTAGGGTGTGTGCAAGCTGAGGGGACTCCCATGGGCAAGTCAGATGGCTGGAAACAGGCTGCATGGAGACCTGTTTATGTCTCTCTCTTTCTCTCTCTCTCTTTCTCTCTCTCTTGCCGAAGCTGTCCATTCAGATCTGTTCTTCTTCAGGAGGGACTGCTCTGTCTGTAGGTATAAATTCATTGTATCCCTGGGACGAGGTGCATTCAGGGTCTTTCTATGCCTCCATCTTGGACTGGAAGCCCACAAGGATCTTTTTAAAATGCAAACCTGATTATGTCACCCCTGTGCATAGAACTTACATTGTCTAGTTTTCAGTATAAATTTGAGAATCCTTAGCACACCCTACACACCCCTGCATGCTACTATCCAAGCCTTACTCAGCAACTCTTCATTTCACCCTCTATTCCAGCCCATGAAATGGACTTCTTTCAGTTCTTTGAATGTGTGACACCCCTTCCTATCTTAAGATTCACACATGTTCACACATCCTGTTCTCTCTCCCTGTAACATTACCACCCATTCAGGACCTCTCTTTCTTTTTAACTCCTAATCAGCATTTAAGTAAATGCCATTTTTTTTTTAAAGAAAGCTTTCCTTAATTCTCCTAGACTAGATAAAAACACTATGTTATGTGCTGTTATAGAAATCAATATTATTACTTGACAGCACTAAATATCCAGTATATTTATGCATTTGAACATCACTCAATTATATCATTTCCATGAGGATATAAACTCCCTGAGACATAAACTTCTCTTTTGCTCACTTCTCCTCAGAATCTAGCACAATCTGGCACATTTTAGCCACCCCATAAATTGATTTTTGTTGAATGAATATATGAATAAGTTGCATATCTCTTTTATTTGACTAGAATTTAATTCAGGGCTTTTGAAGATTTAGTTTTGTGACTATTATTGTTAAACATTTAAATTTGAGAGCCATTGGTAGATAGCTTATAAGTATTAACTCCTTAGTTCATATTTCAAAATGTAACATATAAACAATTCTGATAATTGTCAAGGAATGCATTATAATTAAACTACAGGCCCAGTGCATGAAATTAGTGAACGGGGTGTGGGGGGGTGTCCTTCAGCCCAGCCTGCACCCTTTTCAATCTAGGACCCTGAGAGGGATGTCCTAGAGACAGTCAGACATCCCTAAACAGGCAGTCGGACATCTCTCTCACAATCCAGGACTGCTGGCTCCCAACTGCTTGCTTGTCTGCCTTCCTGATTGCCGCTAACCACTTCTGTCTGCCAGCCTGATCACCCCCTAACCACTCCCCTACCAGCCTGATTGATGCCTAACTGCTCCCCTGCCAGCCCAATTGCCCCTAACTGCCCTCCCCTGCTGGCCTGGTCCCCAACTGCCCTCCCCTGCAGGCCTGGTCCCCCACAACTGCCCTCCCCTGCTGGCCTGGTCACCCCTAACTGCCCTCCATTGCCAGTCTGGTCACCCCTAACTGCCCTTTCCTGCAGGCCTGGTCGCCCCCAACTTTCCTCCTCTGCCAGCCTGGTCACCCCTAACTGTCCTCCCCTGCAGGCCTGATTGCCCCCAACTGCCCTCCCTTGCAGGCCTGGTCCCTCCCAACTGCCCTACCCTGCTGGCCTGATTGCCCACAACTGCCCTTTCTTGCAGGCCTGGTCCCTCCCAACTGCCCTCCCCTGCTGGCCATCTTATGGCAGCCATCTTGTGTCCACATGGGGGCAGCCATCTTTGACCACATGGGGGCAGCCATCTTGTGTGTTGGAGTGACAGTCAATTTGCACATTACTCTTTTATTAGATAGGATTGCATAATTCATGGTACTCCAAATAAAAAGAAAATACAACCAAAAGGTTTATCTTGGCAATTCATCTTCAGGAAATACCGAACATAATGGCAATATTCCCAAAGTTTACATTTCCATAAGGATTCTCTTCTCTTTAGCCTGAGAGAGATCTGTCCCTACTCCTACTATCATTGTCATTTTTCTCTATTATCTTACAAAAAGATCATCATTAACCCTGTCTTTATGATTTTAATTAAGCTAGTATCTTAATTATAACTATCACATGATTAGGAGTTCTAAAATATAGGACACATAAATTCAAACGTCTTATAGAATCATTCCTTGCTTCAGAAGCATTCATTGAATTCATGTGTTCATAGATACTGAGAGGTATTAGTGATAAAAAATAAATGGAGGATACTCTTTAAGTATGGGATTGAGTACTTTTGTATTTATTTAAATCCAGGCAGCACCACTTAATCAACATGTGACATTGAGCAAATTATTTAAACTCCCTGAGTCCAAATTTCTCATCTATGAAATCGGACTAAAACTCTGATGATTCTGGTGATAACATATGCTTGCATATGTACATTGCTCATACATATCTGACAAAGTCTGGCATATAACAAACATGCAAAATTATACTTGTTATTGTAATCCAGTTATGTAGTGTCTAATTATTAAAGTCTACCATGTGGCTCTAGTATAAGTGCCTTTCTTATATGCTTTCACTCATTTAATCCTTAAAATTCTTATAGGGAAGGAAATCTTATGATCCCCATTTTATTAATTATGACAATAAGGTCCAGAAAGTGACTGGATATGCAGATAGTAAGTGACAGAGATAAAGGATGAATCCAGGCACTCTGACTCTAGAGTCAGTGCACTTAACCTCTAACTATATTAAGAATTTAATTGGAAAAAGACATACCAGGTTAACTACAATATATAGTGACATTTTTCACAATAATGGTAGGGACACTTTTTAGTTAGTTTTACTTGAGGAAATAAAATTTCTACTAACATGGGGAGTTTAAACAGGTGATGTACCTTGAAGTATAACTAAGTTTTTGTAGATAAGAAGGTGCCCGGACAAAGGGAAGCATTCTAAGTAAAACCATGAGGATATTAAAAAAAAACTTATTTTTTTGGATGAAGGCGGGAATCTTTACAAACAGAACAGAGCATGCAAAGGTTGCGTAAGTATGACAGGAGAAACAGCAGAAAGGTAATTCATAAAGGTTTATTTTATTATAGTAATCTGTGAACACGATTATTGCAATGTGGAACTTTTTTTCATTTTTATTTTTGTGAAAATAATAGGCAAGTATTTCTTGTACTCAGAAGACATGAATCTTATTATATTGACTCTTCTATAGAATGTTGAGTGATCATTGATTTTTCATTTGGCGATAGTTCCTGTGGAATTTTTTGAGGTTCTTATGAGTTTCTTTGCTTTTTTAATCACTACCTGTTGGACAATACACTATTACTCCCCACTCATATAACAGAAGGTCAGTAGCAGGAGGGAGCAGAAGGGGACCCCTTTCCATTTTATCAAGTTCTAAGTAAGCTCCCTAAAATTCAGATGTACACAAAATAAAATGTGCCTACTAGTTGCATTAGAATTGGGAAACTACTATAATGTGTGGTTACTCTTCCCCATTGGAATCTGACAAAAAGTCTTATTTCAGCAGAAGGAAATGTCATGTCTATTATGAGATGAAATAAATTATTTGTACTCTTCCCTTCACGTTCTGATACTGTCTCTGCAAATAATTTCAGCATAATCAGGAAAACTTTACCCTTAGAAAACTAAGGACATAGTCTCGAATTTTCTTGGTTCTAACACCATACACAATGGGATTAAGAAAAGGTGGGACCAGAAGGTACATATTGGCAATAAAAATGTGAATCCGGGGGGCCACATTGTGGCCAAAGCGGTGAGTGAGGAAGGTGAAGACAGCTGTGGAGTAGAAAACGAGGATGACACAGACATGAGAGCCACATGTGCCTAGAGCTTTAACACTTGCTTCCCGTGATGGAAGACGAAAGACTGCACGGAGGATTAGAACATAAGAGATGACAATAAAAAAGCCATCACAAGAACCAATGACAGAGGCCACACTGAGGCTGTAACGTTTGGTGGCTCCTGTGTCCACACACGCCAGCTTCACCACAGCCATGAACTCACAGTAGGTGTGGGCAATGACTCGAGTCCTGCAGTAGGGCAGCTGTTTGAGCAGGATGGGATGTGGAGAAAAGAAGACTGCTCCTCGGAGTACAACAGAAGCTCCCATTTTGGCAATGTGAGCATGGGTGAGAATGGTGCTATGGCGCAGTGGATGACAAATGGCCACATAACGGTCAATGGCCATGGCCAAAAAGAAGCCTGATTCCATGGCAGTAAAACTGTGGATGAAGAACATTTGGGCCAAGCAGGCATCAATGGCAATTTCATGGGCTCCAAGCCAGAAGAGACAGAGCATGCGGGGCAGCGTAGATGTGGAGAGGACCAGGTCAGTGACCGACAGCATGCACAGAAAGAGGAACATGGGCTCATGAAGGCTTCGCTCTGCCCTCACCACAGCCAGGATGGTCACATTCCCCACCACAGCCAGTATGTACATGGAGCAGAAGGGAATCCCAATCCAGACATGCAGGTGCTCTAGTCCTGGGATGCCCATCAGTAAGAAGGTATTTGGAGATGTCTGAGATTTATTGGCTGGTACCATGTGCTGCTTGCTGTCTGACTTTTGTAGATGGAAACCTTTTTAGGACAAAAGTTATCTTCCAAGATCATCACACCACGTCTGGCAAAAAGTGAAAAATACATCTGGAAGACCCAAAAACATCATGTTAGAAAACATAAAAGGTTGTAATTTATAGTGAAAAAAAACTTAGTAAAGCTAGGCAAAAACTATGCAACCAGATACAAAGTACTTACTATAAACCAAGTCATGAATCTCACAATTTATTAGAAAGAAAACAAAACAAAAAAACCAACACGGCCCTCGCTGATTTGGCTCAGTAGATAGAGCTTTGGCCTGCAGACTCAAGGGTCCTGGGTTAAACTCCACTCAAGGGTACATGCCCCGGTTGTGGACTTGATCCTCAGTATGGAGCATGCAGGTAGCAGCCGATCAATGATTCTTTCTCATCATTGATGTTTATATCTCTCTCTCTTCCTGCCTCTCTGAAATCAATAAAAATATATTAAAACAAACAAACAAACAAGCAAAACCCAACATGGTTAATATCTCTGTACAATAAAATTCAATATCACTTTTTGATTCACACTTTGACTTAATAAGACCAAATTAGCTTTTGATAGAAATGTCTGATATTATAAATGAAATGAATCTGAGAGTCATTTTTAAACATAATTTTCTAGCTGATGTGTGAGTACTCTTAAGTATGGATACTCATTTCTTAGACAGTCCATTACATGTCCTAGTACTGTCACAGAAGCAAACCCAGGAGCCGTGAGATTGGGTTGCCCTTTCCTACTGTGAGACTTTTTATAGACACACCTGTCTTCTACATAGAAGTCTTCACAAAAACCTGAGATTTGCCTCATGCCTCTACTAATTTCCTCCTTTTCTATGAAACATTTTCAACTCATATATCTACTTATTTTAAGCTCAGTTTTTAAAAAATCTTAATTTCCTACCTCTTCTGTATATTCCCCAATGTACCAAGTTCTTAACTTTTATTTTGTGTCTGAAGATCCTAGACATTACAGAGATCCATGTACTTGGTTATCTCTTGATTTATACACTATTCATTTGATTTCAGTTTATATTATTTTTTTATGAAGTAAAGAAGGAAAGTAATACTTAGTGATTCTAATATGAAAAGGACATAATCTGGAATCTTTGTAGATGTTAATTTTTAGTTGAAAAAATAATGCAACTAAATGACCATTTTATAATCATTTACTTTGAGTTACTATGATATTTGATTTAAATAAAGTTCAATAATTCTTGAAAATTATCAGCTATCATAAGTAATACTATCACTTCTGTTTTTTTCCCCCCTTGCATGTGATCATATTTATTTCTATCATAGGCTCTTTTTATGTTCTTGTATTAAAATAATTTATTTCCAAGTAAATAAATCAATACATAAATGCATTTATTTTCATAATAAGGTTTAAGTTGTCTTATTCATACTTATTATATTTTCCCACCAGTTTTCTCAACTATGAAGTGGAGAAAACACAAAGTTGTTGGGAAGGTTAAGTTACGTAATTAATACATGTTAACAACTTAGTACACTATATTTCACAGAGTAATTTAAGAAATTAAGTATTGGGATTTGGTCATTATTCCATACATAATGTGACCCCAATAAAACATTTAAGCATGATGTGATCAAATTAGCATTTAGTATAAAAAAAACACACAAAACACCATCCTTTTCACCAGGTACTCCTTCTATGCCCTCCACAAGATAACGCCAAACTTTTAATTATTCTCCAGAAACAACATGCTCTTTGTGAAGTTGTGCCCTTTTTCACATAATTTTGATTGTAATTTTTCTCTCTCTCTCTTATAATCTCTTCCTTTTGTAAACTACAGCTTTCTTGTAGTATCTAGGTCAAAAGAATCTCCTCTATGACTCTGCTGAATTAACTTAGACAAAAATATGCAGGATAATTTTCTGTGCATCTTTACATGTTTTCTTACATTTGATTGTGATAGACCTTATCAAAAGGTAGACTATTTAATTATTATTATGACTCCTGTCTTTCTTATAAGATTAAATTCTCCTCAGTCTAGAAACTGTAGCATAGGTAGGTATTAGCATAACCTAGCCCAAAGACTGGCATTGGATGATGTTTCACAAGAGTACTCTCTGCCACTTCTGTCTACCTATAATAATAAAAATGTAATATGCTAATTACACCAGACAGCCGAATGACCTTCCGGACTACCTTCCAGACGAAACTGGGGCTGCGAGGGCCAAGGGCAGCTGCCAAGGCTGTGAGGGCCAAACCCCTTGCACGAATTTCGTGCATCGGGCCTCTAGTAGTGAAATAAAAGAGTTTCTTCTCCTTGGTAGAACTTTGTTTCTGCTTTGCTCTGCTATAATTGTAAGATAGGACTCCAGGCATACAGACTGAGGTAGGTTTCAAGTCAATTACTGCTTTATCTGTGGGCTTAAAGATCTTGATTACCTAGATCTCCACTTCCAGAGAAATATAAAGCTATTCACATTTCTCTGTTGGCTCCCAAAACCTTTTAAATTTAACATATTCCTTCAGAGAAGACCTAGGTATATGTACTCACATCTGGCTAAAGAGGCAAACAAACATATTTTAGTACATTTGATGTTTTCTTATTGTTACCATATATTATGGAATAATATATCCAGAACCAAGCACACAGGGACTCTTTAAATTTTCTAATACTATATAAAGGCTCCTTCAAGCACACCAAATTAATGCTCAGATAAGTGCACTCCCATATGAACAAATTTATTTAAATAAGCTGATATTTAAATGCACAAACAAAGCACTCAGTTTTACTTATCAGAACATACCTTGATTACTTTCAGAATTATTAGTCTTTCTTTAGGACAGAAATCCAGATCTGGGTATGGAAGAGCTAGAAAGAGATGTCAATCTTCTTTTAGAAAATCCATTCAGGAGAAATTTATATGTCCCATGAAATTTAGTTTTGAAAATCTTTCTCTACTTTCTCCTCTCTCTTATATAGTATAGCTCAACTAGTTTGAAGATAAACTACATAAAAAATAATGGTTGGCTGTGGCTTGTCTTCTGATTGCCTTATTAAACAGAGATTTTATTCACCTGAGTCCTAAATTTTCTTCCTCCCACAGTGTTGCTTAATTAGCCTTAATGCTAAGTGGAAAGAAATGCATTCTTTGATCAGGGCTTTCTCTGACTCAAAAGCCTTTCTTAGTCAAACAACTTTAACCCTTTGAGCTCGCTTGCTTTATTCTCGATTCCTTTATTCTAATGCTAACCATGTGGAGTCACACTTGACATCCGAGTGCAAAAGGTTAAAGTTATTTTAATTCTAATTTAGAGTATCTGTGACCCAATGATCCCTATACTTTAGCTCATCAACAGATAGCTGCATTTATATCAGTTATGGGGAAAAAAGATCCATTTCACCTTCTTACCATATTGTATGTCTACAGTATTTATTCTCTTTTAAAAATATTTTTTTTATTGATTTCAGAGAGGAAGGGAGAGGGAGAGAGAGATAGAAACATCAATGATGAGAGAGAATCATTGATTGGCTGCCTCCTGCACACCCCACACTGATGATCAAGCAGGGCATGTGCTCTGACCAGGAATTGAACTGTAACCTCCTGGTTCATAGATTGTTGCTCAACCACTGAGCCACACTGTACTTATTCTTAACTTTACTAAGGGTTTACAAAGAGTTACACATTAATTACTTTTTTGAGAATCTTATAATTCTATAAATGTAGATGTTTGGATGTAGACCTTTCCTCTCTTGTCCTGTCTTGCATATGTACCAACTCACCCAAATTAAAAGCTGAGATTCATCCAGAGAGCCAGTTTCTATAAGGAGTAGTTGCTAGGAAGTATGCACAGTGAACAAGAGCTAGATTTTAGTCCGCTCCTAATCACACTGGATTAAAGGAGGAAGGTGGCAGGGGACTCAGTGGTCCTCTGGGATATGGGGTCTTTTCCCAAACTACATGACTTAAATTACATTCAGGTAGAGCAATTGCTATTAGCTGTCCCTTAAGATAATAAATAAGGACATTATTATTTCCCAAAGGTCTGTTGAGTGCTTTGATATGGAATATATTTGCTTAATATATCAGCAAAATATTATAAAACCATAGAATGAAGGAAAATGATTATGTTTATGTACTGTGAGGTCATCATGTTCATTGCCCTGGGCTTAAAGCTTAACATTCATTTTGCACTGATCTGCACAACTGCCTTTGGAAAAATAAATACCACTAAAAGGATGAGAAAATAAAGAGACTAATAGATTAATTAATTTATGTACAATTTTACAGCTAATAACAGTGACGCCGGGATCTGAATCTGGATATCCCTGGTTCCACATTTCATATACTTAACCACTACATTACTAAGATTAAAAAATAGCCGAAACCGGTTTGGCTCAGTGGATAGAGCGTCGGCCTGCGGACTCAAGGGTCCCAGGTTCGATTCCAGTCAAGGGCAAGTACCCTGGTTGCGGGCACATCCCCAGTAGGGGGTGTACAAGAGGCAGCTGATCGATGTTTCTAACTCTCTATCCCTCTCTCTTCTTCTCTGTAAAAAATCAATAAAATATATATATATATATATATAAATTAAAAAATAAGGTATGTCTGAATTAAAGTCTCTATATTTCTTATACATAGTGGTAAACTTCATGGATTATAATTGCAATATCCAAAATGACCAGTAAGTATCTTTATAACCTGGTCCCTGCAACCCTTTTGGCATCACTTTCTGCTACACAGCTCTTTTTTTTTTTTTCTTTTTTAGTTTCCTTGAGTCTCAACCAATCTCTCTCTCTCTCTTTCTCTCTGTCTCTCTGTCTCTCTCTGTCTCTCTCTCTCTCTCTGTCTCTCTCTCTCTGTATATATATATATATATATATATATATATATATATATATATATATATATATATTTACTACCTTTCAGATCCTGTGTCATGTTCTTGCTTCAGCTTTTAATGCTCTTCACATCTCTCTCCTGCAAGACTCCTAATTTCCTACTCATTATGTTCAATTAATATTTGACAAAGGAGGCAAGAGCATACAATGGAGTCAAGACAGTCTCTTCAATAAATGGTCTTGGGAAAATTGGACAGATACATGCAAAAAATGAAAGTAGACCACAGTCTTACACCAAACACACACACACACACACACACACACACACACACACACAATACCTCAAAGTGGATAATATAAGATGGGAAATCATAAAAATCTTAGAGGAATCCACAGGTAGCAAAATATCAGATATCTCATAGCAATGTCTTTACCAATACAGCTCCTAGGGCAGTGGAAACTGAGGAGAAATAAACCAATGGGACTACATCAAAATAAAAAGCTCTGCACAGCAAAAGAAACCATCAACAAAACAACAAGAATGCCCACTTCATGGGAGAACATATTTGCCAATGTTATCTCTGATAAGGGTTTAATCTCCAAAATATATAGGGAACTCATACAACTTAACAAAAGGAAGATAAACAATCAAATAAAAAGATGGGCAAAGGACCTAAATAAACACTTTTCAAAAGAAGGCATAAGAAGGCCAAGAGACATATGAAAACATGTGCAGTTATTAATCATCTGAAAGATGCAAATCAAAACGACAATGAGGTATCATCTCACACTTGTCAGAATGGCTATCATCAGCAAATCAAAAAATGACAAATGCTTGCGAAGATGTGGAGAAAAAGGAACCCTCATGAACTGCTGGTGAGAATGCAGACTGGTGCAGCCACTATGGAGAACAGTATGAGTTTCCTCAAAAAATTAAAAATGGAACTCCCATTTGACCCAGTGACCCCACGACTAGGAATATATCCCAAGAAATCAGAAACACCAATCAGAAAGGATATATGCACCCCTATGTTCATAGCAGCACAATTTACAATAGCTAAGATTTGGAAACAGCTTAAGTGCCCATCAGCAGATGAGGGGATTAAAAAACTGTGGTACATTTACACAATGGAATACTATGCTGCTGTAAAAAAGAAGGAACTCCTGCTATTCACAACAGCATGGATGGACCTGGAGAGCATTATGCTAAGTGAAATAAGCCAGGTGGAGAAGGATAAATATCCCATGATGTCACTCATTTGAGGAATATAATGAACAGCATAAACTGATGAAGGCAGGGGACGGTGGGGGGAGTAGAGATCAACCAAAGGACTTGTATGCATGCATATAAACATAACCAATGGAAACAGACACTAGGGGGTGAGGGCATGTACTGGGGGGTGGAGTAGAGTGACTGGGGAGAGGCCAATGGCGGAAAAAGGAGACATATATAATATTTTAATCAATAAAGAATAAATAAAATTATCCTATATAATAAAACCCTAATATGCAAATTGACTGAATGGTGAAACGACCAGCCGCTATGATGCGCACTGACCACCAGGGGGCAGATATCAATGCAGGAGCTGCCCCCTGAGAGGTCCCAGACTTCGACAGGGTGCAGGCTGGGCTGAGGGACCCCCCTCCAGTGCATGAATTTCATGTACTGGGCCTCTAGTTTCATATATTCTTTCAACCCAAACCTCTGTCACTCTTCCCCATCCCTAGTCTCAGATGATGACCTAGATTCCAATTTCACTGAGAAAAAAGAATCAAGAGAAGATCCCATCAGCATGCCTATCCATCCATCTGCCTCTAAACTCATATATTACCACTGATTTCCTGCTACTATGAATGAACTGTATTTGTCCTAACAAAAGCCAACTTATCCATTAGAGCAATATATCCTACTCTGTCTTGAAACTCAAATATTTTGGTATGGCAATTTTGCATTCCTCTCATGGGTAATTGTTGTCTTCCTGTGGTATTATTTCTAGGCCCGATCCCACCGGACATCCCTCTGACAATCCAGGACTGCTGGCTTCCAACTGCTCGCCTGCCTGCCTTCCTGATTTCCCCTAACTGCTTCTGCCTGCCAGCCTGATCACCCCCTAACCATTCCCATGCCAGCCTGATTGATGTCTAACTGCTCCCCTGCCAGCCTGTTTGCCCCCAACTTCCCTCCTCTGCTGGCCTGGTCACCCCTAACTGCCCATCTAAAACAATGATATAATCGATTATTTCTACAAAAGAAAATTATGATCCACTTATCTGCTAGCTTGATCCACATATCTGCTAGCTAATGCCTTATTTTTCTTACTGATTTTATAGCAATACCCCTGAAACAGTTGTCTATAGTCACCCTCCCCAATTTTACTCTTTCCATAATTTCTAAAATCTATTGCAGCTTCCTCTCTCTGTCTACATATGGTAAAAGACACAACAATTTTTTAAATGTTTTCTTGATTTCAGAGAGAGAAAGGGAGATGGAGAGAGAGATGGAAACATCAATGATGTGAGAGAATCATTGATCAGCTGCCTCCTGCACGTCCCCTACTGGGGATCAAGCCCACAACCAGGGCATATGCCCTGACCAGTAATAGAACCAGTGATCTCTTGGTTCCTGGGTTGATGCTCAATTGCTAAGCCACACCCAGCTGGGTGACACATTGATTTTACAATATCTATAATGTTGCTATGTAGCTCCTACATGTAGCCAGTTTCTATGGTTATCAAATATTTGATTATCTTAAGTGTATGCATGTGTTGTGTGTTTTCTTCTTTCATCATCATTTGCTTTCTTTTCCTCTCTTTGCTTATAAGTTTATACATTTTCTCCAAAATTTTGAGATGTATGTTTAGCTGTTATTTATAGCCAATATTCTTCTCTGTCACATATATTTAAATCTATGTTTTCTATCTAATCTCAATTGGAACTACATCTCACAGGATGATTATTTCATCTTATTGTGCTTTTAATTCCCTTTGATTAATTGGAAATTCAAAAATGTAATCTTTAAATTTTGATATAAATGGAACACTTCCACATCTACTATTTTTTATTTTTTGTTTAATCCTATTGTGAAATAACAGAGATTATAGGATTTCAATCTGTTGAACTTTGTTGAGTCTGTAACAATACATGCTCAATTTCTGCAAATGTCTTATGTGTGCTTGAATAGCCTTTTTTGTGATATAAAATGATTTCTATATCCTTTAATCATATTATTTAAATCTTCTTTATCTTTATTAATATTTTGCTTCATAATTTAATGAGATTTTTTAAATCTTAAACTATAATTAAATTTGTCTACTTTTTCTTATAATTATTTTTCTATCAGAGACTGAATAAACAAATGGGAAGTGGCCAGACCTTATATGACAATGAACTGTGATCCACATGGGAAGTCCAGAAGCCCTACCCACAACCTCTCCAGCAATTAATCCAAAATAGTCAGAACTTGATCAACAACTGCCAACTCCCTAGTTGTGTTCGTCTCCATGATCAACTAGAGGCAGCCAAATATGTTTCCTAAGCCAATCACAGAAGAAACCCACTTCTAATTAACCCACTTCCAGTTTTGATATGCTGACAAACTCCATTCAGAGCATACCTCAAACCTTCCCTTGCATTCCCAATAAAATTTTCCTACCACTCTGACAGGCTTTGAATCTCTGCAAAAGGCAAACAATGATAGTTAATACTGTAGTTAAGCAAGTTCTGAATGAATCATTTCTGCTTCATTTGTTTATTCCACAATAGTATGAATTTTTTAACTATGGCCTAATGCCAAAACTATTTGAGTTACCATCAAAAGTAGTGTAATAAGAAAATGCTAAATTGTATTATATACTCACTAGAGGCCCGGTGCACGAAATTTGTGCACGGGGGCGGGGGGGGGGGGTGTCCCTCAGCCCAGCTTGCACCCTCTCCAATCTGGGACCCCTCAAGGGATGTCTGACTGCCTGTTTAGGCCCGATCCCACCCGACATCCCTCTGACAATCCAGGACTGCTGGCTCCCAACTGCTCGCCTGCCTGCCTTCCTTATTTCCCCTAACCGCTTCTGCCTGCCAGCCTGATAACCCTCTAATCACTCCCATGCCAGCCTGATTGATGTCTAACTGCTCCCCTGCCAGCCTGTTTGCCTCCAACTTCCCTCCTTTGCTGGCCTGGTCATCCCTAACTGCCCTCCTCTGCGGGGTTGATCACCTCCAACTGCCCTCCCTTGCAGGCCTGGTCCCTCAACTGCCTTCCCTTGCAGGCCTGGTCCCTCCCAACTCCCCTCCCCTGATGGCCATCTTGTGGTGGCCATCTTGTGTCCACATGGGGGCAGGATCTTTGACCACATAGGGGCAGCTATCTTGATCTTGTGTGTTGGAGTGATGGTCAATCTGCATCTTTTATTAAATAGGATAGAGGCCTGGTGCATGGGTGGGGACCAGCTGGTTTGCCCTGAAGGGTGTCCTGGATCAGGGTGGGGTTCCCTTGGGGCATGGAGAGGCCTGGGCGAGGGGCCTGTGGTGGTTTGCAGGCTAGCCACGCCCCTGGTGACCCAAGCAGAGGCCCTGGTATCTGGAATTTATTTACCTTCTACAATTGGAACTTTGTAGCCTGGAGCAGAGCCAAGCCTCCTGCTCGATCCGTGGTTGCCGCCATTTCTGTTTGGATTTGTTTACCTTCTATAATTGAAACTTTGTATCCTTGAGTGGAGGCCTGGGCCCGCCAGAGTGTGTGGAAAGCTTGGCTTCCTCTGTTGCCGGGGAAACCCAAGCCTCCCTTCTGGTAGCCATCTTGGTTGGGGTTAATTTGCATACTTGCCCTGATTGGCTGGTGGGTGTGGCTTATGCAGCAGAGTGATGGTTAGTTTGCATATTACTTTTTTATTAGAGAGGATAACATCTAATCCTACATGATATTCTATATAAATATGAGTTATTCAACTTCAAAAAAAGAAGAAAAATAGATGATATCACAGTCAACAGTGGCTAGATGATAAATTATGAGGAAATATCAAAACAAACTGTTTCTCTATTATATAATACTAGAGGTCCAGTGCACAGATTTGTGTACTGGTTGCATCCCTCGGCCTGGCCTGCAGCTCTCTGACTACCTCCCAGGGCTCCCAGATTGAGAGAGGGCACAGGCCAGTTCGAAGGACCCCACCGGTGCATGATCAGGGCCGGGAGGTGACTGTGGGAGGGCTCCAGGGCATGTCTGACCTGTCTTGTCTAGTCCCAATCAGCCGGACCCCAGCAGCAAGGTAACCTACCGGTTGGAGCTTCTGCTCCCTGGTGGTCAGTTTGCATCGTAGCTACTGGTCAAACAGTAGAACGGTTGAACGGTTGCTTAGGCTTTTATATATATGGACGATGATCAAAGAATGGGAGAGGGAGCTATAGATATTTTCAAAGAATCAACTTGAACAACAATGAAGAAATAGAAAAAGGAAAAATGGTAGAACAATTTTGGATATCATTAAATCTTCTGTGGAGTGTTGGTGAGAAATGTTATTATTTAGAAATGTTAAAATGATTCTAGCTATATATAATAAAATAATATGTCACAAGAAATTGCAGGATGGCCTCTGGGAGGCATATTATCTCAACTTCCAAGGTTATAGAATAAAATGCTTTTAATTTTATTGTCTAGGTCTAGGAGATGTAGACAACCCCATTAATTAAGTCCTACAAATGTATCAGTGAAAGTCAGAGATAATGAGTCAATAACACAACTCTGATAAAACTAATAAGACAAAACAGAATAGACTGTGGGAGCAAACATAGCAAATATGATCACATAATAGTGGAGATATTGCATTATCAGGCAAATATATATATATTTTTAGTAGAACAGAATCTAGTCAATGCTTACTAATATAGTACTTTACAGATTACAAATAGGAAATATAGGAATTCAGCCTTCTATAAAGAGGGTTAATGTCTCCCCTCCCATAAGTCTTAAAAATGTGCTAAGGGAAGAGTTAGGTATTTTATAATTTGTGAGAAGTCAAAATTTGAAGAAATCGGTCTCTAATCCTCTTGGTTCTTATGCAATAGATCATTGGGTTTACCATAGGTGGGATAAGCAGGTAGATGTTAGCCACAAATATATGAATGTGAGGAGCCACATGGTGTCCAAATCGGTGAGTAAGGAAAGAGAAAAAGGCTGGAGTATAGGCTACTAAGATTACACACACATGGGATCCACAAGTGCCCAAGGTCTTGAGTCGAGCAGCCTTGGATGGAAGATGGAAAACAGTGTAAAGGATGACAATATAGGAACATAGAATTAATATGAAATCTAAACCCCCAGTAAGGAAGGCAGCAGTTAGGCTATATATTCTATAGATCCTGGTTTCTGCACAGGCAAGCTTGATCAAAGCCATAAATTCACAGTATGTGTGAGGGATGATATTAGTTCTGCAATAGGAAAGCCACCGAAGCATGAAGGGTTGAGGACTGAAAAGCAAAGCCCCACGGAAGACAATAGTCAGCCCCAAGTTCTTGATGACTCTGTGTGTCAGGATAGTTGAATGTCTCAGAGGATTGCAGATTGCCACATACCGGTCAAAGGCCATGGCCAAGATAAACCCTGAGGCCATGCTGCATAGTGAATGAATGAGAAATACTTGTACAAGGCAAGCTTCAAAATAGATCTTCCTGTCATGGAACCAAAAAATGCTGAGGATTTTGGGCAGAGCAGTAGTGGAGATGATCAAGTCAGCCACAGAGAGCATACAGAAGAAGAAGAACATGGGCTCATGCAAGTTGGAATCTATTCTAATAATAAATAGAATAGATAAATTTCCCAGGAGAGCACATAGGTAAACTAGACAAAAGGGCACTGATAGCCAAGTGTGGATGGATTCCATCCCTGGAATACCAAGGAGAAGAAAGATACCTGGATGAAAATTGGTATTATTTGTCAATGACATGATGAAAACTTCTGGCTGCATTCAATTGTGTAGATTCTTTTTGTATTTACTTGTCCATTTAGTTAATTGTGGCTTTGTTTATTAATTTATATGAAATACTTGACAATATTTAATACCCTAAGGATAAAATGATAAATAGGGCCCAATGCCTAACTTTAGATATTAACATTCTAGTAGGAGAGAAATTGGTGCAAATCAATGATTAAATTCCCATGTGATTAATCCAATGAAGTTATACAAACAAGCAGTTTTATTAGCCAATAGATAGGGATATTTATTCCACTTGTATGAGTCAGAGGATTCATAGATAAGATGCTTTGTTTTGGTTCTGAAGCATTCTGAACCTTTAAAAATAAAGAGAAAATTGTAAGCTAAATCAAGTTTACAATGGAAGACTGTAACCTTGACTTTATCACCCTGGTTTAAAATTAATTTGCCCAGAGCTATTTGTGAAATATATTTAAATGGCAATGGCATTGTAGAATGAAAAGAACAACAGATTATTTCCTAAATTTCACTTGACTGTCCACTATGCCACATGAATTAGCATGCATTGATATAGAATATTAATTGCACACATTTTAGGCTGTTTTTCCAAGGAATAAGAGCTATAAGAGTGACAGCAAAGGTTCTAAATCCAGACACATTCTGCATCTGTCTCCTCAGACTAAGCAAAAGTTAGGAGCCACCCTCACATGGCTGGTAACTATTTTCAGACCAAGCAATAATTATCCTCCTTCTTCAAACATCTTTTATTTTCTCCAACCTTTCCACCCAACAAGTTTAGACTACAAAGTTCGGGAGGTTGCCGGATTTAGCAATGTATAGCTAAGCTATGCTATGCTTACAAGTCCCACTAATAACTCTGAGGACAGTTTATAACCAGATATATAAGAACAATTATAGTGGTACATTGTAAATTACACATATAAATTAAAACAAAAAACAAAATATGTAAATTAAAACAAGAAAAAAAAGAAATGAAAATTAAGGTAGTAGAGAGCCTGCAAAAATAAAAATAGCAGATTCTATCATTATTATTTTTTCCAATTACAGTTGACATTCAATATTATATTAGTTTCAGGTGTATAACATAGTGGTTAGACATTTATATAATTTACAAAGTGATCCCCGATAAGTCTAGTACCCACTTGGCACCATACATAGTTAATAATAATATTATTAACTGTATTCCCTACACTTATTTGATAGAACAAAGAGGTGATTGCACAAAAAAGTCCATCTCTGTTAGGAAATATATAGAAGATGCACATCTTCTCAGAGGTGTGATCCTCAACACCTACTTCAGGTGTTGGTCAGAGTGTAAAAGAATTGACAGTAGTAAAGCCTAGAGGTTGCCCTGGGAGAAGAAATAAAGATGTCACTCAATTTTGGATTTAGCAACCACTAAGCATAGGAAAAATTTTCCCATTTGAAAATAAATAAAATGAAAGACAAAGAGGTAATCTAAAATTATTTGGTATTGAAATAGGAACTTGGCTCAATGTATACAGGGTGGGGAAAGAGTAGATTTACAATTGTGACTACTCCAGACATGGAGTTTATTCTGTTATTATTTATTAATTATTGTATTATTTTCATATGAATAACTATAAGCCTACTTTTGCCTCACCTTGTATAGGTCAAGATTTATTTTGAATAATACCTCTATTTCAGCAAATAAAATAGTTTAGAAACTAGATATTAATATGTAATGATTAAATCAAGTTCAAAGCAATGTTATAAAATATGAGAACATTTGCCATCTGTGGCATAATTTCAATTCTGAACTTTGTAGTACATTAATAGACTATTGCTTTTATTATATGGGTGTTAAAACTAAATAAATAAACTTTGAATTAAGAATTCTCAAACAACACAAACAATAATTCTTAGAAAAACAAGAGAAAGAAAATGAAAAAAAGGAAAAAAAGTAGAATACAGAGAGAGAGAGAGAGAGAATATTCCATTTAAAAGAGGAACAAACCTGACAAAATTTTACCAATTTTAAGAATAACTTTAAAGATAAGTTATCCAATTTTAGAAATGCAAAACAGCAATCAATATATTTACTGTGAAATTTCACAGACATTGCGCTTTAGGATTACTTGGCCCATATGTCAGGAGGATTATGTCAGGAGGATTAGTTTTGTACAAAGACTTTCTTTCCACATTCATCAAACCATAGACTCACCATTTTTGGAGTCTTCACTTTCTTCTGGAGTCTTAGTAACTGAAGCCTGAGTTTGAAATTCAGATATTCTTAGATTATTTTTGCAGTAGGGTGTAATAAAACACAGGGTTCAGACTACCTCATTTCTATTTGGAACATCATCTTTCAGTCTATTTCTCCAGAAGCCACAAGGACACATACTTGCTTGAAATTTATTCCTCTTTGTTTCCGTTTTATTACAGGAATGGAGTTTTCTTCAGTAGATCACAATGCTTCTGCTTCTCACTTCAGCAACAATGATAGGTGCTTCAGACTTGAGGTGTGCAGGTAGCATTCCTGAGAATGCGGAATCAGAAAAGAGTAAACTCACACAACCCCTCTCCTCCCAGGTGCTTTTTTCTGTCTCACAGACCAGAGTTCCTCATTCTCAGCTTCTAGATAAATATGTTAAGTAATCTTGCTTATCTTTGGATCTCTTTTGCAAACACCAAAAGCTGATGTGTGTACTTTGCCCTAGGGTTTGACTCAACAGGGCATCTTTTTCACTGGCATTACGTAGTTATCCTTAGAAAACCTCAACTGTAGACTCTAAAGTTACTGGGAAAAAGAAAAATCCTAAAACAAATTAATATCTGGCTTAAGAAATATCACAGTTGATTCAGACCTTGAATTGAGAAAAATAAGTAAAAGGTGTAATAAAATGACTTCATGTTTCCTTTACAGAAGATTCCAATAGTCACCCCATCATTTCCTCATGCCCTACTAGGCACTCATTTTAATCTTCCAATGTCATTCTGTTTTCTGATCCCTTTGGCCTTAACGAGGTACCCAGGACCTCCTGCTCCTTCATCTGGTGATGAAGGGAGATACTGAGATGCTTGTGTTAATTTTTTACCTTACCTGCCCTGTATCAACATAGCTCCTGGTCTGTTTTTATTTGGTTTACTGCTTTTTTCAGCTAACCTCAACTATATTAATAGTTCTAAAGCAACAGCCTCTCAGGAGCCAAGACAATGTGTCAGGAGCCCTGTGGAGCTTTTTCCCAGCGGGACCGTGACATATGCTAGAGCAGAAACTCTTGAGCAAAAGAAAGTACCAGTTTTCAGAGTCAATCTCCCACATTTTTATTAGAGATCAAAAAAGAGGGGAAAAAACCAAATAATTTCTTCTCTGGAATCTGGTTCATTATAAAATAAAAACTATTTTCATTGGGGACATATGGTTGGTCAGAATTACTTAGTTTATACAGATGTTATTTACATGAACTTGTTTCCAATTTATAACCACATTGACTTTACATAATAATTTTGGACTTGGGTGAATATACATAATTCCTAATTTTCTGTGAGAAAATATAATGCAACAAATATCTATTAATGCTATGGTTTTCATAGTTATAATTTTAATGGTTATAAAATAGATCCTTTATTTTATGTTCTATAATTCTCAATCATTTTTCAGTTCCTAGATATATGTATTTTCATTGTTCCACAGATTAGGAAAAATTATGAAGGTCAATTCTGTGTGCAACTGTGACAGAAATTTAATAGAAGTAAAGAAAACCCCCACAAACTATGCATATTTATTACTCTGAATATCATCCTGCAAAGAAACTTTATGATCACCATGCACATGGAATTTTTTCACATTCCTGCACTTATCCATTAAATCAATTCTTTTCTATTAACTAGATCAGTGGTCGGCAAACTCATTAGTCAACAGAGCCAAATATCAACAGTACAACAATTGAAATTTCTTTTGAGAGCCAAATTTTTAAACTTAAACTTCTAACGCCACTTCTTCAAAATAGACTCGCCCAGGCCATGGTATTTGTGGAAGAGCCACACTCAAGGGGCCAAAGAGCCGCATGTGGCTCGCGAGCTGCAGTTTGCAGACCACGGCCTTAGGTAATAGGTAATATTTTAGGGGTTGGGAATGTAACAACAAAGCATACAAGTTCCGTCATGTTAGGAATATTTGTTGTAGTGGGAGAATTCAACAATAAGCTGATTTTAAAAACAATATTTTAGGAAATAGAAAAGTTATTTGATGGAGGAAAGGAGTTGATGTGATGGAGACTGATTAGAGATAGGAAGAACTTAGAAAAAGGTTAGGGAAGACCTTTTTGATGGGGTTAATATTTGAAGTGAAACCTGAATGATAATATTTAAAGCAGCCATTCAAAGAACTGTGAATGAGTATTGCAAGGAAAAGGTTGTCAGAATACAAAGGAAAGGGTAACTTTCATACTGGGAGAAGGTTCTTGCTAAGTATTGAGGAAAAGAAAGGGGTAAGATAGTTGGAGCAAAGGGAAAGAGTGGTTCTTGAGAAGGTTAAAGGGAGGCACAGGCCAGGTCATTGACCTTATAGATTAATGAAAAAAACTAAATTCAATCCAAGTGCAATGGGAAACAATGTTTTCAGCGATCTTTAAACTTGAGTACATTTGCACTGTTAAAAAGTCAATATGCAGTGATACAGCTAAATCATGCACTGTCTACTCCTTTTCATCCATTATCCATTTAGACTCCTCCAAACTTGAGTGTGTATCCTGTTAGATTGTTTTCTCTGTTTATACATTTCTCAGAATAAATGTGTTTATATTTTATATATAATAGTTTATGTTATATGTAATATATTATATATATACATATATACATATTTATATACATACTAGAGGCTGAGTGCATGAATTCATGTACAGGTGGGGTCTGGCCAGGCCAGCACCAGTCGGGGCGGATCAGGGTTGGGCCTGCTGTGGGGAGGGGCCACAGGAGGTGGGCTGCCAGCCCTGCCACCTATTGGAGTGGGGGGCCAAATGGAAGTAGGGCTAGCTGAGGGGAGGGGCTGTGGGCTGATGGAGTGGGGAGGCCGATTGGGGGTTAGGCCAGCCAGGGGGAGGGGCCATGGGCAGTTGGCTGGCTGGCCCCACCTCTGATCAGAGTGGGGGGACTGATTGGGAGTGGGGTTGGCCAGGGGGAGAGGTTGCAGTAGGTTGGCCAGCCAGTACCGCCCCCTATTGGGAAGGAGGTGATCAGGGGTAGGACCGGCCAGGGGAGAGGCCACAGGAGGTTGGCCACCTGGCCCCTTCCCTGATCAGTAGAGCCAGCTGGGGTAGGGGCTATGGACTGATCTGGGTCTTGGGGGCCCATCAGGGGTGTGGTCAGCTGGGGGGGGGTGAGGCTGCAGAAGGTTGGCCGGCCGGCACCCTCGTTCAGGGTAGGGGAGGCCAATGGGGGTGGGGCTGGCTGGGAGTAGGGGCTGCGGGAGGTTGGCCGCTGGCCCTTTCCCTGATCGGCCAGTTGGTAGGCTGCAGTGGGCTTCATAGCAACCGGTTGTTCTGTTGTTTTGGTCATTACCACATTCTGGTCACTGGGTTTTTATATATATATTCTCTCTCATCACATATATAGATGTATATATATACATCTATATATGTGTATACACACACACACACACACACACACATATATATATATATATATATATATATATATATATATATATATATATAAACTATTTATTATGGGATCAGTGTGACTTTCCTTTTTTTTAAAATATATTTTTATTGATTTCAGAGAAGAAAGGAGAGGGAGAGATAGAAACATCAATGATGAGAGAGAATCATTGAGTGGTTGCCTCCTGTATGCCCCCCCCCTACTAGGGATTGAGCCCGCAGCCCAGGCATGTGACCTTGACTGGAATCAAACCCAGGAGCCTTCATTCCATAGGCCGATGTTATATCCACTAAGCCAAACCAGCTACGGCACCAGTGTGACTTTTAACTTGTTGTTCCAATAGATTTAAGAACTGAAACCAGTCTAATCAAAGAATCATAGTGTGTGGTGGGAGTAATGATCAGTCAATATAGAAGTATGCAGAGCTGAGGAAAAGTTATGAATGAAAGCTTGGATGAAGTAGACTGTCTACAAAACTTATTCAACAGCAAGTCATAAAGTTGACTAATTGGATACACAAAATATATTTTGTCAAAACTTTGATAAAACTTCCATTTTTGGAGCATAAGTACTAGCAATGGTGTATTCAGCATCCATAGGTTAAAAGCATATTTTGTATTTGAAGGTCTTAATTTAAAGATGTTTATAATTAGTTAAATGTTACTTATACAAACAATGTACAGTTGATGGTACTGTTTGCATTCTCCTCAAAATGTCCTTTTTTACTATCAATTTTATTTTATAGTAAATATTATCTAATTTTTATATTCACATAATTTGTTTATTTTTAGTTATTATCTCTTTCATCAAGGTGAATGTGCTAAAGGAGAGGGGTAATTAGAAATAGAATCAAGAAATAGGGTAAAGAAGGGTGGGAACAATCATACTTGAATTAAAACCAGAGAGCAGAAATAGGTACTTGGAAATTCTATATGCCTAAATTTTGAAATAAAAATGTTGTTATATGAAATCTGGACTCATTTTCTTCCAAGATAAAAAAAACCAAATACACCCAACTAGTCATTCTTTATTTCATAGTTCATTTAATTATTCTTCATTCATTTCTTTATTATTTATATATTCAATAATAATTAAATGCCTCTTTACATAAAGCATAATGCTGATTCTTACAGTTCCAAAAGTAGCTAGAATAAGACATGAGAACATAGTACTTTTTTTTCTTCATGAAATAGACCAATTTATTTCAAAAGCACAGGGCAGACACATGGCATAGTACTTATTATTAAGATCTATACAAATGTTGAAAGGTATAAAAGTCATTCTTTTCCCCTTTATTTAGTTTTCATTTTTGAACAAGTATAGACATAGAATCTAGAACCATATGCATTTATAAAGTATTTTCAAGGCATTCAATCCAATTAATTCAACCACTAGACCATGCATATATTTACACTATATTTATGATCTCCCTTTTCATTGTCTGATGCCAAGGAAATAATTTAGCTCTTTTATTAATCAAGAGGAGAACGTAAAAAGGATTACACTGCAGGAATTATGGCAGATAGGTTTACAGATGATAAAGTAATGTGCCAAGTGCTGTAGAATGCAATTAGCAAGAATGTTTGGTGTGGGAAAAGCTAAACTAGGAAAATTGCATGTGCTTATATAAAAGAGCCACATGAATCCAGTGAACATAATCCTGACTATTTGCCATAATTTCTTCTCTTGAGAATTGCTCTGCCACAGTTTCATTCCTATTAAATCAGAATATGAAGGAATATAACTGATTGATACAGGTCTATCAACCTGACCCAATATGGGCAATTATATTTCTTGTCCCATAATCACTGCAGGTGGGACAGAATAGTATCACCAAATCCATTAGAGAAGTTCATGCTTCCTGCTGTTGAGGCCCTAGAGCAGCCTGGCTTTTGTCCTTCCTGAGTCATAGATCTTCAAATTATCCTTGGATGTCATGACATTACTCAAAACTTGCTTTTTTGTTTACTTAATCTAATCAGGGTAAATTTCTATTATGTGCAACAACAAAAAAATCTTTATTAAACTGAAATATTGAAGGAGATATTTTTTGGAAGCTTAGGGGATGATTTCTGAAAAGAAAAGAAACTAAGTACTTTGGAATCATTAGCATTTATTATTTGATTAGCTAAGGCATTTATCTAGTAAACAAATATTTATTTGTATATTCTGGGCTCTCTAAATATAATGGTAAGTTTAGGATCAGAATCAATCCTTGAATTTATGGAGTTTACATTTTGTCCTGTCTATAGCAAACTGACACAGAAGAGGCATTGTGTATTATAAAAAAGATACCCAAATCGCCTATGCTGTTATAGTGATATTCCACTATTTATTACCTTAATATGCTGAGATATTTCTTGATGGAACCTGAACAGTTCCTTTAGTTTCCCGTTCCCTAGTGTTAGGGAGCTAGCACTCAGAAATATGAATATTTTAAGCTCTATCCAGAGGTTAGGTGTTCTGGAGAATGATCTGTCCAGATTAATTCAGATGACATTTAAGCTTAGTTCTCCATCCTGGACTCCCTGTTTTCATTGCTTTGTAACCTTTGGATCATTTTGAATGGTTACAGAGCACTAGTAGTTTCATCCTTATCTGTTTAGTCTTTGCCCCATAAACAACGGGGTTCATGGTAGGTGGCACTAGTAAGTAGAGGTTTGCCAAGAGAATAAGGGTGTGCCTGGGCACATGTTTTCCAAAGCGATGGGTAAAGAAGGAAAAGAAGGCCAGAGTGTAGAATATCAAGATGATACATATATGAGCTCCACAGGTTCCAAAGGCCTTTGTCTGGGCTTCTCTAGACGGTAGTCTAAAGACTGTTTTCAGGATCACCCAGTAGGACAGGGATATGAGAACAAAGTCCAGCCCTGTAGTGAGGAGAGCTGCAGTGAGCCCATAAATGCTATTAAGGGCAATGCTATTGCAGGCCAACTTGGCAATGGCCATGTTCTCACAGTAGGTATGGTGGATAATGTTGCTCCGGCAGAAGTGCAGACGAAGAATGAGGAGGACTCCAGGGGTAACTACAGCCACACTTCGAAACACCAGAGCCAAGGCCACCTTGCTGATGAGACAGCCTGTAAATAGGGTTGCATAATGGAGTGGTGCACAGATAGCCACATAGCGATCAAAAGCCATGGCCAGTAGAATAGCAGATTCAGAGAGGAACAGAGCATGAACAAAAAACATCTGTGTGAGACATGCAGGAAACGTTGATGGGGAAGGGCCGTGCCAGAAGATGAGAAGCATTTTGGGCACTGTGACAGTACAAAGAAGGACATCATTGAGTGCCAGCATGGCCAGGAATAAATACATGGGTTCATGGAGACTCCTGTCCCAGGCCACCACTGCCATAACCAGGCCATTGCCTATCACAGCCAAAAGGTACATAAAGCTGAAAGGGATGGAAATCCAGATTTGGAAGTCTTCTAATCCTGGGACTCCAGTTAGCAGAAATGCAATGAGAGGAGTGGATGTATAGTTGGATGTTGTTAGAGAGAGGTAGTCAAAGTCTGTTATATAGAAAACAGAGAGAAAAGAATGTAAGTAATAGTAGAAAATGAGTAATCTCTCTTTCTACTCAAGTCCTGATCATTAATTTGGCATGATGAGGTAGAAGGAGAATAAAAAGTTTTGAGAAAAATTACTAAAGAACTAAGTGCATATGGGCAAACCACTTCTCTTTTATGAGACATCTTGTTCTCCCTGAAAAAATAAAAAGGTAATCAGAAAAATTGAGTTGAATCTTTTATTTTTGTAAAGCTAATTGCTATATTTGCATAATTGATGTATATGAGTTTCATACTTTTAACTGTACTATGTATACAGTTTTTGCCATCCTAGCTTGATAAATTCTTAAATCCCAAATATTACTTTTATCTTTTCACAAAACTGGATATAACACTGGAGAGAATTAATATTCCATTCTGTGATGAACAAATTTAATGGAAGGAGATGGGTTGGATGGTAGAGTGATATATAACTGGAGCCATCATGAAGACTCCTATCTTTGTTTTCATCCTAAGGGCATAAAATATGTTCATTTGGCCTAATTTTTCTACAATAAAGAAAAAAGTTTTATTCATCTGTCTCTCATTTGAACTCTTGAAGATAATGGTTGAATTAATGTGAAATTTAATGTTATGCTAAAATTGTAATATTATCCATACCTTAGTAAGCATTAAATCTCAAGGATCATAAAATAGAGTCAAAGAAGATGAAAATTCAGAGTATTGGCTATTCTCATTCAGAACAAGAAAGTCACTGAAGAATATCAGGTTCATAATTATTCAATGCCTATTATTGAAATCTTTCTACAGATAGAATGACTACTTTTCATATTCTCTAATAAAAGAATATCAACTTTAAAAAATAACAGCAGTTCTTACTTTTAATATAGCACAAATCATAAAATAAAATTGCTTTTCTTAAAAGAATAACTGACATGTAAAATTATTTACCAGGACTATGAAACATTAATTTAATTAGTCAAGTTTGTAATCAAATTCAGTAGATTGCAAAGGCACCAACTATGCTTATGAAGACTTTTTGACTGCAAATCTTAGGAGGTTTCAAAGTTATGAATAATAAATGCTATTTATTGAAAAAGAACCACTAAAATCTAGAATCTGCATAGCTCTGGCTTGCATGTGAGTTTGTCTCACCATTAGGTAGATAAAAAACTACACTGTATGTCAAGATTTCTAACTATCACCCCTTGAGTTAACTGAAATTCCTTTCAAATATTCCAGCCCTTAATAAGGAAGTAGGACCCATTATCACATTATTATATTTATTATTATTATTTAATATATGTTTTATTTTTTAAGAGAAAAGGGAGAGGGAGAGATAGTTAGAAACAACTATGAGAGGGACACATCAACATTGATCAGCTGCCTCTTGCACACTCCCTGCTGGGGGTCAAGCCCGCAATCCAGGCATGAGCCCTGACAGGGAATTGAATGGGTAACCTCTTGGTGTATGGATTGAAGCTTAACCACTGAGCACACTGGCTGGGCAATGATTATATATTATTCATATGTAGATCAACACATATTTCAATCTATTCTCCTTCATACTATCTCCTCCCTCTTCCTCCCACCTCCTCTCTCCCCCCCTCCCTATCTATCTCTCACTGTCTCTCTCTCAGACAATTCAGATGAGGAAAAAAAGACAAACAAATTCTCATCAAAAGGCAAACCCATAGAAGAGATGATGTGGTTTTTAATGAATCTCAAAGAGAGAGATATTTTTTAATGGTTATTTTGTCAACAATATGGAGGTGCAACCACTGTGTTTAGCCTTGTAAGATTGAGAGGTTTTGCTTCATTTTCAGCGCCTGTCTTTGCTGTGTAACTATCACACAGAAAATATCAGCATATTTAAACAGAGAACATATCACATGTCAGCACAGGAATGGACAATATAGCAGTAATGATAAAAATAATAATTGCAAATATTTATCAATGTTTAGAAGTGCTAAACATTTTCGTAAAACTATTCTAACCCCTTTACGTGGATTATCCAATATAATGGTTACCACTACTATATAAAGTAGCTATTGTTAGTATCCCAATTTTACACAGAAGGGAACTCAAGCACTGAAGGACTTTTCCAAGGTCACATCATTAGTAAATACATAAAGCGTGTTTTAAAGTCCAGGGATCCTAAGTGCAGAACCCAGATTTTTAACCATTAAGCTATTCTCATTTACCTTTTAGATGCATGATTTTTCAAAATCTTTGGGAACATAAAAAAGCAGATGTTTCTTCCTAGTGATATTCTTAGGTCTTAAGTATTAGGTCTCATGAGCAAGATAGTCATGTTTAGCTTATAAAAATTCAGAGAAGAAAGAGAGGCATATATATAGTCATCTCTGTTGTCCATCAATATTTATAAAAACAACTCAAGGAATAACCTCTGGGATGAGAAGGCCTTTGGGTATTTTTCATACTGAGTGATTGCTCTAGCATCTGAGACCCACAGTCTATAATTAGATTAGCTGACTAGGCCTACCACTTAAAATAACAATTAATGTGTATGGATATACAACCTTGATTAGGAAAGGAGTATGTAAGCTATGTTATAAACCCCAATTTTTGGTGGAGATTATACATCATAAGACTAAGGACAAATACAAGTCTATTAATAATTAAAATAAGTTTACAGATATATATTTAACTGAGGGAAAACAAAAGTTGACTCATTAAATGTTGCATACCCAGAAAAGTGAGGCAAGTTTATTGCAAAGGTTACAAAATACCATTAAAATAAGAAGATTTCTTTAGTGGAGATAAAGAATTATGATGCTATTTAGTATTTGGAGATATACATCAATGCCAGTGGTCTTTATATGTAATTTTATTTTCAAAATTAATTCTATTTTACTTTCTCTCTTATGAGACATCTTGTTCTCCCTGAAAAAATAAAAAAAGTTAACTAGAAAAATTGAGTTGAATCTTTTTATGTTTGTAAAGCTAATTGCTATATCCACATATCACATGTCAACACAGGAATGGACAATTTGACAGTAATGGTAAAAATAATAATTTCCAATATTTACCAATGTTTACAAATGCTAAACATTGAACTCTGAAATCATGGAAACTTTTTGTTCAAAGAGATCTAGTAAATCACCTGTTTTAATTCACTAATCTGAATTCATCATGACATTACTTCTGTTGACACCCATGACCACCCTTATCACCAGTGTTGGGAAATTATTTAATATAAGTCAGAAAATACTGAATAATATAAAATTGTGCTTCCTTTTTGAGTGGTGAACATTTAAGATAGGGTTTAATTATATGATATTCTTTTAGAATTTTCTTACATACCAAAATATAGGTCTCAGTCTCATCATTTAGTTGATCTCAAAAGATGGTGTTTAATCATAACTATCCACATTGCTCCAAAACAAAATCATTTTCAATTGTTTTTCTTTATATGATTTATGCAATTTTTCCTGGCATAGATTTTGGTCTTGATTCTTTGTTTTACACTTTGTGGTTTATGTCTCAAATGATTTGCAACCATTCATTTACTTCTTAATTTTTCCAACATATATTTTGTAGGTCACATGCATTGCTTGATTTCTTTTTAGTATGAATATTTCAGTAGAAAGAATAGACATGTTCCTTGTCTTAAACAAATAGACAATCTTCAGTGAAAAAAAATTCTTTTCCCAGGAAACATAGGGCACTAAGTTCCAAAAATAAAGAGTTCTGGATGATATGAAAGATGAGAAAGATAAATAAGGAACTAAAAATAACAACTGCAAAAAGTGTTCATATGTTTTTCCAGAGAATCTAGACTTAGGGTGAGGTAGGCTGGAAATAGAGTGGTTAGAGGCACAGATGAGATAATGTGTGAAACTTACAAGCTCCTACTTTGTCATTCAACCTTTTAGAAATATTATGAATTTCTCATGCATGTCTAGAAAACTATGCTTTGTAAGAGTAATGTTTTGAAAACTTTTGTTTTGTTTGTTTTTTCATATAATAGGTATAAAAAAGTCATAGTCAATCAGCAAAACGTGGGAGCAAGGAATATGTAAGGCCCTATGTAGCCTTTCAGAGATAGATGTGCTGGTTCATGAAGTATTTCTTTCACATTCTTGGCAGGGCATGCTGCAAATGGGACCTACCTAAAGCACTGACATTTCACTATTTTTATGTTACTTTATGTTATTTTAATGACTGCTTAAAGGCAAAAATATTTAAAGTGGGTTCTGTCCAAATAAAATATATCTTTCTTCTATTGAATATTCTTAGCCACACACTTTCCAACAGCTACTAAGAATTAATATACTATTTTATTTAAGTTTAGTTATATAATTTCATAACTCAGAAAAATGATAATCAGCAAGTAAAATTGTGAGACAAAGAATACTATTTGATATGTTAAGATACTAGTTAATGTCTGATTTCAGTCCATTCTGTAATTTTCTGCTTCATTATCTAAGTTTTACATGTGTACTTGCCAATAGATTCAAAGAAGTTAGGTTATATACATGGCAAAGTGGAATAATATACTTGTAAAGTCATACTAAGCAAGATAAAACTCTCATAAATGAAAGCTGAGAAAACTAAACATAATTTCAAAGATAGGTTGTGAAAAATCATGGAATGCCTTATGTTTTGCATTACAGATATTTTAACAAATCACTGCTTTAAATGAATAGTGGGGCTTCCTGATTATATAGATTATTGAGAATGCACTCTTTGTTTGTACAATTATTTATTACCTATCTTAGTTTAGTTACTTGTGGTAAATAAAAGGTCATAAGATGTTGTTCAAAAAATTCTAGAATAGTGAGAGAGACAAACAAGTGCATGAAGATTGTAAACTACAGATGCCTATCTCCTGGATTTTAACAGTGCATAAAACAGGCTTGAGAACAGGAGGGATCAAAAGGTATGTATATAGCCCATGATAATGTGCACAATGGGTGGAACATGTTTTCCAAAATGATGCATAATGGATATCCTCAGCATAGGGGCATATATCATTAGCACAGCTCAGATGTGAAAATACAAGTGTTAAGGGCCTTGAACTATTATTCCCAGGAGGCAATGCCTAGCACAGTGACAAAATCTTCAAATAACAAAGGAAAATGAGTACATAGTCCACTCTAAAGGTGACGAGAATGGTGATGAGGCCATAGATGCTTGTGATGTGCTGGTCACAGCAGGAGAGCTCAGTGATATCTGGGTATGTGAGCAGTATGAGTGGGATAACACATTAGACTTCCAAAACCTCACTCACTTAATTAGAAATGGTCCTAGACATGACAGCCACAGCCCATAGCAAAAGCCCCACGCACCTATCTTAGCAATGGTGAAATTCCTCAAAACAGTAGTGTACCTGAGTGGGTTGGAGATGGCCACCTAGTTGTCAACAACCACTGTGAAGAAGATGCCAGACTCTATTGAGAAAAAAACATGGATGAAGAACATCTGGATGAGGCAGGCATCAAAGTCTACCTCACAGTCATTGAATGAGAAAAGTTTGAGCAAAGTGATCAGGGTGGCAGCACAGAATCCCAAGTCACTGTCAACATGGAAAGAAAAAGGTACAGGGGTGCAGGAAGTGACTTTCATTTAACATCTCCATTGCTCATTTTATTATTTATTTACTTATTTTTAAAATCTTTATTGTTGAAAGTATTATATGTGTCCTCCTTTTTCCACATTGACCCCTTCCTCCTTTTCCCTTATCTCAGGCCTTCACCACACTATTTTCTGTGTCTATGGGCTATGCATATACATATATAAGTTCTTGGTTGATCACTTCCCTCCCACCCACCCACCCACCCACCCACCAACTTAACTCTGCCTTCCCTCTGAGATTCCACAGTCTGTTCCATGTTTCTATGTCTCTGGATCTATCCATGGCTGGGGGCTCTAGGATTAGAGTTTGGAAGGCAGCTACCCCGATTTTCTCTTGAGCATCTTTCTCCAGGATAACTTTAACATCCAGGCAACTTTTGCCTGGGGGAAACAATTGCGCCACCCTGTTGAAAAACCTCTCCCTTCATCCTGTGGAGTCTACACCTTGCTGTGGTTGACATCCTGAGGCTATTTAAGACTGAGAATAACAATGAGTTTACAGGCAGAGGCAGATCTCTGGAGGCTTTGAGTCTTTGCCTGATCTCCTTCTGGACCCTGGGCTAGGAAAACCAGATCTGACACACATCTTGGTCCTTTCCAAAGGTCCATTACTCTACAAGCTGTGGATTACTGATAGCTCTAAACAGTACTCAGGGCCAGTCACAAAGAGCATCCATTGCTCATTTTAGAAATCTGGTGAATTGGAGATAAATTTACATCTTTAGAAAGAGTATCTTAAACCAAAGGCCACAAAAGAAAGCAGCCTTCCAGAGAACATGGTTTAATTATACAGATTTGAAGAGAAAATAAAATCTACAATAAGAATTACCTTAAAACCTCACCTTTCCTGAAATTTTAGTTAGGATAAAGGAGATACAACTCTCTACTCAACTATTACTATATACTTTTATTAAGACTCTTTTTTTTTTTTTTGCTGGCAACTCTACTCTTTCTCATCTATTCAATAATGGGACAGATGATCTTAAATACATGTTTGATCATTTAATTGCAATTCATTAGTAGTTGCATATTGTTCTAAGAATTAAAACTAAAGTAAAATCTCATCTTTCATAACCCTCTTTCTGTCTAATTTTCAACATTTATAATTGAAGTTTCATAGACACTTATTTGTTTTTCAGATGGTTCAATATGTTCTCAACTTCTATTTTTCTATTCTGTTTTGTCTAAAATTTCCTTCTCTTTTATATTCCTGAGGTTACTTACCTTGTATCTAGACCTCAATTACATACCACTTGCTTAGGGAAGTCATTACTCAGATTCTCTTTGCTCGGTTAGAGACTCCTATTAGAATGTCATTTTACCCTTCATTTCTTTAAAATATGTTTTTATTGATTTCATAGAGGAAGGGAGGAAGGGAGAGAGAGATAAAAGACCAATGATGAGGGAGAATCATTGATTGGCTGCCTCCTGCATGCCCCAATTGGGGATCCAGGCCATAACCCAGGCATGTGCTCTGACCAGGAATCAAACTGCAACTCTCTGGTTCATAGGTTAATGCTCAACCATTGAGGCACTGCGGCTGGGCTACCCTTCATTCTTAATACTAGCATTTATCATAATTGTAGATGTATTCTTAATAATTTTTGTCTGCATCACCGGTTATAATGAAGGCAGAGTACTCTTTTTGCTTTCTGCTGTTTTCCTGTACCTTAGTATTGTCTAATACTGCATCTGAAACACTGGGAGTGCTTGAGAATTTAAATGGATTTTTATAAATGTTCCGCAGACACCTCAAATTTTATGCATTCAAAGTGGGTTTCACTATCCCCTTTTATAAACAACAGTAATTCTCTGTCACTATCTCATTGAATGTAATACCATCAACTTGATTTCACATCAGAAACCTAAGCATCAACTATGAAACCAACCCACATCAGTTATTAACATTTGTTTATATGTCCTAAATATCCTTAACATGAAAAAAAAAAAAAACAACCCACACTCAAAACTGTGAAGAATTTTTGTGAATTCATTTCAATCAACAATTGCCAGAAAGCAGAATCTCAACATATTGAGATAGTGCTCCTGAGAATGGCATTTTTTTAACCTTGTTTTATAGATTACAATCAAAAGAGGAGATGTGAGTGGGTTACATTAACTCCATTGGTGATAGATTAGGGAGGCAGGAAAAAGCAAAGTGTGGGGGGAACCTCTGGGATTGGATAAAAGAATAAAATGATAGACACATACTTTTTAAAATTAGGTGGGTGCAGGATAGTTAACAGTCAACAATTAACAATAACAATGAGGGAATTTGTGGTCTCTGTCCCTGGTGCCCTGGCGTATTGATTGTACCCTGAGGGGTCCGGAAAAAGGAAGTTACAAGTTACCTTGACATTCAGCAGGGTTGTTATCTTAGATGCAAACAATAGGTTCAGTGAAGATCAAAGTTGATCTTTGTCAAGGAAGATACTAACCTAGGACATGACTATCCACTATAAACTACTTTATAATTCAAGGCTTTCATTTCAAACCATCTTTTATGGTTACTTTAGGTCCCTTGAGTTTGCAAGGCTACCACACAGGTCATCCCTGAGTTAGTCAGGTTAACATATGGCCCCTTTTCGTCCACAATATCATTCATCTCTATTATATTTTTATTTTCACAACCATTACTCTAAGAGAGGTCACCATTAATTCTCAATTGCGCTTTTTGCAATCACTTCTAAAATCTTTTTCTGAAGATTTTATGAAGTTAAAATGTGTCCCTATTATGCCCCAATTAATTGATTATGTGAACGAAAGAAGCCACCTGCTAACCTGACAAGCTCAGGGGAGGCCTGTGTGGCAGTCTTGAAAACTCAGAGACCTAAAATAACCACAAAAGATGGTCTGAAAATTAAATATTTAACTACAAACAGGTTATAGTGGGCAGTCATTCCTAAGCTGATATCTTCCCTGACAAAGATCATCTTATATCTTCTTTCCTGAGCCCATTTGCCTTTTTGCCTCTAAGATAACATATCTGTGAGATGTCTGGGTAACTTGTAACTTCCTTCTTTTGCTGGAGCCCCTGGGGCACAACCAAATGTGGTAGGCGCCAGGACAGATGCCTCACATTCCTTCATTATCATGTTAATTGTTCCTGTACCCACCTAAGTATGTGTCCATCATTTTACTTTTTATCCAATCCCAGGGGTTTCCCACCGTTTGACTTTATCCCACCTCCTTAATCCGTCACCAATGAATTTCATGTAGCCCACCTATGTCCCTCCTTTGATGGCAGTGTATAAAAATAGGTGTAACCCTGCATTCTCGGGAGCATTATCTCAATTCATTGAGGTTCTGCTTCCCGGCATATGTCGACAGTTTGGCTCAAATAAACTCACTAAAATTCTTTACAGGTTTCAATGTTTTTTTTTTCGTTAACAATTATTTGTCTAGACTCAGTGGGACAAACGCAGGTGCCCAGGAGTCAGCAATAATGGCCTATCCCCTGGTACTTCAATGTCTAGACAGCTGAGCCGAACCGGAACACATGACACACAGACAGAATGAGTATGCAATCACACAGGGTTTATTTACCTATTCCTAGTGGTCCTAGGCTCCGGCAAAGGCCACCCGGCGATGCACAATGAAGGACAGAGGACGAAAACAGAGACAGGCAGGCGGCCGCAGTTGGTTCAGGCTCACACAGCAGAGCAATCAGGGGCTTGTCTCTTGGAGCGAGGTGGAATCCTCCTCTTATCGGGCAGGAGACCTCAACTGAAGAGGGTCTCAGGGTTATGTAGACCGTGGTAAATAACTTGTGTCCTTATCAGTGTGGGCCAGACGGTGTGCCTTATGCTGGGAGCAGGGTGTTTACACTTCAAGGGTGCAGAGCTTTTACATCAAGATAGTGGGGTGTTCATTAATTTGGAAGTTACAGAGTATTGGGGGTTTCCATACAGCAAACCTTTCACACAATAATTATTTCATACATTAGAGGGGTTACATTATTATAACATTATGGCATGAAGAAATCTTAATGATAAAATATGTATAAAAATGTAAAATGACATCATTTTATACTTATCTTTCTCTGACTGGTTTATTTTTGTTAGCATAATACTCTGGGATGTGGGAGAGGGTAACCAGGGAATTTATGTGCATATATACATGCAAGTGCAAGGTGGAGGGTGTCAAGGGGATAAAACAACAACAACAACAACAACAACAATAAAGGGGGACACCTGTAATACTTGCAGCAATAAAGATAAATTAAAAAATTTTTAAATGAAAAAGTTAAATGCAATAAGATATATCTCCATAGTGTAGAAAGAATTAAAGAGAAATATCTTTGAAATAGAGAAATCATAAATCTTTGTATTTCAAAATTCCTTTAATGGGCTTGCACTAAGTCATTAATGGGAAAAAAGGAACATAGGGGAGGGAAGGGTCAGCATCACAGTTCAACATCAACTCACATCTAGGAATGCACATGTATTTTGATATGAACATCATTTTTAAGAAATTTAAACTATAAACACGCTTCCAAAGTCTAAAACAAAAATGTGTCTAGTTTTAAATAAAAATATTGTTGCCCTAACTGGTTTGGCTCAGTGGATAGAGCGTCGGCCAGTGGACTGGAGGGTCCCAGGTTCGATTCTGGTCAAGGGCATCTACCTTGGTTGCAGGCACATCCCCAGTGGGAGGTGTGCAGGAGGCAGCTGATCGATGTTTCTCTCTCATTGATGTTTCTAACTCTCTATCCCTCTCCCTTCCTCTCTGTAAAAAATCAATAAAATATATTTTAAAAAATACTGTCAAACTAGGGGTAACACAATTTTCATATGGCAACCATGCTGAAAGAAAATGTCAATCAAATGCAAAGACTTTTATTGTCATGTCCATAATTGCTATGATTATCCTCCAGCAAGCTTTCAGAAATCTTTTCTGGAATGTTTATTAGGAAAACTTAGTTCTACCACCTCTCTCCCATTGGCAAGACACATTTTTTTAATATTCTAGTCCTCATAAAAGAACAGAAATTTTTAGAAAATATTATACAAATTATAAGTTATTGAACATATGGGAACTAACGTTAATTTTTTTAATCTTAAAACATTTTACTGAATGGGGAGGGTGGGGGTAAGAGGGAGAGATCAACCAAAGGACTTGTATACATGCATATAAGCATAAGCAATGGACGCAGACAACAGAGGGTAAGGGTGAGATCAGGATTGAAGGGATAAGGACACATTTGTAATACCTTAATCAATAAAGGGAAAAAAAAACACATTTTACTGAATAAAATTCAAAGGTTTCACTACATTTTCAAAGAAAACCACTTCTTTATCCTCCTTCGAATCTGCTGGGTCTTGACACTGTAGATGATTGGATTCATCAGGGGTGGAAAGAGAATATAAATGTTGCCCATAAGAACATGAACCAAAGGAGAGAGGTGCTTCCCAAAGCGGTGAACCATGGTGAGACCAATGATGGGAATATAGAAAACCAGGACAGCACAGAGGTGGGAAACACAGGTCTGCAAAGACTTGAGCCTCTCTTCCCGAGATGCAATTGCCAGCACTGTATACAAGATGAAAACATAGGAGATGAGAATAAGGACAGCATCCAGCAGCAGGGTACAGATCACCAGTGCCAGAGCATAGAAGCTGTTGAAGCGGATGTCAGAACAGGCCAGCCTGAGCAGGTCCTGGTGCAAGCAGAAAGAGTGGGAGAGGACATGAGGGCGGCAGTAATGGAAGAACTTCAGACGAATGACAGGAAGAATGGACACAGCGCTTCTCAGGACAATGGTCACCATGAACTGAATGACTCTACTATTAGTCAGGATGGATGTGTATCTCAGAGGAATGCAGATTGCAGTAAAGCGATCAAAAGCCATGGCAAGAAGGACTCCAGACTCTGTGCAGGAGAGACCATGGACAAAATAAGTCTGTGCAATGCAGGCATCCAGGCTGATTTCCTGGCTGAGCCCCCACAGGATCCCCAGCACCGTGTGCACTGTGGACAGCCCAATGCACAGGTCAGTGAGGGCCAGCAAGGCCAGGAAGTAGAACATGGGCTCATGTAGGCTCGGTTCAGTCCGAATCACATGCAGCACCAGACAGTTTCCCAGGAAAACCATAGCATAGATGGAGGAGAAGGGAATTGAAAACCAGGGATAGTACTGGTCCAGGCCAGGAAACCCTGTAAGAATGAATACAGAGGAATTGGTAGTAGAAGCAGACATGAATATTTGAAGGTAATTTTCAGGATAAGAAAAGTATTTAATCACAGTTTTGTTTCAACCATCTGCTGTCTTTGAGAATAGTCTGATAACACAGCCCCTTAGAGTTTAGCACAGGTAAAGCTTACTGTAGAATTCCAAGATCACTCAACTCATTGGAATAAGCTACGATGATTTCACAGGGAATCTCCTTAGTATTCAGTCTCAGAGGTTATAGAAGCAAGTCCATGTCCTGACCATTTTAAGCAAGTAAGTTCCTTAACTTCATTCACCTTTAGTCTCTCTGAGCCACTGTCACCATAAATAGCAGGTGACAGTGTCAGCTTAGGGCTGCTGCTCTGCAACAACTAAGTTAGCCTCACAAATGCTTTCTTCCTTACCAGTCCTTATGGCACAGGGAGTTAGAGGCTCAGATTTATGAGGAGGAGTGAAGAGCGTTGTGAGCCAGGTGAACCCAGGCTCCTGGGAGACCACTATTCCCTCGTGATGGATGATGCATATGCAGCATTCTCCTGGGAAGATTTTCCTGCAGTGAGGATAGAAAACTTTTCTAATAGAGCAGGCCCGAGGTCCTAACAACAGCAAAATATGATTTCAAGAGTCACAATCTACCTTCAACCTTCTATATCTATGGTATCTATAAGTATAACATATATATTATCAAACTAAATTATATAAAGAAAATTTATCCCAATGGAAGACATTTGGGGGGTTGCTTATTCATTTATGTAGTCACTTATCTTATATAATAAAGACGTAATATGCAAATTAACCCTCATACCCTCACAAGATGGCTGCCTACAACCAGGCTGGCAGGGGGTTAGTGAGGGATGATCAAATGACTGAACAGCAGGCTGTATGGGGTGACCAGGCCAGTGGGGGGGCTGTGAGGGGCAACCAGGCTGGCAGGGGGGGCAGTTGGGGTTACCAGGCTGGCAGGATGGGTAGTTAACGGCGATCAGGCCGGCACACAGAGGCAGTGAGGGGCGATCAGGATGGTGGAGGCGCTGGTAGTTAAGAGCAACCAGGCTGGCAGGAGGGTGAATGATTAGTAGCCAGCAGTCCAGGATTGTGAGAGAGATGTCTGACTTCCAGTTTAGGCCCTATCCCACAAGGGTCCGGCCTAAACTGGCAGTCGGACATTCCCCAAGGGGTCCTGGATTGGAGAGGGTGCAGGCTGGGCTGAGGGACCCCCCCCCTCCCCCATGCATGAATTCCATGCACCAGGACTCTAGTTTTTTCATAAGCCCTGTGTACAATACCAGCATAGAAACATTAAAAAGTTTATAATGTCTCTGTTCTTTTGAAACTTACAATCAAGGATGGAATATAATAAAATATAAAGATACAAGTAAATACATAAAAATATTCTAACAATGAAAATAATACATTAACAATGAACATTTTAAAAGACTTATAATAATTTAGCTAAATGCCAATATTAGAATATTAAATATCTGATTTGAGGAATGGCATAAAAAAAGATTTGAATGAAAAGGGTTGGGAAATGATCTGGGGAATCCAAAATATTACAATTCAGGATAGTTGTTTGTTTGTTTTTTTCCACCACCACTAGAACTACACTGAAAATATTTGACCAAATTACCATTCTCTTTTTGTGTCCATTACTGGGTTTTTTTCTATGAGAATAAGTTCTCTCTCCTCTACAATTTCTCTGTAGTTCAATGTCTTCTCATTTTCTCATTGTCTCCTAATCTTTATGTTCCCTAATGACCTATTCTTTCCATGGGTCCTCTTTATTTCTATAGAAAAAAAATGTGACTTTGTTTGTTTACTCTCCAGGACCTTAAACATAATATTTTCTAGTAAATGAACCTAATGTTGAATTATAGAATTTGTATTGGCCTTTAAAAAAAATTAAATTCTCTACATAAATGCCTAGGAGGTGTTTTGCACTCCTGATACGAGAGGTAGTTTTGTCTAGAGGGCTGGGTTGAGAACTGGAGAGAGAGGCCTTGCAAGTTTTACTTTGCAAAGTTATGTACATTAGGCAAGGATGGTACAAGGCGTGGAGGGGAGAAGATATTAAACAAAAAACTTATATGCATACATGCATTACCCAAGGACACAGACAATAGGGTTGTGAAGGCATGGAGCAGGGTGGGATCTGGGTAGAGGGGGGCAATGGGAAGGAAAATGTGGAGACATCTTTAATATTCTCAACAATAAAGACTTTTTTTAAAACCTAAAAAAAAAATTAAAGTACTTTTAAAGGTAAGTTAGTACTTTTTTACCAGTTTAAGTAGATATTTCTTATATGCTTTCTTGTGACAAAAAGAGACAAAATAATTTTTGTTTAAAACACAATGCTGGACCATCAATGAGGCTGCCATAGTCATGATCTCTAGATGGAGTGAAAATTCCTGGAACACACATGCTTTTTCACATGTTCAGAGGGCTTCATATCTGCTTCTTCAAGAGATTCATTACACAAAGGCCTTCATCCTTGCCTGCACACCTGGGATCTTTTAAAAATAGTTTCCTAGGCCCTGCCCCCAACTGGTTGAATTAGAATTTTCTGGGGATGAGTCCCAGGAACCTGCATTTATAACTCCCCAAGTTATTCTAAACTTATTTATTTATTTATTTATTTATTTATTTATTTATCTCAATTTCTCCAACCCCCACCTAGCCCTACCCCTGACATCTGTCAGCCTGCTCTCTATCTATGAGTCTGTTACCATTTTGCTTGTTAGTTCATTTTGTTCATTAGACACTACATATGAGTGAAATCATATGGTACTTGTCTTCCTCTGAATGGCTTATTTCACTTAGCACAATGTTCTCCTGGTCTTAATGTGAAACCCAACAATCAAAATTGTGTTTATTATTTAATATCAATTTTACATGTAATTTTACCACACAAAAACCTTCAAAAGTTTAACTTTTGTCCCAGAATAATGCCTAGAAGTCAACAATTCTACCACCTCTCTTGTGTCCATCCCTCTTCATTCTATTTGTATCCTGAACTCTACCTATTTTAAATGCTAGTTTCTTCAATTCCTAAAGTTGTCATTGGACTAAGCCCTTATTATTCTTTTCTTTAACAGAAAGTATTTTCCTCTTACCTGGTTGGCAAGTTTCTCATTTCTCCAATATCTCTTTAACAGTTGAATAAAACTTAAACCTTTAACACATCTATAAACAACCCACTTTATTCTATTTGACTTTTTAAAGCTTGATTATTTTACAATACTGTTTGACCCAAGTGCCACAATGTTCGGGAGGCTGGGCATATCTCTTTTGCATGCCCATTTTGTCTATACAATTGAGCATACTTTCAAATAGTTGTTGAAGGAATAAGTGAATGGTTCTCTAGGACTCACACAGATGAAAATGTCCCTTCTTATATCTTTATGGTAGTTTTCAAGACATGTTGCTTAGCATGAACTATTGATGAATAAAAAGGTGGCTACTTTGAAGTACTAAATATTTTTATTATATTAAACATTTAGTGTGAATACATTCTGTAAAATGTTATCCTAATATATAAAAACTCAGGGTCTGTAACGACCAACTGAAGACTTGACCGAACACCAGAAGTCAGTCCTGCAGTCTGTGCTGGGTTGGTGTGGCAACCCAGCATTGACTGCTGCTGGTGCCAGTGCAGGTGCAGCAAGCTACCACTGACTGCAGCGGGGGCTGTGGATTAGGCCCGGAGAGAGGCCCAGAGAGAGAGGCAGTGTCTGATCTGTAGCCTCCGTGGCATCTGTTGATCAGCTGTTGCCTGTCTCTTTCTCTCTGGGCTTTGCCAGCAGCCGTGCCTCTGTTTCTCTCTGGGCCTATGTGGAGGCTGCTGATCAGCCTCACCTCTCTGATCAGGCCCGGAGATAGGCCTGGAGACACTGGACTGGCATAGAAAACGACCAATCAGTACCAAATCTGGGTGAACTGTTAGGAGCCAATAGCTGCCTAGAAGGTGGAGCTTTTGACACTGACTGGCATAGAAACTGACCAATCAGAACCAAATTAGCTAGCAGGGAAGGGCAGTTGGGGGTGAGATCAGTCTGGAAGGGGAGGACAGTTAGGGGCTATTAGGCAGGCAGGTAGAGAGGTTAGGGGTGATCAGGCAGGCAGGCAGAGGGGTTAGGCGCAATCAGGCAGGCAGGCAGTTAGGGGCAATCAGGCAGGCAGGCAAGTGAGTGGCTAGGAGCCAGCAGTCCCAGATTGTGAGAGGGATGTCCTACTGCTGGTTTAGGCCCAATCCCTGTGGGGTAGTTGGACATCCTCCAAGGGGTCCCCAATTGGAGAGAATTCAGGCTGGACTGAGGGAAACAGCCCCCCCCCCCCTCTGTGCACAGATTCCATGCACTGGGCCACTAGTAAAATATATTACTTTAAGTTTATACTTCATTTAAAGACCTGGGAGCATTAACAGTGTTATTGTATACTACTTTTTAGTGTTAATGATATCCCAGAGTCTATAGAAGAGTATGGGACTATCTGGCTATTTGACAGTTACTCTTTTACTTTTACTTTTTAAAAATTATCATTGGGTTTTTGGAAAATATCATAGCTATCAGACAGCTAGTTTTAGCCTACATCTCTCCCTATTATATTCTAAGCTGCTGCTTGTAATTGGTTGTAAGGAAGCCAAAGAGCAAGTTTTTCTAATTTTGAAAAAGTTGCCATTATTCTTAATGATGGCAATAATAGAAGAAATACACATTTTATTCTCAAAATAATTATTTCATACACTGATGAGTACTGAGTTACATTCAGGATGAATAAGTCATTAGAAGTTTGGCTTTCAACTAGTGGCAAATTAACATAGATTTTTTTTTTTTCTTCATTCCTTACTTGGTGACTCTGGCCAATGATTAGAGATTCAAACAGCAGAATAGTTGCCCTACTATATCTTTAAACAAATGTTTATTTAAATATAGTTGGTATATAATATTATAATGGTTATCTTATGTACATGATAGTAATTTGGTATTATTATACTTTAGAATGTGACCTGTCACTATGCAAACTTATCACAATATTATTGACGATAGGCATTTCCCTTCCCCTTTTTCACCCATCATTTTTTTATGTAAAAAGGAAGAACAGCAAAAACTTTGGGTGCTCTGCATGACAATCCAGAAGCATTTTGAAGATAATATCTCTATGTTTTTATATCTTACAATCCCTCTCTACATGAACATTTTAAATTGCTACAAAATTTTTCTGAGAACCATTTTTTTTTTTGTAAAATATAATACTACTAGGGGCCTGGTGCACGAAATTCATGCACTGGGGAGGGGTCCCTCAGCCCAGCCTGCCCCTCTCACATACTGGGAGCCCTCAGGGGATGTCCTATGGATGACTTAATCCTGCTCCCCATTGGGAGTGGACCTAAGCCGCAGTCTGGCCTCCCTTTGCTTGAGGCGACCGGGCTGATCAGGTATCTGTTACATGGAGTTGACATTTAATTGAGAATTCAAACATACCAAGTGTGTTATTGATAAAGGGAGAGCATGTAATGGGAATAGAATCACAATTGTTTAACCATTATTCACCTTACTAACTATAGATAAGAGAATTTCTTATGTAGCCTGGAAAATTGTGGAGGATTCAGTGTGGAAAAGGAAAACAGAGTTGTAAACATAAATCAACCTTGAAGTCTATCACTGGTGGCTCCACTACTCAGAAAAAAGATACATTTTGAGAGCAGACCAAGGACAGGAAATGCCTGAAGGGAAACAAACCCATGAGAGCTAATCTACAAAGACAATGATAGAAGGCAGACCTTGGATACCCAGTAACTATATTTTTTCACACCTTCTAACTCTATGAGAGAGCTTGTTTAAAATTAAATCTCCAAGTGGTATTTTCAGGGTGTTATACCATTGCTCTCTCAGATTATCTGCTATCCTATCTAATAAAAGAGTAATATGCAAATTGACTGCTCCTCCCCTATACCCACAAGTCATGTCCACCAGCCAATCAGGAGCGAGTATGAAAATTAACCCAACCAAGATGGCTGCAGCCACCGAGCTAGCAGGAGGCTTGGGTTTCCCCGGCAATGGAGGAAGCCAAACTTCCCTCACACCCTGGCCAGCCCTGGCCTCCACTCAAGGCTACAAAGTTTCAATTATAGAAGATAAATTCCAACAAAAATGGCTGCAGCCACGGAGTGAGCAGGAGGCTTGGGTTTCCCCGGCGATGGAGGAAGCCAAGCTTCCTGGCTGGCCCAGACCTCCGCTCAAGGCTACAAAATTTCAATTATAGAAGATAAATAAATCCCAACAAAAATGGCTGTGGCCACGGAGCAAGCAGGAGGCTTGGCTCTGCTAAAGGCTACAAAATTTCAATTATAGAAGATAAAGAAATCCCAGATAACAGGGCCTCGATTTGGGTTGCTGGGGGGGCATGGCCAACCTGCAAACCACAACAGGACCCTCATCCAAGCTGCCCCACACCCCAAGGGAACCCCCACCCTGATCTGGGACACCCTTCAGGGCAAACCAGCTGGCCCCCACCCATGCACCAGGCCTCTATCTTATCTAATAAAAGAAAAATATGCAAATTGACCATCACTCCAACACACAAGATGGCTTCCCCCATGTGGTCAAAGATGGCTGCCCCCATGTGGACACAAGATGGCCAGCAGGGGAGGGCAATTGGGAGGGACCAGGCCTGCAAGGGAGGGCAGTTGGGGGTGATCAAGCCTGCAGGGAAGGGAAGTTGGGGGGGGGGGGCAGGCCTGCAGGGGAGGGCAGTTTGGGGTGACCCAGGCCTGCAGGGAAGGGCAGTGGGGGGGGTGTACCAGACCAGCAGCGGAGAGCAGTTAGGGGCAATGAGGCTAGCAGGGGAGGGCAGTTAGGGGTGACTGGGTCAGCAGGGGAGGGCAGTTGGGTGGACCAGGCTGGCAGGGGAGGGCAGTTAGGGAAGACCAGGCCGGCAGGGGAGGGCAGTTAGGGGCAATCGGGCCGGCAGAGGAGCAGTTAGGCATCAATCAGCTGGCAGAGGAGTGGTTAGGGGTGATCAGGCTGGCAAGCAGAAATGGTTAGGGGGCAATCAGGAAGGCAGCCAGGCAAGCAGTTGGGAGCCAGCAGTCCTGGATTGTGAGAGGGATGTCCAACTGTCCTACCAGGATTGGGCCTAAACAGGCAGTCAGACAACTCTCGAGGGGTCCTAGATTAGAGAGGGTGCAAGCTGGGCTGAGGTACTCACCCCCTCATGCAAGAATTTTGTGCACCGGGCCTCTAGTATTTATATAAATGTGTACTTAAGAGAAGTAGAAGATTTACCAGTGTGTTTCTAGTCTCCCCTAATTATACATACTATTGCTCATCTCTTTTGTGGCAGTATGTTTGGAGAAGGTTTTAAGGAAACTACACCTCCCAATTGCTCCAAAATGTACCTTAGAGCACAGGTCCTCTTTTGTCTCTGTAGATATTCAGTGCATACATAGCGCTTTACCACAAAACTGATTGTTACCCTCCTCGAACAAGTGGCTGTTTTTCCTTTCCTTTCCAAGCCCCACAATACTGACTCACACTTGAGTACCAGGCTGAGACTGTGTCTCTACTCCATAAGAGTTCAATAGCAGAAAGCTCACAGTGGAGAGTAATTTTATAGCAACCTGGCCAATGCCCCAAATATCTCTTCCTTGGGAAACACAGAAGGTTCCCTTCAGGGCTTAGGGATTGTCATCACCAAACATGTTTAGCAGTGGGCTGTGGAGAGACTCTTTTGTCACAGAAAATGTTGGCACCATCAAAGTGTAAATATTCATATTGCCAAGGCAAGCTTAAAGTGTATGGAAAAAATGCGTCCTTTAAGAGTTCTCTCATCTTGGTTGCTAGATATGATCCCTTAGACAGAAGTAAAATGAGGCACAATACTATGATCTGGGTATTAGAACAAGTGCATGGGGCTGGGAAGGGCTTTTCAGGCAGTGAGCCAGGATAAACTAAAGCACAAATACTAGAAACAGCAAGACTAGGAGTGTTTTTGTGTTACTGGAAATCAATAAAAGCAACAATGAATAATAGAAATATGAGAGAGGAGAACTTTATGTGCCATGCTAAGAAATTTCAACCTTCCTTTAAGTGGCATCATATAGTATTTTTCCTTCTGTGTCTTGCATAATGTCCAGATTTATCCATGTTGTCACAAATGGCAGGGTTTCCTTCTTTATAAGGATTAATAATATTTAATTGTATGCATATATCACAGCTTCCTTGTCTATTTGTTCATTGATGGACATATATTGTATATTGCTTCCATGTCTTATTTAGAATGAATGATACTGTAATGAATGTAGGAGTGCAGATATCTCCTTGAGATATTAATTTTAATTTCTGGGACTATTTTCCCAGAAGTAGGGTTGCTGGATCATATGATAGTTCTATTTTTAATTTTTGAGGAGTAACCATACTGTTTTCCATAGTGTAGGCACTGATTTTCATTCCCACCAACAGTACCTAAAGGTATCCTTTTTCCTACATCCTTGTCAAGACTTATTTTTTTCTAATAGCCATCCTAATATGTGTGAGATGATATCTAATTGCGATTTTGATTTGAATTCCCTGATGATTACTAATGTTCAACACCTTTTCATATGCTTAGTGGTAATTTATATGCTTTCTTTGGAAAAATGTCTATTCAAAATTCACCTTAAATTGAATTACTTAAGGAAGTTATGTCTTGAAAACCCCTGAACAATTACAGCTGGTGTTCAGTGGTCTACCCCATTTCCCATATCATCAAGGGGAGATTTTCAGCTTATATTTTCCTATTTTTGAATTTTTCTCAATTTAGTAGAATTGGATTTCATTCTATAGCCACTATCTATATAGTCAGCCCTGGAACAAGTCAGAATAAGTGAATGGGGTTTTGATAATCTTGACTGAATTTATTCCTTCTAAAATGTTCCATTACTATCCTAATGAAAGAATTAATGAATAAGATGATAATCTTAGAAGTCATTACCCTCATGCACATGCACACTTTTGGTCAAAGCAGACTTCCTCCAGGGTGAATGGGATATTCTATCTCATTTAGACACCAGTAAGTATCCAGGGATATCTGTGATCTGAAAATATGATAAAGTAAAACAGGCATAAAAATATGAAGAGGAAAAAATACAGAATACAGAAAACAATGTGCCCTGGAGTGCATATATCGTGTGTATGTGTGTGTGTGTGTGTTGAGGAGGGATGGGGGTGGGAGAGAAGGATTTGATTTAATTTCATTCCTGATTTCTTTCCTGAAACAACATTGTTAATAATTTGGACTGCATCCCTGTTTTTGTCATTCATGGCCTGTCCTTGTATAATTAAAATAATTTTTATGTGTTACTTTTGTTTTAACTATATCTTAATATTTGCAGCCAAAATTCTGAGGTAGTAGAACCATTCCAAGGCCATCCACAATATCTCTACACTTTATAAACTTAGATATGTTATAAATGGGAAACAAAGAAAGATGCATTTGTAACTCAGGCAAAGGAATGAAAGGGTAACTATTGTGAAATATCAACAGAGGTCTCTCCATAATAAACTAATGTGTTAAGGGAAAAGGCTTTCAGAACTTTATCCGTACTGGAGGAAAGAAATTCCTCTCATATCCAGCTTCCTCAATCTTCCTGTCTTATCTAAGTGGGAAAAGAGTTCCAGATTCAATACATTGAGCATACTGTAGTCAGAGAAAGAAGAAAAAGGAGTCTAGGGGGTGTGGGGGGAGGAAAAATGAAACCTCTGTAGAAATCTTTGTGAAGGCCAGAGCTCTGAGAAACAGACCCAGTAACATCTCAGGCCCTTCTAAGATTTAAATTAGAAGATTATTGTATGCTTCTCTCCTCCACATATCATGCCTTAGCACCAATCTAATAGGGTTCCAATATAATAAATAATAAATTACTTTTCAACTAAAATTGAACAAAAAGAGCTGACAAATACAGGTTTATTTTTCCTAAGGAAAGGTACAAGAGGTGAGTAGAAAACAAGGAACATATCTTCTCGTATCTATAGCTAAAGTAAACACAACCCAACTTCTAATCAGATTAACAAATATCCTCATGCTAAAGGCACATTTACCTACTTCTTATTGCCCAATAAAATATGCCTTAATTTGAACAAAAATCACGAAGGAAAAATAAAACCATACTTCAAAGAGACAAAGTAATTTATCATAAAGAGAATAAGATACACTTCATAATATGTAACTATCTAATGGAGACATTAAATATCTATGAAAAATATGATAAGGACTCTAATGTAAATAGTAAATGTGAAAATTACTGATGGTCATTGTAAATAGAGAGAAAGAAACTATAAGAATCAAAAGGACATGCTAGAAATGAAAACAACAGCAACACTGTAATAAAAATAAACAATGTCTTTTGATGAGTTCATCAGTAGACTAAAAAATAAACATAATAAAGAATAAATCAACTTGAAGGTCAGTCAATAGAAATTTCCCAAACTGAAATTAAGAGGGAAAAAAATTAAAAACACAGAATAGCACATCCAAGAACTATGAAACAATATATATAATTTGAATACCAGAAAAAAAAGCAGAAACAAATCAGAAGAAACATATCAACCAATAAAGGCTGAGAACTTCCATAATTAATGATTGAAACCAAACTATAGATCCAGTAATCCCATTCAACATCAAGAAGAAGTAGTACCAAAATAGAAGCATCTAGAAACCAAAAACAAATACAATCTTGAAAGAATCCTTTGTTGTGGAGGGAACATTTACCAGTTGAAGAACAAAATAAGAATTATAGCAAAATCCTCCTCAGACATAAGGCAAGGAAGAGGAGATTAAAATGAAATATTTTAAATATTTAAAAAAATCACCAACCTAGAATTTCATATCCAGTGAAGAAAATATTCTTCAGACCTTAATTAAGTGAGATAGGCAGATGCAGATTTTATCAAACAAACAAACAAACAAACAAACAAACAAAAAAGAAAGACAAAAGAAAAAAGCAATTCTCCTGCCTTCTTTCTAGAAAAGACTTAATGATCTTGAGGGTCTCTGATGCCAGCTCCATCTGACCGGAAGAGGCGCAGCATCCTTAATCGGATCTGCTTGGTCTTAATGGTATAAACCACGGGATTGAGCACCGGAGGTGTGAGAAAGTGGAGATACGAGAGTAGTACACGACTGCATGGGGAAGCCCACCTCCCAAATCTGTGGATCATGGACAGACCAATCATAGGTGTGTAGAAAAGCAGCACAGAACAGATGTGGGAGACACACGTGTTGAGGGCTTTGAGGCGCTCTGCCTTGGAGGCAATGGACAGCACTGTGTGGAGGATCAGCACATAGGAGAGGACGATGAGCACTGCATCCACACCCAGCGTGGAGAGCACTACGAAGAGACCATAGGCGCTGTTGGTGTGGGTGTCAGCACAGGCCAGCTTCATGACATCGGGGTGCAGGCAGTAGGAGTGGGAGAGCAGGCGATTGCGGCAGTAAGGCAGTTTCTTCAGCATGATGGGGGCTGGGATGTGGAGACCGATGCTGCGCACCATGATGGCCAGGCCCAAGCTGGCAATGCGGGGACTCGTGAGGATGGTGCTATAGCGCAGGGGGTTGCTGATGGCCACAACACGGTCAAAGGCCATGGTCAGCAGCACAGAGGACTCCATGATGGAGAAAGTGTGGATGAAGAAGAGCTGGGCCAAGCATACATCCAGTGCTACCTCCCTGAGACCCAGCATGTAGATGGTGAGCATGGAGGGCAGTGTGGAAGCAGATAGTCCTAGGTCAGTCACCGCCAGCATGGACAGGAAGTAATACATGGGCTGGTGCAGGGAGGGCTCTGACCTCACCACCCACAGGATCAGGCTGTTCCCTGTCAAAGATGCCACATACATGGCACAAAGAGGGATGGAGAGCCAGGTGTGCACAGCTTCAAGGCCTGGGAGGCCAGTTAGGAAGAAGGAGGTGCCAGTGTAGTTGGAGTCTGACATGATGACCTGGAGGGGGAGAACTCCAAGCAGATGTGCATTCACAGGGACTGGAATCAAAGGAGTTTCTCTATCAAAACCTGTTCTATAACCTAAGACATTAAGTTCCCCAAATCATGGCCTTATAATCTTCCCAAGTCTTTCTTCCAGTTCATACATAAGGAGTCTTTTAAAAAAGATGTATTTGAATCATTAAAAGAAATCTTGCGAACATGTAAGTCTGTCTCAGGAGCCACTCAACACAATTTAACCCCAAATGAGAGTTTGAAACAGCTCTTGAAAGGGACTAAGATAGACTTATTCCCCAGTCTACATTATAAATTTTGGGGAATGGACTCTAGCTCCAATATAGTTGGTGTGCCTGGTCTGGAACCAGAATCAAGGTTTCTCACTTCCTGTAAGGTTCTCCTTCAAATGCCTTTGAATAGGTGCTTCTCCACTATGGTGAATATGAGAATTTTGCATAGAGGCATCTTTCATAATTAAAAGAATGCAAAATAATTCCTCTTTTTATGTCAAGTACCTGTGTAAACACACAAATTCTTATCACACATATAATTTAAAATATAAAGCTATGGCAAAAATAAATTAGACATTTATATAAATACAACTCATTCTCTAAAGTACCTGGTCATGTGGAACATTTAATACAATGATTCTTAACTTACAGAATATTGAACAGGTACTTTGAAACTTATGGATTACTCTTCAGTATTATTCTGATGAGAATGTAGAAACTAGAAAAAAAGACATGTATTTGCCAATGAATCAGTACTTAGATGCACTGGAGAGAAAGTAGTCTCTAGAGAAATACAATGAACTTTGGACAGATTTTTCTGTCTTACTTGTGGTTTCACCCTTGAACTTTGGCCACTTTTCATGTCCTGTCATCTCAGCTACCTCCTTATATTTAATACATTTTTAATTCTCTCTTTTTTTTTTTTGAGAACACAATAAAGAAAACTCCATTTGAAAACTTTAAATCTTCCTTCCTAATTAAAAAAACAGAAGAAGGAGATTTCTTGAATTTTCCAGAAATAGAGAATATTGAAGAATAATAACAACAATAAGGACAACTTATTTTTGAAGAACCTTATTTAATAATATATTTGGAGGTGTTTTGTTTTGTTTTTAGAAAATGACTTTTTTTCTTTATTTTGTCATCTTTCCTTTTATATGTCTTGTATAGTGCAATCCATTATTCTTCTTTTTGTGAAGAGGAGGTCCACATAATAATGAATTCTGTCACCTTTTTTTTCTGCAGGTAAACATGTGCAAGTGTAATTCATTACTGTTGCAATTCATTACCATTGTATTTCATGTAAAGCACTTTACAAAACATTTTCACTTAGATCATTTTAAAGTCTCTTAACCCTTAGAGATTGGCAGATCAGTTTTCCAGATTAATAAGATTAATTGTTAAGAACTCAAGTATATAACTTTGCTAAAGTCTCATAGATTATAAAAGGAGGGTCCAAGACTAGAAATAATTCTGACCCAGTGATTTTGTATTCTGTACATCATTGTTTGTAACTTAAGATAAATGTCAGCTATTAACCAACAGATTCAAGACACAAGCTTTATCCTTAAATCAAAGGAAACTATAAACACCCATGAATTTCTATTTTTAAAAATTTCCTATGTAATGGCCACTTCTGATTTTCCTCTTATTCTCTACTTCAATCCTTCCAGAATTAAACAGTCCTAATCACTGTTCTAGATTCTGGTAATAGAACTATTAAAAAATTAACAATAAGGTCCCCCAAATAAGGAGTCAATATTATTTAAAATATGTTAAAAAAATACAATGTAGAAAGAGAAAGCGGTGTTATTTTAGATTGAAGGTAAGTTATAGCTCTGTGAGGAGGGGGTAATGGAGAAAAAGCAAAACAGTAAGAAGGTGCAAGGCAGTTGGAAATTTGTAGGTGCATGGGTGAGTGAGTGAGTGATTGGTAGAGAATGTATAGAGATGCATCAGGAAAAATCTCAAGTTATCAGCACCCAAATTAACTAGGAGATAGGTATCTATTATAGGTGGAATCATGATAGAAATAAGAAAGTTGTGAACAGAGACAACCTCTAGAGCTAACACAATCACTTAAGAAAACTGCATTGTACCTGACTAGCAGATTGGGGCTATTCTCTTCTGTGCTGAATATATATCTAGTGGCACTGGATTATAAAAGGAGGGCCTGGGCATCAGCAACTGAATCAGGATTCTGGAATTGAAGCTCAGCATTTGGCAATTTAACAAGCCCTCCAGGTGATTCTAATCCAAAGCTCTGAGAACCACTGCAGTACATGGGAAGGTATAGTACTGCTTTATAAGGAGAAGTGACCAATGCTGTTGCAGTCCCATTCAAGCAAGAAAGTAGAAGACAAGCAAAGGTAATAAATTAAGAATAAAGGAACACTCTTAGATAAAAATTAAAAAAAAAGGTGCTAACTTCTGAGATGAGACCCCAGTGGTGCTCAGTCACAAGCACAGATTCTTTCATTAGGATTTATCAAATGATCTTACCACAGATAATTAAAGACCAATAAGCATATGGTAATTATAATAAATAAGGATACTGTTTTTTCCTTGTAATTTAGCGTACAAAGTAACATATTTTAAATAAAGTAACCTGTAAGTTAGCTAAATTCTGATGCTTTAGAAAATTGGACAAGCTGTATTATCCCTTCTACATATAAATTTTTGAATTTTTATTCAGTTACTAATATAACAACTGGAAATAAGTTGAGGAAATGTTAAAAACACACACAAAAAAAACATTGACTGGGAAGAACCATGCATTCAAATTAAGTGTCTGAATGCTCTTTGTGAATTCTCCATCTTACATTCACCCTACACTGTCACTATCTGTATTTTAATTTGAGAAACCCCACATTTCTTAACAAACTGAAAGATTTCTCACTTTACCCATCAATTTCAAATGCATATATACAATCACAATGAATATCCATAATGTAAGCAGAGTCAGAATTCCTGACTTTAGTTAACTTATCATTTGAGAAAATGGACCTATAAAAAGGCATAGCGATGTTCATATATGTAGAGAATATTGTTTCTGTACATATTACACTAAGTTGACTGTCTAGAAGAGGAAGTTTCATGAGTATATGTGTGATTGTGTGATTTTTTTTTCATTTTTCAATTTCTAAGGAACACTTGTTGAGTAAATGAATTTAGTGTTAAGAAGCAGAAGAATATAGTTGAGAAGGCAAGGCATCTGTTTTTGGTCCTGTCTTCAGCACAAAAACAGTGGGAAAAATACTTAGATGAAATTTGGGCTTAAGCAAGAGCTACTTTTCCGAAATTTCAAGAATACACTATGAGCTACTTCCTTATTAGAACTATTTATTTTGGCCTGTCAGCAGAATTTCCATCAGGTGTAAACCTATGGCATCATAGTAAACAGAGTGGGACACCATGCTGAATTTCCCAACACGGAGTCTACTTTCTTTGGCAACAACATGACGATTTCAGATCAACAGTATTAAGAGCCAATATTCTGCCATGATAGTAATATGAAATAATAAGAGAATGGGTTTCATGTTCACAAAATATTATCTAGAACTATATCCATATACTCACTGAAAATTGAAAATGGGTAAATTTTACTAATTTTCATAGCATACCAATTTTATAGGTTTAATTGATGATAAAATAAGATAATGGATGAAAGACTTGGAGAGTTCCTAGTATTCTGCAAAGTACTTATAATGTAAATAATACTTGTTAATATTTGTCTTAAAGTCACTTATTATGACCAAAATATAAGGAGTTTTCTCAAAGATGATTCTTTAAAGATTTTGAAAGATTTGCAACTAATCTTGATTACCGTGGGTTTATCAATTCACATCATCATTCTGTTACCTTCCATCTTGCAAGAAGAAGCAGACTATCTTTTCAAACTGTCTTCACAAATGAGCAACTCCCTATATCATTCTGCTCCTCAAACTTTTCATCTCAGCTTGTCTACCTTGGAGAGGAATAGAATCATTTTCTTAGAGCCTCAGGTGCACCCCTATCAGTCTGTATTTAAAGCAAGGAGAAGTTTTGTGATGAGTAACCAGCCCATCATAATTGCCCATTTAATTGGTTTTATCTATTATGCCAGCACATTTGAGGAATAATTCAGGAAACTCATCCAATAGATCTGAAGACCCCTTTTTCTTTCTCTAATTCTTTAATATACTGTACTTAACTCAAAACATATTATTAACACTATTTTTTAGGTGCCCACTAGCAAGGGGCAAATGGCTTTACCCCTTTCCTCTCTAAACCCTGTGTTATTGACTCACCCACAAGGAGAAAAGAGCTGAGAACATTTCTCGTCATCCTCCAGGTTACAATAGAAAGGAATTTGCAATGAAGAGTGATTTTACAGCCAATCAGCCAATTCTTGGCTATTATTCCTTGATGAACACAACAGGTGCCATGGGCTTTGGGGCAGCAACTGCCTTTAACCATGTCACTGCCAAACAAGTTTTGCAATGGGCTATAAAGAAACTCCATTGTGATTGGAAATCCTTTAGCCCTGTCCAAGTCTGTCTCAGTTTCTGAGAGTACCCTTATATTGTGTTTAAAAAGTAATTGGTTGTTTGTGAGTACAAGCTTCAATATCAGAAATACCTGAGTTGAAGATGGTCTCCACTGGTAATTATATAAGTTACACAAGCTCTTTAAGCCTCATTTTTAATATCTGTAATATATAATGGTAATACCATTGGGAGATTATAGATATATGTTTAACAATAAATGGCCCTGAAGTGAAAATGTGTGGGTTTGAATCTCAGCTCCGTCACTTAATAGCTCTGAATGTCTGGGCATGTTATTTAACTTCTCATTGGCTCAGTTTCCTCATCAGTGAAATGGGCACCATGAAAGAAACTAATGCACATTATTGTGAGGATTAAATGAGGTACTCCATTAAAAACCTTATAACAGCTTGTCAATACTAAAGTAGTTATTATTATTTTATTATTATGAAAGACCTGAGTTGATGCTATTTAATATAATATATGTAAATATATCATTCCTGAAAAATCACACATTAAATATTTAATAAATTTTATTGTTATTATTATGTTCATATAAATGCAGCAAAATACCCTTTTTATTGTTGCAACAGAAATAATAAAAGTTCAATAAAATGAAAGACTTTCAACTTTGAGGATATAGCTCTGTAGTTAAATAGAAATCACAATTTTAGCTACAGCATTGAAAACCAAGGCAGGCAGCTCATGTCCTACAAAAATAATGTTTTATAAAATTATTTTGTTTCACAATATAAATGGAAAACAAAACAAAACCCTGTTTGTTATGGGCACACTTATTTGTTACACCCCTGAGTATGAATGAAAGAAAATAGGGAGGCCCCAGCCATAATGGATCTAGAACATATTCCAACAAATAACTCTAATTCTAGGCAAGATATATAAAATAGGCCAGACATTAAAAAACAGACAATGATTAAATATTTCATCTTTCTGGTATCCACTTAAAACTCATCACTTTAAAGAAGTATCTCTTGAAATCTCACTGGTTAAGTAAACCTGAACTTCTTAGTGTCTTCCCTCTAAACTGTACTGTCAGCCATGGAAGCACCTGGAGACATATGTTTAAAGCCTATTTCACTGAATTATTTAAACTTTTCATACTAAGGAAGCAATATTCTATTTTGTTTTCTGTATACTTTAAATAGGAGGTGGCCCAGCAGAGGTAATAAATATAATCCAAATGAGTGACTATGTAGGGCAGAAATAAAATGTTGATAATGGTTTTTTTTTTGCCTTCCCTTCACAACATTGTAAATAACTTTATAATACAATCTGATACAAAATATTAGCACTTAAGTGAAATACCTGCTTAACCTATTACTGGTTATGTTTTTAATAGAGCAATTCTATCAGCGAAGTTAGCTGAAGCTTTAATCCAGAAAGGAAGACCATGACAAAGTGAGCAAATCAATTTCTCTAGCTTTGATTTGTTTGTGCAAACCTAGTCTGTTCTCATAAAAATGGACTTTAAAAATTATTATCTAAAGTATGGAGGGAGCCTTAGCTGGTTTGGCTCAGTGGATAGGGTGTCAGCCTGCATACTGAAGGGTCCCAGGTTTGATTCTAGCCAAGGGCACATGCCTGGGTTGCAGGCTCAATCCCCAGTAGCAGGGCGTGCAGGAGGCAGCCAATCAATGATTCTCTCATCAGTGATGTTTCTATCTCTCTCTTCCTCTCTGACATCAACAAAAAAATATATATTTTTAAAAAGTATGGAGGGAAAGTTGACTTATATATGGAATCTACCATTCAAGAACTGCAGCATTTTGATGTAGTTTTTGAGGGCACATAGTATCTCATTTATGTATTAAAAGTGAGGAGCAGGGCTTTCCCTTTATTCAAAGGGCTAGGTATAGTTAATATGCAAGTCAGAAGAAAAACATATTTTGATTTCACATACTTGCAAAACTTTCAGAAAGTACAATCAAGTAAGGCCCCTTTGAGCTTAATTTTGTGGGATTCTAGGTTTTTAGTTGGAAAAGATCTTAAATGTCATTAAATCCTACTCTTCTAATCTAACTGATTTACATGGAACTGATACTCTCTCCCGAGGCTGTTAGTTTCCCCTAACCAGAGGTCTCTCAGGCTGACAGTGACATTTGCAGAATAAGAAACATTTTCCCCTTTGGACAGGTACTGCTCTGATGGCTGGGGAAGCACCATAATATATTCAGTCATTAGTTTTTGAATAAGTAATTGATCAGAGGAGAGGTACATTCTACCTCCTATGTGGTATGTCTTAATCAGCAGGTTGACTATCAGAACCAATATTTTGTCCTTAGGGCTCAAATCTTTTTCAGGTGGAGCAGCTTCAGAATGCGTACCCGAATCTCTTTGGTTTTTATACTGTAGACAATTGGGTTGAGCATTGGAGGTACAAGAAAGTGCAGATAGGAGAGAAGCATGTATACCTGAACTGGTAGTTTCTTTTTCCCAAAGCGATGGATCATGGACAGGCTGACTAGTGGGGTATAAAAGAGAAGTACAGAACAGATATGGGAAATGCAGGTGTTGAAGGCTTTGAGTCGCCCAGCACTGGAAGCAATGCTTAATACTGTCTTCAAGATCAGCACATAGGAGAGGAGAATGAGTACAGCATCTGTCCCCAATGTGGAAAGCATGACGAAGAGCCCAAAGCCACTGTTCACAAGAGTGCTGGACCTGGCCAGCCTTACAACATCAGGGTGAACACAATAAGAATGAGACAGAGCATTCACAGGCTGGAACTGAAGTCTTCCAAGGAGTACAGGCAGGGGCAGATGAAGGGCAGCACTGCGGGTCACAATGGCCAGCCCAATGGCCCCAATGCGCTGGGTTGTGAGAATGGTGGCATAGCGTAAGGGCTCTCGGATAGCCACACAGCGGTCAAAAGCCATGGCCAACAGCACAGCTGACTCAATGACTGAGAAAGTGTGAATGAAGAAGAGTTGCACAAAGCAGGTTGCAGCTCTCACCTTCCTCTGGCCTAGGAGAAACACGGCTGCCATTGAAGGCAGTGTAGAAGCTGAAAGGCCCAAGTCAGCCACTGAAAGCATGGAAAGAAAGAGGTACATGGGTGTGTGAAGGCTGGGCACAGACTTGACAATGTACATTATGATGATGTTGCCCAGCAAAGAGAGACCATAGATAAGGCAGATAGGAATAGCTGTCTAGCAGTGAGCACTCTCTAGTCCTGGGAGATCCATCAGTACGAAGAAGAAGCTGCTGGCATTATTATTGCTAGGAATTTCCATAACTCTGGGAAGGACTTGCCTGGAAAAAGCATTGAGAAAGCAAAAAGTTATTCTTTCATAGCATTCTCCTACCATCTCATCACATTCTCCTACCATCTCATCACATTACTGTTAATGAATTGTAATATAAATATCTGTGTTTTCCGATGGTCTTAGGCTCTACAGCAGCGGTTCTCAACCTGTGGGTTGGGACCCACAGGTTGAGAACCGCTAGCAGGGTTGCCTAAGACCATTGGAAAACACAGATATTTACATTATGATTCATAACAATAGCAAAATTACAGTTATGAAGTAGCAACGAAAATAATTGTATGGTTGGGGATCACCACAACATGAGGAACTGTATTAAAGGGTCATGGCATTAGAAAGGTTGAGAACCACTGTTCTAAAGGTACCCAGATAAGGATAATTGTGTTTAATGGCTGATTGTGAGTTAGAAAATAAAGTATAAGAATGTTAATACAGACTGTGAACTCCTGGTATTACCAGATATATGTTTTGTGTGGAAAGAGATTCAGAATATACGTAATAATATCTGTGACAAGAAGACACCAGGATTGGTTTGGGCTTGACGTGAATGTTTACCAGATTTGAATTCCTTCTCAATCTTTGTTACAGGATGCTCTCTAAAAATGTTTTCATTTTTAGATGAAGACTAGATATTTTTGATGGCATCAAACATTTACTGAGCTCCTGCTATGCACTCAATGTAAATTAGGTAATGAGTAAATATAGAGTTTCTGCCTTTGAAGCTTTGGAATTGACTGGTCACCATAGACATATCCATAAACTAGTTCATGAGGACATTGTCCATGGAACAGATACAAGATCCCACCTGTAAAACCACACTCTGCTTTGTATGACTTAACCTTTTCCATAATCATCCTGGGTACCTTGAAGAACAATTATTAAAGAAGGGTTTCAAGTGTGAAATCTAGTACATAGAGTCAGAGGAAACTTTGGTCACATACCTAAAGTCCAACTGAATGATGAGTTTCTCCCATAACATCTTAGGAAAATTCTCTTAACAATGAAGACTTCAACATCTTCTTGGGCAGTCATTTATGTGGCAGCTGTTACCAGTAGAACAGTCTTCATTATATTCTGATCCTCTCTTATGAACTAATTATAACACTGCGTTATAATGTCATGAAGAATACCTGCTATCCCTATTTCACATGTTAACTGTTAGTATAAGGAAAGCCCAGAGAACAAATTCTGTGAAGGATAACTAATGGTATCAGAATCAAAACAAGCATGATAATTGAACAATAAAGAAATTATCATTGGCAATTATTGGGAAGTCATGAAGGAATAATATGTGTGGGTTTACCTGTGGAGAGGTGAGGGTGGGTGAGCTCTAAGAGTCATCTATGTTGTTCTAATAAAAACTCCCTCTGAATTTTGGTTACAGAGGGAGAGGTAGGCAATGACTATCAACCTGCCTCTGACAAGTTTTCCTTATAGGCTGTTAATCACAATGTGGTTTCAAAAGAAAAGAAAGCATTATCCACTAAATATAATGGTCTGAAATTCTTATACATGTCAAAAGCTTATCATTATTGATAAAAATAAAACACATGAGGATCAGAATTAATATTTCTGGGCAAATATTTAACAAACTGATATAAATAAAATAGCAAATCCATTCCTGAAGCATGACATGCATAGGAAAGAAGATAGTTTTATATTCAGAAAACATGCCTAAGTTGATATGTAACAAGCTGGTGATCCATTCACAAATGGGAATCATCTGTTGGGCTACTTGGAAGTCTTTGTTTTAACTCAACCTTTTAAGAATACCAGAAAAGAGGAGCTGTTGCTCTTAGACTCTTAAACAAAAGGCTAACTTCTTTGAGCTTTGTCAGAAAAAAAATCATTGACAAACACTTATATTTTTCAAGGTCATTTTGTCCAAATCCTGCTAAACTGACTTTGCAAGATCCCTAAAAAGAATGTGAAAATCCATGTCTCAGAAGTATTTTTTAAAACAAATTTCTGAGAAATATTATCTAATATGTGTCTTATATAAATGTAGTTTGACTTGCAGTGGACCTCAAATTCTAAGAGCAAGAATTGAGTGACTATTAAGTGAAGAAAAAGAGTCCAGGGGTTGTTTCCCAAAACTATAGAATATATCAGACAAGAGGATTAGAAGTGCTGTGTACCTCTAACAAATGCCCTTCCTGCTTGAGAGATCCTCATACAAAGTTGGAAACCATGTCTAGGATAGCCCATGACTTCTCTCAATTCCATCCCAAGTACACATGCAACATAATTTGAACTACTATAGCCTGAGATGTTTCTATCACTCACCAGATCCCAGGTCAGAGATTCAATTTCTATGGATTATAGAGCAGCTGAGGCCTTGTGAGGCTCCCTGGCTTGAGTGTAGTGCTAAGAGAGCAGGTTTATAAAACATTAGTTCTGTCTCTCCCTGGAGGCTCACATCCAGTCCCCGTGGTATGGTCTTTGAAAGAAGCATTAAATGAGCATGTGCCAGACAGAGCTGTCTATTGCTAATCCTTGTAGGTCTTTGCCAGATCTGCAGATGATATACTAGTTACTATAAGCTTAGAACATGCAGCCTGTTGTGCTTCAGGCTTCCTTTCTTCTCTTCCCAGCCTAAGACCTTTTTAGCTGCTTAGAGATGGAAATCATTAAATAGATCATAGCTATTTTGGTTCCAGGAACATCTTTCATCATATTTGTATTTCCAGGACATACAATCCTTTATATCCTCCAAAATCTCACCTCCAAATCCAGCATTTTCCCTTAAATTATAAATATCTTGGGGCGGGGCGGTGGGGAGAGTAAGGACAGAATCTACAGCACTATTTCCATGAGTGATAATATTAATAGATTTCCTCCAGGATAAATTCATTTTGCACTAACTGGTTTTTGTTACAATAACACAGAGCTTACTTTTTACTGCTGTTGTCTCTTTTCTTCCTCTCTCTTCAGTGAGTTCTTCGTATTCACTGGGGGAATGATTATAAGTGGTGGAGGAGATTAAAAAGATTCACCAGGAGCATATAAAATGGGTCTGGATTTTGTTTATAAGCTGAGGAGAGAGTGATATAGGATACAACTACTGGTTGCAATATGTGTGGAACTGGGTGGGTATGGCCAGGAAAATTGAGGTAGGAACCAAGTTAGTAATGAGGTAGAGGAGCCATCTCGGGTACACAACCAATTGCTAGTTCAGTGATTCACTTGTAGCACTCACACAACTCAACGTAAAATTATCCTCATGGCTGAGATTTGATATAGCAAAGGACACTGTGAAAGTACAGCAGGAAAGATTATATGTAGGTAAAGGCAAGAGAGGTCACATACAGGCTTCCCAACATTTCTTCTCTGCAAGGGTCTCTCTAGCTGCAAATCTCAGAGACACATGAGAGATGTTTATGTAGGGAAGCCTGCTTGAGTTTTGGAATCCAGAGTTCTTAAAATGGAGCTGGTCACATAGGCTTATATCTGTCAACTTATAAAGTATGTGTAGACCCCAGATCAAGCAACAGGTACATAGAATAAACTCCATGTTTATCTTACACATGCTACCCACCTGGTTCATGTAGACCTACTGCTTTGGGCACAGATAGTAACATGATTGCTCAGTAAATGTGTGAATATTCTGGAAGATCAGTTCTCAAGGTTTGGTCAAGAGATAGTCATCAACATTGGCTACAGAAATAAGCAAAACCAGAGTAAAAGGTATCTGCTGCAGTAACTCTTTTCTGGTAGGAGCTTTACTGCATTTTCAGAAGTATGCCATGACCTCAATGGACATGAGTTAGAAATGTTTTCATTCAGCATATGTGAAAAATGACTAGCTTCTAATGTGGCCTAAAAATAATCCTAATCCTAGGTGTCAGAAAATAACAAGAGAGTGTGGAATTATCAATTCAAAATAAAGTGGGCACTATATATGGGCTTAAAATAATAAGGAAAATATTTAAGGAAGAAAGTATATCTGGAATGACTGGAATAACTTGATAGAGGTGCAACAAGTGTTAAACAGGAAGTGTTACTCACTTCAGAGCATGGAGCCTATAATCAGAAATTTAAAAAAAAAATGAGCCAGAAAATCATCAAGGAATAATTGTGGTAGTTGTGAGCAAAGACTAACCCAAAAATGAAGAGAATCAATGAAAAGGCATAAACAAGTTTGTGCAACATAATTATGTTAGATTCTGAAAGCTAGTTTCAATTCTGTTTGGAGTTGTTTGAGAATGAAGTCAGGGAAGACAATTAGCAGAATGCCAAAGTAATTTATTTAATTATTAAGTTCTAAGCTGAGTCAGGAGCAGTGGAAATGTAAAAGTGGGAGCTGTTGGGAAAATACTAATAAAGTAAAATCTACCTTATTGGTAAATGATTAGATATTATGAGTAAAGGGAAGTAAGGAGCATTCCTGACATAGTTCATATTTTTGGCTGGAATGAGGACATGAATAGAGATGCCATTCTCATAAATGGAGAATACAAACATCACAGCAGGAAGAAGCGGCAGTTGAGAATGGAGCAGGAGACTCCTGCTATTCTATTCCAAGTTCTATTTTGGACTAGTTGAGTTTAAGGTTTCCATATAGCATACAAAGGAAATTATCCAGAGGGAGGAATGAACCTGACTGGAGTTCAGGACATTCAGCTTGAGATTGAGGAGGGCAACATATATTTCCAGCGGGTTGGCATCAGAAGTAAAGCTAGAAAATGCAATGAGTAAAATTAGCTGGAGAGATCAGAAAATACAGAGGTGCAAGAGAAACCTACAAAGTACGAATATTCAATGACAAGTGAGCAATCAACTGTTTCAATTATAGATGAAACATCAGTGATGAGGAGACAGAATTTGAAATAAATAACATGATTTAGTAGTTTAGAGTTAATTAGAGTGACCTTTGCCCAAGCAATTTCAATGGAATAGTAGAGGCAAAATTACATTATAATGGAGTTGAAGAGGAAACAATGTTTAGTTTAGTTTAATTACAAGTAAACTGTGTTGTTTGGGATGTATAAATAGTTACAATGTAAAGAAAAACAATGAAATAAACACTGTAAAAATCAGAATACTGGTTTAACATAGTGGTGATAGTAAGGTCATGTTCAGGTAAAGCTACAGAAAAAATTTGGGCATCGATAATTTTATTTCTTTACTTAGGTGATATTTACATGGATGTCCATTTTACAAAAATGTGTTAAATTGCACATTTATTTCCTTGCAGTTTTCTGTATGTGTTTTATATTTCACCACAATAAATTTTTAAAAGATTTGGCAAGAGGAAGATAATGAATGTTCATTACTTTTTCCAAGTAGAAATAAGGAAGAAAAATAAATTAAGTACCTACTGACAGCCATATGGTTAGTAAGAGTTCATTTTATGAACAGAGAGTCTTAAATGTTTTTTAAGCTGTTTTAAAGCAGCTGGTGGAGAAGGAATGGCTGGATAAATTTATTTTTAGCTAAGGAAGTATAGTGAATTATGTTTAGTAAGGGAGGTGTATTAATTTTCTACAGTTGCTGAAACAGATTACCACAAACTCAGTGACTTAAAATAACACAATAATGTTATCTTATAGTTCAGGAGATTAAATGTCCAACATGAGTCATACTAGGCTAATATCCAGGTGTCTCCTGAGAGGTTCTTTCTGGAGGCTATGGGGGAAAATCTATTGATTTGACTTTTCCATTTTGGCTCCTTGCCCTATTTCTGTATCTTCAACACCATCAATATTGTGACTCCGCTTCTTTCTGACTTCCTGCCTTTCCCTTACAAGGAGTTTGTGACTGCATCAGGCACACTCAGAAAATTCAGGATAATCTTCCAATGTTAAGATCCCCTTAACTTAATCACACTTACAAGGTTCCTATTGCCAAGTAAGGTAATATATTCACAGATTAAGATGTGCAGATAATTGGTAGGCCAATATCAAGCCTCCAAAAGGAAGAAATAAAGCTTTAAGAAGACAGAGGAAAATAATTTGTTGAAAGAGCAGAAAATAGGTCAAAAGCAATTTTATGCAGCTATATGGGGATTTAAGTAAAGGGATAAGATGAAAATCTCATAATTAGGAATAGGAGGTGTAATGAAATTATTTTAGTAGGTCTCATGCAGATATTAGGATTAAGACTGAGGATGTCATAGATATGGCAAGAATATGTAGAGTTCTAGAAATCTTTTTAATCCCAGTAATGGTAATGTGTAGTGTAGAAAAAGAGGCAGGGCTAACTGGAGAACTGAATCTATGGTGCACTTTTTATCTCCTGAACATCAGAGGAGTGTTTACAACAGTGAAAATGAATGTTCTCAGGCTACACATAAGAATATGGATAAATTTCAAAAAAATGCACTGGAACTAAAAAATTCTTGATTTTGTAAAGAGAGTATTAAAAATACTGCAATATAGCATATACAGGGTGGGGCAAAAGTAGGTTTATAGTTGTTCTTATGGAAAGTAATGCAATCCTATATAATAGAAGCCTGATATACTAAGTGTCCAGTTTTCTGGTCTGCCATTCAACCAATGAAAGCATAATATGCTAATGATATGCTAAGGCAGCTCAACCACTTGTTATGACATGCACTGACCACTAGGGGGCAGATGCTCCGACTGGTAGGTTAGCTTGCGGCTGGGGTCTGGCTGATTGGGACTGAGTGAGACAGCCGGACATGCCTTGGAGCTCTCCCATGGTCCCTCCCTGGCTGGCCAACCTCCTGCGTCCCTCCTCACACTGATCATGCACCAGTGGGATCCCTTGGCCTGGCCTGCACCCTCTCGCAATCTGGGACCCCTCAGGGGATGTCAGAGAGCTGGTTTCGGTCTGATGGCAGAACAACCAGTTGCTATGATGCACACTGACCACCAGAGGGCAGGCACTCAATGCAGGAGCTGCCCTCTGGTGGTCAGTGCACTCCCACAGGGCTCCACAGCAGTTGGACATCCCCCAAGGGCTCCTGGAGTATGAGAGGGTGCGGGCCGGGCTGAGAGAACCCCCCTCCCAGGGCATTAATTTTGTTCACCAGGCCTCTAGTAATTAATAAATAACAATCCAAGAATAAACTCTGTGTTTTGCATACTCACATCTGTAAACCTACTTTTGCCCCATTATATCCTTATTATATCATTAAATAGAAAACAAGGAATGGAAAGATAAACACAAAACTCAAATGTGTGTGGTGACTTTTGGGATTGAGTGGGAAGTCTGTGATTCAGAGAGATACAAAAAGTCTTTGCCTTTATTAGATATAATTTGTAGTATGTAATAAACTAATGCAATTGTGGCAAAATATTTTATAATTAAATAGAATTAAGAGAAAAATATATGCATGTTTGTTGTATTATTTTCTGCATCTTTGGGATGCCTAAAATATTATTTATTTTTTTATTTTTGTTTTGTTTTTTTACAATTCTATCATGCATCATCTGTATATGGTATTGTGCATTTGCTACCCAAGTCAAGTCTCCTTTTATCACCATTTATCTTCTCTTTACCTTCTTCTATCCCCTCAATCCCCCCTTCACTCTGTCAATCACCAAACTGTAGTCTGTGTCCATTAATCTTTCTTTTTTTTCCTTTGCTTAATCCCTTCACCCATCTCACCCAGCCCTGAACCCTTCCCCTCTGAAAACTATCAATCTGTTCTCTGTATCCATGAGTCTGTCTCCACTTTGTTCATCAGTCTATTTTGTTCATTAGATCTCACATATAAGTGAAGTAATGTGATACATGTCTTTCTCTGACTAGCTTATTTCACTTAGCATAATACTCTCCAGGTCCATCCATGCTGTCACAAAAGGTAATGCTTGAAATATTTTCTAATAATGATTATATATATATATATATATATATATATATATATATATATATATATATACACACACACACACACAGACACACACACACACAGAATGGATGCAGGGCAAATTGAACACTCTGATTACATTAAAAGAAACTTACCTTCTTTGAATAAAGAAGGTTATAATTTCTTTTTTATTGGAAGGGAGAATTTTATGGCATATATATAAATAAATTCCTTTATGTATGTAAAAGTGAAGAGAGTGTATGCTGTGAAGTGTAAGTAACTGGGAAATAGTTGTGAACATGTGAAATTGCAGCTGTGGATTGTGGAAACACCAAGTGTTTCAAAAATATACATTCAGTCACTGAAAGACCAAAGCAATAAAGACCATTATTAAATACCCTATTTTCCGGCATATAAGATGACTTTTTAACCCAGGAAAATCTTCTCAAAAGTCAGGGTTTTACATGCTGGAAAATACGGTACTCACTCTCAGCTCCAGCACTGGGACAGTGGCTTGCGGGGGATACAGGTACCGTGTTTTCCGGTGTGTAAAACCCCGGTTTTTGAGAAGATTTTCCTGGGTTAAAAAGTCGTCTTATACACTGGAAAATATGGTAGTTATTACAATTTAAAAATCTATTGTTTTCTTAATTAAAACTAAAAAGTACAGGTGTAAGAATAGAAAATAGAAAATTATTTAAATTGATTCCAAAATAAGTTTAGAGTTAAAAAGTAAAAACAACCCCACAAAACAAAACAAAACAAAACAAAAACAACAAGAAAGAATGAGTATTGATGTAGCATTTCCTGGAGTATGTGTGGTCCATCCTTTCTAATAAAAGAGTAATATGCAAATTGACCATACCTCCACTATACCCACAAGCCACGCCCACCACCCAATCAGAAGCAAATATGCAAACAAACCCAACCAAGATGGCTGTGGCCACAGAGAGCAAGAGGGAGGCTTGGGTTTCCCCGGCAATGGAGGAAGCCAAGCTTTCCGCCTGCCCTTGCCGGCCTAGGCCTCCACTCAAGGCTACAAAGTTTCAATGATAGAAGATAAATAAATCCAAACAGAAATGGCGGCAGCCATGGAGCTGGAAAGAGCAGGAGGCTAGGGTTGCCCCCGGCGATGGAGGAAGCCAAGCTTCTGAAGTCCTGGCCTGCCTTGGCCTCTGCTCCAGGCTACAAAGTTTCAATTAAAGGAGATACATAAATCCCCCCAAAAATGGCTGCTGCCATGGAGCAAGCAGGAGGCTTGGCTCCACTCCAGGCTACAAAGTTTCAATTTTAGAAGATAAATAAATCCCAGACACCAGGGCCTCTGCTTGGGTCGCCGGGGGGTGTGGCCGGCCTGCAAACCACCACAGGCCCCTCGCCCAGGCCGCCCCACACCGCAAGGGAACCCCTACCCTGATCCAGGGCAAACCAGCCAGCCCCCACCCATGTACCAGGCCTCTATCCTATCTAATAAAAGAGTGATATGTAGATTGACCATCACTCCAACACACAAGATGGCTGCCCCCATGTGGTCAAAAATCCTGTCCCCATGTGGACACAAGATGGCCACCACAAGATGGCCAGCAGGGGAGGGCAGTTAGGGGTGACCAGGCCAGCAGAGGAGGGAAGTTGAGGGTGACCAGACCTGTAGGGAAGGGCAGTTGGGGGGACCCAGGCCTGCAGTGGAGAGCAGTTGGGGGGGACCAGGCCTGCAGGGGATGGCAGTTAGGAGCAAACAGGCTGGCAGGGGAACAGTTAGACATCAATCAGGCTGGCAGGGGCGTGGTTAGGGGGTGATCAGGCTGGCAGGCAGAAGCAGTTAGGGGCAATCAGGAAGGCAGGCAGGCGAGCAGTTGGGAGCCAGCAGTCCTGGACTGTGTGTGAGAGGGATGTCTGATTTCCCGTTTAGGCCCAATCACGGTGGGTCCCAGATTGGAGAGAGTGCTGGCTGGGCTGAGGGACACCCTCCCCCTCCATGCACAAATTTCATGCACCGGGCCTCTAGTAGTGACTATGAAAGACAATGAATTAACAATGTTGTCATAGACTTAGACAAGGTGAATGTTCCAACGACCAGGATTAGCGATCTCAAGGCCAAAGTCCAGAGGCTCTGAAGTCAAGGTGTGAACATGTGTGAAAGAACATTATGCTAGAGATTTAGAGTCTGGCAATAGAAATGTTGGTACAATTTTATTTTTATTCCTCATCCAAGGATATGTTTGTTAATTTTTTTTTGTGTGTGTGTGTGTGTGTGTGAGAGAGAGAGAGAGAGAGAGAGAAAGAGAGAGAGAGAGAGAGAGACATTGATTGATTGCCTCCCATACACCCCTTCCTGGGAATCAAACCCAAAAACTGGGTATGTGCTTTGACCAGGAATCAAACCCACAACATTTCAGTGTATTGAATGATGCTCCAACCAACTGAGCACTTGGCCAGGACAATGTTGGTACAGATTTAAGTAGAGATTGTTGACATTGTTTCATGGCTTCATGGCTTTATAGCTCTTTTCAGTATTAGATATTCATTTGTTTGTTTTTTTACCTGTTGTTCCTTAATTTGACAACAATATTATCAAGAAAACAAACCACTCTGAAGGCGAGGACTTTGTTTAAGTTATCTCCAGTACCTCAAAAAGTAAAAAATATAGTAGGTATTCAGTAAATAAATATCAAGGGTGATACATATACAAATGATAACAAGTAGTAATTTACTTACTCTGTGAAAATGAACTATAAGATCGCAAACTTCTCTGACCTTAATATGTGAACCATTGGACTAAGAAATAATGAAGCTAGCTCATTATTTAAAATTTTTATTTTACTGAACACTTTTTATTATTCAATATATATTAATTCAAATCATAGAAAAGAAATAGTTTCCAGCCTTACATCCATATTATTCAGAACCGTCAGTGGTCAAACAGAATCTCTGTGGGCATTTGGAATAGTAGCAAGTTCTTCATTTCATGAAGCATTCTTAGGATAGTGCTCACTCATGTTATAAATGTGACTTTGGATTTTCCTGATCCTTTTTTGATAAAGAGTTTCAGAATTTTATCTTGTATCAGCTTGGTTTTCACCACATACACAATGGGGTTCATCACAGGTGGAATGAGAAAGTGCATGTTGGCCAGGGTCACGTAAATGTGTGAGGGAAGTTTTGGGCCAAAGCGGTGCAGTATAGACAGGCAGATCATGGGTGTGAAGAAGAGGATCACAGCACAGAGGTGGGAAATACAGGTGTTGAGAGCCTTGAGGCGGCCACCATGGGATGCAATGCTTAGTACTGTTTTTAGGATCAGAATGTATGAAAAAAGAATGAGGAGAAAATCAAGCCCCATAGTGGAGAGCAGCACGAAGAGTCCAAATATGCTATTTATTCTTGTGTTGGAGCAGGAGAGCTTTAGGATATCAGGATGCAGACAGTACGAATGAGAAAGTACATTGGAGCGACAAAAACACAGCCTTCTCAAGAGGATAGGAAGGGGTACCTGTATAGTGAAGGTTCGCACAGCAATGGCCAGACCTATCTTGGCAATTACACTATGGGTAAGGATGGAGGAATAGTGTAGTGGATAAGAAATGGCCACATAGCGATCAAAAGCCATTGCCAGTATGACAGCTGACTCAAAATCCTGGAAGGTGTGGATAAAAAACATTTGGGTAAAGCAAGCTGAGAAGGTGATCTCGCGAGCATCCAGCCAGAAGATCCTCAGCATTGTGGGGAAGGTGAAGAGGGACAGACCCAGATCAGAGGCTGCTAGCATGGCCAAGAAGAGGTACATAGGCACGTGGAGGGTCTCTTCTCGCCAAATAATTGCAATGATGGTCATGTTGCCCACTAAGGTAATGAAGAACATGAAAGAGAAGGGAATGGAGATCCAGATGTACACAGCCTCCAGCCCAGGTATGCCTGTCACCAGGAAGGTGGAGAATATGGAGTTTGTACAATTTTCATAATGCATGATGCCAGGGTAGCACGCCTTTCCTAAAAGGAAATTCATTGTTCCAAAAGCAAATGTTAAAAATTACTTCTTTTTTTACACTCTTAGTGTTATACCTTGGACTAAATGATTCCTAACCTTATGAAAACTTTAATATTGATCTTATTTGTAAAATACTCATATATAAAATGTGAGTCTAAACTAGAAAATACCTATCCTGTTGGTCAAATTCTCCAGATATGCTAGCTAATTGAAAGGGAAAAAAAAGTCTACTATCTACTTTCATGAGTTAGACTATTTTAGATTCAACATATAAGTTATATTGAGTAGTATTTGTCCTTCTGCATTTGTGTTTTTTTTTAACTAGTCTAATGACTTCCAGGTTCATTCATGTTATTGCAAATGACAGGATTTCCTTCCTTGTTAAAGCTGAAGAATATTTCATTTTATGCATATGCAATATTTTCTTTATATATACATCTATCAATGGACATTCAGGTTGCAATTACCTAAGACATACAAATGGTATAATGGTATTTTAAACTGAGTACTAAAATCCTCAATAAAATAAGATAGATTCACACTTTGCCTTATCATTACAGTAGCACACTATTCTATGAAATTTCTCTGCCTTGGTCAGCAATGATACATGTTAGACTAGTGATTAATAGCATGCACTGATCTGCTTTTTATGCAAAGAGATGGATATAGAAAGTTAAAATACTAATTTAGAAAACATTTTATATAGATTTGTTATATACATTTGACATAATTCTGTTACTTTAATAATAAAATTTTGGTTTCATATTTTGGGTACATTTTAATTATTTTCTACCATTTAATTTGTACTTATGTTTTACAATGAATCTACATAGGCATTCCATACACACTGGTCACATCCCTATGAAGTCATCCCCACTAACAATAAACTCTTCTGTAAACTATTCATCCTGATTTGTCACCATTCTCACTCACTAACATCATTGCTGGTATTGTGTGTGTGAGCCTTATGAAATTTGCACTTCAAAATCTTTATTGTCTGCATGAGACAGACAGACTCTACCTGTGATAGCCTAAGTATTTCCTAGATGATTTACTAAAAATTTCACTTGTGTCTAATTCTTGATAAGGAAATATTAGTAAAGAAAACAATAAAAATTTAAATAACTTTTCTTCCAAGCCTTACACTCTCCTTGCCCTCCTATTAAAGACGAGAAGCTTAGGACCCTGCCCACTGCTTCTGCCTTTAAATTGGAATACTATTTAATTTGTCAAAGTCTCAATCTGGGTCATTTGGGTGAGACTTTCAGACGTGATTAATTAATACCCTACCTGCTATCTAATACATAAAAAATGAGAAATGAAGTTAAAATTAGTCCCAGCAGCATTATAAACACATTTTTAAAAATATATTTAGAATTATGCTGTGACAGGGCAGATGGAAGAGTATGTAGAAAACTCATTTTTATTTCATGGGAGCACATTCTGCCTCCTCTAATCATGGGGCCTCTTAGAGTTAAGTGTCTGCTGCCAGATTTCTTTATAGTGCCTTTTCGCATCCAGGAGTTCTCTGTCATTTTCAGAGTATATGTTTCCTGTTCAGAAATGTAGCTAAATCTCATATTAAATGTTCTCATAGGCAAGGATAGTTCTCTTTTTATTTGATTCAAGAATACTTTAAGCCCACTTTCTCTACGTGGTTCAGTGTCATTGTCCAAACATATCAGTTTTTTGTTTTTTTTTAAAAAAAGAAGGCTACTTTCAAAAAGAGAAACATTCTGTAGGCCTTATGATTCCTTGTATTACAGGCTACACTTTCCTTACTCACTAACTTATTACAAGTCTCTAAAATTTGTTCTATCTCAAATTCAACTCATGTAAAACCTTGTTTTCATTCTCACCTGGCATCTTAAGGCAGCATAGTTGCTAAAATCATGCAAAGGCAGCTTTCTTATCCATGTCTAAGATAAAAATGTCGGTGACCTGATTTGAGTTGCTTTATTATTCATGGAGCTTTCCCTTGAAAATAGGAATCTCCTGGGATTCCATCTCCGCTTGAATTGAGAGTTCTCATTAATCCTTTTTACTTCTTAGAAATGATCCCCAAATGGCCTGAGTTCTGGGGCCTTTTTTGCATCAGGTGAATTCAAAATCAAACTAATCAACACAGAATTTCATAATAAGTGTTGGCATGAATTCAAATCTGTCCAAAATCAATTTTAAAAATTATTTATATATGTCTGAAATCATTCATATTCTCATTGGTATCATTCATATTTTTATAACATATGTTGGGAATTCTAAAACGTTTATTTCATCAAAGGCTCATTAAATTTTAATATATTTTCAATTTATCAATGTTTCAGATATAAATCACTACTTAGTGTATGTGTAAATTACTTCAGTATTCAGAAATGATAAACTATATTTACTTTCCTGCTATCATCCTTCATCCTCCAAGCATATCACTATCTTACACAGACACATCAATGTATGGCAATGTCCCATTTTTCCTTTCCCCTAGGGCCTGGTGACCACCATTCTATTCTCTGCTTTGAGTCTGACTGTTTTAGGTACCTCACATAAGTGGAATCATATAGTATTTGTTCTTCTATGACTGGACAATTTCATTTAATACAATGTTCACCAGGTTCATCCGTGTTGTTGCAAATGGCAGGATTTCCTTCTTTTCTTAAGGCTGAATAATATTTCATTGTGTGCATACACCACATGTTTTTTATCTGTTTAACTGTCAATGGACATTTGGGTTGTTTCAATGTCTTGGCTATTGTAAATAATGCTGCAATAAACATGAGAGGGCAGATATCTCTTTGAATAAAAAACAAGAGGCTGGATGTATCCTCAAGTCTTATATAATATATATATATATATATATATATATATATATATATATATATTGCAATGGCAAAGACAATAGACATGGTCTTTGATTGCCATTAAACAGTAGTTATGTTAGCAGGTAACAAGAGGTGTAACTATTAAATGCAATGATCTATGTCCATAAATATTCATTTGTTTATTGAAGAAGGAAATTAGATTTACTGAATAGAGTATATACCAGAGGTTCAGAAGAAAGCAGCACAGTGCTTCTCACAATAATTTTTAATTGAGAAACTAGACATGAAGATATAAGTAAAACATTGCTGTGTTATAATAAAATCACCTATGGGGTATATTAAAGGCTAATGGGAAGTGCCAATACTACTAAAATATCAAGAACATTCATAATGAAGAAAATTTTGTTTAATATTGGTGTTGAAATTTGAAATTAGGGAATTGGTAAAAAAGAGTAAGGTAAAGACTGGCATATAAGTGTATAAATATATTTACTCATCTAGTTTGAAAAGTGGCAATCTGTAGCTGGAGTTCAGGTTGGAGAGAAGGGTAGAAATAAGAAAACTGAAAGCTTTCTAAAACATGTTAATAACAGCCTTTATCACATCATTAATTGTGACCACTTAGCTATTTAAATTCAAATAGTTAAATGGAAAAGAGACATAAAAATTATTTCAGTAAGATCCCTCATGAAATACTAGGGATGATGAATTGGGTCAAGACAATAACAAAAACACCATCATCCTCTTGACAGATAGGAAGATAGTACCTTAACTCTCCATAAACCATACTGCTAAATGATGACATGTTTCTTAGAGGGGAAATGACAAACAAAAGGGAAAGAGAGAATCAGGGCATCATTTTAGCTAAGGCCATACTTGACTACTTGAGCCAGTTCCTCCTGTTCTTACATATCTTCTGTACTGCAGACCTTATTTGTGTAGTTTTTAGGCTATAAACCAAGGGATTAAGGACAGGGTCAAGAAGAGGAAGAGATTGGCCATGGTGACATGGAGAAGAGGAGATGTGAATATACCAAACCTATGAATTAGAGCCAGCACAATAAGTGGCACATAAAAAATGCAGACAGTGAAAATGTGGGAAACACAAGTATTAAGTGCCTTGAGCTGGCCGTCTTTGGTTGCAATACCCAGCACTGTTTTCAAAATCAGGATGTAAGAAATGACAATGAACGTAGAGTCAACTCCAAAGGAGCAGAGGACAAGGAATAACCCATAGATGATGTTGACTCTGACAGGGCCACAGGCCAGCTTCATAACATCAGGGTGATAGCAGTAACAATGAGATAGAACAATATCTTTGCAGAAGGACAATCGGTTGAGGAGTATTGGCAAGGGTGCCATCAAAACTACACCCCTGACTACGGCTGCAAGCCCCATCCCTATAATCCGAGGAGGGGTTAAGACCACAGTGTACTGTAGTGGGTTTCGGATAGCTACAAATCGATCAAAGGCCATAGCCAGCAAAATGGCTGACTCTATGGAGGAAAAGGTATGGATGAAGAACATCTGTGCTAGGCAAGAGCAGAACTCAATCTCTCTATGATTTAGGAGAAAGACATTGAGTACTGTAGGTAGAGTTGATAAAGACAGACCCACATCTGTGGCTGCCAGCATAGACAGGAAGATGTATTGAGGCTCATGGAGACTGGAGATGGTTTTGATAACAAAGAGGATGGTGAAGTTCCCTAGGAGGGCAATTGCATACATGACACACAGTGGGATAGAGATCCATATTTGTACAGCCTCCATTCCAGGAATACCTATTAGAAGAAAAGTGGGTGGCTGAAACCAGCTATTGTTTATAAACGCCATAATGTATTTCTTGAGATCAGCCTACGTCAGCTTCTAAATGTTCCTATTGAAAGAAAAACATACATTTTAAATCAGTAGGACATAATCCATGTAACTCCTCTGGACAGTACTACTCCTAGGCATCTTTATATCAAGTATTGATCCTAAGATGTTTCCAAACCTATCAGAATAACTACCTGAAATTAAGATAATTGATAAATGCTTTTAAAATGTTAGTGACTAGAGTTTTTTTTGGCTTATAACACTTTAATCATTGATCAAGTGACAATGAAAAGTAAGGACATACTTTTGTTTCTATCCAAAGTTTAGAAAAATAGTATTCTCAGAATGCTTTCTATTTCTCTATTTAATTATGTTTGCATCTAATTTTATATTTACTCACCTTAGCTGAATCTTTAAAAAAAGTTTCTGCACTTTATCCACATAAACATAATGCCTAATAATATTCAGGAATCTGGAAACCTGGGCATTTTTCCTGTTATTTACATGCAGAAATAAAGCACTGGATATTTTAATAACCCACATGATCCCCCAAGGCATTCAAAAATTCATGTGATACCATTTATACAATTAATTTCTAGGTTGTTTTAAATTAATATATTGATTTTTCAAAATACAAAAAAGTGATAAAATTATCAAAGTGGATATTGTCATTACTTCTTAGCTGGTGTTAGAATAATATAAAACATTAACAAATAATTCCTTAAACACAATTCAAAATATCTTTTGATATAACCAGCTTTCCTCCCTTTGCTTTAAGTATCTTCCAGAATATCTTAGAATTCATTCTCTTCTTTGACACTTCTCTTTCCCTTCTGTTTTTGTCACTGAACCAGTCAATACAAGCACCAAAAACATCAATGCTACCATCAACACCCCTGCAACTACCCATGTAAAACTGAAGTATATACTTAGTTCATTTTATTGCCTCTACTTTTTAATACTCCTTGTGCCTATATGCCTAGCCCTTTTCAATAAGGATGTTTTTTTGCTTCAACTAACAATTTTTTTCTAGTCACTCTCCATTCTAGCCAGGTTGGTTTCTTAATACCACCATACAAGACTTAATCATTTCCACATCAGAATATTTGCACACTTCCTGATGTAATCTCAAATGTGATCATGCTTTATCTCAACTGATAGTAATTAAATTCATTGCTTAAAAATCAGTCTATAGCCAACATCTTATATAATTTTTCCATGAGTATTTCATATTAGAAAAATTTCTCTAGCCATTAAATCCTTATAGAATATATTGATTTTTTTCTTACATCTATCATTTACCACATATGATTTGATATCATATTCCAACTGTTAACTGAATGAGTTTCCCTTATCAAATTTGAATTTAAATCCTTGTAAGATAGGCTTTTTACTCTTCACATATCACACAATAATGAGAATCTAAAACTGTATAGAAAGCACATAATAAATTTTGCTTAAGCAAATAAATTACATATTTAAAGAATCCCACTGTATCATATAGTTGCTAACCCCCAGCAAAGATTTAAAACTCACCAGTAATCCAGGCTTCCTTTTAAACTCTGATGTAAAACATATTTTTGGGGGGGTCATTCTTCCTACAGAGGCTTATTTAGAACTGAAGAATATATGCCACTAAATCTGAAAGGAGAGCAAGAAAGATGTATAATCAGATAGAGAATATACTAGTAAATTCTGTTTATCAATGTGCTCAATTTCCAGTTATCCTTTGCAGGGTTTTCACTTATCTGTGCTGGGTTACTCATCCTAGCCAGAAAGATACTTTACAGACTTTATCTGGAGATCCAAAAGAAAGTTAACTATTCCAATTAAATATGTCCCACTTTCAATCTCCTGAAAAATCCTTCTAAGGCATATAATTTCTCCAGTCATGTCCCAGAGCCCGCAAAAAGACCTTGACCTCTTACATATGTACTGTGAATTATTACAAGTTAACCTTGAACTCTATAACACTCTTCATGATTGTCCAATTAAACTTCTGTACTATCACCTTTTCCCAACTCTTCATTTTCTTTTCTTTGTAAGGACAGTGAGCTCCCACGACTTGTGAATTTATGGAAAACTCCTAAAGACGATGCTGCCTGTTATTTTTTTTTTCTGCCTGTTATTTTAAAGAATATAAATCCAACAGTTATTCTATATGTTTTGCAAACTCTTCATGAAACCAGCACACTTAGTATGGGTTGACAAGTGAGTTAAGCAGCATGATTCTTCTCTTTTCCTGTCATTCTCCTTGGCATAGACAGAGATTGGATGGTTTCTTATGAGATGTTAGAAGCCTCTCATAGATGTATATATGCCCAGCACCAACCAGAGTTCTTTATTGCAATAGAGAATCTTAGGCGGAAGGTGCCAGAGGGAGGTTATTAAACTATTCTCATGAGATAGTGGTTTAAATGTGCTACACATGAGATGTCACAAAAACAAATTATTTGGAAGCAAGGCCGTACCAAACTTGCTTTTCTCAACACTCCAGAGCAGGCATCCTCAAACTACGGCCCGCGGGCGACATGCGGGTGTTTTTGCCGTTTTGTTTTTTTACTTCAAAATAAGATATGTGCAGTGTGCATAGGAATTTGTTCATAGTTTTTTTTTAAACTATAGTCCGGCCCTCCAACGGTCTGAGGGACAGTGAACTGGCCCCCTGTTTAAAATGTTTGAGGACCCCTGCTCCAGAGTCTTTATAATTAATCACACATTCAAGCTTGAAACCAGTTGTATAGCAACTGTTCACCGTAAATATGTGATGAGCTCTTCTTTAGAAGTGATTTTTCCTAAGTGACTCTTTTTTTTTAAATATATTTTATTGATTTTTTACAGAGAGGAAGAGAGAGGGATAGAGAGTTAGAAACATCGATCAGTTGCCACTGGGGATGTGCCCGCAACCAAGGTACATGCCCTCGACTGGAATCGAACCTGGGACCCTTGAGTCCACAGGCTGATGCTCTATCCACTGAGCCAAACCGGTTTCAGCCCTAAGTGACTCTTAAGAATCCAGGTTTAGTTTTGATTATTTCAGAGATAAATCATTTGAAGATGTAATTCGCTATTTTCTGAGAGGCTTAGTGTTAAAAATGATTTTTATCATTACCATTGTTATGTATGCCCATTACCATATTATTTCACATCATTGTCAACTGCATTTTTTTAGAAGTATAGGATAATTTATGTTAAACTGAGTTACCATGGTCTCATTAAAAGTTTTAGTTTTCTTGCCCTTTTTTCTGTAAAGCTGCTATTTGTAATTTATTTTTCCTCTCTTGTAAGGTTTTATTATGTCCTCCCTGTGACTGTAACTTTTTTCTCTCCTTTCAAAGTGTTAGTCTTTATTTCCTATTTTATTAGGAACCCTAGGATGGTACTGAGCATATACTAGTAGAAGTTATTCAATGTATATGTGATCAATGAAGAATTAATGGTGATGGGGAATTTTGCTTTTGGTCAAAGTAGAGTAGGAGAGATTGAATGTATATTCCAATCCAAAACAACCAAAATAATTAAGATAAAATGTATAAAGCAATAGTTTTCAAGACAATGAATATCTGGCAACAAAGAACTATAATCGCTGAGGGACAGAAAAATATACTAGATAAATAAATAAAATAAATATTACAATTGCCTCAGCTCACTGCTTTGAGATAGTTTCCAGGCTATGGTAGCAGAAATCCAGATAGAGCCCATGAACTTCCTGAGTTGCAGAACAATAGCTGAGAATGAAAGAAGACCAAAGTTTTTAGAGTCCATTAAACATAGCACAGGAGAAGAGAGAACTAACTTCACATAGAGAGATTCCTGGAAGTTTGCAGACGGTCCTTGCAAAATTTCTGACATCAATTACCATTTGGGGAGTGGGGAGGTTTCCCACACCATCAAGGAGCAACTCTCCAACAATTCAAGTCAATTCAGATACTTTCTACCTGCAGATAGCATTAGATTTCATACATTAAGAGCTCAGTCCCACACGACCATCCTCCACTCAAGGATTCAATTTGCAAGTCCATATTGTTACCTGTGCTTGACCAACTGTGTAAAGATTGCAGTGTCCTACCTGTCTCCCCCTACTCCCCGCTGCAACCCAGGGGTTTAATGCAGGCACTAATTTCAAGTTTAGGTTGTTACTTGTATTTCTGACTAACTGGTTGTAAATTAGAAGTTCCCATTACCTGCTCCTCGGGTTCAATTAATTTGCTTGAGCAGCTCACATAACTAAGAAAACCTGATAATTAGATTATCAATTTATTCCAAAGGGTAAAAGAATATGAGTCAACAGCCAAATGAATATATATGTAAAGTCTCAGAAAAAGGAGCTTGTGGAGTTTGGGGCCTAGATAGTGGCATATGAAGTGTTCCAACCTGGGAGCTCTCTAGATTCCCCCCCCCCCCCCGCTTTTTTTTGTTTTAATGAAGGCTTCATTACATAAGCAGGGCAGATTAAGATATTAATCATTGGTAATTGATTCAATCTCTAGCCCTCTCCAAAAATCAGGGGATGGAACTCAAAGTTTCACCCTTTTTTTTAAACAATTTTTTTTTCTTTATTGATTAAGGTATTACATATGTGTCCTTAACCACCACCCCCAATTGCCTTCTTCACCCCACTCTCATTCCAATCAGAAGTGATATATGCACCCCTATGTTCATAGCAGCACAATTTACAATAGCTGAGAAATGGAAACAGCCTACCAGTAAGTGCCCATCAGCAATAGAGTGTATTAAAAACCTTTGGTACATCTACACAGTGGAATACTACGCTGCTGTAAAAAGAAAGAACTTCTACACTTTGCAACAGCATGGATGGACCTGGAGAGCATTTGCTAAGCGAAATAAGTCAGTCAGAGAAAGATAAATATCACATGATCTCACTCATTTATAATGAACAACATAAACTGATGAACAAAAACAGAGATGGAGAAGCATTGATCAGATGCTCAAACCTCAGAGGGAAGGTAGGGGAGGATGGTGGTAAGGGAGAGAGATTAACCAAAGGACTTGTATGCATGCATATAAGCCTAACCAATGGACACAGACACCAGGGGGGTGAGGGCATGAAAGTTCCACCCTTTGAATACATGGTTGGTTTCCCTGGCAAAGAATCCCTGGCTTTCTAAAAGTCATCCCATTAACATAGTGGGGAAAATGGGCATGTAATGAATAACAAGCAACACTTGTTTCACTTTAATGGCTCTGAAGTGATTTCAGGAGCTGAGGACAAGAGATCAAATGTAACAAAAGATGTTCCCATTGTTCTTAGAAAATGTCATGGGTTTGAGGAATCGTGAGGCAGGAACCATGAATGAAGATAAAATAAATTAAAACTGTATTTGTTCATCAGAAAAACCAAATGTATATATTTCTTATGAATCACAATATTGCAGTCTCCCTCAAATATTTAACAGGTCACTGACCAGTGCATATGCGTAAAGAAACTAACTGAAGCCAAAGAAATGACCACAAAAGTATAAGAGGAATCAAACCCAATAGTCACACATGGCCTGTTCACAGCCACAGTGAAATAACTCATAGTTCACAGAATATAATTAAGTAGAAGATTTTGAAGAATAAAGTCCAAGTAGTGGGTAGTAATTATTAGCTGGTTTTAAGTTAAATGTTGTCTGGTCATGCCTGACAATTTTTTTTTTAAATTAATCCTCACATTAGGATATTTTTTCATTGGATTTTAGAGAAAGTGGGAAGGAGAGGGAGAGACAGAGAGAAATATCGAAGTGAGAGAGACATTGATTGGTCACCTCCTCAACGCACTCCGACCAGGGCTGGGGAACCTGTAACCAACATACATGCCCTTGACTGGAATTGAATCCAGGACGCTTCAGTCCATGGGCCAAAGCTCTATCCAGTGAGCCAAACTGGCTAGGGCTCATGCCCGACATATCTTAACCACAAGACCTTAAAGATCTGTTTCCAGGTAATATAAATGTATATCAAAACAAAATTTAAGAATATTTATAGGAGATTCTGGTTAAGATGATGATATAAGTAAATGCAGTACTTGAATCCTCCCATAACCACATCACAATTACAACTAAACTACTGAACAACATCATTCAGAACCATCTGAAATCTAACTGAAGTCCTACAACTAAAGATGTAAAAAAGAAGCCGCATGGGGACATGTGGGGGAGGTGAAGACAAGGAAAAGGCTGGTCCTAAATCCACAAGTGGCAGAAAATAATCAGAAGGGATGTATCAAATGCAGAGGTCCCCCCTGAAGAGTAAGAAGTCCCAGCTCCACACCAGGCCCTCAGCCCACAGTTTCAAGTACTACAAAAAAACACACAACAACAACACACACAAAAAAAACTCCCCACAGCTATTGGCTGTAAAAACAGTATGGATTCTGGCTAAGTGAGAATAAGGGCTGCTGGAGTTCCAGGATTTTCTCTTATAGAGGCCCCGCACAGAATTACTCAAACTCACTCACTGTGTACTGGGGCACCAACAGCATGCAGAGTGGAACTGAGTTGTCTGTCATTGGGGCAAGAGCTGGAAGAACAGCTTTATCCCAGAGAAAAGTGCTGGAAGAAACCATTGTTCTTTTCTGGGCCTTTCCTCCACAGAACCAGCAGGTGGGATCTATATCTGAGTCTCCATCAAAAGACATGCAGATGGGGGAGGGGAAACCATAAAAATCTTAGAGGAATCCACAGGCAGCAAAATCTCAGACATATGCCAAAGCAATATCTTCACCGATACAGCTCCTAGGGCTATGGAAACTAAAGAGAAAATAAACAAATGGGACTACATCAAAATAAAAAGCTTCTGCACAGCAAAAGAAACCATCAACAAAACAACAAGAAAGCCCACTGCATGGGAGAACATATTTGCCAATGTTATCTCCAATATTTACAGGGAACTCATACAACTTGACAAAAGGAAGATAAACAACCCAATCAAAAAATGGGCAAAGGACCTAAATAGACACTTTTCGAAAAAGGATATTCACAAGGCCAAGAGACATGAAAACATGCTCAAAGTCACTAATCATCTGAGAAATTCAAATCAAAATAAAAATGAGGTACCATCTCATACCTGTCAGAATGGCTATCATCAACAAATCAAGAACTGCCAAGTGCTGGTGAGGATGCGGAGAAAAAAGAACCCTCAGGCACTGCTGGTGGGAATGCAGACTGGTGCAGCCATTGTGGAGAACAGTATGGGATTTCCTAAAAAAACTAAAAATGAAACTTCCATTTGACCCAGTGATCTGACTTTTAGGAATATATTCCAAGAAACTAGAAACACCAATCAGAAAGGATATATGCACCCCTATGTTCACAGCAGCACAATTTACAATAGCTAAGATTTGTAAACAGCCTAAGTACCCATCAGCAGATGAGTGGTTTAAAAAACCGTAGCACATGTACACAATGGAATACTACACTGCTGTAAAAAGGAAGGAACTCCTACCATTTGCAACAGCATGGATGGAACTGGAGAGCATTATGCTAAGTGAAATAAGTCAGTCCGAGAAAGATAAATACCACATGATTTCACTCATTTGTGGATTATAATGAACAACATAAACTGATTAAGAAAAACAGATCCAGAGACAGAGAAGCATCGATCAGGTGCTCAAAACTCAGAGGAAAGGTAGGGGAGGGTGGGGATAAAGGGGAGAGATCAACCTAAGGACTTGTATACATGCATATAAGCATAAACAATGGACACAGACACCAGGGGGATGAGGGCATGAGTGGGAGGTGTGGTGAGGAGGCAATGGGAGGATAAGAAAGAAAAATAAAATAATTTCTTAAGCTCTCTATGGAAAAATCTAGCAATGTTGAGTTTTGCCCCTAGTCCCAATGCATTGTAGATAAGCACTTCAAAGAGAAACAGATGTAGTAAGTAGCCAGTTTGGTTGAAATTGTATGAATCCAGTCTTTTAAAAAAATAAAGTGCATTAATAATCTATACCAGTGGTCGGCAAACTGTGGTACGCGAGCCACATGTGACTCTTTGGCCCCTTGAGTGTGGCTCTTCCACAAAATACCATGGCCTAGGCGAGTCTATTTTGAAGCAGTGGCATTAGAAGTTTAAGTTTAAAAAATTTGGCTCTCAAAAGAAATTTCAATTGTTGTACTGTTGATATTTGGCTTTGTTGACTAATGAGTTTGCTGACCACTGATCTATACTAATAAAGAGCTAATATTCTGCCGAAGCCGGTTTGGCTCAGTGGATAGAGCGTCGGTCTGCGGACTGGAAGGTCCCAGGTTCGATTCCTGTCAAGGGCATGTACATTGGTTGCGGGCACATCCCCAGTAGGAGGTGTGCAGGAGGCAGCTGGTCGATATCTCTCTCTCTTTGATGTTTCTAACTCTCTATCACTCACCCTTCCTCTCTGTGAAAAATCAATAAAATATATTTTTTAAAAAAAGAGCTAATATTCTAATGGTTGATACGCCGTAACAGGTAATGACCAGGTCAATAGCATATGGGCTGGGGTGTTGCTCCAGAGATGGGGTGGAAACAGGGAGGCGCCCGGAGGAGGCGGGACCATCCTGTGCTGGGGAGGGCAGGGGTGAGAGCCCATAGCGCCCCCTCAGCAGTTCTTCGCCACCCACCGCTCTCACTCTGAGTGCCCTGCAACCCACGTGCCAGGGGAAAGAGCACAGAGCAGCAGGCAGGAGGCTTCCACACTCTCTTCTGGTGCCATGACAGGGTAGAGCCTCTGCATTGCTCCAGAGATGGGGCGGAAATGGGGAGGCACCCAGAGAAGGCTGGACCAGCCCAAGGAGACTTGAGGGACTGAGGGCAGGGCTTGAAGTGGCCAGAGAAGGCCAGAGGTTTTGGGGGCTGGGCCAGGCGCATTGGAGCTCTGTGTGGACAGGTTTGGATGTCAAGGCAGGGCTGCAGATGGGTGGGTGGCGTCGTGCGAATTCGCACACTGGGCTCCTAGTAATAATAATAAAATAATTGCAGAGGCTGAATGAATAACAAAACAAGACTCTTTTGCTGTCTAAGGAACTCACTTCAGATCAAAAGACACAAAAGGAATGGAAAAAGATGTCATGAAAATGGAAACAAATAAAAAATCTGGGGTAGCAATACCTATACTAGACAAAAATAGACTTTAAAAAAGATTATATAACAAGAGACAAAGGATGACCCAACAATTCTACTTCTGGGTATTTATCCAAAGAAACACAAGACACTAAATCAAAAAGACATAACATTCATATGTTCATTGCAGCATTATTTACAGTAGCCAAGATATGGAAGCAACCTAAGTGTCCATCAATCTATGTATATAAAACCCTAATATGAAAATAGACTGAACAACACAACAACCAAACAACTGGTCGTTATGATGTGCTCTGACCACCAGGGGGCACGCGCAGAATATGGCAAGCATTTGCAGCAGAACACCGAACATGGGGGGCATCAGGTGTGGTGGGATGGTGGAGCAAAGTGAGCGGGGGTGCCAGACCAAGGTGGGGTGCCAGTCACTATCATCGGGGTGAGCCTCTGATGGTTACTGAAAATTCTTTGCACCCACGTGCCATGGTCCCACCCAGCGCTCGCACCCGCTGCCAGTGCCTGAGCTGCAGCTCGCACCTGCTGCTGTCTCTGATTGCTCTTGAGGGCTTCTCCACCTCTCCCTGCTCCTGAGAGTGATTGGGGCAGCAGCCGCTGTTCGCACCCACTGACAGCGCCAGCCCCACTCACACCTGCTGCTGATGCCAGCCCCAATTTCTCTGCACTATCAGTGGGTGTGAGTGGGGCTGGCGCCGTCAGCACGTGGGAGCAGAGTGGTGGGGTTGGGAGCAGGGCTGCCAGCAGACAGGGAAAGGGGAATGGGGGGAGGGTTGCAATGGGAGGGGCCTGGCAGGGGCGTGGAGGATGGGCCGAGACCCACCTCAGTGCCCACTTGCAGCCTTGTGGCCCACCGTTCCTTTCAAGGTGCACGGATTCATGCACTGGGCCCCTAGTAGGTGAATAAAGAAGAAGTATATATACAATGGAAGATGACTTAAAAAAATAATAAAATATACTATCTGCAACAACATGAAAGGACCTAGAGGATATTGTGTTGATTGAAATAAGTCAGACAGAGGAAGACAAATGCCATATTATTTCATTTATATGTAGAACTAAAAACAAAGTAAACAAATAAGCAGAACAGAAACAGACTCATAGATACAGAGAACATTTTGACAGTTGCCAGATGAGAAGAAGGTTGGAAGGATGGGTGAAAAAAGTAAAGGGATTAAGAAGTACAAATTGGCCGAAACCGGTTTGGCTCAGTGGATAGAGCGTCGGCCTTCGGACTCAAGGGTCCCAGGTTCGATTCTGGTCAAGGGCATGTACCTTGGTTGCGGGCACATCCCCAGTAGGGGGTGTGCAAGAGGCAGCTGATCGATGTTTCTCTCTCATCGATGTTTCTAGCTCTCTATCCCTCTCTCTTCCTCTCTGTAAAAATTCAATAAAATATTTTTTTTTTTAAAAAAAGAAGTACAAATTGGCAGTTACAAAATAGTCATGGGGTTGTAAAGTGCGGCATAGGGAATATTGTCATTAATATTACAATAACAATGTGTGGTGTCAGATAGGCACTGGATTTATTGGGGTGATCACTTAATAAGATATATAATTTTTAATCACTGGGTTGTACACCTGAAACTAATATAATATTGTATGTTAACTGTAATTGAAAAATTAAAAAAATATTTAAAGTAAGTAAAAGCAGAATATTTATAGATATACAAATACTTGTTTTTAGGAAAAATTATCAGTATATATAAATTTTATTTATACTCACCAAGGTAAAATCACAATGTCTGGCATCCAATTAGAAATATGCATGCAAAGAAGCAGGAAAATATAATGCATAATGAAGAGAAAAATTAATCAATACAAACAGACCTAGTACAGACATAGTTTTTAGAAATTGTAGACAACATTAGTTTTTATAACTGTATTCCACTAGTAAAAAACTTAGACATAGAATTAATACTGCGTCTGAAGTATAATTATGAAGGCAAATAAAAGAGTACATTTGATAACTATATACTTGTATTTAACTTAAGAAATACTTATGTCTGTTATATTAGGTCACACCAATGTATCTGGCTTTACTATACAGAAGAATTAACCTGCCAGGAATTCCTGGTTCTCACTAGAGGCTAATATGTACCCCATAACTATGGTCTACATCAGGGCTACTCCTAGATATAAATGTCCATATAAAAGTATATTTTATTTGTGTTGAACCCTGCCAGTATAAAGAACTTTATTTTGTCAAATCTAAGAGGGAAGGTGAGAGGGTGGGTGGGTGGGAAGAGATCAACCAAAGGACCTGAATACTTATATGCATAATCCATGGACATAGACAATAGGCCTGGGGTGGGAGACAGGAGCAGGCTAGAAGAGGTCAATGGGGGATAAAGGAGGACATATATAACACTTTCAACAATAAAGATTTTAAAAACATGCAATGCAAAATCCATAGGCCCACACGAGGGATAGTTAGGTATTTATCAATAAAGACTTAAAATAATGGAGAGAGGAAAAGTACTTAAATATTGTTTATTGTTCAACCCAATGAATGGGAGAATTCTTCATGGTGTTTAAGCTCTATCTCTTTTCTGTTAAACTCTAAGAACTATCTCTTTGTGTTCTTTATTATCACATGCACGCTTTCTTGCTAAATTCATATCTTTCATCATAAGAAAAAGAAAAGTTATTAACACTATTACAACTTGTAATGCCATGCCTCTTAAAACATCTCTTTATATTGATCAATAATACCCTTTCTGGCGTATAAGACGACTGGGCGTATAAGATTTTCCTGGGTTAAAAAGTCGTTTTATACGCTGGAAAATACGGTATATTGGACTATATTGATGGGATTAGATATAATGGATTAGATATATTGGACTACTGTATTTTCCGGCGTATAAAACGACTTTTTAACCCAGGAAAATCTTATATGCCCAGTCGTCTTATACGCTGGAAAATACGGTAGGTCTTGTAGCCTTTTCAGTTTCCTAAAACCACAATTTATTATGGGTTGCATCATCAATCATGACCCTGATTCATCCATGGTGTGCTGGAATACATTGGATTCCTGGGGGCAAAACACACATAGACATCAGAAAGAACCAGGGTCAGAGTTATGGCACTGGGCATAGTCAGTCCCTGTCAGATTACATCTGAATGATGCTACATGGTATTATACATCTATATCTACATTGATAGATGATAGATAGATAGATAGATAGATAGATAGATAGATAGATAGATAGATAGATAGATGATAGACAAATAGATTCATTCCACATGTATTTATTCCATTCCTTCCAATTTAGGTCCTTTCCTTTAATCTTTTTATAAATATATTTTTATTTCAGAGAGGAAGAGAGAGGGAGAGAGAGATAGAAATATCAATGATGAGAGAGAATCATTGATCAGTTGCCTCTGCACGATCCACATTGGGCATGTGCCCTGACAGGAAATGGAACTGTGACCTCCTGGCTTATAGGTTAACACTCAGCCACTGAACAACACTGGCTGGGATCCTTTAATCTTTACTTATGTATATAATGGAGTGTTGGATCTTTGCCATGTAGTATATGTATAATCTATATATTTTTATACTATTTGCATAGTATTTCACATATAAAAAGAATAAAGTAGTCTGAATACTTTCTAGCTTCAAGTGAATGCTTTTATGATTTGGAAAAAGCACTTATTCTTCTACTTGACCACTCTAAATTTTTATTAATAACAAAATGTTGTTTAAGAAGAGCATGAGATTTGACAATGGGGAACCTGCATTTAATTTTCAGCTTGATTACTTGCTATGTGTGCAAAGGAACAAAATGATTCAACTTTCTGGATTTCAATGTCCTCATCAAGCCAATGAACAAATGATAATACTGGGAATCTTTGTGGGTTTAAAATAAATATATATCATAAAATGTTCTTTAAATGATAAATTTATGGCAATGGTAGTTGATATTAAAGACTATTTTTTCTGGACTTATACCTCTCCCTTGTTATATTAGACACTGCATAGGAGTCAATGATTAGATATTCCTTTATATATCTGTACTTGACTTGGAAATATTTGATGATCAATTGCTCTATTTCCCCCCTCCATGGATCTTTTGCATTTTTTGGAGGTAGTATTCCTAAGAAGCATGCTCCCCTCAACATTAAAACCTAGACCCTTCTGCTGTGGTTGATAATCACACTCTCAGAAAAAATCATACATTTAGCAAGTGGAAACCTCAACAATAGCTAATATTTCTATGATTTGTTTGTATCTGTCAGAGCAGTTTCCCCGTGAATTACTGCCTCTGATAGAGCTATTGTTAATTCCCCAGGGCTGACTAAGAATTATGTTCTTCCCACAAGCTTATGTAACTATTCACTGGGTCTTTCCTGATCTTAGTAAAAGGACCAAGAGCTCAGAAGACCACAAACACTTCCTGGATTCCCTCATTCTCCTGGGATCTTAGCTCTCCTGGGATAAAGAGAGCTATAGAACCACCAGCTTCTGAGACAGCACTGGGACCTAGACCAAGGAGAGACAGTTGGCTTATGGGACCTCAGTGAGTCTGCAGCTGCGGAATAAAATAGGTAATAAGCACCTGATATTCCATACTGGACAGTAGGTTACTGCTGAGTTTAGAAGGTGTCCCATGTTTCTCAGATTTTTGATTGGACACACTCCTGATACAGAGCAAAGGACCTGTGACTTTTTCCCTATCATATATGTCCCTGCTGTGCCACCTTCCCAAGGCCATGGCTTATCAAATTATATTTGTTATTTTATTGATTGAAATCGCCAGACTATATCTTTTGGATCAATAAACGGTTTGTTAAAGGGTGGTTTATGACTCTTGAAATAGCCAATTTCTATGGAAAAGGGTTAAGAATTATTTGTGAAAGTTGGGATTATTCTAAAATGAGGTTCAACAGAAAAAAAGAGCCTGGGGTTTTGTTATAGTAAGATTTTCTTTCTTTTTTTCCTTTCTTTTTTTAACTTTGTATATAATATTATTTATTTATTTATTTATTTATTTATTTATTTATTTTTCTTTTTAATTTTTTAAAAAATTTCTTTATTTATTAAGGTGTTAGATATGTGTCCTTATTCCCCTATTACCCCCACTCATCACCCCTACTCATGCCCTCACTCCCCTTGTTGTCTGTGTCCATTGGTTAGGCTTATATTCATGCATACAAGTCCTTTGGTTGATCTCTCCCCACCCTCCCCTACCTTCCCTCTGAGGTTTGATTGTCTGATCGATGTTTCTCTGTCTGGATCCGTTTTTGTTCATCAGTTTATGTTGTTCATTATATTCCATAAATGAGTGAGATCATGTGATATTTATCTTTCTTTGACTGGCTTATTTCACTTAGCATAATGCTCTATAAGTGAAGAGAGATCACTGAGGTGTTTTTTTTAAGGTTTTTATCTCATAGATTTCTGTGTGATTTTCTTTAAGTCTGCTTGCTGGCTAAATCTGTCTTTGGAAAAATGGGTTTGCTTCATTTCATTCAAAAAAAGAGAAGGAATTAAGACACAAGGCTAGATGTAGTAAGTGTAGAAGCCTATTTCACAGGATAATAAGAGCAGGAATATCAAGTGACTATCATGCCAGTTTATAATTTTTGTCATTTTATTGGGGTAGGGGGTTCTTATCTATCTGGGCAGGGTAGAGTTAGGGTGGTAAAGAAAATGGAAAGGATAAAATATGACATAAATTGGAAGCCAAAGGTATGAGAGAGAGAGATATAAGTGGTTGGGGAAAAGGAGGTAAAAGATAAAAGAGAATTTAGTGAAACTTCTTTTTTGGTAAGCAACACTGGTCACTAGTGAAGGTCTAATACCTTTCACTGGAAACTAGTAAAGGTCTAATATTTTAACTTCAAATTCTGCTCTCAATGCAACAATTGGGAAGTGGAACAACAACAATAATAATATAACAACACTGGAAATAATAAAAATAAGAATAGCATAGGAAGACAATAACATAATGGGATTAAGGAAACCAAAGGAGAAGAAAGTTTGGAGAAGAGATTGCTCAAAGGTGGAAAATTAAACAGTATACTAAAAGCATGGGATTTAGAGCAAGATGATCTGAGTTTGAATCTGTGCTTGATTAGATACTAGCTGTGTGAACTTAGACAAGTTATTCAACCTCCTCATGCCATAGTTTCCTGGTGTGTTAATTAGAGATCATTCTAGCAGCCATTATTGTTGGGTTATTATTATCAGCAAATGATATTTTGTGAGGATTAAATTATAGAAACTGGTTAACACAGGATATAGCTCATGGTAAATGCTCAAAAATTAATTCAAAGATATAAATAATATGTACTATATTGTGTCCTTTGGATTAAAAAGCCCAGGTGATCAAATACACTATGTGATTGAGATACAGCTAAAGAAGAGATTTAACATCCAGAATTCTTCTCTTCTTTATTCTTTTTTGAATCTAATAAATAGACTTACAGTAGAACTGAAATAAACAGCCTACTATTTTTTGGCTTTTATTTGTTTGTGTGCTTTGAGCTCCTGGTCCATGATTGAATTTTAGATTTCTTTTTTAGAAGGCTACATCTTTATGAACTAGTTTCATTCTAACCTATGTAGAAGACAGTTCAGCATGGTGAAATGTTTCCATCAAGGTCCCAAATCATTGGTAGCATAGCTGAGGCTATAGCTCAAATAGTGCCTCATGCCTAGTCCAGTTTTCTTTCCAGTGCAGTTTTTAAATTTAAGAGAGTCTGCCAAACTTATTTCCTAGTGGTTCTTAGACATGTGACATATTAATAGTTTAAAAAGAATTGCATCAACCATCTTTAAATCTTGCATTTCTGTCTCTAATTTATAATATCAGTAACATCAATATTTTTTCCAGATAGTATGTCTCAAAATAATACACTTTTTTATCCCTCATCTAACCTACCACTTCAAATTCTCTTTCGTTTAGTTTTTTTAAACACATATCTTCCTTATCTCATGCTTTCAGTGTTTTAAAATATCTTTTTCAATTATATGTATTTGGGTGACATTGGTTAGTAAGATTATATAGATTTCAAGTGTACATTTTAATGATACATGATCAGTATATTGCATCGTGTGCCCAACCCTCCAAATCAAATAATTGTCCACCACCAAATATTTGGTCCCCTTTATCCTTGACTATCTCTCTGCCTCCCTTTGCTATGATATGCACCAGACTATTGTCTGTGAATATCAGTTTCCATTTTATATCCCACATATGAGTGAAATCATATGGTTCTTAGCTTTTTCTGACTTACTTCACTTAGCATATTAAAAAGGTCCATTCATGTTGTCGCAAAGAACAGTAGTTCATCTTTTCTTATTCTGAATCGTATGCCATTGTATATATGTACCACATATTCTTTATCCAGTAATCTATCAAAGGACACTTTAGTTGTTTCCATGTCTTGGCCACTGTGAAAAATGCTGCAATGTACATAAGGGTGTATATACCTTTGTGAATAAATGTTTTCAAAATATTTAGGTTGGTGCCTATAAGAAAGATTGCACGGTCATATGCTAATATTATTTTTAATTTTAGAGGTAACCTTTATACTGTTTTCCATAGTGGCTGTACCAGTTTACATTCCCACCAGCGGTGAACGAGGGATCCTTTTGATACACACTCTCTTCAACACTTGTTACTACTTGTTTTGTTGATAAAAGCCATTCTAACAGGTGTGAGATGGTATCTCATTGTAGTTTTGCTTTGCATTTTCCTAATAGCTAGAGAAGTGGACCATCTTTTCATATATCAGTTAGCTATTTGTATGTCTTCTTGGGAGAAGTGTCTGTTCATGCCCCCTGCCCATTTAAAAAAAAAAAAAGATTGTTCGTTTGTTTGGTGTTGAGTTGTATAAATTCTTTATATATTTTGAATATTAACCCATTGTCAGAGCTGTTGTTTGCAAATATTCTCTCCCATTCAGTTGGTTGCCTTTTTGTTTTGTTGGTGGTTTCTTTTGCTGTGCAAAGATTTTTGGTTTGATATATCCCCATTCATTTACTAGTATTTTTGCCTTTACTTCCCTTGCCTTTGGGTCAAATTAATAAAGTCTTCTCTAAGACCAAAATCCAAAAGTTTAGTACCTATGTTTTCTTCCTTATAAGTTACTAGAGGCCCGGTGCATGAAATTTGTACAAGGGGGAAGGGGGTGTCCCTTAGCCCATCTGCACCCTCTCCAATCTTCTACTTGGATCAGGCCTAAACGGGCAGTCAGACATCCCTCTCACAATCCAGGACTGCTGGCTCCCAACTGCTTGCCTGCCTGCCTTCCTGATTGCCCCTAAAGGCTTCTGCCTGCCAGCCTGATCACCCTCTAACCACTCTCCTGCCAGCCTGATTGATACCTAACTGCTCCCCTGCCAGCCTGTTTGCCCCTAATTGCCCTCCCCTGCAGGCCTGGTTACCCCTAACTGCCCTCCTCTGCAGGCCTGGGTCCCCCCCAACTGCCCTTCCCTGCAGGCCCAGTCGCCCCCAACTTCCCTCCTCTGCCAGCCTGGTCACCCCTAGCTGCCCTCCCCTGCAGGCTTGATCACCCCCAACTGCCTTCCCTTGCAGGCCTGGTCCCTCCCAACTGCCCTCCCCTGCTGGCCTGATCACCCCCAACTGCCCTCCCTTGCAGACTTGGTCCCTCCCAACTGCCCTCCCCTGCTGGCCATCTTGTGGTGGCCATCTTGTGTCCACATGGGGGCAGTCATCTTTGACCACATGGGGGCAGCCATCTTGTGTTGGAGTGATGGTCAATTTGCATATTATTTTTTTATTAGATAGGATAGAGGTCTGGTACACGGGTGGAGGCTGGCTGGTTTGCCCTGAAGGGTGTCCCAGATCTGGGTGGGAGTTCCCTTGGGGCATGGGGTGGCTTGGGAGAGGGGCCTGTGGTGGTTTGCAGGCTGGCCACGCCCTCCGGCGACCCAAGCGGAGGCCCTGGGATCTGGGATTTATTTATCTTCTATAATTGAAACTTTGTAGCCTTGAGCGGAGGTCAAGGCAGGCAAGGGCAGGCAGAAAGCTTGGCTTCCTCCTTTGCCAGGGGCAACTCAAGCCTCCTGCTCTCTCCATGGCCACAGCCATCTTGGTTGGGTTAATTTGTATACTCATTCCTGATGGGCTGGTGGGTGTGGCTTGTGGGTGTAGCAGAGACACGTTCAATTTGCATATTACTCTTTTATTAGATAGGATTGTTGCTGTTTTTTTTAATCCTCACCTGAGAACATCTTTAAGAGCAGTAGAAATCCCTAGCCAGTTTGGCTCAGTGGATAGACATCAGCCTGAGGACTGAAGGGTCACAGGGATTGTGGGCTCGATTCCCAGTAGGGGACTTGCAAGAGGCAACCAATGATTTTCTCTCATCAATATGTTTCTATCTCTCCCTCTCCCTTCCTCTCTGAAATCAATAAAAAATATTTTTTAAAATGTCATTAGAATTTTTATGGGGATTGCATTAAATCTGTATTTTGTAGTAATAATACTCAAGTTTGGGCAGAAAAGGGAAAAATGAAAGCAAAACACAAACATTAAAACACAAATTGGAAGGAATAAACAGTAGAAAAAAGGCATTGTAGGCAAAAGAGAATGGAGGCAGGATGAAGTGTGTGAAGAAGATGAGAGGATACTGTTTGCTGAGTTGCAAATATTATATGAGTGCTTTCTTTGCACAGTAGTAGTTTAATTGAAATGCATGCATACTGGAAATATGCAAAGAGAGAACATGGTTCTAATATGCACAACATTAAGTGAATACAGCACTGTGCAAAATCAGGACTATCCAGACTTCCATTTCCTTTCTCCAAGTCACTTTTATTTGATGATGAAAGACTTCATATTAAAATAAAGGAATAATAATTTCCAAGGATTTAAAGGTCATGAGCTCCCCTAAAATTCACACCCATATTCTGAACATATTATTTCTGAGGCTCCAGGGAATAAAGTATGACTACTCACCAGAAATGACCAGTCAGACAAGGAGGAAAAGTCTGATGTACAAGAGTTTACAAGGGACTTTCTTGAATGATGCTAAATCAATAAGTATAATGTATTGACTATAGTCCCCACATGGAATTATAAACCCATTAACTGTTTATTGTTACTATTGTTATCACCGTTATAATTACCAGTAGCATTAGCCCTATAAATTTGGTAACTTTCATGTCAATGAAGCTGATCTGGCCCATTATCCTTGAATAATTACTGACTACCAGTCCTTTCTTAAGGTAATTAACTTTACTGCAATGCCAAGATTCACCCTCAACTGGATAAAATAACTTTGCTTATTCTCTCTCAATTTCTCTCTCATTCTAATTTTTGCTCTTACTCTCACTCTAGCTTTTCAATTCAGGTCTCAATATCAGAGGACACAGTAAAAGACGATGACTTCAAACCTTACCATCCTTAGAGACATTTGGTACACCATGATTGGAATTCCAGGACTGGAAGATGCACATACCTGGATCTCCATCCCCATCTGTTCCATGTATATAGTTGCTCTTGTGGGCAACACCCTCTTACTATTTCTGATCTTCACTGAAAATAGTCTTCATGAACCCATGTACCTTTTCCTCTCTATGTTGGCCCTGTCAGATATTTTTCTCTCCACAGTTACCACACCAAAGATGCTAGCAATATTCTGGTTTCAAGATGGGGGTATTTCTTTTGGTAGCTGTGTGTCACAGATGTTTTTCCTTCACTTCATCTTTGTGGCAGAGTCTGCCATATTACTGGCCATGGCATTTGACCGCTATGTAGCCATCTGTTACCCACTAAGATATACTACCATTCTCACTCCCTCAGTCATTGGAAAAATGGGTATTGCATCTGTGATTAGGAGTTTCTTTATCTGCTTCCCCTTGGTTTTTCTGGTTTATCGGCTTACTTACTGTGGGAAGAACATTATTCATCACTCATACTGTGAACATATGGGCATTGCCAGGTTATCTTGTGATAGCATAAAAGTCAACATCTACTATGGGGTGATTGTAGCCTTATTTTCCACATGCCTGGATGTAGTGCTTATCATCATCTCCTATACCCTTATACTCTGTACTGTGTTTAGAATTCCTTCCCAAGAAACTCGACTCAAGGCTCTGAGTACTTGTGGCTCCCATGTCTGTGTTATCCTACTATTCTATACCCCAGCCTTTTTTTCATTCTTTGCTCACCGATTTGGAGGCCACAGCATACCACTCCATGTACATATTCTTCTTGCCAATCTTTATGTGGTGGTACCACCCGCTCTCAACCCCATCATTTATGGTGTTAAGACAAAGAAAATTCAGGAGAAGGTTATTCAGATGTTTTCTTTGAACAAGAAATTTTGCTGATATTAGACTAAACAACATAGTCTTCATTTTTTTGTGTAACTTTGCTAATTAAAGAGTACTACAATTATATTGGACATCTTAAATCATTTCAGTATTATAGGAGAATAATAACAGTAAAAATTTAAGTAAATTAGATGAAAAGTAAAAAATTTCTCTTTTTGTGATTTTGTTCAGGGCAATATCAGAGTAAGCACACCTTAGATTCTGTGTAATATTGAGTTTTGTTACAATAGGCTTAAAGTATAATTGATTGAGTGCAATCATTTTCATGTAATTAATAAGGAAATACTAGTTTTACCTATTAGATTACATTGCAGGCTTGTGACTAAGAGGGCAATCTCTGAAGTCATACACCCAATAATCAAATCTCTGCTCCACGGATTCTAACTATAAAATCTTAGAAACATTATTGTACCTATGTGTTCATTTTTTAAAAATTGAGAAAGTATATAATATCTGGAACACATTAAATGTTTAATGTTAGTAATCATCTATAGATATAGTAATAAAATTTAGTTTTCACATTTGTAACATCATGTTGGGTTCAGAATTGATTTAAATGTGATACAGTGGAAAAAAAGCTTAACACATGCCAAAATGTTAGCATTATTGTATAATAGGTAAAAGTTGCCAAAATTGGGACATACTACCATAATAAAAGTTACTTGAAACCAGTCAGAATATACATATCCTATTTAATAAAGAGGGACCCTCACACCATCGCAAAGATGGCGGCGCCCACAGCCAATAAGGAGGGACTATGCTAATTGACTGCCCCACCCTCAAAGATGGTGGCGCCCACAGCCACAAGATGGTGGCGCCCAGTCCCCCCAACCCTGCCAGAGTGGCAGGTGTGCAGCAAGGCCAGGCCCACCCCCAGGTGGGTCTGGCCACTCTGCACACCTGCCTCCAGAGTCCACCAGTCACCTCAGCCCTCCAGCTGCCCAGAGTCAGCCCAAGGCATAGGCAAGCCTTGGATGGCAGCTGCCCAGCCTCCCAAGGCTGGCTAGAGGTGCAGGCAAGCCTCAGATGGCAGCCGCCCAGCTGCCCAGTGCCCCTTGAGGCTCAGGTAACCAGGGCCAGTTGAGGCTTGCACTGCTGGCAGTGGCAGAAGCAGAGGTGTGATGGGGCATCGCCTTCCTCTGATTGCTGGGTGGCCTCCTGCCCCTGAGGGCTCCTGGACTGTGAGAGGGGGCAGGCCGGGCTGAGGGACCCCCTCCCTCCAGTGCATGAATTTTCATGCACTGGGCCTTTAGTATATATCTTATATAATAAAGAGGTAATATGCAAATTGATCCTCACACCCTCACACAAGATGGCTGCCCCCATGTGGTCAAAGATGGCCACCCCCATGTCATCAAATATGGCCACCACAAGATGGCCTGCAGGGGAGGGCAGTTAGGGGCCGTTGGGGGGACCAGGCCTGCAGGGGAGGACAGTTGGGGGCTATCGGGCCAGCAGGGGAGGGCAGTTAGGGGTGACTAGGTTGGCAGGGAAGGGCAGTTGGTGGTTACCAGGCCAGCAGAGGAGGGAAGTTGGGGGTGATTGGGCCAGCAGGGGAGCAGTTAGGCATCGATCAGGCTGGCAGGGGAGTGGTTAGGGGGGTGATCAGGCTGGCAGGCAGGTGAGTGGTTGAGAGTCAGCAGTCTTGGATTGTGAGAGGGATGTCTGACTGCCGGTTTAGGCCCGATCCCATAGGGCAGTCAGACATTCCCCAAGGGGGCCCATATTGGAGAGGGTGCAGACTGGGCTGAGGGACACCACCTCTCCCCCCCAGTGCACAAATTTTGTGCACCAGGCCTCTAGTATAAACATATATATGTAAATTCCATTTTCTCTATATTTTAAATAATACATGTATGTATGTATGCTAGAGATATTTTGTCTTTTGAATACTATTGATTTTTATTTTCTTTCAGTAGAGTTCTAATGTCATTCTGTCATTAAACACTTCTGTTAGATGGTACCAGGTAGAAAAAGAGTAAGGAAAAAGGAGGTTAGGATGTAGAGGATGTTCCTCTCACACACAAAGGAGCAGTGGACCCCTTTTGAACATGAGATGGGGAGGAGAAACACAGATGGAAAAGGAGAATAAGGAAGATATCCTCTTCAAAGGTCCATGTTTCAGCTGCACATCCCCACGCCCTCATTTGAAGAGTCAGGACATGAAAGGATAGAAACTCAATGTGTTACAGGGAAAGCTAAAAGCAGAGGGAGATTAATACCTCCTTTTTTCCTGCTTAAATATCTGAGGAAAATTTCCTTGCAAGATATCTCACGCCAACTTGAGAGAGCAGCATTAGAGTAAAAATGGCCATGTGCATTGGTCAGTCAGACAACTGGTGTCCTTGTCCTCCACCAGGCAATAAATGAATCTAGGAGTTTTTTACAGCACTGTGGGGGACACCCAATTCATGGCTCATGCTGAGCAGTGAAGTTGCCAAGGGAGTTGCTTTGGCTAGGGAAAAATGATTCCATAAACACAAATGTTAGATCAGGGAAGTAAGAGAAAATGGGTCCAGTTTCAGGAAGTGAGGAGTAAACATTAGTCATTAATTGGATTTAAGAGAAAATAATGAGTCAACATTCAGTAGGAGGTGCAGAAGACTCAGATTTAGATCAGAATCTCATCCAATTCTGTCATCCAATCTCTCAGGGACATGCGGGTTCCCCTTTAATGCAGGTGGTAAGGAACTTTGATGAGAGTGAAAGTGAGTAAAGAGGCAGGAAAAAAACCACAACAGTCTAGCAGAGAATATCAATTTCCAAATAACAGAAAAGGTGTTAAAATAAATTGGGTTTTATTTCAGCAAAGATACTTTTTAAACTCAAAAACTTTAATTGACACTTAAGTGCAAAGTTAAAAATTCAGACAATCATTGACATAAATAGGTTCCCTTGGAACAAGAAAATGCTAAAAAACAAAACAAAGCAAAACAAAAGTCACCACATCTGACTTTTCAAGTATAAAGTACAAAACCTATTACTTAAGATTTTGGTATATCATAATACTGGCTGAGAGAAGAATGATCTACTAAATAATTCATTTGAAACTTATATTTACATAAATACACAATTTAAAATTCCCAACTCCCACCATGACACACTCCCAACAGAAACAAATAGAATGATGTGGACATATCTATAATGTAAAATAAAAAAACAATAGCAGTAGTAAAAATGCTGTGAAACTAAATTGTTCCACCATTACTTTCTAGTAATTTAAAACATCTTTACCTCAATTTCCTAATCTGCACAGTTAAATGATTATCGTTTATCTCATAGATTTGCTCTAAAGATTAATATCAACAATCACTACTGAGTGCTTGCATAGTGACTGGCTTCTGATAAATATAAACTAAGCATTATTTTTATGACTATTATTATTACTGTGGAAGTTGCATTATTAATAGTAAAGATATATACATTTAAAATAAACTACCAATTTTGAGGAAATCTGTTGATAATCATTGGGTGTGTATGTTTATGATAGCTTTGTTTAAAATTAAACCTATTAAACACTAAAGTGCTGATCAATTGATGGATAAATAAATTTGCTGTATGTGGTACAAAAGAACAGGATTCAACAATAAAAATAAATTGTGAATACAGACAACAACAAAAATAAATGTCAAAAGCATTGTTGCAAGTGAAAGACTCCAGATATAAAGTATTACATTATTTATGATTTAATTTCTATGACCTACTCTTAAAGGCAAGCTGTATGACAAAAATCAGATTATTGGTTGCCAGGCACTTGGGGTTATGGGAGAAGACTCATTCCAAAGAAGTAAAAAGGCACTTTTGGGGGCGATGAAAAGATTCTATACTTGATTGCGGTGGTGATTACATAACTATAAATATTTTCTAAGCTCATCAAACTGTGCATACATATCTAAATAGAGTGAATTAATATTTGTAATTATACTTCAAAAATTGCATTAAATATATTAAGTAGATTATGTAAGTATCATATGACAATAATATTTTGAAGAAACTTACACATACTAACAGAATCCAAATACATGTACTACATTATCATCCATGACTTAATTTGATGATTTTTATTTAGCATGTCAATGTTATATAATGATTGCATAACCATTTAATAGAGTTCATATTAAAAAGTACAGAAGGAAGAAAATAAATAAAGTTGTCACATGATCTGAAACTGAAATAGAAAGTTTTTTGGCATCCCATCACCTCCTACAACCTCCTAAAAGTAGATCATATCATTTAACTTTTGTATGTTTTTAAATATCCATGCATTTAATAAAAAATAATATCTACCACAGAATCTTGATGGAGAAATAAATTAGAAATATATTTATATTACATGGTCTTAATAATAGTCTGTGCGCTTCCATTTTTTTTAAATTGTGACTGAGATTTAAATGAGATATGAGCTGATAATAAACATTTCAAATGGTTTCCAATAGTTGCTATTGTTATTATTATTTAGATTAAAAAAAAACCACCACAAAAGTCTGGTTCTTTCTACTCTGTCAATTACTGGTTTTCTATATCTCCAGTTCAATTACTATTCATATGATTCAAGTGAGAAAAGAATGTTTGGATGGTGGGAAATAGCATCAGATTAGTTTTTTGTTTGTTCCACTACTTTTTAAATCATCCAAATAGTCCAGTATCCCTATATGGTTACTCCATTACATTATCATGTAGCAAAATTGGGTAACAGAGATGATGGCTAAACAATAAACAAAAATGTTGCCTAGACTAGTGAAAATGGACTAAGATCATTATTGATCCTTTAGTAATTACCTGAAGGACTTTAACTTAGAACATTTAAATTTTCTATATTGGGTTAATTCAAAACCATTCTCACTCAGATAGCCGTAGTAAGATATAAATTTTAACAGCTAATTTTTCTCATGCATTATTATGATTTATATAATTGATCAGAATATAACCCATGTCAATCTTACTGATTTATGATGGCTGTGGGCAAAATGAAGAGGAAATTATTTGCAACATATCGATTACACAAATAGAAGTCATTAAATACATTTTAAATTATGTACTCATTCTTACCCTTTTGATTTCCACTTGTCAACTTTTAAAATCATGCACATTTGATCTTAGCACATTTCTTTCAAGTAAAACAGTCTCTGGACTCTCCTTCGTATTTGCTGGGTTTTGATGCTATAAATAATGGGGTTCATCAAGGGAGGGAAAAGGATATAGATGTTGCCCATGAACACATGTACCCAAGGTGAGAGGTGTTTCCCAAAGCGATGCACCATAGTCAGGCCAATGATTGGGATGTAGAAAACTGAAACAGCACAGATGTGAGATACACAGGTCTGCAAGGACTTGATTCTCTCCTCCTGTGATGCAATAGCTAGGACTGCATGCAAGATCCTGACATAGGACACAAGTATAAGCACTGCATCCAACAACAAGTTGCTGATCACCAGGGCCAGACCATAGATGCTGTTGAAGCGGATGTCTGAGCAGGCCATTCTAATTAAATCTTGGTGCAGGCAGAAAGAGTGAGAGAGAATGTGGGGATGGCAATAATTTAAGAACTTTAGGCGAATGATAACTGGGGGTATGAGTAAAGTACTTCTACATAAGATTGCCACCCCAATTTTCATGATTTTGTCATTAGTTAGGATGGAAGAGTAGTGTAGTGGGTGGCAAATGGCAACGTAGCGGTCAAAAGCCATAGCGAGGAGGACAGAGGACTCCATAAAGGACAGACCATGGATGAAATAAGACTGGGCAATGCAGGCATCCAGGCTGATCTCTTGAATGAACCCCCACAGGATTCCCACCACTGTATACATGGTGGAGACTCCCATGCACAGGTCAGTGAGGGCCAGCATGGCCAGGAAGTAGAACATGGGCTCATGCAGGCTTGGCTCAGTTCGGATCACATGCAGCACCAGGCAATTTCCCAGAAAAATCATAGCGTAGATGGAGGAGAAAGGAATGGAGAGCCAGAGATAGTCAACTTCTAGGCCAGGGAACCCAGTGAGGATAAATCTGGAACTATTGTAGTTTGAGATGGCAATAGCAGACATGAAGAGAGAATTGAAATATTTCTAGAGATGTGGTAAATCAGATCAGCTTATGATTCCCTAATTTTGAATAATGTTTGTCTGCTTTGAAAAGAACAGAAAATACAATGCAATTTCCTTTAGTGTTATAAACTCAGCAAAATAGAGACCTGATTCCTTATCCTTTAGGGCAATATCCCTTTCTCTAGACATAAATTTTTCCACTGCTAGTGACAAGCAATGCCTGGAGACCAGGGGGTTTTATGCAGAAGCAATAATCTTAATGCACATATGGGATTAGATTTGGGGCTGGACTTCTGGGAGTGTCTGTTTATTTTTAGAGGAAGATAATATATGATCACAGGTGTATACTGCTTTCACGGCTGGTAGCATCCTCAGGAAAATGTGAAATGGGTAATTTTTCTCTTGGGTAACACAGCTCTTCCTTTACTACCCCCAAAGGGTCATGAGACCCAAATGAAATGGACTGGTTAATGTAACCCTAACTTTGCAGATAAAATTTAAGTAAGAGAAATTTAACAAAGTGGAATAAAAACTTCTTTTGCACATTTCCCATTGCCCCTCTCTAAATGCTTTACCATTATACAATTGTTTTGGTTATACAGGCCTCTAGTATAGAAAATAATAAGGTAAAATTAGTGTGAAGGTCAAATTGAAAATACATCTCTTTATGTTATACAGAATTTCTATTTTTTCTGACCTTCACACAAATTTTACCTCATTATTTTTTATACTAGTGGCCTGGTGAACAAAATTTGTGCATGGGGGAAGAGGGTACCTCAGCCCGACCCGCACCCTCTCCAATCTGGGAGCCCTCAGGGGATATCTTACTGATGGCTTACTGATGAACCCACTCCCCATGGTTCTCTGCTCTCTGCGGGGCCTGCCTGCTCCACACCATGGTGATGGGAAAGCAGGCCCTGTTGGGTGCTGCCTGTGGGCCTGCTTGTCGGCTCGTGGGTCGCCGCGGCTAATGTCAAGCAGGCCCTGCTGTCTGCTGTCAAGCTGCGTGACTGGACCCACTTGGGGTCAGGTCAGGCTGTGCTGCCAACCCTTGAGTTGCTGGTCTGGTCCTGCCTCCCTCTTTGGCCCTTGAAGCAGCCTCAGTGGCTGCTGACCAGGCCCTCCCTCAGCACAGGTATGAGGAGACCCCTGTCACCCCAACCCCGACGCTGTGTGTGCAACCTCCTCCTGTCTGGTCAACCCGTTCCAGCATCCCAGTTAATTAGCATATTTCTCTATTATATATATATATATATATATATATATATATATATATATATATATATTACATAAATGACATACATTTTAAATTGGAAAGTATTATGCTATTGGGTAATAGCTGGAAATGGAATGATCATGAGATAAATATTTATTTCACTGTTTAAAATAGTGTTAACATGTTTTCCAAAACAAGGTCCCATTTGATACTCTGACCAGTAAGTAGTGAGAATTATAGTTCCTCCATAACTCAGCCAGTACTTGGTATGGTCAGATTTTTTTATGCTTGTTTTATTTTGCTTTGGTATATTGCATTTTTTCATATGCTTATTTGTCATATATACATCTTGGTGAAGTTCCTGCTTGAATAATTTTCCCTTTTGTGATGAGCTTGGTTTTTTTTCTTATCAAGGTTGGAGAGTTTTTTAGATATTTTACCTAATAATAGACAACACTCCTGGTTGTCTGTGGGCATAGTGGAGGTACGGTCAATTTACATGTTAATTAAATTGTTGGCTCGTGGGTCAATTTACATGCAAATTAACCTGACAAAGGGCATAGTGGAGGTACGGTCAATTTACATGCAAATTAACCTGACAAAGATAGAAAGTTAATTTGCATATGCAGGCATAGAGTGACCAGCCGGGACAGGAGGCTTGCTATGTGGGGGAGGGATGGGGGTGGAGGGAGCTATAGGAGTGGTGCTCTGGCCAGGAATGAGGACTTGGCGGCCCCAGGCAGCCTGGGAGTGGGGACTTGGCGGCTCCCGGGAGGCCAGGAGCAAAGCCAGGGGAAGGAAGGCCTATTCTTGCATGAATATCATGCAACAGGCCTCTAGTTTTAATTATAAAGCCCTTAGCAAATATATGATTTGCAAATTGTTATTTTTTTCTTAACTGTGATGTATTATAGAACTGTACACATAAAACCTATATCATTTTATTAACCAATGTACCCTAATAAATTCAATAAAATTAAAAAAAAATAAAGCATATGATGATAACAGAAAGAGTCACATTGAGTAAAAGAGGATTTTAGTATTGATTTCCCTTAGAAAGAAGTATGTAGTTGAGGACTGTAGAGTGAAGGTAAGTAACCTTATATGCCTGGGGCATATAAAAAGAAAAGAAAATTTCAGAGCATATAAAAAGAAAAGAAAAAATCTTGAGAATACATTAAACATTCTACATTCACCTGTATAAAAAACAGGTGAATAAGTGGCTCTGAAACTCAAGGTGGAAAAGTGAAAATTAAGAACAGGTTATAAAAGATGAGATTTTAATTCAGTTTTAATTTTTAGGGTAAGGTGCTATTACTAATAACTTACAAGTAGAATTGTTATATGATCAGAATCAAACATAGATGTTAAGAACATTAGCTCTCCTTCTCAAGAGATGAGAAGGATAAGAGTAAACAGTAGAAAAATTTATGAAATTTTACTATCTGCGACAGTCTAGATGGATCTAAGTGAAATTAGAGAAATACAAATATCATATGAATTTTCTTATATGTGAAATCTAAAGAACAATATAAATAAACAAATAAAAAGCAGAAACAGATTCATAGATATAGAGAACAGACTGATAGTTGCCAGTGGGGAGGGAGTTTGGGGGATTAGGTGAAAAAGAGAAAAAGATTAAGAAGTACAGATTGGTAGTTACAAAATAGACCTAGGTATGTAAAGTACAGCATAGGAAATATAGTTAATGATATTGTAATAACTATGTATGCTGCCAGGTGGGTACTGGAAATATCAGGGGAACACTTTGTAAAGTATATTATTGTCTAACCACTATGCTGTACACTTGAAACTAATACAAAATAAAACTGAATGCAAGCTATAATTGAAAAAAAAAATAAAAACAAACAAACAAAAAATAAACTTGGTGCTATGATGAAAGCTTTAATATTTGAAACATCAGAATTACCCCTCTTTCTGTAAGTTCCAGAAATGCTCTCAGAAGCTTTGAGGCTTACTAATGAAAATAATGAGAATGTCACATTCTAATGTTTAGAATATGTGGTTCCCTTATAAGAAACATAAAGTAATGCATTTTGAAAATGAAGAAAACCCACTAACTTGATACTTTCAAATATATGCTGTCATATTTGTTTTTCCTTCAAGGAAAATTCTCATAAATTCTATGAGAAATATGTATATGTTTTTTTCAATGATTGCATATATTTATTGAATTTTTGTAATAATGGAATAAAATTGGTTTTTATGTTATTAGAGGTCTTCTAGAGTATTCACTATAGAAAAAAATACAAAGTAAGAGGCTACCAAGGAATAAAACTAAAAGGTAAGAACTGCTGGGATAACAGAGGATTTTAAATCCTACATACATATTAGCTATCATTTCTTATGTTCCTCCTGTCATAACATTTTCATAGATGACACTTTATAAATTTTAATAGGTTTTACAACTTTAAATATTATTATTTTTATAGTGAGAGGAGTATTATAACACATTTTAAGTCAGTTGACTAATGTCATACAATTGGAGGAGGAAACTGGATATGAATCACAGTTTGATAAGAAAAACAAATACCTGTATCTTCTTCAGAAATACTTTTTTTTTTTCCCCCAAGAAGAAACTAAGTCTCAGGATTCTGTCTTTTTACTCATTATTTTATTCTAAGACTACCCTTCCCCAACTTTAGGTTTTTACTACACACAGAATTTAAAGCCAGATCTAGGTTTTACATTTGTTCTCAGTTTATGTTAGGAATTATAGGAATTTAAAAAAAAGCAATAATCAAGGTATTTGCAATTTACATAAATTAAAAAAAATCTAGAACATGTTCTTTTCAGATATACTTTCCTTCAGCAATGAAGGTAAAGACCCTTGCCTATAGACTTCTATCACAATCTCTGATTGCAGAGTTCTTGTTCAGGTTCTCTGTGTGCAAGGCATCCATTATCAGCTCACAGTGTTATAGAAAGTTAGAGCAGTCTAGGAGTTAAAAACAAAACAAAGCACTAAATACTATCGCTTTATAGATAAAGAAAACAAGGCCCAAAGAAGGCATGGATAATGATAAGTATATTTATTAAGGATTTTTAATAGAAATGGATCTAACCTGGCCAGCATGGCTCAGTGGTTGAGACTCAACCTATGAACCAGGAGGTCATGGTTAGATTCCTCGTCAGGGTACATGCCCAGGTTGCGGGGTTGGTCCCCAGTGTGGGGAATGCAGGATGCAGCCGATCAATGATTATCTCTTATCATTGATGTTTCTATCTCTCTCTTCCTCTTCCTTCCTATCTGAAATCAATCAAAATATATTTTTTTCAAAAAAGGAATGGATATGAATGCACTGACTGGATCAGTGTCCCCTGCCAAACAAGAAGCCAAAAATATGTTACACATTACTTAAATTGCTCACCTGTTTGTCAGGACTATTTCTAAAGAGAAAAGATTATAATAGCTGCAGAGTTATCAATTCACAGTTTAATTGATTATATAGTATTATTGATAGTAATAATAATAATAATACACTTATGGAGAAATTTTTATTCCTTCAGAATGATCCTTCAGATCAACAACTCTTTTCCTATGTAAAAGAATAAAGGTTATGTTAACTAGTCTTTTATGCTTCAGGATACTAGTAATTTTAAATACACATGTTAGGGAAAGTACAGGGATTATGAATCAGTATAACTTCATTTTGTATAAAATGATACTTTTAAAATAACCACAATAAAAATGTGTTTATGACTCAGCTCACATGAAAGACAGGACAGTAGATCCCGGATATTGATAGTTGCTAGAATCCATTGGTCAAAACTGACAACCATCAGAGGTAATCTCTAGACATAAGATATAGATATTTGTGTAAAAGTCCATCAAGCCCTGATCTGTATCTCAAGAGCATTTATGTAGATAAGCTCTGTTGGAAAGAACAGTTCTTTTCTACCATCTCACTTTCACTTTCATGAAATTAAATTATGAATCCCTATGTGTACTAGAAATGGTAATTGGAGCTAACCCATTCTCAGTATTGATACATTTGATTTTAGTAGTCATTCAAAACCAGAATAAATATTCTATAGATTGTGATGGCATTCCTTGACCTCTCTTTTGTTAACTAAAATGTTAAGGGCTGTCTAAGACTGAACTGGGGCTTACTTTCCTAAAACTTTATGGGAAGAACTGAGTCACTGAAATTCAGGAGGGGGAACTCAAGGGCCTTGTAATGCTTCTTACATATGCCTTTTTCATACAGAACACTAATCTATATATATAAAAGCCTAAGCGACTGGCCGACCACTTCACCGTTTGACTTGTAGCTATGATGTGCACTGACCACCAGGGGGCAGATGCTTAATGCACAGGCTTGGAAACATGGAACAGACTGATGAATCTCAGAGGGAAAGGGGGAGCAGGGAGGGCAGGAAGAGATTAACCAAAGATCTTATGTGCATACTGGAGGCCCGGTGCACAGATTCATGCACCAGTGGGGTCCCTCAGCCTGGCCTGTGGGAATAGGGCCAAAACTGGCCTGGTGCACAGATTTGTGCACCGGTGGGGTCCCTCGGCCTGGCCTGCAGGGATTGGGCCAAAACTGGTTCTCCGACATCCCCTGAGGTGTCCCATATTGTGAGAGGGCACAGGCCAGGCTGAGGGACCCCACCGGTGCACGAATCCATGTACTGGGCCTCTAGTGATTTGCGTAAAGAGGTAATTGGATAAATGTGTGGCCTTTAGAGAAGATATTTTTTCACATCCATTCCTCACGGGAATTGAATCATAACCCTTGTCAAGTGTTGATATTATTTTTGTTTTGTATTTGCCTCTGGGAATGGATTTTTTTTTTTTATCTGCATAGAATGCTATACCAGTATGAGCAGATGCATGTGCAAAAAGTTAGATAATTAAGTTTGTGAGCATGTATTCTCTCAGGTGCCTGAAAGATCTGGAGAGAAATGTGTAGAGATGAGCTAAAATGAGTGTAGGAAATTGAAATTATAATTGTATAAAAGGGGTTAGCTCTGAGTAAGTGTCAGATCTGGGTAGACATTCTGAAAAGGAGATAAATATTTCATTTAGGATCTGAGCTAGGATATGAAAGGTGTTAAAAATAGTTCTGATTTTCTCTTGGTCTAGTGGGTATTTCCCCTTTCTTTTCTTCTCTCAGCAACAGTGAAATTCTTCAAATCTGCAACTAAGACATGTATGGATCCTTGCTCAGGTCAACATAGGAAAGTAAAGCTCTAATAAAACAAATGATGCTTATAAGTCAAAGGTAAGCATTTTACCATTTTTCTATATTGATTCTACATTTTTTCTAATCCTTGCCCTCCATTTATCCCTGCAGATGTACACCTGGAAAACAACAGGGCAAATGGATTTGCATCTGCATTAAATTTTGAACATTTTGGCATATTTTGAACATTTAACTAATTCAGATAAAATTAAACTCTGATTCACTAGTTTTAAGTGGGAATTATTCATTACACAGCACATTTCTATTATTGAGGATACAAAGGAAGAATATGGATTTCTACATGAGGAAATCAAGAGTTTTTCATAGAGGAGGTGATGCTTGAGCTAAGAGTTGAATAATAAACTGCTATTTGTTAGATGATAAAGTTATGAAGATACAAGAAAATCTAAAAGAAACAGGCTAGAAGCATAGGAAAGTATAGGATATATGTTTTAGCATTTTAAGATACTTTTATAGAATTCCAAAATGCATTTGCTAATGACTAATAAAAAGTTTGCAAGGAAGGTTGGAGTGAATGGCAATAATAATACTAATAGCATGCATTTATATGGTGTTCCCCATAAGTCAAACATCTTATAAGCATAGTGTTTTCAAATAATGCTTTAAGTAATTTTCTTATTATTAATATGAGGAAGGATGATTATTATCCCTATTGATTAGCCAAGACAAATGAAGCCCCAGAAAACTGTTGGTAACTTGACAGATTACACAGAGCTAGTAAGTGCTGAAGCTTACACTGAATGTCCAGAATGCATGATCTTAACCACTTTACTATAAGTTTTCCACATGGACAGTTGCTTTTTAATGTAACCTTCCTGCTGGAAGCATAAAATACTACAGCTACATGAATTTTTATATTTTGTTAAAAAATAAAACTTTGGATTGCATTGCAAAGCATGAATTAGGAGGTAGAAAGACCAAAGAGAAAACAAGGAGGATAAAATTCCAGCAATTATAGATGATCAAAAGAGATGTAAGAGTAATCTTGGAGATGAGACAAGAGAATGGAGAGGTTTCAGAAACTAAATCTACATGAATTAGCCACTACATGAGTGAAAAAGTTTAAAGGAATGGGATACATTCCATTTTCCAATGGAAATTTGGTATTTTGCATCCATTTACAAAAATAGAAAAAAGTTTTCTCTAGAGGTAATCTCTAGACATAAGATATAGATATAGAAGTCCTGAGCACACTGATAAACATGGGATGTGTTGTTGTTGGCAATGTGGAATTGAGAAAGACTAATGAGTTTTTAATACTTTCTCCTGAAATGTGCACCTTGGACCTTTCCAAATTGAGGTCACCCACCATAGGTAGTCAAACCTAGAATTGAGCCTTGGAAATCATAATTGTGTCTAAAACATTGCTGTTTTTGTATGCCTGTTATAAAATAAGCTATGCATTTTCTTTTACTTTTGCCTCTTTTGATTTTAAAAACTTAGCTGAAATTATGAAACCAGTAATCTTATTAACCAAAACAAAGAAGATTCTGAAAGACTTTGTTGGATGGGACAAAACCACATATTCTGAAGTAGAAAAAGATACTACAAGGAACTGAATGGTATGGGAACAATCTTCCATATGAGACTATAATAGTGTCTTTTAAAAGGAAATTGCAAGCAAATGTATAAATTGGAACATAAAGTAACACTTGCATAACAGAATGAATGGACTTGGGGAACACGAACTTGAGGTAAGTAACACTTCAAAAGGGGATTAAAAGGTAGTTGAAGGAGACATAAAACAGGAAAGGGATGCATTAAGGATGTGGAAAATCACCACACTTTTTTTTAAAAAAGGATAATTCCAAATAATTTTAATTTACTGCATTACTTTAACATATTATTTTTTCTAATTTCTCTAAAGTTAGTTTAGAGGAGAACTTAGGGACATTTTATCCCATCCTATTGAAGCAAATAATAATTGGACTCCATGAAATGTATAAAAACTGTTTCTTATTTTTTAGCAAAAAATTATAACATGAATTAAATCCCCTGAATAAATACATTTACCTATTCAGTATTGGAGTGTATTTGAAGTATGTTTATTCCTTATGTTGATAATTCATGAGGAATTTTACTAAAATAACTGATTAAGCTCAGTTTTTTTCTGTATACATTTTCAAATAAAGATATTATTTATTGATCACATTTTAATAATAATTTTTTTCCTGAAGAAATAAACTACATAGCAACTTTTACTTTTTTGATATTATTTTATCAAGTAATATTTTTTCCATATCAAAATCTGTGGCTCTAAATTTTCATTAAGATTTTTGATTTACATATAATTTTTCTACCTCTAAAATATCAAATTGTATCCAAGTTTCTGGATAAAAATTTCCCTAGCACCTACCTCCAGGATGAAGGTAGGGTCCAAATACTGTGTCACACCACTTTTATATGCTTGATAAGCATATTTTTTTCTTTTTTAAAAATATATTTTATTGATATTTTTACAGAGAGGAAGGAAGAGGGATAGAGAGTTAGAAACATCGATGAGAGAGAAACATGAATCAGCTGCCTCCTGCACACCCCCGACTGGAGATGTGCCCACAACCAAGGTACATACCCTTGACCGGAATCAAACCTGGGACCCTTCAGTATGCAGGCCTATGCTCTTGATAAGCATATTTTTAACATGACACATAGAATATGGTATTGTCCAGTAGATCATTGTCTCCTTGACATTAAGGATCCTGCTCTTATTGGCCCAATGCTTGCTATAGTACTTGAAATAGTGAGTATTCCCTTCATTGCTTTGTCTGATCTCTTGACTAATTGCTTATTGGTTAAGGATGTAGAAAAAAAGTATTTGGTAACATCAGTATATTACCATCAGTATCTATTTATTAATAAAGAACACCAATCTGATATTCAATGAAATAGGTTTTAATTGACATTACACAAGCAAATGCCCTTATATTACTAGACTATGTTTTCTTTCAATAGTGAGAGTGTTTGTGCCTGTTACTGTCTAAGTGTATCAGAGAGAGTGAGAGAACGAGAGAGAAATGCAAACAGCACAGAGAGAAAGAGACAAGTGAAAAGTGAAGGGGTAGGAAAAAATACAGCAGAGGTTGAAATCTGATAAAAATCATCCAGTAACCTATATCTGCATTCTTGGACACACTTAATTGCCCCATCATAGTGAGTATATCTCACAAAATGCCATTTGAAATCACATTATCATATAATCAGATTATTATATAAATCTAGGTACGAACAGAAAACAGAAGAGAGATAAACCACACTGACACCTTGAATCAGAAGCTCTAAAGCAGCGAGTTCTAAGCCATCATGTTTGAGCTTAATGGCACAGTCTTCATGCCCTCGGTGCTGACACTGGTGGGGATCCCTGGCCTGGAGTCTATTCAGTTCTGGATTGGCATCCCTTTCTGTGCCATGTACATCATTGCTCTGTTTGGGAATTCTCTGATCCTGGCCATCATCAAATCTGAGCGCAGCCTCCATGAGCCCATGTATCTCCTCCTGGCAATGCTTGGAGCCACAGACATTGCTCTCAGTACCTGCATCCTGCCAAAAATGCTAGGAATATTCTGGTTTCATCTGCCAAAGATATACTTTGATGCCTGTCTCTTGCAAATGTGGTTTATTCACACCTTGCAGTCCATTGAGTCAGGTATTCTGCTGGCCATGGCCCTGGACCGCTATGTGGCAATCTGTAATCCTCTGAGACATGCAACCATTTTTACCCACCAACTTCTCACTAAGATTGGGGTTGGGGTGACACTCAGAGGAGCCCTTCTTGCGACTCCATGTCTCATCCTCATCAAATGCCGGTTGAAGTATTACTGGACCACTGTGGTCTCCCATTCATACTGTGAGCACATGGCCATCGTGAAATTGGCAGCAGAAGATATTAGAATCAACAAGATCTATGGTTTGTTTGTGGCTTTCATTATACTTGGCTTTGATATAATCTTCATCACACTATCCTACATTAAAATATTTATAACTGTCTTCAGTCTGCCTCAGAAGGAAGCCAGGCTCAAAGCCTTTAACACCTGCATTGCTCACATTTGTGTCTTTCTTGAGTTTTATCTCCTTGCTTTCTTCTCCTTTTTTACACACAGATTTGGCTTCCACATTCCACCTTACATTCATATTCTTCTGTCTAACCTTTACTTGCTTGTCCCACCATTGCTCAATCCTATTGTATATGGTGTGAAGACCAAACAGATTAGAGACCGAGTGTCCCACATTTTTCATTCTAAAGATGCCTCTGGATTTCTTATTAATCTTTTATCAAATAAAAAAATTTTACATGAGAAACACTAGCTTTTAGTGAGAGTCTGTGCTTTAGAAAGTTTATTGTATGCTAAAATATAAAGTTCTAGGTTTGTATTAGAGATAGTAAAGCTATGATTACTAAAATAATTTCTTTTGTTATAAATTTGGAATTATTTGAAACATATATTTAGCTGATAAGTGACAAAAGAATAAACTATGAATACTTGTTTGTAGTTAAATCAGCTTTTAGTAAAGTACATTCTGTAAAAGCACAACAAAATATTACTAATTTTAGCCTCTGTTTAAAAATATCAAGTGATATTGATGCCACTGCATAGAAAATAGTATAAAGCATTAAAATGTGGTGTACATGAAATAAAATTATATGTAATATAATTGTTTATGATCATACTCATTATAATCTTTATCATTAAGGCTCTAAAATCTTTATTTTGTGATGATCAATTATACAACATGTGGATTTACAATTTATCCATTGAAATGTATTTATAATTACTTGTTTTTCACAAAATATTTGCATAGCATATTAAAAAAACATAAAATGGAATTATCATGTAATGAAGTATAAATTAGATTTTGAATTTAAGACAAAGGGTGAAGTAGATATGAAAGATAAGTTTTTAACATTTTTTGTGCTAAGATATCATATATAAGAAATTTTTTTTCAATAAAAGCAAATTCTGCCCAACCAACGTGACTCAGTGTTAGAGCCTTGACCTATGAACCAGGAGGTCATGGTTCTATTCCCAGTCAGGACACCTGCCCCAGTTGTGGGCTCAATCCCCAGTGTGGGGTGAGCTGGAGGCAGCTGATCAATGATTCTCTCTCATCATTGATGTTTCTATCTCTCTCTCTCCCTCTCAATTTTTATTGATTAAGATCAATAAAAATAAATAAAAACATAAAAATAAAAGCAAGTTCTATAACTACAAACCACACAGAAACAGTTGTTTCTATGTGGAAGAACATACATATTTTACTTATATTCATTGTTTTGTTGTTATTTTTGTGTTTCCTTGGAAGTTATATCTAAAATAATAGTCACATATAGATGTATATATTAGAAATGGGCAATAAACTGTATTAGACCTTTACCTTAAATAAGTATTGTTGTAAATGTGTTTGTGAATTTAAGAAAAAATGATTCTTATCGCAAATATAAATATAAAGTTTAAATATAATACAGGTGTAGGCTCATACAATTATACTGGGAGATTAGTGACTTTGAACTAATATATAATACAGTGAACCAATAGCAAATGATAGTACTTGGGATATTTGCATCCTCTTCTTCATTCTATATGCTGTTTCCTGGTTTGTATATGTTTGCTTCACATTCTTTATATAAGTTTGACATGTTGCCATTTTGTGTAGTTGATTAAACATACTGTCAGAGCGTGTAAGGCCAATAAGCAGCAATTTCCTTGTATGACTGTGTTCAGGTTTTGTAATAGATTTTTCATGTGGAGCCATGGTCATCTGTCTTACACAGAGTTGTGTAAGGTTTTCACCATTAACACCGCACTCACCATCCTTTAATTCCAAATGTGACCAATCTCCATAATGACAAAAGCCAGATTATTTTTACTGAACAACTTTATTATATATCTAATTGTAATTTTTTTTTCTTGATGCTCTCTTCTCATTTTGGTCTTAAGACCTTACTTCTGAAAGTGTTTCTTTTTTTATTTTTTTCTCACTTTATTTTAATGTTTATCTAGTAGAAATGACTTATTATTCTTCACATGATAATCTTAATTCTTGAAGACTAAGCTCAGACTTTTCTTGGCATCTCTGCTAGAATGCTTTAACTGAGGTTTCCTCGTGGGCTCAGTTCATTATATAGCTATATAATATGAAAATGTAGCTTAGAATGGGGATTTGTAGTGTATATTTAATGATTTCATATTTTATTACTCAGTGTCTTGTAACATTTTGCCTTGTGTATGACAATAAAAATGCCCTATGACTTGAACATTTTTGTTTTTACTGGTCTCAGTAAAAAATGTATGGCATTCTATGAAGTAATGAATTTATTTTGAAGGGTGATTGAAATGAGGAAATACATGCAAAAATACCCTGAAATTATGGAAATGGATAACAAATAACATATGACTTCCTAAGATAAACATTGAATTGGCAGTTATAAAAAGGGATTCAGAAAAAGGACCTTATCTAATTCATCTTAATATCTCTTGTATCTAGTATAGTGCTGATGGTGGTATATACAGAGTAAGATTTTGTCTAAAAACACAATCATAAAAATCCGTTTATTAATTGAATTGAATTTTTATATCAGCCCTATAAAGTATTTAACTCATATTAGAGTTGAACCTAAAAACTGAGATTAATCAGATGCCTGTCCCTCACCTCCGGGATGGAAATTACAAATACCCAAAAGGAGAAGAGTAGTAGAATGAAACCTGTATTTGAGGATTTCAAATAAAGGATCATTTAACACTTGAGGTTTTTAATATATATGTTGAGGATGTGTATTGTGTGGGTGTGGATGTGGATATATATTTCCAAGATCCTTGTCCTCTGAGAGGTCGAGTAGTCATTTCCTGATAGCAGTGAAACTAAACCATGCCTTCATCTCTCTGCCAAGCACATTCTAATTGTCACATGGTAGAAAGGCTTTGAAAGGTTTTCAAATTTCATTATAGTGATTTCGAGTTCATCATAGGAGCTACTATTATTAGATTTAGCACTTCAATATCATAAACTTTCTTTGTGACTGTATCATCTCAAAGGCTATGGAACTGCCTTGAAGATAGAGACACCATATGAATTACCTTTGTGTTTTCAGTGCTGTATAAAAACAAGATGGGGGTCTCATTGAAAAAAACACCTCACCAACAGTGTGCTCTGTTGATGCTGAACACTACCAAATTTCCCGCAAGGTCTTAACAACTCTATTTCTCCCAAAACCACAGTATATTTGCTGGTTTCACAACACCTACAAGAGTAATCTTGCCATCCCTGAAAACTATACTTACTGCCTCAGCTGGGTTGTCATGTGCATCTTGAGGCACTGTAAAGTGGCATAATTTTGAACATTTTGAATAAAACTGATTTTCACTTAGCATTTTTAGTTTTACACATCCATATTTAAATATTATCTTACCAAAAAAATTAATAAGTTATGTTTTACTTTTCATTTATACAAAATTATGCCTAAATACAATAATCAAACGAAGCCATGGCCTAAACTTCCATTTTCCCAAATGTTCAACATGGTATCTCTATGGTAGTCTAAAAGAGGTACGGATTATTCAGATAAATAGTATACCAACTGTTAAAATTTATAAAAATAAATGGGACTGCATAAAACTGAATATTTTAGAAACCTCAAATACAGCATAAGATTAATTTGCTTTTTATTTTGCAGATGCCTATTTCAAATATATTCTGTAAAATATTGTGAAAACAGACAATAAACTCTGGAAAGATTCTGCACTCTGATTCAGTGTCTTTAATTTCTCATAACAATATAAAGAAATGGAGACTAAAAATTTTGAACAGTGACTTTCAGTGTTATTGTGAAACAAAAGTCATTCTCAGAAATATAAACATATTTCAAGAACAAGTTTTCATTGGCCTTCAGTAAAATAAAAATGCAAATAAGTTAATTTTTGTTTCTAGGTACAATAAAAATCCAGGTGTTCATTCATGTTTTAAAGTAATTTCTGATCCTTATTAAAACTTTCAAAATTCTTTTTTTAAAATATCTTTTATTGATTTTTTACAGAGAGAAGGGAGAGGGATAGAGAGAAACATCTATGAGAGAGACATCGATCAGCTGCTTCCTGCACACCTCCTACTGGGGATGTGCCTGCAACCAAGGTACATGCCCTTGACCGGAATTGAACCTTGAACCCTTCAGTCTGCAGGCCCACACTCTATCCACTAAGCCAAAGCGATTAAGGCAAAACTTTCAGAATTCTTACAATTTATTTGGTTGATACTTGACTGTTCTTGAAAGGCAAGTTCAGCATGCCAAAGAGTAACATTTGAAAATTAAGAAGTGCCTAGAAAATTAAAGAATTTTAATTCAATACACATATTTGCTACCATTTATTTGGTTCTATATTTCCTTCACTTTCTTATACTATACTAGGGGCCCAGTGCACCAATTCCTACACCTTAAAAGGAACTGTGGGCCATGGTGGGCACAGGGGCAGGTCTCAGCCCATCCTCCATGCCCCCTGGCCTGGCCCCTCCCCCCATGGCTCTCAGTCCCCTGTCTGCCAGCAACCCCACTCCCACCTCTGCCGCTCCCACACGCTGATAGCACCGGCCCACTTACACCTGCTGATGGTGTGGAGCCATTGGTCCGGTGCCACCAGCGAGTGTGAGCAGTGGATGCTGCCCCAATTGCCCTTCAGGAGCAGGGGGAGGTGGAGAAGCCCTGAGGGGTGATCAGGGCTGGCAGCACTGAGCGATGGGGACCTGTGCTGGGCACCAGCAACAGGTGTGAGTGGCGGCTCTGGTGCTGGCTGGGCGCCAGCAGCGGGTGGGAGCGGTGGCTGCCAGACCCAATCGCCCCTTGGAGCAGGGGGAGGTGGAGAAGCCCTGAGGGGCGATTGGAGCTGATAGCTGCCGCTCATACCCGCTGACAGCACCGAGTGATCAGGGCCGGTGCTGGGCGCCACGGGTGCAAGCAGGGCTGGTGCCTACAGCAGGTGCAAACACCCTGAGGGACTGGGGTCTGCGGGAGCAAAGAATTTTTAGTAACTGCCAGAGGCTCGCCCCAACTACAGTGACAGGCGCCCCACCTTGGCCTGGCACCCCCGGCTCACCTATTCCACCATCCTGCCGGGGCCAAAGCCTGTCATGTTCAGCGAGCCTCCTGGTGGTCAGCGCACGTCATAGCAACCAGCTGTTCTGTTTCGCTGTTCAGTCTATTTGCATTATAGGGTTTTATATATATATATATATATATATATAAATAAGATCGTTTAATAGTTCTAAGAATAATAGTTTCCATAAAAGATAGAAATGTTGTTTACAGATTTAAACAAAAAAATCCATGGGGTCAAAATAGGTATCTCAAACATGTTTAGATTAGCTCCTGTTAGGGGAGGGTGCTCTACTTTTACTTCTTTCAGCTTCATGAAGTTAAACCATGAATCTCTGAGTATACTGGGAATAAGGTACCTGAATTGGCACTTACTTCTTGTTCCCAATATTTGTGCATTCATTTTTAGAAGCCATTGAAAGCAGAAAAAATACTATATTGTATATGACGACGTCTTGATATGTTTTCTATTAACTCTATTCCTCAGGAGAATTGCATCATAGTCTTGCCCAACTGCTGATATTATATTTGTCCTCTGTTTGTCTCATTGAAAACAATTTCTTTATAACTGCATGTACAGCTACATTAGCACATCAAGGCAGGCACATAAAAAGACTGAAGAATTGAGCTTGTGAGTATGTTTTTTTAGCGGATTCTAAGATCTACACAGAGAAATGTTAGAAAGGATCTATGGGGACTGTGGGAAATTGCACCATATAATTATGCATGAGGGGTCACTCATATAAAATGCTAAAAGGAGAATGATACTTAGGTTGTCAGGACTTCACCTAAGACATGAGAGGGTAAACAAGTAGTACTGAGTTCCTCTTGGTCTAGTGAGCACTTCCACCATTTGTTTTCCTTGTCATCGAAATGTGATGGTAACTGGTAGCCAGGATATATATGAGAGATAAACTGGAGAAAATTGTGAATCTTTTTAGATCTTTAACTACGGCAAGAATATCTCCTGACTTAGGTGAGTATTTGAATATAGTACTAAAAGATAAACAGAGGAAGCTTATGTTAAGATACTCAGATTCCTAGCATTTATCTTAGACTTATTCTTCACTTTTGCTAATCCCCACATTTCTCCATGCAGATATACACCTGAAAACAGGGCAAGTGAATTTGCATCTGCATTGTTTTATGCATTTTTATATTACAGAAATACAGATAAAATATTAATTAATTTCTAGTAAGGTGTATTTAATAGTCATATATTGAGGACAGAAATAAAAAATTGAATTTTGTCTGGAATATTAAGAGATTCTTTATACAGAAGGTAATGTTTGAGTTGAGAGTTTATTAATAAATTAGTAATTGTCAGATGGGAAAGACAAGGAGGACACAGAGAAAGCCTAAAGGAAGTATTAGAAGCACAGCAAGTATAAGAAAACAGTTGTAGAATTCTAAGTTAGTTTACAGACTTCTAGCATACATTTTACTATGACAGGTTTGTAAGGTCATGCAATGTTATGAGTAATATTAATAACATATATGAAAATTGTGCCTCCTATTGCTAAGTATTTAATCACTCAATATATGGCTGGATTTGAAGAAATGATGCGCAACTCAATTTTCTTCTAGAGAAATTGAGGTTCTCCCCCCATATGTAATTATACATAATAAAAGGTCCCAAACCTATTGAGATATATTGGCTATATGACTGGCAAGTGGTATTAAGTAGATACTTGAATCTAATGTCCAAATTTGATTTTCACTACTTCTTCCTGCTCCTTGAAGTAGAAACACTTCACCAAGATGGAACTGTTTAAGAGGCAGTTTAATATATGTGTCCCGTATTAAGGTTAGATTTTTGTAGAGGCAATATTCATTTACTCTTAACCAGTGGTTATTGTAGTGACACTATGGACTGGGCAATACTGCTGGGCAGGGCATATATAAAATGAGTGAAAGAGAACCATGGAGAGGAACATAGTCCTTAACAGTAGTCCCAGCATCAGCAGTATAAAAGGTGTCAGGCAGAGCAACATAGGAAGGGTATTTTTAGAAAGGCAGAAAAAAAAAGGATAGAGTGTGATTATAGAAACAAAACATGAGTCTTTTTTAAATTTTATTTATTTACTTATTTTCTTTATCGATTAAGGTATTACAAATGTGTCCTTATTCCCCCATCATCCCCCCATCCCCCCAGTCCTGCCCTAACTCTCACCGCCTGTTGTCTGCATCCATTGCTTTTGCTTATATGCATGCATACAAGTCCTTTGGTTGATCTTTAACCCTTACCCTCACCCTCCCCTACCTTCCCTCTGAAGTTTGAGCATCTGATCAATACTTCTCTGTCTCTAGATCTGTTTTTGTTCATCGGTTTATGTTGTTCATTATAATCCACAAATGAATGAGATCATGTGATATTTATCTTTCTCTGATTGAGTTATTTCACTTAGCATAATGCTCTCCAGGTCCATCCATGCTGTTGCAAATGGTAGGAGTTCCTTCCTTTTTACAGCAGCATATTATACCATTGTGTAGATGTGCCAAAGTTTTTTAATCCACTGATCTGCTGATGGGCACTTAGGCTGTTTCCAAATCTTAGCTATTGTAAATTGTGCTGCTATGAACATAGGGGTGCATATATCCTTTCTGATTGGTGTTTCTAGTTTCTTGGGATATATTCCTAGAAGTGGAATCACTGGGTCAAATGGAAGTTCCATTTTTAGTTTATTTGAGGACACTCCATACTGTTCTCCATAGTGGCTGCACCAGTCTGCATTCCCACCAGCAGTGCAGAAGGGTTCCTTTTTCTCTGCATCCTCACCAGCATTTGTCATTTGTTGATTTGTTGATGATAGCCATTCTGACAGGTGTGAGATGGTACCTCATTGTCATTTTGATTTGAATCTCTCAGATGATTAGTGACTTTGAGCATATTTTCATATGTCTCTTGGCCTTCCCTATGTCTTCTTTCGAAAAGTATCTATTTAGGTCCATTGCCCATTTTTTGATTGGGTTGTTTATCTTCCTTTTGTTAAGTTGTATGAGTTCCCGTTAAATGTTGGAAATTAAACCATTATCGGAGATGTTGTTGGCAAATACGTTCTCCCATGCAGTGGGTTTTCTTGTTGTTTTGTAGATAGTTCCTTTTGCTGTGCAGAAGCTTTTTATTTTGATGTAGTCCCATTTGTTTATTTTCTCTTTAGTTTCCATTGCCTAGGAATTGAATCAGTGAAGATATTGCTTTGGCATATGTCTGAGATTTTGCTGCCTGTGGATTCCTCTAATATTTTTATCGTTTCCCATCTTACATTTAAGTTCTTTATCCATTTTGAGTTTATTTTTGTTTATGGTGTAAGTTGGTGGTCTAGTTTCATTTTTTTTGCATTTGTCTGACCAAATTTTCCAGCACCATTTATTGAAGAGACTGTCTTGACTCCATTGTATGTTCTTGCCTCCTTTGTCAAATATTAATTGAGCATAGTGGTTTGGGTTGATTTCTGGGTTCTCTGTTCTATTCCATTGGTCTATATGTCTGTTCTTGTGCCAATACAAAGAAGTTTTGAGAACAGTGGCTTTGTAACACAGCTTGATATCTGGCATTGACTCCCTCCTACTTTGTTCTTCTTTCTCAGGATCGCTGCAGCTATTCAGGTTTTTTTTTTTTTTTTTTCAGATGAATTTTTGGAGAGTTCTTTCTAGATCTGTGAAGTATGTTGTTGGTATTTTAATGGGGAGTGCACTGAATCTACAGATTGCTTTGGGTAGTATGGGCATTTTAATGATGTTCATTCTACCAATCCATGAACACAGTAAAGAAAATGATTAAAAGAACTGCACAAATATCAACTTGGAAGAGACCTTAAATAGTTCATTTTGTTTGGAGAGAATTTCATTTTGATTTTTTTCAGAATAATAAAGTTTAAAAAGATGTGGATGCAAAGTCTTATGGCAATGGTTAAAAAATCTCTTAAACTGATTAGCAAAATACTGCAAAATATCACTCAGGATTATAGAGGCAATTAAAATGGCATAGAGAATGTTAGCAAGAGGAAATAATAGCACCTCTTATAAGAAAATGTGTTTAAACCTGAAATATATATTACCAGAAAGAAAATAATTGGTAAATGAATACATAAGGAAAATGCAGGCATTGGGGGCAAAGGTGATAAACAACCAAAAACATCTAATTTCTAGAATAGGAGTAAGGAATGATAAATAGATATCAGAACATAATTAGGGAAATTAACTGGAAGAGACTTCTGTATTGAGAGAAAAAAAAGTTAGTAAAATAGTAACAAATGTCTTATAGCTGCTAGAGATACGTTATTACAGAGTTTTTTAAAAAGGAGGAATGTATGAATAGAAATAACTGGAAACCGGCTATAGAATTCAGAGCTGCATAAGTTTTAGTGGGGACCTTTCCAGAATTATGTTTTTTTCTAATATTATTTAGTTTATTTGTTGGATAAAATAAATATATAGATTATATTGTGAGATTTTCAGATACATGGTGATAGATAATTAAAGGAACAAGGATAGTGTGGCAAAGGGGTAGTTAATATATTATAATGAATAAAAAGTTAGAGAAGAATGTGAATCAGGAAGATGTAGTAATGGCAGCAATGATAAACTAAGAGAATATGGGTCTCACATGAAGAACATCTGTGAAGGTATGAAGAGTTGAAAATAGAATTAATAAGTGAGAGGTAAATGGTCGGTGAGCTTGGTGTATTTCTTCACTAGCGAAGATGAGTGGTGATTAAGAAAAAACAAACAAACAACCTTTTGAATTTATAACCCTATGAAGCTAAGGGAGCAATGTAGTAGACCACATTTTGGCTCATTTATAATTGGATGTCCATGATGCCTGAAAATAATTTTGCACAACCCTATTGAACAAAGAGAGTCTGTGGCCACACAGCATAAGTAAAAAATGTACACCAAACTGGGTGGAATTACAGAGTGCTAGGAGGAGTTTGGAAGAATAGTCCTTTAATAAATATTTCTAAACTATTTTATAAAAATAAAAAACAACTCCTCAGATGTGTACCTCTTGGTGTAGGCACACAAAGCCAAGTGATCAAAAGTAAATGTTTCTTAAAGAACAATATGAATTATAATGCTCATGAGTTTTTGCCAAGGATAAGATTATAAGATACTGGGGGTAATAAATCTTCATCAGGGTAGAAATCAGCTTTTTCTTTGATATTAACTCATCCTCAGAACAAAGTTTCCTTCAGGTAGTTTTGACTCTTGTATAATGTGGTTACAGACCAACTCTGGCTCTGTCACAGCTAATAGAGACTATCAAAGAAAGTGATCAGCAAGAGTGAAAAACTCAAGATGGACAGGTAAGAAGACCATTTTCCTGAAAACCAATTTTTTTTTCTTTTCACTTTGAAGAGAAAGAAGAATCAGTACATATTACTGATACTTGAAATGAGCCTGATTCTATAAATTTTCTAAATACTGATGTGTGTGTGTGTGTGTGTGTGTGTGTGTGTGTGTGTGTGTGTGGTGAGATGATAACTGGTAGCCAAGATTAGGAGGAAAGAGTTAATGAGAGGAATAGCAAAAATCAGAAATAGAATATCCAGAGAGTTAAGAAGTAGTTCTTGTCCATGTAGATTCAATGAATATTTGAGAGCTAAACTGCTAGGAAGACTACTAATTAGTGATTACATATTATCTGCATCCTGGATTACTCAGTAATCACTTAAACAATTGCTTACAACAGCAGAGAAGTGAGCTTTTCAACGTATTGATTCTTCAAAACGAAAATAATCTTAAAGGAAACCATCTAATTTTTTCATATATGTGCATTTAATATCCCTTTACAGAAATATACATTCAGACTTAGATTCGTATTTGTTGAAATTCAAGAAGTGAGGGAATAATTTTTGTTCATATATCTTCATCTGCTTCGGTGTAGCCTTTCTGAGTAGAAGCTCTTGGAGTAGATTTAAATTGATTTAGAAAAATGACCAAAAAAGTTATTGCAAATATAAACAAATCTTTTTCATCACACAACAAGATCATTATTAACTTTGAAACATAGACTCAGCAAGCATGATATAGTGTAATCATAAGACCAAATATTCTTGTGTAAAATTGAAGTGCAAAATAGTCAAATGAGTTCAGCCTCATTTTCTGATAAATTCTGTAGCTTTATTGTTTGTTTATACAGACCCTGCACAGAGTCCCATCTATAGGAGATACCTAATAAAAGGATATTGACCTTAATTTGTACTATTTGTGTGCCTAATTTCAATATGTGAGAGAAAAGTAAACGTCCAAGGAATTGTACTAATGCTTAAATATGAGAATTGCCAGCAAATACGTATTTGGATCATAGACTACCACATCCATAGCCAAATAAATGGAAACAGAGTTGTTTAATAGTATCCAAAGGTGCTTGTAAACATATATTAAATCTGTTATTTTTTAACCAGAAATCAAATCATAAACTGAAAAAATATAATTACCTATTTAATATTACAGAATATATTTGACATTCAATGTTCTTGGTTTTGATGTTTACTGATTTATTCTAATAAAATAGTATTGAATAATATCAGTTTTTGTATACATATGAAAAATAGAGATATTATTAATTAATCAGATTGTGATAAAAAACTTTCTAGATAAACAACTACAACAAATTTTAATATATGGCTGTAATTCTATTAGGTAAAAATTTTTCCAGTTCAGATTTTGCAGAAATCTAAGTGAGAACGGAAAATAGAAGAGAGATATTCAACCCACACTGCCTTGAATCAGAAGCTCTAAAGCAGGGAGATCTAAGCCATCATGTTCAAGCTCAATGGCACAGTCTTCATGCCCTCGGTGCTGACACTGGTGGGGATCCCTGGTCTGGAGTTGGTTCAGTCCTGGATTGGCATTCCTTTCTGTGCCATGTACATCACTGCTCTGTTTGGGAATTCTCTGATCCTGGCCATCATCAAATCTGAGCGTAGCCTCCACGAGCCCATGTATCTCCTCCTGGCAATGCTTGGAGCCACAGACATTACTCTCAGTACCTGCATCCTGCCAAAAATGCTAGGAATATTCTGGTTTCATCTGCCAAAGATATACTTTGATGCCTGTCTCTTGCAAATGTGGCTTATTCACACCTTGCAGTCCATTGAGTCAGGTATTCTGTGGGCCATGGCCCTGGACCGCTATGTGGCAATCTGTAATCCTCTGAGACATGCAACCATTTTTACCCACCAACTTCTCACTCAGATTGGGGTTGGGGTGACACTCAGAGGAGCCTTACTTGTGAGTCCCAGTATCATCCTCATCAAATGTCGGTTGAAGCATTACTGGACCACTGTGGTCTCCCATTCATACTGTGAGCACATGGCCATCGTGAAATTGGCAGCAGAAGATATTAGAATCAACAAGATCTATGGTCTGTTTGTGGCTTTCAGTATACTTGGCTTTGATATAACCTTCATCACACTATCCTACATTAAAATATTTATAACTGTCTTCAGTCTGCCTCAGAAGGAAGCCAGGCTCAAAGCCTTTAACACCTGCATTGCTCACATTTGTGTCTTCCTTGAGTTTTATCTCCTGGCTTTCTTCTCCTTTTTTACACACAGATTTGGCTTCCACATTCCACCTTACATTCATATTCTTCTGTCTAACCTTTACTTGCTTGTCCCACCATTGCTCAATCCTATTGTGTATGGTGTGAAGACCAAACAGATTCGAGACCGAGTGTCCCATATTTTTCATTCTAAGGATGCCTCTTGATTTCTTATTAATTTTTTTCAAATAACAACAATTTTACATGAGAAACACTAGCTTTTGGTGAGATTCTGTCCTTTATATAGTTTATTGTATGCTAAAATATAAAGTTCTAGGTTTTCATTAGAGACAGAAAGGATATGATTCCTTAAATAATTTATCTTGTTATAAATTTAGATTTGGAGCATATGTTTAGCCAATAAGTGACATAAAAGAGAAATTATGAATACTTGTTTGTAGTTGAATCAGCTTTTAGTAAAGTACATTCTGTAAAAGCACAACTAACTATTAATATTTCAGCCTCTGTTAAAAAATATTAAATGTTGATTAGGAGAAAAATGATGGCTGAATTGGCTAATGTGTTGTGCACCTACTTCTGGGGCCATCCTGGAAAAGCAACTAAATTGGAGATCATCCCCCTAGAATTAACAAGTTGGACATAGATGAGAAGACAATTCGCAACCAGGAAGGGCAGAGGACACCTGGAGAACGGTATGAAAGGGGATCTGGCTAGAGAGTGATACACAACCACTGGGCTGAGAGGGTAAGGAGGCAGCTGCACTGCACCAAAGCCCCGTCCCTTGGGGACAGGTATAATATTCAACTGTGGAGAGGAAAAGTCACAGGGGTGCTTACAGCTGGGGAATCTAGATCTAAGACCATAGCCGAGAAAGGCTGCATCCAGAAAAGTGGCCTGAAAAGTGGCCAGAGGAGTGCAGTGCTGGCAGGAGAGAAACCAGCAGTTTTGTGGTTGTGTTGCCTTTGTTTTGTCTTTGCTTTCCGCTAAACCCAGTTCATAGGACCTTTCAATTATAAACACTTACCTGAGGCTGTGGTGCAGATAGAGGCACAGATTTGCGGAGCCCGAGAAGAGGCTGTGGAGGGAAGTAGGACAGGGAGACGTGACCAGGAATCCAGCTTTGGGACACTTGTAAACTTCCAAACCTAAGCAGCCATTTTTCTGCTGAAGAGCCAGCTCCTCCCAGTAGCCTCAAGACAGGTAATACAAGCTGCCCCACCCTGCCTCCATTTTGAGCTACACAAAGGGAGCAAAGGCTCTGAATAGCCCCAAAGAGCTCTCAGTGGCTGGGTTGGAAGATATGCCAGTTCAGCCCCAATATTCTGGAAACCAGACTGATTAAAAACTCCAGGTTGTCAGCCAATGCCATTAGTCTCTATACAAGGATCTCTGACCAATTAAGGACAGAGTAATACTTTGGGCCATTGTGGAAGAGTAGCTCTGGGTCAGGGAAGAAACACCTGTCTGATTCTCAGAGAGTGAAACAGCATCCCCCCCACCCACCACCTAAAGCCCTGTGGGAAACAGATGCTTGAGTGATTCAGACTGACAGCTAGCAGACAGGCAAAGCGGGAAGATTGGTCCAGCCTGCTTGCAGCCAAGGCCTGTGAGACAGACAGGAACAGAGGAGTGGTGGACCGCATGGAGCTTCAACATTGTGCTAAATGCCAAAGACAGTTCCTAACAGTGGTCAGCACCAAACTAACTATAGGAAGCCCAGAATTTGCAGACAAAACAGAAGAAAGGGGTCCTAAAACAGTCCCCATGGGGCATTAAAACTCATCTGAAATGAACGACACTTCACTTTTTTTAATTTTTAAAATTAATTTATTCTTTACGTTTCTAGTATTATTTTTTCTTTATTCTATTTTTATTTTTTATTGTTATTTTATTTTATATTCTTTTTCTTTTTTCCCCATCTTTCTCTTTCTTGCTTTTCCCTTTTCCAGTCTATTTTTTATTCTCCTGTCCCCACTTTAGTTTATCTCTTTCTTCTTACTCCTTGTTGAAAATTGATCTTCTTTATCTGCTGTATTGATGTGCTATTATTATTGTAGTCTCTGTTGGCTTATTCAAATATCTAATTTCTTCTTTCCTACTACTACTCCATTCATCTTGCTCTTTTCCCTTTCTTTGCTAGTCAAACATTTTTTGCCTCTCCTATTTTGCTCTTTTCTTCTCCTAATTTTTAAATTAATTTCACTACCTAAATTAAAGCCTATATACTATCTCTTCTATTCTCTTTTTCAATAAATAAATAAATTAATTAATTTAAAAATAATTTTTAAAAATGTTTTTATTTATTCATTTATTTTTGCTTTTGTTTTTTCCCTCCTTATTCACTCATTCTCTTTTTACCTCCTGTATACTAAACTGTGGTCCATCCACTTTTCAACCAATTCCTTAACCTTATTTTCTATATTTAACCTCAGCTTCTACAGATTCTGCCACCCCCCCTTTTTCTGTGTGTTTTTTGTGTGTACTTTTTGGTTTATTTGTTTGCTTTGTGGTATTTTCTCCCCATATTTCTTTCTTTCAATTTTCTCTTGTCTCAATATCATTTTTGCTCTCTTTTCTCTCTTCTAATTCTTTTTTTTTCTGGTGTAACTTTTATTGGGGTTATAAGTGTCTTGTGTACATTCATGTTCTGTTATTTTTGTGTTGTGTATTGTCATGTTGTATTTTGTGCTGTTTAGTCAGTGCCTCCACAACGGTTGGCATGGTGTAGTAGGGAGCAACCCACATGACAAGACACCCTGAGAGGAGACTCCACCCAAAAATGGGCCAATAACATTCAAGACCCAATAACATCAAAAGAACTCAAAATCTCAAGTAGGGGGCATCACTAGAATACCCAGCCCAGAAGACCTGAGAGACTGCATTACTGTACCCCACAAAACATCTACTACATAAGACAAATTAAAAAAATTCTGGGTGGCATATTGAAATTATATCAAGCAAGTTCTCAGATCAAAATGGCATATAATTGGAAATTCAGTTTGTTCTAATAAAATAGAAACAACGACAAAGAACAGAAAAAATGGGGAGACAAAGAGACAACCCCCATATAAAACAAAAAGAGGAATCATCAGAGAAGGAAATAAATGAAATGGAGGCAAGCAATCTGTCAGAGAAAGAATTCAGAGTAATGGTTATAAGGATGCTCAGTAGGCTGGATGATAAATTCACCAACATGTGTAAGAATCAAGAGATGGAAAAAATTTTTTTTTCAGGCAAATGGAAATGAAAAAAAAAGCTGGGTTAGTAAAACTTATATCTGACAAAATTGGCCTCAAAGTTAAGGCCATAACAAGAGATAAGGAAGGCAGATTCATAATACTAAAGGAATCAATTCAACAAGAGGATATAACTCTGTTAAACATATATGCACACAACACAGGAGCACCTAAATACATAAAAACAAACAAACAAACAAAAAAACTTCTGGAAGATATTCAGGGAGAGATCAATAGCAATATGATCATTGTAGGGGACTTTAATACCCCACTGTCATCCTATCTAATAAAGAGGGAATATGCTAATTGACTGCCATGCCCTCAAAGATGGTGGTGCCCACAGCCACAAGATGGTGGCACACAGTCCCCTCAGCCCAGCTGAGGTGGCAGGCACGTGGCATGGCCAGGCCCACCCCCAGGCAGGTACGGCCACTCCACATGCCTGGCTCCAGAGTCCTCCAGTCCCCTCAGCCCCCGAGCCTCCCAGGGCTGGCTTGAGGCACTGGCAAGCCTTGGATGGTGGCTGCCCAGCCACCCAAGGTCAGCCCGAGGTGCAGGCAAACCACCGATGGCAGCTGACCAGCCACCCAGGGCCGATCCAAGGGGCAGGGAAGCCTTGGATGGCGGCTGCCTAGCCGTCCAGGGCCGTCCTAGGCTCAGATAACCAGGGCTGGCCAAGGCTTGCGCTGCTGGCAGTGGCAGCATCACCTTCCCCTGATTGCTGGGTCGCTTCCCACCCTGAGGGCTCCTGGACTGTGAGAGGGGGCAGGCTGGGATGAGGGACCTCCCCACCCCCCCAGTGCATGAATTTTCGTGTATCGGGCCTCTAGTCTATGAATAAATTTTCTAGATAAAAATTCAGCAAAAAGAAAGCAATCCTAAATGATTCATTAGACCATATTAATTTAATTGACATCTTTAAAACATTTCACCCCAATGCCACAGAACATACATTCTTCTCAAGTGCATATGGGATATTTTCAAAGATAAACCACATATTAGGGCACAGGCTAAGTGTTTACAAATTCAAGAATATTGAAATTATATCAAGCATGTTCTCAGATCACAATGGCATATAATTGGAAATCAATGACAATAAAAACAATAAAAAACAATGAAACAAAAGGAGTCTAAATAGCATGCTATTGAACAATGAATGGGTTTTCAAAGAGATCAAAGAAGAAATAGAAAACACCCTGGAATCAAATGAAAATGAAAACACAGCAATCCAAAATCTATAGGACACAATGGAAGCAGTCCTGAGTGGGACATTCATAGCACTATAGGCCTACTTAAATGCCACAGTCTTTTCACAACAAAGGTTCAGGAATTTGGAGAAGGGGCTGTGACATAAATGGATAGAGACTAGACAAGAAATATAAATTTGGAAGCCATTGGGGGAACCAGATGGAAACCAGCTCTCTAGTGCAATGGCTTTCTGAATGTCCAGACCCAAGGCTTTTTACTCACACACTTTGCCCTTTAGCAAAGCAGATATTCATATCAAAGGTAAGGTTCGATAAACAATAAAGGATTATCAGGTTAAGGGAATTGTCCTTAGCTGTTTGGCAACAAGTAATAATTTGCTTAATAATAATTCTTCTTACAAACTTCTTGCATTTATTATGCTAACTACTGTTCTTAGCCTCCAGCACTTCAAGAAATAAGAAAAACTGGTAATAAGTTATCTAAGCATACCACTTAAAGAACTAAAAAGAAAAGAGAGCAATAAGAAAAGCCAAGAGTAAGTAGAAGAAATGAAATAATTAAGATCAGAGTGGAAATAAATGACATAGAGACCAAAAAACAAAACAAAACAAACAAACAAACAGGATACACACACACACACACACACACACACACACACACACACACACACGACAATACAAAAAATCAATACAACCAATAGCTGGTTCTTTGAAAGGATAAACAAGATTGATGAACCTCTAGTCAGGCTCACCAAGAAACATAGATAGAGGAACCAAATAAACAAAATAAAAAATGAAAGAGGGAAAGTAACAACTGACCCCACAGAAATACAAAGGATTGTTAAAAAATACTACTAACAATTCTACTCCAAAAAACTGGACAACCTAGACAGAATGTACATAGTCCTAGAAAAATACAATCTTCCAAAACTCAATCAGGAAGAATCAGAAAACCTGAATAGGCATTTAATTACTAATGAAATTGAAGCAGTAATCAAAAAACCTCCAGCAAACAAAATCTCTGGTCTGGATGCCTTCATGGGGGATATTTAGTAAACATGCAAAGAAGAAGTAACACTGATCCTCCTCAGACTATTCCAAAGAATTCAATAGGAAGGAACACTTCAAGCTCTTTCTATGAAGCTAGCATTACCCTAATCCCAAAGCCAGATAAAGACACTACAAAGAAAGACAACTACAAATTGAAAGACAAAAACTACATGATCATATCAATTGATGCTGAAAAAGCAATTGACAAAATCCAACACCTTTTTTTTTTGATAAAAACTCTCAGCAAAATGAGAATAGAGGGATCATACCTCAACATAATAAAAGCCTTATATGACAAACCTATAGCCAACATCATACTCAATGGATAAATACTAAAACCTTTTCCTCTCAAAAGAGGAACAAGACAGGGATACCCACTTTCACCACTCTTATTCAACACTAGAGGCCTGATACACAAAATTCATGCAAAGACCTTGGCCCTTGCTCCCACGACAGCTGCCTCTGCCTCAGTCCCCACCTGCCGCAGCTTTGTCTGGAAGGAAGGATGTCCAGAAGGACGTCTGGTCTAATTAGCATATTATGCTTTTACTATTACAAAAGTGCTAGCAATAGCGGTCAAACAAGAAGAAGAAATCATAGGTATCCAAACTGGAAAAAAAGAAGTAAAACTCATTATTCGCAGATGACATAATATTGTACATAGAAAACCCTAAAGACTTCAGCAAAAAACTACTAAATTTTGTAAATGAATTCAGAAACATAATAGGATACAAAATTAAAACCCAGAAATCTATGACATTTTTATACACCAATAATGAATTCACAGAAAGAGAAACTAAAAAAAAAAGAATTCCATTTACCATTGATACCTGGAAATAAACTTAACTAATGAGGTAAAAGACCTGTACTTAGACTACAGGATGCTGAAAAAAGACATAGGGAAAGATATAAACAAGTGGAAGAACATACTGTGTTCATGGATTGGTAGAATCAACATCCTTAAAATGTCCATAATACCCAAAGAGATCTATACATTCAATGCAATCCCGATTAAAATACCAATGGCATATTTCATAGACCTAGAACAGACTCTCCAAAAATTTATATGGAATCAAAAAAGACCTCAAATAGCTGAAGCAATCATGAGAAAGCAGAAGAAAGTTGGAATTATCACAATACCAGATATCAAGGTATATTACAAAGCTACTGTTCTCAAAACTGCCTGGTACTGGCACAAGAACAGACATATAGACAAATGAAACAGAACAGAGAACCCAGAAATAGACCCAAGCCATTATGCTCAATTAATATTTGACAAGGGAGGAAAGAGCATACAATGGAGTCAAGACAGTCTCTTCAATAAATGGTATTGGGAAAATTGGACAGAGACATGCAACAAAAAATGAAACTAGATCACCAACTTACACCATATTCAAAAATAAACTCAAAATGGATAAAAGACTGGAAAACCATAAATATCTTAAGAGTCCATAGGCAGCAAAATATCAGACATATCATGTAGCAATATCTTTACTGATACATCTCCTAGGACAGTGGTCGGCAAACTCATTAGTCAACAGAGCCAAATAGCAACAGTACAACGACTGAAATTTCTTTTGAGAGCCAAAATTTTTAAACTTAAACTTCTTTTAACACTACTTCTTCAAAATAGACTCTCCCAGGCTGTGGTATTTTGTGGAAGAGCCACACTCAAGAGGTCAAAGAGCCGCATGTGGCTCACGTGCCACAGTTTGCCAACCACGGTCCTAGGACAATGGAAACTAAGGAGAAAATGAACAAATTGGATTACATCAAAATAAAAAGCTTCTGCACAGCAAAATAAACCATCAAGAGAGAGCCCACTGTATGGGAGAACATATTTGCCAATGTTATATTTGAGAAGGGTTTAATCTTCAAAATTTATAGGGAATTTATACAACTTAATAAAAGGAAGATAAACAATCCAATAAAAAAATGGGCAAAGGACCTAAATAGACACTTTTCAAAAGAGGACATACAGAAGGCCAAGAGGTATATGAAAACATGCTCAAATTCACTAATCCTGAAAATGCAAATCAAAACGACAATGAGGTGCCATCTCAGACCTGTCAGAATGGTTATCATCAACCAATCAACGAATGACAAGTGCTGGCAAGGATGTGTGTGGGGAAGCATGGAACTTGGTTGGAAAGTCTGTAAGGAGGAATCTCTAAAAGGTCGAGGGCTTCTTGGGGGACTTTGCCGAAGGTGGCAGACCCTGCCTTGACTTTTCCAAATAAATCTGAGCCCCTGAGTGTTTTACTAGAATCTTTATGCTTAATCTTTAGGTGTCCTTGCTTAAAGGACAATCCAGACACTTGTGTCCTCCCAAGATTACTTACCCTACTGATTATATCTAAAAAATAAACTTTATCTCAAACTGCTGTTACAATAAAAGCCTGAAGAGGCAGGTGATCAAGGCTGTCTTGTTACTTTAGCCAGGCAGTCCCTTAGCCCTCTCTTTCACAGCAATCCTGTATCAAAGTAATCATTCATCCATCACTCAGGGTCTGGTGGTCAGCCCCGGCAGATGTGGAGAAAAAGGAATCCTCATACACTGCTGGTGGGAATGCAGATTGGTGCAGCCACTGTGGAAAACAGTATGAAGTTTCCTCAAAAAAATTAAAAATGGAACTCCCATTTGACCCAGTAGTCCCACTTCTAGGAATACATCCCAAGAAATCAGAAACACCAATCAAAAAGAATATATGCACCCCTATGTTCTTAGCAGCACAATTTATTGTAACTAAGATTTGGAAACAGCCTAAGTGCCCATCAGCAGATGAGTGGATTAAAAAATGGTGGTACATCTATACAATGTAATATTACACTGCTGTAAAAAAGAAAGAACTCTTACCATCTGCAACAGCATGGATGGAGCTGGAGAGCAATATGCTAAGTGAAATAAGCCAGGTGGTGAAAGATAAATATCACATGGTCTCACGCATATGTGGAATATAATGAACAACATACACTGATGAACAAAGTAGATCCAGAAACATAGAAACATCGAACAGACCATCCAGCCTCTGAGGGAAGGCTGGGAAGGCTAAGGGTAGGGGTAAGAGATCAACCAAAGGACTTGTATGCATGCATATAAGCATAACCAATGGACACAGACAGTAGGGGGGTGAGAGCATGTGCTGGGGGCGGTAGCAACCGAGAAGAGGTCAATGGGGGAAAAGGAGACATATGTAATACTTTCAATAATAAAGAATTTAAATTTTAAAAAAATTAAGTGTCATTGATGACACTGCATAGGAAATAGTATAAAGTGTTAGAATTGGATGTATACGAAGTAAAATTATATCTATAATTGTTTATGATCATACTCATTATAATCTTTTTCGTTACGGCTCTAAAGTCTTTACTTTGTGGTGATAAATTGTACATTAAGTCAATTTATAATTTATCCATTTAAATGTATTTATAATTACTACTTGTTTTACACAAAATATTTGCATAGCATATTAAAAGGACATAAACAGAATTATTACATAATATAAATACGAATTGGACTTTGAATTGAAAAGGTAAAGTAGGTATAAAATGATAAGTTTTAACATTTTTTAATGATAAGATCTGATATATAAGAAAATATTTTTCAATAAAAGCAAGTTCTGCCTAACTGGTGTGGCTCAGTTGTTGAGTGTCGACCTATGAACCAGGAGGTCATAGTTTGATTCCTGGTCAGGGCACATGCCTGGGCATGATCCTCAGTGTAGGTTGTGCAAGAGGCAGTTGATCAATGATTCTCTCCTATCATTGATATTTCTATCTTTCTCTCTCTCAAGGTAGAAAGGCTTTGAAATATTTTCAAATTTCATTCCAGTGATCTTGAGTTCACCATAGGAGCTACTATTATTAGATTTAGCACCTTAATATCATGAACTTTCTTTGTGACTGTATCATCTCAAAGTTGATGGAACTGCCTTGAAGATAGAGACACCATATGAATTACCTTTGTGTTTTCAGTGCTGTATAAAAAAATGATGGGGGTCTTATTGGAAAACCACAACTTCACCAACAGTGTGCTCTGTTGATGCTGAACACTACCAAATTTCCTGCAAGGTCTTAATAACTCTAGTTCTCTAAAATCCACAGTATATTTGCCAATATCACAATATCTACAAGAATAATATTGCTAGCCCTGAAAATTGTACCTATTGCCTCAACTGGGTTGTCAAGTGCATTAAGATAGCATAATTTTGAAAAAAATTTAAATCTATTTTATTTATTTCAGAGAGGAAGGGAGGGGGAGAAAATATATATGTAGAAAGAGAGAGAGAGAGAGAGAGAGAGAGAGAGAGAGAGAGAGAGAGAAACATCAATGATGAGAGAGAATCATTGAACAGCTGCCTCCTGCACGCCCCCACACTGGGGATGGAGCACACAACCCAGGCATATACCTTAACCAGGAATAGAACTGTGACATCCTGGTTCATAGGTCGGGGATCAACCACTGAGACACACCAGCTTGGCAATTTTGGACATTTTGAATAAAACCAATTATCACTTAGTTTCTTAGTTTTACTCAACTATATTTAAATAGTATCTTACCAAAATTTTAAAAAGTTATATTTTATTTTTCATTTATACAAAATTATGCCTAAATACAATAATCAAATAAAGCCATGGCCTGAACTTCTATTTTCCCAAATGTTCAACATGGTATCTCCAAGATTCTCTGAGAGAGGTATGACTTATTCAGATAAATAGTATACAAACGGTTAAAATATGTAAAAATAAATAGGAAAGCATGGGACTAAATTTATTATAGAAAATCTGTGTTATATATGTAAAAAACACACCTAGAGCTATGACTGGTCAAAGGAAATAAATGTTAGTTAAAAGTGTTTGGATTATCTATTATTAGGGAGGGTGCTCTACTTCCATTTCTTTCAGCTTCATGAAGTTAAATCATGAGCCTCTGAATATACTGGAAATAAGGTACTGGAATTCATATTTGCTTCTTTTCCCAAATATTTGTACATTCATTTTTACAAGCTATTGAAAGCTGAAAAAAATATTATATTGTATATGACATGTTCTCTATTAACTCCATTCCTTAGGAGAATTGCATCATAGTCTTGCCCAACTGCTGACATTATAATTGTCCTCTATTTGTCTCATTGAAAACAATTTCTTTATAACTGCATATATAGTTACATTAGCATGTTAATGCAGGCACATAAAAAGACTGAAGAATTGAGCTTGTGAGTATATATTTTTCTAAGCATTTCTGACATCTACACAGAGAAATGTTAGAAAGGATCTATGGGGACTGTGGGAAATTACACCCTATAATTATGCATGAGGGGTCACTCTTATGAAATGCTAAAAGGAGAATGATACTTAGGTTGTCAGGATTTCACCTAGGACATGAGAGGGTAAGCAAGTAGTACTGAGTTCCTCTTGGTCTAGTGAGTACTTTCACCATTTGTTTTCCTTGTCATCGATGGTGAATCTCTTTAGATCTTTAACTAAGGCAAGTATATCTCCTGACTTAGGTGAGTATTTGAATATAGTACTAAAAGATAAAAAGAGGAAGCTTATATGTTAAGATACTCAGATTCTTAGCATTTATCTTAGACTTATTCTTCACTTTTGCTAATCCCCACACTTCTCCATACAGATATACACCTGAAAACAGGGTAAGTGAATTTGCATCTGCATTAAATTTTATGCGTTTTTTATATTAAACAGTTATAGATAAAATAAAATATTAATTTCAAGTAGGTGTATTTAATAGTCATATATTGAGGACAGAAAAAAATATTTTGTCTAGAATATTAGGAGATTCTTTATACAGAAGGTAATGTTTTATTACTTGTCCCTGCTCCCGGAAGTAGAGACACATCACCAAGATGGAACTGTTTAGAAGGCAGGTTAGTATATGTGTGCTGTGTTCAGGTTAGATTTATGTAGAGGCAATATTTATTTATTCTTAACCAGTGGTTAGTGACACTATGGACTGGGAAATACTGCTGGGCAGGGGATATATAAAATGAGTGTAAAGAGAACCATGGAGAGGAACATAGTCCTCAATGGAATTCACAGCATCAGTGTAAAAGGGAGTCAGATAGAGCAACAAAGGGAGTTGTTCTGATGCAGGAAGAAAAACAGGATAAAGTGTGATGATAAACATGAATTTTGTAAAGAAAATTATGTAGAGCTCCTCACTAATATCAACTTAGAAGAGACCTTTAAATCGTTCATTTTGTTTGGATAGAATTTCATTTTGATCTCCACCCCCCCCCCCCCCCCCCCCCAGAATAGTAAGTTTAAAAAGATGTGGATGCAAAGGCTTATGGCAATGGTTTGAAAAATCTCTTAAACTGATTAACAAAACACTGCAAATTATCACTCAGGTTTATAGAGGCAATTAAAATGACATAGAGAATATTAGCAAGAGAAAATGACAGCACCTGTTATAAGAAAACGTGTTTAAAACTGAAACATATTTTATCATAAAGAAAATAATTAGTAAATGAGTGCATAATGAAAATGCTGGGTTTTTTTTGGGGGGAAGTAATACATTTCTAGAGTAGGAGTAGGAAATCATAAGTAGTTATCAGAACTTAATTAGGGAAATTAACTGGAAGAGACTCTGTTCCTACTGGATTATAGAATGGTAGAGAGAGAAAAATGAGAGTTAGTAAAATTATAACAAATACCTTATAGCTGCTGGGAATAAATTATTATAGAGTGAAAAAGGAGAAATTTATGAATAGAAATAACTAGAAATCAGCCATGGAACTTTCCAGAATTGTGATAGTTTTCTAATGTTATTTAGTTTATTTGTTGGATAAAATAAATGCATAGATTTTAATGTGAGGTTTTCAGACACTTGGTGGTAGATAAGTAAGGGAACAAGGGTATTGTGTCAGGTGGTCAAGGAGTAGTTAATGTGTTATAATGAATAAAAGTTAGAAAAGAATGTGAATCAGGAAAAATGTGAATCAGGCAGCAATGATAAACTAAGAGAATATGGGTCTCACATGAACAACTTCTGTGAAGGTATGAGGAGCTGAAAATAAGAATTAATAAGGGAGAGGTAAATGGCTAAGAGAGCTTGATGTGTTCTTTCTCTAGCGAAGATGAGTGGTGATTCAGAAAAACAAGCAAACGAACAAATAACCTTTTGAATTTATAGCTTTATGAGGTTAAGGGAGCAATGGAGTAGACAACATTTTTGGCTCATTTACAATTGGATGTCCATGATGCCTGAAAATAATTTAGCACAACCTTATTGAAGAAAGAGAGTCTGTGACCACCCAACATAAGTAAAAAGTGAACACCAAACTGGGTGGAATTACAGAGTGCTAGTAGGAATTTGGAGGATAGTCATTTAATAGATCTCTCTAAACTATTTTATAAAAATAAAAACTGGCTCCTCAGATGTGTAGCTCTTGGTGGAATTGATTGCACACAAAGCCAAGTGGTCAAAATTAAATGTTCTTTAAAGAACAATATGAATTATAAGGCTTTCGAGCTTTTGCCAAGTATATGATTCTAGGATACTAGGTGATAATAAATCTTCATCAGAGTAGAAATCAGCTTTCTCTTTGGTATTAAGTCATCCTCAGAAGAAAGCTTCCTTCAGGTGGTGTTGACTCTTGTATAATGTGGTTACAGACCAACTCTGGCTCTGTCACAGCTAATAGAGACTATCAAAGAAAGTGATCAGCAAGCGTGAAAAATTCAAGATGGACGAGACCATTTATCTGGAAACCGAGTTAAGAAGTAGGCCTTGTCCATATAAATTCAGGGAATATATGAGAGCTAAACTGATGGGAAGACTACTAATTAGTGATTACATATTATCTGCATCCTGGATTACTCAGTAATCACTTAAACAATTGCTTACAACAGTAGAGAAGTGAGATTTTCAATGTATTGATTCTTCAAAACTAAAATAATCTTAAAGGAAACCATCTAACGTTTGCATATATGTGCATTTAATGTCCTATTACAAAAATGTACATTCAGACTTACTAGTAGATCCATATTTTTGTTGAAATTGAAGAAACGAGAAGATAATTTTTGTTCTTTTATATTCCTCTTGCCTTGGTGTCCCCTTTCTGAGTAGAGGCTCTTGGAATAGAATTAAATTGATTTAGAAAAATGACCAAAAAATTTATTGCAAATATAAATAAGCCTTTTTTATCACATAGCAAGATCATTATTAGCTTTGAAACATAGACTCTGGAAACATGAGATAGTGTAATCATAAGACCAAATATTCTCGTGTAAAATTGAAGTGCAAAATTGTCAAATGAGTTCATCCTCATTTTCTGATAAATTCTGTAGCTTTATTGTTTGTTTATCCAGACCCTGCACAGGGCCCCATCTATAGAAGATACCTAATAAAAGGATATTGACCTCAATTTGTATTAGTTGTGTGTCTAATTTCAATATATGAGAGAAAAGTAAATGTCCAAGGAATTGTACTAATGCTTAAATATGAGAATTGCCAGCAAATACGTATTTGGATCATAAACTGCCACTTCCATAGCCGAGTAAGTGCAACATACAGGAGACTTAGTTGTTTAATAGTATCCAAAGGTGCTTGTAAAAATATATTAAAACCTGTTATTTATTTTAATCAGAAATCATAAACTGAACAAATATAATTACTTATTTAATATTGCAGAGTATATATGTTTTTGCTTTTTATGTTTTCTTATTTATTCCACTAAAATAATATTGAATAATATCAGTTTTGTATACATATGAAAAATACAGATATTATTAATTGATCCAATTGTGATAATAGAAACACTTTCTAATAAACAACCATAGCAAATTTTAATTTTTGGCTCTTATTCTATTAGGTAAAATTTTCAGATTTTGCAGAAATCTAGGTGAGAACAGAAAATAGAAGAGAGATACTCAACCCACACTGCCTTGAATCAGAAGCTCTAAAGCAGGGAGATCTAAGCCATCATGTTCAAGCTCAATGGCACAGTCTTCATGCCCTCGGTGCTGACACTGGTGGGGATCCCTGGTCTGGAGTTGGTTCAGTCCTGGATTGGCATCCCTTTCTGTGCCATGTACATCATTGCTCTGTTTGGGAATTCTCTGATCCTGGTCATCATCAAATCTGAGCGTAGCCTCCATGAACCCATGTATCTCCTCCTGGCAATGCTTGGAGCCACAGACATTGCTCTCAGTACCTGCATCCTGCCAAAAATGCTAGGAATATTCTGGTTTCATCTGCCCAAGATATACTTTGATGCCTGTCTCTTGCAAATGTGGCTTATTCACACCTTGCAGTCCATTGAGTCAGGTATTCTGCTGGCCATGGCCCTGGACCGCTATGTGGCAATCTGTAATCCTCTGAGACATGCAACCATTTTTACCCACCAACTTCTCACTCAGATTGGGGTTGGGGTGACACTCAGAGGAGCCCTTCTTGTGGCTCCATGTCTCATCCTCATCAAATGCCGGTTAAAGTATTACTGGACCACTGTGGTCTCCCATTCATACTGTGAGCACATGGCCATCGTGAAATTGGCAGCAGAAGATATTAGAATCAACAAGATCTATGGTCTGTTTGTGGCTTTCAGTGTACTTGGCTTTGATATAATCTTCATCACACTATCCTACATTAAAATATTTATAACTGTCTTCAGTCTGCCTCAGAAAGAAGCCAGACTCAAAGCCTTCAACACCTGCATTGCTCACATTTGTGTCTTCCTTGAGTTTTATCTCCTGGCTTTCTTCTCCTTCTTTACACACAGGTTTGGCTTCCATATTCCACCTTACATTCATATTCTTCTGTCCAATCTATACCTGCTTGTCCCACCATTGCTCAATCCTATTGTGTATGGTGTGAAAACCAAACAGATTCGAGATCAAGCTTCTATGATTTTCCACTCTAAGGATGCTTCTTGATTTTTTATTTCTTATTTTATATCATAGTAGAGGCCTGGTGCACAAAATTCATGCACGGGGGTGTGGTGGGAGTTCGTCTCTCAGCCTGGCCTGCACCCTCTTCAATCCGGCAGTCCAGATTGGGCTTAAATAGGCAGTCGGACATCCCCCTTGCAATCCAGGACCTTGGGCTCCTAACCACCTCTGCCTGCCTGCCTGATCACCTGAAACTGTGCCCTGACATCCTTATCGCCCTTAACTACCTCCACCTGCCTTCCTGCCTGATCTTGCCCCTAACTGCTTGCTCCTCCGCTGGCCTGATCACCCCTAACTGCCTCTGCCTTCGCCCCTGCCACTGTGGCTTTGTCTGGAAGGAAGTTGGAATTCTGGAAGATGTCTGGCCAATCCAGTCTAATTATCATATTACCCTTTTATTAGTATAGATAAATAACACTCAGAGAAACCATTGTTCTTAGAAAGATTCTGTGCTTTCTCAAATTCATTGTGTGGTAAAAAAAAAAGTTTGCATTCAAGACACTAAGGCTCTAAATGCTATTTAAACAATTTCAGTTTTTTATGGATATGGAATTAATTCGTCAACAGATGCCATAATAGACAGAAGAATCATAAAGACTTCTTATTCATTCAGTAAAATTCTTTCCTCAATCTTTCAGTGAGAAAGGGTTTTAAAAACACACTTAAATGTAATTGGTTAGCCTCTGATTCAAAATGTTGTTTGTGGTGTTCTTTAAAAACTGAATGAATCCAGTTTGAACTTGAAAATTCTAATGATAATGAACTAAATTCTTTTTCTTTTATTTTGATTTCAGTAATTGCCTTCCTCTTTTTCCTCATCATTTTTCTAATTTTCATTATCATTCAATTGTGTGTGTGTGTGTGTGTGTGTGTGTGTGTGTGTGTGTGTGTGTGTGACTTATCTTATGGCATTAAAAATTGCTTCAGCCCCATCTTGGATATTTCCTGAACAGGATCATAGGTATGCTTGGTGCTTGCTACCTGTCTTTCTTTATGGTTATTTCTGCTGACAGAACAAGGAATTTTGTGTGTATGCTAACCTATGTAAATGAACATATCAATAAATATTTCTATATGTAACCATTTATATCTAAACTAGAGGCCCGGTGCACAAAATCTGTGCACGGGAAAAGGGTCCCCTCAGCTCGGCCTGCACTGTCTCCAATCTGGGACCCCTCAGGACCTCTGGCTCCTAACCACTCACTTGCCTGCTACCCTAATCCCCCTAACTGCTCTCCCCCGCTGGCCTGATCCCCCTAACTGCTCCCCGCTGAGAGCCTGTTTGCCCTAACTGTTCTCACCTGCTGGCCTGATCTCCCTAACTGCTTTCCCCTGCCTGCCTGATCACCTCTAACATCCTCTGCCTTGGCCCTGCCAACATGGCTTTTTCCGGAAGGTCGTCTGGAAGATGTTCAGTCTAATTAGCATATTACCCTTTTAGTAGCATAGATTCAGCGAATTTTCAGTTCCTATTAATATCTGTCACTTTGATTCATTACCACCTCAATCTTTCTGGCCTCTTCTTCTTGCTTATCAGTATATTTCTTCTTCAACAGTGAAACACATTCATTCGACCATCCGTTATCCATTTATTTCATTGGTAATTTCCAGTTTCAAGCCCTCTATGATATGATAAACGTTGCCTCTCAGAAAAACTTTGTCAACTAGACAGCCCTTTTGCCTTTAGTTCTAACACTCTACTCATTTCCAAAGTTACTTAGATAAGTGCCTTTTCCCACCATCACCTTCAGGGAGGTTATTTCATTCATCTGCTATACAATGGGACTTTTTTTGTTATAGTCCGGATATCTCTGAGAATCCTTCAACATCCTCAATAATTGTATTTAATTGAAGGTCCACTCTGTGGTTTAAAGTTTTGTGTTTTTCAAAAATGTATAAGGACATGTATTCACCATTACTGTCTCATACAAAATAGTTTTATCAACCTAAAAATCTTATGAACTTCATCTATTCACCTTGTGAACAAATGACTTATAAAGAAACAGAGTAAATATTTTAAGCTTTTATGATCATGTGATCCTTGTCCTAATTGACACTACAGCATGTCCTTGTATAATGTCATTTCATTCAACATAGTTTTCTTATAAAGTGGATGAGAAGCCATGGAAACTTAACTCTTGTTTTCATCAATTAGCCTAAGGTTAAAATTGGTTTCAATATATGTTGTTTCTGTAGAAGTTTCAGAACCTATCAACGATGTTAAATGAGGACTTACTGTATAGGGAAAAAGCTTCCATAAATTGATGGATAAAGTGGCACTCCAATCAGTTCTTATTCAGTGAAAGAAGCCGCAAGTTGGTACGGTCTGTGTATGAACATAGATCTGACATTTTCATATTCTGTGTGATTGATAAAGAGTAACATTAGACTCCATAGGTACAAAATAACATGTAGCCATTTAGTAAAATATTCAGGGTTTGAACTAGATTTATTTCCTGGATCCAAGGTTATTCATGTGCACAAGACTGTGTGGATATTTTCTTCAGTGTCACTGCACTCTCCTTTATTTCCCAAGGTGACCAATGCCCTTCATAGTATCACACACTATATATTTTCCTATTGAAAGTCCCTGCTGCTTTTCAAATTACATGTTTTTCCTTGAAGTTCTCTTCTTTTATTTTTACAACACTACTGACTTCTGGATGTATTTTCACTTTTCTTACTATGCCTATTTATATCCATTGTGATGTTACCTCTACTTGGAAACCCTTGCCCTGTTACCTGATAACATTACTATCATTCTTTAAGACTGAACTCAGTTTTTTCTTGGTATATCTTTAAACATGATTAATTAGATTTTTTTCTCAGACACAGTATTACTTTGATGTTCCATAATTATTTACACATTTTAAAAACTATATTATATTAAATTTATCTTTTCCTACATTATCTGGAATAGTTGCTGGATTATTTTTCTTTTCACTTAATTCATTTACTTTTCCTCCTCACTTCGTTTTTCACATGTTTTTGGCATATATCTGACTTTTAATAAATACTCCAAGACAGTACTGATTCTCTCTTCCTGATTTCAGTGACTTGGTAAGATAAGAAATGTTGTAGGGTAATTTAGGTGAGTGAATAAGAGTAAAATGTTCACTTTTGAGCATGTTAAATGAAGAAATAGGATCTCTGTGTAGAGACAACTAGTCAGGAACTCTATTTAGACACATAGAAAAATAACTTTGCTAATTGATTATCATATCATGGCATTGACACTGGTACATATGAAAGAAGGCTTTGTTGACCATTGTGATACTTGTGTTCCATTCATTATCTCATTTAATCCTTACTCTGATTCCATAAAGTATAAAACATTTTTTGCATTCAATTAATGATAAAACCACAATTTACAAACTTAAAAGTAAAACTCACCAGATATTAATGATGGAAGCAATATTTGAACTTGACTTTTCTCTCCCTACAACTCTAGCTCTAAAATATCTGATAAAGCCTCCCAAGATATACTCATTGAGGAAATGAATGAATTATATCAGTGTAACAAAACACACTGCTATACAAGACATATAAAAGTTAATAGGATACATATGTAGTCAGCAACAAACAAGAGTATTTCTATAGCAAAAAACAAAAACAACACACACATAAAAGCCAGTTTTGAGAAACTAATTTATTTGAACACACACGAATGTTCTTCAAATATTTAAAAAAATACATATAAACTTTGGTTAAAAATCATCAATTTCCAACTCAATGAATTTTCTACCAATTAAATGAGCAAAATGTAAAAGAATGTATTGCACAGATTTTTTATACATGTGCCCAAAGTAGTTTCCCCTGTGCTCCATGCAAAATTAAATTAATATTATTAAGAAAATAAATGTTTTCAAATAAAGTACTTACTGAATGTGATCAATAATTTACATTACTCAAAAAAGTATTGAATGTCAGTAAGTAGGATTTTGTGTCTCTGGAAATGGTACTTAAATTTGGAAATCATAGTAATAGTGATAAAAGGCTACATTGACTTGACATTTATCTAGTAAAATAGAAGTACCCCTGAAAGTTATAATAAGGGGTTAAGGGAGACTCGATAAAATCTACGACAATATCTGAAAAAAAAAGAACATATATAAGAGAATAAAATATATTTAAAAATAGATTTCCATATTCTTAAAGTAAATAAGTGTAAAACTTCCATCATGGTAGAAAATATTGCAAGCTAAAAAACATGTTTTCTGAAGCTAGAGTACCTGGTTGAAATTCTATATTACTTCTTCCTTGTGCAACTTATATAACCCCTCCGTCTTAGTTTACTAACTGATAGAGTGAGAATAATAAATGCCAATCCCACTGTATAGTTTTGTGGACTAAATAAGTAAATATGTATAAAGTACCCAATAAACAGACAAATACATAGTGATCATTATTTGAAAATTAAGTCATTATTACCATAATAAATCAAAAGAAACTTGAAAATAATCATTATTACTTGAGAACATTTAAACAGAGCATGGAACAAATACAAATGAAAACACACACTTGTTTGCATAAAATGCATTGTTCAGTGTATTGAGAATTTTTAAATTGTGACAATAATTAGCCTAGTTATTCCACATTTTAGGATATTAAAATGTTATCAATAAATACAGAATATGAAATAATATCAATAATAAATAACAATTGTTGCTTTATTGAATGCTTCCAATAAAGAGGCCATCCTTTATCTAAAAGAAAGAAAATATAAATGTGCAGCATCAAATATCTCTGATGAAAGACACAGCAGAATGGAGAAATAGCATGTTGGGGACAAGGTTGCAAGTATTGTTAATGCACTAGGACTTCATGAAACAGATTGTACCACTTTTATATTATTTTATGAATATATATATATATATATATATATATATATATATATATATATCACTTTCCATAAATTTTCTTGTTTGGGAAGAAGAGACCCATCACTCGATCACGAATCTGCTTGGTCTTGACACCATATACCAAGGGATTGACTGTAGGGGGTACCAGAAGGTACAAACTTGCAAAAATTATGTGGACGCTTGGAGGTACCTTCCTGCCAATGCGGTGAGTTAGGAAGCTAAATAGTGCAGGTGTGTAGAAGGCAAGAATAGTGCAGACATGGGCAGCACAGGTGCCCAGTGCTTTAGAGCGGGCATTCTGGGAAGACAGCTGAAAGACAGCCTGGAGGATTTTTATATAGGATGTGGCTATGAGTCCTAGGTCAAATATCATCACTGAAAGGGCCACTGAGATTCCATATGCTCTGTTAATGAGAGTGTTGGCTCTGGCCAACTTCACCACAGCCATGTGCTCACAATAGGTATGATTGATGACATTTTGGGTATAATATGGTAGCCTCTTAATGAGAAGAGGGCAGGGCAAAACCATAAGTGTGGCTCGGGTCATGCTACCCAGACCCATTTTAATGACCATGGTTGTTGTGAGGATGGTTGTATAACGCAGTGGGATGCAAATAGCTACATACCGATCAAAGGCCATGGCAACTAGGAGGGCTGAATCAATTATACAAAATGTGTGAATGAAATACATTTGTGCTAGGCAGATATTAAATTCAATCCCATGAGCTTCCAACCAGAAGATAGCAAGCATCTTGGGGGCTACGGAAAAGGCAAGAGCCAAGTCATTCATTGCCAGCATGCAAAGGAAGAAATACATAGGCTGGTGGAGGCTAGGCTCTAGCTTGATGATGAGAATGATTATGCTGTTCCCCAGCAGAGCCAGGACAAGCAGGAAGCAGACAGGGATGCCAATCCAGCAGTGAAAGTCTTCCAAACCGGGAATACCAACCAGGAAGAAAGAAGAGATGTAGGAATGTGTAGAATTGTCTGTCATGTTAAAACTCAGTAAGTTAATGCTCACATACTCAGTAGCCAATTAATTCTCCAGTGGAAGAAAGTAGTGTAACAGAATGATTCTTCTATGGAACAGAAGTAGAAAATCCAGACACAGGATTTAATAGCCTATCTGGAGGGCTGAATCCTCCTAAACCTGTCAGTAATCAGGTATATCAATTCGCCATTCTAAGTTTCAGCATCTTCACCTGCAAATGAGAAGACTAAGTTCACATCTTTCAGATAATTTTTCCTAAGTTTTGGAATTGTATTCAATTCTACCCTGTAGTGTTTATTTCCTATTAGAATGTCAGTTAGTAATATAATAGCGTCATTATTGTGTGAAACATAAGATATATTGATAAATAATCCTTAATGGTAATGATTTCTTGTGTAGACATCTAAATCTAAATAATATGTGTGTGGGGGGGAGTGGGAGGGTTGGGGGAAATAGTCAGCTAATGGTATCCACATTCTACTATCAATCAAACTGGTGCTATTCCAGGCCTAGGTGAATATGTATCTGAGGTGTTTTCTTGTTAAAAGTTAAACAATTTTTATATACTTCATAAAAATTCAGAACTTAAACTTTAGCACAATAAAGAAACTTAGTGTTGTGGAAATTACTGCATAAGGGGATGAAGTCTACAACCCAAGACAAAAATAAGAATTTAGGACAAAACCAACAAATACTGAACATTCAGAGTACAAAGAGTTTTTATATTTATCAAACTCTTCCTCTTTGCAAATTCTCAAATGATTGTTTTCCACTCGGAAATTTTGTTAGCCATTTTCCCTTCTTATATTTCCTTCTGGGAGAATCAAACATAAAAAAGGCTAACCCACCTAAGATTACAAATAAGCATAATCACTCATGGTATATATGGTTTAAAATACTCTTAGTTTTTAATAAACTAACTTAAAATATAGTAACATGTCATCCACACCAACAGAAAAGAAACACTTACAACATCGTAACATGTCATCTCTACCATGAGGAAACAAGTAAAGTGACCTCTTAACAAGGGAAGCTTCCTGTCAGAGCCATAGAATGTGGCACACAGAGGAAATTATGAAGAGCTACCCCCAAATCATGGTCTGCTTGTACAGTTACCCCTCTCACCTCAAAGCTTTCTTTGTCTTATCCCAAGCCTACTTGGAAGTAAATTTGGAGAAATGTATTTATTTCAATAAGGTTATGCTTTATATCTTCAGAAGTAGGCCAGGTAATCCAAATACCTGCCCAGACTTCTCTAAATTTCTACTGGCAATACCATTGCATCTGCTTCTGAACCATATAAGAACCTTATTTCTTCTGGCACCCTGAGCTTTGCTATTTTGTCTGTTTCTGAGTCAGTCAGTATTTTCCCTTGCCTGCAATCTGCCACTTCAGAGTAGAGAACTCTATTAGAATACAGTGGTCTTTTATCTACAGTCACTTTTGAATACATTATATATTTTATATTAAGGAATTGAAATAAGAACACATAAAAATACTCCACAGTAACCTCTCCCATTCTTTTTCACCCAAATGCATCTTATTTGTTGGCAACAACAGATACCATCCAGCCACTAGGAAATCTCAGATTAATCCTTGCCTTCTCTATTTGTACCATTCCAGTCAGGCAGCCACGGGGTCTTCATTTCTGTTAAAGATCTTACCATGTGCTCTTTGTGTTTTACTTGCATGTCATCTCCTTCATCAGACTGTGAATACCAAAAGGAGGCCCTTAATCTCAGTAAACTCTCAGTGGAGTCTGAGGGAAGATCTGATGTTTCTCTTTGTCCTCCACAGTCCCTCAAGAATATCACAGATTTTTATCTTGCTCTCAAGGCTTCAGACCCACCAGCAATAATTTATTCATAGTCGTTGCCTACTCTTCATTTATTTCAGCTGACATCTTAGAATATGATATTTTAAAATAGTTTCTGATTATGAGTACAATCTCACAATCCTTGATATATTGAAGATATTGATTAAAAATAGCTATTATTTTTAAAAAATAAGAAATTATAATTTATACTGAAGCTGGTAGACCAATATGCATATCTTGGAGTGGTTAAAAAATACAACAGTGTAGCCACCGATATTGAGGACTCTGTTGTTACGTTGGTAGTAATGGTTGCTTTGTATTAGGCTATTTCAGTGTTCAGGAGATCCCTCTGGAAGGCTGATGGGTCTCTTAGGAGAAATAAGATTGAAGGGAAAAGAGGTCTGGGCCAAGATGAAGCACAAAACAATAACAATGTCCCCCCTGGAAAACTGTACTTATATTGTAAACTAAAAAAAAAAAAAAAAAAAAAAAAGAGGTTAATGACTTCTCTTTTTGCTCTGACATGTAATAAGCTTAGAATTGTCACTCCCTTCCTGACACACAAAAGCTAGACAAGTAAATATCAATGACTTTTCTTAAAGCCTTTTTAGAAATGAGGTCACAGGGCAAGTCATCCAACACAAACATAGAGAGACAAGCACATCCAAGGAGGTACAGCTCATAGTATCCAGCTGCTTGGAGCAGAGGTCATTTAAAGTTACAACAGTAAATACACTTCACTATGAAATCTGACAAGTTGCTGGGAACTGCATATACATTATCATGAGCATGAGAAACTCTATTGTCGATATTCAGAGGTGTCCCACATATTACATAGACTTTACTTGTAAAAACACCAACAGATTCTCAGTTAGGATCAAATAATTACCCCCTGTTGCAATAGAAGTCAATGTGAAACTCTCCCAGAACCCTCTGTATAAAAAGAGCTTCCTCTCCAAGGGGAAAAGTCTTAGCTAGAGGGCAATACTGAGACCTTATCTCTTCTAAAGTCAATCATTTCAGCCCACTGCATTCCTTCCTAATCTCATTCTGAGGATAGGGCATCAAAGAACTAGATTGGAACCACTGCATCCAAGGAAGGGAATATAGGGGAAGACTGGAGGAAAGTAACACAGATCCTTTTCCTCCACAACCTACCATCTCAACAAACCTTTAGTTCAATAACAGTGGAATACATTACAACATAACCTTCTCTGTGGAGCAGTAGAAACCCCAAAGCTAAGAATAGAGCCATAATCAGGACATTACTAACCCATAAATATAATTTGCCTTTTTCCCTGAGTCCATTAAGATTGTTTCATTATATTTAGCTGCTACCTATTTGGCTATCCTATGGTGGATTATGATTCTCTTTTATTTTATTGACTATATAGAGTGACACTGTTCAATGAAAGTATATAGGTTTCAGGTTTACAATCCTACCTAATGAAATAGTAATATGCAAATTGATCCTAACTTCGCTATACCCACAAGCCATGCCCACCAGCCACTCACACCAGCCAATCAGGAGAAATATGCAAATAAACCCAACCAAGATGGCTATAGCCACAGAGTACAGGAGGGAGGCTTGGGTTTCCCTGGTAACAAAGGAAGCCAAGCTTTCTGCTGCCGTTGCCGGCCTAAGCCTCCACTCAAGGCTACAAAGTTTCAATTATAGAAGGTAAACAAATCTAAACAGAAATGGCAGCAGCCACTGAGCTGGAAAGAGCAGGAGGCAAGGGTTGTCCCCGGCAATGGAGGAATCAAAGCTTCTGCAGCCCTGGATGGCCTAGGCCTCTGCTCCAGGCTACAAAGTTTCAATTATAGAAGATACATCAATCCCAAGAGAAATGGCTGCCAGCCACCGAGCGAACAGGAGGCTTGGCTCTTCTCCAGGCTACAAAGTTTCAATTGTAGAAGGCAAAACAAATCCCAGATACCAGGGCTTCTGCTTGGGTTGTCAGGGGGCGAGGCCAGCCTGCAAACCACCACAGGACCTTCACCCAGGCTGCGTCACACCACAAGGGAACCCCCACCCTGATCAAGGATACCCTTCAGGGCAAACCAGCTGGCCCTCACCCATGCACCAGGCCTCTATCCTATCTAATAAAAGAGTAAAATGCAGATTGACTATCACTCCAACACAGAAGATGGCTGCCCCCATGTGGTCAAAGATCCTGCCCTCATGTGGACACAAGATGGCTGGCACAAGATGGCCAGCAGGGGAGGGCATTTGGGAGGGACTAGGTGTTCAAGGGAGGGCATTTGGGGGCAATCAAGCCTGCAGGGGAGGGCAGTTAGGGGTGACCAGGCCAGCAGAGGAGGGAAGTTGGGGGTGACCGGGCCTGCAGGGAAGGGCAGTTGGGGGTGACCATGTTTTAGTTCTTCCTTGAATGTTTGGTAAAACTCCCCTGTAAAGCCATCTGGCCCCAGGATTTTGTTTGCTTGAAGCTGTTTGATGACTGCTTCAATTTCCTCCATAATTATCAGCCTATTGAGAATTTTAGATTATTCCTGATTGAGTTTTGGAAGGTTGTATTTTTCTAGGAATATATCCATATCCTCCAGGTTCTCTAGTTTGTTGGAATAGAGTTGTTCATAGTATTTTTTAACAATCCTTTGTATTTCTGTAAGGACTGTTGTTATTTTGCCTCTTTCATTTCTGATTTTGTTTATTTGCGTCCTCTCTCTCTCTGCTTCTTGGTGAGCCTGTCTAGAGGTTTATCAATGTTGTTTATCCTTTCAAAGAACCAGCTCTTGGTTTCATTGATCTTTTGTAGTGTTTTTTTTTTTTTTGGTCTCTATTTCATTTATTCCTGCTTGGCTCTTTATTATCCCCTTCCTTCTACTCACTCTGGTCTTTTCTTGTTGCTCTCTGTCCAATTCTTTAAGTTGTAGAATTAGATGATTTATTACCATTTTTTCTTGTTTTTTGAGGTAGGCCTGTAGAGCCATAAACTTCCCTCTGAGGAATGCTTTCATTGTGTCCCATAGATTTTGGATTGTTGTGTTTTCATTGTCATTTGTTTCCATGATGTTTTCAATTTATTCTTTAATATCTTTGGTAACCCAATCAATTAATAGCATGCTATTCAGCTTTCAAGTGTTTGAATTTTTTATTGTTTTTATTGTAGTTTTTTTCTAATATTATGCCATTGTGGTCTGAGAAGATGCTTGATATGATTTCAATCTTCTTGATTTTGGAGAGACTTTGCCTGTGACCCTATATGGTCTATCTTTGAAAATTTCTCATGTGCATTTGAGAAGAATGTATTTTCTGTGGCTTTGGGGTGAAATGTTCTGAAGTTGTCAATTAAGTCCATCTGATCTACTGAGTCATTTAGGATCATTGTTTCTTTGCTGATATTTTTGTCTAGAGGATTTATCCAGTGATGTCAGTGGGGTATTAAAGTCCCCTACTGTGATTGTATTGTTGTTGATCTCTCCCTTCCTATCTTCCAGCATTTTTTAAAATGTATTTGGATGCTCTTGCATTGGGTGCATATATGTTTATCAGGATTATATCCTCTTGTTGTATCAATCACTTTAGTATTATGAAGTTTCCTTCCTTATCTCTTGTTATGGCCTTCACTTTCTGGTCTATTTTGTCTGATATAAGTATTGCTACCCCAGCTTTTTTTCATTTCCATTTGCCTGAAAAACATTTTTCCATCCCTTCACTTTTAGTCTGTGTGAGTGCCTTGTCCTAAAGTGGGTCTCTTGTAGACAGCATATTTATGGGTCATGTTTTTTTATCCATTCAGCCACTCAATGTCTTTTGATTGGAGCATTTATTCCATTTATGTTTAAAGTTATTATTGATAGGTACTTCTTTGTAGCCATTTTTCTTTTATGTGCCTGTGTTCCTTCTTCCCTTTTTATTTCTTCTTTCTACACCAGTCCCTTTAGCATTTCTTGCATTTCTGGCATGGTAGTGATAAACTCTCTTAGCCTTTTTTTTGTCTGTGGAACTTCTTATTTCCCCTTCAATTTTGAATGATAGCCTTGCTGGATAGAGTATTCTTGGATTCAGTCCCTTGCTTTGCATCACTTTGTAAATTTCCTCCCATTCTTTTTTGTCCTAATGTGTTTCTGGTGAGAAATCTTTTGATAATCTAATGGGTGATCCCTTGTACATAAGTTTCTGTATCTCTCTTGCAGCCTTTAAGATTCTCTCTTTGTCCTGAACATTTTCCATCCTAATTACGATGTGTCTTGGAGTGGGTCTCTTTTGGTTCATCTTGTTTGGGAATATCTGTGTTTGTGTGACTTTTTTTATTCCCCACATCAGAGAAGTTTTCTGAGATTATTTCTTCAAATAGGTTTTCTATCCCTCGTTCCTCTTCCTGTTGTTCTGGCACCCCTATTATTTGTATGTTGCTTCATTTCATGTTGTTCCAAAGCTCCCTTAGGATAGCCTCCTGTCTTTTAATTTTTTTTTTCTCCAATTGCAATTCAGTTTGGGTGTGTTTTGCTTCCCTTTCTTCTAATTTGCTAATTCTGTCCTCCACTTCTACAAGTCTTTTGTTGAAACTTTCCATGGTGTCTTTTATTGCAGCTATATCACTCTCTATTACTTCTTGATTCTTACATACATTGTTGATTTTTTTCATCCACCTCGTTTATGAACTGTATGACCCATATTCTGAATTCTTTTTCTGACATATTGCATGCCACTATTTCACTTAACTACTTTTCTGGCAATTCCTGCTTTCTTTCCTTTGGAGTTTTTTTTGTCTACCCATTTTTGCTCTCACTGAAGGATCTAAGTGTTGAGTCATGCAGGGGCTGCACATTGGATGACAGTGGCTCATTGGGCGGTGGCTGCTCCTTGGATGGTCACAGTAGCAACTGCTCCTCAGTAGGTGGTGGCTCCTTTGGTGGGCTCTGTTCGCAGCAGTGGTGGCTTCCTGGCTGGTGGTGCAGGCTGCTGGCACAACTGCTGCTCCTCAGATGAGGTCGGTCTGCGTGTGGCTGCTGCTCCTTGGACAGGGGTGAGCTGCTCGAGTGGCTGCTGCTCTTCGGATGGGGGTGGGCTGCTTACGTGGCTGCTGTACCTGAGATGCAGGCAGGCTGCTCATGAGCTGCTGCTCCTAAGATGGTGGCAGGCTGCTGGGGAGGCTGCTGCTCCTCAGACAGAGGCAGGTTGCTCACGGAGCTGTTGCTCCTGGGACAGGGGCATACTGCTTGTGTGGCTATTGCTCCTCAGACAGGGGTGGGCTGCTCACAGGGTTGCTGCTCCTCAGACAGGGTCGGGCTGCTCATGCGGCTGCTGCTCCTTGAATGCAGGCAGGCTGTTCACTGGGCTGCTTCTCCTGGGATTGGGGTGAGCTGTTTGTGAGCTGGTGCTCCTCAGATGGTTGCATGCTGCTTGTGCAGCTGCTGCTCTTCAGATGGGTGTGGGATGCATGTGGCTACTGCTCCTTGGACATGGGCAGGCAGTGCGGGGATGCTGCTCCTAGTGTGGTTGCAGGCTGCTCATGGGGCTGCTGCTCCTCAGATGGGTGTGGGCTGCATGAGGCTGCTGGTCCTGGGATGGGAGCAGGCAGCTCGCAAGCAGCTGCTCCTCAGACAGGTGCGTGCTTAATGTAGCTGCTGCTCTTGGGATGGGGTGGGCTGCTCATGCGGTTGCTGCTTCACATACTGGGGCAGGTTGCACACACAGCTGCTGCTCCTTGGACAGAGGCAGGCCCTGAGAGGCTGCTGCTCTTCGGCCTGGGGCAGGCTGCTCATGGGATGCTTCTCCTCAGACAGGAGCGAGCTGCTCATGTGGTCGTAGTGCCCTGGACTAAAGCGTTGGGACTGTCAGAGGGCAGTGTGCTTCGGAACTCACAGTAGCCTACACCTGGTTTGGCTTGAGTCCCATTGACCATGAGACCACAGCTGAGCAGCAGGCCCCTGGAAGGGGGGACTGTAGAGTCCCAGGTGTTATCTGAAGGCACACTGGGTGGAGGTGGGGCTGGATTCCCAGTCACAGCAGCTCTCCCCCTTTAAAAAGGCGAGACCTCTGTGGAAGAACCAGCCACTATGGGACTGTTTGCAATGGTAGCAGAGGCTGCTTGGTTAAGTGAGCCTGGTTAGCCTTCCCCTGAAGGTCCTGTGAAATCTAACTGTGCCTCACTCACACACACACCTCACAAGACCACACACTCCTCTTTTGCACCCTCACTCACTCATGCTCTCTCCCTCACTGTCGCCTTCTTCCTGCCTCTGGAATGTTATTGACCCATTCATAGATGGAGTCTCTTCTCCGGGTGTCTGGTTATGTGGCTCGCTCTCTAATACATTGGCCCATCAGGATAAAAATTCATCTTGAGAAGACATGACAAAAAGGGAACAAAACACAAATGTACTTATGACACTGATAACCCCAATATAAGTGACCACCAGAGAAAAGAGAATTAGGGGAGAGAAAAGAGTACAAATGATATCATAGAGAGAGAAAATGGTTTGAGAGAAAAGAATAAGAAGAAAAAGGAAGAAAAAGGAAAAAAAATAAATATGGGGTGAAAACACTAGAGAACAAACAGATAAACCAAAATGTACAAACATCAGATACTCAGTAGAGTGTGGGGGCAGTATCTTATAAAGAGAAAGTAAGGTTAAGATTTGGATGAATATGGGGAGGACCTCAGTTCACTATAGAGGAAGTAGAAAGAGGATGAGTGAATAAGATGAAAGAGAAAGAGAAGAAAAAAATAATAAAAAAATTGATTAAAAATAGAGTAAAATAAAATAGAATGATAAAAAATAATGAAAAAGAAATAGAAAATAAAGAAAACAAAGGAAAATAAAGAAAAAAGAAAAGAGAGTAACAAAATAATAATAAACTAAAATAAAATAAAAATGAAAAAGTGAAGTGTCATTTCTTTGGCTGGTTTAATATCCTACTCTTCCATACTATCTGCAGCTTCTCAGTTTCCTGTTGTTGGGACCGAAGGCCTCTCTTCAGGCCAGTCCCAGTGGATTCTTAGAGGCTATTAATATTTTTTTATGAGTGTATTCTTTGTAACACTCAGGGTGTAGTCTGGGTGTGGCTGTATTAGTTGCCTGGAGATTACAGGGAGGGGCTATCTCTTTAAGAGGAAATGAGTTCCTGGGTCCTCCAAGTCAGGTATGACTCAGTGCCAAACTCCTAGCTACCTCTCCTGGAGCCTCTCCTCTCCCCAGCCTCTCCCCAGACTCCACAAGCCACACCTCCTCCTGTATCTCAGCCAGGAGCGAGTGTCTATATTTGAAAGGTCCTATGAACTATGGTCAGAAAACAAAAGCCATGACCAAAAGGAGGGGAAAGAGCTGCAAGCCTGCAAACCCCTCTCCTCCAGGCATGACGCGGCTTGGGCAGCTGTCCAGAATGCCCCCTCTGGGCTCAATCTCTCATGACTGTGGACCCAGATCTAGAATCCTCTGCCACCATCAGGACTGAGGACCTCCTTTCCACAGTCAGACACTATGTCTGTCCTAAGGGATAGGCCTCAGTGACAGGCGGTTTCCCTCTGACCATCTGGGCACCAAGGTCTTACAGTTCTTTCCAGCCCAGATCCCTGATTTTACCATTCTTCAGGTGTCCACTGCCCTTCCTGGCTGAGAATTGTCTCACTAGCTGTGTCTTCTTTACCAATTTGGGCTGGATGTTATTTGATGTAGTTTTTCATTTTATCTGCTCTGGGACAAGGCTCCAGACATGTCCATATATTCCACTGCCATTTTGTCTCTCCTCTACCAGTCTTGCTTTAACCTGTCTTTCTTTATGGTTTTCTCTGCTGACAGAGCAAGGAATTTTGTTTGCATGCTAATCTATGTAAATGAACATATCAATAAATACTTCTATATGTAACCATTTATATCTAAATTAAGCTAATTTTCAGTTCCTATTAATATCTGTCACTTTGATTCATTACCACCTCAATCTTTCTGGCCTCTTCTTCTTGCTTATCAGTATATTTCTCATTCAACAGTGAAACACTTTCCTTTGACCAACTGTTACCCATTTATTTCATTGGTAATTTCCAGTTTAAAGCCTTCTATGATATGATAATCCTTGCCTCTCTGAGAAAAAACTTTGCTAACTAGACAGCCTTTTTGACTTTAGTTCTAACACTCTACTCATTTCCAAAGTTACTTAGATCAGTGCCTTTTCCCACCATCACCTTCAGGGAGGTTATTTCATTCATCTGCTATACAATGGGACTTTTTTGTTATAGTCTGCATCTCTCTAAGAATCCTCCAATATCCTCAATAATTGTATTTAATTTAAGGTCCACTCTATGGTTAAAGGTTTTGTGTTTTTCAAAAATGTATAAGGACATGTATTCACCATTACCGTCTCATACAAAATAGTTTTATCAACCTAAAAATCTTATGAACTTCACCTATTCACCTTGTGAACAAATGACTTGTAAAGAAAGAGTAAATATTTTAAGCTTTTATGATCATGTGATCCTTGTCCTAATTGCCACTATAGCATGTCCTTGAATAATGTCATTTCATTCAATATAGTTTTTTATAAAGTGGATGAGATGCCATGGAAACTTAACTCTTGTTTTCATCAATTAGCCTAAGGTTAAAATTGGTTTCAATATATGTTGTTTCAGTAGAAGTTTCAGAACCTATCAACGATGTTAAATGAGGACTTTCTGTATAGGGCAAAGCTTTCATAAATTGATAGATAAGGTGGCACTCCAATCAGATCTTATTCAGAGAAAGAAGCCGCAAACTGGTGCGGTCCGTGTAGTATGGGTTGTCCCATAGACCTGACGTGTTCATATTCTGTGTGACTGATCAAGAGTAACATTAGACTCTAAAGGTGCAAAATAATGTGTAGCCATTTAGTAAAATATTCAGGTTTTGAACTAGATTTATTACGTGGATCCAAGGTTATTCATGTGTACAAGACTGTCTGGATATTTTCTTCAGTGTCATTGTACTCTCCTTTATTTCCCAAGATGACCAATGCCCTTCATAGTGTCACTCACTATATATTTTCCTATTGAAAGTCCCTGCTGATTTTCTAATTATATGTTTTTCCTTGAAGTTCTCTTCTTTTATTTTTACAACACTACTGACTTCTGGATGTGGTTTCACTTTTCTTACTTTGCCTATTTACATCAATTGTGATGTTACCTCTACTTGGAAACCCTTGCCCTGTTACCTGATAATTTATTATCATTCTTTAAGACTGCACTCAATTTTTTTCTTGGTATCTCTTTAAACATGATTAATTAGAATTTTTTTCTCAGACACAGTATTATTTTGGTGTTCCATAATTATTTACACATTTAAAATCTACATTATATTAAATTTATCTTTTTCTACATTATCTGGAATAGATGCTGGATTATTTTTCTTCTCTCTTAATTCATTTACTTTTCCTCCTCACTTTATTTTTCCTATGTTTTTGGCATATACCTGACTTTTAATAAATACTCTATGACAATACTGATTCTCTCTTGCTGATTTCAGTGACTTGGTAAGATAAAGAGATTTTGTAAGGTACTTTGGGTTAGTAAAAAAGAGTAAAACGTTCACTTTTGGACATGTTAAATAAAGAAATAAGGTCTCAGGGTAGCGATAATTAGTCAGGAGCTCTATTTGGACACATAGAAAAATAACTTTGCTAATTTACTTTCATATTTCCCATGCCTATCATGGCATTGACACTGGTACATATGAAAGAAGGCTTTGTTGACCATTGTGATACTTGTGTTCCATTCATTATCTCATTTAATCCTTACTCTGATTCTATAAAATATAAAAAATATTTTTTTGCATTCAATTAATGATAAAATCACAAATTACAAACTTAAAAATAAAACTCACCAGCTTTTAGTGATGGAAACAATATTTGACCTTGACTTTTCTGTCCCTACAGCTCTTGTTCTAAAATATCTGATAAAGCCTCCCAAGATATACTCATTGAGGAAATGAATGAATTACATCAGTGTAAGAAAACACACTGCTATATAAGACATATAAAGGTAATAGGATACTTATGTAGTCAGCAACAAACAAGAGTATTTCTATAGCAAAAAACAAAAAAAACAACACACACATAAAAAGCCAGTTTTGAGGAATTAATTTATTTGAACACACACAAATGTTCTTCAAATACTTAAAAAATACATATCAACTTTGTTCAAAAATCATAGATTTTCAACTCGAACTCTCAACCAATGAAATGAGCAAAATGTTAAAGGTTGTATTTCACAGATCATTCATACATGTGCCCAAAGTAGTTTCCCCTGTGCTCCATACAAAATACAATTAATATTATTAATTAAGAAAATAATTGTTTTCAAATAAAGCACTTACTGAATGTGATCAATAATTTATATTCTTCAAAAAGGTATTGAATGTCAGTAAGTAGGATTTTGTGTCTCTGGAAATTTTACTTAATTTTGAAAATCATAGTAATAGCGATAAAAGTCTACATTGACTGGACATTTATTTAGTAAAATAGAAGTAATCCCTGAGAATATTATAGTAATGGGTTAAGGGAGAATTGAGAAAATCTACAACAATATCTAAAAAAAAAGGATCATATTTAGGAGAATGAAATATATTTAAAAATAGATTTCCATATTCTTAAAGTAAATAAGTGTAAGACTTCCATCATGGTAGACAATACTGTAAGCTAAAAAACATGTTTTCTGAAGCTAGAGTACCTGGTTGAAATTCTACATTACTTCTTCCTTGTGCAACTTATATAACCCCTCCGTCTTAGTTTACTAACTGATAGAGTGAGAATAATAAATGCCAATCCCACTGTATATTTTTGTGGATTAAATAAGTAAATACGTGTAAAGTACCCAATAAACAGGCAAATACACAGTGATCATTATTTGAAAATTAAGTCATTATTACCATTATAAATCAAAAGAAACAGAATAATCATTATTACTTGAGCACATTTAAACAGAGCATGGAAAAAATACAAATGAAAACACACACCTGTTTGTATAAAATGCATTGTCCAGTGTATTGAGAAGCTTTAAATTGTGACAATAATTAGCCTAGTCATTCCACATTTCAGGATATTAAAATGTTATCAATAAATATAGAATATGAAATAATATCAATAATAAATAACAATTGTTGCTAACATTTCTTGAAAGCTTCCAATAAAGAGGCCTTCCTTTATTTCTAAAAGAAAAAAATATAAATGCACAGCATCAAATATCCCTGATGAAAGACACAGCTGAATGGACAAATAACATGTTGGGGACAAGATTGCAAGTATTGTAAATGCACTATATATATTTCACTTTTCAGAAATTTTCTTGTTTGGGAAGAAGAGACCAATCACTCGGTCACGAATCTGCTTGGTCTTGACACCATATACCAAGGGATTGACTGTAGGGGGTACCAGAAGGTACAAACTTGCAAAAATGATGTGGACGCTTGGAGGTACCTTCTTGCCAATGCGGTGAGTTAGGAAGCTAAATAGTGCAGGTGTGTAGAAGGCAAGAATAGTGCAGACATGGGCAGCACAGGTGCCCAGTGCTTTAGAGCGGGCATTCTGGGAAGAGAGCTGAAAGACAGCCTGGAGGATTTTGATATAGGATGTGGCTATGAGCCCTAGGTCCAATACCATCACAGAAAGGGCCACTGAGATTCCATATACTCTGTTAATAAGAGTGTTGGCACTGGCCAACTTCACCACAGCCATGTGCTCACAATAGGTATGATTGATGACATTTTGGGTATAATATGGTAGCCTCTTAATGAGAAGAGGACCGGGAAAAGCCATAAGAGTAGCTCGGGTCATGCTACCCAGACCCATTTTAATGACCATGGTTGTTGTGAGGATGGTTGTATAACGCAGTGGGATGCAAATAGCTACATACCGATCAAAGGCCATGGCAACTAGAAGGGCTGAATCAATTATACAAAATGTGTGAATGAAATACATTTGTGCTACGCAGATATTAAAGTCAATCCCATGAGCTTCCAACCAGAAGATACCAAGCATCTTGGGGGCTACGGAAAAGGCAAGAGCCAAGTCATTCATTGCCAGCATGCAAAGGAAGAAATACATAGGCTGGTGGAGGCTAGGCTCTAGTTTGATGGTGAGAATGATTATGCTGTTCCCCAGCAGAGCCAGGACAAGCAGGAGGCAGACAAGGATGCCAAACCAGCAGTGAAAGTCTTCCAAACCGGGAATACCAACCAGGAAGAAAGAAGAAATGTAGGCATGTGTAGAATTATCTGTCATGCTAAAACTCAGTAACTTGCATGCTCACATACTAAGTAGCCATTTAATTCTTCAGTTGAAGAAAGCAGTGTAATAGAGTGATTCTTCTATGGCCCAGCAAGTAGAAAATCCAGACACAGGATTTAATAGCCTACCTGGAGGGCTGACTCCTCCTAAACCTCTGTCAGTAATCAGGTATACCACTTCGCCATTCTAAGTTTCAGCATCTTCACCTGCAAATGAGAAGACTGGGTTCACATCTTTCAGATAATTTTTCCTAAGTTTTGGAATTGTATTCAATTCTACCCTGTAGTGTTTATTTCCTATTAGAGGATCAGTTAGTAATATAATAGCGTCATTATTGTGTGAAATCCAACATGGATTCTGTGATATAAACAGTTTTAGAGAGAAAAAAAAACACGTTGTCTTTTCAAAGAAATTGATATCAAGTGTGCATACATATAGATAAACACACACAAAACAAGTTGCAGGTGTGTCAAAAATAATAATACTTATTCATAGTGAGCATACCAAAATAATTAGCAATTTAGAATAAGATCTTGTAACCCTAAAATATAGAATGAACTGATAAAAATTAAAGGCAATCAATGACTTATCATTAATCAAAGACAAATTGTTCCTATTTTCAATGCATTCCTTAAGATGACCTGAAGATGTAGAGCACAACACAATCATATAAACAGAAAAAAAAATGGAATGTATACTTTCTTCATGCTCTCAAATGAGTTAAAGTTGCTGCAAATAAGCACAATAGTTGTTAATAAGCCCAGTCTATTTTCTGCAAAGCCCTGACTCTCAGCTAAAGACATCACTCCTTCTGTTTCTAGCATCTTCCCTGACTAACAACAGTGAAGGACAAAGCAAGTGCAATTCAGCCCTACTGGTCTTGGCAGCAGGGATAAGTTCCTTGTGACTTTGGTTCTGACCTTGTCCTTTGTTTTGGTAACTGACCATATTGTTCTTCCTAGCAACCAGGTTCTTCCTAGTATCATAATTCTGGCATATGAACTTCACTCTTCTTAAGAGCCTTTTAAACTTACAATTGCTCCCAGCATCTCAATTTATGGTCCTGAACACCACTTATGTGAAAACTCAAGAAATATTAATAAATAATCATTAATGGCAATGATTCCTTGTGTAGATGTCTAAATCTAAATAATGTGTGTGTTTGTGTGTGTGTGTGTGTGTGTGAGGGGGAGGGGTATTAGTCAGCTATGGTATCCACATTCTACTCTCAATCAAACTGGTGCTCTTCCAGGACTATGTGAATAAGTATTGGAGGTGTTTCCTTGTAAAAAGTTATAATTTTTTTATATACTTCATAAAAATTCAGAAGTTAAACTTTAGCACAGTAAAGAACTTAGTGTTGTGGCAATTACTGCATAAGGGGATGAAGTCTATAACCCAAGACAAAAATAAGAATTTAGGACAATATCTGCAAATAGTGAACATTCAGAGTATGAAGAGCTTTTAAGTATTTATCAAACTCTTGCGCTTTTCAAATTCTCAAATGATTGTTTTCCACTTGGAAATTTGGTTTGCCAAATTCCATTCTTATATTTGCTTCTGGGAGAATCAAACATACAAAAAGCTAACCCACCTAAGATAACAAACAAGCATAATCACTCATGGTATATATATATATATATATAATTTAAAATCCTATTTTAGTTTTTAATAAACTAACTTATAAGATAGTAACATGTCATCTACACCAAGAGAAAAGAAGCACTTACAAGATTATAACATGTCATCTCTACCAAGAGAAAACAAGTAAAGTGACTTCTTAACAAGGGAAGCTTCCTGTCAGAGCCATAGAATGTGGCACACAGAGGAAATTATGAAGAGCTACCCCCAAATCATGGTCTGCTTGTACAGTTACACATTTCACCTCAAAAGCTTTCCTTGTCTTCTCCCAAGCCTACTTTGAAATAAATTTGGAGAAATATATTTATTTCAATAAGGTTATTCTTTATATTATCTTCAGGAGTAGGCCAGGTAATCTGAATAACTGCCCAGACCTCTCTAATTTTCTACTGGCAATACCATTCCATCTGCTTCTGAACCATATAAGAACCCTATTTCTTCTGGCAACCTGAGCTTTGCTATTTTGTCTTTTTCTGAGTCAGTCAGCATTTTCCCTTGCCTGCAAACTGCCACTTCAGAGTAGAGAACTCTGTTGGAATACAGTGGTCTTTTCTCTACAGTCACTTGTGAATAACATTATATATTTTATATTAAGGTATTCAAATAAGAACACATAAAAATATTCCACAGTAACCTCTCCCATTCTTTTTTACCCAAATGCATCTTATTTGTTGGCAACAACAGATACTATCCAGCCACTAGGAAATCTCAGAATTATCCTTGCCTTCTCTATTTGTACCACTACATTCAGGCAGCCACGGGGTCTTCATTTCTGTTAAAGATCTTACCATCTGCTCTTCGTGTTTTCACTTGCATGTCATCTCCTTCATCAGACTGTGAATACCCAAAGAAAGGCCATGAATCTCAGTAAACTCTCAGTGAAGTCTGAGGGAAGATTTGATGTTTCTCTATGTCCTCCACAGTCCCTCAAGAATTTCATAGATTTGTATCTTGCTCTCAAGGTTTCTGACCCACCAGCAATAATTTATTCATAGTCGTTGCCTACTCTTCATTTATTTCAGCTGACATCTTAGAATATGGTATTTTAAAATAGTTTCTGATTATGAGTACAATCTCACAATCCTTGACATTTTGTAGATAATGATTAAAAAATAACTATTATTCTTTGAAAAATATGAAATTATAATTTATACTGAAACTGGTAGGCCAATATGCATATCTTGGAGTGGTTAAAAAATACAACAGTGTAGCCATCGGTATTGAGGTCTCTGTGGTTAAGTTGGTAGTGATGGTTGCTTTGTAATAGGCTATTTCAGTGTTCAGGAGATCCCTCTGGAAGGCTGATGGGTCTCTTAGGAGAAATAAGATTGAAGGGGAAAGAGGTCTGGGCCAGGATGAAGCACAAAACAATCACAATATCCCCCCTGGAAAACTGTACTTACATTGTAAACTTAAAAAAAAAAAAAGAGGTTAATGACCTATTTTAGCTCTGACATGTAATAATCTCAGAATTGTCACTCCTTTCCTGACACGCAAAAGCTAGGAAAACTGAATATCAATGACTTTTCTTAAAGCCTTCTTAGAAATGAGGTCACAGGGCAAATCATCCAACACAAACATAGAGAGACAAGCAAATCCAAGGAGGTACAGCTCACAGTATCCAGCTGCTTGGAGCAGAGGTCATTTAAAGTTACAACAGTAAACACACTTCACTATGAAATCTGACAAGTTGCTGGGAGCTGCATATACATTATCATGATCATGAGAAACTCTAATGTCTTCATTCTGAGGTGTCCCACCTATTACATAGACTTTACTTGTAAAAACACCAAAAGATTCTCGTTTAGGATCAAAGAAATACCCCCTGTTGGAAGAGAAGTCAAAGGAAACTCTCTCAGAACCCTCTGTATAAAAAGAGCTTCCTCTCCAAGGGGAAAAGTCTTAGAGAGCAATACTGAGATCTTATCTCTTCTAAAGTCAAACATTTCAGCCCACTCCATTCCTTCCTAATCTCATTCTGAGGGATGCAGTGGGCATATAATCAATATAGGATAGGGCATCAAAGAACTAGATTGGAACCACTGCATCCAAGGAAGGAAATATAGAGAAAGAGTGGAGGAAAGTAAAACAAATCCTCTTCCTCCACAACCTACCACCTCAACAAACCTTTAGTTCAATAACAGTGGAATACATTACAACATAACCTTCTCTGAGGAGCAGTAGAAAGTGAAATCCCAAAGCTAAGAAGAGAGCAATAATCAGACATTTCTAACCCATAAATATAATTTGCCTTTTTCTCTGAGTCCATTAAGATTGTTTAATTATCTTTAGCTGTCACCTATTTGGCTATCCTATGGTGGATTATGATTCTCTTTTATTTTATTGACTATATTGAGTGACATTGTTCAATGAAAGTATATAGGTTTCAGGTGAACAATCTATAATAATAAAAGCATAATATGCTAATTAGACTGGACAGCTGAACGACCTTCCAGATGACCTCCTGGTTGAAACCACGGATGCAAGGGCTGAGGCAAGCCACTGCAGCTGCGAGGGCCGAGCCCTTTGCATGAATTTCATGCACTGGGCATCTAGTTCTATAATAATACATTATCTGTATATTGCATTTTGTGTTCGCCACCCCAAGTCAAGGCTCATTCCATCACCATTTATGCCCCCTTTTCCATCTCCTACCTCCTCACCCACCCCTTTCCTCTGGTAACAGCTATAATAATGTCTGTGTTTATGAGTAGTTGATGTGGTTTTATTTTTTGCTTAATCCCTTCACCTTTTTCACCCAGCCTCCTAATCCCTCCTCCCTTTCACAGCTTTCAGTCTGTTTTCTGTATCTATGTGGCTATTTCTATGTTGTTTGTGTGTTAATTTTGTTCGTTAGATTCCAAACATAAGTGAAATCATATGGTATTGTCTTTTTCCAAGACTTATTTCACTTAGCATAATGCACTCAGGGTCTGTCCACGCTGTACAAAAGATAACATTTCCTTCTTTCTTACAGCAGTGTAGTATTCCATTATGTAAATGTACCAGGGCTTTTTTATCCACTCACCTACTGATGGGCACTTGGGTAGCTTCTAAATCTTTGCTACAGTATATAACGCTGCAAAGAACATAGGGATGCATATATTCTTTCAATACAGTGTTTTGGGTCTCTTAGAATATATCCCCAGAAGTGGAATTGCTGGGTTTAGGCAGTAACATTTTTTATTTTTGAAGGAAACACAATACTGTTTCCACAGTGGCTGCACCAACCTGTATTCCCAGCAAGAGAGCACAAGGGTTTCCTTTTCTCTGCATCCTTCTCAACACTTGTCGTTTATATATTTACTAGAGGCCCGGTGCACGAAATTCGTGCACGGGGGAATGTGTCCCTCAGCCCAGTCTGCACCCTGTCCAACTGGGACCCCTTGAGAGATGTACGACTGCCCGTTTAGGCCCGATCCCAGTAGGATCGGGCCTAAACGGGCAGCTGGACATCCCTCTCACAATCCAGGACTGCTGGCTCCCAACTGCTCACCTGCCTGCCTTCCTGATTGTCCCTAACCCCTTCTGCCTGCCAGCCTGATCACCCCCTAACCACTCCCCTGCAAGCCTGATTGATGACTAACTGCTCCCCTGCCAGCCCGATTGCCCCTAACTGCCCTCCCCTGCTGGCCTGGTCACCCCTAACTGCCCTCCCCTGCAGGCCTGGTCCCCCCAACTGCCCTTCCCTGCAGGCCCAGTCGCCCCCAACTTCCCTCCTCTGATGGCCTGGTCACCCCTAACTGCCCTCCCCTGCAGGCTAGATCACCCCCAACTGCCCTCCCTTGCAGGCCTGGTCCTTCCCAACTGCCCTCCCCTGCTGGCCATCTTGTGGCAGCCATCTTGTGTCCACATGGGGGCAGCCATCTTTGACCACATGGGGGCAGCCATCTTGTGTGTTGGAGTGACAGTCAATTTGCATATTACTCTTTTATTAGATAGGATTGATGATAGCCATTCTGACAAATGTGAGGTGATACCTCAATGTGTTTTTAACTGGTATTTCTCTGATGATTAGTGCCATTGAGTATCTTTTCATGTTTATTGGACTGTATTTCTTCTTTGGGAAAGTGACTATTCATACCCTTTGCCCATTTTTAAGTTAGATTGTTTTTGTTTTGGAGGTGTTGCATGTTATAAGTTCTGTATACATTTTGGATATTAACCAAACCTTTACCAAATGTGTCATTGGCAATTATGTTGTCCATTCAGTGGGTTTTCTTTTAATTTCGTTGATGGTTTCTTTGCTGTGCAAAAGCTTTTTAGTTGAATGTAGTTCCATTTGTTTATTTTTTTTCTTTTGTTTCCCTTGCCAAAGAATGTATATCTGAAAAAATATTGGTGTGAGAAATGTCCAAATTTTATTTCCTATGTTTTCTTTATTTTTTTCTTCTTGTCATTTGCTGATCCACTTGAATTTATGGGTTATAGTTTTTCTCAAATTTTAAATATATTTGATAATTATTATCTTCAAATAATTTTCTGATTGTTATCACTCTTTTCATTCTTCTGGTCCAACAATTATATCTTAAATGGCTTGGCATCATACCAGACATACCCTAGGCCATATTCATCTACATATTTTTAGTTTTTTCAGTTATATAAAAAGAACTTCTAATGCCTAATCTCCAATTTTACTAATCATTTCTTTTTTAGTACAGTATCTAACATAGTTAACCTAATCAAGTGATATATTTGTTTCAAATTTGTAACTTTCAATTCTACAATTATTATTTTATTTTTATATTTAAATTTCTGTTGTAATTTTTCATCTATTTACTCATTAAAATAATTTATTTATTCAATCTGTTAACATATTTGTTATGTCTGATAATTGCAAAATTTATGCTATATAACTTTAGCATCTGATATCTGAGATTCCTGTAAGTTTTTAATAGATTTTTTGACGTCTTGATTATGTATCCCATTTTTCTTTTTCTTTGTCTATTTAGCAATTTTTGTTTTATGCTGGATATTAAGAATACTACAATAATTAATTTTTAGAATTATATTATCTTCTTTGAAAGATTTGATTCTTTTGTTCTATCAGTGAATTGATTATACTAGAAGATTGGCTTGATCTTCTCAAAGCTTATTTTTTTAAAATATATTTTTATTGATTTCAGAGAGGAACATCAATGACAAGAGAGAATCGTTGATGCACTTCCTCCTACTTGCCCCCTACTGGGTATTGAGGCCATAACCCGGGCATGTGCACTTGACAGGAATCGAACCTGGGCCCCTTCAGTCTGCAAGCCCACACTCTATCCACTAAGCTGAACTGGCTAGGGCTATCCATTCATATTTGAACAAAGAGTGTGTTTATTTTTCTTTATCAATTAAGATATAACATATGTGTCCTTATCTCCCAATTGTCTCCCCCACACACACACACACTCATTCCCTCACCTCTCCCCTTGGTGTCTGTGTCCATTGGTTAGGCTTATATGCATGCATATAAGTCCTTTGGTTGATCTCTCCCTCTCCCACCCTCCCCTACCTTCCCTCTGAAGATTGACAGCCTGATAGATGCTTCTCTGTCTCCAGATCTGTTTTTGTTAATCACTTTATGTTGTTCATTGTATTCCATATATGAGTGAGATCATGTGATATTTATCTTTCTCTGACTGCCTTATTTAGCTTAGCACAATGTTCTGCAGATCCATCCATGCTGTTGCAAATGGTAAGAATTCCTTCTTTTTTACTGCAGCGTGGTATTCCATTGTGTCGATATACCACAGTTTTTTAATCCACTCATATGAAGATGGGCACTTAGGCTGTTTCCAAATCTTAGTTATTGTAAATTAAACTGTTATGAACATAGTGTAAGGTGACCAGACGTCCCGCTTTTGGCGGGACAGTCCCGATTTTTAACAATTTGTCCCGTGTCCCGCGGCTTTTTTAAAAAGTCCCGATTTTTGGAAAGCTAAGGAATGGTGGGAGAATGGTAAGGGAATATACGGTTTTCGGCGGCCATGTGGCTCTTTAGCCAGGATATGAGTGTTATATTATTTTTGTTAGTTTTATAATGTTAAACTTTAATAATAACAAATAATTGTTGAGAACTGATTATCGAGAACTGCTTATCAAAGTTCGCATTGTTGATCAGTTGTTAGAATTCGACCACCATTGTTTGGACTTAATGAACAAGGGCATTTTTTGGGATTGGCAACGACGAAAACATTTTGTAACTGTCTCTCAGATGATACACATCGTACTGCGTGCTAGTAAGCTAGTTAAACAAGCGATGTCATTACAAATCAGCTAACCAGATAATTTAGGTAAGTAATTTATTTATTTATTTCATAAATACATAAATTTTCTTGAATTTAGCAGACAGTACTCGTATTATTATATTTTATAGTGGCTGCAAAAAGTCTAGCGCTGGCCTTGAAAGTGACACGACTTACCTTACGGCAAATTCAGAGCAAAAATAATACAAGTTAGTATTGTTATTATTTAGAAAGAAATATAGGATTAAAATAATTTTTAAAATATAGTTACTTTATAACAATCAAATTAATTTAATTTATAAACTAACAATAAAATATGTTCATGTAATTATGTACCTACTTACTGTGTTTTTAAGCAATATGTATATAATAATTTATAATATAATTTTAAATTATTTTTTTTAGATTTTAACATAATGAGTAAGAAAAGAGGATGCAAATTCAATGATGATCTAAGAAGTGAATTTCCTTTTATTAAAAAAAAACAAAAGCGATTACAATATAGACCAAATTTTTAATCAAGAACCACCCCTCCCCCCCCGCCCCCCGGGCCGAAACCGGTTTGGCTCAGTGGATAGAGCGTCGGCCTGTGGACTCAAGGGTCCCAGGTTCGATTCCAGTCAAGGGCATGTACCTTAGTTGCGGGCACATCCCCAGTAGGGGATGCGCAAGAGGCAGCTGATCAATGTTTCTCTCTCATCGATGTTTCTAACTCTCTATCCCTCTCTCTTCCTCTCTGTAAAAAATCAATAAAATATATTAAAAAAAAAAAAGACCCCCCCCCCTCAGCCCCGGTCAATGGTGTCCCGCTTTAACAATGTTAAAATCTGGACACCTTAACATAGTGGCACATATATCCTTTCTGATTGGTGTTTCTAGTTTATTGGAATATATTCCTAGAAATGGAATCACTGGGTCAAATGGGAGTTCCATTTTTAGTTTTTTGAGGAAACTTCATACTGTTCTCCACAGTGGCTGCACCAGTCTGCATCCCCAGTGCACGAGGGTTCTTTTTTCTCTGCATCCGAGCCAGCACTTGTCATTTGTTGATTTGTGTTGATAGCAATTCTGACAGGTGTGAGATGGTACCACATTGTCATTTTGATTTGCATCTCTCATATGATTAGTGACTTTGAGCAAGTTTTCCTATGTCTCTTGGCCTTCCTTATGTCTTCTTTTGAAAAGTATCTATTTAGGTCCATTGCCCATTTTTTGATTGGGTTGTTTATCTTCCTTTTGTTAAATTGTATGAGTTCACTGTAAATGTTGCAGATTAAACTCTTATTGGAGATGTCATTGGCAAATATGTTCTCCCATGCAGAGGGTTTCCTTGTTGTTTTGTTGATGGTTTCTTTTGCTGTTGAGAAGCTTTTTATTTTGATGTAGTCCCATTTGTTTATTTTCTCTTTAGTTTCCATTGCTCTAGGAACTGTATTGGTGAAGAAATTGCTTCAGGATATGTCTGAGATTTGACTACCTGTGGATTCCCTAATATTTTTATGGTTTCCCTTCTTATGTTTAAGTCCTTTATCCATTTTGAGTTTATTTTTGTGTATGGTGTAAGTTGGTGGTCTACTTTCATTTTTTGGCATGTATCTGTCCAATTTTCCCAACACCATTTATTGAAGAGACTGTCTTGACTCCATTGTATGTTCTTGCCTCCTTTGTCAAATATTAATTGAGCATAGTGGTTTGGGTTGATTTCTGGGTTCTCTATTTTATTCCATTGATCTATATGTCTGTTCTTGTGCCAGTACCAGGCAGTTTTGAGAACAGTGGCTTTGTAATACAGCATGATATCTGGTATTGAGATCCATCGTACTTTGTTCTTCTTTTTCAGGATTCCTGTGGCTATTCAGGGTCTTTTTTTATTCCAGATGAATTTTTGGAAAGTTCTAGGTCTGTAAAATTGCCATTGGTATTTTAATGGGGAGTGCATGGAATCTATAGATTGCTTTGGGTAGTATGGGCATTTTAATGATTTTGATTTTACCAATCCATGAGTACGCTATGTTCTTTCCTCTGTTTATATCTTCCTTTATCTCTTTTTTCAGTGTCCTGTAGTTTTCCGAGTACAGGTCTTTTACCTCCTTAGTTAAATTTATTCCTAGGTATCTTAATTTTTTTGATGTGATGGTAAATGGAACTGTTTTTTAATCTCTCTTTCTGTAAGTTCACTATTGATGTATAGAAACACCATAGACTTCTGGGTGTTAATTATGTATCCTGCTACATTGCCGAATTCAATTATTAAGTCTAAGAATTTTTTGATGGAGTCTTTAGAGTTTTCTATGTACAGTATCATCTCATCTGTGAATAATGATAGTTTTACATCTTATTTTCCAATTTGCATGCATTTTATCTCTTCTTATCTAATTGCTATGGCTAGCACTTCCAGAACTATGTCCACCAGGAGTGGTGAAAGTGGGCATCCCTGTCTTGTTCCTGTTCTTAGGTATAATGGTTTTAGTTTTGCCCATTGAGTATGACGCTGGCCGTAGGTTTGTCATACAAGGCTTTTATTATGTTGAGGTATGATCCCTCTATTCCCATTTTGCGGAGGGTTTTTATTAAGAAACACTGTTGGATTTTGTCAAATGCTTTTTCTGCATCAATTGATATGACTATGGGTTTTTATCACTCAATTTGTTTATGTGATGTATCACATTTATTGATTTGCAGATATTATACCAGCCTTGCATCCCCAGGATAAATGTATGATCTTTTTGATATAATACTGTATCCTATTTACTAGAATTTTGTTGAGGATTTTGGCATCTATGTTCATGAGGGATGTTGGTCTGTAATTCTTTTTCATTGTATTGCCTTTATCTGGTTTTGGTATTAGTGTGATGCTGGCTTCATAGAATGAGCTTAGAAGTGTTCCTTCCTCTTGAATTTTTTGGAATAGTTTGAGGAGGATAAATTTTAGTTCTTCCTTGAATGTTTGGTAAAACTCCCCTATGAAGCCGTCTGGCACCGAGCTTTTGTTTGCTGGAAGCTTTTTGATGACTGCTTCAATTTCATCCATAATTATCAGCCTATTGAGATTTTTAGATTCTTCCTGATTGAGTTTTGGAAGGTTGTATTTTTCTAGGAATATATCCATTTCCTCCAGGTTGTCTAGTTTGTTGGAATAGAGTTGTTCATAGTATTTTTTAACAATCCTTTGTATTTCTGTAGGGTCTGTTGTTATTTTACCACTTTCATTTCTGATTTTGTTTATTTGAGTCCTCTCTCTCTGCTTCTTCGTGAGCCTGGCTAGATATTCATCAATCTTGCTTATCTTTTCAAAGAAACAGCTCTTGGTTTCATTGATCTATTGTATTATCTTTTTTTTTTTCTTCTTGTCGCTCTCTCTCTAAAACTTCAAGTTGTAGAGTTAGATGATTTACTACAATTTTTTCTTGATTTTGAGGTAGGCCTGTAGAGCTATAAACTTCCCTCTGAGTACTGCTTTCATTGTGTCCCATAGATTTTGGATTGTTGTGTTTTCATTGTCATTTGATTCCATGATATTTTAAATTTTTTCTTTGATCTCTTCAGTAACCCAATCATTGTTTAATAGCATGCTATTCAGCTTCCAAGTGTTTGAATTTTCTTTCTTATTGTTCCTGTAGTTTTTTCCTAATATTATGCCATTGTGGTCTGAGAAGATGCTTGTTATAATTTCAATCTCCTTGAATTTCGAAAAACTTTGCCTCTGACCCAATATGGTCTATCTTTGAAAATTTCCCATGTGCACTTGAGTAGAACATATATTGAGTAGCTTTGGGGTGAAATATTCTAAAGATGTCAATTAAGTCCATCTCAACTAGTGAATCATTTAGAATTGCTGTTTCTTTGCTGATTTTTTTTGTCTAGAAGAATTATCCAGTGTTGTCTGTGGGGTATTAAAGTCCCTTACTATGATTGTATTGTTGTTGTTCTCTCCCTTGATATCTTCCAGGAATTTTTTATGTATTTGGGTGCTCCTGCATTGGCTACATATATGTTTATCATGATTATATCCTCTTGTTGTATTGATCCTTTTAGTATTACGAAGTGGCCTTTCGTATTTCTTGTTATGTCCTTCACTTTCTGGTCTATTTTGTCCAATATAAGTATTGCTACCCCAGCTTTTTTTCATTTCCATTTTTTCACTTTCAGTCTTTATGAGTCCCTTGTTATGAGGTGGGTCTCTTGTAGACAGCATTTGTATAGGTCATGTTTTCTTTATCCATTCAGCCACTCAATGTCTTTTGATTGGAGCATTTAGTCCATTTACGTTTAACGTTATTATTGATAGGTACTTGTTTGCAGCCATTTTTATATTTTGTGCCTGTGTTCCTTCTTACCTTTTTAGTTCTTCTCTTTACACCAGTCGCTTTAGCATTTCTGGCTTGGTAGTGATAAACTTCCTTAGCCTTTTTTGTCTGTGAAGGTCCTTATTTCCCCTTCAATTTTGAATGATAGTCTTACTGGATAGAGTATTCTTGGAGTCAATCCCTTGCTTTGCATCACTTTGTAAATTTCCTTCTATTCTTTTCTGTCCTGATTTGTTTCTGTTGAGAAATCATTTGATAATCTAATGGGAGATCCCTTGGACATAAGTTTCTGTCTCTCTCTTGTAGCCTTTAAGATTCTCTCTTTGTCCTGAACATTTGCCATAATAATTACAATGTGTCTTGGGGTGGGTCTTTTGGGCTCATCATGTTTTGGAATCTCTGTGCTTTTGTGAGATTTTTTATTCCCCACATCAGGGAAGTTTTCTGAGATTATTTCTTCAAATATGTTTTCTAAGCCTCGTTCCTCTTCCCGTCATTCTGGCACCCCTATTATTCATATGTTGCTTCGTTTTATGTTGTCCCAAAGCTCTCTTAGGCTCTCCTCCTGTATTTTAATAATTTTCTCCAATTGCAGTGCAGTTTGGGTGTGTTTTGCTTCCCTGTCTTCTAATTTGCTAATTCGGTCCTCCGTTTCTCCTAGTCTACTGTTGAAACTTTCCATGGTGTTTTGTATTGCAGCTATATCACTCTTTATTTCTTCTTGATTCTTACATAAGTTGTTGATTTTTCCATCCATCCAGTTTATGAACTGTATGACCCTTATTCTGAATTCTTTTTCTGACATATTGCATGCCTCCATTTCACTTAGCTACTTTTCTGGAGATTCTTCCTTTCTTTACTTTGGGGGTTTCTTTGTCTACTCATTTTTGCTCTCACTGAGGAGCTAGGTTTTGAGTCCTGCAGGGGCTGCTCCTTGGGTGGCAGTGGCTCCTTGGGCGGCAGCTGCTCCTCTGGCAGTTGTGCCAGCGGCTACTCCTCAGTATGTGGTGGCTCCTCTGGTGGGTACTGTTCACAGCAGTGGTGGCTTCTCAGGCTGACAGGGCAGGCTGCTCGCACAGCTGCTGCTCCTCATACAGGGGTGGACTCATGGGGCTGCTGCTCCTTGGATGGGGGTAGGCTGCTCACTGGGTTGCTGCTTCTTGGACGGAAGTGGGCTGCTCTAGTGGATGTTGCTCCTGGGATGGGGGCAGGTTGCTCACGCAGCTGCTGCTCCTCAGTCAGGAACAGGATGCTCGTGCGGCTGTTGCTCCTTGGACAGATAAAAAAATAATAATAAAATAAAATAAAATAATAAAATAAAATAAAATAAAAATAAAAATGAAAAAGTGAAGTGTCATTTCTACGGCTGGTTTAAGATCCCGCTCTTCTGTGCTGTCTGCATCTTCTCAGTTTCCTGTTGCTGGTATTGAAGGCCTCTCTTCAAGCTGGTCCCTGTTTTCCGGGGCTATTCATATTTATTTATTTTTGTATCCTTTGTAATACACAGGGTGTAGTCTGGGTGTGGCTATATTGGTTGGCTAGAGAATACAGGTGGGGCTATCTCTTCAAGAGAAAATGGCTGCCTGGGTCCCACATGTCAGGTATCACTCAGCACCAATCTAACGGCCACCTCTCCCGAAACCTTTGCTCTCCCAGACTCTACAAGTCCACACGTCCACCTGCACCTCAAGCACAGGTGAGTGTCTGTATTTGAATGGTCTTATAAACTAGGTTCAGCAAACAAAAGCAAAGACTAAAAAGAGGGGAAAGAGCTGCATGACTGTGAGCCCCTCTACTCCCGGCATGATGCGGCCTGGGCAGCTGTCCAGAATGCCCCCTCTGGGCTCAGTCTCTCGTGACTGTGGACCTAGATCTAGAATACCCTGCCACCATCAGTCCTGCGGACCTCCTTTCCAAAGTCAGACACTATTCCTGTCCCAAGGGACCAACCTCAGTGCCATGCGGTTTCCCACTCACCCCCTGGGTGCCAAGGTCTTGCAGTTCTCTCCATCTCAGATCCCTGATTTTACCAATCTCCAGGTGTTCTCTGCTCTTCCTGGCTGCGAATTGTCTCACCAGCTGTGTTTACTTCACCAATTTGGGCTGGATGTTATTTGATTTAGTTGCTCATTCTATCTGCTCTGGGACAAGTTTCCAAACATGTCCGTATATTCTGCTGCCATTTTGTCTCTCTACTACCTGTCTTTCTTTAACCTGTCTTTCTTTATGTTTTTTTCTGATGACAGAGAAAGGAATTTTGTGTATTCTAACCTATGTAAATGGACATATCAATAAATATTTCCATATGTAACCATTTATATCTAAATTCAGCTAATGTTCATTCCTACTAATATCTGCCACTTTGATTCATTAACACCTCAATCTTTCTGGCCTCTTCTTCATGCTTATCAGGAAATTTCTCCTTCAACAGTGAAACACGTTCCTTTGGCCAACTGTTACCCACTTATTTCATTGTTAATTTCCAGTTTAAAGCCCTCTATGATATGATAATCCTTCCCTCTCTGAGAAAAACTTTGTCAACTGGACAGCCATTTTGCCTTTAGTTCTAACACTCTACTCATTTCCAAAGTTAGTTAGATCAGTGCCTTTTCCCACCATCACCTTCAGGGAGGTTATTTCATTCATCTGCTATACAAGGGGACTTTTTTTTTGTTATAGTCTGCATCTCTCTGAGAATCCTCCAACATCCTGAATAATTGTATTTAATTGGAGGTCCACTCTGTGGTTAAAAGTTTTGTGTTTTTCAAAAATGTATAAGAACATTTATTCACCAATACAGTCAAATACAAAATAGTTTTATCAACCTAAAGATCTTATGAACTTCACCTATTCACCTTGTGAACAAATGATTTGTAAAGAAACAGAGTAAATATTTTAAGCTTTTATGATCATGTGATCTTTGTCCTAATTGCCACTACAGCATGTCCTTGAATAATGTCATTTCATTCAACATAGTTTTTTAAAAATATATTTTATTGATTTTTATAGAGAGGAAGGGAGAGGGATAGAGAGTTAGAAACATCGTTGAGATGGAAACATCAACCAGCTGCCTCCTGCACATCCCGTACTGGGGATGTGGCCGCAAGCAAGGTACATGCCCTTGCCCGGAATCAAACCAGGGACCCTTCAGTCTGTAGGCCAATGCTCTATCCACTGAGCCAAACCTGTTAGGACTATTCAACATAGTTTTTTATAAAGTGGATGAGATGCCATAGAAACTTAACTCTGGTTTTCATCAATTAGCCTAAGCTTAAAATTGGTTTCAATTTATGTTGTTTCTATAGAAGTTTCAGAACCTATCAACGATTTTAAATGAGGACTTACTGTATAGGGCAAAAGATTCCATACATTAATGGATAAGGTGGCACTCCAATCAGATCTTATTCACATAAAGAAGCCGCAAGCTTGTGTGGTCTGTATACTATAGGTTGTCCCATAGACCTGACATGTTCATATTCAATGTGATTGATCAATAGTAACAATAGACACTCTAGGTGCAAAATAACATGTAGCTATTTAATAAAATATTCAGTTTTTGAACTAGATTTATTACTGGGTCCAGGATTATTCATGTGCACAAGACTGTGTGGATATTTTCTTCAGTGTCATTGCACTCTCCTTTATTTCCCAAGGTGACCAATGCTTTTCATAGTGTCACACACTATATATTTTCCTATTGAAAGTCCTTGCTTCTTTTCTAATTATATGTTTTTTTCTTGAAGTTCTCTTATTTTTATGACACTACTGACTTCTGGATGTAGTTTTACTTTTCTTACTATGCCTATTTACATCAATTGTGATGTTACCTCTACTTGGAAATTCTTGCCCTGTTTACTGATAATATTACTATCATTCTTTAAGACTGAACTCAGTTTTTTCTTGGTATCTCTTTAAACATGATTAATTTGATTTTTTTTTCTCAGACACAGTATTATTTTGTTGTTCCATAATTATTTACACATTTTAAAAACTATATTATATTAAAGTTATCTTTTTCTACATTTTCTGGAATAGATGTTGGATTATTTTTTTGTTTCACTTAATTAATTTACTTTTCCTCCTCCTTTGTTTTTCATATATTTTTGGCATATATTTGACTTTTAATAAATATTCTATGACACTACTGATTCTCTCTTGCTGACTAAGATAAGAAATTTTGTAGGGTATTTGGGTGAGTGAATAAGAGCAAAATGTTCACTTTTGGACATGTTGAATAAAGAAATGGGATCTCTGGGTAGTGATAACTAGTCAGGAACACTTTAGACACCTTGAAAAATACTTTTGCTAATTTATTTTCATATTTCCAATGCTTATCGTGGCATTGACACTGGTACTTATGAAAGAAGACTTTGTTGACCATTGTGATACTTGTGTTCCATTTATTATATCATTTAATTTTTACTCTGATTCCATAAAGTATAAAAAATATTTTTTTTGCATTCAATCAATGATAAAATCACAATTTACAAACTTAAAAATAAAACTCACCAGCTTTTAGTGATGAAGCAATATTTGACCTTGACGTTCTCCTTCTATAGCTGTAACTAAAATATCTGATAAAGCTTCCCAAGATATGGTCATTGAGGAAATGAATGGATTATATTAGTGTAACAAAACACACTGCTATATAAGACATATAAAATTTAATATATATATATAGTCAGCGACAAACAAGAGTATTTCTATTGCAAAACAAAAACTAAAACAACACACATAAAAAGCCAGTTTTGAAGAATTAATTTATTTGAACACACACAAATGTTCTTTAAATATGTGAAATATATATTTCAACTTTGCTCAAAAATCATTAATTTGCAACTCAATGAACTCTCATCCAATGAAATGAGCAAAATGTAAAATGATGTATTGCTCAGATCATTTATACATATGCCCAAAGTATTTTCCTCTGTGCTCCATGCAAAATAAAATTAATATTATTAAGAAAATAATTGTTTTCAAATAAAGCACTTAATGAATATGACCAATAATTTATATTATTAAAAAATCTATTGAATGTCAGTAAGTAGGATTTTGTGTATCTGGAAATTTCACTTAAATTTGGAAATAATAGTAATAGCGATAAAAGGCTACATTGACTGGACATTTATCTAGTAAAATAGAAGTAATCCCTGAAAATTATAACAAGGGGTTAAGGTAGACTTGAGAAAATCTACCACAATATCTAAAAAAAAAATCAAATGTAGGAGAGTAAAATATATTTAAAAATAGATTTCCATATTTTTAAAGTGAATAAGTGTAAGACTTCCATCATGGTAGACAATATTACAAGGTAAAAAGCATGTTTTAGAAGCTAGAGTCCGTGGTTCAAATTCTACATTACTACTTCTTTGGGCAACTTATACAACCTCTCTGTCTCAGTTTATTAATTGATACAGTGAGCATAATAACACCTATCTCACTGTATAGTTTTGTGGACTAAAGAAGTAAATACGTGTAAAGTGATCAGTAAACAGGCAAATGCACAGTGATCATTATTTGAAAATTAAGTCATTATTACCATAATAAGTCAAAATAAACTTGATAATAACCATTTTCATTTGAGAACTTTTAAACAGAGCATGGAACATATAAAAATGAAAAAACACAACTGTTTGTTTAAAATGCATTGTCCAGTGTATTGAGAAGCTTTAAATTTTGACAATAATTAGCCTAGTCATTCCACATTTCAGGATATTAAAATGTTATCAATAAATATAGAATTCGAAATAATATCAATAATAAATAACAATTGTTGCTAAGAGTTATTGAAAGCTTCCATTAAAGAGGGGCCTTCCTTTATTTCTAAAAGAAAGAAAATATAAATGTGCAGCATCAAATATCTTTGATGGAAGACACAGCTGAATGGAGAAGTACCATGTTGGTGACAATGTTGCAAGTATTGTTAATACACTAGGACTTCATGAAACAGATTCTACCAACATGAGTTTATATATATATATATATATATATATATATATATATATATATATATATATATATAAAATCAGTTTTTAGAAATTTTCTTGTTTGGGAAGAAGAGACCCATCACTCGGTTACGAATCTGTTTGGTCTTGACACCATATACCAAGGGATTGACTGTAGGGGGTACCAGAAGGTACAAACTTGCAAAAATTATGTGGACGCTTGGAGGTACCTTCCTGCCAATGCGGTGAGTTAGGAAGCTAAATAGTGCGGGTGTGTAGGAGACAAGAATAGTGCAGACATGGGCAGCACAGGTGCCCAGTGCTTTAGAGCGGGCATTCTGGGAAGAGAGCTGAAAGACAGCCTGGAGGATTTTGATATAGGATGTGGCTATGAGCCCTAGGTCCAATACCATCACTGAAAGGGCCACTGAGATTCCATATGCTCTGTTAATGAGAGTGTTGGCACTGGCCAACTTCACCACAGCCATGTGCTCACAGTAGGTATGATTGATGACATTTTGGGTACAATATGGTAGCCTCTTAATGAGAAGAGGACAGGGCAAAACCATAAGTGTGGCTCGGGTCATGCTACCCAGACCCATTTTAATGACCATGGTTGTTGTCAGGATGGTTGTATAATGCAGTGGGATGCAAATAGCTACATACCGATCAAAGGCCATGGCAACTAGGAGGGCTGACTCGATTATGCAAAATGTGTGAATGAAATACATTTGTGCTAGGCAGATATTAAAGTCAATCCCATGAGCTTCCAACCAGAAGATACCAAGCATCTTGGGGGCTACGGAAAAGGCAAGAGCCAAGTCATTCATAGCCAGCATGCAAAGGAAGAAATACATAGGCTGGTGGAGGCTAGGCTCTAGCTTGATGGTGAGAATGATTATGCTGTTCCCCAGCAGAGCCAGGACAAGCAGGAAGCAGACAGGGATGCCAATCCAGCAGTGAAAGTCTTCCAAACCGGGTATACCAACCAGGAAGAAAGAAGAGATGTAGGAATGTGTAGAATTGTCTGTCATGTTAAAACTCAGTAGGTTGCATGCTTACATACACAGTAGCCAGTTAATTCTCCAGTGGAAGAAAGCAGTGTAACAGAGTGGTTCTTCTATGGCCCAGCAAGTAGAAAATCCAGACACAGGATTTAATAGCCTACCTGGAGGGCTGACTCCTCCTAAACCTCTGTCAGTAATCAGGTATACCACTTCGCCATTCTAAGTTTCAGCATCTTCACCTGCAAATGAAAGGCTGAGTTCACATCTTTCAGATAATTTTTCCTAAGTTTTGGAATTGTATTCAATTCTACCCTGTAGTTTTTATTGCCTAGCAGAGGATCAGTTAGTAATATAATAGCCCCATTATTGTGTCAAAGCCAACATGGATTATGTGAGATAATCAGTTTTAGAGATAAAAAGAAGTTGTCTTTTCAAAGAAATTGATATCAAGTGATGATACATATATACACACACAATAAGTTACAGGTGTTTCAAAAATAATAATACTTACTCATAGTGAGCATAGCAAATAATCAGGAATTTAGAATAAGATCTTCTAACCCTAAAATATAGAACGTACTTATAAAAATTAAAGGCAATCAATGCCTTATCATTAATCAAAGACAAATTTGTCCCTATTTTCAATAAATTCCTTAAGAAGACCTGAAGATGTAGAGCATAACACAATAATATTAACAGGAAAAAAAATGGAATATATACTTTCTTCATGCTGTCAAATGAGTTAAAGTTGCTGCAAATAAGCACAATAGTTGTTAATAAGCCCAGTCTATTTTTTGCAAAGCCCTGACTCCCAGCTGCAGACATCACTCCTTCTGTTTCTAGCATTTTCCCTGACTAACAATAGTGAAGGACAAAGCAAGTGCAATTCAGCCCTACTGGTCTCGGCAGCAGGAGTAGTTCCTCAGACTCTGGTTCTGACCCTGTACTTTTTTTGGTAACCGACCATATTGTTCTTCCTAGCATCCAGGTTCTTCCTAGTATCATAAATCTGGCATATGCACTGCCCTCTTCTTAACAGCCTTTTAAACTTATAATTGCTCCCAGCATCTCAATTTATGGTCCTGAACACCACTGATGTGAAAACTCAAGATATATTGATAAATAATCCATAATGGCAATGATTCTTTGTGTAGACGTCTAAATGTAAATAGTGTGTGTTTGTGTGTGTTGTGTGTGTTGGGGGGGGGGTGGAATGGTCTGCTATTCCTTGTTAAAAGTTAAAAAAAATTTATACAATTCATAAAAATTCAGAACTTAAACTTTAGTCACAATGAAGAAACTTGCTGTTGTGGAAATTACTGCATAAGGGGATGAAGTCTATAACTCAAGGCAAATATAAGAATTTAGGACAAAACCTGCAAATAGTGAACATTCAGAGTATGAAGAGGTTTTAAGTATTTATCAAACTCTTCCTCTTTGTAAGTTATCAAATGATTGTTTTCCACTTGGAAATTTGGTTGGCCAAGTTCCCTTCTTATATTTGCTTCTGGGAGAATCATACATACAAAAGACTAAACCACCTAAGATTACAAACAAGCATAATCACTCTTGGTAAATATATGTAAATATTTTAAAATCCTCTTTTAGGTTTTAATAAACTAACTTACAAGATAGTAACATGTCATCAACACCAAGAGAAAAGAAGCACTTACAAGATTATAACATGTCATCTGTACCAAGAGAAAACAAGTAAAGTGATTTCTTAACACGGGAAGCTTCCTGTCAGAGCCATAGAATGTGGCACACAGCGAAAATTACGGAGAACTACCCCCAAATCATGGTCTGCTTGTACAGTTACTCCTCTGATCTCAAAAGTTTTCTCTGTCTTCTCCCAGGCTTATTTTGAAATAAATTTTGCAGAAATGCATTTGTTTCAATAAGGTTATGCTTTATATTATCTTCAGCAGTCTGCCAGGAAATTCAAATACCTGCCCAGACCTCTCTAATTTTCTACTGCCAATAGCATTCTATCTGCTTCTGAACCATATAAGTACCTTATTTCTTTTGACAACCTGAGCTTTGCTATTTTGTCTGTTTCTGAGTCAGACAGCATTTTCCCTTACCTGCAATCTGCTTCTTCAGAGTAGAGAACTCTATTGGAATACAGTGGTCTTTTATCTACAGTCTCTTTTGAATACTTTATATATTTTATACTAAGGCATTGAAATAAGAACACATAAAAATACCTCAAAGTAACTTCTCCCATTCTCTTTTATCCAAGTGTATCTTATTTGTTGGCAACAACAGATACCACCCAGCATTAGGAAATCTCAGAATTATCCCTGCCTTCTCTATTTCTACCACTACAGTCAAGCAGCCATGAAGTCTTCATTTCTGTTAAAGATCTTACCATGTGCTCTTCGTGTTTTCACTTGCATGTCATCTCCTTCATCAGACTGTGAATACCCAAAGGAAGGCCCTTAATCTCAGTAAACTCTCAATGGGGTCTGAGGGGAGATCTGATTTTCTCTATGTCCTCCACAGTCCCTCAAGAATTTCACAGATTTTTATCTTGCTCTCAAGGCTTCTGACCCACCAGCAATAGTTTATTTATAATCATTGTCTACCCTTCGTTGATTTCCACTGCCATCTTAGAATATGATTTTTTAAAATTGTTTCTGGTTATGAGTTTTATAAATATTAGAATTTTATTTGGATGCTCCTCTCCAAATCTCATTTCTCAAAGACCCATACTTTCTCTTATAAATGTGTGACATCATTTATATATTTGTAAATCTTCGTTTTCCATTTTACTTTCAAATGTTTTATCTTGATTTCTGTCTCACAATCCTTGATATATTGTAGATAATGATTAAAAATAACTATTATTCTTTGAAAATATAAAGTTATAATTTCTACTGAAGCAGCTAGACAAATATGCATATCTTGGAATGGTTAAAAAATACGACAGTGTAGCCATCAGTAGTGAGCACTCTGTGGTTAAGTTGGTAGTAATGGTTGCTTTGTAACAGGCTATTTCAATGTTCAGGAGATCCCTCTGGAATGCTGATGGGTCTCTTAGGAGAAATGAGATTGAAGGGAAAAGAGGTCTGGGCCAGGATGAAGCACAAATCAGTAACAATATCTCCCCTGGAAAACTATATTTACATTATAAACTTTAAAAAAATGTTTGATGACCTATTTTAGCTCTGACATGTAATAAGCTCAGAATTGTTACTCCTGTCCTGACATGGAAAAGCTACGCAAACTAAATATCAATGACTTTTCTTAAAGCTTTCTTAGAAATGAGCTCACAGGGTAAATCATCCATCTGAAACATAGAGAGACAAGCAAATCCAAGGAGGTACAGCTCACAGTATCCAGCTGCTTGGAGCAGAGGTCATTTAAAGTTACAACAGTAAACCACTTCACTATGAAATCTGACAAGTTGCTGGGAGCTGCATATAGATTATCATGAGCATGAGAAATTCTATTGTTGTTATTCAGAGGTGTCCCACATATTACATAGTCTTTACTTGTAAAAACACCAACAGATTCTCAGTTAGGATCAAAGAAATATCCCCTGTTGGAAGAGAGTCAAAGTAAACTCTCCCAGAACCCTCTGTATAAAAAGAGCTTCCTCTCCAAGAGGAAAAGTCTTAGCTAAAGGGCAATACTGGGACCTTATCTCTTCTTAAGTCAAACATTTCAGCCCACTCCATTCCTTCCTAATCTCATTCTGAGGGATGCAGGGGGGATATAGTCAATAGAGGATAGGGCATCGAAGAACTAGATTGGAACCACTGTATCCAAAGCAGGGAATAAAGGGAAAGAGGGGAGGAAAGTAACACATCCTCTTCCTCCACAACCTACCACCTCAACAAATCTTTAGTTCAGTGACAGTGAAATACATTAAAACATAACCTTCTATGAGGAGCAGTAGAAAGTGAAATTTCAAAGCTAAGAATAGAGCCATAATCAGGGCATTACTATCCCATAAATATAATTTGCCTTTTTCCCTGAGTCCATTAAGATTGCTTAATTATATTTAGCTGTCACCTATTTGACTATCATATGGGGGATTATGGTTTTCTTTTATTTTATTGACTATATTAGGATGAAATTGTTCAATGAAATTATGTAGGTTTCAGGTGTATAATCTTTAATAATAAAAGTGTAATATGTTAATTATAGCAGACTAGTTGTTGAGTGAATAGGGTAGCATGCCTTAAAGGATAACAGATTGCTATATAGCGGTCCAGAAACATCACCATCAGGACTCCTGATTCAATACCCTGAAATGTGTGGATGAGCCACATCTGGAAAAGGCAAGCATCACAATACATTTCTCGCAAGTGGAACCAAAAAATACCATGCATCTTGGGGACAATTCTGGTGCTAAGCGCAATGTCCATGGCTCCCAACATGGCCAAGAAGACATACATAGGCTCATAGAGACTGGGTTCAGATTTGATGATGAGCAAAAGTAGAGAATTTTTATCAAAACAATGAGGTACATAACCCAGAATGGAATCCCAAATCATCACTGTATAGTTTCCAAGCCAGGGATTCCAATAAAAGGTCAACACAGAGGGCATGAACATGTTGCCATTTGGAATGGGCATGGCAGGTCAGTCTCCTTCCTTGCAAAGGAGCCAAATTTGGCAAACTGTGATTCTCTGTACTGGTCTATGCCCTATTATCAACCAGTCACACAAATATTGAATGACAGAAATAGGATAATCAACTTCAGCAGCTTATTTAGCATTTTTTAAATGAATGAGACAATGGACACTGGCCCAACAGAATGTTTTACCAGCATACACATTAGCAAAAGTCATCTGCCCACTCAGTGATACCCACATTGCAAAAACTTAGTATTTGAACACCTATGCCTATGATGGGCCCAACGTTATCAGGCTGCTTGGTGGTGTTCTTCCTCCCCATTCCATCTTCTCTCTCTTCTTCTAACCTATTCATGGAAATCAGAAAAAATAAATAAAAAACAACAACATTAGAATGATACTTTAAATAGGCAAACACCAAAATACACTATATTGGTTAGAATACTTGAGCCCCACTTTTCTCTCTTCTTCACTTCCTCTCTTTTTACCATCACTTTAGACTAGCAGGGTTGGGTATTTCTATAGAACATACCAACATTTATTTGACAAATTATTGATTGAAGGCTCTTTCTAGCATTGTGATTCCACCAATAAAACTACCTCTCCTTACCTTAAACTTCCTTCTCACCAAGGAATTTGTAAATATGCAGGGCCCAGACTCCATCAAGATAGACATTGGCAGCTGTATAATTTTGTATATTACCATGGCAATTCTAATTCAGGAAACAAATCTTACATATAAATTACTTTTAGATAAGTACCCACAGCTCCTCACATAGTCTGCTTTCCACACAATAAAGTGAGGACATTTTGAAAATATTAGTTTATAAAATTAAAAGGATTAAAGAGTACCTGGTGTAGGAGAAGAAAGACTTTTATTGTTTCACCAGAAGAGCAATGAAGAAGATGCTGAAGTGTTTAGAGATAAAATTAATGAATGGGATTGGAAGCCTAGATCTCTATATGTAGGAACTATTGACAGACATAATCCTTATATAGAAATCAGAGCTACTTACTGTTGAAGAGAATCAGAAAGCACACTTTTAAATCTTCTGTGAAACCTGAAACAAGAAAAATATGAGTGGGTCTCTTTGAGAATTGTCCAAGATATTGCAAGAAGAATAATGGCAAACACATAGGTACATTCAGGTGGAAGTGACTGGGGAGGCAGCAGAGACAGAAAGACTCCAAAATATTTATTGCAACACCAAGTTTGTTGCTGTGAACACTTCACACTTTCCAGTAACTGGGTATAAGTAGGAAACTATAGTTCAGTTTTAGGGCTGACAAGAGTATGCATCTATGAATGTATTTGTTAACGTGAGAGCAGAAACGTTTCTAAGTAATTAGTTCTCTACATCTAAATCAAGTTGATTTATCCCTTTTTGTGTTATTGCCCTAAATTTTTTCAAAATATTTCTCCATAAATCCAAGTCAACATCCAAATATTATTCTGAGTTCTTCACTGGCCCCCAACAACCCTACTCATAAATTTTAAATTTGGAATGTTTAGGAGATTATTCTACCAAATCACCCTCTCAAAACAGAATTCTTTAGCATAGCTTCCTGGCTGATGACTGTATGTAGGTTGATTCCTTTCCATGCCTGTCTGTCTAAATATTGTACAGCTCTCTCTCTTAGAAAAACCTCCTTATATTGGGCCAACATGTTGCCTGTAACCACCATCCCCCTTTTTAAATTATATAGCTTCAGATATGATACTACAAAGATTCAAGTAATTAATGATCCTCTCCTTTTAAAATATAATGTATTCAGGTCTACCTACCTTGTCCAATAACATGCTGCTAGTTTCCTTTAACCTCTCAATCTTCAAAAGCAGATTCCTCAATGTATTGAATTGTATTTCCTAAAAGTTCCACGTCAGACTCTATCAAAATAAATTTGTACTCTTTACTTTTATAAAATAAATTTATACTCTTGGCTTAACTAATTTTTGCACTTTAATATATATATTCTTATGTCCACTTGAACTAGTACACATTTCTAGCTATCTACTTACTCATTCTTCAGGAATAATAGTAGGAAGTGACTGCTACAGGAGTAGGCCGCTCTTTGCTGGTCCCAGCTATAGATGATTTGTATTTTCTAACATAATTTTCCCCTGATGACCAAAATTCATCAGCCTCTTACAAATCCTAAGATTTTCTTACTCCCTAGAGCAAAGAAGGAGGTTTAGGGCCAGAAGGGTAGACATCATTTCTTAGGACTATGTTCTCACTCAATTCCCTAGAGACCTGATATATCTATTCTCACCAGGAGATGGCAGTGTTGAAACATCTTCTCACAGAGCCAGAGATTGGGATTCAACTTGCTCTCACTGTGTGCCTAAGAAATGGAACATAAAGTGGGGGAGTGCATAGCTCAGGAATCCATTCCTTGCCTGAAAAAAAACTGTCAGCTTTATCTCATGCTTTTTAAGAAAAGAGAAGTGGGAACCTCAAGTGAAGGAAACAAGTCAGTAGTTCTATGATGGGAAGTCTCTATTGGCTGACATAGTTAGGATAGATAGTAAGTCAACTCAATACTTTGATTTCCACAGGTTTGCTCTTCTATGACACCCCAACCCATAGATCACTGGCTTTTTTCTATTAGGGATAAAGTTTTCCTGCCTCAAATATAATCATAATTGGAATAAAAATCCTTTAAGAACAATCACAACATCTGACTTATTCCAGAGTAATGAGGCTAGGTTGGCAGGTGGGAGAGTACATAAGTGAGTTCAGTGATGGTGGGATAGAGGGATTATCATTGAAAAAGCTGGTAATGAAGAATTATGGGGATAAACATGGAAAGCATGAGATTTACTGGCCAATTGTTGGGAGCCAGTTCTACTCTTGCTAGATGCCTGAAGAATATTATCAGTTCCTGAAATCACTATCACTCATCCTTTATCACAAATCACACATCAACTCTTTTCTTGCCCACAGATTCTGGTCTCATTCTCTTGTGTTTGTGTTCTTCAATGTTTCTTCTTTCTATCTTCACCCCTGCAAAGGCGCCCAGTCAATGCCATGAACCCTAATCCATTGGCTGGGCTTATCTGCCAATACATGGGCATCTCTGGGATAGCCTTTCATGCTTTTCTTCTGTCTTGGCAATACAGACATTCTCCCTCTTCTGGAAGTCTGACTGAGATCATGTTGCTGTATCCATCCTTCGATAAAACTCACAGCAATGTTTGTATTATTTAGGGGCACCGCATAAATTTATTGAGCTCAAATTGAGGGGAAAAAATTGCTAGCCACCAATTTTAATGTTCCCTAATGAATGTGAAGTGGAGTTACGAACATGAATGAGGGGCTTTCTAGCCACTAGCTAAAACTATGAGGGACCAAACATTTCTTTTAAAACATATCTTTATTGATTTCCGAGAGAAAGGGAGAGGGAGAGAGAGATAGAAACATCAATGACGAGAGAATCATTGATCTGCTGCCTCCTGCATGCTCCCTACTGGGGATTGAGCCCGCAACCTGGGCATGTGCCCTTGACCAGAATCGAACCCGAGACCCTTTAGTGGGCAGGCCAATGCTCTATTCACTGAGCCAAATGAGCTAGGGCCCAAACAGATTTTAATTAAGCCCTTTAGGTTCATCCAAATCTAATATCCATTAAATCATTTCTACAACTTTCAGTCATCTCCTTGCTCGCCTCTTTTCTTATTCCCCATAGGCTAAATGCAGAGAAATTAACATTCAAAAGTTTTCTTTTTATAAGCTGTTATTTTTCTGCCAAACCTATTTGCAAAAACAACTAAAAGTCTTCTTAGATATAGGCATGTTCCTCTACCTGAATTCTACTTTACTAATTTAATTATGATGTTTTTGAACTTCAAATTAAGATATAGACCTATTACTATCAGGCATTGTGAAAATTGTCTGTGGGATTAATATATTCATAAGATTTGATAGAAAAGTATGACTTTAATAAAATCTAGGTGCTTATTGAGCAATTCTACCAGGAACAATGCTAATTGTTTTACATGCATCGTTTTATTTAATTTCTGTTCATTTGTTTTGTTAATCCTCATTCAAAGATATTTTCCATTGATTTTCTTTGTACTTTTTTTAATTTTTAAAAATTTATTTATTTAAATTTCTTTATTGATTAAGGTATTAAATATGTGTCCTTAACCATTGATTTTTAGAGTGGAAGGGAGGGAGAGGAAGAGGGAAAGGGAGAGAGAGATTGATTTAAGAGAACACATCAATTGGCTTCTGCATGCACCCCAAGGGCTAGGGATCAGACCTGTAACCCAAGTACTTGCCCTTGACCTGGAATAGAATCCACGACCCTTCCCTGCATGAACTGTGCTTTAACCACTGACTCACACTAGCCAGGGCCATTTTATTTAATCTTTAAACCATTTTTCTTTGTGTGATTTTGATAAATGTATGTAACTTTTTAAATTTTTTAATTTGTATAATGAGATAAATACTATCTAATTTACAGAATTGTCTTGGAGATTACCAATAATTATTGTTATCAAAAGGCTTTTGAACTACTTTAAAAAGTTAAAAGACTAGGCCTTGGATGGTATGGCTCAGTTGGTTGAGTAAAGTCCCATGTATCAAAAGTCACTGGTTCAATTCTTGGTCAGGGCATATACCCATGTTTCAGGTTTGACCCCCAGTTAGGGCACATGTGGGAGGCAATGGATCTTTCACATTGATGTTTCTCTCTCTCTCTCTCTATCCCCCTCTCCATTCCCCTCTTTCTAAAAGTCAATATATATGTTTTAAATTAAAGACAAGGCTATTAAAAATATCCAAACCCATTTCAATGATTCCACTCAATTGAGCACTTTCAAAGATAGATTTATAAAAATAGAAAATGCAATAATTTGAATGAATAAGAAAAAAGTAGAAAAGAGAGAAATTATGCCACCCATCACCTTATACATTTATCATTTATTCCAAAACAGGAACCTCCCTTAATTACTTTGTTGACTAAAAATCATTCAAAACCTTATGGTTTATGATGATACTCACTGTTGTTTGTGGAAAGTCAAAATAATTTGGGAAAACAACAACAACAAATGAGCCTTGCAAGCCCTGTCTAGAAGAGTTACCTCAAGTTTTTCTTTCCTTACTACCTTTCTGTGACCAGAAGGTGTCTACTAGTGATTTGTGTTAACCAAGACTCTTACAAAAGCATGGGCTAATTTTTTTAAGTCATTTCCTCCTAAAACCATTATTTTCAGATTGCTATTTATTTTTTCTAACCTTAGCTCATTAAAAATAAAATAGTGTCCTAAAGTCAAATCATTTTCCAACCAAATCATTCTAACCAACTGAAAGTTAGTTCTGTTTCATGGCACACATTCAATAAAGATTTAATATTATCACCATTAGTATGTTGTTTTTATTTTTTATTTAAAAAATGTCAAACATGTACAAAGTAAACAGATTATTATAATGAACCTCTATCTAACCATCATCCAGCTTCAACAATGATCAACATTTTGCCATTCTTGTATCTTCTATACTTCCACTCACCATGTAACCCAATGATTATTCCTATTGTTATTATTAGTCTTTTGATTATTTTTATGAGTTTAGAGATAAAATTGAGGTATATTGAAATGCATAAATTTTAGCAGTACCATTTTGACTAATGGATACAATCCTGTAACTTGCATCCAATATAACATAGAGCATTTTGTCAGACCAAAAAATTCCTCATGTGTTTCCCCAGTCATTCCCCCACCTCTACACCCATTAAACACCACTGTTCTGTTGTTTTTGACACTAAATTAGTTACATTTGTTCTTCAACTTCATATAAAGATAATAATACAATACATATTCTTTTGTGTCCTGATTCTTTTCACTCACAAATATATATCACTAAATTGCACATACCTGGAAGCAAAAGCCTCCCAGGAACCATTCTACTTATTTTCAATGGGAAAAGAATGAATTTTATATTCAAGGACTCAATAAACAAATGGTGTCCTCACCAGGGAAAAAAAACAGGTCCCACATCTCTTTAGATAAGCTTACTTCAAACTAATGACATTCTCTATTCTCAGGGAGAAATGGGGGACTATTTTACTTTTCTCCATCTACTAAAGCATATAGCTCATTCAGAAGTAATAAGAAACTATGGAATTCTTCCCATTTGCAATGCTAATATCCAGGCAATAGGTCTGATCCAAGTTCCTGTGTTCTTAGGGTATTGTCTGTTTGATTAGACCTCATTCCTCTTTCTAGACAGTGTACGGACAATGCTATTGCGAATTTCCTTGGTTTTGATGCTATAGACAATGGGGTTGACCATAGGTGGGAAGAAGAGGTATGTATTGGCCATGATAGTCTGCAGGAGTGGAGGTAAATGCCGTCCAAAGCGGTGCAACAAAGAGAGGCTGATCATGGGAACATAGTACACAAGCACAGCACAGATATGTGACACACATGTGTTGAGTGCCCTCCACCGCTCTGCCCCAGAAGCTATTCCCAGTACTGTGTGAAGAATCAGCATATAAGAAACTACGATGAGCAATGAGTCCAAACCAAATGTGGAGATAACAACAAACAGACCCAGGATGCTATTGGGGCGGGTGTCTGCACAGGGCAATTTGATCAGATCTGAGTGGAGGCAGTAAGAGTGTGTGAGGGTGTTGTGGCCACAGAAAGGCAGACCCTTCAGGAGAAAGAGCAGTGGTAACATGAGCAACACACTTCGCAAGGCAATGGTGGCACCCATCCCAGTGATGCGGGAAATTGTCAGGATGGTTGTGTACTGCAGTGGGCTGTAAATGGCCACAAAACGGTCTACAGACATAGCCAGAAGGACACCTGACTCCATAAGGGTAAAAGAGTGCATGGAAAACATCTGGAGCAGACAACCACCAAAGCTGATATCATGAATTCCAAAGAGGAAAATGCCTAGCACTGTAGGTATGGTAGAAGCACAGACCCCAAGTTCAACAAAGGCCAGCATGGCCAGAAAAAAGTACATGGGCTGATGCAACACAGGGTCAACCCGGATGATATGTAGAATGATGCCATTTCCTATGAAGATGATGATGTACATCAGGCAGAAAGGGATAGATATCCAGATGTGCTCTGCTTCCAGTCCTGGGATACCAACAAGAGTAAATGTTGCAGGTGTGAATTCAATGGAACCATTGGAAATAACATAGTGAGACTTCACTTGAAGATATTGGGAAGCACTTGAAGACTGGAAAATATATATCACTTGTCAGTTCTTGTACATTAAATTCAGAGCTCCTGATAGTCATAGTTAAGATATTTTCTTAAAGAGATGAAAAACTTATTTCTGAAAGAAGGGGACATAAAAACCACAGTGTATGGAAGAGAAATCTGATTAGATGTGTGGAAGAGTATTCCCACATGGGCTACATGCCAAACACAGAAGGCAGTAATAAAAATCTCAAACTGGGCCATTTATGGCAGTGAAAGGCAGTGATAATGAGCACAAAGATGATGATTTCATGTGAAAATTAGGGTCTGAAGGACCTGGTAACCTTCTGCAGTTTGTACAGAAGTGAATGAGTAGCAAAAATGATGTAATAGTAGTAAAGAGCATTCTTGGTTCTAACATTTTATATACATGTGATCTTGGGGGTGTCACATATCTCAGATCCAGGTGTTCAATAGAAACACAAAAATAGTGATATAAGATGATATATATAAATTGTTTATCATTATATTTGGGCCATGTTACATATTCAATGCAAAAAAATAAGAAAAATAATAAATTTGAAAACTGGGATAATTTCTCTCACTTTTTAATATTTTCCAATATCTTTTTTTTTTTTTAACTTACCAGTTCACTCTTTCTCCACATGCTATCCATGGACGATGGGGAAAGGTTTTCTGTACTTTGCAGGAGTGTCAGTATCTCCTGCTGGAACGTGGAGTCAGAGCTGAGTGTAACACCAAAACCATCAGGGTCTCACAGGCTGAATAGGATCATGATGCTGATGTGTGGGAAACTGTGCTCCCAGAACTGCTGATGTTCAGAGCTGGAGATCTTTACTCACAGGCTGAATAGGATCATGATGCTGATGTTCAGAGCTGGGGTTCTTTATCTGTGAACAAGTTTATTGCACTAAAACTCTACTTAACTACAGCAGAACCCCAGATTAAGATTAGGGGCCAGAAATGGAATTCAGAATGGGGCTCAGAAATGGTAATGATGAGTGAGAGTGAATTCTTCCTCTCAAATGGGATGGGGTCCTTGTTTAGGTATAACCAGTGGAGTGCTAATAAATATTTAATAAGTAGTTTTCTGAGTAAAAAATGCCCTGATCTGTACCAGTTACTAATTTATTTGGTTAAATACTTCTACTTTAATGCTACTACCATAATGCCACTGAATGTAGATCTGAGATATTTATAATCAGTATTCCCAAAATGGTACAAGCCAGTATCAGCATATCATGAGGCAAACTACAGTTAGCTAATCCTAGATATTAGATACATACTTATCCAGGTGGAACTGAGAGCAGGCACATCCATCCACACACCCCCTTTCTTGCCGTTTCCTTCTAATTGGGCTGAGGGCACAGTTTCTACATCTACTTATATGTGCTTAGCCGACTGGCAGGGGAGGCAAGAGGAGACAGGTCCTGAAGGAGCAATGAATCATGACTAATTATTCTCAGAGCCTTCTGCTAGATTCTAGAGAAGGTAAAAGAATGAGCCTCACTGAAAGGCATGCCCAAAAATATACATAAGTGAATGCATATACAAAAAAGGGAAAATAACAAATTTAATTTTTAAAATTTTAAATTATAATTTAGATGTAGAGCAATTATTTATATTTTAGATATTTTGAATATGTCTTTCTCTTGTCTTTCAACTTTGTTCATTTTGTCACACAAATGTCATACAAAATTTTATGTAATCAATTTAACATATTTTATGACATATACTTTTCATTCTTAAGCTATTCCATACACAAAGTCAAAAATACAGTAATAAAGGAAGAAGTAGAACAGTAGATAGAGATAGAAAATGATATAGGAATATAATAAAAGAGAAATATAAACAGTAATAGTGAAAAGAGCAATAGAAGACAAAGATGAGAGAGAGAGAGAGAGAGAAGAAAGAAAACTAACTTCATTTGGAGTTTGTTTTGAGGACTTGGGTGACTAGGGGTTTTGTTTAATTCTCAAATATGTAAATAATTTATTCAATGCTATGTATTAATCGGTGGTCTGTTATTCAACCATTTTGAGGACTGAATATTCTATTTTGATTTTTATATAAATAAAATCTACTTACTGACTGTGTAGTCTGCTCTTTGATCTGCATTTCTGTTTTATCATACTTCACTGATGTAATTATTTCTTTTTTATAGTATATAAATTCACATCGAATTGGTTGTTATGTTTTTAAATTCCTGCTAATTAACAGAATAGTGGGTTGATCAGATTGTAAATGATAAATGTATTGAATCACTATATTGTATTCCTGAAACAAATGTAGCCAATGTAAGATTGCAAATCCACTGTACTTAAATAAAAATAAATTTTAAGAAGTGGAAAAAAAATATTTCTAATATTTGCATATTTTTTCTTTCAAATAAACATTAACAACCAACTTGTATAAAAACAGAGCAAAGTACTAAATATAAATGATACAAATCATAAACTGCTTAGAAGAAAATATAGAGGTAAATCTTCATGACATTAGATGTAAAAATAGATTCTTAAATGTGACAAAAGCATGAGCAACAAATTAAAGAATAAACTGGATTTCATAAAACTTAAAAAAATTTGTACATCAAATGATATAACCAAGAAACTGAAAAGACAACCTATAAAAGGAGAAAAATATTTGCAAATCATCTTAATATATAAAAAGCCAGGGGGTGACACGACTGAAACAAACAGACAGACGACCGAACACAGGCTGCGTGGGGCGACAAGGCTGGCATGGGGGTTAGTGCGGGACGGCCAAACAACTGAACAGCAGCTGCGTGGGGCAACCAGGCTGGCAGGGGGGTTTGTGAGGGATGACTAAACAACTGAACAGCAGGCTGCGTGGTGTGACCAGGCTGGCAGGGGGACAGTTGGGTGCGACCAGGTTGGCAGGGGGGCAATTGGGGGCAACCAGGCTGGCAGGCAGAGGCGGGTAGGGATGATCAGGCTGGCAGGGGGGCAGTTAGGGGTGATCAGGCAGCCAGGCAGGTGAGCAGTTAGGAGCCAGCAGTCCTGGATTGTGAGAGGGATCCCGGATTGGAGAGGGTACAGGCTGGGCTGAGGGAACCCTCCCCTCGTGCATGAATTTCATGCACTGGGCCTCTAGTATATCTGATAAGAGTTTAATATCTAGAATACATAAAGAATTCAAAACCAAAAAGACAACCCAATTTATTAAATGGGCACATGATGTGGATAATATTTCTCTAAATAAAATATTCAAATGACTAATGGCAAATGAAAAACAAATCAAAACCACAGTGAGATATCACTTTATACCTACTGAAATCTCTATAATTAAAAAAACAATTAGCAAATGTTGACATGATATGGAAAAAATAGAACCATTGTATATTGCTGGTAAGAATGTAAAAATTACAAATTCTGTTGAAATATTTTGACAGTTCCTAAAAAAGTTAAACATAGAATTACTATATAACCCAATAATTTCACTGCTGGGTATATGCCCAAAAAATTGAAATCAGGGGCTCAAACTTGTACTTGTACATAAATGTTCATTACAGTATTATTCATAATAGCTAAATGATGAAAACAACAAAAGTATACATCAAAAAAATAATAAATAAAAATGTGGTATATGCATACAAATAGAATATTATGCATCCATGAAAAGGAATAAAGTATGGATGTATATTACAATATGAATGTACTTTGAAAACATTATGCTGTTGAGTGAAATAAGCCAGACACAAAATGATAAATATTATCTGATTCCACTTATATGAAATATCTAGAATAAGCAAATTTATAGAAATATAACGTATATTGGAGATTACCAGGGGAATGAAAACTACTATTTAATAGATAAATGATTTCTGATTTTAGTGACAAAATGTTTTGCAACTAGATAGTGGTTATAGTTATACAACATTTTGAATATTATTAATGCTACTGCATTGTACATTTAAAAATATTTAATTTAATGTTTGTAAAATCAAAGCACATTGTAATGTGAATTGAACATTATAATACTGTATTCCAACTATACTTTAATTAAAAAATTAAAAAGTGCTATTTTCAAAGTAAACATTTTTAAAGGTTAATTTTCTATATTACCACAATAAACATTTGAAAAAAATTTTGAACAAAAATTGCCAGTAAAACATAATACAATCATATTAGTATTTTGAATGGGATAACATTGAATTTGAAGAGAATTCTATATAATAAAAGACTAATATGCAAATTGTCCCCACAGGCGGGAGTTTGACCAACTGGGAGTTAGGTGTATGCTGACCACCAGGGGGCAGCACGATGGAACATGATGGGCGTTGGCAATGCGGTGCTGGCAGTGGGCAGCTTTGGAGGCAGTGCTGGCCCTGATGGGCCCTGATGAGAGCAGGGCTGTGGTGGGATGGTGTAACAGGTGAACGGGCAGCACAAGGCCAAGGCAGGTGCGAGCAGGGCCCCAATTGCCCTGCTGGTCGCCCCACATTTAGGCCCTGATTGCTGGCCAGGCCTAGGGATCCTATAATAAACAATATGTAATGTACATTTCCTACACTTATTTTCAATACATATATATGTTTTTTACCATTCTGAATGAGGTCATTTTCTATTTTATTTTTTAATTAATAATTACTGCTATAAAACATTATTAACTTTTCCCCAAGCTTTATTCAGGTATAACAGATAATCAAAAATTGTATATATTTAACATGTAAAACCTGATGGCCCAATTTAGGTATTGTGAAATATTCACCTAAACCATGCTAATCAACAAATCCATCATTTCATTGCTGTACAGGTTTCCTTTTTCTCTTCTTCTTTATTGTAGCAAAAATACCCAAGATTTGCCCTCTTGGCAAATTTCATGTATATAATAGAATATAAACATTATGGACTTTTAAGTTGTTCTTGTAGAACTCTGTTGACTTCCTATGCTTTATAGATTAAAAAATCACACCATCTGAAAAATTCAGATTTGTCTCTTTTTCCATTTCCTGTAGTTCTCTGTTATATATTAGACTAGAGGCCCAGTGCACGAAATTTGTGCACGGGGGGAGGGAGGGGTTTGTCCCTCAGCCCAGCCTGCTGCCTCTCCAATCTGGGACCCCTCAAGGGATGTCAGGCGACCGGGCTGATCAAGGGAAGGCACCAGCCCCGTTACCCCACTGCTGCAGCCACTGCCAGACACTGCAGCCGCCAAGGTGTTTTCATCAACACGGACTCTAGTCCCTTCACTGTGAAAAAATGACAACTTTCTTTAGGCATTTTCAAGATGTATCTTTCATAGGATATGACATTTCTTTCTTTTTTTTTATCCTCATCTGAGGATATGTTTCCATTGATTTTTAGAGAGTGTGGAATAGAGAGGGAGAGACAGAGGGAAACATCAGTGTGAGAGGGACACTTTGATTGGTTGTCTTCTGCATGAGCCCTGACCTGGACCCTGGCCAGGGAGGAGCCTGTTACCTAGGTACATGCCCTTGATCAGAATTGAACCTGGACCCTGCAGTTGGCAGGCCATGGCTCTATCCACTGAGCCAAACCAACTAGGGCAGGATATGACATTTCTTAGCCCCTCCAGCAGCGGACCTTTATTTTTTCCTCCAGGAGTGTGGTGGAAAAACCCTATATCACCTTCTTGGATTCTTATAACCCAAATTACTAAGAACACTGCAAGTGGTGGCATACAGGGAGCTTAGCCAATGAGCTGTCAGAAAAGGTATTTACTCTCAAACTGGTTTGGCTCAGTGGATAGATTGTGGGCCTGCAGACTGAAGGGTCCCAGGTTTGATTCCTGTTAAGGGCATGTACCTTGGTTGGAGGCACATTCCCAGTGGGGAGTGCACAGGAGGCAGCCAATCGATGTTTCTCTCTCATTGATATTTCCGACTGTCTATCCTTCTCCCTTCTTCTCTTTAAAAAAAAATCAATAATATATATATATTTTTAAAAAGGTGTTTCCTCTGCAGCTCATGCAGCCCCTGCATTGTATCCACTGGGCTAGGGGTGTGTCCCTGCCACCCAGTGGTGGCTGCTAGGGTTTCCACACACCCCAAAGGCTGGCAGCCATCCCCCTGTCCAGGGCGCTGGGCTGGGGGCGTGGACGAGAACCACAACTTGGTGCTGGAGCTCACGAAAGCTGCTGGGGGCAGGGCAGGAACATCCCCATTGCCGAAAGCCCCCAAGGCCAGCAGCCAGCCCCACCATGGGTGCCAGGCTGGGGGGCATGCAGGGACCCCTGGGCTGCATGCAGCGGTGGCCGCCAGGGTCTCCGCACACCCCAGAGGCCAGCAGCCAACCCCTCATTGTGGGCGCTGGGCTGGGGGAGTGGACCCAAACTGCCACTTGGTGCCTGAGCATTTGCACGCGGCTGGGGCAGGGCAGGGACATCTCCATCGCCAAACACCCCTGAGGCCAGCAGCCAGCCCCACCATGGATGCCAGGCTGGGGGCATGCAGGGACCCCTGGGCCACACACAGCGGTGGCTGCCAGGGTCTCCGCACACCCCAGAGGCCAGCAGCCAGCCCCCCATCTTGGGCGCTGGGCTGGGGGCGTGGACCCAAACTGCCGCTTGGTGCCTGAGCATTTGCAAGCAGCTGGGGGCGGGGCGGGAACATCCCCATGTCCCTATGGCAATGCAGGGATGTTCCCGCCCCGCCAGGCCACTTGGCGCCTGCACCCATAGGCTCCGAGTGGCCAGGGGGCATTCTGGGACCCTTGCCACTCAGGACCTAAGCGCAGGCCTACAGGGTAGGAGTGGCCTGGGTCTGGAGGATGTTTCTGGGACCCAGGCCGCTCAGTGCCTGCATATGCAAATTAACCGCCATCTTTGTTGGGTTAATTTGCATGTTCGCTCTGATTGGCTGTGGGTGTAGTGAAGGTATGGTCAATTTGCATGTTTCTCTTTTATTAGATAGGATTAAAAAAACTTAATTATAATACAGAATTCTGCAGTAGTTTTGACACTGGTTATCCTGGTCTTGTTTACTCTCTTTTAGATACCTTTTCTTAACGTTCTCTGCTTTATGTCATAGAGCTTCATCATGTACAAGGCCACTCAGGGCAGAGGAACAACAATGAGGAGGCAGATTTAGTCTTCTGACTATGTAGTGCCTCTAAATCTGTCTCTGGGGAAAAGCTACAGTTCAAATACGAAGATGAAATATCCATTGGATCTTTGAGTTTCAAAGTCTGATGACAAATTATCAGCCTCTCCTTCGTATGAAGGACTCTTCTCACTTCATTTAAAATTTTTATTTTTTATTTTACGAGCCAAAGAGAGAGAGAGAGAGGGGAAGAGAGAGAGAGAGAAATATTTATTGCATTCATTGGTTGATTCTTGTATGTGTGCCCTGATTGGGGATCAAACCAGCAACTTTGGAGTATAGGAACTATGCTCTGCCTAACTGAGCTACCCAGTCGGGGCTCTTCTTGCTTTATTTAGACAACTCTCAGCACCCTTATTTTAAAAATATATATCCTATCTGAAAGAGTATGTCAGTTGTCCTTAAGCCCCTTCAGAACTCTCCATTTCCATTTTGTGTGGCATTCTGTCTCCCTTAGTCATTGTTAACGAGCTGAAGCTTTAGTAGTCAAGAAATAGTAGGACAAAAAAAAGTCTCCTTCAAAAATTTCTGGGCCAGAGCTCAGTGATACTGCATTTGGCAGTGAAGCATAGATAGTGACCTGAAGATTTCTTTAAAATTAAGGCTGTAAATTCAATCATATTTTGTTCCTATATCATACATTCTGTATATGAAATTGGCATTTCTTAGTTTCCCATTGCCAAATGGGAGCACAAAAATGTCTCAAGGCCACTTAATCGTGAGTTCCATTATCATGCTCTAATCTATTGATTCATTCCTTGAATAATTTGCCCTTGAATCAGAAACTTCTTTTTAAAAAAATACATTTTTATTGATTTCAGAGAGGAAGGGAAAGGAAGAGAGAAACAGAAATATCAATGATGAGAGAGAATTATTGATTGGTGGCCTCCTGCACACTCCCAACTGGGAATCCAGCCTGAAACCTGGGCATGTGCCCTGACTTGGACTTGAACAGTGACCTGCTGGTTCCTAGGTCAATGATGAATCACTGAGCCATGCCTGCTGGGCCAGAAACTTCTTATCTGCTGCAACTTCTATCAACATTTTATGTGACTTCAGTATCTAGGATTGTGACCCATTCCAAACATTTTTCTGAGGATTATTGGAAGCATGCCTAGGTTGTTTGGTAGACTAGGTTCTTTAATGTATTTATTCAGGAAAATTATCATGATTATCAAAACAAAAAAATATTAAGTAAATATTGAATACATCATATGACACATTTAATTTAATTATCAAACCAATGAGGAGGGTACTAAAATAAATCCATTTTACCAGTTGAAAACCAAAATACAATGTCCCCAAAAATGTATATACACATTTTGAATAATTTTAAAAGCAGTGTTCATTAAAATACATTTTTTTTACTAAATTTAGTGGGGCAATATGGGTTAATAAGATTATATGTGTTTCTTTATTTCATTATTTTTTAGTGACCTAAATGAATTTACCATCAGAGCTCTTGATTGCTTTTGCTTTTTACTTTATTTTTTGTTGTTGACATTATTATAGATGTCCTTGTATAGGTTTCAAGTGTATAATTCTGTTATACATCATCTGTATGTTGCATTGTTTACCCATCACCCAAAGTCAAATCTTCTCCCATCACCATATATTTGACCTTCTTTATCCTTTACTACTCCTCAAACCCCCCTTTTCTCTGGTAACCACCATACTATTGTCTGTGTCTATGAGTTTTGTTTGTTTTTCTTGTTTGTTTATTTTTAGCTTTCAGTTTTATATCCCACATATGAGTGAAACCATATGGTTTTTAACTTGTTCTGTATGAGTTATTTCACTTAGCATTATATCCTTAAGATCCATCCATATGGTAGAAAATGGCAGTATTTCCTCTTTTTATGGTGAGTAGTACTCCATTGCATATATGTACCAGATCTTCTTTATCCAATCATCTTGCCATAGAACACTTTGGTTTTTTCATGTCTTGGCTACCATGAATAATGCTGCAATGAACATTGTGGTGCATATATTTTTGGGAATGAAAGTTTTCAAACTTTGAGGGTAGATGCACAGGAGAGGGATTGCCAGGTCATATGATAATTCTATCCTTAACTTTTTAATGTATTCTTTATTTTAACAACATGTGCTGATGGGGGAGAAACGCAAAATTACTCGCTCTTGAATCTGTTTGGTCTTCACCCCATAAATAATGGGGTTGAGCATAGGGGGCACCACTACATAGAGGTTGGCTATTAGAATGTGGATGTGGTGAGGGATGATTTTACCCCCAAAGCGATGGGCGAAAAATGAAAAGAATGCTGGAGCATAGAACATAAGTATGACACAAATGTGGGAACCACATGTACTAAGAGCCTTACATCTGGCAGCCCAAGAAGGTATCTGAAACACTGTGAGAAGGATCATTATGTAGGACACAAGGATAAAAACTACATCCAGTCCTGTAGAGAGTAGAGCCACAGTCAGACCATAAATTATGTTGACATTGATGTTGTCACATGCCAATCTAGCAATACCCATGTGCTCACAGTAGGAATGGGGAATGATGTTTCTCCCACAATATGTAAGTCGGTATACCAGGAAAATAAATGGAAAGCATATGATAAAGCTCCTGATCACAGCTGCTATGCCAATCTTCCTAATGACTGAGGAGGTTAGGATTGTGGTATATCTCAGCGGGTAACAGATGGCCACATAGCGGTCAAATGCCATGGCCAGGAGAATAGCAGATTCTGCCACAAAGATGAAATGTATGAAGAACATCTGAGATACACAGCTACCAAAGGATATATCCATGGAATGGAACCAGAAGATTGCCAGCATCTTGGGGGCTGTTGCTGTGGAGAGCAGGACATCTGCTAAGGCCAGCATGGAAAGGAAGAGATACATGGGCTCACGGAGATTGCACTCAGTCATGATTAAGAAGATTAGAAAGATATTGCCTACAACAGCCACAATGTACATAGAACAGATAGGGATGGAGATCCAGGTGTGCGAATCTTTCAGTCCTGGGATTCCAATCAGGACATACCACATATCCTGGGGATCGGTATGATTGTAAAAGGAAGGCGCCATCTGTGGCTGCATACTCCAGACCTAGTACCTTTACTGAAAGACCACGGGGCTGACTGAGGATTCAGGAGCACCACCTTAGGCTGAATGATATCTGATCAAATGGTCTTTCCCCCCAATATATTCTTCTCTGTGAAAGAATAAGGAGATGGATTAACTAGCCTAAAAGTGTACTCTGACTCCTTCCATGGAAGAGTTAAATATATCCTGAAAAAAAAAATAGTTAACGTTTCATAACTTCTTAATATGTCATAGTACTTTATGTATATTAACTTATTAAATTTTCATGATAGCTTATTAAAATACTTTTACAGTAATCCATGGCATGGATACTGTTATTATTTCATTATTATTTCTATCGATGAAAAAAGAAAACATCCATTAGACATTCAGCCTTTTGCTGGTCCCACTGGATTCAAAGTCAGGCAGGGTAAATTTGAAAGCTCTGATTTTAATGACCACTCAATACTGGCTATAAAAATAAAACTGCATATAAACATGTCATTGAATTTTTCATTGATCACATCCCTGAGTAAACAGACAAATGTGAAACTGAATTATACTGCTTATGGAAGAGGAAAGGAATAGGTGTTGACAAAATAGATTTTAAGAAATATGGAACATATGCCCTTTTCAACATTGATTAAAAACTAATTTGATGCTAAGCCCTGTGCTAGGCATTGAGGATACACAGGTGAATTAATTGATCCATGTCTGCCAATCAATACATCCCTTAAAATTGTAGGACCAACCTTAAAAACTATGTTTAATGCCAAATTGAGTTGGGTTCTTAAATGAATATGCTTAGCATGTGGTGAAGGAAAATCATTCTAATCCACTTGGGTCACTGATTGAAAATCAGACAATATATTTTTTACTTCCAATATATTTTTTATTTTTATTTTATTACCACAGCAGCAAATAACTTAATGCTTTCACGTTATAAAGCAGGAGTCTATAGTTCTTCAATAAAAGGAAGGGAAGGTAATTTATTGATTACTATTTGTATACGTTCCCAAGGAATGTAGACAGAAGTAAGAGAGATGTTGGATGAAAAGTCAGGCTAGGAGATACAACATTAGGATAAGCTCTATACTACTATGTGTGTTTTTGTATATATAGACATAGATATAAACCAAGGTGTAGACATAGGTACAAAATAAATGGATGACAAATGGCTCCCATCCTTCCCCAGTCTCAATTCTCAAGTAAAAGCTAGCTAAATATCTTATTTTCTCAGGTTGTACATAGGCTTCAGAATGACTGCCTCTTTATCTCTTGATTTTACTGCAGTCCAGAGCATTAACCATTGTACAGTATAGTTTTACTACCTTTACTTTTATTAGGTCTTCAATATCATAATCCCTTTTTTTATATGATTGAAAAGTTTGGCCTCTGTATTTTTTTTTGTTATAAGTTAGAATATATAATACTCAAATGGTCATCCCATTATTCTTTTATATAAGTTTCAGTGTAATTCTTTTAAAATAATATGTTGATATGCATAAATATATGGATCTACTTTAATTGTATAAATTAATTGTATAACCATTTAACATACAGCTATGATTAATTGTTTGAAAATTTAATGGGCTTTTGATGCCTCAGGGAGTGAGAGAGAAGATAATTTGAGTACACCTATACAGACCTATGACAGAGCCATATATGTGAGTGTAGTGCAGTTGTGAAGGTGGGGCTTATAGTGATGGGCTAGAAGGGGTCAATGGGGGAAGAAGGGGATATATGTAATACCTTCAACAATAAAGAGTTAGAAAAGATGGGGAATATAAGAGTCTAAGTAATAGAAAGAAATACAGAAATGTAGATGGGAGGGAGGAAAATAAATTTTGCAAGTGTTCTTCCAACTCTACTGGTGATCTGGGATACCAGTGATCTGTTTTGTTTTGTTAGTTTTTAGCATTATCGCATGTGGTTACCTAACTTATAGGTCTGGGGCTTCTTGTAGCATTATTTTATAATATTACTAATGGAATATTCTGACTGAATCTTTAATAAATGCCTGGGGAACTGTGTGGTAATACAAATAGTGTGCTTATAGGGCCACATAGAATTTAATTTAAATACTGGATAAGTCATATTCTGGCTGCATGGCCATTTAAAAGTTACTTAATTTGTGGTTCAGTTTTTATTTGTAAAATACCTAAAAACAAGCACCAATTACAAATGTGCATCAACTCTGAAGTTAGTATTTTAGGATGTTCACTACGTAAACCAAATATGGTTCTATTACCAACAACATATGCAATTAGGGCACTAACAAAATTACCATCATTAAGACTAAAATTTTCATTTTCTGGACTTTAGGCTTATGAGCCACTATACAGATACTAAACTGGTTTAGGATATCCATAAAAGCCATGGCTTGTTTTCCCATACTGATCACATGACACCAATTGGTAATTTTCACCCCAAAAGTATAATTTTACTTTTATAAGGTACAGGAAGTTTAACACACTGATAATAGACACTTGGGCTTAAAAATAGAGTATTATTGACCTATCATCAATGTAACATCTTTGTTATATAGAAAAGGGAGTTAAATATCTGAGTGTCAGCTTTTTCTAGCCCAGCACCTGATGTATAATGAATATTCAGTAAATTCTATGGGAAAAAACTCATGCATATATTTATGTATATGTATATATATGTCCCAAAAATATATATACACTTTAACAGCTGATAGCTGTTAAGTGAAAATGAAATGTACTTTTAATAAACACTACCTTTGTAATTATATTTATGGAGTGTATACATTTTTTGGGATACCTTGTATATATACTTTATCTTTAACTACAAAACTTGTTAAATAACTGAGTCTTGTTTTTAACTACTGGAATATAAGTTCAATGTATACAAGCACTACATTCATATCTGCATGTCAAAGAAAATGACCATTACATTAACATATTCTAAATGAAAAATACATGTATTTGTGCTTTTTGCAGAGGGCCCATTTAATAAAAGAGCACAGAGATACTACAATTGCACGTCAAGTTCAGAGTTAAAATCACGTCCAATGCATCATAGGTCAGGGTTAAAGAAATTGCAAGATGATTCAGATCCAGAAAGAATGAGCAGCTTCTACAGTTTCCTGATTTTTTTTCCCCCTGGTGTCTTTTTCTATATGTCTTCACTAAGCATAACTCAGTTTACTTACCTTTATTTTCTAGGATCCTGAAAGATGAGTGGAGAAAAAATTAAATGCAAGATTTTCAAAACACAAATAGGAATCTGGAACTCTCTATTTATATCTTCTTTTAGGCATCTCTCAGGAGCAGCATCTTCAGCCCCCGGAGAATGCATTTTATTCTTCTCCTAGAAAAGACATGGCCTCAAGCTGGTTCTGGTACATAGTCCTCAGGGAGAAGCACCCTTGCTTTCTCATCCTCTATAATTTATTCAGTTGCTCCTCTGGATAACATTCTCAGACACTCAAATAATCAAATGCAACTAAATACCAAGTTTCCTTTACATGCCAGAGACTCGTGCTATTGCACTACATGGAGACATTTGTAAATATAAGCTTTCAGTGCCACATGTGGAAGAATTGTATGCGTCTTAGAAGGCTCCTAAAACTGCATTCTGTCATCTTATTTACTTTGAAATGTTTAGGCTCCTGAGCTTGGTCACATAGTTAGCATCAGAGGGGTCCAGAAATGCTATCAGCTACTGTAAAGATCCCTTTCATCCTGTGAAACACATATTAAAGGCTTTAATGTGGGTTACAGTTGGAGGAAAAAGGAGATAGATACAAATTCCACTATACTAATGGGATTTAAAAAGATAAAGTAATATATATACACTATATATATCATCTGGTACAACATTTTTATCTCTTCAATGATTAATGTTGTTGTACTCTTCTGTTTTCTATAGAGTGAATTAAAAGGAGCAATGATTAGTAAAACATAAAATAAAATAAAACTGACTCCATGCAAATGAGATTTGTGGAGAAAGGAATGCTTTCTCATTAACTTCTTTCAAATGGAGCCTCCCAAATAACCCTGATGTGCTAGTATTTAATAAAGACTTCCTGAAAGCTACTTTCACCTATATTAGCATAGATTCCCTATAAATATAATGACTGACCATCAGCTGACCTCGATTGGATGAGCAATATCAGACAAATGGCCAAATCGGCAAGTCCGTTACCTAGACATGTTTGTAATTACTGGCTGAGAGAAGCTGTATGCTATTACACAAGTGTGAATATGTCTGGAAAGAGATCCACGAAATGTCCCCTACATTTCAAATGCTGTGTATCCAAAGATATTGAAACTAAAAAAGATGTTTTATTGAATAGCTTCTCCCAGTGGTTTTGGATATAAAAAAGGAAAAATACTTATTTTCCCACCTATCCTTGGAAAACAAATTAAGGGAATCAAAGTATAGTAGAGGAAAAGTGATTGAGGAAGAAGAGTGAGAAATTAGGTGACAATAGAAATTGGTCTCTACATCTGATTTTTCTGATGGTGACCAGAACAAAGAATGGGAGGCACAGGTTGTGGCTGTAGGCTCTACTTATTCTGATACTTTCCAATCTGGGGACTCTGCAGTCTTGGTTATCTAATATCTGAAGATTTTTGTTTGTTTGTTTGCTTTTTTATCAAAAGGGTTTGGTAGATAATGATTTCAGATACATATTTTCTTCTAGAAATAGTTATGTTTTCCTCCTTTGATAAATAAGTTTTGGTAAATAATATTTTAAATACTGGAGGGCTATAAATTATTACTAGTTTAAAGCCCATTTCCAGTAAAATCCTATACAGATAGATTAATTATTACTTAAGACCTTCAATACATTCAGTCTCTCTTATAGAGATGTCTCTAGCCCATTATCTGAAATACTTGGGTCACATTTTTAAGAAAGTAATTTTCTAGATTTTAGAAAAGTTACATATCATATTCTCTTTTTTGTAATATATTTTATTTATTTTTTACAGAGAAGAAGGGAGAGGGATAGAGAGTTAGAAACATCGATGAGAGAGAAACATTGATCAGCTGCTTCCTGCACAACCCCTGTTGGAGCTGTGCCCACAACCAAGGTACATGCCCTTGACTGGAATCGAACCTGGGACCTTTCAGTCCGCAGGCCGACGCTCTATCCACTGAACCAAACCAGCTAGGGCCATGGTCATATTCTTGATATTAGGTAACAATATTATTGGGTATTGATGAGTCCCTCATAATCAAATATATTGATATCATTTCAACTAACATAAAATACTTAATTATTCAAATACCCTCACAACAGTTTATGTAAGGTTTTGTCATTGCTTTAGGACAGATTGTACAGCCAAAAGCTACAGATTTCAAAGTTCTACAGATTTCAAAAGAATGAATAAGGGATTATAATTCTGTATCTAAAATAATGGTAGGAATTTCATGGGCCTTGGCTTTCTTTTCTATAAATTGAGGATGATTAACTGGTTGCGATTTTTCCTTTAAATATGTGTTAATATTTAAGTTTCTCTAAGCTGACCTTCCATAGCTGTTTTATAAGCAAGAGAGATTCCTGAATGCTAGTACATCAGCCAAAAGTGATAGAAAGTCTAATGAAAGCCTTTATCTCACCATAGGACCTAAATAAGAAAAGACTAGAAAGGGATCCTCTGTGCTCCACCTACTCATCCCTCTACCTCCCTCTCCCCGAACCCCTGACAATAATTGACCTTTACACTATTTTATGATTTTCCCTTTCAAAAATGTTACATAGTTAAAATCTTGTAAATATATGTAGCCGCCTCAGAATGCCTCCTTTCACTTAGCAATATGCACTTAAGGTTCTTCCATGTCTTTTAACAGCTTGATAGCTAAGTCTATAATCAAAAAATATTATATTGTATAAATACACCACAATTTGTTTATCCATTCATTTTAGTTGCTTCAAATTTTTGCAATTATACATAATGCTGCTATAAACATTTATGTGCATATCTTTGTGTGGACATAAGTTTTCAATTCATTTGGGTAAAATATCTAGGAGTGAAACAGCTGGATCACATGATAAGGCTAAGTTTAGTTTTGTAATAAACTGTAAAACTCTTCTCCAAAGTGTCCGTACTATTTTGCATTTCCACTAACAATGAATGAGTGTCCTTATTGTTCTACATCCTCCCCAGCATTTGATGTTGTCAGTGTTTTGAATTTTATCCATTCTAATGGGTGTGTAGTAATATTTCATGACTGCTTTAGTTTCCTACTAACAAATGATATTGAACATATTTTCATATGATTATTCCCATTTGTATATTCTCTTTGGTGATGTGTCCAGATCTTTTGATCACGTTTAAACTTAGTTGTTTATTTTCTTATAGTTGAGTTTTAAGAGCTCTTTGTATATTTTGGATAAAAGTTCTTTATCAGATAAGTATTTTGCAAATATTTTTCTGCCAAATTTGTATTGTAGTATTAAATTAAGCACAGAAATGTGCATAAATTCTTGTCTTTTTATTCTCTTAACTTACTATGAAATTATATATATATTTTTCTGGATACTTGGTGGATACTGTCAACTTTTACTGTGTCTATTGTTCTGGGGAAACTTGTATAATTTTCAAATTCTTAATTTTAACCAATTTTTCTTATATTTTTATCTTTCCTATCTTTCTAGAACTTCTATTAATGAGTTTTTGGTGTTCTTGGATTGACATTATATACTTTATTTTCAAGTTCCTATATTTAATATTTAATTATTGTGTTCTGCATTCTTAAATCTATCTCCTGAGACTTCTATTAATTTTTATTTCTTCTCTCATATTGCTTAATTTCAAATAATCTTTGTGTTATCTAATTGCTTCTTATTAATAATATTCTGTTCCTGTATCAGGGATGTAATATGATTATTTCATTAGGAGTATTATTTATGGACTTGTCTTCATTTTTAAGTTTTATTTTTTGGTCTAAATAAAATCTTCTGCACTCAGTTAATTTTTAAAATTTATTTTGGATATGTTATTTTTGTATTGGTTTATTTAATCACAGCCCTGGTAATCCTTTGCTGTCCCTTCCTATTTTGTGGTGAAGGACCAAGAATTTAGTAGGGATTTCTATGAACTTGATGGGATTTGTTATTTGTCAGTCACTTTGTAGGTTGCTGAGAAAGGAGCCTCTCCAATTAGGTGAGTATCTGTTCATCTTTTCTTTTGAGATAGTTTTTACTGAAAATAATCCCAAAACTCTTTAATTGTGGAATATCAGTATGATTAGTATTTTAGGAGATAAATAGGAAAGTGTTTTCCATGAGCTTCAGCATTCAATATGTATTATTTTACATAATTCCTCTCTTTTATATACATAACACTTTAGTCCTTATATCCTTTGTACCTAACTCCATAAATATGAATCCTATTTATCTCATTTATTATTATTTTTTTTGCAAGACTGAAAAGGGAGTGGGTATCTGGATACTTTCATTAGGAAATCTCACACTGATGTTCACCTTTTCTACAATGCTCAGTCCCACACTGAGTTTTTCCAGGGCTGTTCTGTGCAGATCATTTTTCTTCTCATTAGTATTTCCTCCTGCAAATACCTGGAATTCATATTTACCTATCTTGTTTTGTCTTTTGAGAATACTATGTGAGATTTCTATCTTTATAAAGTTTGTTTTAATAAACACCACTACCATTTCCTCTCATAGTATATCTGTGTTAACAACTACAAGTTTATTGGACTATAGAAAGTAGCAGAAATAAAACATTTCAATCTGCCAAGTTTACATGTAAATTGACACTTTAATATTCCTTAAATTTGTATTGTATTATTATATTAAGCACAGAAATATGCATGAATAATGATACAGATTGATGAATTGGCACACAATCAACAAAAGCTTATTAGCAACACTCTGAAAAAGAAAGAGAACACCACCAACATCTCAAAACTAGATTCTGATTCAGTAGGGCTGGACTGGAGCTTGAGATTCTGCATTTCTTTAAGCTACTGATGTGTTGAGGGTACAGGACCAGAAACCACACTTTTAATAGAAGAGCTTTAGGACACCAGTTACCAATGCAAAGGAGTTCTTCACTGGATTGTTTTTGTTTCGTTTGTTTGTTTGTTTATTTGTTTGTTTTCCATTTCCAATGGAGTCATTCTAGAAAATGGATGTATTTTGGTCTCTATTCATTACTCTAGCAGATTCTCCCCTTTTCAAATAGTGGTCACAAATATCATAGGGAACAAACACATGGCCTCAGGTATAAAATATTCTGAGTCTATTTAACACTAAAGTTTTGATAGACCTAGGAAAATTAGTCAGTATAGTGTACCATAAGCATCTCCTGGTGGATTTATTATGAGCAGATTATTTTTACTATAAGCTTGTTTCCTCACTTCCAAGAATCACTGATCTTTCCCATCCTAGCCCTTAGCTTTCTGATGTGGGGGTAAATCCAACTGAGGCTAGACTTGCTGATTTCCTGCATCCTACTGTCACCTTATCCCAGCCTATATTCTTTTGAAGGAGAATATAGGGGACAACCTGGGGGTGGGGCTGGTAGCAATCTGAATCTGTGCCAGTAACCAGTATCCTAATGCACGTTATTGTTAGCCTATCATTAAGTCACTGCCCCTTCCTTAGGCAATAACCTGTTTTCCTAAATACCCCCAGTTTACAAGAGCCACAAACTAAGAATTTAACAGCTTAGCCAGAGGAGAGGTCACTGGCACCACCCAGGCCAGGCCTTTAGCTGTAATCTTACCTCCCCATTCTAAGTAACTTAGGTAGGACTGCAAAGGCCTGCCACTAAAGCCTGGAAGTTAGGAAACAAAGAATTATAGGAATATATATATAAAGAGTAATCTCATTGTATAAGGTGTTCAGGCTTTGGATCTTCAAATCCCCTGAGCCAGCAGCGCTGCTTTGAATAAAGGTTTCTTTTTTTTCCTGAATCTCTGAGTACTCGTTGTGTATTTTCTGGTCATCTGGTAAATTCTGCAACACTTTGGCTTTCTCCTTATTAGTTTAAGGGAGCAGTGCATGACAGTTTGCTTATAACAAAACCAAAAAGATGAGAATGTGTATTTCCCTAAACTCAGTGTGTTACTTTAGTAGTGTTTCCCACTCAAGCTGGATTGTAGCCTTACAAGCCTCATAATGAAGTCTGGTCAACTCCTACAAGGTTACTGTTTCTCACCGGCTCTTCAGGCCACTACTTTGACAACAGTGTCAGGACTTAATTCATGAGTGACAGGTTTCTTATTTCATAAAGTTGGCTTTCTGGAATCTATGGAAGAATGTCTCTGCCTAGTTTCTCAAAAGGCTGCAAAGTGCCAGATGGTGCTTTTAACACCTGTGATACGTCTACCTGTTCTCACTGTCAGGACCTGAGTGGATGACTCTGAAATGGTCTTTCCTCCCTAGGAAGAAGTGTAGTTATTTTACCAGTTAGCTGCCCATGATAGAAGCCTTTAGAAAACAATTAAAAATAAAAGCTTTATAAACCTCTTTCCTTCTGTGTAAAACCTAGTAATCATAGGAAATTTACTTTCATCAGCTTTCTTTCCTCATCTTCCTTCCTTTGGTTGACCTCTTTCCATTTTGTCATGAATTTTAACATTCTGAAGTACTTCATGAATCTCATCATCATAGTAAAACTACATAGTTCTAAATTAAATTATGATTTCTGAGAATACACCAGATATCTTCATGCCTATTTTTCACAGCCATTATTTCCAACTATGTTGGTTTTATAAATTGCCATAATCTAAGGTACAGATACTCATAGTGTAAAATTCTCAGATGAACCCTCATACTCACCATATTAAACATGACTCTCAGACCAACCACTCAGGTGTGTTGGATATATAACTCTATTTCTTTAACTCAGCATAAGTTCATGTTGGTACTTCCATCATGCCTGGCAGGTGGAAAATATATCCTGCTATTGCAGCTGTCCCTGCCTCCCCAAGATTGAGTCAGCTTTGAGGAGAGGTCATTATATAGTAAGAAGGCATTGAAGGGAACTTTTCAGGTTATTGAGCAACATGTGCCCAAAGATTATCTGTGAGATACCTACATGACTTTACAGCTTCCATAGCTAACTGCTACTTTCATTCTAAAATTGATCCATACAAATCTTATTAAACTGGCCATGTTTCAGTCTGCTGATCTGGACCATGCAGGTATCCATCATCATTAGGGAACTTAGTACAATATCTGACATTCACATTAGCCTAATTAATTACAGTTATTTTGGTTCTGTAGCAAGAGGATAAATCCCATCCAATTAGCAATTAGAGTACAGTTATTTTTCATCCCCATGCTAGACACTATTTTAGTTCTGGTATCTTTGGCTAACTCCTCATTGATTTCAGAAAATTTACTCTCTTCTCCTTCTAATTAACCCCCTGTTCTAACCCCGGAGTCCTAATTTATTATCCTGTGGATAATTTTCCATTTTTATTTCTGGCAAAGATACTTTAGTCTATTCAGGAAATTTAGTCTGTACTGGAAATTAAGCCAATCTTTTTTCTTTTTGAGACAGAGTCAATAAACAGAAATGAATTAATTGAATGAAATGCAGAAAGGAGAAAAAGACATAAACAGATTATTTTAAATAAAAGTTTCAAAAACATATGTTAGATTTATATATAAAAAATATTAAGATATACTTGCTTTCTTGGTGTAAAATTAATGCATTAATCTGTTGAGTGTTAATACTTTCCAACTTATGTATCTAAGAGATTATAGGAAGATTAAACCGATTACTTCTCTTTATCCCTATAGACAATTAACTGATTTCTTTTTTTCATGAACTCAGAGTCAGTCATAAGCACACAGTTTCATCTATTTGGGACATTGTTTGGGATTTAAAAGCAAAGGATTCAGAGAAAAATCCACTTCCAACTACATACAACATATAACAAAATGTAAAGCTCTCAATTTAGAGTATATGTTGCCGGAAACCGAACATTGAGACATTGGAAATATGAAAAGGGAATCCGGAATGCTTTGGTCAACCTTAATCGCTCTGAATGGTCAGAGCTAGTCACTCATTGTTTAGTTGAGACATTGGTAGTTAAAGAAACTCTCACCTGTTAATCATATGTAAATTTTTGCTGATTGTCTTTTGTTGTAATTTCCTGCCTAAAGGATATGGGTGTATCTCAGAACCCCAATAAAAGGGATGGCAAAGGCCAGAGCAGGGAGCAGTCCTCCCCCTAGAGGTGGGCTCCCGCCTGGCCCCCATTTACCCAAATTGATTCTTTTCTAGCTTCTTTTCATTTTGATTGCGGCCTTCTCCAGAAACCGGACCTGAACGGGAACCCTGAAACACGCGGGACGTGACAAGGGATTCCCACATCTGGCGCCCACGCGGAGCTTCTGGAGGAGATGATATTTTTCGCCTAGAGCGAAGGAGGAAAAATACACTGAGAAAAGGTGTGGAAATTCACCGGAAAAAGGTGAGGGAAATTCACCGCACTCAAAAACCCACGGCCAGCTGCAGAGTCGCGATCTGTAAGTAGGGTGGGAAAGTCTTTTTCAACCAGGCTAATGGGGAAGAATTAGGTTATAAATATAAAGTAAACTTTATTATAGAATTTTGGTTTGTATGCTTAAAGAATGTGGTTTCTTGTTCAAATTAAAATCTTAGTTTGTATTTGGAATTTAAAATCTGTAATAAGAAATGAAACTCCACTACTGAAGCCGTCTCCAGTGCGGAGAAATTCAAAGGTGGCAAGAGAGGGCAAGGCTATCTGCTCTCCTGCAATGAGATTACTCAATGCTTTGTTTAAAAATTATAAAAGAACTCGTAGAGAAGTTCAAATGTTGGCCAAATTGGGTGTTAGTTATTATTTTGGAAAGCAAAAAAGAAAGAAAAAATTTAAGATCTGTCTGTCTTTTAAGCATGAAAAGAAATTCGGCCAGATCTGTTGCTGAAACTTCCCCCAAAGTAAGTAGGATGTGGGGGAAGGGAGACACGTGGTGATCCAATATGGACGCCACTCCCCAAGAAAGCCACTTCTTCGCCTCATCTTCGCCATCTTTATTTATTTTCCAGCTAATGACTTAAAGCTTTTACAGATTCATGGATGCATCCGGGATTTCTGTGCACATGCAAAGGGAGAAGGCCAGTTTAAAAACGAGTGCGCATAGTTTTGAGCTGAACTTGACCTTTTGCTGTGTACAGAATAAAAACCCGAGACTGTTTTGGCCTTAAAAATGGCGGAGATGAACCGGGGAAAGAGATATAGGCGGGCTTCCCAAGGCTCTTTTGAAATTTCCCGCCCAGAGGCACGTAACCACCAGGAAGTAGAAAGCAAGTTTACATGTGAAGAGCTATGGGTTTGTTTCTTGACTTCCTCATTAGGAAAAATTCTTTAAAAAATTTAGTAGCTGTGCCAAGCCTATTGGCTGGAAATTTAAAACTTTTAAGTTCAAATGATCTAAATGTATTGAAATTTAAAATAATGAAATGTTGATCTGAGTATGCCTAATATGAAGTCTAGATGATATAAGTTAATCTATTAATTGAATATGCCTTATATTTTATTTGAAATGTATCCTTAAAAATGTAAAAGTATTATTGATTTGAGACATGCTAAGTATTTAATTTGCTACCTAAGATTTAAAGCTCTGAAAGTTTAAGGTCTCTTTCCTGCAATGAAAAAGTTTTTAAAGATACACCCTTTGTTTATGGAGGGAGGGGTGGACACGCCCTTCCCCTAGCATGCAGGTAGGCTGGTTCCCGCCAGCAGCCGTCTTTTAAAGAATGTTAATTTGCATTTCAATGGCTACACCTTTTGCTAGCCGACCTTCCCAGGAAAGGTCAAGTGGTTTTTTCCTGAAAAGGTGGCTCATTTAAAATCACCTTACCACCAGTAGTCATTTTTTTAATACTTATAAGTTTGATTCTCAGTTTCCCTAGGCAGAAAAAACATGGTTTTAAGTTAACTATTAGATTTTGAAATTTATTCTTAAAGCTATAAAGGTGTTATTAATCTAAGAACAGCAAATATTTGACTTGCAGGCTCTGAAAGTTTAAGGTTCAGATTGAATTGGGAGAACTTACATAATTGTGGTAACTAAATGCCTAGAGTGTAGTAAAATGTGTTTTTGAGAAAATAAAATGTTTTCTCTTAATTAGGAATTCAAAATATGTTACTTCTTGGTCTGATTTTAAAAAGAGAATTCTGTGATACAGTTTAAATTTAATTGATATTCTTTAAGATAATTTAAGTATATAATCTTTAAATCATATATATACATATATATATATATTATATGTTTGATCTTTCCAAGGTATTTCAAGATTTTGAGTATAGCTTTTAAGACATTTCACAGGCCCTTAAATGTATTTCAAAAGTCTATTCTCTCTTCATGGAAAGCTTTATAAAATAATGAAAGTTTTTGCCTGTAAGAAGGGCAAAAACAATATATTTAAATATAGCCAACATTTTCAACAGCAGTAGAATTTCTAGAAAGACAAAAAGCCTCAAGCAGCCTGCATTTTTGGATCGGCTGGAGGTGGGACAGTGTTTATGCTTTTGGATCAGACCAATAAAGTATCAATTAAGTTTACTGAATAAGTTTCTTTTCCTTTTAAATAAAGATACCTACTTAAGTTACCCTATAAATTAGATTTTTAAAATATAATCAAGGTCTCATATATATTCAGTTACATGAGAAGCCAATGTTTTTATAAGTAGTTGAATCCTGACTCATAGTAGCCTGCATTCTTAATTAAGCTAGAGGAGGAGCAACATTTGCGGCTTGAGAGGCAGCCGCCATCTTGCCTGCCTCTCTGGCCACGTGGTTGCTGCCCGCCATCTTGAAATAACAAAGGCCAACCCTCTTCCTTTAAATAAACCAATGTCTTTGTAAGCAATTTAAATAAGTTTTTTAAGAAAGTTACTGAAGGCTTCCCATGATCCCTCTGTATATGCAAATTAGCTAATGGGAATACTCTTAAAAATAAATTTCTTGCTTAATAAAAAGGAGAAATTTGAAAATTTTGAAATCTCTTTCACTGGTATTCCAGGATAAACTGAGGATTGTTATTAAAATATTAAATCTAATCCATACTAGTGGTCACCATAACCTTAAGAGAAATTGTTTCATGTGGCAAAAATTTTTAAATGAAACTGTATAGCCTAAAAATTATTTTGGAAGGAAATAAAGAGAGGTTTCCTTCAAATATCATAAAATTGTAATTGATAACCAATGCATTAGGCCTCAGAAGGTGAAGATAAGAAAGAATTTTCTTAAAACTTTAAGTAACTTTTAGGAATTATTAGGGGACTTTAACAGTTAAAACCTTTTCTATACAAAAGAAATTGATAGCCAGTTTGAAAATTAAATTGCCATGCCTAGAGCAAAGTATCCTTACATGATATTTTCTACAATGTCATTATAATTTTTGATGTTTTACAACAGCATATTGTACAATTATCCCAAACAAACTTAAAAAAATCTAATTTTTTGAATGTTTGGCAATAATTTAATAAGGACATAAAAGGATTTAATCCCTAACACTGTGTGGAAGGCCCCCTGGGAAGGCACTTGAGCATTCTATATTGACCCTTCTTGCCTTTTTTGCCAAGAGGGACCCTCTTCTCACAATCCAATTGCCCACAGCTGTTGCCTGAGTTTTCTGTTCATGCTGAGGTTGAAGCCTCGTGGTGGTTGGTGCCATGGATCTGTCTCTCGCATAATGGCGTGAGCTGGGCCCTCCATGGAGAAGAAAGCTGGGTTCCCCAAGACATGTGATCAATGCTGGGGCCCCGTCAGACGGCGAGGGGATCCCAAGGCAGGTGCTGGGCATGGAGGCCACAGGGGCATAGGCTACCAAGGAGACAGAACTGAACCTCACATCACCCTGCTTGGCCCCGGAGGATGGCTGGTTAGTCAATGACGGGTAAGATTCCTCAAGGGAGGAACAACCTAAGACAGGCACAGTCGCAGAGGGGCCATCAGGAGAGAACTTGGGGGTCAACAGAGGTGGGGCACAGAACCTCACCCCCCCAACATTGCAGGGGCTTGAACACTCGCCCCTTCTGAGGGAGGTCTCCTGCTCCATGGCTGCTTCACGCTTCCCATGCCAGCTCAGATTGGGACCCAGGAAACATACAGAAAATTGGCCCAGCTCAGATCCAGGAAGAGACCCAGACAGATAAAAACAGAGACTTGGCCCAGCTTGGATTGGGACCCAGGCAACAGAGAGTTGGCCAATGGCAGCTGCCCTATGTCTAGATCTAGCCTAGCACCAGAAATGCTCAGGGCTTTCTCAAGGGTGCAAAATAATCTTTTCCATTAATACTTACAGGGTAAACTAAGATTGTTGTTAGAGTATTAAATTTGACAGTAAAATAGTCAAGTTTTCAGATTAATTTAAATTGGCTAAATGATATAAGTGAATATTTAAGGAAATTTAATTGTACAAAAAGCTGTTCCTAAAGTATTAACCAAAATTTCTATTGGTAGTTCATTTCATGGTAAAATTACTTAACATGCAATGAACCTAAAGCAGTCATATTTTTGTGCAAAAATGTAAAGTTATCAAGACTGCATTATAAAAATTTTCCAAAAGCCTCCTAAAAATTAAATAAAAAAGAAGGGGGGATAGTGGAAAAGTACCATGTAAGGAAAAAATATCCTGTAAGTAAATTACTTCTTGAAAAATTTTACTTTGAAAATTAATTTTCATACAGCAGAACACCCATGAAATACATACATGGTGTCAAAATAGCCAAAGGAAAATTGTTTGGCAAAAAATAATAGGATCCCAAGAAAAATTTATAGAAAAGATTCCTTTATTAACTTTTGGTCGAGAATGTTTGTATATTTTCAGAAAACAACTCCAAGACCATGTGGATTCCTGTAATAGAGAGGAATTAACAGGAATGATCCAGCCATGAAGACAAGAGGAGAAATAGTCCTGAGATGGAGGACGCCTTGCCATGCTAGCAGTCAGCAGATGTGCATCGCTGCAGGTTGCCCAGGACCAAACCACAGAGGTCGGATCTGCATCGCCACCATTTGTCCACCATCCAGAAATCATTGCTGACATGTACACCTGAGAAACTTTTGGATATTGAAACTTTGGACTCAGAAATTTTGGACATTGAAATTGGGACTCAAACATATTTTGTTCTTATATGTTTATTTCTGGTCTTCAAATGTATGATTTTTTTTAAGGAAGAAATTGGGGGGAGATGCCGGAAACCGAACATTGAGACATTGGAACTTAAATATGAAAAGGGAATCCGGAATGCTTTGGTCAACCTTAATCGCTCTGAATGGTCAGAGCTAGTCACTCATTGTTTAGTTGAGACATTGGTAGTTAAAGAAACTCTCACCTGTTAATCATATGTAAATTTTTGCTGATTGTCTTTTGTTGTAATTTCCTGCCTAAAGGATATGGGTGTATCTCAGAACCCCAATAAAAGGGATGGCAAAGGCCAGAGCAGGGAGCAGTCCTCCCCCTAGAGGTGGGCTCCCGCCTGGCCCCCATTTACCCAAATTGATTCTTTTCTAGCTTCTTTTCATTTTGATTGCGGCCTTCTCCAGAAACCGGACCTGAACGGGAACCCTGAAACACGCGGGACGTGACAAGGGATTCCCACAATATGTGGTAAAAGTTGAATTGCAAGTCATATTTGATTATGTGTTCTTTTTATGTTCTATACCTGCACTGCCTAATAAATGGTCTTTTAATATTTGAATATAAATTAACTACAGTTAACCAGAATTTGAAAAGGATTTGCCAAGTTGTGCTATGTACATTCCAAGTGCTCAGTAGTCATATGTAGCTATTGATCTACTTATTCTATATGATAGAACATTTTCATCATTTTAGAAAAATTCTGGTTGGACAATTCTGGTCCAGATAGTAACCACAATATTCCTGTGAGTTTGGTATTTTTCTCATTTTGAAGGTTAATTAACTATATCTCAGAGAATTAAAGAAGCTGCAAGTTATACACTTTTGAAACTATAAGACCTAGGATTTGAATTTATTGCAAAGAAAATACTTGAAAAAATATTTTTGGGCACTTAACTACTTTCGTACTTTCTTGAATGCTATTGTACTTGTAGAATAACTTACATATGTTTTGTTTTTCACAAAGCAACAGTTGATAGGGTTTATGAAATGTTTCAGATGGAGTCTCCCACCTCCAACTTCAAGAACAACTCATTTCCAGGTCATAGATAAAAATGGAATCTGTTTGTGGGTCATCCTCTGATTACATTTAAAGTATGTTTTAAAATCAAGAATCATGGACTCAGGACTAAAGCTCCAACTCTAATAAAATTTATTTTTGTGTACTTACTATTGTTGTCTCTTTTTATTTCTTAAAAGACCTGTGTATCTCAATGTATTTTCAGAGAAAAAAGTCTGAGCATTCTGCTACGAATCTGTTGGGTCTTGACACTGTAGATGATGGGGTTCATCAAAGGTGGGAAAAGGATATAGATGTTGCCCATGAAGACATGGACCATGGGGGAGAGATGCTTACCAAAACGGTGCACCATTGTTAGGCCAATGATAGGGATGTAGAACACCAGGACAGCACAGATGTGGGAGATGCAGGTCTGAAAGGACTTACGCCGCTCCTCCTGAGAGGCAATTGCCAGGACTGATTTAAGAATCATGACATAGGAGAAAAGGATAAGAACAGCATCCAACAGTAGCGTGCAAATGACCAACATCAAGGCATAATAGCTATTGAATCGGATGTCTGAGCAAGCTAGATGGAGAAGGTCCTGGTGCAGGCAGAAAGAGTGAGAAAGGATGTGGGGATGGCAGTAATTTAAGAACTTTAGGCGAATGATAACCGGGGGTATGAGTAATGTACTCCTACATAAGATTGCCACCCCAATTTTTATGATTTTGTCATTAGTTAGGATGGAAGAATAGTGTAGTGGGTGGCAAATGGCGATGTAGCGGTCAAAAGCCATAGCGAGGAGGACTGAGGACTCCATGAAGGACAGACCATGTATGAAATAGGACTGGGCAATACAGGCATCCAGACTGACTTCCTGGCTGAGCCCCCACAGGATCCCCAGCACTGTGTGCACTGTGGACAGCCCCATGCACAGGTCAGTGAGGGCCAGCATGGCCAGGAAGTAGAACATGGGCTGGTGCAGGCTGGGCTCAGTCCGGATCACATGCAGCACCATGCAATTGCCCAGAAGTACCATGGCATAGATGGCAGAGAAGGGGATGGAGATCCATGGATATTGCTGCTCCAGGCCAGAAAATCCCGTGAGATGGAAGGAGGAGAAATTCATACTAGGGCTAGTGAAGCAATCACTCTGGAACTGAAATACGTCTTCCAGGCAGCAAGAGTGTTTATTTCAAAGGAAATGATTCAATTTCAGGTGAGTTAGATGGAATTTTGAAGTCAACAGCATTATGCTAAAAGTCAACTGACTTGACAAAACATAGCCAAGCAACTCTATTGCTATTAGAGGCATATTACCTGCTGTGTGGAAGAGAAGGGTCTTTTCCTGATGTCATTTAAGAGTCATTATTCATCCACTGGCAGGCTCAGAGCTGTACTTAGAAGCCACATGTAAGAACAAATAGTTTACAGGAGAAAACTAATTTTCAGAAAAGATATGGGACATTTTCCCAAGGATGCTGGTGAGATGCTATAACTGTAAAATTGGGAGCTGAGGTTCTCAAAATAATTCTCCTCCTCTACTCTCCAGTTCATTAAGCATTTAAGAATAATCTTGAAGCTTTAATATTATAAGTGCATTTAAATAGTCGTTTCATACCCATCATTTCTTACATTGTGCTGCCTCCAAATGTATTTTTCCTCCAAATAGTATTTAATGAAGGTATTTCTGTTTTATTTCACTCCAAATGACGTAGCCAACAATTACTTTTTCTTCCTTGGTGATAGACAGGGAAGAATATTTATACACATGACCTTTGGTGAATGATTTCCCACAGGAGCGCTGTCCCTCTGAGATGTTAGACTCATCTGTGTCTGTGGGGCTCAGAGACTTAGGTTGTAAACCCACACCCTCTGACATCAGCCCATTGTATTCTGTGTACTTATTCATTCATTCAATGGGTATTGAGTTTTCATCTAATATGCTTTTATGGAAGAGATTGAGCAGTTGTTTTTTTTCTCCCTTAGAATTTGCCATTTTAAAGACCAGAAGGTTAATGTCAAATAGCTGTCTATGTTTAGAATTTTAAAACCCTTATTGCAGTAGAATTGATTGGCTTCTTCTTCACATATTTTCCTGCCTTAATAAAGTTCTGGCCCTGAAAGTCTTTGCAAAAGATTTAAAGGCTCCTGTAAAGTAGACAGGTGTTTAAAAGTCCATACTGGCTTTCCTGTTTGATTTAATTATTTCAATGTGTTAAAGTAACTTCAGATTCTGGCTTGCTTTTGTGACCTATTCCTCATCTTTATTATTATACTAGTGGCTGGGTGCACAAAATTCATGCACATTAAAAGGGAATTAATTACAGGAAATATTTTAATATTGCTATTTGCCCTTTCTCTATAATAGAAGTGTCAGAGTTGAAAGAAAATTAGTAAAATGTATATGAAAATCTCCCTCTTGTCAGAGTCTGGGGTGCTCCACAGGACCCAGAGTCAAGTCCCCACCCACCCGCGCGCACCTCGAAATTGTGCCAGACCAAGACCCAGCTGGCCTCACCCCCATTGGCCAAGACTCAGACCTGGCTGGCCCCACCCCCATCAAGCCCCGCCCAGCAGGGGCCGCAGCCTCAGGTCCCTGCTGATCAGTCCTTAAGGTGTCATGGCATATTAGCCTTTTATTATGATGATCCCACCAGGCAGCTCCTGAGGTTAATCTTCTTCTGAATGTACCTGGCCAAGTAGAGTATAACAAGTGTTTCACAAAAAATAATTTTTCTACATTTCTTATAACACTCTTTAATTATTTTCTATTGCTATAACATTGTAACACTTTCTACTTATTTCCTATTATGATCACTATTACTAAGACAGTACCTTTTGTCCCTGTCAACATTAGATAACTTAGCTCATATTTTAATACATTTCCTCCAGCAAATGAAATTTCTTTGCCCTTTAAAGAAAAATTGGTCAGCTTTTAAACATTTACTTTTCAAAATTACCATTTCCCTTCTTTTATTAGACTTTTCTCCTGATGTTCTCTCTGCCTAAGATGGCTTTTCACAAGAAGGAGACAGGGGTTGAGGAAAAGTTCCTCAATCACTGCTTCCTCTTGTAAAACAGTCTTACCTCACCCTGTGCATCTCCTCTAATTGGCTGTTTCTGGGTTTTATCCTTTATAATAAATTCATAATAGTAAGCTAAAAAAAAAAAACAGTCTTAAATTTTTCCCTCTGCATCTCAACGATCACTTTTCAGGAAACCCCTTAACTAAAGCATGTTCCCATATATTTTGATAACACATATTTATATTTATAAATGTTGCACAATTATAGAGGTACAAAAATAAGATAAATACAAATACATTGTAAAAATTCCACATGCATCCTTATTGCCACACGTTATCAGTCTTGGGTCATTGAATATAAGGATTAGATGACATATAAAACAGACACTGCACTGCCGTAGGAATCCTTGCTGACCTTGGGTACAACACTCAGAATTCAAATAAGATTCCTATAATTCTGACCAAGACATATAGACAAATCACTGGAATTGAGGACAAAAGAATCAAAAGATCTAGGCACATAACTCTCATTTAGGCTTCTTCAAACTAACTACAAATTTTTATGGTGCCTCCACGGAGAGTATCAGCCTTTTAGCAATTGAAGATCAATAAATGTTGGAATTTTTTTAAAGTTCTATTTTAAGATTTAGGATGGGAGTCAGGAGAGGATAGTGTTGATGAGACCAATCAATGAAGATTTCAAGAGGAAAGTGTTCAGATATGTCAGATGCACCACATGCTCCACCTGCGCTAAAAAAGAGAGAACAAAAAGGCCAACATTTCCCCAAACATTATGCTGTGTTATGCCACCTCAAAGTCATGGTGCATAATAACTTTTTTTTTTTAAATTTGTACCAACTAGAACAATGCCTGCCATAAAAAAAAAAATTAAACAAAATAAGAAGCAGTGTATTTGAGTCTGGGGAAGTGATAGGATTCTGGTACTCCCTCTATGTACTTTGTCTAAAATTCTGGAATGTTCATTTAGAAAGCACATATGTGATCAAATTAAACACATCATACTTTCAGGGGACTTTTTTCTTTTCTTTTCTTTTCTTTTTTTTTTTAATTCAAACTGACCCAAATGTTCAGGCACCTGTATTTTTATTTCTATTCTTGGAAATAATTCCCTATATTATTACTTTTCAAATTAGATCGGTTAATGACCAATAGTTTTTGCTTACCATAAAGCAGTGGTCGGCAAACTGCGGCTCGCGAGCCACATGCGGTACTTTGGACGCTTGAGTTTTTAGCAAAGGCCAGCTTAGGAGTACCCTAATTAAGTTAATAACAATGTATCTACCTATATAGTTTAAGTTTAAAAAATTTGGCTCTCAAAAGAAATTTCAATCGTTGTACTGTTGATATTTGGCTCTGTTGACTAATGAGTTTGCCGACCACTGAAAAGGCATAGAGAAAGAATTTGGGTCTAAAAAATCAACGTCTTTATAATTGTATTGAATAGAAAACATTGTTGTTGCTTTTAAGACAGTCTATGTTTTTGCTTATTCTTCAGTATAATTATTTAATGACACCCACACAGGAACTGCTTTGAACAATTAATTATATTGCCACTATTTGAGAGATAATTTCTCTAATGGTCCTATCTGTCCACCAGCAGGGGGCAGAAGTAATCCATTGACTCTCCTACCCCCAACACCAGCTTTCTTCAAAGAAGCATAAAGCAGGTTTGCTTTAGACCTGCTTAAGCATAAGTGAAGCCAAGCATCTTAGCCCTTAGCATGGCTAAAGAACTAAGAACCTTCTGTAAGTCTAATCCAAAGAATGTGTGTTCAGAGATTCTGATACGCTAACACTGGAGATAATTTATTCACCACAAATCCAGAGTAGACTTGAAATTTCAGTTTAAGTGTTATGATTATTAATTTTGTGAATGAGTTCTTTATTATATATTATTTTTATTTCTTTGTTTATATATTCTTTATGATATATTTATACTTTTCTATTTATATTGATAATAAATGTATTATTATCATGATTAAAATATTAAAACATTATTATCCATAATTTAGAAGCATATCAAATATTATATTACTAGTACATGGTGCATATGTTTAACTGTTGCCATCTGGGTATTTAATACATTTTCCTTAGGATTTGTATGATTAGATTAAAGTATGACATAAACACAGGGAGTTTACCTATTTTATTTTAATATTTTCCTATTTCTAAGAAAATGTGAGACAATTTAAATAAAAAAAACAGATATAATAAAATGACAAACACTAAATGAAAGATGAAAACCAAGCAAAAAGTTCAAAGGAGGTGGCAACTTAATCTCTCTTTAATTATACTAAAATGCACATTTAATTTTTTTTAGTATAAATATATAAAGTATTATACATATTTAAAACTGTCCCCAAAGAATTGCAGAATAGGTCAATAAAATCTAATTCAGACCAATAAAATCTAATTACAGAATAGGCTAATAAAATGTTATCCAATAAAATTTAACTCATTTTCAAGATAAAGAAATTTGTAAAGATTTTCTAAGAAATTAAGTACCAAAACCCAGGTAGGGGAAGTTTTCTGTCATTATTTGTTCAAATAGGTTTTCCATTTCTTGCTCTCTCTCTTCTTCTTCTGGCTCTCCCATTGTACAAAGGTTGGTATGGTTAAAGTTGTCCCAGAAACTCCTTACACTATTATCATTTTTCCTCTTTTTTGTTGTTGTGCTGATTGGGTGTTTTCTGCTTCTTCTTCTTCTTTTTTTTTTTTTTTTCTGCTTCTTTATGTTTCAACTAGAGGCCCGGTGGATAAAATTCGTGTATGGTGGGGGTGTCCCTCAGCCCAGCCTGCACCCTCTCCAATCTGGGACCCCTCGAGGGATGTCTGACTGCCTGTTTAGGCCCGATCTTTGGTGGGATCGAGCCTAAACGGGCAGTTGGACATCCCTCTCACAATCCAGGACTGCTGGCTCCCAACTGCCTGCCTATCTACCTTCCTGATTGCCCCTAACCACTTCTGCCTGCCAGCCTGATCACCCCATAACCACTCCCCTGCCAGCCTGATTGATGCCTAACTGCTCTCCTGCCAGCCTGTTTGCCCCTAACTGTCCTCCCTCCCCTGAAGGCATGGTCACCCCTAACTGCACTCCTCCGCAGGCCTGGTCCCCCCCAACTGCTCTCCCCTGCAGGCCTGGGTCACCCCCAACTGCCTTTCCCTGCAGGCCCAGTCACCCCCAACTTCCCTCCTCTGCCGGCCTGGTCCCTCCCAACTGCCCTCTCTTGCTGGCCATCTTGTGGTGGCCATCTTGTGTCCACATGGGGGCAGGATCTTTGACCACATGGGGGCAGCCATCTTGTGTGTTGGAGTGATGGTCAATCTGCATATTACTCTTTTATTAGATAGGGTAGAGACCTGGTGCATGGGTGCGGGCCAGCTGGTTTGCCCTGAAGGGTGTCCTGGATCAGGGTGGGGGTTCCCTTGGGGCATGGGCCAGCCTGGATGAGGGGCCTGTGGTGGTTTGCAGGCCGTCCACACCCCCCGGCAATCCAAGTGAAGGCCCTGGTATCTGGGATTTATTTATCTTCTACAATTGAAACTTAGTAGCCTAGAGCAGAGCCAATCCTTCTGCTCGCTTTGAGGCAGCAGCCATTTCTGTTGGGATTTATTTATCTTCTATAATTGAAATTTTGTAGCCTGCAGTGGAGGCCTGGGCTGGCCAGGGGGTGAGGAAAGCTTGGCTTCCTCCATCACTGGGGAAACCCAAGCCTCCCTCCTGCTCTCTCCGAGGCCACAGCCATCTTGGTTGGGTTAATTTGCATACTCGCTCCTGATTGGCTAGTGGGCGTGGCTGGTGGGTGTGGCGGAGTGATGGTCAATTTGCATATTACTCTTTTATTGGATAGGATGATTTCACTATCTGTTTCAGCTACTCTACTGTTGAATTTCTGTAATGTACTAGTATTCTTCATTTCAGTTAGTGTGTTCTTCATTTCTGACTGTTTTTTTGTTATGTCTCTTATGTATTTGTTGGAGTATTTACTAAATTCATCTTAAATTCATTGAGCATCTTTATAACTAGTATTTTCAACTCTTCATCTGGTAGAATGCTTGTCTTTATTTTGTTTAGTTCTTTTTCTGGAATTCTGTTCTGTTCTTTCATTTGGGACATTTTGTTTTTGTTTGTTAGTATTTTGTCTCTTCAGTTTGTCATCTTCCTTGTGTTTGTTTCTATGTGTTAGGTAAAATTGCTAAGTCTTCCTGGCCTTGGTAGAGTGGCTTTATGTAGTAGAAGTCCTGTAGGGCACAGTGGTGCAGCCTTCCCAGTCACCTGAGCTGGGCACTTCAGGTCCACCCCACATGTGAGCTTTGTGCACCCTCTTGCTGTAGTTGAACCTTGATTGCATTTGCCACATCAATGGCAGGGATTTACTACAGGCTGATAGGCTACTACCATGGAGTATCTGCTGTGCAGGGGCTGACCCCATGGAACTGAATATAATTCAGTGGAGCTTATGTACCCACCCTTTCCACCCCTTGAGTATGTTGCTCAGGGAGGTAATTGTGTGGTGCTTCCACATTATCTGAAGCTATTCACCAGGTGTGCTGGCTCTGGAGCCTCTCAGGAAGTGCAGGCCAAGATCAGCAACTGCCTGTGCCCCTCTTGGGGCCACCTTGCATGAGCTCCAAAGTGATCTGCAGATGGCTGCTACTTGTGCTGGATTTGGGAAAGGCCAAGCTCTGAACCAAGGCTGGCTGTTGCTAGTGCAGAGAATGGGGCCACTTAGGGAGAGGTATGGGGCACACAGAGGCCAGATTCTGCTTGTTTGAGAGATTTTTAGGAAAGTTGGCTGCATGAGCCCAGAAAGGCCTTTGGGCCCACAAGTTGTGTGGGGTGGGGTTTCAAGGAATCACCAGGGCAGTGTGGACAGTGTTAGCCATGTTGATTTAGACTCAGCCATGTCATCTGCCTCCCAGCTCTGTGGTGGGAGAGCTCAGCAAAGGAACAATGGCTTCTGCCAGCACTCTACCTGGAAAAAGGTGCCCCTCCATCCCCAACCCTGATGCCAGAAAATTTATTTCCTCCCCATGTGTCCCTGGTGCCTCTAAAGCTGCTGCCCTAGTGCTGGAGCTAAGAGTGAGTGAATCGCAGCAAATTAGTGCATTGACCCTTTAAGAGGAATGCCTGGGGCTCCAGAAGCCCTCCTTCTCATTCAGCTGCAATCCCCATTAGTGTCTACATCCAGAAGTTATCAGGACTTCTCTTCCCAACACTGGAACACTGGGCTGGGGGTTCTGGTGTGGGGCTGAAGCTTCTCACTCCTAAAGGGGACCTCCACCCCCAATTTTTAACCAATCCATATGGGAGTAGACCCAGCCAATTTTGTATCTCTGCCCCTCTTACCAGTCTTCGTGTGGCTTCTTCCACATATTCTTAGTTATAGGACTTCTGTTCAGCTAGATTTCAGGTGGTTCAGAATGATGGTTATTCTGTGGTTTAGTTGTAATTTTGATGTGGTTGTAGGAAGTTCCCAATACTGCATTTACCTACACTGCCATCTTGACTGGAACTGTACATCATTTTTAGTGAGGTGTCATCTGTTAAATTATTTGGCCACTGAATAGTTCTTAAGTACATAAAAAGGGATATCATTGTAAGGATGCAAGATAAAATGGGAAAATGAAAGAAAAGGAAACTTTTCTGGAGTGGTGTTGAAAATTTGCTATGCAGAGAAAAGTATAATGAACCCAACTGTGTGCCTGAAATTCAGAATTATCATCACCATGTTCATTATTGAAACAAACCAGAAAAGGGGGTAGTAATCCAAATACTCTTTCTGTTGCTATATGGGAATGCAAACAAGATTTTTCTTCTTTGCCCAGCATCTGAACAAGTTGAATAAAGTCTATCATATGTATACAGAGGAAAAACAATTAATCCAAACAGTGGTAAGTCTGCCCTACTGCTGTTGTTGACTTCATAAGCCTCTATATACTGCTTTATTATTTGCTTTTTTTTTTAACCTATGCACTTTACTGTCAAGCACCTACTGCATGCAAGGGTGTCAGTTATCAATGGATTGCCTCTCAATTACAAATCTACTCTTAGTGGACGCTTCTGTGATAATGGAGGTAGACTCTTAAAAATTCCAGTTGACATGATGGTAAGTTGTGCTGGCGAGGCCCTAGAAGAAGGGGATTCTCTTCCTAGTTCTGTTGTGATCCTTTAGTCAGGATCCTGCAAAAATCTCTGTCTCTGCAGCACCAGACTATGGCAAGGCATTCAGCCCCTTTGGTGCCAGCCTCTAGCAGTACACATGGCTTTGCAGCAGAATATTTCAGGCTGGCACCTCCTGTGAGTTGCTCCCCTTTTTATACCCCATGGATGGCTTTGCAGTGGAGTGTTATTCTTCTGGAATTTTCCCATGACTCATTTCTTCAATCTTCAGTTTTATAGAAAGATCTGGGGTTCAGTTAATTTATGTGGGTGGCTTCCACTGACACCCCAAGGAGCAAATTCTCAATAAGTGACTTCTTATGCATCTTCCTTTAGGCAACTTTGCAGCCTCGGGCATGCTCTCTCTCAAGAGCTTTGCTTATCAGTCCCAGGAGAAAAACCTCCCCCAGATTGTTTCTTAATTGATTGCTCTACATAAGAACTAGGAGCAGTGACTGTGCTGTCTAACATGGTTAACATAGATTCCTATGTCTTCTCTTCTTATATTTTTAGAATCCTCTTTACTCCTTATTGACTAATTTTCAATTTCTGGTTATAGTTAACAATTCCTTATCATTAAATGTCTCTTTTTAAATTTCAGTGTGGTTTTAGCCTCCTAATTGAAGCTGATACACTGGGCTGTTCAATAAGGAACAAATCACACAGATTCCTGAATATAAGAGGTTGGGGGATATGAATGGTGCTAGGTAAGCAATAATATTTCTTGCTCTGGTTTTTCTGTTTCATGAGATGGCTCTTTTAGGCATCATAATGAAAATTAATGACACCTCTTCTACTCTTATTCTTCATAATAATTTTAACAAAACACTATTAGATTACATTTGCTAAGACATGTATCAGGCACTGTGAAGTGTCAGATGTTGCAATAAACTTTTTTGTATGCCTTATCTCATTTAATCCTTACAGTCACACCATAAGACATATATCCTTTTAGATATTTTATAGGAAAGAAAAATGAGGTTCAGGCAGCATTATGTGAAATGCTAATGTTGTATTTAATCCAGGCTGCTTGATTTCAAAGCTTATGTTCTAAACTGCTATACCATTTTATCTCACTTGTCAATTCGCTGTACAAGCATCTCATATGCAGAGTGGTTAGATTGCATTCTTTTGTTTATAAATTTCTAATTTTAAATGTATCCTCTACAGTGTTCACCAAAGTTTATATTCATATTTTATTTTATCCTGTCCTATCTTATCCTGCCCTGTCCTGTCCTTCCTTAACCTATCTACCAGGAGGCTGTTTTGTTTCACTTATCTTTCCTTCTTACTTGAACTTATCAGAATACCAAACATGCTACTGATAGGGGCAGAAATGGAATGTTGGGGAACCAGCTAGAATTGTAAGAACTACTAAACATGCTCTGTTAACCGTGGTTGTTTTATTCTGATTAAAGAAGGCACATTTTAACCTGGCTGGCAGCTTCACTCTGGACCTGGGAGCTCACCTGGAAATTCAGCCCATACTCCTCATCTATTATCATAGAAAGATTAACAACTTTGCTGCAGAAACCAGAATTGCCAGTCCTTTGAAGACCTTTGCCCTTTTTGCATATCACTAAGCCCTTTGAAGAGCCCCAGCCCTCTGCTTACCTGTGTTCACTGCCTATTGGGCATACCCTTTGGATAGCTCCTCATGTAATCTTTGTCCTTTTACCCAATATAAGCAGCTGGCTTATGATGGGGTGCAGAGCAGATTTTTGTGGATGACCTGCTGTTTTCCCATATTGCTGGCAATATTGGAATAAACGTGCATATATGATTCAACCCTATCTCTGCTTAATTGGTTCAAGTAGTGACAGGCAGCAGGGCCCCACTGATTGTCCTATTACATTACTACTGTATTTGTCAATGGTTTGGTACATGCCATTCACCCTTTCCATTTTTTCCTCCTATTTCTGACCAGTATCTACTCATCCTTATCACTCATTTCACCCTCTGATCTCATTAAATCCTGTACACACTGATTTATAGACACTTGTTAGATGCCTTACTTTCAATACCTTCCAAATTAGATTACTATTTGGGGTACAGAGGAGACATGAACCATTTCAAATTCTTACTTTATTTCAAGAAGCCAGCACCCATCTAAGGGGCTATTGAATGAGGAAATAACATTAGGGTGTGCTGCCTATGATAACACTATGCTAATGACTAACCTGGTAGAGCAGCCATCAGAGGTAAGATAAGGAAGAGAAGAGACTTCCCGTCAATTCTTGGATATGAATGCAAAAGCATCCTGAAAAAACTTGGATTCTTTTGGTGTAAGCCTGTGACAGGATTTAGGAAATATCAAGCCACAAAAAGTCCCTCAGTCCTATCTTTTTCACATATTAGCAGGCCCCTCTTCCAAATACAGACTGTGAAAGGCTCCAGGGCAGAGGCAGTGAAATGCTCTTCCCCAGCTTCCTGTCCTGCAAGCAGATCTGTATAAGGTGATGAGGGAACTAGCATAACAGTGATGGGGAGGAAGAGCAATGGGAACAGCAAGATACATAAAAAAAAAAAAAATAGAGGAACAGGAGTATCTTTAGGCAGAAGAATTTAGTGGATTTGGGCTGTGAAATTCTGGACAACTGAAGACATTTATAAGCAAGGTTAAAAAATAATTAATATAAATAAAACAGCAAAATTCTAACCCCCAAATTAATCTTCAACTTGAATGCTTTTCTGAAACAAAAAAATAAACAGCAGGGTCTGCTTCCCACATATTAACTATTATATTATTTTTTAATCTTTATTGGTGCAAGTATTACATAGGTCCTCCTTTTTTCCCCATTAACCTCTTCCAGCCCTCTCCCATTGCCCGCCCCCTCTAGGCCCTCACCACCCCATTGTCTGTGTCCATGGGTTATGCATACATGTATACAAGTTCATTGGTTAATCTCTTCCCACCATCCTCCCCTGCCTTTCCTCTGAGGACACATATTAACTGTTTACAACCTCTCTTTTCATTGAGTCCAGGATATAGACATACTTTTCTGAAGTCTGACCTAGCCCCTCATTTCTTTATGTTTTAAATGCCTTGCCCTCCCATGTGCCCATCTGAGTGAGAGAGGAAGACATAATTAAAAAACACCAGTCCAATGAGAATAAATGCTTTTTATTAGGCAGAAACCAGATGCTCAAAGCCCTTCATAGAATTCCCATGTGCAGTTGTTAGGCTCTGGGGCGAAAGGCACCTTTCCGGGAAAACAGGAAAAGGAGCTCAGTGGTATTTGTGAGCCAGGGCAGTGGCCACACCAAGTGCCAGCTTCTGGAAGGCACCCTGCACCTGCGGGGTGAAATCCTTGCCAAAGTGGCGAGCCAGCACAACCACCAGCACGTTGCCCAGGAGCTGTGAGGAAGACACAAGAGGCATGGTCAGAACCAGCAGATGGACCAGCTTGGACTCAGAATATTTCAGCCTCTTTCCAAGCTGTGTTTTTCAAATATAAGCAGAAAGATAGTAGGATCTCTGATGTTACTATTGATGCAAATCTACCCACATCAGTCTGAATTTTTACTTGATAACATTCTTCCCTTTCTGTCTTACCCCAGAACTTAAGTTGGCTGCCTCCTGCATGCTTCCCACAGGGGGTCCAGCCCACAACCCAGGCATGTGCCCTTGACCAGAATAGAACCCAGGACCTTTCAGTCTGCAGGCCAATGATCTATCACTGAGCCAAACTTGCCAGGGCACTTTTATTCTTTAGAACCATGCAAAGAAGTAATAACACATTTGAAAAGAAGATATAAAGGAGAGAAAGTATAGGTCATTTTAAGTAAACTGAAAAATACTTTTATAAAAATTAAACACTCACAATAAACAGTTTATTTCAAAAATAAAGAGAAGACATTGCAGAAAAAGAAAAGAAAAGAAAAAAGGAACAAGAATAAATAAGAGGAAGCAATGGTTGTGAGCAAAGAAGGCATAAGAAATTAAATGGTTCTGTGTAATCCTTAGTGATGCAACCAGAATACCTCTTTCCCATTCTGAAGTGCATCCTGACATTTATGTCCTCCCCCGCTTGACATGAACTTGACCATGAAAATCAAAGAGAACATTGAGTGTCTCAGAGACTCACCCTGAAGTTCTCAGGATCCACGTGCAGCTTGTCACAATGCAGTTCACTCAGCTTAGAAAAGGTGCCCTTGAGGTTGTCGAGATTCTTCAGACCCTCACCGAAGGCGTTCAGCACTTTCTTGCCATGGGCCTTCACCTTAGCATTGCCCATCACAGCCCCGGCATTGGACAGGTCCCCAAAGGAGTCAAAGAACCTCTGAGTCCAGGGGTAGACCACCAGCAGCCTGAGGAGTGATTGCAGCACAGAGAACAGAGGGAGTCAGTGCCTGTCAGAAACTCACACACCCAGCTTCCACTCACCCTCCTTATGCCTGGATACCTACCTGCCCAGGGCCTCACCACCAACTTCCTCCACATTCACCTTGGCCCACAGGCCAGAGACGGCACTCTTCTCATCATTATTCAGATGCACCATGGTGGCTGTTTGTGTAGTTGCTAGTGAACACGGTTGTGTCAGAAGCAAGTGTAAGCACCAGCTAACCCTGCTCTTCCTTTTATGCCCAGCCCTGGCCCCTGCCCTCCCAGCTCCTGTGAGCAGATTGGCCCAGGACAGGGTGTGGTTCTGCAGGGTGAGGACTGAACGATGACAGCTATGCCTGTCCTTGCCAGTTCTGGCCCTGGCTTGGGAGTCTGACTTTAGACCCTCAGCCCTCTCTCTAGGCATCTTGAGGTCCCATCCAGGAGTACAAATTGCCACTTAAAATCATCCTCCTTAAAAAATTTCCTTATATAATTTTTAGAATCATAGCGTGGTAACGTCTTGGAGATCGCCTCCTCAATTTTCTTATTCAACAAATGAAGAATCTGAGGTCCAGAAAGTTCAACTTAAGAGTATATGGATGGTTCACGCCTATCTTCAGAGTCCACATATTTATAAGGACAGCATGGATAACACCTTTGCTCCAGTTCTAAGTATATCTTTCTTTTCTTGGTTTGAATTAAATCCACCTGGTAAGAAAATATCTACTTCATTCATTTAAAAAAATTCATATAACCAAATAAATGATGATTTAAAAGTAGAATAAATATAAATCAGGAATGTTCTGTGAAATAGTTGCCCTATTAGATTTGGGGATCTACAGATGGAAACTTAGAGGTCTCTCAATGCTGTAAGACATACAAATAAGTCAAAAATCAATTACAACCCCAAATTGTTAGTAACACTGATGGGAACAATGTGTTAAAATACTAACCAGGGACACATAGATTTTTTTCTTCCTGAACTGATCTGGTGAAATAGCTGAGAGAACAGAGAAGTGCTCTGTGACTTAAAAGAAGGGGTGGGAAAGTGGAAAGGCATTCCTGCCTTAGCGCCTGTTATTTTTTCCTTAGGCCACTAAGAATTCTGTGTGTATAATCATTTCTCTGATGCAAATTCATCACCCATAATCCCATTTTCGCTATATGTTTTATTTGTTTAAGCCTTCTTTTGCTAAATTTTACTCTTTTATCTCTACAGCTTTTCTAATACCCATGCCCTGCCCCACCCATATAACCCTTGGAGCTCCTTTTTCTCATGTAATAAATTATGTTAACTTCTCAGGCTAGGAAAAAAAAGTGTAAAGTTATTCTTGTTGTTATTAAAAGATACAATAAAAAGGTATAAATTAACAAGTAATTCTGAGCTGGGCACAGGATCTTTGGGTTCCCTGAGGGCCTGATAGTTATTTTCCCTAATTTTCATCATCATTACTTCCAATGTGCATGTATCTCCTACCTTAGACTCTTCTGATTCAGGTGCCCTGAGGTCTAGAATCACCTTTCTCTCTCTTTTGCCATCACTGGCAACAAATATGTAACAGAAGTCTTCTTTCTTAAATCTTCTTTGTCCATAAATGATCTAAGGGTCACTCTGGTACCAGCAGTGGCTGCAGCCACTCTCTTCCTGGTTTCAGGACAGAAGTTGCTTGCTGCTTTCTCTCACTATTTCTACTTCATATGACTGAAGAGTGAAACAGACTTTTCCTTTTATTACCCATAACCCTGCAAGGACAAGGCTGCAAGTTATAATAAGACATCAAAAGTTCAGCGACATGCCAGACAACATTGAGAATTTATAAATAATAATAAATGTGGTTATGGTCAGAGCCTCGGACTCAAATCCAGACCAGCATAGAAAGGTTCTGGGAACCTTCCTAGCCCCACTGACATCGTAACTGTTGTGAGCTTCCGTCTATCCTGGAAGAGGTACCACAGGATGTCTGCTTTACTTTAACTCCACTGAGCACTAAAAACACACACACACACACACACACACACACACACACACACACACACACACCTCCCTCCAAAACAGAAGCTTTTTTCCTTTAATCCATTCTGTCAAGTTAACCTAATTCCTAATGCTTTGTACCAGAATGGGCCTAGTCTGAGTATGATTAAGAAGGTAAGTATTAACTTCCTTCAAGAGAATCATGACACTCATCCAGAAGTACATGGGTGTTTTATTCATTTGTTTAAAAAATTGCACTCAGCTAGAACACTTTTGTACATGCTCTAGCGTTCAATTCTAAATTCCCCCAAGAAGACCATCTCGGCAATCTAATCTCTATTTTTCTTCAGTCAAGCACAGTTATTTTTTGCTTTTTTCTCCCACATGCACAATCTCTTGTTTACTTCTGTTTGACATCCTTTCAAAAATGAAATGAAGTGAAAATACTCCAGAAAGAGCATAATTCATAGAAACAAAGAACATAAACACAGGATAGTTTAGAAATATGATAGTTTAACTCATTTTTAAGACATATTTTTAATTTCAGTATTGGAATTTTTAGGCTTAATTTCTTGTCTCGATTCATTGATTAGTTCCAGAGGTGAAGGAACAAAAGAGGGTATAGTAAGCCTTTTTGTATTTTTGTTCTTTTCATAATCATTTGGAGGAAAGAAGGATACCCTTTTTACTCTTTTTGAGACTATGACACCCACAATTTCTTTTACTCTTTTTTCAATTTTTCTGAAAGTCTCTTCCTCTCTGAATATTTGATTCTTACAAGAACTTTTCTGTGATGAAGGATGTGGAAATAATCTCCCTAGCACCTCCTGGGGTGTCTCTGAGTCCATGGTTGTTAAATACCCTATGCAGATATAAACAGTTCCAAGTGTCTACTATGTACAATGACCTGAGAAGAAAAATAAAAAAATATAAAAATTTCTGCCCTCAGGCAATTCAAAATACAGTGGTAAAACCATAAACTATAATGTGTTGTCTATATCCTGATAACATACACAGAGTAATTATGAAAACACTTTCATACAAAAGGAAGCAACAGGCTCTATTTTAGGTAGTCAAGTCTAAAACTAATTAACAAGAAGTTATATAGAATTAAGGAAATGTGTACAAGTTAGAAGGTTCTAGAAATCCTTCAGAGATATTTTACTAGCTATGATCAGAAAACAAATGTCTGATCAGTGCTTTACTTTCCTAAGTGCTTCCGCATTATATATTGTATCATTAACACCCAAGGAACTCTGTGCATTGGTCTATTGTTCAGATTATCTTCTGGTCCCAGGAGTTCTAACACAAGGAATAATTACTTACTCATTGATTTATTTCATTTAATAAATATTTCCTCACTGCCTGTAGAGGAACTTTAAGCACAGTACTCATGTGGGATAGTACTAAATAGGCAGAAATGTTTATACAGCATAGAGAATGAGTGTGATAGATAAGAAATGTGAAAAATGTGGAGGGGGTTGAAAAGATTCCCTTAGGCAATTTTGTAAATTTCATTGAAGCCAGTGTCAAAAATGGTCACAAGTGATATTCAAGCATTCAACTTTGTCTAAAGGAGGTGTGGGGATTAGTTTTGGAGGTGTTCTGGGACAAGTGAAAGAAGTAGGTTATTTCTTAGAGCAAGGACACCTGATGGAGTCTAGTGTTAGGGGTTACAATGTGAAGGCAAGAGACATAGAAAAAAAAGAAAACTAAACAGTGTCTTGAGCAAGTATTATGTCTTTAATGGAGCACATTATATTTTGACTAGTTTTAGGAAATGGATCAGAGCATTAGCCTGAAGGCCATGTCTTAGGACTGAGGTCCCCCATAGAGCCCCTGTAATGCCAGAATCTTCTCCATATTTCAGAACTCTTTGGAAAGTCCTATGCTTTGAAGGTAGAAGTGTCAGCTTTTAATGACTGTGTATGATCCCCTTCCTTTTCTCATTTCCCTTGACCTCCTTGTGTAAGACACAAGAGCTCCCTATACATAGATCCTTATGGAAATCCCTATACCCCCAGAGGAGAAAATAATAATAATAAAATAAGTGAAATGAATCAAGAAGTTGAGCTGAAAGTTCTTTATTAGGCAGAAGCCATACCCTTGAGAATGGGAATTATTTCCCCAAGTTAAGAAATAAGAATCTGAAGAAACAGAGTTTTCCAAAGGTCACCAGGACACAGGCCAGGAATCAATGGTACTTGTGAGCCAGGGCAGTGGCCACACCAAGTGCCAGCTTCTGGAAGGCACCCTGCACCTGCGGGGTAAATTCTTTGCCAAAGTGGCGAGCCAGCACAACCACCAGCACGTTGCCCAGGAGCTGTGGGGAAGACATATACAATGATTAATAGCCTGGCTTTGGGGAAAGAAGGCCAATAATAATTTATTCCTGCCTATACTTAGCCCAAGTTGATCCTCAGGTTATCCTCACGAGCATAAATGAGTAAATATGTGCATGCTTATTTTAATAAATAAATGCATATATATTTATTTATGATAAATATTATATACATTAGAATTTATTAATTAGTGAGATGATGTACTGTCTTCAGCAGCTATGCTGCCCTACTTCCTAATTCTGGTCTTTTCACCTTCAAATATTGACTTTCTTTTCCTTTCCATTGAGTATGGATGCTGTAAAGTTCAGACTACTTTTCAATCTTAAAATTATTTATTTATAGCCTCTAGAATAATAATAAAAGTCATCACTCCACTTTGAGGAAAGATGAGTCTTTTCATCCCCCTTATGGAGGAATTTTATAAGTGTAGAGGCAGCAGGTGAAAGTTAGTTTGTATAATTTGAGTACTGGCTAGGGAAAAGGAAATTGGGGTGGGAAAAGAGAAAGAGGTGAAAAAATAAGACATTAGAGAAGCAGCATGATAAAAAAAAGTTTGTGAGACAGAAAACAATATGATATTGAAAGAAAAAAATATAAAACTATATACATTTTGAAAAACATTAAATAATGAAATATGGTAAAATTAAAAGAAACCTGGAAGAATGGTTAGGTAAAGAACCAGAGTGAAAGCTCAAAGGTGAAAAGGAAAAAGTAGAACATCTAGACTCACCCTGAAGTTCTCAGGATCCACATGCAGCTTGTCACAATGCAGTTCACTCAGCTTAGAAAAGGTGCCCTTGAGGTTGTCGAGATTCTTCAGACCTTCGCCAAAGGCATCCAGCACTTTCTTGCCATGGGCCTTCACCTTAGCATTGCCCATCACAGCCCCGGCATTGGACAGGTCCCCAAAGGAGTCAAAGAACCTCTGAGTCCAGGGGTAGACCACCAGCAGCCTGAGGGGTGATTGCAGCACAGAGGACAGAGGGAGTCAGTGCCTGTCAGAAACTCACACACCCAGCTTCCACTCACCCTCCTTATGCCTGGATACCTACCTGCCCAGGGCCTCACCACCAACTTCCTCCACGTTCACCTTGCCCCACAGGCCAGAGACGGCACTCTTCTCATCATTATTCAGATGCACCATGGTGGCTGTTTGTGTAGTTGCTAGTGAACACGGTTGTGTCAGAAGCAAGTGTAAGCACCAGCTAACCCTGCTCTTCCTTTTATGCCCAGCCCTGGCCCCTGCCCTCCCAGCTCCTGTGAGCAGATTGGCCCAGGATACTCAGAATTTCATTGGTTTGTGAGAATGTGGGATGCACCCTCATTCTCAATTCCTTTCACCTGGCCTTCTATGTGTATCTTGACTCTTCGGCAGTTGCTTCTACAAATATACTCCTTGTCTCATTCATACATAAATGTTTTAGTCTGATATGGTGGGGTGTATCTTAGTGTTTAATTCACCCAGTTCTTTCATTTTGTAGATAAGAAAACTAAGTCCTAGAAAGAAAACATTTAATCAAGTAGACTCTTTAGAATGGAGCTTTTCTTTGTCTCTAGAGATATTTCTAAGTGGGTGAAATGGATAAATATTTTGCCATAATTTTAATTTGCCTTTTTTTCTACTACGTGGGTAAATACAGTTAAAACACTCTCTTTTTTCCCATTTCTTCCTTAAAATGAATGCCTATTAAAATAATGGAAAATAACAAACATTGTTTCTCTACCAACTACTGAAATAGATTTGGGAGCATGAATGATAATGGGGGAAATATAATAAAGATAAAGAAAAATATCTGATACTTAGAACATAGTTGTTTAAAACTATGATCTGCCGGTTGGCTTGGCTCAGTGGTTGAGCATCAACCTATGAACCAGGAGGTCACAGTTTGATGCTAGGTCAGGGCACCTGCCTGGGTTGCAGGCTCTATCCCCAGTGCAGGGCATGTAGGAGGCATCCAATCAATGATTCTTTCTCATCATTGATGTTTCTATCTCCCTCTCTCTTCCTCTCTGAAATCAATAAAAATATATTTTTAAATTATGATCTGACTAAAGTAAGAATGCAGAGAAATTGAAAAGGAAAGGAAAGGAAAGGAAAGGAAAGAAAAGGAAAGGAAAGGAAAGGAAAGGAAAGGAAAGGAAAGGAAAGGAAAGGAAAGGAAAGAAAAGGAAAGGAAAGATTTACCTTGTTCAGCCAGATTAAGCCTGAAGCCTGATAGGGGTCAGGGAAAAAATATTCCAGTGCAAAATTTCTCCAGCTATGCTCTCAAGGAAAAATAAAATGGAAATAATGTAGAAAGGAAAGAAGGAGGAAACCAATTCAAAAAAAGAGAATGAAATGAAAGGAAAAAAAGAAGAGAAATAATATAAAATATATATAGATGGAGTATCTCAGTGATTAAATGTCGACCTATGAACGAAAAGGTCACAGTTCAATTCCTGTTCAGGGCACATGCCTGGGTTGTGGGCTCAATCCCCAGTGTGGGGCATGCAGGAGGTATCCAATCAATGATTCTCTCTCATCAATGATGTTTCTCTCTCCCTCTCTCTCTCTCTCTTTCTCTCTCTCTCCCTTCCTCTCTGAAATAAATAAAAAATATATTTTAAAAAAGAATATAAAAAAGATGAGAGGAGAGAATTATAAGATTTGCCAAGGATATAGATTAACAAAACTTTCATACCCTGCTAGTGAGAGTATAAAATAGTCTAATGGCTTTAGAAAATATTTGATAGCATCTACAAAATCAAAAAATATGCAAAACTTATGACCTAGCAATTATCCTTTCAGAGATACAGAAATGCAAGCTTGTATGTAGCCAAAACCATGTCTAGGAATGTTTGTAACATTGATATGCATAAGAATCTCAACCTTAAATGTTCCATTCACATAGAGGAATAAATAAAATATGATATAGTAAAACTAGAGGCCAGGTGCATGAATTCATGCACAGGTGGGGTCCTGCCAGCTCATCCTGATCAGGGCTGATCAAGCTGGGCTGGCTGGGGGGAGGGGCCACTAGTGGTTGGTGGGCTGGCCCTGTCCCTGATCAGGATGGGAGAGGTGATCAGGAGGGTGGGGCCAGCTGGTGGGAGGGGCTGCAGGTGGCTGGCAGGCTGGCCCCGCCCCCTGGTTGAACTCCAGGTTGAACTCCCAGTGGAACTGGTGGTAGAGGGGACAATTTGCATATTAGCTTTTTATTATATATGATAATGAAATGTTACACAGCAATATAAATTGCTGCTTTATATGCAGCAATACAGATAAAGTATATAACATAATGTTGATTAAAAGTAACCAGACAAACCCAACCAGTGTGGCTCAGTGGTTGAGTGTCTACAGTTCAATTCCCAGTCAGGGCACATGCCTGGGTTGTGGGCTTGATCCCCAATAGGGGGTGTGTAGGAGGCAGCTGATCAATGATTCTCTCTCATCATTGATATTTCTATCTCTCGCTCTCTTTCCTTTCTTCTCTGAAATCAATAAAAAAATATATTTTAAAAATGTATAAAAGTAACCACACAATAATTCAAACTACATGATTTTTATATAAAAAGGTGAACAGCGTGACTATAATTCAAGTCATAAGGGGAGGGGATTATATGATAGAAGGGTACAGAGGAGCCATAAATGATCTTTAAATTCAGTTACAGAATATTTTTTTTAAAAAAGGAAAACAGTTTGAAAAATTCAAGGAAAGGGATGGCATAATTTGATTTGTATTTTTCAAGAATTATTCTGGCCCTGGTTGGTGTGGATCAGGTGAGGGATCAGGTGTTTGATTCCAGTCAGGGCACATGCCCAGGTTATGGGTTCTGTTCCTGGTCAGAGCAAGGGAGGCAACCGATTATGTTTCTCTCTTACATTTCTCTCTCCCTCTCTCCCTCTTTCTCTCTTTCCCTTCCTCTCTCTCTCTCTCTAGAATCAATGCAAAACATATCCTCAGGTGAGGATTACAAACAAACAAAAAAAAACAATTATTCTGGCTTCAGTGTATAAATGGATTTTAGGGGTAGAATAAGTAAGAGACATATAGGATGACATTGTAGTAGGGGAGGGAAGTAAAAAATGCCATCTGCATTTTCAGGCTTAAGCAATGAATGATGTATTAGTTGCTGAGGTGAGGTACACAAGAAGAAGGCTAAGTTAGCGAAAGATCAAGGGTTCAGTCTTGGACATATTGTATTTGATGCTCTCTGGAACAATTCAAAATTGGATATGAAGCACATAGTTAGATTTATGGGTCTTGAGCTCAGATAAAATATAACCAGGTTAAGAATACACAGTGAAACAAGGCATATAGGCACACATCGTAACACCTGGTATAAACCAGGAGTGGGGGACTTTTTTTTCTGCCAAGGGCCATTTGGGTAGTTATAATACCATTTGTGGGCCATACAAAATTATTAACTTAAAAATTATCCTGCTATATTTGGTCAAACATTTATTTCACTCACCCCCTAATGCTTGGCAGGGCCCAGACCAAATGATTTCTGGGGCCTTATATGGCCTGCAGACCGGTTGTTCCCCACCCCTGGTATAAACTATCACCACTGCCTTTCAAAAATGACAGACAGTGCACCCTATAAATACCTCCTCGAGAACTTGAAATGTATTTGTAAAATTAGAATCATTATACAATTTTACAAACCAAGAAATTTTAAATAATACTTTGCAAGTCAATGGGAATGCAATTTGATCTTTGTTCATTACATCCAAAAGCCCTGGCTCTTCACTTCTATGCCAAGGACCTGGGTACAGGAATTTTTAAATTAAAAAAAAAATGTTTGTACTCCCCAGTGACCAGACATTATATAACTTAATATGTGATCATCCCAATAAATCCCACATCCATCCAATACCATGCCTAGTTATTGAATATTATTGACTATATTTCTTATGCTGTACTTTACATCCCCATAACTATTTTGTAACAACCAATTTGTACTTCACCTTTTTAGGCCCCCAAGTTCCCTCCCATTTGGCAGCCAACAAAAATTTCTCTGTATCTATTTTGCTTGTTCATTTTGTTTGTAGATTCAATTGTTGATATATACGTATTTATTGCCATTTTATTGTTCATGTTTTTTATTTCTCCTCCTCCTCCTCCTCCTCCTCCTCCTCCTCCTCCTCCTCCTCCTCCTCCTCCTCCTCCTCCTTCTTCTCCTTCTTCTTCTTCTTCTTCTTCTTCTTCTTCTTCTTCTTCTTCTTCTTCTTCTTCTCCCCAATAAAACCCTTTAACAATAAAACCCTTTAACATTTCATATACTTTTTGTTTGATGGAGATGAACTCCTTTAGGGTACAGGAATTTGAAGTGATTTCTACAAAAGTGGTTGTGCTCAGAGCCAGATCCAAACAAGAGACTTCTAGTCATTTTCTGTTTTGTCAGAAGATTTTCTTCTTTTCATTCACCAGTCAGGAAACCTGGCTTTCTGTTGTGATTTCTCCATTCTCTATTTTACTATGTTTTAAGTCCTACAGAATATTTTCTACAATGGTCCCTTACTTATTTTTTTCTTAGTTTCATTGTGTCTGCAAGTTCAGTCCTTTACCTATAAGTTTACTATAATCACAGCAAACCCCTATGGCTATACTCAAGTTAGATGCTATGTTTTAAATTATATAGCCACATGTGGATCAGTTTCCCACAAATTCCCTATTTTTATGTCCCTCTCCTGTGCAAAAAAAACCTGAACTTGTTTTTTTATTTATTTGTTTGTTTGTTTGTTTCTAACAATAGCATCTAGTCCTGATTTTACCAGTGTCTCTCATAGTTTCTCTAATTTTATGTCATCCCACTGTATTTAAAGGGCAAATTTCACATCTGTTACTTATGCCTGGCATGATGGCTCTTGGATTTATCATTTTTCCACATAAATGAACTTTTATCTCCATCAAAGGCTTAATGGAATTAGAAATATATTCCATTAAATAGTGATGTGAAACAGATTCAAACCAAGGAAGTCAGTCTCTATGCCTTAGGGATGGTTCTTCCATTATTACCATTGAAGACACTCAGGGAAATTTTATAGCATGGCCCTTGACTGGGTCTGTGGGATGCTCCAACTTCACTGCATTACAGCTGATAAAAATGTTTCTTATGTTAAATGGAAGTGAACTATAGCTTTAAAAAGAGGTCTATTATGAATTTATACAAATAATAACATACATGGGACACATACTAAGTCCTAGCATGCCCTACTCACAATCAATCATTGCATTCTATGTCTTAAGAGTACCTCTATTCTATCCCTTTTTCTAAAGACTTTGTCCAATTCAAGAACCTACTTTCTCTTCCTAGAAGTAACTGCTCCATTGGAGCCACTCTTATCTTATAGAGCCTCCAAGAGTTTCTTCTCTATCATCCCCCAACTACCTATCTAATACTCTCATTCTCATAAGAGTGCTTTATTTTAGCTGAATCAACATAAAAGACAAACAGAAAGAATAAACAAAGATATTCCTTATAGAGCATAATTTTTATTTTATTTTTAACATATAGGAGTTAAATGTAGAGGCAAAAGCATTGCTCCCATTTTTCAGGAGGTGAACTCTTGGAATATAGGACCCTCCCATAGGCACTTGCAGAGTTGGACAGGTGACTCAGTGGTACTTGTAGGCCAGAGCATTAGCCACAGCAGTTGTCAGCTTCTGCCAGGCAGCCTGCATCTGGGGGGTAAACTCCCTGCCGAATTGTGTTGCCAAGACAACCAATATCATATTGCCTAGGAGCTGGGGAGAGATTGGAGGTAAAAGGAAATTAGCATATAGTAAACAGAAGACTTCAATATGGACAATACCCATTTCCTTTCTGATAAGAGTTGTGATCCCACACAAGTGCATCATTATGGACTTGATGTTGGCTTCAATATGATTCCCAATGGTGTACTGCTATTGAGTTCAATGCTTCTCTTATTTGTTCTGCCAATTCATCACCCTAGAGCATTGCTGTGATATTGTTATGAAATGCTTCTTTTCTTTAGAGAATCTTTCTTTTTTATTAAAGTATGATTATAATGCTGCAATATGAGCAATCTAAGTCCCTAGATATTACATAGATGTAAATTATTTGCATACTCATATGACAAAGAATGCTGTGCTGTGTATACAACAGCATTTCATCATTGCTAATAGGGGAAGTGGTAAGGGACACAGCCATTCATTGAAAAGATTGCTCTTACTTTGCCCTGCATAGTTCTGATTCTATCATCAAGAACCATGCAATGATATAATCATCCATTTTTATAGAAAATTTAAATTAACCAAGGCAAGATGCTTTCTACCTGGCTCAATTTGTATTCTCTAAGCCAAAAACATTTAGTTCAGTTTTGGCCAATGCTCTTCACAACAATACATAGGTTTTTGGTTTTTTTAAATATTAGACCAGTGTCTCTCCTAGTCAGACTCATTACTCTACTTGGTCTTACTTTTGAAACTACTGAACTACCAAAATCTTGCTCTTCCCTGAAATATTTATTTCTACAATTACCTATAGGATAAGACTTAAATGCCTATGTTTCCTAATGTATGCATGACACAAATAACAAGGACAAAAGAACAAAATACAAGCATGCTCAGAACTCACCTTGAAGTTCTCAGGATCCACATGCAGTCTGTCACAGTGCAGCTCACTCAGCTGGGAATAGGTGCTCTTGAGGTCATCCATATGCTTAACAGCATTTCCAAAGGAGGTCAGCACCTTCTTGCCATGGGCCCTGACCTTGGGGTTGCCCATTATTGCAGTTTCAGAGGATAAGTTGCCAAAAGTGTCAAAGAACCTCTGAGTCCAGGGGTAGACAACTAGAAGCCTATGGGATGAACACAGTCATAGACCAGATGGGAAGTCAGAATATTTAAGAGACCTGATCAATTTCTCTTTCAGAAACGCTTTCTGCCTCTTTCCTCATTCCCAGTACTTACCTTCCCAGGACCTCACCTCCAGCCACCTCTACATTCACCTTGGCCCAAAGACTAGCAACAGCAGCCTTCTCCTCAGCAGTAAAATGCACCATGGTGTCTTGGAGCTTTCTGTTGATCACAGATGAGCCAGAAGCAAGTCTGTACTGCTGCTTCTCTGTCTGGCCTTTTATTCCTCATCTTTGGCCCCCAGCCCCTTGTTTCTTCCAATGAAATGAGACTATTGGTCAAGGGTGCATTGTCACCACCAGGGGTGGGGACAAGGAAAGGTGGACATTTGTGTCACTGATAGTGTTAGGTGGCTCTATCAGAGGGATTCTGCTGTTCTTTCCCCTGCTTCTACTATGCAACTCATATCTCAAGCTCCCCACCACCACTATCCCTGGTGACCTCTAGGCTGACCATGAGGCATGACTAAAATCAGGAAGGGTAAGAATTAGAAATCTGTTGGACATTGTGTCAGGTGTTTGCAAGCCATCATTCTGTTGTCCACCTAGGGTATGGAATAAGCCACAGTTCAACTAGGTTACCAATTTTTCTAAAGCTTAGATAAGGTTCATACTTTTATAGTTCTTGTAAACAGAACAGCCCTAATCCAGCATCAGTTTAGAAACAGGACAGGTCAGAACTGGATAATTTAGAGAAGAATTGAACATTTCCCTATTGTTGTTTAGTTCTATTAATAATATATGCAATTGTCTGTGCAAATTTATTTCACTCTGATTCTATGGACAAGTGTATCTGGCCTATACCATGTATCTACTCATTTGTGTCAGAACATACACAATCAAGTGTTGGGGGATATGGGGACTCCTGTGTTCAATGACTAGAGCATTAGAGGACTCCATGGAAGTGGCTATGGATTAAGGGATTTGCCCCTAGCACATGCTGGAAACACATGTAAAAATCAATACATGTGTTTTTACAGAGTTATTTTAAAATCTAAAGAGTTCAACCCAATATATTAGAGCTGAGGTTTTGTTTTTACAAGAGAAATCCTTTCTGTCCACTTGATATAGTAATAGACTTTCATCTCTTCAACTTGGAAAAGACTTCAATGTGAAATGTGGAAAAGAATTACTAAGGGACGAAAGCTAGTTTACCATGACAACCTTGATTATATGTGATCTCTCAGTGCCAAGCTCTATTGATGTGAGTACTTTGGAACAGAGATATAAAGAAAAGAGTTTGAATCAATCCCAAAAGGATTTTCTCCAAGAGAAGAGGCCAATAACATAAAAGAAAGAAATGAAAATTTTGACCACTGCAAGAAATCTTACTTTTACTTAGTTGTGGGCTTGGGCCAATGCTCACCTCCAACAGTGTATGTGCACTGAAATCCCTAAGACTCAGGGGCGTCTTCAACTTTGAATGCTGGTGAATAGCCTACTCCTGTCTTTCCAGAAAACCAGACAGTGATTCTGGCAGTTACTTCTAACTCCTGCTTTTCTTTCACCCTCTTTAGACAATTACTTGCACGGATTTTTTTATTCTTTCTTGCTCATTGCTGTTCCACATTTCCAATATATTCCCATCTCCCTGCTCCATCTGTCATCTAAATGTTTATCACATCAATGCTATATCATCATCACAAACACTTAATATTTTCCAATCACTCATCATTTATTTAAAAAAAATCAAATATTTATTGAGGTTTAATCATGCCAGGTATTGTTTTCAACATTGGAAATCTTGGGAGAACAAAACAGTTGGTCAAGTCCCAAGATACTCACATTCTAGTAGGCAGAGAAGACTGACACAATAATTAAACAAGTAAATGAATAAAAAATTTCAGATGGTGTTTTATGACAGGCAAAAAAGGCATCTGATGGCATGGTAGCAAGTGACTACAGAAACATAATATAAGGAAAGATGTCTTAAACGTACATCCGAAGTGAGTCCTTAATGACAAGATGAAGCCAGGTGTAAACAGTTTTAAGAAACAAGTTCCTGGCATCAGGAAGAGCAAGTGAAAATCTCTGAGGCTGGAGAGGAAAAAAAAAATGAAAGAAAGAAGGAAGAAAAAAAAACAGAAAAAAACCTTGGAATTTCATTTAGAGAAAGGCATTACAAGGTCGAAGTAAAATACATTACGGGAAGAGTTGGAGGAAGCAAAGATGGAGAGATGGGCACAGGTTAGAGTGGATATTACACTCTAAGGCATGAGAAATCAGTAGAGACTTGTAAACCTGATATTATTATGGTCTCTAATCTACTCAGCACAGCCAGACTCATCTTTCTAACTTTCCTGTCCACCACTTTGCACTATTGCCTATAACAGGTATTAACATCGAGTCATACAAATACCCCTGAGATTTGTCCTTTCCAACTATTGTGTGCAATTTATTTCCTTTTCCTTTTGCTCTCACAGTGTTTATCTGTTCCTCTGAGCTGGATTCTGAGCTCCTTCTGTTTCATTTCCCCACATAAATCCCCATCTCTATGAACAGTTTATAAGGACCTCTCTTCCTCGTAATGCTATAGTCAATCTACACACGGGCACTGTCTCTCTCCTGGTGGCAATGCAATCAGTTTATCAAGGCAGATCTCACCACTTACACCATAAAGTTTTTAATAAAGCCCAGGAGCAGTTCTTTGGAGTTGACTTTGAAAAGAGTCATCCCTCCCTTGACCTCCAACCTCTCCCATTCTAATTTATCCTCATAAGGGCTCGTAACAAACCAGTGGCTTTTAGAAAATGTGTTTCTAAAAGAAAAAGGGAATTAGAAATTTATCCTGGACCTTACCATATTAACACCTCAGTTAATTTTTCTCTGCCAGATCCCCACATTGGTAATCTGCCTATATCCAGATCCCTTGCCTACCCTGAAGTCTTTACATGGGCCAATATAATTGTTTGGTTCTGAGGAGTTCTTGTCCCATCATACCCATTTCTCCCATCAGAACTCTCCTATATCTTTAACTTGAAGAATTCCCAAGTGTATGTTCCTTCTAAATGTATGACCCAAATGTATATTTATTTTATGACCCTGCTTTGTTTGTTTTTCTCTGAAATAAATCCTTTACAAAATAACCCTTAAAAATCTACTTCCATGTGTATTTACAGAGTGCTCTAAAATTTTAAGTGCTCAACCCAATACATTAGAGCTGAATTTCTGCTATTAGAGAAGTAATCCTGTCAGTCTACTTGACATAGTTGTGAGGTTGTTATCTGTTCTTAGGGAAATGGGGAAGACTTCATGTGAAAGACAGATAAGAATTTAAGGCAAAACCGAGAGGCTTCTCTTTAAGATCAGAGATCAGTGAAGTGGAGGAAAAAAAAGAGACAATCTGGAGCACAGTGAGGAAATCCATCGATCCCTTGCTAAAGCATGGTGCCTGAAGCTTTGGAAATCTGGCTTGATTATTTGCCCCTGTGGCCAGACCTCATAATCATATGAAAGAGCAGATTAAACAGTTACCTGTGAATTTTTATTGCAGGGTACCTCTATCTTCAAATCCTCTAACTTGTCAGGTAGTGTGAATCTTACTCTCCTCAGACTAATGAATTTTTAAGAACCCTCCTGTCTGCAAACAATCTTCCCATTTTTCCAGAAACCCAATGAATCAAAAATCATCTGTAACTCTTGCTTTTATCTTATACTTTTGAGGCAATACCTTCCAAAATGTTTTCTTGTCTATAGCTGTCCGATCTTTCCATTTCCTCCATGTCATTGCTTCTGACATTGCATAAATCCTCACCTTATAAGTTATTTCTTCACAAGAGACATCCATGTTTTTTAAAACATTCATTCTCATGTGTTCTCAAGCATTTATTCAATATTTGTTGAATAAGTGCACATCATAATTGTTCCAAATAAGGGGGACTTAAGATAAATGAGGAAGAGAAAATAACTTTTTCTTTAAGATTAATAATTTATAGATGGAAGATATAGAAAATGGATAAATAAGCCATCAACAAAATAATTTCAAAGATTATTTGTTCTGAAGAAAATTGATATTGGATTTAATGAGAGAGGGGCATAATTACATGAGGAATAGTCTCTCTAAGGAGGTAGTATTTGAACTGGGGCCAGAATAAAAAAAAAAAAAAGGAATCTGCCATGGAAAAATATTGGGATAGAAAGTCTGAAAGTTGGAATAGTAAATCCAAACCTCTGAGGAAGGTAAGCAAACCTGTGATATGCAAGAGATATAAATAATAGGCAAATGTGGTAGATATGTGCATAGTAAAGGTGAGAATGGCCTGAAGTATTGTCACAGAGAAAGCATAAACCAAATGATGTAGAACTTGTCTTCAGTGGTAAGGAGTGAAAAGCCATTATGGAATTTTAATCCTGATAATGACATATTCTGAAAACCCTTTGTATTCTTTGCTAGTTTAATATTCCAAGAATATTCTGTTCACCACAACATTATTTTGCTCAGGTGTATTTATTGCCTACCAACAATGAGTAGTCATCCTTTCATCTATTAAAGAGCTGAGTCATCCAGCCCTGCCAGTATGCAGTTGTGTGTGTCCATATGTGTTAATTATAAAGCTGTTTTCAATTATGTTAAACTGACAAAATCTAGATCTAAATTCAGGCCCCTAAGGGATAAAGAATGTATCTTCAACCCACCACTCCATCATCAACATCCTTGACCCTATTATTCAGATTCAGAATAATAGATGAGGGGTAAGAAAGATAAGAGGTTGGTTGATTAAAAGTGTACGTAGCTTTCATTAGTTGACTGTCTGGGTAAAAATGTCTAGTGCCATGAATAGCCTCTGTTTACTCTGTTTAGGGGCATAATGAGAGGCCATAGGGCTTAGAAAGACCAGTGCTGTTGACAGCCTATAACTACTATAAATCCCTGAGGGTCTCTCATCCTTATTGTGGAGACATAAGGTGAAATTAGAAGGTAATTCATAGGGTAAATTCTGATCACTGTGTGGAGGCAATGAAATGCCCACAAGAGTTAAATTTGCCAAGAAATGACACTCAAACTTATAGAGTGTGAAGGTTCTCAAGCCTTTAAGTGAGAATTTGACTCAAGGACTGAAGGTCAAGTCTTCTTGAGCAAACTAGCAGTAACTCCTCCAAAAGTGATTTCGTTAATGCCATTCCTACCCTAGGATCCACAGGTGAGTGCATGGCCTCTTCTTGTTAGATTTACAAGGCTGGGAGCTTTCAGTCATCTATCATTACCTCCTTCCTTCCCATCTACCCCAGTCAATCAGGTACCATGTCTTCTTACTCTATCTTTGCTCATTCTTTACTTTTTGCAGGCCTCACTGCTCTTCTTGGGTTTAGCCCATTATGTCAAGTCCCCTGAATTATAATCCATGTCTAGTCCCTGCAATTGTGAATTTATATTTGTGTGCATTAAGCATCTCCCCTCCCAATATTATTACTTGAGTCATTTAAAATTCTAAGAATATTTATTGTTTACTCTTGCTATAGCAATAGCAAAAAAAAGAAAAGAAAAGCTAATACCTTTATTTATTTATTTATTTGTTTATTTATTTATTTATGGCCTCCCATTACTTAGTCTTTCCTAATACTCTACCTATGTGTACTCTCGCCTCTAGTTCCAAATAGACATTTTCATGCAAGTCACCAAGCCCTAGCTTGCTGGTTTAGACTCTGAGTCTTTGTTATTATCGTATATCCTACATGAAGTTTTGGGCATTATTTCCCCTTAAAATTTACACAATATCCTAATTCTAACTTTATTTTTGTGTATGTTACATTCATCCAGAAGATAATGCACAATGATTTCATGTGTCTTAGCGTTGGCTCCCCAGTGAGAAAGTGAAACCCTTCAAGAAAGTGGAGGCTATTGTTGATTAATAGAGACTTTTTCTGGAAAGCTCCCAGCCCTTCCTCAACCCATATTTTATCTCCAATTCTATCTCAACAGACATATGACAAGTTAGGTGATTCAAAATTCATGTTAGAGTGAATTGAAATAGTAACCCAAGCCTAGACCTGGATCCCTACAACATTTTTTTCTTTGTTTCTTTTTTTTTTCTTTTTAATTTTTATTAAATGTATTGGAATGACATTAGTTGATAAGATTATATATGTTCCAAGTACACAATTCTATAATACATCATCTGTATATTGCACTGTGTGCCCACCACCCAAAGTCTGAACTCTGACATGTACCACAAATTTACTTTGTTTTTTTCTTAGGCACTGCTTACCACCTCCTTCTTTCCCCTCTATATAAGATTTTGTCACACTGCACTGTTAGTGCATGCTCACGTAATTAACCATTTCCCCACCCCAGAAAACTTTTACCCATCTTGCCATCCTCACAGACACTCTAGAATCCTCCCACAATGCCCACTTCTCAAAAGAGCTGTTTCTTCTTATGTCTCTCCCCACCCCTGAGCCAATGAACTTTTGCTCCTCTAACACAAGAGTAAAAGATGGAAAAAATACACTATAAATTCAGATTATGGAATAGAATGTACTTTATTAAACAGAATTTGTGCTGTCAAGACAAAACCTCAGTTCCCACTTGCAGAAGAAAGGTAATGGGGACACAAATGGGCACTGGTGAACTGGAAAGAGGACTCAGTGGTACTTGTGGGCCATGGCATTGGCAACACCAGCCACCAGCTTCTGCCAAGCAGCCTGCACATCAGGGGTAAATTCCTTGCCAAAATGAGAAGCCAGAATAATCACCATCACATTGCCCAGGAGCTGTTAGGTAAAAGACAAAATGACAAAGAAGCATGTTGAGCAGAAATTTCCAACACAAATTGAAGGAAAAAATAATGGCTTAAAACCAAAACTCCCTCCCAACACTGAACATTAAACTCCTTATGGGTTGTGCTTATGCATGGGCTCTCAGAGTGAGTTTAGTTAAAGTCTCCAACCACTGCCAAAACAAGCCTCCACTTGGTCACAATACTAACAAGTAACTGAACATATTTAGACAACTTGTATTTTTGAAACATTCTGTCTAAAAATGTTTCTCCAAAATCTCTTCCTAAACGTCAATCATCAGGAACCACATAAAATAATGTATTTCTGCTTCCCTGAGGTAGAACTTTACCTACCAAAAGCCAAATTCCTTTCCTCCTTAGGAAATACAACTTTGCTATTCTCTGATATTATTCCCTAAGATAAACACAGTTCTGACAAGAGTTTCTGAAAAGATTTAAGCAAACTCAGGCTATTCATCACTCTTTAATGTCACTAGTTCTGAATCAAGGTGGCCCTGGTTATGCCCACTGGAGGCCTGCCCTCCTGACCCTGTGACCCATAATTTATGAGATCTTTGCTAGTTTTCCCAAAGACTCAATTTCCATTATAATCCCAAAAGTTAAATAAGAAAATAAAGCACATGAACATTCTCTGAACTCACCCTGAAATTCTCAGGATCCACATGCAGTTTGTCGCAATGCAGCTCACTCAGCTTAGCAAAGGCACTCTTGAGGTTGTCCATGTTCTTAATAGCATCTCCAAAGGAAGTCAACACCTTCTTGCCATGAGCTTTGACCTTGGGGTTGCCCATTATGGCAGAAGAAGAGGACAGGTTGCCAAAGTTGTCAAAGAACCTCTGGGTCCAGGGGTAAACAACCAGGAGCCTAAAGAATGGAACCATAGCATATGGGAAATCAAAGACTCAAAAATCTTAAAACAACTTTCCTGATCAATTTTCAAGGCTCATATTCACCATCCTCACCCATGCATTGAATCCCAGTTCCTACCTGCCCAGCACTTCGCCTCCAACCTCTTCCACATTTACTTTGCTCCACACATTAGTGACTGCAGTCTTCTCCTCACCAGTAAAATGCACCATGATGCCGGTCTGAGAGCTTATGGAGATCACAGAGGTGTCAAAAGCACATATGTCTGCTGCTGGAAGGGGTAGCCTTTTATTCTTTACTGCTCACCCCCTGGCCCCTTGTTTCCCCTAGTACTTGGAACTCATTGGTTAAGGCTAAGCTGTTCCTTGGGGGTGGAGTCAGGCCAGAAAAGGGTCAGCAATGCAGAGTGCACTCTGGTTTATAATGTGGTTCTTGGGACAGTCTTTTTGTTGTTGTTGTTGGCTCCCTTTTCATTCTCAGCACAATTTTTTATCCATTCCCCCTTTTGTCTCCCCATGTCATTTTCCAGGATGGCGTTTATCTCTCCCCGTCTCCTTCTCCAAGTAAGATCCATAGAGAGCACTAAACCCAAGATAGGGAGAGAGTTTCAGCCAGAACAGCTTAATATTTGTGTTAAGGATAGTGACAAGGAAAAAAACAGTGTCTCAAAAAAAAAAAAAAATACAGCCGTGACTGGGTAGCTCAGTTCATTGGAGCATCGTCCCAGACATCAAAAGGTTGTGGGTTTGATTCTAGGTCTGGGAACATGTTATGGAACTATAGCAGATGGGAAATCAAAGACTCAAAAATCTTAAGATTTCCTGATCAAATGTCAAGGTTCATATTCATCATCCTCACTCATGCATTGAATCCCAGTTCCTACCTGCCCAGCACTTCACCTTCAGCTTCTTCCACATTTACTTTGCTCCACGCATTAGTGATAGCCTCCTTCTCCTCACAAAAGAAGGATGTCTCAGGAACCAAACCCACATCAAAACATTGTGGGTTTGATTCCAGGTCATGTTTTGAGTTTGTTCCCCCATTGGACACTTGCAGGAAGCAACCAATCAGTTTTTCTCACTCTCTGTCTCAAAAATCAATAAAAACATATTCTTAGGTAAGGATTAAAAAATATAATTGACATAGAATCTCAGCCAGTTCTATCTCCCTTAAGAAGTAATTTAAAACTCTCTGCATCTTAGTTTTCCAAGTGAGACAAAACACATATATGGTAACTTCAAGAAGCTGAAGAGAGTAGTAAGGGATCCACAATAGGACTATGACCTTAATCCCAAAGTACAATACCTGAGGGTGATTTCACAGAGAAGAATGACTGAATATAAACTTATATTCCATGCTTCCCAGGAACCTTCTCTCTGTCTATTTCTCTGTGACTGTAGAAGAAACTGGCTACTTTGGGGATATTGCTCTGAGCTCTCTTCTTGATTTTCTGTCCTACTTATACTCTTTTTACAACTTATTTTAAACCAGGATTTGTGATCAAACTAAGGAATAGATTAATCAATGTTAATCAGGCTAGGAGTTGGAGAATGGTTTAATGTTTGTTGTAGCCATAGATGCCAGAGACTTTAAATTTCTAGTGTCCTTGTTGTTGTTTTTGTTTGTTTTGATGCTCTTGTTGTCTTTGGGCTTCCCTAAGAATTCATCATGAAACATTGTCTGGACCTGTCACTTTCTCAATTACCATTCACTGCTATTATACTCAAGTCTGGTTGATATGGTGGTGAGGAAAGGTGGAGAAGCATCCTATGTGTATAATTAAATTTCAGTCTTTTATGGACCAATTTTCCTGGGCTGTCACCTTCACATATGTTATTTAGTTTTTTCTCCCTTAATAAATTTAGGGAAGACTCCCTGGATTAGACCACATAGCTTAGTATGACAGGATTCTTGGGTGAGGAAGAAGATATTTGACTACTGAAGTAGAAGAACAATGAATAAACAAAAAACAGCTGGCTACTTGGTAAATAATAACCTTTAGTTTAATACAAGTTTTGTGTGTTTTTTAATCCATAGAGATAGAGCTATAGGTTTCAAAAGAAACTTTCCTATAGATCCAGTGTGAGGAAAGTGACTTTTCCTTAGACCTTGGGCATGAGGGTCAGACATTGCTAAAGCCCAGTGAAGAAGAACCAAGTCTCTCAAAACCAAGAGAAACAAGTCTCTCTCTGAAGCAGATCCTATGAGTATGTCCAATTCTCCTGCCAATTCAGAGTGTGGGCACCAGTCTTCTCTTGGCTTCCGCATATGGTGTTGATCCTCTTCCTCCACCTTCACACCCATTGCAAAGCCCATAACTCCTCTACTAGAGGCTTTAGGGATCAGAGCTGGTTTGCCTCCAGGGATCTGGCTCATCCTTTGCTCTCTTATCACTAAAGGTTGTAGGAAAAGACTTTAAGAAAGGGTTATAAGGTTGAATGGCAGCATATCTGTAGCTCAGTATGAAGCTTATGAATTCTGATTCTGAAGTCAGCTGAGTGTAGTTTCATTAGGGGTTTGTGGATTCAAACTAAATTATCTCAGATGCTCTTTTTGAAGTATTTTATGTATTTCTCCTATGGAATATAATGATTATTTTTTTCCTTTCTTGAATGAAATACCTAAAGTTTAGAGAGATAAGTGACATTGTTATCCAGGATAAATCAGAAAGATTAAATGTCAGAAAAAATAGTAATTTATTACTTATAAAGTGGAAAATTAATAAAATAGTAACATAAAATCTCAAGGTACTTAAACAAAAAGACTTTTAAAAAGAAACTCTGATGGGAGATAATCTGTAATATTATCAACAATAAAAAAATATATTTAAAAAAGCAATGACCTACTAGTACTAAATAATGCTAACCCAAGTAAATCCTATCTAATTAAATAGCAATATGCAAATTGACCGTACCTCTGCTAAATCCACAAGTCACGCTCACCAGCCAATCAGGAGCAAATATGTAAATAAACCCAACCAAAATGGCTGTGGCCACGGAGAGAGCAGGAGTGAGGCTTGGGTTTCCCCGGCAATGGAGGAAGCCAAGCTTTCCGCCTGCCCTGGCCGGCCCAGGCCTCCACTCCAGGCTACAAAATTTCAATGATAGAAGATAAATAAACCCCAACAAAAATGATGGCAGCCACAGAGCTGGAGAGAGCAGGAGGCTTGAGTTGCCCCTGGAGATGGAAGAAGCCAAGCTTTCTGCCTTCCCTGGCTGGCCCAGGCCTCCACTCCAGGCTACAAAGTTTCAATTATAGAAGATAAATAAATCCCAGCAAAAATGGCTGCAGCCGCAGAACAAGCAGGAGGCTTGGCTCCACTCAAGGCTACAAAATTACAATTGTAGAAGATAAATAAATCCCAAATACCAGGGCCTCCTCTTGGGTTGTTGGTGGGTGTGGCCACTCAGCAAACCACCATAGGCTCCTCGCCCAGGCCACCTCATGCCCCAAGGAAACCCCCACCCTGATCCGGGACACCCTTCAGGGCAAACCAGCTGGCCCCCACCCATGCACCAGGCCTCTATCCTATCTAATCCTATCTAATAAAAGAATGGTATGCAAATTGACTGTCACTCCAACACACAAGATGGCTGCCCCCATGTGGTCAAAGATGATTGCCCCCATGTGGACACAAGATGACCACCACAAGATGGCCAGCAAGTGAGGGCAGTTGGGAGGGACCAGGCCTGCAAAGGAGGGCAGTTGGGGGCAATCAAGCCTGCAGAGGATGGCAGTTAGGGATGAACAGGCCAGCAGAGGAGGGAAGTTGGGGGTGACCAGGCCTGCAGGGAAGGGCAGTTGAGGGGGACCCAGGCCTGCAGGGGAGAGCAGTTGGGGTGACCAGGCCTGCAGGGGAGGGCAGTTAGGGGCACAGAGGCTGGCAGGGGAGTGGTTAGGGGGTGATCAGGCTGGCAGGCAGAAGCAGGTAGGGGCAATCAGGCAGGCAGGCAGGCAGGTGAGCGGTTTGAAGCCAGCAGTCCTGGATTTTGAGAGGGATGTCAGACTGACCCTTTAGGCCTGATCAGGCATAAAGGGTCAGTCTGACATCACTTGAGAGGTCCCAGATTAAATAGGGTGCAGGCTGGGCTGAGGGACACCCCCCCATGCACAAATTTTGTGCACCGAGCCTCTAGTTTTATAATAAGTTTATATGTGTACGCTTTTGTATATTCCATATTCCTCTTTGTTAATTTAATTAGTAATTCTTACATATTTATTATTTCACTAGAGGCCAGGTGCACGAAATTCGTGCACGGGGGGGCAGGGGGTGTCCCTCAGCCCAGCCTGCACCCTCTCCAATCTGGGACCCCTCGAGGGATGTCTGACTGCCCTCTCAAAATCCAGGACTGCTGGCTTCAAACTGCTCACCTTCCTGCCCGCCTTCCTGATTGCCCCTAACTGCTTCTGCCTGCCAGCCTGATCACCCTCTAACCACTCCCCTTCTAGCCTGATTGATGCCTAACTGCTCCCCTGCAAACCCGATTGCCCTTAACTGCCCTCCCCTGCCAGCCTGGTCACCCCTAACTGTCCTCCCTTGCAGGCCTGTTCGCCTCCAACTGCCCTCCCCTGCCGGCCCGATTTCCCCTAACTACTGTCCCCTGCCAGCCTGGTCACCCCTAACTGCCCTTCCCTGCAGGCATGGTCACCCCCAACTGCCCTCCCCTGCAGGCATGGTCACCCCCAACTGCCCTCACCTGCAGGCCTAATCCCTCCCAACTGCCCTCCCCTGCTGGCCTGATTTCCCACAACTGCCCTCCCGTGAAGGCCATCTTGTGGCGGCCATCTTGTGTCCACATGGGGGCAGCCATCTTTGACCACATGGAGGCGGCCATCTTGTGTGTTGGAGTGATGGTCAATTTGCATATTACTCTTTTATTAGATAGGATGGTTTTTCCATGTATAAATATGGATCAATAGAATTCAAGACTTTAAAACAAATACCAGAAATCTAGAAATATGCATTATAAATATAACAATAGAAATTAAAACCTTAGTTTATAAAGATGAATTATTGAACAATAATTCTGAATAAAATGTGTTCTCTATATGAAATAAATTTAATAATATAATTATTTCACAACCAAAATTAAATTTAGATAAGTTAAAGACAAAGATGTAACATAGCAATTCATACAATAACTAGAAAACTTAGGTCAACCATATATTCTTTCTAACCATAGCAGCAAGGGGATAAATAAAACAAAAGAGGACATGAGGAAATTGGACTTCATAAATTATGCAATTCCAAATACCAGAAAGTGACACAAATAAAATTATATTAATAAAAATAATTTTAAAATACTCAATATGTACTAAGGTTTAGTATTCACATTATGTAGCACAATATAAATATGATAAGAAATGATCACAGTATTTTCAAAAGTTAGAAATAGTTTAATCAAAAAGTCACAAATACTGGTAATATCTAAAAATTTCAAATGAACATAAGAATACACTTTTTGCATATTAGCAAGTAAAGGAAACAAAAGAATAGCATATGCCAATTATGTATGACAAAGAATAAAATCAATTTCATCTTTTGTTGATATTACTTCAGTGAAACTCAGACTTCGCTGGTGAGAATATAAATTGGTCCATGATCCTTCTGGAGACAAATTTGACAAGTGTGTAACACAAACTTTTAAGTATTCAGACATTTTGAATAGCAATTTTATTTATTATTTTTATCGGAAGGAAATTATAGGTTATTAGGAGGAAATTATATTCTTTATAAACAGGATGTTCACTTACACCATTACTTATTATGATGTAAAATTGGAAACAACTTTTTTTGTTCAACAATAGAATATTAGTTAAATTATGATAAACATGAATTTGAATATGCTTCAGCTATGTAAAATTATATGGATGACTATTAAATTACCTGGAAAATGTTTACAGCCTTAAAAAAAAAAAAAAAAAACGAAAAGAAACTCTGGGTAGGTCAGGCTCACACTCGCTCTCTTTCTGCCTCCATTTTGGTCCCACGTTCCCCACACAAAATGCTCAGTGAAGCCACAGAGATTGTTCCTGCTACAGAGCAGGAGGTGCCACAGCCCCAGGCTGGGACATGGTCTGGAACAGAATCTGGCAGTGATGCATCAGTACCAGAGCTCAGGGAACAAGATTCCACACAGGCAACCCACAAGAAGCCCAGAGGCAGCGGCTGAAATCAATGAAGAACCAGTCAGTAAAGCAAAACAGAGCCAGAGTGAAGAGAAGGCTATGTCCAAACTGGGTCTTGGACAGGTTCCCAGGGCTCTAGGGTCACTATCCAGACATCTGAGAATGTTATCTTTGTCATCACAAAACCAGAGGTCTGCAAGAGCCCACTTTCAGATACATAGGTAGTTTGGGGAAAGCCAACCAAGATCGAGGATTGATCTCAGCAAGCACAGGTAGCAGCTGCTGAGACATTCAAAGTTCAAGGTGAAGCTGTCTCAAGCATTCAAGAAAACACACAGACTTGAACTGTACAAGAGGAGAGTGAGGAGGAAGAGGTTGATGAAACAGGTGTAGAAGTTAAGGACATAGAATTGGTCATGTCACAGGCAAATGTATGGAGAGCAAAGATAGTCCAAGCCCTGAAGAAAAACAGTAATGATACTGTAAGTGCTGTTAGGGAATTAACGACGCAATCATCTAAAAATGAGAAACTTTTGTTGGTATTTCAAAAGAGTAACTGCAGCTTGGCTTGAAATTTGTACTGTTTCTATCATTAGTAAAGTTATGGCTTCTTGTGGATGAAAAAACAAACTCTGAAATTTATTAAAGATTAATTCCTACCTCTTAGGGTATCCAGTAGTAGCATTTATATGTTTGTAAGTGCTGTGCAGGATTTTAATAAATGTAAGATACCTGTTTTTAGCAGGAATAAATCAAGTATTTTCTTAAATCTTGCTAGCTAATATATGACATGTGTACTAATCCTAGGAGTCAAATATTATATTATCTTCAGGTGCTCTTAATGTTGAGAATGGTATAACATTGTTGTTAGGTAAAACAGGTCTTTAATCCTACTGCACATTTCTACTATTATCTAAGAAAAATACTTCAAATGTTATTCTTCACCACAAAAGAGTTCTTTTATTTTTAATTTTTAAAATCGAAAAATTATAGACAGGGTTTATAAATCACTGAAACTACAAATGAGCTGCTTAGATTTTTAAAAATTCTTTATTGTTGAAAGTTTTTTGTAAGTCTCCTTTTTCCCCCATTGACCTCTTCTTGGCTGCCCCCATCTTCTCTCCCCTCCCCGACCAGCACATGCCCTCACCCCCTACTGTCTGTGTTCATTGGTTATGCTCATATGCATGCATACAAGTCCTTTGGTTGATCTCTTACCCCTCACCCCTCACCTTCCCTCATAGGTTGTACAGTCTGTTCAATGCTTCTATGGCTCTGGCTCTATTTTTGTTCATCAGTTTATGTTGTTCATTATATTACACAAATGAGTGAGATCATGTGATATTTATCTTTCTCTGACTGGCTTATTTCACTTAGCATAATGCTCTCCAGTTCCATCCATGTTGTTGCAAATGATAAGAATTCCTTCTTTTTTAAGTAACGTACTATTCCATTGTGTAGATATATCACAGTTTCTTAATCCACTCACCAGCTGATGGGCACTTAGGCTGTTTCCAAATCTTAGTTATTGTAAATTGTGCTGCTATGAACATAAGGGTGCATATATCCTTTCTAATTAGTGTTTCTGTTTTCTTGGGATATATTCCTAGAAGTGGGATTACTGGGTCAAATGGAAGTTCCATTTTTAATTTTTTTGAGGAAATGTCATACTGTTTTCCACAGTGGCTGCACAGTCTGCATTCCCACCAGCAGTGCATGAGGGTTCCTTTTTCTCCGCATCCTCACCAACACTTGTCGTTTGTTGATGATAACTATTCTGACAGGTGAGATGGTATCTCATTGTTGATTTTATTTGCCTCTCTCAGATGATCAGTGACTTTGAGCATGTTTTCATATGTCTCTTGGACTTTTCTAAAATGAATGCCCTCTTCTAAAAACTGTCTATTTAGGTCCTCTGCCCACTTTTTTTTATTGGATTGTTTATCTTCCTTTTGTTAAATTGTATGAGTTCCCTAAAAATTTTAGAGATTAAACCCTTATAGGAGATAACATTGGCAAATATGTTCTCCCATGCAGTGGGCTTTCTTGTTGTTTTGTTGATGGTTTCTTTTACTGTTCAGAAACTTTTTATTTTGATGTAGTTCCATTTGTTTATTTTCTCCCTAGTTTCTATTGCCCTAGGAGCTGTATCAGTAAAGATATTGCTACAACAAATGTCTGCTATTTTGCTGCCTGTAGCTTCTTCAAATATTTTTATGGTTTCTTGTCTTACATTTAAGTCCTTTAGCCATTTTGAGTTTGTTTTTGTGTATGGTGTAAGTTGGTGGTCTAGTTTCATTTTTTTTTTTGCATGTATCTGTCCAATTTTCCCAACACCATTTATTGAAGAGACTATCCATTATATGCTCTTGCCTCCTTTGTCAAATATTAATTGAACATAATGGCTTGGTTTGATTTCTGGGTTCTCTGTTCTGTTCCATTGGACTATGTGTCTGTTCTTGTGCCAGAACCAGGCAGTTTTGAAAACAGTGGCTTTGTAGTATAGCTTGATATCTGGTATTGTGATGCCTTGATTAGAAAGAATATTGGTTCCTCTGCTTCCATTATACATCTGAATTTATGTTCTTACAATAGAAATAGGTGGGATCAAAGGCCCTATTAGGTGTTGCATTAGCCCAAAATAAATCAGAAAAAAAATCTTGTAGTTGCCATGCAGGAACCAAGGAACATTTTCTGGTATGATTGCACAGAATGAGAAAATAGACAACAACCTGTGGTTAGGCAACACTACTGCTTTCTAATCACAGTCCCATCACTGAGATGCACACCTAAAATTAATAAAATAATGTATGCAAACTGTGATTGAAAAATTAAAAAAAAAATTAAAAATGAAAAAATAAATAAATAAACACTGTGTCTGCATCTTCTCTCACAAAGGTTGTAGGTGACTTTGAACCAGAACTGGGTCTCATTCTGAGTGGCATCTTTTGGTTGGTGCCTTACATCATGGACAATGATAGTTTAACTGCTCTCTGTGTACACTGTGACATGCTGTAGCCAGTCATATATACATGTTAATTAAATAGAAGGAATCTTCACTGGGAGGTGAGGAAATAAAGGCCAGAACAAACCCATTATTTAACACTTTCTATATGATGGACCTTGAAGTGTAAATCTTGAACCTAGCAACTTAGAAAGTTATACATTTCTCATTTCCCCCTGAAATGTAGCTTTACTCTTTTGGTTTCCTTGATGCTTTTTGACCTTAAGTAAAATTATCTTCACTTATTTTCATGATTAAAATTCTGGGAAATAGTGATATTTCTGTTTAATTTAAATAGTATTGCTAATGTATTCTATGAACTAAGAACAATATAGAAACAAATGTCTCTGGAAGAGTCAGCATTAGAACCAGTGCTTTCTAATTTTTCTAATGCTAAGTTTATTGCACAAGCATAGGTCATTGTCCATATCTTACGGCTCTTATCCAAGACCCAAGTTAAGTGGAAATTTATAAACTTTGTTCAAATGTAGTACCTATGAATTATACATAAATTCACTATTTAAATTTCTATTTAGGGTTGATTCAAGAGGACTCTTGTAGGAATAGGGCTTAGAATTCTGTATCCAGAAATGAAAGAAAAAGATTAATTCTATGCTAAGATCCCATCTCACTGCTGGAGATTTAGAAGTCTTTGACTTGGTGACTTTTAAATTCTCAAAGATGTTAACATTTTTTTAACCTGACATTCTATTTTAGTACTTTATTTGGGCTTTCAGTATTGAAGCTATAGCATAACATGTTTCCCCCCAAAAAATCTGTAATCTCCCTGGAAAAGGGTAAACTTGAGATGTGGTAAGTAAGCCAGATATAGATGGAAGCAGCAATGACCGTGGTTAGACCCCATCCATTAACAAGATAATTTACTAAGAGAAATTATGAGAAACCAGAACCCTTGGTTTATATGACCTAGTGGGGCAGTTAATGATTGCTCCACCCACAAACCCCCTTCAGCCCTTGCTAATTCTAGCCCTAAAAGGGTTCTTCCTGAAATCAAATTCCCACAATCCCAGCCTTCTTGAGTTTGAGGCATATGGGAAGGAAAGGAATACCTCTTAGTTTTCTAGAATAACAAGCTACTGTAGCTCTTCTCTGTACAGGAGCCCCATTCAGGCTTCAATGTCACTAGTTTTTTTCCTTTACATGTTATTTTTTTGTTTTTCTTTGTTTGTTTGTTTTGTTTCTTCTTCTTTAGTTTATTTACTCACTTGTTTTCTGAAGTTTCAGAGGAATTTATTTTGTTTTGTTTTTATTTAACAGAGGCAGGCAGATTTAGTGTTTTTCTCCTTCTGGGGACTTGGGCTGGTGATAGGTGGGTGAGGTCAGAAACTGTGGGCACAGATAAGGGCTCAGGAATACACAGAGATGTGGCAAGGGAGAGGACTAGCTAAAGACAGCGACAGTGAGAGAGTTTCTCTTCCTACTTTCAAAGACTCCATCCATGGTTCCTATCAAGTAGATAATGGGAGTACTTGAGGGTCCTGCATGATTAACTATCAGAAATGCCTAGTAAATATGCTGTATAATATATCAGTGTGTGTTTATAAGTATGTGAGTATTGTCAAAAGATGAAGGCTACAGTGACTAGTTAACATGCAAGGCTCAGGAAGCCAGTAGAATAAACTGCATTCTTTAAATTTAGTTGAAATTAAAAATAAAGTAAGTGACAAATGAGAGAGACTCAGTTTCCTGAAAGAGACAGAATGAATCCCAGGCCAGAAGCTCTTAATTATAATCTTATGGTATGTTCTGATATATAAAGAGAAGTGTTGTAATCTTTAGAGAGTCGGCCAACAAAAATGTATTGTATAAAGGAAAAAATCAAGGAGAGTATAGAAAAAAAAAAGTTGCTCTGTTGGCTTAGAGTCTAGATATGTTTTGAACCTCACATAGCATTTACATCCAGGCCAAGGTTATCCTTGAAGATGAATGAATAGGCCATATCTGACCTCCTTGGCAAGATGATTACTTAGCATGTTTGCATCCAGCTACCTGCCTTCACAGTTTATTTCCTCTACTTTTACCTGATTGATGTAAGGAAATAATTTATTGCTCACATAGACATGAATAGTCCAGCTATAAATCTCCATGTAAATTAATAAGTACTCTGGTTTCCATTTTGGTCTTGAGTGCCTTTCTTTTGGCCAAAATAAGCCTTCAAGAGCCAATTCACCTACAAAACAAATGGGACACATCCTGTAACTCAATAATTTGATCAAAAGCCTTGCTAATTGAGATCTAACTAGCTCTAGTTGGCCTTACCTCTTCCAACATTACTCCACAGATTTCTTTCTATGTATTTAACAGTTGAATGTATGTATATATGTTTTTTTTATTTACAGTTGTGTCTGTGTCTATGTTTAGCTATTCGTTCATTCATTCAACACTGCAAAAGTACTAAGAATACAAAAGTGAAAAAACAAAGCCCCTGTTTTCATGGAGTTGATAGTGGGAGGAATCAGACAAAAAGTAAACAAGCAAGTATGTATATGGTATATGCCAAATTATAAGGCCTATGAAGGAAGACATTGGATTGAGGGCAGAGTGTGACGAGACAACTGTGAAAGGGTATTGCTGCATTGAATAGTGTGGCAGGGATTTCCTCACTATAATGGGACACTTGTGAAGCTACTGGTAGATGATGAACCAGTTCACACACAACTGAGGTTAAGTGTAAAAGGCATGGGAAATTTCAAATATAAATATCCTAAAATGAGAGTGAAACCAAAATGTGTGTTTGGGTCTGAGTTTGTTGTCTCCTTTTTTATCTCCTCAAGAGGAAGCTTAGAATTTTCAAGGAAGGACAATAAACTCAATATAGAAGCAGATTAAGTGATGGAGAGAACATAAGATGTGATCCTAGAAGTGCTAATCTCTAAAATGTGGAACAATAATAATACCTATATCATAGAGTTGTAAGAAAACTCTCACATATACATATGTCTCTCTCTATATATATATACTTAGACACATAGATGTATGCATATATAACATACATATACTTGTATCTGCATATACACATACATATATATGTATGTTATATATACACTAGAGTCCCGATGCACAAAATTCATGCAAGGGGCTCGGTCCTCGCAGCCCTGGCTTTATCCAGAAGGTCGTCCGATGGTCGTCTGAATGGTCGTTCTGCTGTTCAGTCTGATTAGCATATTAGCTCTTTATTATAAAGGATAATATGTATATGCCAACATAAGAAGTTTAATGCAGTAAATGAATCTAATGAACATCCATTTCAAAATTCCTTGTGGTTCAGTTGAACTAGTCTATCTTCCCCTCTTTTCTTTTTTAATTAAAAATGTATTGAAATATTGGGTTGATATTTGTTAATAAAATTATATAGGTTTCAGGTGTACAATTCTATAATACATCATCTGTCTATAGTATTGTCTGTTCACCAAACAAATTCAAGTCTCCTTCCATCACCATTCATCTCGCCTTTGCCCTCTACCAGCTTCCCCCAAACTCTTTTTATTTGTTTTTCTTAAATGTATAATTCCTTAAGTCATTTCACATTTCTGAAACATCTTTTGCCAACATTAACTTCTAGCAAAGCCTACTTCAATGTAGTAGTTCTGGAGTCCTTCTCTGATCCCTCAACCTCCTGGTTTCCCTCCCCCTGGCACTGTGTCATGGTATTTAGCCCTTTGTAGTCCTAGGCAGTTACTGACACATGGGAACACTGTTGGCTCCATCCAGGGAATGTTTCTTTTCTATAGGATTTGAGTTGTCTGCATTTTCCCAATAAGATAGGTAGCACCAAGACTGTCCTGAGACTTTAAAATTGAGGGCTTCTAAGTGACCTCCCCAGACAGAGCTGACCCAGCATGTGAGCCTGTGCCCTCTCAGAGCTCAGGGTCTTTGTCACCTGGATGTCTGGAAGTACACTGAAATGGCAAATAATGATGTCCTCTTTTTCTATTTCATGCCTTTCTCTTTTATACTCATATCTCTGTCCACATCTACGAAATTCTGTACAAAGCGGCTGTTTAGTATGTGCACTATTAGAAAGGTGAGAGCTGGGAAATACCTTTAGCCACCCAGTCCTGCCACATCTTTATATACAAGAAGGAACTAGGTTCTGCCCTGGTATATGAGAAAGGGTCAGGGAGCTCACTGGCAAGGGTCTTATGTTTCAAGTTATTTTGATAGCATTAGATTATGAACTAAAGATCCATGCACATGTACTGACAAGAGAGGTTTTTCTGCTTCTATGCATATGATACAACCTGCAAGGTGAATATCTGATGAACATTGACTGATAATTCTATGCCATCTATTGGGACAAGCAGAAATAGCCTTTTAAATCAGAAGTGAATATAGTCTAAAACATTACATTCTGCCTCAGGGATCCCTTTCTCTTCAAGATGCTGGTTGGGGTGGAGTTGGTCTTGCAGTCAACTTCTTCTTTTCTTGCCATCTGTCCTCTAATCCTCCTGCTGGGGACCCAGATAGCAGTCATCACTCAAGGCTGAAAACATCTGGCCACACATTCTAAGCGTCAGCATGACTCAGCATGATTCAGCATGGCTTTCCTGGGGCCAGATCCTTGCCTAGAAGGATATGCAGATCATGAAGATAGAGAGAATGGCATTGACTCAGACTGGGGCCCTGGCAGAAATGTCTGCTGGGACTATAGGAAGGCAGCAATGGAGGATTAGACAAAAATGGAATATGAAGCTTATTTAGTCAGAGTTGAGGAGGCTGGAGACGATAGAGAGAGCTGGGCTTATATAAAGTACAGTCATCTAGTAAATGTTCCCAGAGTACCTTCTATGTGCCAGACACTAATCTTAGTGCTTGAATCATAAATAAGAATAAGACATGTAATGTCTCTTGCCTTCCAGGAGTCCTAGTCAAAATAATAGTTAATTATAATCCAGTATTATAGTATTTTTCATACTTAATAAAGATTTATATAGGGGGTCAAATAACTTATGATTCTCTAAGTTATTTCTAGAGAGTAAAGAATGGACCAAAAGATTTTACAGAATTGAAAAAGTTTAAGGTTGGCTTAGACAGATGAAAATAAATTTTTCATGATGGAACAATTCTTCAGGCAAGGTATAGGAACTAGCTAAAATACAGTGAGACAGGTGGCTTGGTCTAAGAGAGGTCCCATTGTTTCATGGTCAGAGAAGGAAACTTCACTACTCATCACAATCCTTCCTTCCTCCTCTCTTCAACATCAGAGGTTTCATAAGTAAGCCTTCTAGGGTCAGGAAAATCACATAAAGGAATAAGGTGTCAGGTGGAGTCTGCAATGAATACAAGCCCAAACCTAATAAAATAGGGCAGTCGATGCTTTAACCAAATGGCGCCATAGGACATTGAGAGTGACCCCAACACTACCTAGTTCTTAATGTAACCTTGGACAAGTTGCTTAATGTCTTCATGTCTCTGAACTATAGGATGAAATTATGACTTAGTTCATAGATTTGTTATGAAGTATAATTTCACTAATTGCATAAAGAAATAGGTATACTGTATATGCTCACTAAGTGTTATCTGTTGTCATAATATTATAAGTATATACTTATAAGTAAAGAGCTACACCTTACTTTCAAAATATGATTGGGAATAGAAATATTTTGAGGCATTTCTATTTTCCTTTTTTGTTGTTGTTGTTGGGAAGAAAACAAAATTTATTGGGGGAAACAAAGCTTTGCGGGGGGGATACACAGACTAGGGGGCCCAAAATGGGTTACCCTGTTTTCCTATATTTCTAAATAAATATTATATATATTTAAGGTGTAAAACATGATGGTGTGAGATACATATAAATTGTGAAATGTATTACTATCCTTAATAATTAACATATCTTTTTCTGAGAGTTATCATTTTGTATATGTGATGACAGTACCTGAGATCTACTCTCTTAGCAAAAAATATTCAATTTGTATCACTTACTATACTCATCATACTTTGCATTAGATCTCCAGATTTATTCAACCTACATAACTGCAACTTTGTACCCTTTGACTAACACCTCCCTATTTCCCCCTCCTCCCCGTCCCAGTAACCACTCTTCAACTCTCTGCTTCTATGTATTAAACTTGTTTATATTCCACATATAAGTGAGCTCAGGCAACTTTTTCCTCCTCTCATTCTCTTGTTTTAAATGTTGGCAGCAGATTCCATTTATTTTGAAACACCATTCAGGCCTCCCCAAACAATTCTATGAGAGATACTTAGACAATAGGCCATCATGTTGCAGCTTTTGGTCTCCCTTCTCTCTCTCTCACCCTCACATTTGCCTTTTCCCTTTACTCACTGTCCCTGTCATAGTGCCTTTCTACTAGTCTTCCTTTCACCAGTGAATGTCTTCTGAGGCAATCTAAGACCTTACATTCTGGTTTAGAAGGAAAAACATCAATGGCTGATTTTTGAGAGTGAGGAAGTAGGACAGCTCAGCCCAACACAGATGATTTAGGATCTTCTATAAAATTGAAAATGAAAAAGTCAGTGTGATGCCCTAGCTGACTTGGAGAAGTTAACACATAGAGAAGTCTTCCAGTGGTAATATTTGGGAGGACTCTTATTGTAAGCTCTGAAAAGGGAGATGCAAGGAATCTGCAGACTTTCTTCATATTTTTGTATTTCTAACTTATCACACAGCACTGCCCCTAGCATGGTGTCTTGGCCCTAGTTAGAATGTCACACAGACTGAAATAGACAGATATGTGCATGTTTTGGGTGCAATGAGTTTCTAATTTACAGCAGGGTTAACAGAGACTCAGTGGGTTAGCCCTAATTAGTAACTGAAGACTAGAATACATGAATGTTTTCTTCCTTAATCAAATTTGCAGCTTGGCCGAGGGGTCAAGAGGTCATTTGGGCAGGTATGGGCCTTCAGGGTTATCTGGGACCTACCTATAACCTATAATTCAACCATCTCTAAAATCCAAGATAGAGCCTCTTTCTATTCTGAACTTGTTTTCAGTTTTTTTGTTTGTTTGCTTTTTACTTCTTTTTTTTTTAAATTTCTTTATTGATTAAGGTATCACATATTTGTCCTCATCCCCCCATCCCCATCCCACACCCCTCCCCACACATGCCCCCACACCCCTGTTGTCCTTAACCGCTGGTTAAGCTCATATGCATGCACACAAGTCCTTTGGTTGATCTCTCCCCTTTACCCCCACCCTCCCGGACCCTCCCTCTGAGGCCCGACAGTCTGATCCATGCCTCCTTGTTTCTGGGTCTGTTCTTGTTCATCAGTCTATGTTGTTCATTATTTCCCCTAGATGAATGAGATCATGTGCTATTAGAAATACACTTATAAGAACCGAAAATGAGACAAGCAATAATGGTTATGGTGACAGGCAAATGAATCAGTCTGTAGTGAGTTTCTTTCTGGGCCAACAGTTCTTTTGAGACCCAATTTCAATGTCCAACAGTTCCTTATGTGTACATGTCAGCACTGACATTACAGTTCTGGATGGTGGACAAATGGTGGTAATGCAGGTCCGACTCTCTCTGGTTTGGTCCTGGGCAACCTGCAGTGACGCACAGCTACTACCTGCTAGTATGGGAAGGCCACATCAGCGTCTTCCATCTCTGGACTGCTTCTCTTCTGTCTTCATGGCTGGAGTAGTCCTGTAGATTCCTCTCTGTTGCTGGAATCCACATGGTCTCGGAGTTGTTTTCTGAAAATATACAAACATATTCTCGACCAAAAGTTAATAAAGGAATATTTTCTATAAATTTGACTTGGGATCCTATTGCATTTTTTGCCCAAATAATTTTCCTCTGGCTTGTTTTGACAACTTGTGTGTTTTTCATGGGTGTCTTGCTTTTAGCCTTACAATTAATTTTCTAAAGTATTAATTTTCTAGATGTAATTTACTTACAGGATATTTTTCCTTACATGATATTCTTCTACTATCCCCTCCTTTTTTTATTTAAATGTTAGGAGGCTTTTGAAAAATTTATAATGTAGTATTGATGGCTTTTAAATTTTAATTTTTTGCACTATAATATTACTGTTTTAGGTTGGCTTTAGCTCAGCGGTTCCTTCGACTCTGCTTTTTACTTCTTTACCTCTCATCTTTCCTAAGGAGATGCAACCATGTTGAGGAAGTATATCTGCAAGTGTGGTTTGAACTCTTATCTCAAATCTCTGAGGGAAGTGGGTGAAAATGGGTGGTAGAGGGTAAGGGTAGCTACTTCTGTTTCTTGGGTCTACAGTGGATATCTGTGATGGTGTTTCATTTTGTAAAAAGCACAGTCTCTGCAGCAGCAGAACTGAGCACTTATCCCAGCCTAACTAGCTCAGTGAGTTTAAATAGGTTATTCCATCTCTTTGACCAGGCAGGTAGTAGGAGAGCCCAGAACACCTGGGTTCAAATCACTAATTGGCTACTTCGTAGGTATACAGCTTCAATAAATTGTCTTGTATTTTCTGTGCCTCAGTTTCCTCCTCAGTAAGAAACATTAATCTACTTCTGAATATTAGTATGAAGATAAACTAAGATAGTCCATATGATACACTTTATGTATATCCTAGTATATACTAAATAATAAACAAAATATTACTTATCACTAGCATGAATTACAAGACGTTCAATACAAACTCACAGATTATTTAAATACCCTACGATGGCACCAGACATTTTGAACGATTTCAATACTAATTCCCATCCCCTTTTCATTTTCCTCTGGCTTAAGTCCCTCTATTTCTTAAAGTCTGTTCTTTGTTCACAAGTTCCTTAATCACTCTGTTTCCTGTTTAATTCCTAGTCAGATTCTTAGTGGACCTTTCATGCTTCAAAATCTTGGGTTGTATATTCTCCCAATAAAGAGAGATTTTTTTTTTTAACTCCAAAATTGTTGTCAGCTGCCTTCGTCTGTGCCCAGTGGCTTCAGAGGCTTCAACCCTTAAAGCTAAGCTCTGAATATGGACCCCAGAACCTGGGAAGATGGTCTTACTGGGAGAAAGGGAGGCTTCTATTGCATAATATCTCAGGGCATTGCCAAGTTAAATATTGGACCTGGAGCCTGCTCTACATTTAAACAGTAGTTGGTGTTATTTTCTAGAAACCATCTGCTGCTTTGACACCTCTGGTCACCAGGAAGCCTACAGTTCTGGCCTGAATTGTTGTCATTGGTTCAGAAACTATGTAGCTCTGGATGCTCATAGTAACCCCGTTAGATAGATACAACTACTATTCTTATTTCATAGATAATGAGGCTGAGCTCAGAGGAGTTCAAGCATTGCCCCTTGTTGATGGTGAGTCTCATGTGATAGTAAAATGCTGCTGTGCTGTGTCTCCCCACCCTTTTCCATGCTCACCCCTTAACTCACAATCTATCTTCCCCAAGACTCATGAGCTCCACCCAGAGCCACCAACCTGACCTGAACACCTATCTGAACCCACAGACCTATAGCTCTTCTGGGCCCTGATAGCTGGCAGCTAGCCCCACCCCTGCCCTCTCTGCAACGTCTGATAGACACATCTTACACACCAGCTCCCGAAGTCCCTTTGGGGGCCTTGGGTTTGCTGAGTCAACATTTCCTGGTTCAAGCTATGAGAGACTCCTGCTCTCAAATCTATAATTATCAACTTCTGCATTTCCACTTCCTTCACCTATTGCACTGTTCCCATGCTTTCCCAGTTCCATCCATCAAATGCTCCTCCCCAGTGCAGCAAGGGGCTGTGAGCAGTACATTCAGTGTCTGACCTGGGTCCAAGCACTAGCATTGTCCCTTATATGTCTGACTTTAGGCAAAAGCCTCAGCTCCTCTGAGTTTAGTCCTGTCATCTAAATAGAGGAATAATAACTGTATTTATCTTATGAAGTTAGTGTGAGTATAGAAAAAGATATGACACAAGGTCTATAAAGCAGAAGTTTAATTGATTAGACTTTAGAATAAAAAAATTCTCGACAAATAGTAGATTTTATCATCCATCAACCCTGTCCTTCTTCACCCACAGCTCTCCTACTCTTTACATCTTTATACCCTTTCATTCCTATTCATTCTCTCTCCCTTATAGTGCTTCCCCTTAAAACTAGCGATGCCAGGTATAAGATGGGATTTGGAAATAAGCCATTAACAAGGGAGGTATTTCTTGAAGAGGCCATAGTCACCTAATGGATCATCTCACATCTCCACAAGGTTCAGGGAGAAGCGGGGGAAGGATTCAGGTCAGTGGATGGAGCCAAGGAGGGAACACCAGGCAACTGGGCTCAGGGCCTCCTACAATCAGAGAATAAGGTCTAGATATTGGGAAGGTTTTCTCATGAGAAACTCTTTCAACAAAGAGGGTCACAGACTGGGGAAAACCAGTTTTTGGATGTAGGTGAGGAGATTCTGAGAGGACAGACTGAAGAGAGTTGCTCGGGAGGTTTGGGGCAGGAGGCTTTCTGTCACAGGAAGAAAACCTGTTCAGTATAGACACTTGTCTCTTTCCTCTTCGTGTCAGATGGGCTCCAGAGGTTAGACCAGGCTGCACAAGGCCTTACATTTCCATCTGCTGGAGCCCTGAATGTGGAGAGAGCATTGTGGTTTTCACGTCACTCAGAACTCTTCCTTGCTATTCTTCCCCAGCACATCAGTTGATACTTTGATTAATCCAATCAATAAGGGTAAGGAGAGCCTTCTCTCACATGTTCATATGTGTGTACATGATGGGGAGCAGAGAATAACATGTAATGTCATAGGTCTTCACAGAGATATGTGAGTCTTAGGAACTCGAGGTCAACCTTGCTTAGGGTAAAAACCCCTCTGAAACACCTCCATCTTATTCTTACAATCACGGTGAAACACTTTCTTCCATGGGGAGAATCTCATGGCTTTTCCACTGAGCCCTTGTCTTTGCGAGACAACTTGATTTTTACAGAAATAAAAATCCTTTTATTCTGTGTCACATAGTATAACTCAAATCTCTGTCCCAGAAGATAGTCTTACCATATTAGAGCTTTCATACATTTGTTAAACCCAAACTGCATGCTTTATAACAAATGCTGCTGACATAACAGGGAAGCAGAGAGCCACAGTCCTTTGATTCAAAAAACCAACCATTCAAATGAAGGCAGCGACCATAGCCGCAACCCCTTCTCCCTGACCATAGAGAAATAAATAAAATGATATGTTATGCAAAATATTTACTACAGTGCCTGGCATAAATCCGGTCAATTTTATTATTATTATAAAGGACCTGATATAAAGTGCAGCAGAAAATAATTTGTGGCTGTAGCAAGGATAATTGCAGTTAAACACAATAAAACAGCAAATATTTTTAGCGTACATAACATATATAAGTCACTACTTTGAACTCTTTGGATATATTAACTCACAATCTTATGAGAATGTTAAAACCCCATTTTACAGGTGAAAAACTGAGGCATACAACTAGTAAGAGGTGCTTAGTTGCCCTCCACTCAGGTAGTGTGGCTCCAGAGTCTGTGCTCTTAACCACTGCTCTTTACTGCCTGAAACTCCCTGCAGCAAAAGGTTTGAGTCTCCGAAGTGAATTAGTAGGGATGACTATGTGGGGATGGTGTCAATTTCTTTCCTAGTGTGTATGAGAATGGGGGAGAGGCACAGCCTCTCTTCACACACCTAGTACCTACCGGGCCTGGCTGAAGAGGAGAATTTCATTGTTGAATGAAAGGACCTGGAGACATCTGCTAGTTCAGGGGTATTGGGTTCAATGACATTCCCAGTTTAAGAGCTACATGAAATGAACAGAAATTCTCTGGTGGGACAAGGTCCATCAATTCCAGCCTATGTTTGGAGGAGAAGAAACTGAAGCTCGGAGAAGGGTGGGGACTTCCTCAGTATGACTTAATTTGTCATAGAAATGCTCAGACCAGGACTCAAAGCTCTTGACTTATTGTTCAGGACACTTGCCCTGAGCCCTTTTGCCTCTAAAAGTTCATTCTGAAAGAAGGAACAGAGGGCATCTAAAATACCTCAGGTGATTTTCATGCCACAGCCAAGGCTGGGCAGACGCCAGGTTATTTCTTTAAAAGTAAATATATCATTTAAATACATAAATAAGCAAACTCTGCTCGGGGTCTGGGAGGGAGTGGTTGCCCTCCTGGGTCCTGGCCCTGTAGATAGTGCTATCTGAGCCATACCAGGGCCCCTCCAGTGCTGGGCCTTGGAGTGAGTCAGCCTCACACAGGGGCAGGACAAGCCATGTCATTCTGACCTGGACACTGAGTGTGAGAGAAGAAAAAGGGCTTACGGTTACAACCTCAGGCTATTGCTATAATTTCTCCCTAAAAAGGAACAAAGCTCATAGTTCTATGTATACCCCATGTTCCATTTTGCATGCACCTGAGCCCCAAAGAGCTCTCTGCTCTAAGAGTGAAGGCAAGGCCATTGCACTATGTGCCGTCTCATCCAAACCCTGGTCTGGCTTCACATACCAGTCATGAGCAATACCTCTCCTTCCAGGCCAACATGCTTGCTTTTACATAATAATCAAGGAATCGTTGAGAAATCTACTCTTTCAATGTTTTCTATTTTTCTTGCATCAGTGGCTCAGTGGGAAAAATGTAGGTGTTTTTTTTTCCTCATAAATTGACAATAGATTTAATTTCACATCAATGTTGTTGGGTTTGTGTAAATTCACAATATCTTTTAATGGCTAATGTCTGGAAAAGTTACTTTATGGTGAGTAAAAAAGAAATCCATTATGAATGCAGAAAATAAAAGCTATCATCTCTAGGCCTCAGTTTTCTTATCAATAATATAAATATTATAAAAACTACCCAAATTATTGTGATAATGCATATATAGCACCTAGTTCTATGACTGACACATGGTAGAAAATCAGGGAAAGGCTTTAAAGAGTATTTCAATGACTAATTTCTGACTCTATTTCATGGACAGTAGACAGTAAACGATACATAGTTAATGTTCCAAAAATGTGACTAGGGTAGGGTTAGGATAGAGGTAAGAATTAAATATTTTATGACCAAAAAATCTTATAACAAGAGCTTGAGTTTTTCCAACAGAATGGACTAGGGTCCTATGCTTCCTGTTTAGCTATCCTCAGATAGAAATCTCTTCAAAGAACTATAGTCCCCAAAGGGCATTGTTTAAAGGTAAATGTTGCCTCCAGAATGGCCATGTCCTCTTCCAAAAAACACAGGCATTTCCTTATTCTGCTCCCTGAAGCCATCGGAGAGGTGACCCCTGCCTAGCTTCAGGGTTAGAGAAGACTTAAGAAGTTTGGGTGTGCCCTTAGGGGTTGACATAATGTTCTCCTTTGTCTACCAAGTTCGATTCTCCTGTCTATCTCCAATGCCTGTGGCAGTAGGAGTGGGACTGGAAGTGTTGAGAAGCTTGGGATTCAGATTAGGGAAAATATGAGATATTAGTGTCCATTCCCTACTAACAGGCTCTTAAACCATTTATGAAGCATGGGTTGTGGATTAGAAATTGTTTTTCAAGTCTTTTGACTGTCTTTGACATCAGAATCTAAACTAGGCACCTAGGATGAATTAAACAAGACCGGGTATGTCAGATCTGGGACAGAAACATACCTGTTGTCTTCCACTTATAGTTATGGAGCTGAATATTTGTCTTAAGTGCAGTACATTTGCTTATCTGTATTATAGTTTATTTTGCTGGTTTAGTTTCCTTCCCCTCTGTCAACAATACTTTTGGATCTAGTTGCTCAACAGTCATAACATTTTATAATGATGCCAGGAGGCTTGGGTGGGTTATCAGAGAAGCCACAGCTAGTGAATGAAACAAGGCCCACACTGAGAAGTCAGATATAGGGAGTGACTGGGGAGGATGTCTCATGAGGGAGCATTCACAAGAAGAATATAGAATAAAGAAAGGAGGAGAATGATAAATATACTATAAACCCAAGTCCTGAGTGATTTCTATAAGATTCATGAGTAAGAGAGATAGAAAGACAGGAGGGTCTGGCATTTAAAATTTGGATGTGGGAAAGTTCTGGCTGAGGAAAATGTCTTTAGAAACAGGCATGGCAAGAATGGTCAAAATGGAATGTAAGTGGAGGCTAAGACTAACCAGGTGAAAATTATTGGCAAATTGCAGAAAAACAGTTAATATCTATGTATTGGAACATCCATCTGAGAAATATTACTCAACACTTAAAGAGGAATGACAACAGTCTGGATGAATCTTAAAGGCATTATGCTGAGTGAAAGAAACTACTCTCAAAAAGTTACATACTATATGATTTTTGTTGTATGACATTCTTTTTTTCTTTTTTTATTGTTTAAAGTATTACATATAGTAGTATATATATCTCCTTTTTTTCCCCATTGACCTTTCCCCAGCCTCCCCTACTGCCTGTCGCATGCCCTCATCCCACCCCACGCCAGTGTCTTGTGTCCATTGGTTGTGCTTATAGGCATGCATACAAGTCCTTTGGTTGATCTCTTTCCCCCCCTCCCCAACACTCTGGAAAAGATAAAACTACAGTGATAGAAAGCATATCAGTGATTGCCCAGAGTTAAGAGTAGGATGTATATATGACTATAAAAGGTAGTATGGAGGAGTTGTTTTGGTGTTGGAACTGTTCTGCATCCTGAACAAGTCAATTTAATAGTAAACTAATTAAGAGAGGGAGAGAGAAAGAGGGGGTGAGAGAGAGAGAAAGAACCAGGTCTAATACTCTTGTTTTACAGATGGAGAAACTGAAGATTGAGGTGAGTCCTGGAGACAATCACATAGCCAGTGAGTGTTTCTGGAGACACTCCTGCTCCCGCCACACACACACACACACACACACACACACACACACACACACACGCATATACACACTTGCATACAAAACCATACCCATGTCCACCAACCACCCATGAAGGAAGAGGAAGGGGCTTCTAGAGAAAGGAGCTTCTTCGAGACTTAGTTACATTTTAGTTAAATGTTTGGAAATGAGGTAAACTTTTTTTTTTTTTGTCAGATTTCAGGCAAGGCAAAAATAAAGAGAAATTTCACCATCTTCATTGCCATGATTAAATTATTAAATGTCTAAAACTAACACCTCTCATCCATAAATCAGAATCCTACATAATAAAATGGTAATATGTAAATTACCATCACTCCGCTACGCCCACGATTGGGCCAGCAGGAGGCGCAGGGGGCGGGACTCAGGGTGGCCGGGGTAGCTGATTGGGCCAGCAGGATGCTGAGCTCGCGGCGCCAGTGGCGCCGCGAGCTCAGCGTCTGTGTCATGGCTGTGCCGGAGGCTTTCGGAAGGCCTGGTGCACCGGCGGCCAGCCGGCCAACTCCCCCGCAATCAAAAGCCAAAGCGGGGGAGCTGGCTGGCTGTCTGCTCCGGCACAAGGCCTTTCGAAAGCCTCCGCCACGCCGGAGGCTTTCGGAAGGCCTGGTGCACCGGCGGACAGCCAGCCCGCTGGTGCACCAGGTGCATGATTAAATCATGCACTGGGCCTCTAGTCTCTCTATATAAAAAGGTAATGTGCTAATTGGTCCTAACGGTGTCCCAGTCATGACTGGTCAACAGGCTGCATGCGCAGGCAGGAGCTGGTGGGCGGGGACTTCCGCCCCCAGTGGAGGTGTGTGCAGGCATGCTCAACGCTAATGTCCTGCTGCCTCAGAGGTGGAGGCCGCTCCCAACAGAGACATGTGCAGGCCCACTGTGCCGCCGGCCTGGAGGAGGGTGTCAGGATGGGAGTGGCTCCCCCCGCAGAGGTGCATGCAGACCCACCATGCCGCCCAGCCCAGAGGGGAGCATCAGGATGGGGGCAGTTCCCCTGGTGGAGGCATGTGCAGGCCTGCTGCACCGCCTGGCTGGAAAGGGGCATCAGGACGGGGGCAGACACCCCCACCCCACAAAGGCACTCGCAGGCCCATGGCACCACCTGACCCAGAGGGGGGCGTCAGAATTGGGGCATGGCCTCAGCGAGAGCTCTCAGCACTCCTGCACCAGGGTCTGAAGGCGCGGAGAGGAAGGGAGAGCAGATGGGCAGTTAGGGGTTTAGGACAGGTGGGTAGAGCAGATAGGCAGTTAGGGGGATCAGACAAGGAGGGAGAGCAGTTAGGGGGATCAGGCTAGCAGGGGAGAGCAGTTAGGCAGTTAGGGGGATTAGGCCAAGAGGGGAGAGCAGTTAGGGCCATCAGTCCGGCAGGGGAGCAGTTAGGGACATCAGGCAGGCAGGCAGGTGAGCGCTTAGGAGACAGTGGTTCTGGATTGCGAGAGGGATCCAGATTGGAGAGGGTGCAGGCCAGGTTGAGGGACCCCCTCCCCTCCCATGCATGAATTTTGTGCACTGGGCCTCTAGTTGTTATATAATTGCCAAGCTCTGTGTCCTTAAACAGGATGTTTGAAAGATGCATGCTACTTAGATATTTTTGTCCCTTCTCAAGAACTGCTGAGTTGGCATAAACATGCAACAAATTGATCCATGTAAAGCTCTTGGACTAACCCCTGAAACAGGATGTTGACTCTGATTGTAAAAAAATGACAGCTTTCGTGAATCAAGTAAATCAACTCTAAACACATGACACAAATAAAATTGTTTGTTTGTTTGTTTGTTTGTTTGTTTGTTTTACAGCTTTGGAGGTTTATACAATGGCAGACAGTCATTCTTGGAAAGACAAGAAGCTGGTGGGGGAACAAAATTACTATCCTGGCTGCATTTGTACTATGCTAGAGAGTAAACTGTAAAGCATAGGCATGACTCCTGATTTTGTGTCAGTACTGACTCAAGATGTTCTGTATGGGAGGCTCGTAGGTTTGGCAAACTGGGTAGCAGAGGTCAGAATGAGAACAGACTGAGACTTGTCTGGAAGCTGCACTTATTTGGAAGGATTCTGTTTTTACTTAAATTCTACTGTAAATATCCTTATATATGACTGGATTGATAGATAAATATCAATCTATTAATTAAAAAAGATTTTTCAAAGGAAGGAATTATTTTAAAATGTTATGTATTTTATTTAAAATTGAAATTTGTACATGTATACTTATTTTTTAAAGTCAGTATTTTCAATAGTTCGTGTTTTCTTTTCATTGATTTTTGACAATTTAAACAGGCTATATCAGTAGAGTGTAAAATTATATTATGGCATCCCTTGCTACCTACCACATAAGTAAATTTGGGTTATTAACTCGATCCCATCACTTTTCCTTATTTACATTTAGGTTCCTCTGTTCCTTTTACTGAGTGGATGAGTTCTGTATCATACGTGATTTTATTTTTCAGCACCGTGTCTCTAAATTTGCACCACACATTTACTAATGCAGGGCATCTTCCTGTAACAATCATGGGAACAGTGTTGGAATCCTCTTCTCATAATTTGTTAGGAAATAAGTTAACACATTACATTTTCAATTTTTTACCAAACTTTTTATTTGTCTAAGTTTCAATGCCATCAAACTTTTTCTTTTATACTTATTGACATCCCTGCAGTGGTCCATAGAGATGCAGGTTCCTTCTGTGTAGTTCATATTCTAAAATGGTGCTCATTGCAGACCAAATGACAAAGGTAACTAGCAACCTAAGTCCCTAAATGAAATGCACTTAATATGGCAAGTTTAGAAAAATAAAATAAAATGGTACATAGAGAACAACAACCAAAATAACAATGAATGGAACCCTCAGGTCCAACTTTCCAAGAAGCATCACTAACCACTTGCACAATGACTGAATCCTTTAGAATCATTTTATTAGTTTTGAGCTGTCCTGTATCCATATATTCCTCCTAATTTGAAGAAATTCATTATTTAGCATTTAGCTTTTTATTAGTTCTCTCCCACCACAAACATTAAAGGATGAGGTTTTAGCTCTCCCCAGACCCCAAATCCAGAACACAGTATTATCCAGACTCTCATATTTAGAGTCTATAATTTGATTCAAGAATGCTAAAAAAGTAAATTGAAGCCTGTAACTTGGTTCAAAAGTGATATTAAAAAATAAGGAATAAGCCCTAGCCAGTTTGGCTCAGTGGATAGAGTTTTGGCCTGTGGACTGAAGGGTCCTGGGTTTGATTCCAGTGAAGGGCACATGACCAGGTTGTGGGCTCTATCCCCTGTAGGGGGCATGCAGGAGGCAGTGGATCAATGATTCTCTCTCATCATTAATGTTTCTCTCTCTCTCTTCCTCTCTCTTCCTCTCTGAAATCACTAATTTTTTTTTAAATAAATAAAAATAAAATAAAGATTAAAATGGCCCTAACTGGTTTGGCTCAGTGGATACAGCGTCGGCCTGCGAACTGAAAGGTCCCAGGTTCGATTCCGGTCAAGGGCATGTACTTTGGTTGCGGGCACATCCCCAGTAGGAGGTGTGCAGGAGGCAGCTGATGGATGTTTCTCTCTCATCGATGTTTCTAACTCTCTATCCCTCTCTCTTCCTCTCTGTAAAAAATCAATAAAATACTAAAAAAAAAAAAAAAAAAAAAGATTAAAACGTAAAGCTTAGAAGTTGTAACCATGGTGTCCTCAGCTCTAGGTTTTATACCTGTGCCAGGAAATCCCATGTCTTATTTCTGCTAAAAAGGAATTGATGGAAACCTACTACTTGTTCCATGGGAAATGCTTTATTTCCTGACCCTTTGCAAATAATGTTGAATGTCACCCAATTATTCTGCCAATAAATGTCATTTATTAGTCTAAGAGAGTCAGAGTCTCTAATTTGAAAATTCTATTGCTTATAAATATTTCCAATAATACAGTAAATCTTATAAATGGTATTTTTCACATTGGGTATTGTCTGGATTATCATTGCTAATGAAAATGTATATTAGAATGTACATGTAGTATATTATATAGGTTATAATATATATTCTAATAAATATTAGAAGCCCAGTGCATGGATTTGTGCACATTGAAAGGAAATTAATTAGAAGAAATATTTTAGAGGCCAAAAAGGGACCATAGGAGATTGGTCGGCCAGGGAGGGACCGTAGGAGGGCTCCAGGACATGTCTGGCCTGTCTCACACAGTCTTGATTGGCCAGACCCCAGCAGCAAGCTAACCTATTGGTTGGAGTGTCTTCCCCCTGGTGGTCAGTGCATGTCATAGCAACTGGTCAAATGGTCGAACGGTCAGACACTGAGCATATTAGGCTTTTATTATATAGGATATAGTCTATTTTAATATGTATATATACATATATATATGCTCAAGTAAACTTTTAGCTTTATGTAATAATTAAAATCTCATCAAACTCTGAAAAATAAAAAGAATATAAAACCCAAGTTTCTCTTCCAATAATGGAAAAGGGCAAAAAATCCTACAGAGCTCAAGATTCTGGAATGAAGTCTCAAGCCCTACTATGGCCAGAAAACAGATGAATGATGCTTCTCTGAATTTGCTTGGTCTTGATGCTGTATATAATGGGGTTCATGAATGGAGGAAAGAGAAAGTAGACATAGCTCATGGTAATGTGGACCACATGTGGGGCATGTTTTCCAAACCTGTGGATGAAAGTCAGGCCAATCACAGTGATGTAAAAGATTAGGACACAGCTAATATGGGAGACACAGGTGTTGAGGGTCTTAGCTCGCTCTTCTGCAGAAGCGATGCCCAGAACTGTCTTAAGGATTAGGATATAAGAGAAGAGGATAATCATAGCATCTAGGAAGAAAGTCAAAGCAACCAGAATAACTGGGTATATACGATTAAATGTAATATCAGCACAGGCAAGTTTCATAACATCTTGGTGGAGGCAAAAGGCATGGGAAAGAACATGGGAATGGCAATATGGGAACCAATAGAGTGGCAGAATTGGAGGTACAATGGACACAAAGCCCCTCATCAGTACCCCAAGTCCTATCTTCATCACCCGGGAATTGATGAGAATGGAGTTGTAACTCAGAGGATATCGGATGGCAATGAAACGATCAAATGCCATAGCAAGCAAGACACCTGATTCTACAATGGCCAGGGAATGAATGAAATAGGATTGGGTAAAACAGGAACGCTGGGCAATTTCCCTCCAGTCCAACAACAGGACACTCAGGACTGTGGGCATTGTAGTTAGTGTCATCCCAAGATCTGTACTTGCCAGCATAGCCAGGAAGTAGTACATGGGCTCATGAAGATTGTGGTCATTCTGAATAAGGACGAGAAGTATGCCATTGCCAAAAAGAATGGAGAGGTAAATGATAAAGAAAGGGATGGAGATCCAGTGGTGAATTGCCTCTGAGCCCAGGAAGCCAGTCAGCAGGAAGGGAGCAGCACTGTTGTTGGACCACATGGTAGGGTTTACAAGTGGAGAAGAGCTTTTGCAGGGGACCTGACCTTTAAATACTTAGCATAATTTCTTACTCTCCATCTTCTTGTAGCACATTGTCAGGTGATACTTCCCTTCCAAATGTACAAGATTTTGTGAATTATCTCACTCTTAATTATGTTTGTATTCACAAAGCCTTTGCCTGGAATAAGGAACAACAATAATATTAATCACAGTAATGAATGTCAACAACTTACTCTTCAGCATCCAAACTTTATTCTGTCATTCACACAACTTACATCTATGTTTCTAGCCTCTACTTCTAGTCCACCAAAATAATTCCTTTGGCTCTATGTCATTGTCTTCAGTATCTTATTCCTCTTCTTATTATCTTTCATATAGACTATGGATGTATTTCTTTCCAATTTGAACCAATTCCTATTTTCTTTCTTGAAATCAATCAGATATTTGTTTCAGGCTTAATCACTAAGGAAAATAATTAATCAACAGAAATGAGTCCATCTCTATAAAAATGTTTAAGAAATATTGTTATCGGTATTACCATCTCAAATGACTTGTGAGATTCCAGAGAAATCAGAACAAGTGGGCAGAGTTGATAAACTGATTTTAGAAGGGTGTGATTACTCAGTGGAATTGGGACTCAGGATGTGAGACCTGCAGCACCAGAGGCAAAGTTTAAAACAGAAAAAGACAGGAGTTGAGAGCTCCTAAAACAAACATTAAAATGAAGACAGACTCCTAGAACAAAGGTCTCCTCAGATGCCAGAAGCTCAATATTTTAAGAAAAATGTATGATATCAGAATTTAATGATTGAATGGATATACTTTACACAAGCAGCTCTGGCAAGAAGATTAAGACTCAGATGTAAAGCTACATTGCTGATGGAGACAATCATATAGGTATTCTAATATTCATGAATCTAGAAAGTCTATATTTATAAAACTTAAATTTGACTTTTATAGGGAACTTTAGGACTTATTTATAATTATGATCCTATCAAATCAAATGAGCATTGTTTGCATATAACCAACAATTTTTTGGCAAGTTGATTATGATAAAAATTGAAAAGAACCACAAGAAAAACATTAGTTTCTTCCAAATTCAGTGGAACCTATATGTGTCCACAGTCTTTTAAATATTGTTTTCTCTCATAAACATCACTACTGGTACCTTTGAAGAGGAATTCAGGAAGAATAAGGTGATAGCAAATCTTTGCACCACTTCCATTTGATAAAAATCTTTGAAAACAAGAATAAATGTTTCCCGAGATTTGGCACATGGTATCATCTCTCCTAATGGACCATGTGGTTGGTAGGAGAGATGAGTAGAAAAAAGATCAATATGTTTTGGGAATGACTACCAGTTCAGGGGACACTGTCAATGACAAAAAGGTCAATGTAGGCCCTGAAGTAGCAAATACTCTGGGGGAAATGATGTCTGCCATCTGACTAGATCCACTGAACCACAGCTGATGTGGGGCTCAGCTTGACAACACTTTTCTACTACCTCTGCACAGAAGTGATGTGTATATCATCATAAATTGTAACCCCTACCTGCTAACATTGTAACCCTTAACCTTCTAACATTGCTTTTCCAATAAAACATGTGAAATGAAAAGATAGAGAATAGATAAATGAATGCCACAATGTATAATATGGGATAGGGACAAATGACCTCTTTGGACCAGCTGCTGCCAGGAAGTGGACCAGATGGAGGAAGCAGGGGGAAATCCAGACTTGTTATTACTACATGGTGTTGTAAAAGTCTGATCTATGGGTTTTGGAATTTGAGCTGAAGAGGGTTGAGGTATCAAAACTGTGTGGTAATCCCTTTGGCTAGAATTATTTTGATTCACTAATATTTTTGATTGACCTAAGTTAGAAAAGAGTACCCTATTTGCTATCTGCAGTCCCTAACAGCAGCCACACTGACATTTGATTTTGGCAATTTGTCAGTGCCAGGAACTGCCCACATATCTCAAATATGCCAGGGGGAATAGCTGCCCAGTTTTGAGAGTCTCTTAATATGTGGTGTGTGACATTAGTGACAGTAGAATTTCTCAACACCATCCGGCAAGCCTAGAGTCTCCATCAGGGATGCAGAGATGACAGGAATGTGTTATCCCCTCATCCCACTCTGAGGGTCTTATGTGGGTTGAATCTCAGAAAGCAGCTAGCCCTGAGTCCTCCATAGTTTCTGGGAGTCACACAGATACATCATTCAGCGTTCCTTCAACTTGCCATGCTGACTGGAGGCAGAAAAACTATTCCAGAAACCAGTTACAAATACATAAGAAGTTGAAGAATAAGGAAGAGAGAAGAGGGCACATGAAGATCATGATGAGAAAATAGGAATATCTTCCCTTTACTTCTGGATAATCTATAAGCACTCCATAAATTACTGTATCCTACCCCACTCCATTCATACAATTACCTATTGCCTGATAATGTATGCTCCTTTAAGGAAAAATAAATCTGAAATACCCCAGCTTTTAAGTGATTGACATCAGTTGTGGTTCAGTGAATCTAGTAAATTGACAGACATCAGTTCCCCCAGAGTATTTGCTACTTTAGTGCCTACATTGACCTTTTTTGTCATTGACAATATCCCCTAAAGTGGTGGTCATTTCCAAAACATATTGATCTTTTTTCTCTACCCATCTCTCCTACCAACCATATTGTTCATTAGTAGAGATGATATGCCAAATCTCAGGAAAAATTTACTTAGGTATGAATTAAGATGGGAAAGTATATGTGGAGAGAAAAGTTGTAACCTAGGAAAAGCTTCATTTTAGGACATAGAAAAAAAAAGGTCTCAAAGGAAATGGACAAAGAAGGAGGCAGAAATATAAGAGGACCATGAAGATGACCTGTTATTACACAGCCAGTGGAAAATATATATTTTTTAAAAATTAGGTAGTGCTGTAGTTTAATAGTGAAAAGTAATGTTCGAATTAGCAAGTAAGATAAAAAATGAGATGTGTCCATTGTTTTTGGCAAATAGGTCTTTGGTGATCATAACAATTTCAGCAGAATGGTAGTAAAAGATGCCTAATGATTATGAAATGCAGTCAATAAATAACAAGAAAATGAAAACAATGTATTATTTACATTCTTCAGATGAGAAAATTCACCTTCAATAGGTTAAATATTTGTCCAAGGCCACACAATTAACATTTGACATACAAAATTCAAATTCAAATTAATGGGACCCCCAAGCTCATGTTCTAAACCTACATCCATTTAATATAGAGTTCTCCTGTCCAAGATTGCCTTTCCCTGAATTCTTCATCTCATTAAAAAAAGGATTAAGTACTTTCTAATCCTTTACAGAAGAATACATGCCATGTGGAAGTGTTACTCTTTATCCATTTTTGAAAATTTTTCATTTACAGTTTCCATTCAATATTCCATTAGTTTTAAGTGTACAGCACAATAGTTAGACATTAATGTAACTTATGAAGTGACCCCCTCAATAAGTATTGCACCCGCCTGACACCATAAATAGTTATTACAATATTATTGACTATATTCCATAAGCTGTACTTTACATCCTCTAGAAGAGTTACTCTTAAAGCATCCTTGCTGAATTTGAATCCCTGGATTTCCTTACTTAAGCCACAGCTTTCTTTTTGTGGTAAGCACAGTCTGATGATTACTTTGTTGCTGTATCCTCAGTATGTGTTCAGAGTCCTGATGAGAGGTATATTTATTAAAGAAACAACTCCCCAGGGAATATTTCTAACTCATTTCCACATAGGCTATTTGGGAATGCCAAAATAATATCTTTTCCCCTTCCATCTGAGAAAGATCTGTGCCTTCATTTCTTATCTGGATGGAGACTCTCTAAGAGAAGCAGTCTCTAATGTCAGATAAAACAAGTTCTAAGTCACTCTCCAGTGTTTTATGGATCATTGAATTGAAAAATTGGTCAAATTTTCTTCTTAAATATTGGCATTTAGAAAACAATATCCCATTCCTCTTCTTTAAAACTGTTCATGAATTATATTCCAACACATCATAGTATTTTTAGGACTAACAATCTGAAAAGGCCATCTAATCCTGAAACTGTAATTTTAAAATTATTTTAAAAAACAAAAGAAAATCTGAAAATTCTGATTTAAAAAGAAAATTAGTACACATTTTACAAGAGAAGATGTTCCAAAGACCAATAACCACATGAAAAAATGTTCAGTATTATTAGTCATTAGAAAAAAGCAATAAGATACCACTTCACACCTACTAGAGTGACTTTCCTATAAATAAAAGCCTAATAAGCTAAGTGTCCAAATGTTCATTCAACCTTTTGACTAGTCGCTATGACATGCACTGACCATGAGTGGGCAGAAGCTCCATCCAGTAGGTTTGCTTGCTGCTGGGGTCTGGCCAATTGGGACTCAGTGAGAAAGGCCTGACATAACCTGGAGCCCTCCTGCGGTCCCTCCCCAGCTCTGATTGTGCACAAGTGCGAGGGACCCCACTGGTGCACAAATCCATGCACCAGGCCTCTAGTAATAAAAATAATAGAAAACAAGTGTCAGTGAGGATGTGGAGAAACTAGAACTCTGTGTGTTACTGGTGAAATGTAAAATAGTATAGACTCTGTGGAAAAGTTTGACAATTCCATACAATGTAGCAATTCCATTATTAGGCATATGTCCAAAATAATTGGAGGAAGTACCCAAACTGATATATTTTTTTAAACCCAAGCATTTTTAAGCCTGCAGCATAAAGGGTAATATGCATTATTATTGATTAGAACATATTTGTATCATAATATAAAACAAGAAAACAAATAAAATATAGTAGATGCTACTTTTGTTGTTCAGACTGATACTTTCATGCCAGCCAATGTTCTTTGATATATAATCATTCATTATGAAAGTATACCACAATTTAGTTATCTACTCTTCTGTTAGTATGCATTTGAGAAGTGGGGAATAATTTTCAAAAATATTTCCTATAAAAACACTAAGTTGAAAAAATTCTGTACCCCCATGTTCATTGCAGCATTATTTAAAATAGCTAAGACATGGTAATTGACTTAAGTGTCCATCTACGGATAAATGGATAAAGAATTTATGATACACACACTCTCTCTCTCTGTCTTTCTCTCTTTCTCTCTCTCTCTCTCTCTCTCTCTCTCTCTCTCTCTCACACACGCACACACACACACACACACACACACACACACACACACACACTGGAATATTATTCAGCCTTTAAAAAAAAACACAAACAAGTAAATCCTGCCAGTTGTAAAAACACAGATGAACCTTGAGGGCATTATGCCAAGTTAAATAAGTCAGATAAAGCCAAATACCATATGATCTCATTTACATGGGGAAAATAAAACAAACAAACTCATAAAAAGATAAGATTTGTGGTTACCAGAGGCAAAGGTAAAGGGGAAGGGAAATTAGAAGAAATTGGTCAAATGTAGTAACTTCCAGTTACAAGATAAATAAATACTAGAGATGATAACTATATTTAGCACTGCTGTACTAGTATGATATACTAGTATATGTGAGTTGTTAGGAGAGTAAATCCTGAGCGTTCTCATCACAAAGAGAAGTGCTGTCAGTTTTTTTTGTGGTGTTTTTTTTTTTGCATTCTCTTTTTATTGTGTCTGTATGAGGTGATGGGTGCTAACTAAATGTATTCTAGTAATTATTTCACAATATATGTAAGTCAAACCACTATGCTGTTCACCTTGAACTTACACAGTAAATGTATATAAGTCGTATTTCAATAAAACTGGAAAAAATATTTTCTTCAACAAAATATGATGGCACCTAGAAGAGAACATTCAATCTCCATCAACCTCACCAATAAATCCACCTCTTTACAGTCTGCTTCTTCCATCTTGGAAACAATCCTGCTTATCCAGCAGTGAGTCGCCCTCTTCTATCTCTTTAGGAACACTAAAGATGGTCATGTCATTCCCCAACCCACTGTGTGCCCAGCAAGCCTCCAGAGATGAGCTTCACTATAGCTTGATTCTCCTGTTCCTCTCAGACATAACTTATAGGGAATTAAATAAATAAGACTTTAAAGATCCATGCCAGGTTGCTGGGATCTTTCTCACTTAGCATGAGCAAATTAATAGAGTTTTTGTTTAATTATAGTTTATATTCAAACTTATTTATATTAATTTCAGGTGTATAACATAGTGATTAGACAATCATATACTTTACAAAATGGACCCCTCGATATTTCATGTACCCACCTGGCACCATACAGAGTTATTACAATACTAGAGGCCCAGCACGCGATATCGCACGAGACCCAGAGGCGGCACCCAGACTGACTCCCGCTGCGCCGGGAGGGATGCGGGACCCAGAGTCAAGTCCCCAACCACCCATGTGCACCTTGCCACACATGTAACCCTGCCCACCCACGCATGCCTCGTTTTGCAGGCTAGAAAGGGATTGACAAAATATTCAAAGTGATAAAAAGCAAGGACCTACAACCAAGGTTTCTACCCAGCAAAGTTATCATTTAGAGTTGAAGGACAGATTAAGAGCTTCTCAGGCCCTAGCTGGTTTGGCTCAGTGGATAGAGCATCAGCCTGCAGGCTGAAGGGTCCTAGGTTCGATTCTGGTCAAGGGCACATGTCCAGGTTGCCAGGTCCTATCCCAGTGTCGGGGGGAAGGGGGGGGGGATTCAGGAGGCAGCCAATCAATGATTCTCTCTCATCATTGATGTCTCTATCTCTCTCTCCCTTCCTCTCTGAAATCAATCTTACCTACTAATAAACAAACATGTAAATTGACTGTACCTCCGCTATGCCCACAGCCAAACAGTAGTGAGTATGCAAATTAACCCACAAATGGCGGGTTAATTTGCATATGGAGGCGCAGAGCAGCCAGGAGGGGCGGGACACCTGCTATGAGGGGAGGGGGGGCGATGGAGGGAGCTACAGGAGCGGTGCTCTGGCCGGGAGTGAAGACTGTAGGCTCCTGGGCAGCCAGGAGCAAAGCCAGGGGAAGGAAGGCCTATTCTTGCACGAATATCATGCAATGGGCCTCTGTAAAAATATAATTTAACAACAACAAGAGAGAGATAGAAACATCAATGATGAGAGAGAATCATTGATTGGCTGCCTCCTGAAGGCCCCCCGCTGTCCCACCACTGGGGATAGGACGCAGCAACCTGGGCATGTGCCCTTGACCAGAATCGAACCTAGGACCCTTCAGTCTGCAGGCTGATGCTCTATCCACTGAGCCAAACCAGCTAGGGCCTGGAGAAGCTCTTAATCTGTCCTTCAACTCTAAATGATAGTTTTGCTGGGTAGAAACCTTGGTTGTAGGTCCTTGCTTTTTATCACTTTGAGTATTTTGTCAATCCCTTTCTAGCCTGCAAAGTTTCTGTTGAGAAATCAGCTGATATTCTTATGGGAGCTCCCTTCTAGGTAACTAACTACTTTTCTACTGCTGCTTTTAAAACACCCTCTTTGTCTTTAACCATTGCTGTACTTTACATCCCCATGATGTGCCCTAGAGTGGGCCTCTTTTGGCATATCTTGTTTGAGGCTCTTGGACCTGTATGTCTATTTTCTTCACCAGGTTAGGGAACTTTTCTGTCATTTTTTTTTTTCAAATAGGTTATCAATTCCTTGCTCTCTTTTTTTCACCTTCCTGCATTCCTCTGATTCAAATAGTGGTATGTTTGTTACATGTTGTCCCAGAGGCTCCTATACTATCCTCATTTTTTTTTAAATCTTTTTTGTTCTGGCTCTTCTGATTGGCTGTTTTTTTATTTTTATCTTCCAAATCTCTTATTTGATCCTCTACTTCATCTACTTTAAATTCCTTACAATGTATTCTTTATTTTAGTTAATATATTATTAATTTCTGACTGCTTTTTTGTTTTCTATATTTATTTAAAAATAAATATATATGTATATTGATTTCAGAGAGGGAGAGAGAGAGAGAAACATCTCAGTGCACAGGCCAATGCTCTATCCACTGAGCCAAACTGGTTAGGGCTCTATATTCCTTTTTATGTTTCCTTTGTTTTTGTTAAAGTTCTCAGTAAGTAATCTATTCTTCCCCTAAAATCTTTGACTATTCTTGTACCAGTATTTTGAACTCTGTACCTGATAGATTTCTTGTCATGAGCCTCTGTGACAACATGAAACAAACATACCAATATATGCATCACAGGGGTGTAGGAAGGAGAAAAAAGAGAGCAAGAAATTGATCATCTATTTGTCTGATAGATTTCACTTAGTTCTATTTCTGGAGTTTTGTTCTGTTCTCTCATTTGGGATGTTTTTCCTCCCTCCTCATTTGGCAGCCTCCCTGTGTATGTTTCTATGTATTATGCAGAGCTTCTATGTATCCTGGACTTTGTAGAGTAAACTTATGTAGTGGGTGTCCTGTAGTGTCCAGGTGGTTATGAATGATGGTTATTCTATAGTTTAGTTGCAATTTTGAGGTGTTTGTGGGAGAATTTGAGTGCCTTATTTACTTATGTTGCCATCTTGACCAGAACCCTAAATCTCATTAATTTTATCTTAAATATCTCTTACATACCCACTAAATTCATTTTCACTTTGATAATTTTAGCTACGGGTATCTCTTTCTGAAGTTGCTACACTATCTCTTTTTATTTTCTTGTTCTCTGCTTGTATCACTTAAATCCACATGGTATGTGAACTTATAATTGGCCAACATCACTGAATCATGTTACTCCTTTGCGTAGAACTATTCAATAGCTTCCCATGACTCTTTGAATAGACCCCAGCAATGGCAAACAGAATGCTATTGATTTAAACACCCTTTTTCTCCTCAACCTCTCCTTACAACTATCAGCCACAGTTTAAAAAGGTTCTATGATCCATTCCTCCTACAGCCTCCTCATATATTACCTCTGCTATAACATCTTCATGCCTATTTTCACCAGTTAATTTCTAATATACCCCCATATCTCAGTTCAAGGCACACTCTTCAGGGAACTTTTCTCTAACCAGTCTCAATGTGATTCTTTTTGAGACCCACATCCTCAAAGCAGTTTATTTTAATGTTTTTATTGCTAGTCATGGGGATTATTTTAAATTTAAGTTTAGTTGAAATTTGATTCTGCAGTGGACTGTGATCTGCATAGGCAATATTTTATATCTGTTTGCTTGCAGTTAGAACATTTTTGTTTAGTGTTATTCCTGTCTCATACCTTAAAATAATAGCCAAATGAATAATGATACTACCTTGAGGACTGATTTCCTTTTCCCTAAATATTAACCAATATAAAATAAAATATGTAAAATGTTGTTCAAAATATAAAACAATAAGTAAATAAACATGAATTTAAGGAAGGCTTTATCAAATGGCCCCAAATCTTAATACTTAATAACACAAATATTAATAAAGTTATTTATACATAAAATTTAAAATATATATATGTATAGTGGAAATTTTTTAATATCAATGACTCACTGGGGTTTATTTATAATAATACACTCCCACAAATAAATTAAGAAAGCATGAACATCCTAAAAGGAAAATAAGCAAGAGATATGAGCAGAGAAGTTCAAAGACAGACATGTAAATTGATACATCAAACTGAAAAACTGCTAAAATCTATGGTTTATAGCAATAATATTAATTAAATATAATAAAAAAACAGATTACACATAATCTTCCAGATATATCAGAAATATTTATTTTCTCTACTTAACATTTAGAGAGAAGAACACAGAATAATGACAAACAAATCAATCCATGAACCTAACAAACACCAAATCCGTGAAGTCAAGAGCAGACCCCTGATGAGCCTCATAGATGTCATTGTATCATTTGAAGAAGTGGAGGCTGCCACAGAAAGTTTTGAAATCTTGTGAATTTCTTTGCTCTCAATTCAAAGAAATCTCTGATCCCCACCTTCTTTCCTGGACAGTCACCTACATCAGAGTTTAACTTTCAATTGTATATTTAGTTAAAAGGCGGCGAATGCCATATTGAATTTGCTTGGTCTTGACACTGTAAATGATAGGATTCATTAAAGGAGGAAAGAGAAAGTATACATAGCTCATTATAATGTGGACCACTTGTGGCACATTTTTCCCAAACCTATGAATAAATGACAGACCGATAACAGTGACATAGAAGATGAGGACACAACCGATGTGGGAGATACAGGTATTGAGGGCCTTGGCTCTCTCTTCACCAGAGGCTATGCCCATGACAGTCTTAAGAATTAGGATATAGGAGAAAAGGATGATCAAAGAGTCTAAGAAGATTGTTAAAGAAATCAGAATGACAGGGTACAGTCTATTGAAAGTTATGTCAGCACATGCCAGTTTCATAATTTCTTGGTGAAGACAGAAAGCATGAGAGAGAACATGAGAGTGACAATATGGAAATGAAAAAAGACGCACAATTACAGGCACAATGGATATGAAACCCCTCATAAAAGCTCCCATCCCTAACTTTACCACTCGAGTATTGGTGAGAATGGAAGTATATCTCAAGGGATTGTGAATGGCAATAAAACGGTCATAGGCCATGGCAAGCAAGATACCTGACTCTACAATGGAAAGAGAGTGAATACAGTAGGCCTGCAAGAAACAAGCTCCATGGCTTATCTCCCGATGATTCACCCATAATACACCCATTACAGTTGGCATTGTGGTCAATGTCACCATCAGATCTGTTCCCGCCAGCATGGCAAGGAAATAGTACATGGGTTCATGGAGAGTGTGGTCATCCTTGATTAGGTAGAGGAGAATGCCATTGCCAGAAAGCACAGAGACATAGACTGCAAAGAAGGGGATGGAGATCCAGTGATGAGCTGTTTCCAGGCCTGGGAAGCCAGTCAGCAGAAAGGGGGAAGCACTAATATTGGGCCACATAATATGTGTACAGGTGAAGAGCAGCTTTCTAGAAATCTTTAATCCAGGAAACCAGATATTTCAGGAGTGATATATCATGGCAGTATCAGTCACCATCTTTGAACTTTGGAATAATTAAATATAACTCTGAAACTATTTCCCTGCAGGAGAGTAGAGACTTGCAGGTATTAGATGAGATGAGGAATGCTGGTCTTTCCCTAATTAGAACAAAATGTTAGGTTAATGCTTAACATATACTCAAATTTAAAAAAAAAATTATTATTCTTAAAACATCAGTTCTTACTAGTATGTGTATCTTTAAAATTTTTTTCAGCAACAGTGATAACAATAACAAACAAAATAAATAAATACAAATGAATAACAATCACACTTAGCTGCTTTCTTGTTCTGATTGCTAACTTTTAAGACAATTTAATTATGATCTTGACTTTTTTTCATAATCATGAAAAACACATACACATATTATTTTTTTCAAACACTTCTTTGTTTTTGAAATTCAAAGTCTGTGTTTTTGGAACATAACAAGCATCACTACCCCTTCCAATTTCTTTGTTGCTCCAACAATTACCCCTTTCTTGAGAATGGCTACCAGAACTATGGTCCACCAACCAGCCACAGCTAACAAGTATGTGGATGTGTTAGACATGATGCCTTGACCTCCACTTCCAACTTCCTGAACCAAAATTTGCATCTTATCACAATACACAGTAATATCTGAAAAACACTGCTCCAAACATATCTTATCTATTCCAACTTTGGAGATAGATGCTTTTTTTATTTTTCTAACTGGTTGGTTATCTCATTCCTTCTAAGTATTCTCATGCAATTGTTTTTATTGTTCCTTCACCATTCAGTGGTTCTTGTTTACAAAATCATTTCACATAGTTATGTGTTCAGATTCTTTCTCTATGTTTTCACTTAGCCCTATCTCCTTTTCCTCCAACACTTAACTCCTGAAGAGTTCTTGCTTATGTGACTGGTCACATTGTAATGCTCCCACACCTTAAATATGTCAGTCATCTCCACTATGTCAATATTCTTGGTTGCCACAATCCAAAATTGAGGACATATTACCTTTATGCTGCAGGCTTGTTTCATCAAATATTTGGAAGCATCAAGGCATGTCTCCATACTCAGCAGGAAAATGCTTTCCTCCTTCATAAGATATCCTTAGTAGCAGAAGTAGACCAGAATCAGGACAAATCAACTCTTGTGTTACAAAATACTCAGAAGTTATATCTGCATTGACATGATGCTCATTGAGATAAAAATCACTAACACTAAGTGATTCCTAAAATTAAAATACATTTAAGTCATATAGAAATTTAAGTTATAATTGTGGAAATGTTGTTCTGTCCATGAAAGATTCTTTACGCTTAAAAAGATAGACTTTAAAATAAAATAGTGAATTGTGAATCCATCACAAAGTCCAAATAAATAAGTGACCAGAGAAGACAGTGTGATACCTCTCCCCTCCACCCTTGTCTGCTCTTTATATACACTCCACCCTTCCTGAGTGGAATAGAGGAAAGGCTCCCCTAGGCACCAGGGTGATGGGCCAGAGACAGCACCTCAGGATTTATCCTTCTGAGTCTCACTGATAATTACCAATGTCCTTTATAAGAGAGCAGTTCCTTAAGTAAACACAGTCTTCTGTTAGGATCTAATAAAAACTATAATTCTCTATCCAGACAAATTAATAAGAGCACATAATGTCACATTTAATTTAGGGCATTCACAGTTATCCTACTTCCCATCTAAGGGTCCAGATCAGAAAGTCTAAATCCAACACAGCTTCTTTAATACACTTATTGGAAAGAAAGAAAAAAAATATGGGCTATAGTGTTGCCCACATCAACTGGGATCTTCGCTCTATGCAAACCTCTGGAAAAACTTTTAAAATTGTTTTCCTTGATTGCATCTAACATTAGAGGGGAAAGGAGTGAATTCATATTCTGTCCCTCACATTCATCAATTCGGGTCTTGTTATTGGAACATGTACCCATTGCTGAACTATTTGAAGACTCAGTCCAGATGATTTCCTTGTGTAGCCTCCTCAAGAGGTCTTATTAGCAAGCTATGTGTATAGAAATCACCTCCCCAGAGTTACATCTTTATAGCCACTCAAGAGATTTTTTTATTTCTCTACCTTCTCTCTTCTCTCTAAACAAAGTGTTTCCCAAAAGATGTGAGAAGAAACGCCAGGACTTGGTTATGTGACATCTTCCCTACACCCAGAAGCCTAGGTATTGGAATTTAAGAAATCAATGAATGTCCTTTTCCTTATGTCCTTCAAATGCCAAACATGATTTAGTTTATCCCAGGGACACTTGTACCATCTTTGATCCTAGAACTTATGAATTCCAATTGAATTTTTGTTTTTTCTGCTTCTTTGGGAGAAAATAACTTCTGATACAGAAGAACATCAATAAATTCCTTAGTAGCCATGTGCATAACAGTCAATTTTTCTCTTAAAATTATTTTATTTTAACATAATTGATGAGTTTGTGCCAGGTTCACAGTGAGCAACGTGGTCTTTTTTTTCACAGAATATAACACAATAATGGGTATTAGAAAGAAAATATCATAAGTTTTCATAGCACTGTTATTATTGCACAGATGGTAGCATGCTAAGGGGAGCACATAAAAAATATTTTTGGGATTAGGAAAAACTTCCCAGAGACATGCATCTTTTCAAATTAAAAAAACTCCATGGGCTAATTATTGATTGAATACATTGGCATTTCATTTGCCAACATATCTTACCTAATAATAGACAAACATGTAAATTGACCATACCTCTGCTACGCCCACAGCTAATCAAAGTGAGTATGCAAATTAACCCAACAAAGATGGTGAATTTGCATATGCAGACACGAAGCGGCCGGGAGGGGCAGGACGCCTGCTATGAGGGGGTGGGGCAGTGGAAGGAGCTACAGGAGCATTGCTCCAGACAGAAGCGAGGACTTGCCGGGAGCGGGGACTTGCCAGCTCCCGGGTGGCTGGGAATGAAGCTAGGGGAAGGAAGGCCTATTCTTGCACAAATATCGTGCAACGGGCCTCTAGTTTCCTATAATTTTGCTTAATGTGCAAAATTCTTTCTAAGCCTTCTTATCTCTTGATGAAATAATAACACATAGCCTTTCTTCATATACTGCTAATGTACATATGTTCATCATGTTGACTTCTACAAAGAATAAAATGCATTGAAGGCCCTACATTAACTTTGTGTTTCAAAACTATAAAATAAGAATATTTCTTGAACGCAGTTTATTACCAACCTCTCATTCCAGAAAAAAAAAAGATGTTACTATTAGAATGCTTCCATTATTTGCACCTCTTTTCATATGTAGAAGTTATGAATTGAAAAACACAAAACAAAATCTTAGGTGTGCAAAAAATGGAACTTTATCTTATTACTAGAGGCCTAGAGCACGAATCATGTGACCCACCCACCACCACTCGCCACTCGCAGCTCGCCGCTCACCACCCCACCTGCCACCACTCATGCGCGGGGTGTGGGGGTGGTAAGGGGACTGAGAGGTGTTCAGTGCACCTCATGGTGACTGGTTGAGCGGTTGTTCTGGTTGTTACACTTATGGTTCCTGGCCTTTTATTATATAGGATAGGCAATTTGGAGTTCTCAGCTCATTAGTTGGAAGACATCAGATAGTATCAACTAAAGGTCTTCTCACAATTCTTTGTGGGCTGCTAACCATGTTGGTCTGCTGAAATCCTTCTTGTTTGGCTTCTGGTTATTATAACAGCAAGACCTCTCTTGGTCTGAATACCTTACTCTCATCTATTTCTGATCTTCTGTAATGCCATGCAGTACCAAGGGGGATTTCTAAAACCAAGACATAGAGAAAATATCTAAACTGTTTTTTCCACACAGAACTCTATCAAGTTATCTCATCCTCCTTTCTTTGTGTAGACCCTGCAATCATTTCAAGTGTCATTGACCTCAAAACCATTAATAGTAATGCTTTTTTCCAGAATAGAAAATAAAAGAAAATAGCAAACTAATCTATCAAGCAGTGCAACAGAACTGAAGCCAATGTCATTAGTGATGTGATGGGGTAAGGAGCTGAGAATAAGAGGCTCTTTGTCTTTTAAATGACAGGAATCCCAATCCCTTTGATTCTAAGACACATTGGTATCATATAGTTCATTCTGCTGCGAAACTTATCTTTCAATGGGGAGAACAACACCCTAAGTAAGTAAATCAAGCTCAAGTTCTATGGAAAGAGAGAAGACGATTGATACCATTCTGGATCTGCTTGGTCTTAATACTATAGATTATTGGATTCATAAATGGGGGGAAGAGAAAGTAGACATAACTCATGATGATATGAACTATATGTGGCACATATTTCCCAAATCGATGAATGAGGGTCAGCCCAGTCACAGTGACATAAAAAACCAGTACACAGCTAATATGAGAAACACAGGTGTTTAGAGCTTTTGTCTGCTCCTTACCTGAAGCAATGCCCATAACAGTCTTAAGGATTAGGATATAAGAGATAAGGATAAGCATAGAGTCCAAGAAGCCAGTTAATGAGACCAAGGCTATAGGATAAAGTCTATTGAAAGTAATGTCAGCACAGGCCAATTTGATCACATCTTGGTGTAAGCAGAAGGCATGGGAGAGGACATGGGACCTACAGTAGGGGAATTCAGAAAGGGTGATGATTATGGGCACAATAAGTATAAATCCTCTCATTAGAACCCCTAGACCTATCTTCACCACCTTAGCATTGGTGAGAATTGAGGTGTATCTTAAGGGATTGCAGATGGCAATAAAACGATCATAGGCCATAACAAGCAAGACTCCAGACTCCACAATTGAGAGTGAATGGATTAGATAGGCTTGGAAATAGCAGGCCCCATGGCTAATCTCCCTGTGATCCAGCCACAGAACACCAAGCACAGTGGGCATTGTTGTCAAAGTCACTCCTAGATCTGAGGCTGCCAGTATAGCCAAAAAGTAGTACATAGGCTCATGAAGAATGTGGTCTTCTCTGATAAGGAAGAGGAGAGTGCCATTGCCGAGGAGGATGGAGATATAGATGACAAAGAAGGCAATGGAAATCCAAGGATGAAATGTCTCCAGACCTGGGAAGCCAGTCAGTAGGAAAGGAGCAGCACTAGTGTTGGACCACATGGTGGACTCCTGCATTGAAACAAACAAATAAAAATAAAGTATCTCTAAATTAGCCTTGTCCAGTAGAAATATCATTTAAGCTACATATGTGATTTTAAATTTTCTAATAGGCATATTAAGGTTTTTAAAAAGGAAGAGTGACAAATAATTTCAATAATGTATTTTACTTAATCCACTATATTCAAAATACTATTTCAAATGTAAGCAGTATAAAAATCATGGATAAAATATTTTACATTTTATTGTACTAATGCTTCAAAATCCAGTATTTAGTTTACAATTACAAAAAATCCTAATTCAAGTTAAGCATAGGCTACAGTATTGGAGAGGACACCTTTAGACTATAAAATTATTTTTTCATATCATTTAAAAATAAGAAATCACAGTCTTTGTATAGAATTGTGCTAACCTTGTATCCCACTTTCATAAATTTCTCATTCCAGTTCTCTAATTCCAGTATTTTCTAACCCTTTATTATCTGGGTCAAAATCTTCACTTAATGCTTATCCAAATGTCTGACCTACTCTCAACTGAAACCCAAGGTCCTTTGTCCAATTCTAGTTCTGTCTTCTAGATTATTCTCATCTCTATTGTAAGCATGTTTTACATTATAGGAAAGAATTTGGTAGTTTCATTTTGGATTCACCATTCATTCATATTATGCATTCATTGATTTAATAAATAGGAATTGATGGTAACTACAAAAATGAACATTAAGGGCACAAACATCATGATCTTGTGAGAAACAAAAACAACTTTCTTTGGGTCATGCAATCTTTACTTGAATTGAATCTCACATTACAATATTCTATGTGGCTAAATTATTAAGCAAATCTATAGAACCACCCCATTTAGGGACCCTCAAAGAAGGGTGCCTGAAGTCTTTTCAGATATTATCTGACTTCATGGGATTTTTATATTATTAAATTTTATAAAGTTTTACAACTTTCTGCTTCAAGGAAGTATTGCATTTGGCTCCAGAAGATAGAATGTAAAAACTTGAAAATGACTCTTTTTCCCCCCCTCCAATTCTTAATGTTTCAATAAAGACAATTAGATTTGTCTATATTACTCAGTCACCTGATATTTCTTGATTCTTTAAACCTCATAGTTTTGTGCTCAATGCAGGGCATATAGTGGTAAAAAAAAAAAAAGCAGATATTTACACACTTAGTAAAGTGGCCATAATCCTGTATATTGACAACCACCAAATATTGGCAAGGATATGGAGCAACAGAAATTCTCATCCATTGCTGGTAGGAATGCAAAATGATACAGTCATTTGGAAGACAGTTTGGTGGCTACATACAAAACTAAACCTACTCTTATATAAAATGTAATCATTGCACTTCTTGGTATCTACCCAAAAGCGTTAAAAATTTATGTTTACACATATTCTAAAAGGGAAGGTGGGAGTGGGTGGGTGGGAAGAAACCAACAAAAAACTTGTATGTATATATGCATAACCCATGGACACAGACAATAGGGTGGTGAAGGCCTGGGATGGGGGTTGGGGGTAAGCTAGAAGGGGTCAATGGGGGGAAAAAGGGGACATATGTACTTCTCTCAACAACAAAGATTTAAAAAAACAAAAAAAACAAACAAAACAAAAAGCCTTGGAAGCAAACAAGATGTCCTTCATTAGATCACTGGATAAATTAACTGTGGTACTCCAAACAATGGAATATTATTCAGTGATAAAAGGAACTAAATTATCAAGCCATAAAAAAGCATGAAGTAAACTTTTGTTCATCTTACTAAGTAAAAGAAGCCAATGTGAAAACACTCTATATTGTATGATTCCAATATTCTATGACATTCTAGAAAAGGCAGGGACCTGAGACTTTTATTGCCACAAGAAACTGAATTCTGCCAACAATATGAATGAGTTAGGAAATGGATTCTTCTCTAGACCCTTCAAATAAGAGTTCAACACAACTTTGATTTTGTCCTTAAGATTCCCTATGCAGAGAAACCAGTCAAGCCTGCTAAACTTCTGACCTACAGAACTGTGCTATTATAAATAAATATTGATTTAACAGCACAGTTTGGGGCAATTCATTCAAACAATAGAAAACTAAGGCAGTAAGGATTGCTATTATTTGTATCTTACCTATTAGTAAAAAGCAATACTTAGTTTAAGTTAATTATTATGTCAATTAGCTATTGCCACATGGAAAAGCCCTATACAACATACACATTTGTTTTTCATTCATATGCATAGTTCATCTAATTTTGGGTGACCCTGGCAGGGTGCCTCTGATGATTTCTGTCTGTTTTGATCATGCACCTTCTAAGTTTCAGCTGGACGTCTACTCCATCCTATCATTCTCCGGCTTCTTCCTTTTTGTATCCATTACACTCTTCTTGGTTTTATTACAATCTTTTCCTTCACTTTGCCCCTCTTCAATTAAGTTCCAGCTGTCTTTCCTATATCACCCAGGCTTCAGCACAAAATTTAGCACAAATATTTTGTCTTTCACATTTCTACTATCAGTCCTTCAGACATAGTGTCTCTAATTAACTCATTCTAATTAAAACATAGGTGTACTTCCTTGGCCTGTGTGACTCAATTGGTTGAGTGTTGTCCTGTGCACTGAAAGGTGGCCAGTTCAATTCCAGGATAGGACACAGGGCACATACCTACCTGGGTTTCGGGTTCAATCCCCAGCAGGGCACATATGGGAAGCAACTGATGCTTCTTTCTCACATTCTCTCACAAATCTCTCTCTCTCTCTCTCTCTCTCTCTCTCTCTCTCTCTCTCTCTCTCTCAAAAAAAAATCAATAAAAACATATTTAAAACATGGGTGCACTCCCAATCCAATACTAGCATTGTTTATATTACTAACTGCTATATTAAACATCAATTCTCCTGGAAGAAATGACAGACTTTGGTTTGCTGATCATGACATTATTTATAAAATTTTAATGATATTATTATTAACAGGCTGCACTGCCTACCGGGTATGCTGCTGGCTAAAATGATTTATGTAATGACATTGACTTCCAAATAATACTGATACCATAATTGGCTAATGTGTAAGCTGTCTAATCCATACACTGTCTTTTCACAAATGTCCAAATAAGAGTTACCAATAACTTACCAACTACCTGTATGTGTGCTACTATCAGGCCCTCCAGACTTTAATTTCCCCCCATTTGTGGACATGATTGATTGATCAGTTCTGACTTGGTCTCACCCACTGGAGTTCTTATACAATGTTTATTTCTAATCTTTAATGGAACAGCAACTCTTAAGGATAGAAATTATTTTGTTCTATAACTGAGAATTAGTCAAATTACTGAAGGCAAAAGACACAGAAGAGGAAAAAGTTAGCAGAAATGTCACATAGAAAGATATGAGAGAAAGAACACTGAAAACAGAGAACAAAACCTAGAGGAAGAGAAGATGCAGCTGCAGCATAGTCAGTCCTATATGTGTCATGATGACCCTGCTCTGCACATTCACTCTCAACATCAGTCTCTCTTCTGCTTCTTGCCTCTTCCAAAAAATATGTCTGTTGTAGGAAAAATATTCTTGGTAGCTTTGGGCATTTCACTGGACAGATCCATATAGACAAATAATAGCTTTCCTCGGTTTTCTATTTACCTTCTTTCAACACCTACATGAAGGAAGAGCAGTCCAAGAAGAGCTGTTATCTTTATTTCCTTTCTATTATCTCCATTCCGTTCTTCCATGACAACCAGAGCCTTACCTGGGGCACCAGGAATTAATGGGAGAAGTAATTGCCGGATCTTGATGTAGAACGTGGCGCAAATGTTACTTTTGAAGACTGCTAACATTATTAATTGGCGAAGTTATCTGTATAGAAAAATGGTTCCCCAGGGTCCCTGCAGCTGTAGATAATTAGGCTTCTAGGATATATTTTCCTGGCCTCTTTGGGAGAAAGAGTTGGGCCCCCAGAGCTGTGTCCTATGTTCCCACATTTCATTGCAAACAGAAAACAAAATTGTAGTTTCATTTAAGAGATGGAAGTTTTGCTGTCAGTTCATCTTGGTCCCTTCATATTCCCACCTCAAGAAGAGAAGATACCATCAAAACTACATTTGACTTTGTTATTCCTAAATCCTAGAGCAAATAAACTCAGCTCAAAACCACCAGGTTTGGGGGCCTGGGAGGAAGTGAGAAAAGCACTAGTGGTGAGTATCTTTGTTAAGCAACTATTCATGAACATCTCTGTCATGCATGTTCCCAAAAACATTTTCATTTCCTTCATATTTCCTGCTGCACTGCCTGTAAAATACAGAATCACTGCAGCATAACCTCTCAGATTTAGAAGGACTTCTCAAAGCCTTTGATGTAGTGTTTCCTGACCAGAGTCATCAGTTAATGCCCATTTCATTTTGGGCCACAGAGCTCAATTTTAATGAGACAATATGTTTTAAAGTTATCCAAGTAGTCACATTATTTTAAACTAGAGGCCCATTGCACGAAGATTCATGCAATAGGACTTCCTTACCCTGGCTGCCAACACTGGTTTTCCTCTGCAACCTGGGACCCAGGCCTTCACTCTGGCTACCGCCTTCAGTCTTCTCTCAGCCGGAGCTTTCAGTCTTCGCTCCAGCCTGAGCACTGCTCCTGTAGCTCCCTCTACCCTCCGCCCTGCCCCTCATAGCAGGCATCCCGCCCAACCTGGCTGCTTTGTGCCTGCATGCGTGCTGCCCAGAGGCCTGGAGCGGCTGTGGGGTGGGGCTGCCTGCATCTTTGTCAGGTTAATTTGCATACTCACTCCTGATTGGGTGGTGGGCATCGTGAAGTGACAGTCAACTTGCATGTTTCTCTTTTATTAGTGGAGATATCTTACCTTTTTGAGTTAAAATATTTTCTCCAGGACTTACCATTCCTTAGCTCTGGATCTGGCTGTGGTGCCACAGAGCTTAGGTCCCATTCCTGTTTCATATTACTTATGACATAGATGAAGGTAACAATCAGGTATCTAAATACCTTCACTAATGACTCAGGGAAGTCTTTACCTTAGATAACTTGCAATTTGTGGAGTAAGCCTATGTTGACATTTTACAACCTCCTTTTTTATGGAGTTTGATTTTGTTATGTCAGCCTTCAGCATTGCACATTAGCCTAAGCAGATGAAATAATTTAATTTATTCCCGTGAATGGATTCTTCACTATTCACTGCCACTGCTACCTTTCACCTTGGTGACACATATTAGTGTCTAAGGACATAAACTCATAAATATCCTATCTAAATGAATTTTGTGCATGAGCTTATCCTATATAATAAAGATGTAATATGCAAATTGACTGTCACTCCAACACACAAAATGGCCACCCCCATATGGTCAAAGATGGTTGCCCCCATGTGGACACAAGATGGCCACCATAAGATGGCCGGCAGGGGAGGACAGTTGGGGGCAACCAGGCTGGCAGGGAAGGGCATTTAGGGGCAACCAGTCTGGAAGGGACGGCAGTTAGGGGTGACCGGGCCCACAAGGGAGGACAGTTGGGGGTGACTAGGCCTGCAGAGGAGGGCAGTTAGGGGCAATTTGGCCAGCTGGGGAGCAGTTAGGTATCGATCAGGCTGGCAGGGGAGTGGTTAGGGGTGATTGTGCTGGCAGGCAAAAGGGATTAGGGGCAATCAGGCAGGCAGGCAGGCGAATGGTTTGCAGCCAGCAGTACTGGATTGGGAGAGGGATCCCAGATTGGGAGGGTGCAGGCTGGGCTGAGGGACACCCTCCCCCCCTGTGCATGAATTTCATGCACGGTGCCTCTAGTTCATAATAATGATCCTGTCTGAGGATTTAGGCTACAAAATAAAAATTGATTTACATTCTATAATTGCATAGAGAAATCCCTGGCCATTTAAATATTTCTAATCTAATTTAATACTCATAATCCTATAAATAAAAGAGTAATATGTAAATTGACCATCACTCCAACACACAAGATGGCCACCTCCATGTGGTCAAAGATTGCCACGGCATTTGGACACAAGATGGCTGCCACAAGATAGCTGGCAGGGGAGGGCAGTTGGGGGAAACCAGGCCTGCAGGGGAAGGCAGTTGGGGGGGACCAGGCCTGCAGGGGAGAGCAGTTAGGGGTGACCAGGCCTGCAGGGGAGGGCAGTTAGGGGCAATTGGGCTGGCTGGGGAGCTGTTAGGCATCAATCAGGATGGCAGGGGAGTGGTTAGGGGGTGATCAGGCTGGCAGGCAAAAGTGGTTAGGGGCAATCAGGAAGGCAGGCAGGCAAGTAGTTGGGAGCCAGCAGTCCTGGATTGTGAAAGGGATGTCCAACTGCCCATTTTAGCCCAATCGGCAATGGATCGGGGCTAAACAGGCATTTGGACATCCCTCGAGGGATCCCAGATTGGAGAGGGTGCAGGCTAGGCTGAGAGACACACACACACACACCCATGCATGAATTTCATGCACCAGGCCTCTAGTGTTTAATAAGTATCATTAAAGACATCACCTTTAATTTACTCTATAAAAGTTTGTACTCCTAAGAAGGAACCCAACAATTATTTGTTAATTAACTGAATGAAACTCATCTGCCCTTCACCTAGCATGAATTCATTTTGTATTTGGAGGAGAAATAACCTGCTGACTTGTTAGGTGATATATTGGATTTTCAGTGTATCTCTAATATTTCTCACTCTCTGATCTTTTTAAAGATTTTTTTTTAATTCACAGGAATGCACACTCAGGATTTTATTTCCTAACTCAAACTTAATATCCTTATGGAAATTATATTTTTAAATCCATGCTATATTAGAAGAGAGACACTGATACTGAAAAACTTTTTCCTAGTATAAATTCTTATATACACTAGATCTCCTGTACTAAATGCTGTTTATTTAAATCAATAGGCCACCAGTGAATTTATTAATCACTTATCCATGCAAGTTTTTGTTTGGGCTTATGTTTTTGTCTTCAATGATTATACGCTAAATTACAGACTTCACAGATTGTTCTACATGAAGGAGATTCACTGATGTGTTGGTATGTTGGCCTAGTGGACCACTCTGAAATCTTCCCTGCTTATATATACAAAACCTATTTGTAGTTTTTCTTGGGAGACACTGTTGCAAAATGATTGCTAATAATACCTGGCATTTTACCACAGTAAGACTTATAGATAATTGAAAACAGGACATAATTTACCATCACACTCATAGTCATATTTAACATGTGATATTCAGACAGTGTTACTTGGATATCATAGAGGGTAAATGGATTAAAATGAGCAAAATCATAGTTATTCTCTTTTTATAACCTTGGTCTTTTCAGTTACATTTATTGATGAAATGGGGAAAAAATGAGAGTTGTAGGTTTCTTATGTTGCACTCCCTATAAGCAAAGCCTGAGACAGGAATTTAGATGCATGCAATTTATTAATGAATGCCTTCAGGAGACAGGAAATGATGTAAAGCAGAGGATACAGGGAAGGAGATAAGTAAGGGCATACAAACTCCAATCTGGAGTTGAACTTCAGAAGGCAAGATGGTCAGTATATATCCACAGCCTTCTTCCTTGGCCACAGGGGCCATAATCTTGGTGAGGCAATTCTAACTGGGTTGAGAGTAAATAACTTGAAGAAAGTTGTAATGTGGATAATGAGAAGCCAACAATTACAGGAGCAAGGGGTAGGTGTACAGTTTTGCAAAGCGATCTGGACAAAAGACCAATGATGTCAATAATATCTTCTATCTAGTTCCATTTCCTGGCTCACTTGGTTCTCTTCCTGCTCTGATTTAGTAATAAAGATATAAACTACACTTTTTAAGGATATTTTAACTTGGGTCACAGGTCCCTTGCTAACTCATCATAAAATTTTGTTCAAATAAAAATAATATTTTATTCCTTGGGACATACACACTTTATAAAATAAAGTCAGGATACATCTATAAAGTGACTATTTTCCCCAAAAGATATGAAAACCTATTCCTTCAGTCCCTTAGACCTTATTCATAGCAAAAGGAGAAAGAAGAAATTGCCTCTTCTACTCAAACCGACTAGTTAGTCTCTGGTGAGTGTTCTGGAGATGGTACCAACATCCTAGCTAAAGATTGGCATAGTAGGGTTGTAATGAGGACAAAGATAGAAGGTACAAGGACTAGGTGTATTTCTTCTCATTTATTCATTGTTTCTTTTATCACTTGATGGAGGAGGAAGGAACCAATCAGGTAGTTGATATGACAATTACAACACTATTTAAGAAAGAATTCTTTTTTTTTTTTTTTCAGGGAACTTCAGGGCTTCAGTGACCAAGCATATAGGTCCCCATAGTTTGTATGGATATCTGTGCGGGAATTTGTGGGAGTTTGAGATTTAATTGGGTATAAATATACAAAAATTTACTCTATTTCACCCAAACCAACTCACAATTTTATAACTCTGTCCCAACCTGCTACCTTTCTAATTCTAAATAAATACATGATAGTTACATTATAGACACAACTGTAAACACCTAAATTAGTATTATTATAAGAATTGAGTGTCAGAGATATTTAGTATACAGATTTTTTATATTGTACAAACTACATTAGGTCTAAGACCTGAGCTACCTTAGAATAATTTGTAGCTCTAATTTGATAATTATTTTATCAAGGAATATGATCATGGGTGGTTGATATGAAACTTCTTTGCTCCCATGTCATAAGCCAGAGTTCTCAAATGAAGGGCTGTGATGGTCAGAGATCAGGTTCTAACTTTATGGGTAGTGAAAAGGTGAAGAACACCACTCTGGATCTGCTTGGTTTTGACACTATAGATTATAGGATTCATTAATGGAGGAAACAGAAAATAGACATAGCTCATAATGAGGTGGACAATATGTGGAACCTCCTTCCCAAACCGATGAATTAGAGACAATCCAATCACTGTGATATAGAAAACCAGGACACAGCAGATGTGGGAGACACAGGTGTTTAGGGCCTTGGCCCGCTCATCTCTGGAGGCAATGCTCAGGACACTCTTGAGTATCAACACATAGGAGATGAGGATAATCAAAGAATCCAGTACAAATATAAGGACTACAAGCACAACTGGATACAGCCGATTGAAGGTGGTATCAGCACAGGCCAGTTTGATGACATCCTGATGAAGGCAGAATGCATGGGAAAGGACATGGGAATGGCAATACGGAAAAAAATAGAGGGGTAAAATTGGGGGAACAACAGATACAAATCCCCTCGTCAGAACTACCAGCCCAATTTTCACTACTCGAGTATTAGTGAGTATAGAGGTATATCTAAGGGGGTTGCAAATGGCAATAAAACGATCATAGGCCATAGCCAGCAAAACACCAGACTCTACAAAAGAAAGTGAATGTATAAAGTAGGCTTGAGAAAAACAGGCTACATTTCCAATCTCCCTATGGTCCAACCAGAGGACTCCCATCACCGTGGGCATTGTGGTTAAGGTCAGCCCCAGGTCTGTGGCTGCCAACATGGCCAGGAAATAGTACATAGGCTCATGAAGATTGTGATCTTCCTTAATGAGAAGGAGGAGGGTGCCATTGCCAAAAAGGACAGAGATGTAGACAAAAAAGAAGGGTATAGAAATCCAGTGGTGAGCTGCCTCCAAGCCTGGAAAACCAGTCAACAGGAAGGAACTGAAGCTGCTGTTGGGCCACATGTTAGGTTTATCCAGAAGAAATGTTCTTTTTTTTCTCCTCAGTTATTACCACAGAAATGTAGCTGTGGTCAAGGTAACACTCCAAATATATCGTCACAGAATTCTTACCTAAAAGTAATAATAACATCGATATAAGCCATTGTTTTTCAAAACATATTCTTAGGACAACCTGTATCTTTTGTGTCCTTAACTGCATATTCCAGGGACCATCTCATACCTACTCACATTCTTAGAGTTTTATAGGATTATCTGAATTTTAACAAGCTCCCCAGGAAATTTTGATGCTACAACTTAGAAACCATTCCCATCAACTATGCAGACTTCACAGAAGAATTCATACATGAGGGATTTCAAGGAACCAAACAATTACCTTACTCCATTCTACTACCCAAAGCTATAATTGAGTTCACAGTAGTGATTCCTAACCCACATTATCCTGCATATGCATGATTCCTCTGGATTCTCAACAAAAGATCCAGGATTCTCTGAGAAAAAGTGTGGGAAAATAAGCTGTGTCACTAGCACTTTTGTTAAGGAGAAGATATATATGAAAAAGAGATACTTTGCTTTCCAATTCCATAGATTAGTGATGGAAAGAAAAAACAAAAATGTTTACATTATCTTTGTTAGCTTTTTCCTGGACATGGCAGAACTACTTAGTCCTTATTACAATAGCCCAGAGTAATTGGAAGTTAGGTGGTCATAGACACTTGAGCTGAAATAAATGATTAGGTCATTTAGACAAGGATAACACTCATAATAGAGTTTCTCCTTCAATTTGAAAAATTTATCTTTTCTTATTTCTAGAGTTTCTTTTTCTTTCCCCCATTATTTTTTCTGTGGTCCACTACAGTATATCCCCAGAACCTGATTTCTTCCTTTATATTTCTCCATTTGTATTTAAGCAACCATCATCCTGATGTCCTTCCTTTTATATCCAGCCATAGGTTTCTGAATCTGTCCTATCCAATACTAAATGAGAGCTCTGTTGCTACTAGCAGAAAGTTGTCTGTTAGTGGAGGAAATAATTTAATAAGGTTTAATATCTCTTCTGCCACTAGGTTATGAGCTCCTTTCATGTAGAAACCACATTTTATTTGCCTTGCTCAACACCTAGCAAAGTATCTAACATATGATATTACATATACACATACTACATATACACTGAGTGGCCAGATTATTATGACCACCTGACGTTTGTAGGCAAATTAGCTGTACACTGCATTGTATGGGATATGGAAGCGAAGGCCTGTTTGAACACCTTTGCTGTCTGCAGTTACCAAGATAAAATATCTCCAATTCGCACAGGAACACAAGGATTGGACAGTCAAGCATTGGAAAAAAGTCATGTGGTCCAATGAATTACATTTCCAGTTGCATCATGCAGATGGCAGAGTGAGAATTTCACGGAAACAGCATGAAAGCATGCACCCCACATGCATGAGTACAACCCTTCAAGCTGATGGGGCAGTGTTATGGTTTGGGGCATGTTTTCCTGGCATGATTTGGGCCCTTTAATTCATGTGGAACAACGTCTGAGTAGCACAACATACCGAAGTATCGTTGCTGATCAAGTTCATCCTATCACATTGATGGCATATCCCAATGGAGATGGCTTCTTCCAACAAGACAATGCGCCATGCCACGGTGCTCGCATTGTGCAGGAGTGGTTTCAAGAACATGAGGGAGACTTTACCTTGCTTAGGTGGCCCCCGCAATCAACAGATCTCAATCCAATTGAGCATCTGTGGGACGAAGTTAAAAGAGCCATCAGGCAGCTAGTTCCACAACCATCAAATTTCACAGAACTGGACAGTGCTATTCATCAGGCATGATGTCAGATTCCTCGCATCACCTTTCAACATCTCGTGGAGTCCCGCAGTATTGAAGGCAAAGTTGGCCCAACGAAGTACTGATGGGGTGGTCATAATAATCTGGCCACTCAGTGTACATGTCCATTATGCATATATATGTACTTATATACCTAAAAGCGCGCACGCGCGCACACACACACACACACACACACACACACACACACACACATATATATATAATAACACATATATACATTACTTTTCCCAATATTTTTGAGCACCCACTGTGTAGGCATGACATTTTAAACAGTGGAATTAAATGATAAGACAAAGTCTCTGATTTATCAGCCATAAATTAAGTTAAAATATAAATTTTAAAAATTTAGATAAATATAAGTGCAATTTTAAAATAAAACAACACTATTTAATGGAGATTGATTGGGGTGGTATTGCATACAGTTTAGCATAATAATTTAGATGATCTAGGACTGCATCTCTGAGGATTTGACTTTTGACCTGAAACATGAATAACAAAGAAAAGCTGGACTTATGAAGACCTAGAAAAGGGTCATTTCATTGAGAGGGGAAAATTAGTACGTTTGGAGCTTGGTGAGCAGATAATAGAAGGGCAATAGGTAATGTCAGAGACCCAGGCAGTGCTCTCATAGGCCTAATAGATAACATCAGGAACTTTGTTTTTACTATAAATGTAATGAGAAAATATTAAAGAGTTTAAAATCACAATGGAGGAGAGCATGATGACATTCTGATTTGCAATTTTAAATTATCACTTGAACTGCTAAGTAAAGAGCAGATAATCAAGCAAGATAAAAGCAAAGGAAGTAGTTGGAAAATTATTGCAATACTTCACCTGAGGAGTGATCCTGACTTGACTAGGAGAGCAGCAGTGGAGATGAAGACAATGTAAACAGAAAAGGATACATTTGTGGTAGTCCCAAGGCTTGCTGATATGTTGGAAGTAAGAGAGAGAAATACTAAATGAGATTGACTCTAGATTTCTAGTTTGAGCAAATTAGAGAATGATTAAATCATTTACTCAAAAGGGGAAGTCAGAGAAATATATACTTACTTGGGAGAAAAATTTCATCAGTCAATACTGTTGAATTAGAGCAAATGCATGTCCTACTTTTTTTCTGGTCACATACCAGAAGAGTTTCCTAAGCTGTTTTCCCCCAAAAATTAACGATTTTCAAATATTCAAATGTAATTTTTGAAGTTATCCGTTCCTGTAGAGATGGGATTCAGCTGCAAGTTTTCAGCAGTGCTGAGGTGCCAGTATTTTCTACATCTGAACCCCTCCTGTGAATAAAATGCAACACTAAATTAATCTTCCCCAAGGAATTAAAGCATCTTCTCCAAGTAAGGTATGGAGTTAATAGAGCCTCAGGTGGTAGCTTTGTGTGAGGACTCAGAGCACTTGTCTTTATGGCCCCAGAGACCCTGGTGTAGTCTATGGGCGGCCATTTATTCTCCACATTTCCTTCATAGGTCAATTATTTCCAGTTGCTCTCATGAGGATATTTGAACATATTTTTGTAAGAAGTCATTTGAATTCTATTTTCTCCTAGGTTTATCTCAAAGTTAGGTGATGAGTGGGAAGTTAAGTGGACTAGCGTCAATATAGTAAATGCATGTCCGCCCCCCCCCCCCAGTACCATACATGAACCCACAATCTACAGCCCACATAATTCCTTCTTGAATTCATCTTGCCAGAATTTTTCTTGTTTTTTCTAGAAGTGCAGTCAACATACTTATAGGACAGTACTTCAGGTAATCACACCCCATCCCTTTAGTGCCAGGCATGATAACATCTATAGTTTTCCCTCCACCCCTGATAGGAAATACACTGCCTATGACCGGTCTTAGGTGACTAAGGAGAGGTTTCAATATTCTGGCCATTTCAATCCCAACATGGGGTAAGACTGTTGAGTATACTTGTTGCAGAGCTTTCTGGTAGCTTGGATGAGGCTTTGTCAGCCTGTATCTCAATCTGATTTCTTCCTCTGCCAAATTCTGCTTTCTTGTTTTTTTTCAAAGGTTTTAACCTCAAATAAATACCTTTCACCCAAAATTTGGTCTCAGCACCTGATTCTGGAGGACCAGCCTATGACAAGAGCATAGTCTTGAGGTAGCTTGGCCATATATGAAAGCATAAATTGCCTTGCTTGTCATTCCACTGGTGATATTATGACTGTTTCTGCTAACAAGATGATGTTGGAACTATGTGAAAGGGTGCATCTGACCATGGTTATAATCTCCAGGGTCCTTACTCGATCAGAAAAGAATGTAGGCTAAATTAAGACACAAAATTAATCTGGACACAAAATGATTCTTGATATCAACCTCATACCATGGGCACAATTAAATTTGTGGTAAAGTTATTAAAAGCTTAAAGCTATTGTATTAAAACACAGGGATTTTTATTCATTGTTTTAATATTTAATATCTCTTAAACATTTCACACAAAAAAACCATAAATAAGTTTGCATTAAAAATAACTTATTGCCATGAAACAATAATTAAGAAAATAAGAAAGACAGCTATAGAGTAGTAAAGATATTTGTCATATATATATGTGACCCAAGACTCACATAAATACCTTATCAATAATATCTAAAAATCAATAAGAAAATATCAGACAACCTACTTTCTTAATGGGCAAAAGACGAGAACAGGTTCTTCCAGAGAGGAGTAAGTAACTAATCCTATATAATAAAAGGCTAATATGCAAATTGACCAAAATGATTGGTTGCTATCAGGCCTAAGCTGGCAGTCAGACATTCCCCGAGGGGTCCTGGTCTGTGAGAAGGTACAGGCCAGGCTGAGGGACCCCCCTCCGCAGTTCATGAATGCTGTGCACCGGGCCTCTAGTAAATATATGAAAATGTATACATTATTACTTATCAGGGAAATGCAATTCAAAATAATAAGATACTACTACATACTCAGCTTCTTTTAAAAAGCTGTAAATACCTAGTGTTGTCAAGGATGTGAACCAATTGAGCCTTATGAACTACTAGAGGCCCAGTGCATGGATTCACTGGTGGGGTCCCTCAGCCTGGCCTGCGGGGATCAGGCTGAAACCAGCTCTCTGATATCCCCTGAGGGGTCCCGGATTGTGAGAGGGCACAGACCAGGCCGAGGGACCCCACCAGTGCATGACTGAGGAGGGACCATGGGAGGGTTCCAGGGCATGTGTGGCCTGTCTCACCCAGTCCCAATCTGCCGGAGCCCAGCAGCAAGCTAACCTACCAGTAGGAGCATCTGCTCCCTGGTTGTCAGTGCACATTATAGTTACTGGTCGAACAGTCTAACGAATGGTCAGACACTTAGCATATTAGGCTTTTATTATATAGGACTAGGGGCCCGGTGCACAAAACTTGTGCACTGGGGGTGTCTCCTCAGCCCAGCCTGTCCCCTCTCACATACTGGGAGCCCTCAGGGGATGTCCTACTGACGGCTTAGGCCCGCTCCCCATAAGGAGCGGGCCTAAGCCGCAGTCTGGCCTCCCTTTGTGAGAGACAATCGGGCTGATCAGGGAAAGGCACCAGCCCCATCACCCTGCTGCTGGAGCCACTGCCAGTCACCGCAGCCACCAAGGTGTTTTCATCAACACGGACTCCAGTCCCTTCACCAAGAAAAAATGACAACTTTCTTTAGGCATTTTCAAGATGTGTCTCTCATAGAATATGACATTTCTTTCTTTTTTTTTTTTTTTATCCTCACCTGAGTATATGTTTCCATTGACTTTTAGAGAATGTGAAAGAGAAAGGGAAAGACAGAGAGAGACATCAAAGTGAGAGGAATACTTAGATTGGTTGCCTCCTGCATGAGCCCTGACCTGGGCCCAGCCAGAGAGGAGCTTGCAACTTAGGTACATGCCCTTGATCAGAATCTAACCTGGAAACTGCGGTTGGCAAACCTAGGCATTATCTACTGAGCCAAACCGTGTAGGGCAGGTTATGACATTTCTTAGCCCTCCAGCAGCGGACCTTCATTTTTTTCCCCCAGGAGTGTGGTGGAAAAGCCCTAAATCACCTTTTTGGATTCTTATACCCAAGTTACTAAGAATATTACCAGTGGCATACAGGGAGCTTAGCCAATGAGCGGTCAGAAAAGGTATTTCCTCTGTAGTTCACACCTATCTCCTGTGATCTCCAGCTCCGCCCCTGCCAAGGCCTAAAGCCTCCAGCCCTTGGCAGGGGACCCCCAGCTGGCTCGATCGCCAGGCTCCACCCCTGGCCAAGGTCTCAAGCCTCTGTTTGAGGCTCGGGCCCTGGGCAGGGACCCCCAGCTGGCGCCAATCACCTGCAGGGGACCCCAGCTGGCTCTGATCACCTGTGGGGGACCCCAGCTGGCTCCGATCTTCCCCTCTGATCTTCGGCTCCAATCGCCCAGTTCCAACCATGGCTGCTCTCCTAGGCTGCAGCCATCTTGGTTGGGTGTATTTGCATATTCGCTTTCTGATTGGCTGGTGGGCATGGCTTGTGAGTGTAGTGGAGTGATGATTTGCATATTACTGTTTTATTAGATAGGATTATATAGAATTAGTGAAATATGAAATTGTTTAATCACTTTAGAAAATATTTGTCATTATCTATATATAGAAAGAGGAATTTTGCAAATTAGGCTGGGATGCAGTGAGTCACAACCAGACAGGAGGAGGTTGCCCACACAGGTGAGGCCCAAAGTGGAGACAGAGACAGAGACAGGGGGCCAGTGAGCCACCACACCTTGGCTCGAGCCGACCCCCGGAGTCAGAGTGGACATGGACAGGGACAGGGGGGCAGCCTGCAGCCTCCGTGGCTGAGCGCAGGCCCGGAGAGGAGATGGCGGGCCCGCCTCCTGCTGAAGCAGCGTGGCTCCCTCCCGCCTCCCCCAGAATCGGTTCAGGTCCCTCCCAGCTCCTGCGGAAGCCACACGGCTCCCTCCCAGCTCCTGTAGGCTCAGAGGGCTCAGTTCTGCCTCCCATGGAAGCAGCACAGCTCCCAGCTGTGGCTGCAGTTCCCACCGGCTCCCACGGAAGCGGTCGGCAGCTACTGAATGTGATATCATGCAATGGGCTACTAGTCTACTATAAATAAATATATACTCCCCCAAGAAATTATATTCCAATGCTTAGGCCCAACAGAAATTCATACCTATGTGCACAAAACAGTCAAATAAATATGTACCTTAATAATAAGAGCAGCACTTTTGCAATAGTTGCAACTATTACTATCAGGAATCAAAAAATAAATATAGGGTATATTTTTACAATGGGATACTGTATAGAAATGAAAATGAACAAACTACTGCTACATGCAAACACATGGATATTTTTCATAAACTTAATGATGAATATTGATGCCAGACAAAAAGAACACATAGAGTATGATTCTACTTTATGAAGGTTACAACTATGTAAAACCCATCTTGGAGGTAGACTGAATAGGGACACAAAGGGGGTTTTGTTAAGCTGATAAAATTCTACTTCTTATTTATAGTGGTTGGTACAATGAAGAACTTATTTTTGCAACAAATTCATTGACCTAGACCTTTATGATTCATTCATGTTTTCTTATGAAAATTTATAGTATTTTTTACTAAAGAAATGCTCACTTGCAGCCATTCTTGATTGTCAGTTCAGGTTTACCTAACTACATTTTCTCAATCTTGTTTTCATCCTCATTTTGTCAATAATTAATTAATTAAAATTAATTTAATTTAATTCATAGTTAAGTTGAATTTCATCATTTCCTTCACTAATAAAGAAATATATCTGAGCATTTATCTGTTATCCTCTATACATATTTCTATGACTAATATCTAATGTAGTAGACTTTTTAAATTTTTTTGCTAAGTAGAATGGTGCTCATGAGTTTGTGACTTTAATAAAAAAGTGAAAATTGCTCTCCATCAATCAGAGACATATCATTAAATTGCCTGTGATTCTACCTCCAGTACTAGAAATTGGAGAACCTTACATTGATTCTATAGTTTAATCATTAAGATATCTATGTGCCATAAAATTGTAAAAAATGGAGTCGATTTCTCAAATAGTTGAATGTTGAATGGGGAAAGATACTCCAAAATACAAATGATTAAAATAAGTGCCATTGATTATAACATAATAATAGCTAACATTAACTAACTGCTTATTACATGTTAAATACTGTTCTAAGTGCTTTATATTTAAACCTCAACATAGTCTTATGCAATAATTATGATGTGCATTTTAGAAAGAGGGAACAAGGAGGTTACATAACTTGCCCAAAGTGGCAAAGCAAGAACTAGAGTCAAAACATAAATGAAATACTCAAATTCCAATATAAGACCCCTGGATTCCAGACAATTGGCTTTATGATTCCTGTCCTCCATATCTTACTTATAACTTGATTAAAAATGACTCTCATTCATGAACAAATTGACAGTTGCCAGGTGGAAGAGGGGAGAGAGGATGGGTGGGTGAAAAGGTGAAGAATTTAGAAGTACAAATTCACAGTTACAGTCATGGGTATGTAAAAGTATAGCATAGAAAATATAGTCAATAACATTGTAATAACTATGTAGGTGGGTAGTAGACTTATTGAGGGGACCACTTTGTAAATTATATCAATATCTAACCACTATGCTGTACACCTGAAACTAATATAAATATTTAGTCAACTGTAATTGGAAAATAATAAAAAATAAAAAGATACGGATACATGTGCCACCAAGGAGGGAGAAAAACTTCCCTCTTGATCTGTCTTCTTAGGAAATGGAGGATGTAGAGAGAGAAATCAGGGGAAATCAGCCACTGGAAAGGTGTTCTCTCTTTTTTCATGAGGAAGGCTGTCAGCTCCAGTGGCTGCAGCCAGAAATCAAAACTACGGAAAAGAAGTTGGATGGGAAGAAATTTTAAAAAATCAATGTTTTTATTGATTTGTTTAGATAAAGAGAAAGAGAGAGCGAGAAAAACAACATCAACGTCAATATGAGAGAGAACATCAATCAATTGTTTCCTGTATGTACCACAACATGGGATTAAACCCACAACCTAGGGTATGTTCCCTGAACACTTTTGGTGCACTGGGACGATGCTCCAACCAGCTGAGCCACCTAGCCATGGTAGAGAAATTCTTTTACTTCACCAAAACTAATGCCTTACTCTCCTGTAATTTTCACACTTTCTTCATTATAGTGACAGGGGTTGGGAGTTCTCATAAACAGCTGGGGAAAAGTGCATCCTGAAGAACTGTGTTTTAGTTCAGATCCTTAACTGGTCTACTTTTCCTTCCATACACTGATGGATATAATTTATCACTGTCTTAACAATAGGGCTTAAGGAAAAGCTGGGACACAGACAGAGACCTTGGGGACTTCTGTTCAAAGCCCCAGATCTCCAAAGCCAAAGCTGCAAATAAGGATGAAAAAGATGCAAGGCAGGAGGCATAAAGGGAGGGAGGACAACGAGGAAGGGGTAATGAGTGGCCTAAATTAGGAATGGACCCTGGAGAGTTGCTCCTAAAATAAATGTTCCTACCAGCCAGAAATTTTTGCAGGTTATGGAAAAGATGGTGTTATGACTAGATCCTTGATAAGGTTAAGGATTCCAGATTCAAGACGATGAAGCTGAAGAATGGGAGAGAACCAAAACTGAGGTCAGTGAGGGTATCTAATGAATCTTCCCTCTGAAGTCTCATTGAAGGCACCAGGATAGAGAGGGCAAGATAGGGAACTGGCTTCTCAACAAAAGAAAAATGATAGTATTATCTGTCAAGAGCACGTGCAGAAAAGGCACAGATCCTTAAGATTCGCCAGCTCCTCTAAAATGTGTTTTATTTAAAGATTACATATTAAGATGTATAAAATAAGGTCACAGATAAATTCTGAAACCTTGAGGCAAAGAAGAGTTGTGGGAGTAAATCAGATGACGGGTGTAGACTCAGTGATGAAATATGGTTCTACTTCTTGTTCTCTTTGTGTCTGAACTTTCAACCTGTCTGGCCCCATTCTAACCCTGTGATTTCCTGTGATTTCCCCTAGAAGTCCAGATGAGCACTAATGATAGAGTCTCTTCTAAAATCGTGAGAAGAGGCAGCTCTGTAATCATCAGAGGTTCAGACACTTTCTGGAGAGAAGTCACTATCTGACCATCATCCAAGACTAATAAGCCAAGTCAAAATTAACCTTGGATGGAGCCTGGGCTGCATGGGCCTTTAGATCAGGAATGGGGATTTGCATAGCTGTGTATCTTTAGCACTTGGAAAAACACACAGAGCACAATGGGCATTCAATAATACTCCCGAAACTGCTCAAAATCAGGTCCTTAAGATGCTCAACAACCAATCTGTTTGTGTAGGTGAAACAACCATTTAGTGAATAAAAATGAACACAAATATTGAGCTAGACATTGTGTGAAGAGTTAAATATTGAGAATGAAGCCATGAAAAGCCCTGCAGATAGAATAAACACAAGAATGGATTATAAATTTGAACTATACAAAAAGGAATGATAGGGATAAAAGTTAGGAGATAAAACAAACCAAGGAACAGACCAGGGAGAGAAGAATTAAGTATTTGAGATAGGAAAGGAAGTGTCAGAAACAGTGAAGGAAAGAGCCCAAGGGGAAGGGGAGGGAACATGTGAAAGGAAAGTCTAAGCAGCTATATCTGCATCGGCCCACAGTATATGTTTGAGAGTTTGATTAGCTTCTCATCAATGAAAAACCAAGTCCACCCTATGAAAGAGACTGGGAATGATGAATGGTTGCAGGGAAAAGGAAAAGCCCAGGATTTTTAATCACTCCAAAACTCACAAATAACCTCATGTACCACAAAGACAATTCCCAGTAAATCAAATACAAATGTTCAGTTTTGCACCATTAAGTATAATGTTCATATTTATTTTTCATATATGATTTTATTATGTGTGAGTAGTTTCCTTTATTCTTATTTTTTGAGTGTTTTAATCATGAAAGGCTTTGAATTTTGTCGAAGTTCTTTCTGCATCCATTGAGATGATCACATGGGTGTTTTTCAATTCATTTTGTTGTATTATGTTGATCAATTTTGCATTTATGTTCATAAAGGAGGTTAGTCTATAGTTTTCTTTATTTTTTATTTTAAAATTTTATTAAAGTATAATTGGAATACAATATCATATTAATTTCAAGAGTAAAACAAAGTGGTTTGACATTAATATACCGTACGATATAATCACCTCAATAATCTAGTTAACCATCAGAGGTGTAAACTCCCAGTAATAACAATCAAGTTTCAAAAGTGAAGAATAACATTCTTCCCAAAGCACTTCCCCATTTGCAATTCTATTCCATCCTCACACCCTATGTCAAGAGCATGACTGGGCAGAAATTGCTAGTACCATTTAAAGATAATGAAACCAAAGCTTCAGTTTGGTTTCTCAATATCATTATTGTTACATAGTAGCAGAACGAGAACTTCAGCCAGATTATTCTGAAGTAAAAACCTATTAATCTTGCAGACATTTTTCCAGGGGTCTGGGAGTCATGCATTCAATTTACACCAAGATGTTTCTTTTCAGTCCACAGCAACCATAATAGAAGGTGGCTCCGTTTTTCTCCGCTAATGCCAGAGGCACCAATTCATGTTCTTTTTACTCTCAGAAATTGGCTGTCTGACCCAGAGGATACCTTAAAATTTGAATGTCACAGAGCCTTCTCACTTTTGTTAAATCTTACCATACTCCTTAATTTAAAAACTATTTTCCTCAAACCTGCTTAAATAACTAATTTCTATCTTTGTATCTGCAAATAGGTGATATGCCACCAGTAATTTGTCTTGTATTGTTAATAAATAGTGCTCTCAAATACTTATAAAATCCACCTTGTATTGCTTATTTTTGTATATATGTTATAAAATTTTTTAATTCTTTGAAATAGTACAATAACAACTGAAGTATTTTGCTGCTAGGCAACATGGATTTTGAGGTCTATGTATTTTGAAAATAAACACATATAATTAAATTGTATTATTTTTACAGTCTCCCAAAGTCTCTAGAACTTCATCAACTGAATTTTGCCCCAGATATATTTAGCCTTAGCCATTCCCTCAAATCAATGAGTCTATTTCATTTACTTGCTTTTACTTGCTTGTTTATTGTTTATTAGTTTTGCCCTAGGATGTATGTACTTGCGCTTTCAACACTGCTCGGGATCAATTTTCTACTGATCTTTTAGGTTTCATGCATTCTGGAAAACTTTCATATCCTCCATGATACCACCAGTCAAGATAAGGGGCACCATAAAAAACACCCTGTAAGTTGCAACATGATTATGGTACTTTCAAATATAGTGATTCCTTCTTTCATTTTGTCTTTATTTTCTAGGTTATGTAATTTGTAAGGATATCAACCAGGTCTGTTCTGCATACATTGCCATATCCCTGACATATTGTTCAATAACCTTACATATAGGCAATCCTTAATAATATATAGAATTGTTTTTTATACATTCTATTTTACAATGCCTAAAAATCTCTAGGGGATGACTAAATTGCCATCCTTGCTATCCCTGGAAGTCAAGACTAATAAACATGTTATAAACAGGTGGCACAATCAAGGGGCAAACTTCTAAAGAACTGGAAGCTTCTATTGCATCATCTAAAGGAAATATTTTCATCTTTCAAGGCCTGCAATGTGGCTCAATACCACTACTTCCTCATTTCTGCTTACTGGCTTCCCAGGCATGGAGAAGGCACATCACTGGATCTCCATCCCATTATTGGTGGTTTACATCTCCATACTTCTTGGTAATGGCACCCTTCTCTTTCTCATCAGGGATGATCATAACCTTCATGAGCCCATGTACTATTTCTTAGCTATGCTGGCGGCTACAGACCTCGGAGTGACATTGACCACAATGCCCACAGTTCTGGGAGTCCTGTGGTTGAATCACAGAAAGATTGGCCATGGGGCCTGCTTCTCTCAGGCCTACCTTATCCATACACTTTCTATTGTGGAGTCTGGTGTTTTGCTTGCCATGGCCTATGACCGTTTCATTGCCATCCGCAACCCCTTGAGATATACTTCCATCCTTACAAACACTAGAGTAATGAAGATTGGGATGGGGGTATTGACAAGGGCCAGTCTGTCAATTATGCCAATAATTATTCGCCTTCACTGGTTTCCCTATTGCCGGTCCCATGTACTCTCCCATGCTTTCTGTCTACACCAAGATGTCATCAAGTTAGCCTGTGCTGACATCACCTTCAATCGTCTCTATCCAGTCGTGGTTGTATTTGCAATGGTCTTATTGGACTTTTTCATCATCTCTTTTTCTTACATTTTTATTCTCAAGACTGTCACGGGCATTGCTTCTAGAGATGAAAGGGCCAAGGCCCTCAACACATGTGTCTCCCACATCTGCTGTATCCTGGTCTTCTACGTCACTGTAGTTGGTCTGACATTTATCCACAGGTTTGGAAAACATGCTCCTCATGTGGTCCACATCACAATGAGCTATATTTACTTTCTTTTCCCCCCTTTTATGAACCCTGTCATCTATAGCATTAAGACTAAGCAGATCCAGAGGGGAATAATTCGCTTATTCTCTCTGCCTCACACTAGAGCATAACTTTAACTCGTTGTTCTTTGAGGACTATGCCAGGAAACATGGAAAAGCTAACAGCTTGTTCATAGGAGCAACTAGGGAAAGGCATGTCAATGGAAACCAACCTCTGCTATTTAGAACATAATATTGCCCTGCCTATTTATTGCTGAGCTGTAGACAATATAACAAATGTACAGTGCTAAGCATATATGTCAAGTTTCCAACTAATTTACTGTTTTCCCAGGTAACTCATCCTGTTTGGTGAGTCTATTTTTTTGGATCTATGGTGCCAATCACCATAATTTGAGTCAAATTCTATTGTTATCCCATATGTTCTTCATGTATTGGCTCTGATATACCTAGTAATTACATTCTTCACCTCAAACATTCATCTAGTTTTTTCACTTACATCGAGCTGGTTGCTATCTACAGAAATGCACTAAATAAAGCAATGAGCCTTACCTTGTCCTCAAGTCAATATGCCAACTCTAGGGAAAGTATATCTAAGTCTATTGAGTTAAATTTTTGCTGAACACTTTTAAATAATATTTTGGTTAATAATATATGTAAATAATATAATAGAGATATAACTATATAATAATAAAAACAGATGTGTCCTGGCTGGTGTAACTCAGTTGGTTGAGAATTGTCCCATGCACTGAGAGCTCACCAGTTCAATTCCAGGTCAGGGCACATGCTTGATCCCCAGTAGGGGTTGTGCTGCAGGCAGCTGATCAATGTTTTTTTCTCTCATCAATGTTTCTCTTTTTCTCTCCCTCTCCCCTCCTCTCTCTAAAATCAATTTAAAAATCATACATTTATTTTTTAAGTTATAATTTCTAATTTAGATGGCCATTGTCTTGATGAGTCAGTCCCAGATACTGAGAACAAATATATGTATTTTCAGAGAGTAAAGTGGCATTAAAATCCAGTTTGGGAGTATGTCATTGATAAAGATAATGTGCAAAATACCAGAGATGAGAAAGATTTGGTCATATGTGTGAGTTGGGAGAAATGGAGAGGATGGAGTCAGTGCTTGTGATTAGAAGAAACAAATTATCTTTTCTGGCTCCAAATATCTATTAAAGTTGCTTTTGTTCACAGTGTATTCAGGGTTGGAGGAGTTTGCAGTTCTATGGCCCACTGAAGAGCCAGTACCCATGAATCAAGTGACAGGTTTTAAAGTGAATCAAAGAGATATTCTTATAAAGATAAGATAGAGTATGAAATGTTAGGATTACACAAGGGGCCACTGAGTGACTAGTAACTTCCCTTCATATAGTAGACCCTGTCTCTGGGATCTGTCAACAGGCATTGAAAGTGATCTCTGACTCCTACACCTACTCTTAGTCACAGAAAAGTTAAAACTTTCCAGAAAGGTGAGATTTATGAGAAAACAAACATGAAACCAGATCTTTAGAGAAGCTTCCAGCCTGGTAAATAATTTTGCCAGATCAGTTGAAGGAACTGTTTGTTTATATGTTAATTAATTTATTTGTTTTCACTCAACTTGGCTTTGTGTCTGTTTGTAATTATGTGTGAAATTTGTGCTTCTCCTTTTGTAGCTTCTATACTGTGTGCTCCAGGAGTATAATGATATCCTATGCCTTTTGATATACTGTATTATAGTAACATAAAATAATCTTTAATAAAATACAATTTTTTATTAAAGTGAATGAAACTTGAATATTTCTTTGTGTGTCTGTTGGTTCTTCTGTTTATGTCTCTGTTATTATGCCCTATAATATTTGGAAAACATAAATTATATTCTCATCCAATACCCTAAAATATCCAAGATCACAACTCTTTGTCAGAGTTAACTTTGTTCTTGTGATCTTGGGATTGACTTCAGGGTTATTTAAGGCACATCAAAGGAAATCTCTTTTTCTTTTTCTTTTTCTTTTTTCTTTTTCTTGTTCTCTTTCTTTTTCTTTTTATCTTTCTCTTTCTTTTCCTTTTCCTTTTTCTTTTTTTCTCTTTACTTTCTTTCTAGGTTCAATGATCCTGGGCATGCCATGGAAGACTAATATAAAGGGGATTAGGATAACAATATGTTTTATGAAGGCACATTTGATTGACACCCTCAAAAGTTTCTCTCTTCCCTTTTTGTTCTTCCTTATTTTGCAGAGATAGGATAAAGAGATAAAAGAAAGAGCTTATAAGAAATGAAAGATTTGGATTAACCAAAGAATTTGTATGCATATATGCATAACCCTTGGATACAGACAATAGTGTGGTGAAGGCCTGGGGGAGAGGGTGGGAGCAAGCTGGATGGGGTCACTGGAGGGGGTGGGGAGGGACATCTGTAATACTTTCAACAATAATAAAGATAAATTAAAAAAACAAAGGACTGGGAACTTCTGTTTTTCTTGGATGGAGTGTGTCTTATGAAACATAGCAGAGTTCTGAGATCATGGTGGCCTCTACTGAACATCTCAAGTGCAGGATCAAGGGAGGCAGGTTGGGGAAACTTCTCTGATAGATAAATTTAATACCTTGCCCTGAATCTTATACTCTCATATGCTTCAATATAAACAATGTTCTGGGAATTAAAAAAAAAAGAACTGGAGCAAAAAAGGCAAATGTAAAGTTGTTTAAGTAAATATGAGGGTGGGGTTGCTCCATGAGAAGACACCTAAGAGAAGAGAGATCTAGAGTATTTTCTTGAAGCCTCCAAGTTTCTGGAACAGAATGATTAGTTTGGGGAAATTTTTTCTCTTCAAAAGGAGATCTCAAGGGCTCCCTAGGGATGGACCCCTATCTTATGCATTGATGGATATACTTTTCAAAGTCATGAGGCAATAGTCTTAGAATTATGGATCTTTGCAAAGTTAAAAAATGATTAAAGGAGACAATTTAGATGACAAAAACAGTATTAAACACTTCATTACATGGACAGTCTCCACTTGAACTGCTAAGTGGAGCAGAAGGCAGGAAACTTTTATAAGATAAAGAGTAAAGAACAAGGAAGAGTCCTAGTTGGTTTGCCTCGGTGGATAGAGTTTTGACCTGCAGACTGAAGGGTCCTGGGTTGGATTCCAGCAAGGTTACATGCCCAGGTTGTGGGCTCGAACCCAAGTAGAGAAACTGCAGGAGGCAGACAATCAATAATTTTTCTCTCATCATTGATGTTTCTATCTCTCTCTGCCTATTCCTTCCTCTGAAATCAATAAAAATATATTTTTTAAAAAGAACAAGGAAGAAAAAAATTGAAAATATGATAGGCTAGGGCCACATTGTCAACCTTATTTGTGATGAATACACTCATAGTTGTCCACACTGTCAACCTTATTTGTGATGAGAATACCCAATTGGCTGATCAGATATACTGTGTTTCTGGTTGAGCAGAGCTTTTACCAGGGCACCAAAGTTGTCTAAGTTTTGAGTTGCTGATAAGGCATCCCAGTATCAGTTATTAGTATGGGGAAAGTATGATTTTTGTGGGCATTCTATTAAAAAGTAGGGCTCATATGCAACATACCCACACCATACTTGTTGCATAATATGAAACAATTATGCTCTCTAGCTTTGCCTTCCCCCAATTCCTCAACATGGCATAAAAATAACACTGACTGGAGTTGTGAAAATAGCATCTCAGACTCATCTTTGTCAAAAAAGTTTATTTATTTTTTCTTATTTTATTTTGCTGGGTTGTGTGTGTGTGTGTGTGTGTGTGTGTGTGTGTGTGTGTGTGTGTGTTTTGTTTGTTTTTTGTTGTTGTTTTTTTACATTCTGCTGCTCCTTTTCTGAACTCTACAAAAGTAAAGTCTGCCCTCCCTCACTCCCATAAGAAGTCCAATGCCTCAGGACTCAGCTGGTCTTTTTCTAGTCTGTACTTACCAACATACTCCTCCCATTTTATCATTCCTTCCCCAATCCACTCATAACACCAGTAACTTTCACTAGATTCAAGCCCTTTTTAAAAAATCCTCACCAGAGAATTACATATATTTTATTGATTTTAGAAAGAGAAAAAAGAGAGAAACATCAAGAGGTACCTCTTGTACATATATATCCCAACAGGTGCTTGAACCTGCAAACCAGGTATGTGCTCTGACTGGAAATTAAACCTGCAATGTTTTGGTGTACAAGAGGATGCTCCAACCAACTGAGCCACCTGGCCAGGACACTCCAAGACTTCTTAAAAGAAGATCTTCTACATCTTCTCCAAACATTTTGAGCAATTTGGAATGTTTCGACATATTTGAGTGTGAATGATACTGCTCTGTTTCTGAAAAACAGAATTAAAATGGCCCTTTACAAGAAATGTAATAACAATAACAACAAAACCTCACTATGTGTAATATCTCAACACTTACAATCCACTCCCAAGTGATACTGCAGTCCTCACAGGTCATGACAATTACCTAGTGTCAATTACTTTCAAATGAGGCTCAGAGTCTGAGAGGGTCAAAGGGGTTTGACCAAAATTAGATGGTTATAAATTAGAGAAGCTGGAACTCCAATTAAGGAGTTGTTAAAAGTGAAAGTCTAGAGGTCTTGGAGGTTTGGTAGACATATGATATGAACTCTAGAATATCCTTCTTAATGCCTGGGGTGATATACCAGTATTGTTATTTCTCCATGTCTTAGAATCTCCATATCTTATCCAACACAGATGGTATTTTTACACATTCCTTGTGGTATGATCTATTGCATGGGCTTTTTTTTGTTGTTGTTTTTGAAGCAATAAAACCTCTACAATCAAATAATTGGTTACTGTCATTTTGATTTCTCTAACTGTATTGAGTATCAATTATTTCTTCAAACCTATTCTTGCCTTAGAAATTTCTATTCTTTTCTTCCCTCAGAACAAAATTTTCCCTCCTTTATACCTGACTGATTCTCACACATCTGTCAGATATTGCATACTCTAGCAACTTTTCTATGGCCATGCATACATCTTGCCAGATTTAATAAAGTAAATCACCTACATGCTCCCAGAATCCTGTAAATTCTCTATCATATTATTAGTTTTTTATATTATATTGAGTTTTTACAGAGAGGAATGGAGAGGAAGAGGGATAGAGAATTAGAAATATCAATGAGAGAGAAACATCAATTCAGCTGCTTTCTACACACTCCCTATTGGGGATGTGCCGGCAACCAAGATACATGCCCTTGACTGGAATCGAACCTGGGTCCCTTCAGTCCGCAGGCCGACGCTCTATCCACTGAGCCAAACATGTTAGGGCTCTATCATATTTTTTAAATATTGCTGTTATTCCTTCCTCTTTCATTCTTTGAATCTATTTTATGTCTTAAAATCCAGAAGAACAAGAACTAACTTTATTTTGCACACTTACTACTATATGCTCCTTGCTCAGTACATTGTCTGGCACATGTATTAGACACTGAAGTTTTACTTGTTATTCATATTTTTTCCAATCTCTAAGGTTCTCCAAAGAATGAATGCTTTATTTCTTTGGTGGTGGTTAGAGGGAGACAAAATCAGCCACCGCTGGAGAAGCCTGTTTGTGGTTTACTTGGTAATACAAGAGCTCGTGTGGACCATGAATTGCTTGTCAAGCTTCCTGCTAAAGATTAGGTGATTTAGAGGTACATTCAAGTGTCAAGATAAGAAACAGTGAGTGAGGAGGAGAGAACAAGCCTTAAGTGGGAAGTTAAAAGTCAGTAATAGAGGGAATGAAAATGAGAGGAAGGAAGTATAGAAGAAAAGGAGAGAGAGCCAGGGATGCAGGAGTGATAATCAGAAAAGGAGCCCAAGGGATACTCTCTCTGTAGGATGTTAAAGGAAAACGAGAAATCAAGGTGTTCCCCTGGGATTCAATGTATCTGGGATAACATTTTAAATTCAGGAAAATTATTATTCACCAGTGACTAATCCTTAGGAGTTTCTGTGCATGCAGGGTTGGGAGGGCTATGGTGAGTTGCTATCTGAGCCTTAAGACAACAGGCCCAAACTTTCAGCCCCTCCCAGGACCTGAAGTCTTATCTCTTGGGCACAGCCTTATGGTCTCCAACCATTTCCCTCCCAAGCTTTGCAAATACTGCCACCTCCCTTTGCAGTGAATGGTCCAGGATAAAGCCCTCTTGGCACTGGGCCTAGAAGTCTCTCAATGTGGTTCAGGTGGAAGAGAAGCTCTGCCACACACAGACATATGACCTTGCAAAGTCACTTAACCACGGAGTGTTAGTTATTTCACCATTAACTAAAAGAAAACCATTCTTAACAGAAGTTTTTGAAGTTAAACTAAAAATGATGTTTCTGATGTGCTGTTGCATTAGGAGAGAGACACGAACTCAATATGTGCATTCAAATGTACATGTTCACTTTATGTGTTCTTCCTAAATCTATTTTTTATGATCTAGTGCCTCATGGCAAAATTGCAACCAAGACTAAGCATTTCCTTGGCCTTGCTCACCAGGTAGTAAGGAGTCAAATGTTCTTCAAAGTTTTACTTCTACCAACGCAGAGCTATACCTCTTCCAATTACATCTCACAAGTAAAAGCTTCACTTGGCTTTTTGCTCCTATGGGGCCCCCAGCTTACTAAGATTTGTTGTAACTTCAATTAATTACTTAACTGGCCCAGCACAAGTAATACAGCTATGACCTCTCTAGCTTTCTAAAGACCCATTGTGACATGCTTCTCAATACACAGTCTATTGCAGTAGTTTTGGAATTAAACCGTCTGATTTAAGATGCCAGCTGCCACTTACGAGCTGTACTCTCTGGCAAATCATGCCATCTTTCTGTGTTTTGATCTGCTCAACTATAAATGGGGATACTAACAGTATTCACATTATCAGATTATTTTAATGATTAAATGTATTCATACATGTCATGCACTTAATTGTTCCTGGACCATAGTAAATACTGTAGGATTTTTAGTTGTTGTTGTTACTGTTAGACATTTTGTGAAAATGGGATCATTTGACATTCAGGGTGGGAAGGGTCTGGCCTGCTAAAGAAAGTGAAGACTCTGTGAAATCTTCCATATAAGCACAACACTTGATAATGGAAAGACTTGCATTCCATTCTCACATAGACCCTGTGAGAAAGCAGAAAATGGTGGAGATTTTAGTTCAAATTTTCAAAGAATTTGAGATTCTCAGAGACAGTGACTTAGGTGCTATGTTTAGCAACTGGAGGAGCCAAATGTATAGAGCTGGTGGTGGCTTTCCTCGGGAGGCCAAAGTGTTCCTGGGAGTAGAACACTGGATTTACTCATTCTCATGAGGATTCAGAGGCACTTTCTTTTGAAGATGTTTGAAGCTTTAACTCAGAAACTTTTCCCTTCCTCATGACCCTCTCAAATCTGGCCTAGACTGCAAAGAAGCCTAAATTGTGGTCAGTCATGTGGACACGGTGTTTTTTTTTAATCCTTCTGAAAGTGGACATTGATATATTAACAGTGCCTGTGAAGCAGAATCTGTCCTAGAGTGTTTGTGATATCAAAATATTTATGGCCATATAACTAGGATCTAAGATTAAACATATGGAGAGGACAAAGTCTTTTAAAGTAAGCATTCATTGATTCACAAATATAATCTGAGTGCCTACTGGTTCCTAGAACTGCATGAGGCCAACGTGATAGAAGATGTGTATATGCTTGTGTGCAGGGAGGTAGGCACTAAATGATGGTCTAACAAATATTAAATGAAATTATTATTAATAGTTAGTAGAAATCAATTAGCAGTAGTATTTTAACAGCCACTATCTGCCAAATGCAGCACTATTAGAAGATTTATATTCATTATCACTCAGTAAAACTCCATGAAACAGATTTTATATCTTATTTTTACTACTAATAATAGAATACAATAATTTGAGAAAAATTTTAAGATCATGTAACTGGTAAAGACTTACATTTAAGTTTTTTCATGAAATATCTTAAATATGACTATGAAATAAATATAAAATATTAAGTATATTTTATATTTTAAATATAAAGTGGAAAGACTACTCACCCCTACCTTCCCATTTTCCTTAGAGAGATAATCCCTTTTTATAATATAGTGTGCATCCCACTGTGCCTTTTTCTACACATTTACATACAACACATGAAAATGTTTAAATACATTCTTATTGTTTGTTGACAGGGGCTGTTTGTGGCATTGCTATTTCATGCTACACTAAAAACAGTGCTTCCTTGTGCACATTCTTGGGTTTTAGTGAATATAGACTAAGACTCCACGTAAGCCAATGGTTTTTAAAACTGATGACCTTGTTGGCTTTACTGTTGACAATAGAGAGGAAAAGGGAAGACATTTTCTCAGCATTTCCACTTGGGAAAAGGAAGTGGGGATGAGATCTTGGTTTCCTGCCTCCAGTCCCCCTTCTATGGAATCAACAAATTCTTTAGACAAGCTCCCTCTGGGTGGCCCCCACTGAGTCAGTTGTTCCAGAAATCTCTCCTGCCATCTTGTGGCTTGTACAGCATCTACAGGCTGCTTCTGGAGACAGAAAATGAGGATTACAAAAACATGCTAGGGTCTACCAAATAGCACTAGTGATAGGAGTGATTATTCATGTAGTTATTAGTTATTATTCTTATTATTGACAGTTGCAGTCTTTTACAGTGGATACTGAAGTTCAGAGTTTGGATTATAAATGCTAGGAGACATTAGATAGGTGGAGATATATATCATACTGACTAGCCCCGACTGGAACCACTACAGTAAAGTAAGTCAGACATTTATAAATAGTATCTACATAGAGTAAACTAAAGTGGCAATATTTTCAGGTCACAGTCATTTGTAGAGAAAATTAAATTCAACCCCAGACAGGCACACATGTCTGGGCATTGAGATTTAACAACAGAAATACATATTCCACTTTATTTTATTTAGTTAGTTAATGACAAATTATATTTAGTTAGTTAATTATTTAATCAAAAATCCTTATATTTTAATAATTACTAGGTACCAAGGATATATTGGTGTGTCTATTTCCTGCCTCTATGATGATTATATTTTAATAAGGAAGAAAATAATAGTAAAAATATAATGACAAACAGTCACAGCTTTATAGAACTGCTGTGAAGGAAACAAAAAGGTTGATGCAATCAAGGGAGACTAACTAAAAAGACTTTCATAAGCTGGTGTGACAAATGAGGGCTCTCAAAGGAGGTGATAATTAAAGTGGGACCTAAGGGATGGGGAAGTAGAAAAAGCTTTGCGGTACTTTTCTTGGTTCTGGAGCTCTAGTTCAATGATCAGAGAGGGAAAGAGGCATAGAACCATATTTCAGAAAGGAAGCTACTGGGGGAAGGTGGGGGGAACTGCCTCTTCCAGAGGGCTCAGTCTCTGAGTGACTGAATAGGGATTGAGCCCTTGCTTCTGTTGGCCCAGCTATGGACCACCATGAAGAGTGAAGTTAGAACCTTGTTCTGGACTCACTCCCCACATTTCTAGTACATACAGGGGCACTAGAGCACGACTATAAAATCTACACCACATTCTGATGTTTATATTCTAGTCCTCATAGATCTCTTTCAACAAACAACGTCTTTCACATTTAGCTTTTTAAAAAATCAAACACATACATTAAAAAAATGTTAGAACATACAGTGTTCACTCTCTGTGGCCCATAATTTTTCAGTAGAGAAATTGACCAAATTGTAAAAACATGAGTTGTAGCCTAGAGATATAAAATTCCATCATAAAGAATTACCAGAGTGACTAGAGGTGGAAGTACTTTAGGAGATGGTGGTAATGGGATCTAAAGATACTAATTAAATAAAAAAGTATATCTAATTATATCCAAGGGGGATATTAGTGTTAAGAGTAGAAGTACAATGGCAGGTAATAAGCAATTAGGGAATCCAAATTTGATTTGTTTTAGATAAAAGCTTTAAAGAGTTAGAAACAAAGTCACCCTTCTCTCTCTCTCCCTCTCTCTCTTTTTCTCTCTCTCTCATCACAGGCACACACACACACACACACACACACACACACACACACACACACGTACATATGCAAGTAGTATGTGCACTAAAAACCACTAGCACATAGACAAATAGGTACACTCTTGCATTGATGCTTTTAGTAATAGATTTAGAGATTTAATAATATATTCTAATACATTCAAAGTTAAGGCCTGAATGACTCGCACCAACATATTGATACCCCACCTCCCTAACCATCACATACACACATTCATTTCACTTTATATCCACAAGATTCCAACATTACCCTCTGGGACAGAGATGGGGCCAAAGACTGTTCCTTCATTGTTCCCTGTTGCCAGCCTTCAGAAACCAATTCTGCCTTTCTATCCTGGGATAGGCACACTGTTTGGTGAGCTTTGTTTAGCAATATATTTTCTTTGCTAAGTGTGAACTTCATAAAGACAAGTCTATTTCACGTTTATCTGGGTATCTGCAAGGTGCTGCTTGGGGTTTTTCAGAATAGGCCCATGATAGATATACAGTGAATGAAAATTGACAAAAGGTATTTTATGCAATTCCAGTCTTCTTTCAAAGAAGACTATTTTGTAATATGATAAAAATAAATCTAAAGACCATGTGGGGGAATGAAAAAGCAAAAAGAGCTAAGAGTATTTTACATTGCTAATAAATGACTATTTCTTGGGCAGTAGTACTTAAATTATATATAATTCAGAGAAGCAGAGTAGAAAGCTGTTAAATAGATGCTAATATATGAAATAAAGCAGATATTACAAGTATATAGGTAAGTGGTAGTTTATCCATTATATAATATTGTTTAACTCTGGGAAAAGCTATCAGTTAAATATCTTCACTTAGCTCCATGCACCAAAAAACATATGTCTCCAGTACAGACTTTAAATCCTTCCTGCAGATTGTCAACAATGTACTCTACAAAAAATATGAGGTCATTGCTTGCTTTTTTTAACACAATCATCAATATGTGTTCAGTCTTTGACATACATACACTGAGTGGCCAGATTATTATGATCTCTGAACACATAATAATCTGGCCACTCAGTGTATATCCTATATAATAAAAGGCTAATATGTAAATTGTCCCCTAGACCAGGAGTTCGACCAGCAGGCAGGCCGGCCAACTGCCCAGGTCCCCTCCCCTGCCCTGGCCAGGCTGGCTGGACCCCACCCATGCACAAATTCATGCACCAGGCCTCTAATATATATATATTTACACACACACACACATATACACACACACACTGAGTGGCCAGATTATTATGCATTCAGGGATCATAATAATCTGGCTACTCAGTGTATAAACCATTGTAGAGTCTTGTCCCTATCTACTACTGCTATTGTCTCATGCCAAGGTATCACCTCTCTTGAATTTCATATTTGAGTATTGGAAAATGTTTTAGTTTTCAGTAAACTTTTCCTCCTTGATGCCCTAGCTTATGCTATTCCTTCTTCCTGTAAATCCTTTCTATAAAATTCCATTTCATGGTTAATTCTTAGTCTTCATAGCACAGTTTTTTAAAAATATATTTTTATTAATTTCAGAGAGGAAGGGGGAGGGGAAGAGAGCTAGAAACATCAATGATGAGAGAGAATCATTGATTGGCTGCCTCCTGCATGCCCCACACTGGGGATCGAGCCTGACCGGGAATCAAACAGTGATCTCCTGGTTCATAGGTTGATGCTCAACTACTGAGCCACAGCAGCCCAGCTATAGTTCAGTTTGAGTGTCTCCCCTGGGTCTCCAATTTGAACTTGTTACCACCTACCAAAACTCACATAATTGCTACCATGTGCATTTCTTTGATTGCACTTAGGATAATTATTGTACCATCTTATATGATAGATGCTCCCAAATAATAGCAGTCATTGTTGATGGCAATAAATACAGTGTTGTTGCTGTCTTCCTACCCCTGTATTGTCTTTAATTAGACTTTCTCTAGGACATGGCAAAAATTATGATCTCAATAAAAGCAAAATGTTCTAAAAAATTTTTGGAAGAAGTTTTCTCTTCTATAAGTCTAAATGAGGATGTTCCATTTTTTCCTCTTCTACCCAAGACAGACCAGTATCACACCAGTTCTCAATTCATGCTCTTGTTCAACATCACTCACTCAGTTTAGTCCCATGTTCTACCTCATCTGCTTTCCTGGATTGGAAGCCATTGAACGGTGCATTTTCATCCCGTTTTTCCTTATGTACCTGGTGGCCATCCCAGGAAATTCTTTCATTCTGATAATTATTAAGATCAACCCTAATCTACACATACCCATGTACTATTTACTATCCTTTCTGGCTGTCATAGATTGTGACTGTCAGTATTCACCTTACCTACTAGTGTGGGAATCTTTTGGTTTAACTCCCATGGTATCTACTTTGAAGCCTGTCAAATCCAGATGTTCTGCATCCACTCATGTTTTGTCATGGAGTCCTCAGTGCTCCTTGTCATGTCCATTGACTGCTTTGTGTCCATCTGTCACCCCCTGAAGTACTCGGTCATTATCACTGGCCAGTGAGTGGTCAGAGCAGGCCTGGTTGTCATCCTCAAGAGACCTGCAGCCCTTGCTCCTATTATCTTACTTTTGAAGGCTTTTCCCTATTGTGGACCTTAAGCCCTCTCTCATTCTTTCTGTTTACATCAGGGGGCCATATGCTTGGCCTTCATAGACAACACTTTCAACACTGGGCTGACACTGATGGTGTTCACTGTGATGCTGGACCTAGTACTCACTGCACTGTCCTGTGGAGTCATCCTAAACTCAGGGACAAGACTCCCTAGAAGAGTGGCACTGAGCCTTGCAAACATGACCTCACACCTCTGTGCTGGTCTTCTTTGTGCCCGTGGTGTGGCTATCCCTGGTGCACTGCATTGGGAAGCACGCCCCATCTTCTGTCCACCTTTTTTATGGCCAACATCTACCTCTTTGTGCCTCCCATGCTTAACCCACTCGTATATAGTATTAAGGCCAAGGAGATACACCATGCCATCAACAATTCCTGGGTCTCAGAAAGGCCAGTGTGAGTTCTGGCACTAAAAATTCCACTGAGTGGCCAGAAGAAGGGCCTCAATCAGACCAAAGATTGACAGCATTGAGTACTTGTTATTTTGCTCCAAGTTTCCCAGGATCTTTCCCATTACCATACATAAAATATGCGTAAATTTCTTTCTTGATTATGGGTTAAGAATGCTGACCTGGTCTTGCTTAAATTATAATGCCTCTTACCATATATGAGACCTAGCATTTTGTGTAGTATCAAAAGCTGCTCAGGGGAAAACTTTGTAGAAGGTCATAATCAATATGCAAAAACTGAAACTAAAATGAAACTTAAAAAAAAAAAACTAAAAAGGAACAATACCTTTAAAAGCATTCAGAACATAACCTTGCAAAAAAATTGATAAACCCTAGTTGTAATTAACTTTAGGAAATATACCTCTTCCCATGGTTTCTTATGACTGCTTCCCTCATCTCTACCTGGTCAAGGTCATTCTCTTTGGTTTCCATTCTAGCTAAGCAGTATCCTTTGGACTCTTGACTCATATTAGAAGAATCAGAATTTCTACACTCTTCCCTAATGGCAGATTCAGGCAGAACTCCTCCAAATCTTTCTGAGGATGTGTTACTTTCTGGCCCTGTTCATCTAGTAGAAAGCGTTGTCCTCACCTCTAACTCTTCTCATTTCTTATTTTACCTTTCTTGTGAACTCCCAAGTCCTATAACCTCAGATATAACATTAAGCTGAAGTCAACGTTTGTTTCTCAGCACTTTTAGTTATGAGATCTTGCACATGACATGGAATGCAACAAAGCTTCAATAAAGAAAACTGCCACAAGCATGTCTAAGTCATAATCTAATTGCTCAGAATATTGTAAACCTAAATTACCAGAGAAAATTGCCCCTACCACTGACTAAATGAAATTCATGTGGAATCTTAGCATTGAGATTGCTTCTTCAAGAACATTTTTCCTGACAGGGCCCCTCTCCAATACCAGAGCAGAGGCTTCATTAGTTGGCTCCTATGGAACCTTGCATTTCCCATTGTTACATTTAGTGTACTATTAGTGTTAGTACATATTAGTGTACTATTTTGGCTTTCAGTTTAGTTTTTTTTCCCCTTTTCAGAACATATTACTAAATTAAACTCTTTGAAGGAAGTATGCATATTGTGTTTACAAATAAATCTTTATAAATACAATTCCAGGCAGATAATAGATAAATAAATATTAAATGAATTCCTGGGTACATAAATGCTTAAAGTAAGATCCCAAACTAAAAAAGAACTTTTCTTTTTCTAATAAAGGTTTTCTTCTTCACATCCAGGAAGCTAAAGAAGATTTCTTTTTGGTAGCATCTATCAAAGGGGTTTCCCCATCATTTCCCTAATTCAGCTGTGTTCGGGTGCTTTGGGCCCTCCCACCCCCCTTACCCCCACTGCCACTAGTTGAAATTTCAGTGACCAGAAAGTGCTTCCTGAAAGTTGTTATTCACAGTGCTGGGTTGTAAGGAACCTTGTATATACTAGTAAGCTACCACTCCTCCTACCTGATCCAAGTCCCAACAGAAAACTTGCTGAGTCTGTTTAATCAATAAAATGTTCTGGTTTTTGCCATGGACTCAGGAGTTTAGAATTTCCTGGACCCTAAAAATACAATACTTTATCAAAGGCAATGTGTTTCATTAATCTTTACATTCAAGTATGTGGCCAAAAGTTTATAGTGTCCACATATTTTGCTGAATAATTGAGTGTGAATAACTTCCTGGTAGTAAGAAGAATTGCAAAGAGAGACATAACTGGGGAAAAGAGAGGATCCCAGAAAGAAGGACTATGGATCAACCAATAAATTTCTCCTAACTACAGCAGCTAGTGGGAGAACAAAATTAAACATAATCTGATCTGCTGAAAACTCTCATGGTGATGTTTATGGGTCACTAAGTTTCCATGGAAGATAACTGGGGTTTGAAAAAAAAACTAAGTTCTGGGAGGAATTTATCCATCTTTGATGTTTGCTAAGTCTGCATCCTACATTCATCTAAGGAGTTTCCTCTGAGGGCCTAAGACCCAAGGGAGAAGGACAGGACAGATAGATTGATAATGGCCTGCGGTGCAGCAGATCCTGAGTCAATCAGAAGAGGCTGGGAGAGGAGTGGAAGGTGCTACAGAGGTCAGGAAAGAAGCTCCCAACAGCAAGGGATCAGTAAGTCATTGAAGACCCTGTGGTTTGTGGATAGAGGCAGCCAATCTAATCTCCTCTCTTATACTTTTTTTATCTAGCAGGTGTATAAGTAGAGTTATAGGGTAAAGCAATTTCCAGAATGATGACTGGTTAGAGATACTGTTCTATTATATCTCACCATGATGTTTTTGGTTGGAAAGAGAGGTCAAAGGTTTTTATTGGCCTGGGTTTTAGAGTGAAGTGATACAAAATTGTGTCAGATAAAACATAATCCCAACAACTCCAACCTGACTGATGCAGCTTCCAACACTTCAGAGCACTTCTTTCCACAGTCCCATATTAAACTTAATTGTTTCCCTGGAAAGGAAGCAGGGAACATGTGGAATAGTCCGTCACAGAATAAAGCTAAGGTGTAGAGGGATTCAGTCACTTTACCAAAGTCATGTGGCTGGCTTGTCCAAAAACCACTTAAGAGCCAGAGCTCCAAACCCTGAGTTTCTTACTCTTTGTTGTTGCCAGGTCACTTGCTGACTTTCCCTTAGAGCCCATTGCAGACACAAAGGGAAGAATTGTAGATGTCAGATGGTAGGTAATGATCATGGAGACCTTTCGATAAGAAGGTAGTCTTGGAAACCACAAATAATAATAATCTACATCCATTGATTGTGTGGTCTAATTGCACCACATTTAGAGTTGTATATAGATGGCTCTCTAACAAAGTAGATATAATGATTGTCTAAATTTTTCAACTGAAGAAACTCAGATTAAGCAAATAATTTGCACAATCATAGAGTTCATAAATATTGGAGTTCTGATTTAAATGCAGATCTGATTCCAGAGCTACTTCCTTAACTACCTCACTCTACTGCCTAATGAATATTTGTCTAGTGGGCCACAGGACTATATAGATCTTCACTGTCCAGTGGCTTTGAGATGAGAAGACTGAACAAAGGGCTGTGGGAGTGACCCTAGCCTCCTTCTCTAGGTTACCAACCTCAGGCACCTCATCCTCCCTCTGTTCCTCATGCGTCCCCATGTCAATCCCTCAGTATCTGACAGCACCTTTAATTCATCATCATTTCTGCTACCCAGCCTGCCATTCTAGGTGTCTCACAAGATACTTTCTCTTCTTCTTAAACTCCTTCTCTCTCTCTCTTTCATTTGACCTACCACTCTGCCCTTCCTCTCTTTTCTGCGTCTCCCTCTGCCTCACCCCATTCTCTCTGAGTCCCTAAGCTTCCTACCAATTTATGCATTGGCTTTCCCTCCACTGCCTTTCAGTCTTTTTCCTGTATCCAGTTTTCTCTCTATGCCTTTCTGCCAGCCATCTCTCTGCTGTCAGTCTCTCAGCAACCCTCTCTCTGACCTTAGCCTCCCCATTCTCCAGGCCATTAATCCTGCCCCTTTCTGCCTTCCATCTCCCTTTTCTGCTCCTGAATTTCTTCCTCTCAGTTTTACAATTCCCTTTATCTTTGACACTCAGCTTGCCTTATTATTTCCTTCAACATCTTTCTCACCAGTTATCACTACATCCCAATTCTTCCATTTTCTCATGGCCTTTCAGTCTCTTAGTCTCTCCTCCAGATTTGCCCTTCAGCATATTCTTATTAAAGTCACCATTATATTGTCTCACACCCTTCTCCTATCTTCCCCCAATTTCTTAGCCTCATCCTTCAGTCTGTCTCTCAGCCTTCTCTCCCTCAGTATATGCTGTGATCTATTTCTCAATATTTCCTTTTCTCACTGTCTCTCAATTACTTCTTCATTCCTTTGTTCTCTCAGTAGATCCCCAACCTTTCAAAGGCACATGACACCTTATGCTGATATTTAAAGTACTTTCGTATTAAAGAGAGATAGAGTTTATTTCTGTATAATAGGAGGGGTCAAAGAGTAAGGACAATAGGGACAATTATAAGAATATAAGAGAATCAGTTTGTTTGTTTGTTTTTTTGGGAGCAATAACAAATATATTTATCTCTTATTATACCACAAATTTTCTACACATATTTTGTACACATGGTGCATAAGTTAAAACACATCCATTCTTTAATTAAAAACATTACCATTACTTTATTGATGAGGAAACAAAGCAAATATTATATCAGACACTGAGATCCAAATTAGCAAGATATCTTCTGAGCATCTCTCCAGGTACCCTGTATTTAGTACTTAATAAACAAATTTGAGCAAGGAACAGGCTTTGTCATTATTGCTTCTGTTTCATGGTACACTCCTTACTAATATGTGCTTTTCCCAATACTGTTTAGGAAACATTGCTCTAATAAGTTTACCTGGTTTATTAGGGTTGTATAAATTGTGTTAAGTCTCCAACTTGATTTCTGTGCAGAAATATCTTTGAAAATATAGAGACAAAATAAAAGAAAGATAAGAAACAAAGAAGCAGGCATGTCAGTACACTCTGAAGTTAGACTTGAAAGAAATATCAGGGAATAGAGTGAAGGTAGCAGCTTTAAATATATAGACTATCACCCCAACAAACAAACAAACCTCATAGACACAGACAATAGTCTGATAACCAGAGGGAAAAAGAGTGGGGGGAGGTAGAACAGGGTGAAGGGGAATAAGTAATGATGGAAGGATACTTGACTTTGGGTGGTGAGTGCTAAACAATGCAATATAAAGATGATGCATGATAGAATTGTACACTTGAAACCTATATAATTTTATTAACTGATATCATCCAAGTAAATTCAATAAAAGTTTTAAATAAAGATGTAGAGTGTGTAGGATAAATTAGTGTGACTTTGTAAGAAAGAATGAGATTTCCAGAGGACCTGAGAAGATGCATGAGATATACGAAGCTTGACAGTGAGTCACAGGCTCCTGAGGGATTGAGTTGGAAGAGAAGCAGATTGGATGAGGCAAATCTGAACACATAATCTCAATTTGCTTAGAAAAATTAAAGATAGGTTTTCTTACAAGAGATACAAAAAAGGCAGGGAGTAACAGAATTTTTGAGAATCTGCACATTCTGTTCAAGTTGAATTATAAGGACTTTTTCTAAGAAAAAAATACACACACTCCTCTTTCACTAGCTGGTCAAGAACAAGAGCAGAGAAAACCTTTGTTGAGGATTAATGTCATTGAGGTAAGAAAAAGATGAGATGGGAATGAGTTAAAAAGGGGAAAATGGGAAAAGACAAGCTGCTTGTGAGGGCAGTTGTTCATTGAGAGGTCACTGAATTCCAGAGTGTGCAGACAGCGGAGACTAGCCAGCAGAGGATTGGTGTCTAATGAGAGAGGGTGGCTCATGCTTACTGGCCTGCTAATTTTCAATCATACTGCCATCTTTGTCAGAGTGAATAGGCCTCTAGAGAATGAGGATGTCCACCGTACCAAGTGCCAATTTGAGCTTCTCCACATTCCTGCTGACAGGCTTCCCAGGTCTGGAATGGGCTCACCATTGGATCTCACTGCCCATTTTTGTAGGATACCTCATGGCCCTCTTGGGTAACTCCACCATCTTGCATCTGGTTCGAACTGACCCTTCTCTCCACCAGCCCATGTACTACTTTCTGGCCATCCTGGCTGTGACAGACTTGGGCCTATGCATGTCCACGCTGCCCTCGGTGCTGGGTGTGCTGTGGTTTGATGCCCGGACGGTGGGCCTGGTGCCCTGTGTCCTGCAGCAGCACTTCCTACACTCCTTCTCCTTCATGGAGTCAGCTGTGCTCTTTGTTATGGCTCTGGACCGCCTGGTGGCCATCCGATTCCCACTGCGCTATGCATCTGTGCTTACGGGTCCTCGTGTGGCATTGGCTGGGGTTGTGCTGGCTATGCGGAGTGCCGCCATCACTGCTGCACCTTCATTGCACCTATTGAACTTTAACTACTGTCGCCGTGGGGCACTGTCCCATGCTTACTGTCTTCATCAGGACATGATCCGCCTGGCCTGCTCTGACACACATTTCAACAGACTCTATGGGTTGTGCATCATCATGCTGGCCATGGGCTCTGATGTCCTTTTCATCCTGCTCTCATACACTATCATCCTCTACACCGTGTTAGCCATCGCCTCTGCAGGGGAGAGGCTTAAGGCCCTCAACACCTGTGTCTCCCACCTCCTGGCTGTGCTCTGCTTCTACGTGCCTGTGCTAGGCCTGTCCATTGTGCACAGATTTGGGCAGCACACCTCACCCTTGGTGCACATCCTCATGGGCACTGTCTCTGTGCTTTTCCCACCCCTGATGAACCCAGTTATCTATAGCATCAAGACCCAACAAATCTGCAGGGCCATTATCAAGGCAGTTTCACTGGGAAAGATATAATGAGACATTGGGGATGTGCCATGTTGTTCAAAATAGGGAATGTCTTCTGGGTTCTTTTTAGAACCCTCCTATAAAAAAGCAATTTCTGTTTACTTACTTTTAGTTTGATCAATCAATTGTACATTATGAAGTAACTGTAATGTAAAATCAAATAAAGTTGATGCTTACTACTACTTATGTATACTGTATACTTATAAATACATAGTCACTACTTCCTTGTATTGAAAATAATGATTACTTTTTACATAAATGATTGCATGCTCATCATGATTTTTGTATTTTCTCCTCTACTAATCTGTTAGAACTCTAATTCTATAATAATTTCATTATGGATAAATTATTGTAATAATATGGAAAGTTGAATTCTCAGTTTACATTCTGTGGATTAACTAATGAGTTTACCACCATTTCTTAAAATTAAAAATCACTTAAAAATTTAACGCTAAAATGGCTTATTGACTCCAAGATGATTTTAGATCTGCCTACTGTAGTTACTTGTGTGTGCCATTATTCTCCTACTAAAATCTTTAGCAAAATGGATCACAATTGCTTGATTTGTGCTTGTTGTGTTCACTGGACCGTTAGCTTCATGAGGGCAGGAACCACTATCTTCTTTCCATTGTGATTTGTTTGTGCTCAGCACAGGATTTAGTCTATAAAGTGGAATTAAAACTGCACTTCACATGTTGACCAGCCGATCCATAGAAAATAAGTCAAAATTTGGGGCCATATAAGAAGGTGATCTTCAGTACACTGTCACCTGTCAGAATTTTACACCTCCCATGGATATTAGTTGAACTATGAAAAGTTGCCCTTGGAAATGGTGATTCAATATGGCTTGCTCTTGAATGGCAAAGTTCTCTAAAGGTTAAGTTTTGAGCTTAACTGAGAAATGTAACTTTGTGAGTCATCAGCATATAGCTGGTATTTAAGTTCATGAAAATGGAAATAACATGTAGGGAAAGTAAGTTTTAAAAAAATGAGATGTTTCTGAACAGAGTGCTAAAAGACCATAGAATTTACATTTCAGTTAGAAGAGTGAAATTTAGCCAAGAAGATTAGAGTAGAGGTGAATGAAATAAAAAGAATGGAATAATAATATTAGGTCTTCAAACACATGTGAGGACAGTTTTTACAAAGGGAGAGAGGATTTCTGGTTTTTATTTCACATGTAAAGAGCTTGAAAGTTGTCACTTCATTTTAACAAGTAAGTAACTGGACAGACTGAAAAAATGACCAACTCTTCCAGTATTCATGAGAGGATCTAATGCTGCCCCCAAGATTAGAGAGCTAAACAGGTGAATGCAGGGCGCCAGAGCTTATGAGAACAGAGACTCTTGAGACCAGAATAACATAATTCAATATTGTTAATTGCTTCAATTTTTATTTCAATATGTAATTAATGCAATGACAATACATTAATAATTTAATTATAATTTTTATTACCATTGTCAGAATAATATAGTATGGTTTTAAATTTGCTAATCCTAAAACCCAGGTTCTTTATCCACAAAATCAGGATATCCACAAAGCACATAACACCTTAATAGCATTGGCAAATATTTTTAAGAACTGTCACTTAAATAAGCATTGTTAAGAATATGGAAATAACAGCTAGGCCCCTGAAATATGATGATTGGAAAGCAGCCAGAGAAATAAAATAAGTTCAAAGAACTTGCTATTATGAAATGTTTGCTTCAGCTCTTAACCTAGTCTTTCATCCATGACATTCTTATCCTCTTTTGATTTCCATTTACAAAACATATGTTCTAATTCTTGTTTACATAAAGCAGGAAGATATACTCAGGACAGGACTCTAAGCTGCAGCTAAAGCATAAATGTTGTACACATATAAGCTGTTATTAAACAGAGATCACTTAATCATTGTTTAATTTCAGGGAAAATAGAATGGAATCCTTCTCAGGGGAACAGAGAACCTTAACCTCTAAACATGTGTTGGAAAACCTGAGTGCTGAGAACAGTATCATAGGTGAGGGAAGTATCATACTTCTCATTGCCTAATAGGGTTAGGGTTAGGGTTAGGGTTAGGGTTAGGGTTAGTATTTAATTTTGCCAAAAGACTTCCTCATCCCGATGTAGTTGCTAAGTTATCACCTTTACATTTAAGGTAGAAGGTCTCATAAATGACACACAGAAATAAAGGCAATGAGAAGTATGATACTTCCCTCACCTAAATGAATCTAGGTTGCTGAAATACAGGGGCATTCTCCTGGCAACCAGACTAGGTTAGGGATCCTACTCATGAGCCTTTAGAATGCGACATGATCAAGGATATTGTCATGAGTGTCATACAGAGTTAGACTTTTAATTTTTTAGTGATAATTCAGAACACAGGAGCAATTGAACAGCTAAAAATGAGAGAATTACCATGGCTATTCTGGCTGCAAAAACCTGGTTGATCTGGATATGGGGATTATACCTCAAGGGAGGCTGGGCAAGATCACCATCTATGGAGAATGCAGTTGGGACTAGACTGATGGCTGAGGGGACCTCTAGCAGTCAGTGCCACACCCCCCAAAAAAAAAATAAAATAAAAGGTGGTTTCCAGGGATAAGAGCAAGAGGAAGAGTAAAGTTAAAGTCCAAGGGTTAATATTAAAGGGAACTGGAAATGATTTATTTGGCAGTGGGATTCTGCTTGTGATGAAGAAGTACACCTAGATAATATTTTGAGTGCCTACTATTTTTAAAAATTTGTCTAACTAAGTTCTCTTATTAAGTTATTTTCCCTTTGAAGCAAATACAATTATTCTGATTTTTAAGGAGAGAAAATAGGTTTAGAGGCCATTTATACATTAATGATAAACAAGTAAAATTAAAGAGAAAAAAAAGGCAGTGAAATCAGATGCCTTGACTTTAAGTTCTCTGGGTAATTCAGGAAAAGTCAATGCAGGGTGCAATATGACCTGCACTCTGAGCTAAGGTGGCATAGTGAATGAGGTCTCTGCTTTCTCAGAGCCCAAACATCAGGGAAAACTTAGTCAGGAGAAACATAAAAACCTAGATTATAACCACAGCAAGGAATATTGAGATTGGGAATGTGTCAAATCTCAAATATTGATATGAGAATGAGGTGATATGACAGAAATATGCCCTTTAGTCACTAACCTAAGGAAAGGACATCAAGATCTGAGTAAAAGGTCCAGATTCAAAGGGTCACACTTTCTCAGTTACAGCACAAGGCAATTTCTGCATGTGTCCATAGGACACAGAAATATCTCCGACCAATAAGTTTAGGAGATAACACTGTTATCAGAGTATTTTAGAAGGATCTTCAAACATATAATATTATACAAATACATATGTGTATATCCATAAATAAAAATAGTATGAGCATGAACATAAACAGATATGGATTGCACCTTGTACTCAGATCCAGGAATTCTTTCCTTAGATTAGCAAGTCAAGGACATTACGCGATCATATCACCATCTACATGAATATACATTCAATGGTAAATGTATTTGTGGGAAGATATGCATGCTCATACATTCATGCAAACTTACAAACAAAATTCTACATAGAGAAGCCTGGTTCTACATTTACCTGCACACACATATATGCATATGCATGTGTTATGTGTACATCTGCATATATTTACATACTTGTATATGCACATAAAAAGATACACATATCCATACAAATGGACATGTGTCATCTTGTTCTATATTTTCTCAGAATTTGACTTGTGGTTTCACAAAGAGCATCTCCTGGGATCTTCTGTTCTTGGCCCATTTATTCCTGCAGGCCCAGAGGCAGCATGTTCTTCTGGGGCTGGCTTGCCTGTGTTTCTCAGGAGACTAATCATCAAAATTGGAGGAAGGAAGGGGCTAGTTCTGGAGTCACGATAAATAACAAGACAAGTCAACTCCTACCTTCAGGTGGCAAGTGGGAGACGAGGACCAAATACTGGCAGGTGGGTTTTCATAGAGGAGGACTGGAGCTTGCCCAGAAGTTCAGTCTATGGGACCAGGAGGTTGGGAAATTGTTCGGGTGAGTGAACCAGGGGCTTTGGTTCTGAGATGCAGCTTATTTCCAGCATACTTTTGATTTTCTCCTTCTCTTGTCATTAAAGACTCCTCCCCGAGGACACAGACTTCTGTCTAGAAAGGCTTACTGTGGCAGAGGAACACTTGGTCTGTTTTACTCATCCCCTCTGTTCATTCAGGAAACTTGGGGCCGGGAAGCCTTCATTTTGTCCCCAAATCCAGTTCTTCTTAAACTGGATATTTAATTCAGTTTTAAAATTTATCTTCAATTCATAGGCCTGTTTACCCTTCTCTCCTTTGCCTTCTATACTGGTAAATCTTGTCCCCTCCATCCCATAATGAGAGCTATATAATTTCTATATAACTTTTAAACCCAACTCCTCAATGACCTATGCTCTTCACTTGTCCCTCATTTTTCTCTCTGGCTGGCCCAGCCTCATCTCCTTGCGTGACTTCTGTTCAGGCTTCCTTTATCTCCTAACTTTGAGTTGCCACTGAACTTTGCATGTCATTTGGAGTGTCAATTTCTCACTCTCCCAAGTTGTCAAATGAGAAGGATCAGGTCATTTTGAGTATTTTGTGGATACATAAGATGACATGTACAATGATACATGCACATGGCACCCTTTCAGAGTGCCTGATATATAGTACTAAATCAATGCATTTTCTTTTCTTTTCTCATTAGAATTTAACTTCTTATATTTCCCCCTTATCTCTCACACCTTATTCATTGGAAACAATCCCAGTTTCCTACAATAACAGCTCCTCATGTAAATGAATTATAAGGATTTACATTATTTTTCTATCCTCAAAAAAAACTCTTGTTTGATTAAAAAAAAAAAGACAGGTGCAGGTAAATTCCCCCTCAAAATTCCCCCAGCCTACAATAATAACACTATATATTAGAGCCCACCCTCTTTCCTATCACTCCTGACCCCTTTCTCCCTTCTTATTTATTAAGCCCTAGTGTTATGCTTAAAATATAGGACCCAGGTCTTCTTTGGAGGAGCTTGCAGACAGCTGAGAAAAGTAACATAAACAGCTAGAATAAAGGGAAGTACTGTGAGAGGCTATTATAGAAAGTAACTACACACATTAGTGAGCAAAGACATCACAGAGTTTACATCTGAACCAGATGTTATAAAACAATGGTGGACATTGTATTTGTTTCAAAATACAATTTTTTAGTTAAGCTGAATGTCAACATGTTTATGAAAGAAAAGGAAAAAAAATACCAAAGCAAACAATGATAACAAACACAAAGCTCAGGAATGACCAGGAGAAAAAAGGCAAGTTAGGGTGTGTCAGAAATTATAGAGGAGTCAAGTTAAGGTACTAAACCTTATTGGAGTTTAATAGACATTAAGAAGTGTGCTATTCAAAGAAGATATGGGTATGGGTTATAAAGAATATTTTTTTCATCTTATCAGTAGTGCAGGGAACAAAATCACTGCCCCCTTATCAATTCAAATCAAAGAATGATGTTTACATGCTACTAATTTCCTCTCCACCGGACCATTTTGCAGTGCCAAGAGATATTATATATTTTAGAATCAATTGTCTTCACTTTTCTCATGGTGTTTGCAAAATTAACACACTAATCAATAGATCATGAAGATGACAAATGCAAAGTTTAAGCTCGATCCTAGACCACTTTTCTCCCCACAAGTTGCCTCATGGACAGACATGTTCTCTCTCAAACGTCATCAGCTTTCATTTACATGCCAGCTGATACTTAGCACTAAGAGTTTTACACAATGACTAATTTCCTGTGAAAATTATTTTTTTTTCATGATCAGAAGAACTTGTGGAAAACAGCAGACTTTTAAATATGTGTGAGATTCAGTGAACCTCATGAATCAGAAATAAGGTCAAATGACTTCTTAGAAACATTCCAGATACTTGTAATGGCTCAGTATTTTTTTAAAAATGCAAAGCTGGTATCTTCAAGTTACAAGTTTTTAAGCAATTAAAAAAAAGATGAATATTATCCATAAGGATGGGGAGAGAAAAGTCTGAATGAAAAATAATTAGGTAACAATGAAATGCCTGACTTGCATTTATCACTTTTATTATTTCACCGATATTATAATATGTTGAAAATATATCGTGTGCTAGCTGCTCAATGCACATTAACTTGTTTAAACCTCAAAATAAGGCTATGGAACTACATGTTAGAGTCATCTCTGCTTCACAGATGGGAAAATGAAGAACCAGACTGAAAGTAACTGAGCCATGATTCCAACTGCGGCAATCTGACCCCAGAGTCTACAGTCCTATCATTCATGCACAGTGATCTGAAATTCCAAAATTCATAATATGAAATCCAGGATCAATAAATAAGATACATACTTATATATGAATAGTGCACTTTAAGTAACCCAAAAATACTGCTAAAGATCTATTAAAATCTTAAGCACTAAAAACAGGTAGTAAATGGCTTAGAATATTGATATGCTGAATTGAGACATAGAAGGGTTGATTGAAAGGAAAAATATACCCCAAATATAAATTAGAAAGGAGATAAGGCTCAGAATAGCAGCATCACATATGGTTCCTTATCAAGGAGCCCTTATGCTATCACTACTGTTCATCCCTCAGTGAGAAGTGGGTCTTCACTGAAGATCTAATATCTCCCACGAAGACCAATAATACTTTCTTATAGCTGGTGATTATTGCAGAGTTTATAAGATTATTTGTAGACATTATTATATTAATAATATAATATAATATAATCCTCCTATATAATAAAGAGCTAATATACAAATGGTCATCAAGCCCTCATGCCATCACACAGCTCAGACACTCAACACTGGGGAGAAAGGAAGGGGGACCAGCCAGGCTGTGGCCCTAGAGAGGGACAAGCCACCCGCCCCATGGTCCGGGGCACCAGTGGCTGCTCCTGCACCTGCGGCCCCGCCCGGGAGAGGGACAAACCTCATGCCCCGTGGTCCTAGGCGCCAGTGGCTGTGCCTGTGCCTGCGGCCCAGGAGAGGGACAAGCCGCATGCCCTGCAGTCCCGGGCACCTGCAGCTGCGGCCTGGGTGAAGCCGCCTGACCACGGTTCCCTGTGGCTGTGGCTGTCCGGGGTGAAGCCGGCCCAGGTCCCAGGTGCCTGTGACTGGAGGGAGGAGGGAATCCTGGGTCCTGGGTACAGGGAGAGGCAGATGTGGTTAGGGGTGATCAGGCCAGTAAGGGAGCAGTTAGGTGTGATCAGGCAGGCAGGCAGAAGTGGTTAGGGGCGATCAGGCAGGCAGGCAGAGGGGTCAAGGATGATCAGGCAGGCAGGCAGAGGGGTTAGGGATGATCAGGCAGGCAGGCAGAAGTGGTTAGGATCCAGTGGTCCCAGATTGCGAGAGGCAGTTGGACATCCCCCAAGGGGTCCCGGATTGGAGAGGGTGCAGGCCTGGCTGAGGAACCCCCCTCCCCTCACCCATGCATGAATTTCATGCACTAGGCCTCTAGTATAATATAATATAATATAACATAATATAATATAATATATATAAATTATTAATATAATAATGTTATATTATATTTATTTTGCAAATATAAAAATCAAGCTCAAAGAATACCCAATAGAAATTAGCAATCAAGTGTTTAAAATCATGTTTTCAGATTCAGCTGTAATCCCCCCTTCCAGTACCTCCAGCTTCCTCCCCATCTCTAATACATTTTCTCCTAGATTATGTGTTTTGTTTCAAATGTTGAATAAGATCTGTTCTCCTTACCTAATGCGTGGGAGTTTTTTTCCCCTCTCTCACATTTTTTCTAACGCAGAGAATTTGATTGACCTTCCATCCTGAGGTATAGAGGTTCCTTCATAGATGCATCTTCTTTGTGTGCAGATGTCTTTTCTTCTCAATATATTTTTCTTAGGTTATATAAAAAGATTAGGGTTGCCTTTCTAGGCAAAATTTCAGAAGGCATCATCAATACTGAGGTGTGACATCCTAGATTAAAAAAAAATTGTCATTATTTCTGCCATTTCAGAAATATGGTCTGAAGAACCATACTCTAGGACTCTTGCCCATTGTACTCATGCCCTCAGTAAGCTTTGATTAACCACACTGAAACATGTGGATTGACAAGACAGACATTTTCCAATGGGCAGAATACTTCTTTCCATTAATAAAAATTCCAGTGAGCAAGATACTTCTCTTCATTAACTTTTATAACAGTGGCATTTTTTCTACACTATGCTTCCCCACCTCCACCATATGCAAAAACCAAAGTGATCATCCAGAAGGTTGTGGAATGAACATAGATAATTAAGTCCATTTTAAGATGGTTTATCCAGGTAAAGCTTTATAATTCTGTGTCTTCAATGGAGAGCAACCTTTGATCTTATTTGGAGTGGCAAGGATGGTGTTTAGAATCTTTATCTCCTGAGAAATTCTATGCTAACATTGACATTTATTCTAAAACTTTGTGCCCATCAGTTACTTAAAACCCAACATGCTCTACCAGGGGACTTATGGAATGTCTGATAGATTACAGCTTTCTTTACATCAGTGTCTTCTTTAAACTGAAAAATACCTTCTCTTCGTAGAGACATGAGAAACATTCAATTCCTACCAAATAGACACAGTGAAATCAGTACAGGGATTAGTTTGAATTATAAAAGATGAACTATTCTGCCAGATTCCCTTATTCTGGAAATATACCTTTTTGCAAGTCATGACTCCACATTTCTATTTAATATTAAAGACCGAAGGGAACAGGTCATGAATGGGAGGAAGGATATAAGTTGTAGATAGTGGTAAACAGGGGAATTTGTGGGTCCTTCTAAGTCTCCAATAACCTTTGTGTGTCTCACTCTAGGTTGCATCCCTGGCACCTGCCTAGATCAACATCCTCAGACTCCAGACATAGGAAAATGTTCAACAGAAGTCAACTCACCCCAGAATATTTTCTGCTGACTGGCCTTCCTGGTTTGGAGGCCCTGTACCCTTGGTTTATCTTTCCATTCTGCTCTACATATGTTGTGGCCCTTGTGGGCAATAGTCTGATTCTGACAGTGATCCAGAAAAACACCTCTCTGCACCAGCCGATGTATCTATTTCTTGCTATGCTGGCCTTTGCAGAGCTTGGTGTCTCTGTTTCTACACTGCCCACTGTGCTGGGCATCTTCCTTTTTGGTGCCAGTGGGATCTACTTTGAAGCCTGCCTCTTACAGATGTTCTCCATACATTCATTTTCCATCATGGAATCAGGAGTTCTGCTGCTCATGTCTGTGGACCGCTTCGTGGCCATCTACAACCCATTGCGGTACACTGCTATCTTGACCCTGCCCCGTATTGTTGGTACTGGTGTTGCACTTGGACTGAAGAGTGTGATGCTCATGTTCCCACTACCCTTTCTCCTGAAGCGTCTGCCCTTCTGTGGCCACAATGTCCTCTCCCACTCCTATTGTCTTCACTCAGATCTAATCCAGCTGCCCTGTGGGGACACTCGGCCCAATAGCATTCTGGGGCTCTGCATCGTTACTTCCACTTTTGGTCTTGACTCACTGCTCATCGTAATCTCTTATGTGCTGATCCTCTACACAGTGCTGGGCATAACCTCTGGGGAGGGACGGCGGAAGGCCCTGAACACATGTGTATCGCATATCTGTGCAGTCCTTGTGTACTATGTGCCCATGATCAGCGTGGCTCTGGTGCACCGCTTCATGAAGCACGCTGCGCCTGCTGTCCGTCTATTCCTGGCCAATGTCTATCTTCTGGTACCTCCTGTGCTCAATCCCATCATCTATAGTGTTAAGACCAAGCAGATTCGCCAGGGACTAATCCAACTCTTTCTCCAGAGAAAATAATAAGGCGGTCAGTGGCGATGAGATGATTACCCTAAAACCAGTTATTTTCCTCACCAGAGGAGGTCTAGAGAAGGAGAGAGTGCACATCACCTTGTCAAATCTAGAAAGCTTGATAAGTGTGTAGAGAATGCACATTTTTATACTCCTTGTGTTGTAACCTAAATTAGAATTGCATAGTATTTTGTAAGCTATTTGTTGTATGTGTCAACTCAAAATACACATGCTTTTTAATGCAGAAATTCTAATTTTTAGCACTTCCCTAGATTCATGCTCTGAATGTTCGTTCATGAATATAGAGACTTGAATAAGAATTTTCATAACAGTGATGTTTGAAATAAAATTTTAAAGAGAAAGTGGCCATTGAAAGGTAAATAGATAAATGAGTTAGGATCTGTTCATATTATGGAATATTGTACAGATAAAAAAATGTCCCAGATGATAGGTGCTCAAGGCTTAAGCAAGAAATAGCATATTTTATATGTATATACACATACACACACACACACACACACACACACATTTAATAAAACTTTTTGTAAAATAACTTAATAACAAATATTTCAGTTAGTTTATGTGTATAAAAACACATGGTAAACTGACAACACTAATAGCTCTTTTGGAGGAGTCTGTGCTAGTGAACAAAAGAAGCAAAAGAATACTCACTTTATTCATATTGTTTAAGAATAATACACTCACTGAGATGAAGACAATTTTCCCAAATTACTCACTGTGCCAGATAACTTTCTCTTTAGCATACTAAGATCAGTATATATATATATCTTCTAGGAGTTCTTTAAATACTTTTGGCCCACATCTGAGCATGTGTTCTAAGGGCGAGAAGAATGAGCTACTCTAATCTTTTTTTATAATTAGCAGTGATGACATCTATATAACTTCATAATTTTATTGATCTAAGTTGAAATGGCAGATTTCTCTGTCCTCAAAGAACAAAACTAAATTTGTGGGCTTTTAAGACATACTTTACATTATAAGAAACACTCATGCAAAATGTTAATGACTTGCCAAAATAGGTTTAAAGTGTTTTAAGAAATGGGGGGTGCGGGTGGGGATTATGCTAACACAAAGTTCTGAAATACAATAAAAAATGCATGTTTTTCATGTGTAGGAATAACCTACTAAACAAAAAATGTCACATGGCTAGAAATTAATTTGGGGGGGTTGCTTTTTTAGTTTTAGGTGTTTTTTTTTCTTTGACCTATCTCACATTAAGTCCATGGGCCCAATGTTATGAAAGACCCGGTTTCCCTTTCTAAGATAGTGAGATATCGCACTGTGGTCCCACTGCTGACACTTTCATTGTGTCAAAAAGTAAAACAACTGAAGACTTAAAAAAAAACACACACAAACACAAAGGAAAAATAAAACAACATTTTCCCCTAAAGAACTTCATATCTTAAAACATGATGGATATTTTGACTAAACTAGGAAAAAAAGCATGACTACATGATTATTTTAAAATGCATAAAATTTATGTAAAATTACATTTTATATTCACAGTGCACATGCATTTATAATAGAATAAAATGTGTGTTGTGTGTGTTTACATATGTGGGGTATTGAGATTTCATAGTTTTCCATTTATTATGGAAGCACTTCATGTGAAATTCCAAATGTATACTATGTTTGATACTTCAAAATTCCCAGTGTTTCTTAAAATATGAATTATATAATCCCTGTTTTTTTGTTGCAGAAAAAGGAAAGCCTCCATTTTTTTAAAAATAGTTGATAAACACAATTACAATAAGCACAATTATAATAAATACAATAGCAATACATTACAAATACATTATAATAAATAAAAACTCTAATTTTCATATATTTGTCAAGAGAGATATGTGATTATTAAATGTAGAATGAGTGCGAAAAATGCTGAAAACTTATAAAGTATAATTTGACCAACGATACCCCAGAACACAATCCTAGAGTATAATGGAAAATGACAATCTCCTGTTTGTGTCTATTTTTGCTAAATGTTTAAAATGAGAACTGACATCTGGGGGAAAATATGCCAACATTCCAAATTCAGCTCAGTGTCCATATGTATCATTCATTTGATGGTCTTACATCACAGCTTCTGGTCTTCTTCAATTCCAAAGAAGCTTAATTCAATTCTGCTTTGTCCTCTCTCACTTTGTGACCATATCCTGGATCTAGTTATGAGTCAGAGTAAGTATTTCTCTTCTATTATTAACATCCATAGATAATTTTATGATAACAGATATTTATCTCCTAAATTCCCTCATTGTCTTGTTCATACTAGTTTTGTTTGACTTTATTATGATCATGTCTCACTAAGTCCCTCCATTTATCCAAGTCTCTCAGTTACTCCCAACTTTAAATATATCTAAATCTATTCTATCCACATAACCTGTCTTTTAAAGCATCTCCTCACAGATTACACAGAGCCCCTTTTCTCTTGTTAAACCAGCAGTACAAAAAGTATATTTTTAGAAAAACTTTAAAAGTCCTATAAATGTGTCATGGTGGATTTTTTTTCTCTTGTCAATCAGAAAACCCACCAAAAAACACAACACAACAAAACAAAACAAAGCAAAACCCAACAATAACAAAATACAGCCATCTACAAATAATAAAATCTCATTGGTTCAGCAATTTTAAATTCTCTTTAACTTTGGGTTCTGCAAATGTTCACTTTCTGCTGTCTCTAGTCACCTTATACTAGGAAGTCCTATTTATCATGCCTTTATGAACAATCTGCCTCCAACCCAATCTGGAACTTTTATTCACAATTGTTTTACACTTGGATTCTGTCACCTCCTGATAGTAAACACTCTAATGTGCTCTAGATACCAACAATGTTGTGCCCTGCTTATTACTTGCTAAATGCATGTTTATAAAAGTGATAAAATTGAAAGTTGAGACCATAGTAGATCAATATATAATAATATAATTAATCTACTATAATAATTATTGTATTAGCTAACACGTATGGTGAACTATATATGGGTTAAACACTTTACAGCAATTTACAAATATCAATTCTTTTATTCTCCTAGTAGATGAATATTATTATTATAAATCACTTCACAGAGGCAATCACTCTCTACCCTTGCTGTTTCCCTTAGGCCCCCTGGACATTGAGAAGAGGTGATGTAGTTAACTGGATAATTGCTCCTCAGGAGACCAAAGGACCTTTCCATTCCTTCATTCCCCACAGCTAATCAGTTTGCAAAGAAGGGAGAAGCACTCCAGCCCCTGGACCAGAGAGATGTTAATGCCATTGTGGCAGAGACTTGCTTAAGTGAGCTTCCCCCTTCCCTCTTGATGCTCAGAGGTCAGCTCTGCTTGTGGTGAGTGTCTGAGGCCATAATCTCCCAGCCCTGCCAGCAGCTTCCAGAAGGAGTTTCAACTCTACTCCATCATTAGCCCTCTAAGTTTTTCCATAATCAGTATCCAGCTCCCTAGCTTCCTGAATCTGTGCGATAGAGCAAGAGGAAGCTTTTCTCAAACTTGATGGCAGGTGAAGAACAAAAGGAACAAATCAGAGAATACCATGGATTCCAGAAATAGTTTTGCCATCATAAGATCTTAGGTGAGTTAAACAATGCATCTGTCTTCTTTATATGATCATCTGTAAGTTGTGTCCTTGTTTCTCTCAGAAAGGTGGTCTGAGTGTCAGTGAGGCAATAATAAGGAAAGAACCTTATTAGCAGAAATTTGGGGATAGTTGATCTTTGATTGATTCCTTCTGAGAATGCCTGAAAGAGAAACAGAAAGAGTGGGGGTTACTAATATTAAATGTTTGCTAAAAGCTCACATGAAATAGAACCACTCTGAGGTAGGTATAAACAGCTGTATCCTTAAAAATAAAGAAAGGGGGTTTCACAAAGCTTAAGTAGATAAAGTTGTACTGCACAGAGCACCCAATTCCATCCATGTCCAGGGATGCAGTGCCCATTACACCACATTCTCTTCTTTCTGCTGATTTGTTGTGTGTCCTATTACAGTTGGCTGCAGACTAAATGATCCATTTTAACTTCTCCCAACCTGAAATGCTCTCATCATACAAGTACTAAACTCATGGGGGATGACTGCCTTCTAAGATCTTTTTGAAGGAGGCCTGGTCCCTGTCTGTCTGTGAAGACTCTGAAGGTAGAGAAGGGGAAGAATGCAATAAAACAAGAAGAATAGGAAAATGAAAAATGAAGCAAAAGAGCATGGAGAGGCAGAGATGACAGTTGAAAACAAGGTAGGGAAGACCCCAAGTTCAAGCATCTCTCAAGATGTGTCCCTTTTACCATCAGGTCACTTGAATGGTATAGGCAAGAAGTAGAGTGCATGGGACCAACGGGGCCACTTGCAGAAATAACAGCTGCTCAACCCAAGGCAAACCTATATTTAGTCGAGTTAAAGAGTTAAGAGAGATATGTTTGGCTTTTGGAAGTGAGGAGAGAACATAGAAAAGGTCATAACACGTAGGGAACAGAGGTGCCCCTCAAGTCCCTCAAGTCCCTCAGCCATAAGAAATTCTGACATGCGTCATTATTTCTGAAGCTCAAAATTTGGGCCTGAATTTTCCAGCCCTACATTTGAGCACAGCCCACAGCACAATTTTCCCTAAGTTGATATTTGCTGAGGTAAGCTGCCATCAGACCATGAGAGTTGCAAGCAATGAACTTTAAAAAAATTTTTCTCTCATATTTTCATGAAAGCAAAAGTAATGAAAAAAATCAACAGTCTTAAAATTCTAGTACATCAGCCATTTTTATTTGCTCCGTGTCATGTTTTAGTCCTTGTCATAGTGCAGTTTTACATACCCACTGACATGGTAATTTCTTCTGCACCATATTACACCCAACCTCTCCATTTTCCCTGTATATTTTCTACGAATTATTCAGATGTTGGTGAAAATAGCACTTTCTGAGGAAAGCTTTTCCTGACTTTTAAAAATAAGCTAGGTTTTCCCCTCCAGGTCCATTCTATTATATCCTAAACTTGTCTTTTGTAGCACTTAACATAATTATAACAAGCTTATAAAGACTTCAGGGTATGTGATGACTGTATTTGAATAGTTGTGGAAGAAGATGTGTTCTTTGGCCTGTGGTTAAAAGTTGCAAAGAGCCCAGCTCAGTGATTGAGCATTGTCCTATGAAAGACCAGGTCACAGTTCAATTCTAGGTCAGGGGATATGCCAGGGTTGCAGGCTCAATCCCAAGTAGGGTCATGCAGGAGGCAGCCAATCAATGATTCTCTATCATCATTGATGTTCCTCTCTCTCTCTCCCTCTCCCTCTCCCTTCCTCTCTAAAATAAAAATATATATTTTTTAAAAGGTTGAAGAGAAGTTTTCTGAGTAGGGCTATAACTCTGTGTTTCCAGGATCCTGTATGGTTCATGACATAAAGGAGTGCTGATTAGTTACAGATGTGCAGAGCAAAGAACTGAATAATAACTGGCATGTGATAGTGACATCCTGTAAGTGCAGCAGTGGCTGGGATGAATGAAGAGTTCACATCAGAGAAGATGCACATAGGATTTTAGCAAGTGTGGAAAATGTGCATGTGCAAATATGTGAGCAGATGTGTGTGTGGTGTGTGTGTGGGGGTGGCCGGGGGAGCAAAGGGATCAGTGGGTCAGTGAATGAGTTGAAAAATGCCTTCCTGTGCTCGCCCAGACAGTACTCAGCTTAAAACGCACCCAATTTTGGGAGTTTTTTTTTTCTCCCCTCTGTTGCCCTCTCCTGCCCAGCAGAACCTTTCTTGAAAGTTTATTCCCAGTGTTGTTATTGAAGTGTACTCAGAGGTGTGTCTAAGCCAAAAGAAGTCCCAATGGATGAGGTAGATTGTCATTGAGAACTGTGAGTCAATAAACTGGATACTATCATGTCATAAATTTTTCATTAACCTTAAGTCTACGTACAAATCCACCAACTGTGATTCCTACTTTCGCTTGATTCTGTCCTTTGCACATAATCTTTCCAGTTGCTTCCTAGTCCTTTCAAAACCCAGAACAGCTGAACCCAGTATGAATCCAAGCTCCATTCTTTTCTACTTTAATTTTTAGTCACTTGCTTCAGATTCTAGCCACTGCCATTTCTCAGCCTTAACATATATATATGTCAAATACATTTATCTGTTTTTTATGCACTGTGCTCTTTGTCTTATATCTATATATTTACCAGTAATATCTCTGTTCACCTATTCCTGATATTAGTCTATACTTATGCTGAGATTGACTATACCTGACTGTCTCCCCAGCAGTTTTCTCCCAAGACAAGGCAGCCACTTCTTTCTTAGCAGATCCAAGGAGAACTACAATTTAGAGGAATAATTTTCTATCAGCTTTGAACTTCTCTGTGATGGAGACTGCAACCCCCTTACTGGTGGGAAGTTCCCGATGGTAGTCACCTGTCAGTTATCAAGTATGATATATTTGTCCACCTGTATCTGTGAGCTTTGTTTTCTTCCCTTTCCCCAGTGTCCAGGGGTCCTTCTCCATAATAATCTTATCTCACTACTTTGTTTCTGATTTTCAAGGTAGCATTGATTTCATGGAACTGGATTTCAACATGAAGAACTACAACAACTCTCTGGAATTCTTACCTACGACATTCATTCTGGTTGGCATCCCTGGGTTGGAGGCAGAGCACATCTGGATATCCATTCCCTTCATCCTGATGTACATTATCATCTTCCTTGGGAATGGCACCATTCTTCATGTCATCAGGACAGACACTGCCCTACACCAGCCCATGTACCTGTTTCTTGCCATGTTGGCACTGGCTGAAGTTGGTGTCTCTGCATCCACTCTGCCTACAGTGCTAGGCATCTTCCTTTTTGGAACCACTGAGATTAGCTTTGATGCATGTCTCCTCCAGATGTTCTCCATCCATTCTTTCTCCATTATGGAGTCAGCTGTGTTGCTGGCCATGTCTGTCGACCGATTTGTGGCCATCTACAGCCCGCTGCGCTATACAGCCATCCTAACCCTGCCCCGCATCTTTGGCACAGGAGCTGCCATTGGGCTGAAGAGCATTATGCTCATGGCCCCATTGCCCATGCTCTTACGGCGCCTGCCCTTCTGTGGTCACAATGCTCTCTCCCATTCCTATTGCCTTCACCCAAACCTCATCCATCTACCTTGCGGGGACATTTCTATCAATAATATCTATGGGCTTTTCATTGTTACCTCTACTTTTGGCCTGGATTCGCTACTCATTGTGGTCTCCTATGGGCTTATACTCCACACTGTACTGAATATTGCTACTAGGGAGGAGCGTAAGAAGGCACTGAACACATGTGGTACACATGTCTGTGCCGTGCTAGCTTATTATGTGCCTATGATTGGCTTGTCAATGGTGCACCGTTTTGGTCACCATGTATCCCTTTTGCTGCATGCTATGATGGCCAATGCTTACCTATTCTTCCCACCCGTTGTCAACCCCATTGTGTACAGCATTAAGACCAAGGAAATCCGCCGTGGCATTGTCCGAATGCTATTAGAGAAGAGATCCAGAGTTTAGACAAAGGACAAAGTAGGGAGGAACTTTTTTCTATAACCATAAGTGGTCCTAGATCGCACATTATGCAAATGGTGTTAACTTAAAATAGGTTGTCTAATAGGAGGTTCTCCATAATCTGGCTGAACTGGAGTGGGGATGAAAATTGATTTTGATTATGTGTAAAAGAACAGCATAAAGAATTTATATCATTTTAAAAACATTTTTTTGTGACAAGAGGTTTTCTAGTACCTTGCATGGCTGGAGCAGAAATGCAAGAAAGGTTGTTTATGAAAACAGCACTCCCCATAAAGAAAGGTAGTCAAGAGCTTGGAGGTGTCTGAAAAATCTATTGATCCCTGTTTTCTGGCAAAAGAGGAATTGAAATGAATTACATTCTCTTGAATTGTTGGTATGAGCTCAATAGCAGTAGGACACACTAAGTAGCTCAAAGAAGGCTTCCAATACTGGCTCTGATGTGACATTCACCCAACCCCACCAAGCTTCCACATTGAGAGTCCCAAAGACTACAAATCTTGTTCACTATGCAAAATTCTGAAGGTATCCCACCAGGTTGCAAAATATTTAAAAGAGGCAAGTTTTCCTTTATGGACATTAACATTTTCTATCGGATTAGATATTCTTTCACAGATGTTAGAAATAATGTAAAAAATTACATTTATATTTCCAGGGAAAGGAACTAAGACTTTTGAGATGCAAATATATACTAGGTACTTTATTATTTCAATCTCCACAACAACCCTATGAGGTAGTATTAGTGCAATTACGGTCATCTTTCAGATGAAAAGCTGATGTTTAGATATAGTAACCAACTTGGTCAAACCTATACATCCAAGAACTGGCAGTGGAATCTAGTTGTGTCAAACTCCAGAGTCTAAGCTATTAATCTCTAAACTATACTGTCAACTGAGTAAGCACTACAGTTCCATGGATCCTTTTTACTAGTGAGTCAAGTAGCATTAATTGAGCATGCTCAGTGGGTCAGGTACAAATCTAGGCCCTAGAGATAAAATGGTGATAAAAAAGACAAGGTCCCTTTCTTTCCTCGTGAAGCTTAGAAATAATTTTTTTTTCTAGATCCATTCTTTTTAATCTTTATCACTCTATTTTCCTAAGGTCAACCTCAATGCTCTCTCCCATTCCTATTGCCTTCACCCAAACCTCATCCATCTACCTTGTGGGGACATTTCTATCAATAATATCTATGGACTTTTCATTGTTACCGCCACTTTTGGCCTGGATCCGCCCGCTACTTAGAGACAACCTCAGAATCTGACAAAATCCTAGAAAATCACACAATGATTTGTCTAGAAGTCTCTAAGTGTCTATGAAATTCAATAATGAGCATAATCCAATATGACTTTATGGAACAGTGTCAAGTTTGATTCCATCTTTTTCTGCCATTACATTTACTATCCTAACTTAAAATTTAGATGTTTTGAAACTACCTTGATCCTTTATTTCCTCAATAGGACAACATGATAAGCCATTCTATTCAGAGAGTTATGAAGCTAAATTATGAATTAGAACATGAGAAAAAAATGCATGAAATTATAGGCATTCCCATATACAAGGGCATATGACTTTTTTAGACCAATCCTCCTACCAAGAACAATTAGAAAAGTTAGAGAAGTATGTTGTAAATAAATTCAGAGAGCATTCAGTGCAACTAGGATATAAAGATTCCAAAGACAAGGAAAACAGAAAAGTGAGCTTGATATTTTGTACCCTTTCCCACTTCAGGAACTTGTTGATTTAAAAATAATAGCTGGGCCCTAGTTGGTTTGGCTCAGTGGATAGAGCATCAGCCTGTGGACCGAAGGATCCCAGGTTCAATTCTGGTCAAGGGCACATTTACTGGTTGTGGGTCTCTCATCATTGATGTTTCTGTCTAACTCTCCCTCTCCCTTTCTCTCTGAAGCCAATAAAAATATTTTATAAAAATAAAAAATTAAAGTAATAGCTGGTAAAATGAGAAGAGCTTACAGCAAAAGGCTGGAGTGAAGAGAAACAAAAATTGGAACACAAAGATCCTCCTGGATGGGGAAACTGGTAAATTCCTAGGCATTTACTTGGAATCCAGAAAAGTTACACTTTGAAATAAGGGAAAATTAGAAATAGACTAGCCTAATATGGTTTTGTGTTTTTTAAAAATCAACGCACTATCTAATTTTACTATTCTGTAAGAATTAGGGTGAGCAACCATCTCAGTTTTTTCCAGGATTTTCTCACTTTATCTCAGAAAGAACCATATGCTAGAAAATTCCTCAGCCATAAGCTGAGATTGTTGGTCACTTTAATCAGAAATAAAATTAAATACTCACAGTAGAAAGATATTAATCAGCATCTCATATTATCCTTATAATTTTTCATGACAGTCATTGAAATAAAACCAGAAATGCAAAATACATGAATTGAAAAAAATCAGGAGAAAATTAAAAAAAAAAAGTGAATGGATTAGATCCACAAAAGATCCAGCTATTAGAGTGAACATACCCAGACATTAAAATAATTTTGATAAATATAGCTTAGAACATAAATTGCAAGGTATAAATTTTAAACAATAAGTGAAAACTAATTAAAAATAAAATAAAAATGCCAGAACTAAAAAAATAACTGAAATTAAAAGCCAAATGGATGGGTTTAATCATATTAGACACAACTGAAAAGAAAAGCAAAGTATTGGAAAATAATTTAGAGTATATCCAGGCTATATAGATGTGTAAAGATAAAGCATAATGAAAATAATAAAAATAAAATATACTTAAAGGATATATTGTATTTGCTGGAAAGGTCAAATACATGTTTAATTGGAGCACCAAAAGAAAAGCATCCTGGGGCAAAAGTGATATTTGAATATAATAACATAAATATTTTCAAAACTGTTATAAAATGTAAACCAAAGACTTAAGAAGCACAAGATGCTATTTACAGTTTAAATTTTATTAAATTTACATTTTAATGTAAATGTTCTTGACAATATTAGACATTCACAGAGTTGAATTTTTCTATTTGAAAATATTCACTGTAGTTACTATTTTAATAATTTTGGTACTTTCATAAAGTCAACAAACATATTTTGTTTATTGTATTTCTTTTTAGGAAAGCATTTATATGTAAACAAGAAATTATCTACATTTATACTTGTCCTAGTGAAAAATATGCACTGTTCTTTGTTTGATTTTTAATATACACATATATCTTTGAGATAATTCATAACCAGTACATGAAGAGCATCATCATTTATTTTTACATTTACATAATATCCCCGTTATCTATCCTGGTACATTGTGTCTTGCCAAAATTTGCTTACCAGTTCCCAGTTGATGAATATTTAGTTTGTTTGCATTTTTTGTGCTTTTATAAATAATACTATAGTAAATAATCTTGTATATATAAGCCAATTTGCTCACATGTAAATGCATTTGTAAACTAAATTTTTAAAAGTGGAATTGCTGAGTAAATAATTTTTGTAGTTATACTTTTTATAGCTACAGTATTGTCATGTAAGTCAGACATTAATATTAACTGTCCCTCAGCAATTGTGAAAGTACTTCTTTCATCATACCTTGTCAACAAGTCTGTTTTAACTTTTTTTTTTTAATTTGGCTAATATAATGAATAAAAAACTATCTCAATTTTACTTCAATTACTTTCTACTTTGAGAGTGAACAGCATTTCATAAGATCAAGGAATATTTGTATCTCCATTTATTATATCAGAGGCCAGCATTTTTCTTTTTGCAAAGGGCCAGGCAGCAAATATTTTAGTCTTTGTGGGCCATACAGCTTCTTTCAAAGCTACTTAATTATGCCCTTGTAGTGTAGAGGCAGCCATAGACAACACATAAATAAAGGAATATGAGTGTATTTCAATAAAGCTTTTTATATGGACAGTGAATTTTGAATTTAATATAATTATCATGTGTCACAAAATATTGCTTTTAAAAAATATTTTTTTATTGATTTCACAGAGGAAGGGAGAGGAAGAGAGAGAGAAACATCAATAATGGGAGAGAATCATTGATCGGCTGGCTCCTACACACCCCCAACTGGGGCTCGAGCCTGCAACCCAGCCACGTGCCCTAGCCAGGAACCTTCTGGTTAATAGGTCAATGTTCAACCACTTAGCCACACTGGTCAGGCTGCATTTTGTTTTCATTCAATCATTTAAAAATGTAAAAACAAACAACAATAAAAACAAAAACAAAACAAAAAATGTAAAAACAATTCTTATCTTGTAAGGCATTAAAAAACACATGCATTTAATATTCCATTTCCTTAGACAGGGTGTACACTCTTACTAAAGACAGTAATAAAATTAATGGACTTCCCAGACCACCACCATCTTCTCTCTACTACCTTATTTTTAAAACATCTTATTAGAAAAAATGTTCAAATATGAATAGAATAGAGAATATTATAAAGAACTTCCATGTACTGTTTCTTCAACCTTAATTTCAAGAATTATCAATATTTTGTCAACTTTGACATTTTACTTTTATACTAGTGAATATAGGGTTTAGCTCAATGCTTTATTTTTCTATTTTAAATTATGTCTTTTATTTTTTTTTAAATATATTTTATTGATTTTTCACAGAGAGGAAGAGAGAGGGATAGAGAGTTAGAAACATTGATGAGAGAGAATCATCGATCAGCTGCCTCCTGCACACCCCCCACCGGGGATGTGCCCGCAACCAAGGTACATGCCCTTGACCGGAATCAAACCCGGGACCTTCAGTCCGCAGGCTGACGCTCTATCCACTGAGCCAAACCGGTCCTGGCTAAATTATGTCTTTTAAACTTTAACTACAAAAGATGGAGTAATCATATACTTAATGCTACACCCCAAATGCAATATAATACTACATTCCCAACCAGATTGTGTTCTTTACCTAACTTCTACATTTCCAAGGTTTATAACTTCATAATCAAAATCTCCCTTTTGAAGCAGTGGGAATTATATAGCGATGGATACTTCTTGGAGCCAAGCTAGGTGCTAAAATACAGGTAAACCAGATATGGGATGAAGACAAGCCATGTTTGTCGAAACACTGTGCCTTGGGTGGTAGAAACCAAAAGAAATGTTCTCGGTTAACACCCAAACAGCTGCTGATTTCCAGTGTCCAGAGAGAAGTTTAATCAAAATAAAGTCCCATCTAAAAGCCTAGGCTATTTGTCTCTTGATGGCACTCATCACAGCCCCTTCTTGCCTGAGTGGAGATCCAGCCTTCCTGGGGAATAAGTAAAGGACAATGTATGCTGAGGCTAATAATGTAAGACACTAGAAGAGGAAATCCTGTTTTCCCTATAAGAGGGAATCTCATTTTGCCTTTTGACTTTTGAATCTATCAAGTGATCTGTGATAGCTTCCCCCAAATCTTCAAGCTATATCAAATCTGAGTCTGGTCATATTTAAGATGACATCAGAGGGTAACTGTTCCAACATAATAGTCTTTCTCAAAACCACAGAAGCCGCTGTAGGAAGCAGAAGGGAACTAATGATTACTGAGAAAAATATCTACCAGAATACGGGCTGTCTTACCCATGTCATCTAACAAAAGTGTCACAACCCCACAAGTCAGCTACCTCAATTATTGGTAATGCTTAGCACTCAGTAAATGTTAGAAGTGCTGTTATTTTTCCTGGTTCTGTCCCTTGGGGCCTCAGGTCTCAGAGCACAATCTCTATATTGCTGCAAGATTCCTATAAGAGCCAGAGGCTTCCCCACCCACCTCCTGCATTCCATCCTGGGATATTCTGGACCATATGCAGCATTCAGCTGCAGAGAATAGAATACAAGACAGAGCGAGCATTGAAAGAATAAGAAAACAAAAAGGTAAGGCTGGACTGCTCCATGGATGATGAGTAATTAGGGGAGAGGGACACCTGGGAAATGAAAATGGGACATGCTCCATAGAGATAGGGAGAGAATGCAGCCAACCAATGTCAAGAATATTTTCATAGGAGATGGGATGGGGATGTGACAGGTAGGGAACATGAAATTAATTAATTAATCAAGAGATGCATCACTGTCCTCCAACTGAGTTCAAAAAGTAGCCCTGATGCCATTGTTCTCATTTACACTGAACCTGTGGTCCTCAAAAATGAAGTTTTCAGTATGTGTTGGTAAGCATCAGCAGATCATCTATCAACAACCCCTGCCCTGAAAATTGGCCTTTTCTGGCTGTATCCCCTCTGTTCTTATTTTTACTTGTCTTTTTCTCTGCCCTGCAAGTGGCTCAACAAATCTCAGAAAAAGGTAAGTTCAAGGAAAGCATGAAAGCATCTAATAAGGAATGAACAGGAGCCAGAGAGAGAGAGAGAGAGAGAGAGAGAGAGAGAGAGAAAAGGATCACATTCATATAACTTTCATTATAGTACATTGAAGTAATTGTTCTATTTTATTATTAGTTATTGTCATTAATCTCTTACTGGGCCTAATTTATAAATTAATCTTTATCATAAATGTGTATATATAAAAATTAGTATAAAAGGGTTTGATACTATCTGTGGTTTCAGACATCCATTGGGGGTCTTAAGTATCCCTCAAGGATAAGTGAGGATCTACTCTACCACATGCATGAGAAAAAAATTGTGCCTATTATCAAAACAAAAAATAATGTAGGGACCCAAATTGTGGTCAAAAGTTTCTGGATCAGAGCAAGAATGCAATGAACAATGAAATGTTAAATAGTCCCAAGCTAGATGGCCTCTTGTAACCATCATGTAGATGCCATTTCCTACAGACATGAATAAGATCTGCCCTACACAGTGCTTGGATGGACACCACCGGCATTTGTCTCTAGTATGTTCTTTCTTTTATGCTTTTGAAATGACCAAACATCTCTTTGATGTTCTTTATTTCAGAAGTCTTAATAGCTCCAATACGGTAATCAAGTCCACTAAGACTCAGTGCTAAGAAGTTTGAAAAACCTTTGCAATGTCCTCTTATATTTTGATTTATAGTTTAAGTATTAAAAAACACACATTCCTATTGTTTACTAATTTACCGCTAACTACTCTATGGCCTCTGCAATTTCTCTACAGTTTTGGCAGTCCCATTATGTTTCATTTCTAAATATTTGCCCACGTTTCCTTTCCTTGATCAGATTTTCTAGGGGGTTTCAAATTACATTGATTCTTTCAAAGAAATAATTTTTTAATGTTTTTACCATTTTTTTGTTTGTCTAATTCAAATTAAATGTTCATTTTATATTCTTTTTCATTTTTTAAAACTTCATCTTGTATATTTCATAAATTCTTGAGCTTAATGATTTTTCAGCAATTCTTAGCTTGGCATTATGGGAATTTTAGGGGGAATATGCTTTGATTTAATAAATAAAAGCCCATTAATCACTTTGTGTATTTTCTGATAAGGAAGTCCACAGCTTTCTCTCTCAGAACCTTCTAAAAATTAATATTCATTTATTTAATAAAACTATATTTATTCTTTTATTTAAAGAATAAAAACCTGTATTTATTCCCTATGAGGCAGTATAGCCCTCTTCTTTAGAACATATAATCTACAGAAATTGTCTCCAAATCTTCAAATTAATTCACTACTCAGACTACTTTAGTTTAGCTTATTCTCCTATGATTCTACTGAAGTTTCTTCCCAAAGGGTTACTACCTACCTCAAAGCCCTAAATTGAATAGACACTTTTCAGTATTTATATTATTGAGTATCTGAGAAGCACTAAACTCTGGTGACCACATCCTTTATCTTTTTTGCTTCTATGACTCCTATTTTCTTTGTTTTTCACCCGCTTCTCTGAACATTTGTTTTGTTTTGTTTTGTTTTTTGCTTCTTCTTCTACATCTACCAAACTGCTAAATTTTACATTTCTTTATAAAGCTGAGCTCATTTTTTTTCTATTCTCGCTCCAAATTCTTGCCTACATTAGCATATCATCTCCTAGCTTCTCAGCTAGCATCAGTATGCCATGGTCTCCCCTATGTCTAGCAGGCTTCTTCTCTGTCTTGGATGTCATATCTATTTGCTTAGTTTTCATTTCTCTAGGATGGTTGCTATGACTATCAAATTCAATTGTACAAACTGAACCTGTGATCTTTTTCCCAAAATCTGCTTCTAATCCAATAGTCCAGCTAAAAGGAAGTGTTACTATTTTCTATGTAGTTGCAGAAGAGTCCTCTGCAACTGGCTAACTGGATCCTGGATTGAACAGATAAAGAATCTATGGCAGTATCACACTGATGGAATTCTTATTACAGAACACAGATTCTGGTTTTGCATTCATCCATCATGTCCGAGGTGACTAACACCACCAAAGGCCCCTTTTACTTCATACTCACGGGCATCCCTGGATTTGAAGCTTCCCACATCTGGATCTCCATCCCCTTCTGCTGTCTCTACACCATCTCCATCATGGGCAATACCACCATTCTCTATGTCATCCGCACAGAGCCATCCCTCCACCAGCCCATGTACCTATTTCTCTCCATGTTGGCCCTGACTGACCTGGGTCTCACCCTCACCACTCTTCCCACTGTTATGCAACTCCTCTGGTTCAATATTCGTAAGATCAGCTTTGAATCTTGTTTTGCCCAGTTTTTCTTCCTCCATGGATTCTCCTTTATGGAATCTTCTGTGTTGTTGGCCATGTCCTTTGACCGCTATGTGGCCATCTGCCGCCCCCTCCATTATGCCACCATCCTCACCAATGAAGTCATCGGCAAGATTGGGTTAGCCATCATTTGCCGCTGTGTTCTGGCTGTTCTTCCCTCCCTTTTCCTGCTCAAGCGGCTGCCCTTCTGCCACTCGCACCTTCTCTCTCACTCCTACTGCCTCCACCAGGACATGATTCACCTCGTCTGTGGTGACATCCGGTTCAACAGCTGGTATGGATTTGCTCTGGTTTTGCTCATTATTGTGATGGACCCTCTGCTCATTGTGCTCTCCTATGCAATGATTCTGAAAAGTGTTCTGGGAGTAGCCACATGGACAGAGCGGCTCCGGGCCCTCAATAACTGTCTATCTCACATTCTGGCTGTTCTGGTTCTCTATGTTCCCATGGTTGGCTTATCTATGACCCACCGCTTTGCCAAGCATGCCTCTCCACTGGTCCATGTTATCATGGCCAATATGTACCTGTTGGCACCTCCTGTGATGAACCCCATCATCTACAGTGTAAAGACTAAGCAGATCCGCCAAGGAATGTTCCGTTTACTCTTCCAGAGGAAAGTGCACTAACTATTCGAATTTAAGTTTACAGAAGTAGTTTTATATAAATGCATGGAGTCAAGAGCAGGAATACTACCATCAAAACTGTAAGCAGCATACATTGGATAAGGAATAGCTTCTGTATAAGAAGGTCCTAATGTAAAACAAAATAAATCATTTTTCTTTGACTAGAAATTAATAGACCTAAAGTTTCTTATACTCTATTTATTCTTCAATAGCCACCAGACTTTGAGAAAAATTTAAAAAATATACACAATCTCTGTTCTGCTTTCTTCACAGAGATGTTGTTATTAAGATGTGGTAAAGTATAAAAGTCTACATTATAAATTTAAAGCTCCAGTTACTGTATAAAGATATATATGGAGGCTGTAACTTGTTCACACCTTGTAAAATTCCTGAAGCAAATGTCAGATTTTAATTAAAAACAAATGCTCCTGTAACCTCAATCTGCAATAATAAAAGAGAACATTCATAAACTAGGAGGTCAAATAGAAAAAAGAAAGACCATTGTGGACATCAGTGCTACTTGGGGAAAAAAAAACAAACACCAAACATCAAAGACAAAGTGCAAATAGCCTGGGGGTTTTGAGAAACTGTTGAACTAATATTCACTGCCAAGTTCAATTAAACTCAAGGGTAGAGTTATGATTCACAGAAATGGAAACTACTTCTGAAAGAAAAGGATAATAGATGGAGGTAAAAGTTATGAGACAGACAATATCTGTAAGATAAACATCAAATGAGCTTGAATGTTGAGTGTGAATGTGTAGAAACAATTATGATTTGATTGTGATTAGACTTGTTTTCTGAACTGGCTGAAGTTGTACTCCTATCTTGTTGTGAGCCTTTGACTAGTCATCAAGACTTGGTAATAAATGAGCTGAGAGAGTTGTTTAACTTTTCAGAGTCACACCTTCTTCTATCATAAAATGTATACAATTATGCCTCCATAACTGGTATTATGAGCATTACATAGAAAACACTAGTAAACTGCCTTAAGTGTGCAGGAATACTTTTGCTAAAGGAACATGAATTGATGAGGAGGAAGCATTCTCAGTAAAAGTGTAAATAGTTTCAAACAGGGATAAGGAATGAGGGTTGTGGAAAGAAGTTTTTAATATAAATAAAGAAACACCGCTGTTTGGAATATAGAGAGCTCCAAATAAAAGTTATTTTCTTCCATTCACTAATCCCATTCAGTGATATTTCGATTGTTATCCACAGGTATGTGTATATACATAAAGGGTCTAGGGATTCCCACTAACCCACCTGGTAGATCAAGGCTATCTCCTGTGTTACAATTCTTACCTCTCACTTCTCAGACACCCTAAACAAGATTATAATAACAGAAACAATTGAGAAATAAAGAGAATTAAGTCTCAGAACTACATGTAGAGTAATAATCCATGTTAAAAAAAAACACACATTAATCTTTTAAGAGTTTATAATACACTAGAGTCCCAGTGCATGAAAATTCATGCACTGGAGGAGGGTCCTTCAGCCCGGCCTGCCCCCTCTCACAGTCTGGGAGCCCTCAGGGGTGGGAGGCAACCCGGCAATCAGGGGAAGGTGATGTCCCATCACACCTCTGCTGCTGCCACTGCTGGCAGCACAAGCCTCAGCTGGCCCTGGTTAACTGAGCCTCGGACGGCCCTGGGCAGCTGCTGCTATCCAAGTCTTGCCTGCACCTCGGGCCAGCCCTGGGCAGCTGAGCAGCCAATATCTGAGGCTTGCCTGCGCCTTGGGCATCGGTTGGTCAGCTGTCATCCGAGACTTGCCTGCCACTCAGGCCGGCGCTGGGTAGCTTGGGGGCTGAGGGGACTGGGGTACCTGGAGGCAGGCAAAATGTATCCCTGCCACACCTGCCACCCCAGCAGGGCTGAGGGGACTGGGCACTGCCATCTTGTGGCTGTGGGTGCCACCATCTTTGAGGGTGTGGCAGTCAATTAGCATATCACCTCCTTATTGGCTGTGGGCACTGCCATCTTTGAGGATGGGGCAGTCAATTAGCATATTCCCTCCTTATTGGCTGTGGGCACTGCCATCTTTGAGGGCTGGGCAGTCAATTAGCATATCCCTTCCTTATTAGCTGTGGGTGCAGCCAGCTTTGTGACAGCATGAGGATCAATTAGTATATTTCCTCTTTATTAGATAGGATTTTTAAATAAGTGTCTCACCACATATTTAGGTTTGTCTCAGAATATGTTCCTATGTTTAATGAGATTTCATCAATAGAGTCAGGGCCATAGTCTTAGCACCATTTCAAGGGGGATGTTCGGGACTTGAATTGGTATTTGAGAGCAACTCACTTAGGATGTGGCCCACATCAATTGTCCAAGACTAATGACCCATCTCCCAAGTTATGAAATCAGATTCAATAGCTCATCCTAAGTTATGTATTTTTAAAACTAAGTTTATTAAAAAGGTGTCTTTTCCTCACTATATAATTTAATTTTATTGTGGATCAAAGAACAGATACACTAAAGTAACAACAATAATCTGCTGCTGAATAAAATATGCTGTTGTCACAAAAATAAAAGCATTAAAAAATATATAATTATTACATTTCTCATGGCCCTGGCTTTCTCTTTTTTCAAAGGGAGATTAATCACAATAGATTTAGCCCAGCCAGTGTGGCTCAGTATTTGAGCATCAACCCAGGAACCAAACAGTCACCCGGTCAGGGCACATGCCCAGGTTGTGGGCTTGATCTCCAGTAGCGGGCATGCAAGAAGCAGCTGATCAATGATATTTCTCTCTCATTGATGTTTCTATCACTATATCCCTCTCCCTTACACTCTCTCTAAAAATCAATAAAAACATAATATAAAAAATCATAATAGACTTAGAAAACAACAAACTCTCAATATGGGATGCCTTTGTCCCTCCTCATTATTTATATACTGCTAGTTTAACTGTGTTGTTGTTGTTGAGTAGATAAGCAAGCACCGATAACTGGTATGACACAAGTTAAAGTGTTATATCATGACAATAGCTACCGGAGAGAGAAACATATAAAATGTAAAAACTAGGAGTATTAGTCTGAGAAAAGTAAGAGAACTTTCCATTGTTACACAGTGAGCAAGTGGCATAATTTTCAGGAATCACCTTGGGCCTTTGTTTTCTTCCTCTATCTTTTTTTTGCTAGCCGTCTCCTTGACCCTCACAGCATCAATTACCTTATATGTATATATAACGCCCAAATCTTTATCCAAAGATTAAAATTCTTTATTGATCTCCAGAATTATATACATATATAAATATTATATATAATTACTAGTTTCCTGGTGCATGGATTCATGCACATTGAAAGGAAATTTATTAGAAGAAATATTTTAATATCGCTATTCACATCTTGCTAATGAAAAGAAAATAGGATTTACCCCATGGCATAAAATGTGTCCTCACAGCTCCTCCAGGACTTCTGTGAAGATCAAATGAGATGTGGCATGTGAAAATGCTTCCCAAACCTTTGGTTAAAGTGTAAAATGTTTGCAACTGGCTATAAAGCAAGTTGTGTTCCTGGGCTGAAGAAACTCTGAGAATGCTAGTCACAGGGATAGTAAGTCAGGCGTGCATACTTGACGTCATTACTCAGCGCCCCCAGCCACTGTTTCTGGGCTAGGCTGGGCTGTGGGACACATTTTACGCCATGGAGTCTTGGCAGTGTTGGCTGAGATTTGGTGGACTGTTGGTCTGGGGTGGTGGTGGGGCCCGTGTCCCACTTGGGGGAAGCCAAGTGTTGGTTTGGCAGCGCCAGGTCCATGGTGCCGTTTATTTTTTAAATGGCCAGTGCACATCATGGCAGCTCCTGCATTGAGTGTCTGCACCCTGGTGGTCAATGCGTGTCAAAGCTACAGGTCAGACGGTTGGACAGTCGGACAGACACTTGGGCTTTTATATATATAAATAACACAAATATATATGCCAATATATGCATATTACATGCATAGTAAATATTGTATGCATATAAATATATAAATAATATTGACCACTTAGTCTCTTTCTACTTTTTTATTATTTTGTTATATAAGGCAAATTAACTATTTTTAGGATAAAGTTTTAGTCTCATTTAAAATAATTTCCTCATCATTTCATTCCAGAATTGAACGTTATGACTCAAGGTGTGTGAATGATTTCATATGGTAATTGTGCTAAAATTGTTTTCCAGAAATTATTATGCACATTTTACTTCCTTAGGAAAGTGCAAATACTCCTCATTATTATGGCCTTATCTGCACAGCATGATGTTATAAAAAAAAGCATCTGTTATTTTGAAAGGTTTAAAACATTATTTATAGTATTTGATTTTTTATTATTGCATTCTTGGGTAAGGTGATTTTGTAATACATATTATATTGTGAAGCATATTGAAATATGCTTGCTTATAATTGTATTCCCCTATTTGTTGTGAACTTTGTTATGGTCCTTCCTGTTAATCTATTGTGCTACTAGCAATGCTAAATATTAATACTTTTACTTTTTATATTTAGGATATCAATTCTTTCTGTAGCATGTTTTCATACATGGTTTTGAAATTTTAAATTTCTCCATTTTTTTATTACAGAGAAAAATTTAATGTTTTGTGATTCCACCTAGTCATCTTTTCATCTGTGATTTGTTTCTATTGCTGCTATGTTTAGATAGTCCTCCTCAATGAAAAATTAAAATGTTTATATTGTTGCCTCTAATTTTTGTTATTGATTTACATTAAATTACTTTATCCACTTGGAATATAATTTTGTGCGAATCATTAATTGAGCCACCAAATAACTAACTAATAAACAATTTTTCTTTCTAGCTCAGTGTTGATATGGCTATCGATATTTACTTATTGTATAAATATATTAGAAAAGTTGATCTTTGTGGTTTCCAGAGGTTCACTGCAAGGCGATTGCTTCTTGAAAGTGGTGTATGACATTCCTTTTACCTGTAGCTATCCTGTCCCTTGTAGTCCTGCCCCAACTTAAGACTGCTTACAGAAGAAAGTTTCTTGGAACTGATTTTTAAAGAAATTGCACATTTCAAGCATCAGCATGTATTTTCAAATCATATTCAACAAATTCTAAAAAACAGGACTTCCATGTAGTTTTCTGACTTGCTGCTCAATGAGGATACTGGGGGCAGAAAAGGCTCTTAGGGACAGAGCTGACATCCTGGCTTCCCAGTGGGCCCCAGGTCTCAAGATGCCTCTTCATTATAAACCTGAAGGGACCTGCCACACTCCCCCTTCTTCCAGCCTAGAGATTTGCAAAAGCTTATAATTTAGCTATCCTGTGGGTCAAACACAGAAAACAAAGTCTAAATATAAAGAAGAGGGTACCAGCCACCAGGCAGGAGAAATCACAGGTAAGACTCCTCTGTGAACGTTCAGGATAAAGAAGGAGAGGGCGATGAGTACTGTTAGAAAATGCAAAGAGTAATACCAGTAACGCACTAGGGCAGTAACTAAACATAGAAAGCAATCGATAAGTGTGATAGTCCTCATCTAGGCTCTACTCTCACTTCTCTCCTACACACTCTGCCCTTTGCTTCCAGTTACATTTTGATATTGCATAGATGCAATCCACAGCATCAGATGACATTAACTCATGAGAATAAGAAGACAGATCAGAAATTAGCACTAACCTAGGGTAAATTTGACCTGAGTGTATGATGAAATGAGCAGGAGATAAAGAAAGAAATGGTGATGACTTCAAAACAAGGGAAACAGGCAAGAATGCTGTTATCCAAGAAAATTTAAAAGGAGACTCTGGATTAAAAACAAATATTGGCCATTACATTTTCATTTTGGAGTTAATTTTAAGTCTTTGTGAGAATGGTATTGGTAGCAGGATTTAGACGAAAGGCAGATTCCAGGGTTCTAAGAACTAAAAAGGAGTGGTAAAACAGAAGCAGGAGATTTAAAAAAGTGTTTTTCATGAATTAATATGTTGAGTTTTCAGGGAATAAGGTTTGTGTAAAAGCAATCTCTGAAGAGATGGGCTAAAGACAGCAATCATTGTGTTCTTCTATCTTTCCTTAGTTGCCCAACAATTCTGAACCTTTATTTGGGTAAAGTTAGGTCAAATAGGGCAAAAACAGAAATCATATTTGTGTTCTCTCTGAGCAAAGACTCTGAACATGAAGCCACATTCCTCAGTCATGTTTGAAGTGACTAACACCACCAAAGAACCTTTCTACTTCATCCTCACGGGCATTCCTGGATTTGAAGCTTTCCACATCTGGATCTCCATCCCCTTCTGCTGTCTCTACACCATCTCCATTATGGGCAACACTACTATTCTCACTGTCATCCGCACAGAGCCATCCCTCCGCCAGCCCATGTATCTATTTCTCGCCATGCTGGCCCTGACTGACCTGGGTCTCACCCTCACCACCCTGCCCACTGTTATGCAGCTCCTCTGGTTCAACATTTGTGAGATCAGCTTTGAAGCTTGCTTTGCACAGGTATTTTTCATTCATACATTCTCCTTTATGGAATCTTCTGTGTTGTTGGCCATGTCCTTTGACCGCTATGTGGCCATCTGCCGTCCCCTCCATTATGCCACCATCCTCACCAATGAAGTCATCGGCAAGATTGGGTTAGCCATCATTTGCCGCTGTGTTCTGGCTGTTCTTCCCTCCCTTTTCCTGCTCAAGCGCCTGCCCTTCTGCCACTCGCACCTTCTCTCTCACTCCTACTGCCTCCACCAGGACATGATTCGCCTGGTCTGTGGTGACATCCGGTTCAACAGCTGGTATGGATTTGCTCTGGTTTTGCTCATTATTGTGATGGACCCTCTGCTCATTGTGCTCTCCTATGCAATGATTCTGAAAAGTGTCCTTGGAGTAACCTCCCTGGTTGAGAGACTTCGAGCTCTAAACAACTGTCTGTCCCACATTTTGGCTGTTCTGGTTCTCTATGTTCCCATGGTTGGTGTATCTATGACCCACCGCTTTGCCAAGCATGCCTCTCCACTGGTCCATGTTATCATGGCCAATATGTACCTGTTGGCACCTCCTGTGATGAACCCCATCATCTACAGTGTAAAGACTAAGCAGATCCGCCAGGGAATTATGCGTCTTCTTTCCCAAAGAAACACGCATTAAAGATGAAAGAATTGTTGCATTAAATTACTAAGGACTTTGATTCATAAGCTTATGGGAAAAGTACAGTAAGAATTGCTAAATGAACACTGAGATTGTTAAATAAAATGCCACCCTATTTTTAAGGCAGTATGACATAATTTTGGCTTTTAATGGATGTTTGGCTTGGAAGAGCTGGAAGTAAGTATTCTATCTAAAAAAGATTCAGATATGAGTTGATTCATATCTGACACACTTTATCAGCTATGCCAGTGGGATGAGCTTCATCAATTTAGTATATATCTGTTTAAGTTGTGTGGTTGTTGTTCTTTTTTCTTCTGGATATTCTTCTCTCCCATGGGGTTGGTTAAATAAGTAAGAAGGAAACATTTTGTTGTTGCTCCCACTACCTGTTCTCTTAGCTCCACTTAAGGTGATCACGTAAACACTAGATCCATGGCCCTGACTCCCCCTACCGGCGGTGTGCTTTGACTTTCTCTTGTGAAAGACTGGAAAATCTTTGAAGGAGAATGATACACAGAAAGTTTCTTAGCTATTCAGGTTTGCCTAGTCAACAACACACATCATGATTTCAGCAGACCTAATGACCATATGCAGAGTCTAAACCAGGGCAGGGTGTTTAGATCCTCCACAGGTGGAACAAGATTCCTGCCTTGCTAGAAGTCCTTAGTATTTAGAATTTTGAATAAGTCTACAGATCATATTTGTAGGAATAGAAACTCATTTTTCTGACGAAAACAGATTAAAAAATATATATATCTCAATGTCCATAATGAGACTTAATTCCTAGGGGCAGGTTCCCCTTAGCATCATGGATTTTGTATTAGAAAAGGCTCTTGTAAAGGGCTGCTGCCTTATTGACTATAAAGATTTTGTTGAAACCAGGTTAACTCTCTCAGAAATATCCATTTGAAAGCCAGCCACAATAATGGTCACAGCTCCTCATTACTGACTTCATAGGTGGCCAATACTAGGGCTAACTTATATTTGAATAAAAATATGCAGGGCTTCCATGGAAGCATAATGGGAGGGAATATTAAGAGGTTAAAGGCAGAGAATAAGTGAAGAAGGAATCTCCTCCTTCTCTAATATCCTTTCCTCTCCCCACCCCCCCTGTTCCATGTCTTTTTCCAGAGCTTAGAAGTTAGCATGTTTCTTTTGAGAACAATGAATCAGCTGGTATAGGTAAATAAATTGTAGAATCAAAAGCATATGCAATGTCAGAATATGAGAAATTAGGACCAAGAAATCTAATGTCAAAAAAGTCAAGAAAATGTATCAAAGGAGACTTTTTTTTATTTTTCAATGGATGATACAGACTTGATAATGTTCCAAAACAACATGAGCAGGAAAATACAACTTGGGATTATGCCAGTTTTTTTAGAAAGAGCATATGATATCAATGATAATCTCTTGTTCAGATCTATCTATCAATTGAATTTTATTGTCACAAATCATTACCTGCAAACAATGCCCAAATTTTTTAAAAATATATTTTTATTAATTTCAGAGAGGAAGGGAAATGGAGAGAGAGATAGAAACATCAATGATGACAGATAATCATTGATTGGCTGCCTCCTGCATGCCCCCTACTGGAGATTGAGCCCACAACCCCGACATGTGCCCTGACCTTGAGTCCAACTGTGACCTCCAGGTTCATAGGCTGACACTCAACCACTGAGCCACCTGACTGGACCAATGGCCAAATAAAGATTCAATCTGGAAATCTGCCCTTATCCTTTGTTCGTCTACCTTTTCTATTGTTTTCTTTCCCTAGACAAAAACGTTTATTTTCTTTTTGTGATTTTAGGTTTACATAAATGAAGCTAAGTTCTAGTCATTATAATGTCATAGTTTGTGCCTCTTTCATATATATATAAGATAAATACTGATAGATATTTTCAAATTCATTACTCTATTTCATTATAATTTTTTGTTAGTTTTCATATTTTAACTCTTAACTTGGTGCTATACAATAAATATATAATACAAGCACACGTTAGTTATAATTTTCTAGTAACAACATTAAAAAGCAAAAGAGAAATAGGTAAAAATAACTTCAAGGTACATGTTGTTTAATCCAATATAAATATAATGCCATCATTTCAATGTGTAACCTATTAGAAATAATAACATATTCTACATTCATTTTTTCATGTTAGGTCTTCAAAATCTGGTCATATGTCATTACTGTACATGTCAATTAAAACTAGCCACATTTCAAGGGCTCAATAGCCATATATAGCTGATAGTCACCATATTAGACAGTGTACCTTTAAACTTAACCTTAAAGGCTGCAACATCTGGATTTTTTTTCATTTGGAAATTATTCCTCAAAGTCATAGTCTTTGAGAAGGTCAGAAGATAGCCATAATGATTTGCTAGGTAATGTTCTAACATAATATTTTTATAATCATGCAACCATTATTTTTATTTTTATGTCTTGAATCCTTGAACAACTATGAAATAAATCTATCAAAAACCATCTGCACTTAGTATTGCTGCTAGGCAACCATGTTTTCAGAACAAGTGACTATGAATGTAATCTTATTAAAAATGAGAATTTATTGTATATTCAGTTTATTCATGTATATGTTCATGCTTTTGACTTGTGACTTACATGGTATATCCATCAGTTCATGACATTTAAAACCTAGAAGGAAATATTAGACCAGGCCCAAGAAATTACTGGAACATTTATTGTTAAGTTTTTAGATTTATTCTACATGTTGCATTTAAATATAAAATATTAGTATATCTACCCTTTAGATGTAATAGGTGCTCAAAAATAAGTGAAGTAAATAAGTGAAGAAAGTAATTAATCACTCTTCAGTGAAAGACATCCCTAGCTACGCACAAGTCTTCAGGTTCCACTCCAGAATAAATTATTTCCCTGATATTTGACAATGAGATTTTATCAGAGTTTTTCCAGAACAGTCATATTGATTTTATAGAAGTTGCCACTAGTGGGTATCTAATATAGTGGTCTTCATACTAATTATGTGTTCCCCTGGGGAAATGAGAACATACCTGGAAGTGCCTGAGCACAGAGTTTTAGGGGAATTAATATTTAGATATTAAATGACCATAAAGTTTCTTTGCTTAAATTGCTTTTTCAAGAGTGTATGTACCTTTTTTCAATGTGTTTCTGTTACATCATTTGTTTCTTACTTTACACAATCTTATTTACTCACTTTACCAAAAAAATAAATAAATTTCATTTATAAGAAAAAAAAAAAAGGCTAGGCATAGTTTTCAAAGGCATCTGGAATATTTCTATGATACACCACAATGAGTAAAAATTTCTGAGACACCAAACAAAGGGACTCCTGAAAATATTGGCAAGAGTGTGATAAAGTGAATGATACCTAACACTGGGTAATGTACTCTAATGTAAGAAATGGTATCAATTTTATTATTTTCAACAAAAGATAAAGAGGGATCCCATGGAGTTATCACTTATTAGGTCATTAAAATAGTATGTCCTAAGAGATCATTACACGGTTCTTGTTATTCAAAAGTATTTAAAAATGACATTCGACTACAATGAAATGATTTCAGTAACATCTTATTTATGTTATTGAACTTATTTATGTTATTGCATCGATGTAAAAGAAAGAAATTTAATAGAAAAAATATTGCTGTTTCTCATTCAATAATTAATATTCATCATCATACCTAATAAAATGGTAATATGCTAATTACCATCACTCCGCTACGCCCACGATTGGGCCGGCTGGAGGCGCGGGGGCTGGACTCAGGGTGGCCGATTGGCTGGCGGCAGGAGCGGGGGGCGGGGACTCGCGAGTCCCCAACCCCCACTCCTCCCAAGGGCTTAAACGGCCGGCGCTGCTTAGGCCCGCGCTGTGGAAGACGCTGGTGGCGGAAATCAGGGTGTCGGATTGGGTGGCTGCTGGCACCAGTTTTCCGCCAGCAGCAGTTTTCCTCTGGCCACCTGCCCGATCAGGGCGCCTCCCGATCGGAGTTCCTCTCAAGGTGGCCTATCGTGCTGGTGGGAGGAGCTGGCCAGAGGAAAACTGCTGCTGGCGGATAACTGGTGCCAGCAGCCAGGTGAAGGAAAAGTCTATTGCACGAAACTTCGTGCAACAGGCTCCTAGTTTTTAGATAAAAAAAACAGGCATTCCATTAAGAGATGGGTTTCCAATTAAATTTTACTTTTAATATATCAAAAGTTATATTATGCTTATGTTGTATTTGTTATGTCCTATTCAGTATTGGGAAAGTAACTCAATACAGCATATACTTTTTAAACAATGCTTTATAGGCTACCAATTTTTAAACATCAAATTTAAATATATATACATATTTTTGCAAATAATTATGATAGATTGTTAAAATAGTTTCAACATAAAAATACATTATATGGTCAAAACTATTCAGTGGAAGTAAAATAAAAATTTAATTTTAAGGAGCAAAGGGACAAATGTAAAATATGTGAATGTTAATGAATGTGTTTTTGTATTTTATAATTTATGTTGTCAGGTATCAAAGCATAGTGTATTTAGATTCCATTGGATATTTAAATATGTGATATAACAATTTATTTTAAATTGACTATATTTACAATATATCCCAAAATGCATGCTCAACCACTATGTAAATTTATAATAAAAACTGTAGATGTCAGCCTGAAAATGTGTGAGAAGATACATAGGTTTTCCCCTCCCCCATTAATTATTTTTGAAAGTACATACAAATTTGGCAACCACTATTGTCAACAAACAAACAAACAAACAAAAAAACACACCATCACCACCAACAAAAATACACCACTACTCAAAGCTGACCCTGATGAGCTGGATGAGGTTGGGAAGAATATAATATGGTGAGAAAAATATTTACATGGTCATTGGAGGACCTGGAGTGAGAGAAACTTAAAACCTGAATCCAGTTACTGACCAACCAGCAAAATCCTATCAGTCCACTTTACATAGACCTGTGTTGCTTAGGAGGTGAAAAGAAGGTCTTTCCTATTTGACCAAAGGTCTTCAAAAAACCATAGGTAGCCATAAGCAGAAACAAGCAATGTTAACTAGACCTATGCTGACAGAGCTAGAGGAGGAGTGAAGGAACAGATAAAAATATACCAGCCACATGGCATGATGAGATTACTGAAGTCTGGAGGGACAGGGAGGAAGAGAAACAGGAATATCCATACACAGAGAAATCAGAGCTATTTGGCTCTAAAAATAGGGCATGAGATTCTACTATAGCACAATTTGGTGCTTTTGCTGAGATTCCTAGGATCTGAAACCTGGACCTTGTGAGGCTATCCATATTTTATTTTGTGCCTAAATTGAGGCCACCTATTCTTCATTCTCAGAGTCCCCTGATACATAAATTCTGGGAGTGTAGACCATTGTATGGTGGATCATAGGGATAGTCTGGTTCCTTACATAAAAAGGAAAGCTGTTGCCTCATAGGTAGTTTTCCAATATAATTTATTGTTTAAACAAGGACAATTTGAGAAGAAAAGGGAGTGCTGTTAATAATGATGCTGAGGAAAATAAGTATAAACCATGACTATCTGAAGCAAACCAAAAAGTATGCTCACCTTAATCTAGTGGTTCTCAACCTTTCTAATGCCGCGACCCTTTAATACAGTTCCTCATGTTGTAGTGACCCCCAACCATAAAATTATTTTCGTTGCTACTTCATAACTGTAATTTTGCTACTGTTATGAATCGTATGTAAATATCTGTGTTTTACGATGGTCTTAGGCTCTACAGCAGTGGTTCTCAACCTGTGGATTTCGACCCACAGGTTTTCCTATGGTCTTAGGCTCTACAGCAGCGGTTCTCAACCTATGGATTTCGACCCACAGGTTGAGAACCGCTGTTGTAGAGCCTAAGACCATCGGAAAACACAAATATTTACATTATGATTCATTAACAGTAGCAAAATTACAGTTATGAAGTAGCAATGAAAATAATTTTATGGTTGGGGGTCACCACAACATGAGGAACTGTATTAAAGGGTTGCGGCATTAGAAAGGTTGAGAACCACTGCTTAATCAAAGGCATGTTCTTAGGATGATCTTCTTTTATTGGGAGAGATGTTTAATCCCTGCCTAATCCACCAAAACAGAACTTTGTATTATTTCATTTCAAACATCATTAAATGTCAAGCCTTTGCTGTTAACTATTTGCTAGGCTTTTTGCTAGGACTTTAAAGAAGAAAAGGAAAAAGAATTGTATGATCTCTGTTCTCAAGCTAATCATATCTGTTAGAGATGACATACATGTGTGCATTTACAGAGACACATGTGCACTGGTAAGATGTGAGATGGGAAGGGTTAGGGATATCTTGTATGATTCAGATTCAACCTTTGTCAACACTTGGAATACCTTGTTTCTATTCTTCCTCAAAATGCCTGGTGTAGAGCTTTGTCTACAGTAGAACCACCATCAGAGTTTATGAACTGGTTCAAAGTCCCTGTCTCCTTGGAGTGATTCAGAGCAATTCTCTCTTGCAGGAAAACAGGGTGGCAATACCCTGTCGGATTGACTTGGTCTTGACACTATAGATGATGGGGTTGAGCACAGGAGGCACAAAGAGGTAGATGCTAGACATGAGTGTGTGGACCAGGGGTGAGGCATGTTTAGCAGCGCGATGCATCACAGACACACCAATCATAGGCACGTAGTACACAAGTACCGCACAGATGTGTGACACACATGTGTTGAGAGCCTTCCACCGGCCCTCCCCAGAAGCAATGCCCAGCACTGTATAAAGAATCAGTATATAAGAGACCACAATGAACAGTGAGTCCAGCCCAAAAGTGGCCAGGACAATGGCCAAGCCCAGGATGCTATTGAGCTTCGTATCAGCACATGGCAGCTGGATCAGGTCTGAGTGGAGGCAGTAGGAGTGGGAGAGGATGTTAGTGTGGCAATAGGGCAGTTGCTTCAAAAGGATTGGAAGGGGGGCCATGAGTGTCACACTCTTCAGTGTAATGCCCAGACCCATGCAGATAATGCGGGGCAGGGTCAGTATGGCTGTATAACGCAGTGGGTTGTAGATGGCTACAAAGCGGTCATAACTCATGGCCAAGAGGACTCCTGATTCCATGCAGGAGAAAGTATGAATGAAGAACATCTGAGACAGGCAGCCATCAAAGTCAACCTGGCGGGCATCAAACCAAAGAATGCCCATGACAGTGGGCAGTGTAGACACAGAAACACCCACCTCAGTCACAGCCAACATGGAGAGAAACAGGTACATGGGCTCATGTAGGGCAGGGTCTGCCTTCACTGCTGCCATGATTAGGCTGTTGCCCACAATAGCCACAATGTACATGGTGAAGAAGGGGATGGAAAGCCAGCCATGGTGGGGCTCCAATCCTGGGATTCCAGTCAGAAAGACAGACAGGAAATCAAGACTTTCATTGTTCTTGGCTCCCATATCACCAAAAGCAGAGATCAGTCTTCAACTGTCATTTGAAAAACAGAACAAAGTTAGTTCCCACCTATAGGGTCTTCTGCCTCAGCAGTCCACCTCTAAGTGTGAAGGAGGGAGGTGCAAAGAAGTGGGGGAAAGCTGAAGTCATTTACATCATTCTGAGTAAAAATGTAACAGACATTTTCTTCCCACCTCCTCTTCCGTAACAGCAAGAATCCTAGAAAATGTTTGAGACTGCAAAATCTTATGATCGCATCACTTAAAAATTAAGAGCAGAAAGACAGGAATAAATCAGAACTGGATCAAAATCCACACTCAGCCAGTTACTAAATATGTAATGTGGACATCTCATTTATACTCTAATTCAAAGCTTGTGTTTTTTTTAACTTGTAGAGATAATAATAACACTATTCTCTTATTTTGATATAAGATGCAAGTGAGAAAATTAACATCATATGTTCAGTGTTTTAGAGCTCCACAGTGGATTCTGGCAAACCTTAGTCTGAAGCCCAATTTACAGTATACTCTCAGTGTGACCTTGAGCAACTAATTTAACCTTCCTATGACTCAGTGTGTCCATTTGTAAACTAAGGGAGATACTAAGACAAAAAAAGCAAGAGTAAGTAATGTACCAAAAAACTAAGCATCAATTTCTGCAGAGCCTAGGTTATAGTTTAGATCCACAAATTCTTCCTATACTGATGTTTTCGGTTCACTATGGGGATGAGAGTAAAACCTGGCTGATCTAGGGGGAGTTGTAAGAAAGAATTGAGTTGTAGCTCTGCCAATGTGGATCTGAGAAAACAGGGACCTCTGGAGAAATGGCAGTCTCTGTGTATCCGACTTTACTCTGGGGCTTGGGGGCGGGGAGGAGCATGTTTTGAATGAAAGTGAGACACTAGTTTTAGAAAGTTTAAAAATAGAAAAATATAAATAAGGATGATAAAGGATATGGACATTTCATGAAAATTATACTAATACACAAGTGAGCTCTGTGATTAAAAAGAGAATTCAGAGAGGCTATTAAATAGAGAGGCAGTGGCTTTAAAATAGCAGATTTAATCTAGAGTTCATGAAGAGAGCAAAGACACAGAGATAAAGGTCTCAATAAGTGGCCAAGAGATCAGAATAAAATAGTTAAATCCCAACTAGAAGGCAAAAATAATATATAATATAATACAATACAGTAAAATGTAATATCATATAACATCATGTAGTGAAATATAATAAATTAGATTAACAACTTCCTGAAAGGTGAAATATACTTGCTTGTGCCTTTTATCCACTAGTGTCCCTTGCTTCTGCCATGTAGATAAATGGCTCTCAATCTTGGCAACACATAGTAATCACCTACCAAGTTAAAATCCCACTGCCCAGGTTACACTCCACACCAATTAAATTAGAATCTTTGGATTTGGTATCTAATTATCAATATGTTTTAAAGCTCCCAATGTGAACCCGAAGTTGAGAACCAGTCATTTGGCTCATTTGGTGGCATTTTAGTCACTCTCCAGTGACAATATCTATATATATAAAAGCCCAGTGACCAGTATGGCAGAATGATCAGAACGACTGGAATGACCAGTGGCTATGACATGCACTGCAGCGGCCAACCAGCCTGATCTGGGCTCCAATTACCACCACCCCCAGCTGGCCCAGCTCCCGATTGGACCCCAACACCTTTGTTGTGAGCCAAATTAATAAATGCCCACTGATTTGATTAATGAGTCAACATTCAGGTTGAGTCAACTACTGATTCAGTAAACCTGGCTGGAGGAATCAGGAGAAGGAGGAAGAGTCAGGGGAACAAGGCAGTAACTGACACAGCAGCTCAAAGACAGAGGCCCTAAAGGTATGAGTGAGGTTACCACGCCCAAATCAAAAGCACATGAATGAAGTTAAGGAGTGACAGGAAAACCCAGGTTCAGTCTCAGAAAGTAGAGGTCAAATTAATAGAATCACACCAACCACAAAGGGATCTGCCCTCCCCCCAGCCGCCCCTGCCCCTGATTGGCCCTCAACACCTCGATCAGGGACGGCCCCCTCCTACACTGGCCCAGACCCAATGGGCCCCCATTGGGGTGGCCAGACTCCAGCCATGCACGAATTCGTGCACTGGACCTCTAGTTTTAGATAAAAAAGTAACTTGCAATTATTCCCTAAATCTATTTTTTTTAAGATAGCCTACCTACCCTGCTGCTGACCTGCAATTTAAACTTTCTTCTGTGTTTCATTAATTGCTAGATTCCTCAGCATCTATGACTTCATACTATTTTATACAGATGTTTTCTATTTTGTTAGAGTTATATTTATATCTCTGTTCTCACTGTCATAGTTTGGGTTTGTTTAGGTTTAGACTTGTCCTTAGTTCATTCTTGTCTCCCCAATATTTCATGATTCTAACACAAAGACATGCTCAAGAGATCAGAAATTAATAAAAGCATGAACATACTGCTCAGAGCCATAAACAGAAAAACATTCAGTCCTGGATTCCATACTCCAGATCAGGGTTAAACCAACTGAGACACACTCAAAGGCAAAGGGTATCAAGTCACTTAAAGAGAGAAGTTAAGGTTCTTTCTTCCCCCATCTTGGTTCCACATTCCCTGCACAAAATGCCCAGTGAAGCCTTAGAAACTGTCTCTAGAACAGAGCAGGAGTTGCCACAGCCCCAGGCTGGGACAGGGTCTAGAATAGAATCTGACAGTCATGCATCAGTACCAGAGCTCGAGGAACAAGATTCCACACAGGTAACCACACAACAAGCCCAGCTGGCAGCAATAGACAAAATCAATGAAGAACCAGTCAGTAGAGTGATATGAAGCCGAGTAAAAAGAAGACTCAAAAGGCTATGTCCAAACTAGGTCTTCTACAGGTTACAGAGGTTACTAGGTCACTGTCCAGACATCTAAGAACGTCCACTTTGTCCTCACAAAACCAGAGGTCTATAAGAGTCCAGCTGCAGTTACCTACATAGTGTTGGGGGAGCCAAGTTGGAAAATTTATTTCAGCAAGCACAGGTAGCAACTGATGATACAGTCAAAGTTCAAGGTGAAGCTGCCTCCAACATTCAAGAAAACACACAGACTCCAACTGTACAAGAGGAGAGTGAAGAGGAAGAGGCTGATGAAACTGGTGTGGAAGTTAAAGGCATGGAACTGGTCATGTCACAGGCAAATGTGTTGAGAGCAGAGGCAGTCTGTACCCTGACTCTGGAAGTTTGAGTGGGAAGAACAACAGTAATAATGTTTGTTGTAAATACCATTATGGAATTAACAGTGTAACTATCTAAAAAATGAGAATCTTTTTTTTTTTTTTTTTGGTGTTTCTAAAGAGTAATGGCATCTTGGTTTGAAATTTGTGCTGTTTCTATCATTAATAAAATTATGGCTTCTTGTGTGATGAAATAAAAAAGATCACTCAAGGAACCAATGATACCTTGTTTTGAGAAAAGGATACCATAGAAGAGATGGAGATGGGGTAGGTGCAAGATGTAGTGGGTGATAGATGGAAATCACAGGGTGATAGTCTGGGGCTCAGGTAAGGAAGATTTTTCTGAGTCATACCTGCACAGGAGATAATATGTTCCGGTGAGCGGAGATTTTCAAATAAAGACTGAAAACCCCTGGACAGCAATGTTTAATTGAGATTAAAGGCCCTTTCAACTCTGCTTCTGCCCTCAGACCTGATGTTCCAGACTGTCAAGGTTTCTCCTATTCTGTGACACTGAGAATATCATGGCTGGGAATCTGTGTGGCCAAAAAAGAGGCAAGTTTTCAGTCCCTGATGTAAGACACCATGTGCCTTCCACAGTTAAAGCAGTCCCTGGAAGCCCTGTCTGAAAGTGTTTTGGAGGCTACAAGGGCATTTTCATGAGTAGTATTCTTTTCATAGAAAACCTGCATGAAAATAAAATTTGGGGATTTTTCTATCTCCATCATAGGTCAAACAAATCATGGCTAAGATACAAACATTCACATATACATCAACAGAAATTCACTCAAAAATACTGAGACATGAATGAGAATGAAAGAACCACACAGAGGTACAAGCAGAATTGTAGACAGAAACACACTTTTTGTGCATATACTTAGAAGACACAAATTGGTTTAAATTCACCTGAGAAAGCTTTGATAAGTGTTAGTTTGATTGGAAGAGCTCACAGGGGCTCCAGAATGGGCCTCTGGCAGGCACTAGCCAAGAGAAGAGGCACACTTTATATTTTTGAATGAGAGCTCCCAGAGGTCAGTGCCTCCGGGGTCCTATTTTGCCTGAGTGTGATGCTGTGCTGGGATGGGAAAAAGAGGATTAGATCTCACCTTGGGAGCAGGAAGAAAAGAAAAACCATGTCCCCTGGAGAGAATTCCCTCTCTACACAGAGAAAATCAAATTCCAACTCCTTCCTTATGATGAAGAATAGGATGGAGACAAATTACTCTAAGCTCCATAGAAACATCCCCTTCTAATCGGAATTATCCAGTCTCAAAACTGGAACTCTGAGCACAGAACCCAGAGTTTATTTTTCTGAATTCTGGGTTTAAAATCTATATTCTATTAAGAACCTAAAGCTTAGAGCCTGGTGGGAAAATTGCAAGACTCAGAGCCCAGGGAACAAAGCTTAAAGCCCAGATACAGGCCTAGGATTCAACCAAGAGAGGATATAACCATGGCTGCCTTTACTCAATATCATTACTGTTCCCTATTTAATTCCCACTCAAACTTCTACCAAATTGCACAAGATTGAAGTGTCCTCCAGGAGAAATATCCCAAGGTACTGAAAGACCATGGGGCTCAAAGTCACATAGAGGTAGATTTGAGTTCTAGCTTTGCCATCTACCAGCTTTATGATTACAGGAGAATAGCATTTCTTCAAACTGGAATCTGATCAGTAGAGAGGATTGGATTGTATTTATATACAGAGGGTAAAGATTCAAATGGGGAAAAAAAGCAATATTTTTAATGTAATTGTACCATACATAAGTTTTTCTAGAGACCCCAATTTCAGATCCCCCAAATAATTATTATCCCAAGTACCTAGTCTTCCCATTTCATTTTACCTCTTCCTTATTTCAGTGTCAAGTATAGTATGGGTATATTGAGGGAAGGAATGGCAGGAGAGAGAGCTCTTTTGCTTTTGTACTAGGTGGTGGAATGTATCCAGGGAAGCAAACAGAAGATGGGCATGAGTAATATTTTTCCTTCCCTTTATGGAACTTTGAAATACTCAAAGAGGCAGTTTGAGAACTCTCTCTACTTTTCATTATTATAGAGTGACTGTGGAGTGGCTAGATGACTCATCAAATTTTCTGGGTTAGCTATTCCTGTGCCATATCTGCACCAATTTGTGGAGATCATAGGCTATGGGTCTGCATTTTCCTTCACCATCAACAGCATATACCTAGAAGTCAGTTTCTCCAAGTTTTAGAAACCATTCACAATCTGATTTAGGAAATCTCTCAAGATCTCATTTCCCAAGTTTTGTCATGGAAATCTCTCTGTCTAAACAAAGCTGCTTGAAATTGTCCTAAATATTCTAGTCTGATATTGTAGGTTAAAGGTTCTCAACCTTTTTTTTTTAATGTATTTTTATTTATTTTAATGTATTTTTATTGATATTACAGATCTCTCCCATTTCCCCTTTTCCCCCGCCTCCCCAACTATTTCTTTTTTTATTTTTATAAATCTTTATTGTTCAGATTATTACAGTTGTTTCTCCTTTTTCCCCCCATAGCTCCCCTCCACCCTGTTCCCACCCCTCCCTCTGCCCTTACCTCCCCCCCCCCCCGTTGTCCTCATCCATAGGTGTATGATTTTTGTCCAGTCTCTCCCAGTACCCCCACACAGACACCCCTTCCCCCCTGAGAATTATCAATCCACTCCCATTCTATGCCCCTGATTCTATTATATTCACCAGTTTATTCTGTTCCTCAGATTTTTAATTCACTTGAGTTTTAGATCCACTTGTTGATAGATATGTATTTGTTGTTCATAATTTTTATCTTTAATTTTTTCTTCTTTTTCCTCTTTTTCAAGAATACCTTTCAGCATTTCATATAATACAGGTTTGGTGATGATGAACTCCTTTGGCTTTTTCTTATCTTTGAAGCTCTTTATTTGCCCTTAAATTCTGAGTGATAACTTTGATGGGTAGAGTAATCTTGGTTGTAGGTTCTTGCTATTCAAGGTTCTCAACCTTTAATGACTATCTAAGTTACTAGGAGAAGTTATCAAACAAATTGCTGGACTTCGCACCCTAGAATTTATAGTTCAGGATATATGAGAAAGGGCCTGAGAATGTGCATACATAACAATTTCCCAAGTGATGCTGATATTGCTAGTCTGGGAATCACACTTTGAGAACCACTTTTCCAGACTCTTGTGTAGAGAGTGGCTATAGGGTTAAGCCTTGGACTGACCTGTTGGCAAAGCCACAAACAAGTCCCAGCTTAGAGGGCACAGCCCTCTTAGCATAATTAGGCTTGACCTTATGACACTCCCTAGATCTTATCTGGGTAGCTAATGGGCTGTGGGAGGTGCAGCAAGTGCTGCCAAAACAAGTGAAATTCACCAGAACATTGTAACTATGGTGACCACTACCTTGTTTACCTCTGGCTATAAAATAAAAGCTCAGCTTGCCTACTGGATCTCTCTCTGTGGCTTCAGCCCGGCACAGGAAGATCCACCTAGACCCAGATTATTCTCTTTTTTTCTGTCTTTTCTACATCCTTCACGCCCCACCCCACCCCCTCAGGCTCACTGAACCCTTGGCTGAGCTGAGCTGGCCCGGCACACTCTTGTTACTCGTGAGTCTTGTTATTGTTGTTACACATCAGATCAACATTACCTGAGTTGTGTTGGAAAAGAGAATGACTGTGCCTCTCAAGTTTTAATCATCCAGGAGTCTTATTCAATGCCACTTGAAATCAGTAGGTCTTGTATGAGTTCTAATATTCTTCTTCTCTAACAGGCTGCCAGATATACAAAGGCTATTGTTTATCAGGTCACACTTGGACTAGCAAGATTCTATAATTTCTTGTCTAAGTATTTTTTCGCATATTTATGTCAAAAATGATTACCTTCCCTTCCTCCTGCCACCCTGTACAAAGTACTCTAACCACTCTCATCCTTTACAAACACCTTCACATAAACAGCACAAAATTTATACTGCTCTCTACAAACCAAATGGGCACTCTCTGTCACACGAAGCACAAAGCTTACATGCATTTTGTTTGTCTCCAGTGTATATCATTTCCCTCATTCTGGGTGAAAACAGAGTTATTTGTATTCAAGCTTATTTGCACTGTAGAACTTTCATTATTTCCACACAGCAAACATTTTTCAGGGCATCTTTACTCTTTATGTTTTTCTCTTAATATGTCTATCTCTTACTTAACAATATGTCCTACTCACCATTCTAAAATTAACAACTAGCACAGGGTTTTCACATAGTAAATATTCAATACACATGTATGTCATTTTATTGAGTCAAATGTTCCTTTATTGGTTCTATATTCACAACTATAAAGATTCTGGTTCTCCTCCTCCTTGCTTTAAGCATTTCTTAAGTTGGCAAACAAGCCCCAGTTCATTTTACAAAGGAGTTCTCTCGGGTCTGTAGCCTTCCTCAGCTCTAGGATTTATAACAGGCTTTGAGGATCCCTCTGCGTATCTCCTTTGTCTTCACACTGTAGATGATGGGGTTGAGCATGGGGGGTACAAATAGATAGACGTTGGACATCATGACATGAGCAACAGGTGGGGCACTTTTCCAGAAGCGGTGGATCATGGACACAGCAATTATGGGCACATAGAAAGCCATCACTGCACAGATGTGTGATATGCAGGTGTTGAGTGCCTTGAGCCGCTGCTCCTGGGATGCAATGGCCAGCACAGCTCTCAGAATCAATGCATAGGACAGCAGGATGAAAGTTGAGTCTATGCCATAGGTGAAAATGACCACAAAGAGCCCATAGATGTTGTTAACACGGACATCTCCACATGCCACTTTCATGAGATCTGGATGGAGGCAGTACGAGTGATGCAAAACATTGCCCTTGCAGAAGGGAAGTCGTTTCACCAGGAAGGGGAAAGGCAGGAGAGTAGTAAAGCTCTTGGCAAGGATGCCCAGGCCCATAGCCAAGATGCAGCTGTTGGTGAGCACAGTGGCATAATGTAGTGGGTCACAAATAGCCACAAATCGATCAAAGCTCATTGCCAGCAGTATGCCTGATTCCATGAAAGAGAAAGTGTGGATGAAGAACATCTGAACCAAGCAGGCATCAAAACCAACATGGCGGTAGTTGAAGCAGAAGGTAGCAAGCACAGTTGGGAGTGTTGAGAAGGACACCCCCAGATCATTGAGAGAGAGCATAGAGAGGAAGTAGTACATGGGCTGGTGTAGAGCAGGCTCCCGAACCACCAGAGCAAGGATGCTGAGGTTGCCTGCAATGGAGATCAGGTACAGGATGCAGAAAACCAGGGCAACCCATGCTTGGCCTGTCTGCATCCCAGGAATACCTGTCAGCTGGAGTGTATCTGGCTGGAAGGGGGTGCCATTGAGGCCCAACATGGCAGGCAGTTGTGAGAATATAGATAGGAATGAGCCCAAGAGGGTGTTTTGAGGAGTTCTTCACTTTCTTTCAGACATCCTGTCTCCAACACAAAAGGTCAGAGATTAAAAGTGTTTGTCGCTGTTCCTGCTTCCCCTATTAGACTACCAGCTCTTTAAGGATAGCAACTGCGTTCTACTCATTTCTATATCACCAGTGCCCAGTACCCTGTCTAGGCCATAATAGAAACTCTGTTAGGGTATGCTGATCAAATAAGTGCCCATATCATGGTAAGGCAACAGGGTAGGAGATATGATGAAAAAGCTCCTAATTCTCACCTTTACTTCCCCATCTTACCCCAGAAGCCACATTTGGGAGTTTGGGGGGTGGAAGATTAGAGGTTAACATAGACAGGGAAAGATAAACATTGCGAACACCTTTGGAAGTCCTTTGGTAGATGCTGTACATGAAGCTTCTACAGCTGTAAAATTGCAGTTTTAATAACCTTTACTCAGATTTCACCTCGGCCTCCCAATACTTCCCCATCAGCCTACCCCGAATAGGCTGACACCAAAGACTGCTCCACCTTTGAGAATCTTAAATTCCATTTTTTTAAACATTCTGACCACATCTTTCTATCGTCCAGCCCTCTTACCTTCTTGTGCCCATGCACTTGCTCTCAGGGTCTTGATAATTCTTCCCTTTTTTTTCCCCTGATCTCTTTGTCTTTTAGCACTTCCTTCCTCACTTTTTGCTGACCTACTCTCCCACTAGAGCTGGTATCTTCATCTCATCTTTGCTTCTCTTTCACATTCACACAGCAAACCCCAACTTCCATAAAATCTATAATCAAACTGGATGTGCAGCTGAATAAAACCAACAAAGCAATTGTTTTGTTGGGGGGGAAAAAACAAAACACCTGATTATTTACCACTGCCTAAATTTTAAACTTATTTACATATTTATCCATTCTTTTCCCCTGGTTCCTGAGAAAGAGATGTCCCTGCTTCTCCAAGAATAGCACTCTACCTTCAGGATTCCATTTCCTGCCTTCTTCTTCAGAGACCTTTTCCTTTAGTCCATTGTATGCATCAGCCTCTCCTTTTATGTCCATTTCCCTTCAGGCAAAAAGCCTGTGCAAGACCATCCCATTATAAAAACAAAAGCTTCCCTCCCTAGCTGCCATTCTATTACCCCTACTCAATTCTTAGTCAAGCTTCTTAAAACACTGTCTCTCCAGATCCGAAGAAAGGGAAGCTTGTTTATGTTTCTATTTCTCCAATTTTATTTTGAAATCCTCACTGCTCAGTGTATTATAGTGAGGCTTCCACATTTCATCTCCCCAACTGAAACCAATTTCTCTACGGTCACCACTGACCACCTTATTACTAAATCTAATAATAAATATTCTCAATACTCATTCATTTGGCCTCCCTAGCAGAGTCAACTTTGTTGGTAACTCACCTTTTTAGAACTGCTTCTTACTTTGGAGGCACCATTTCTTCCCATTTTTCTCCTACATTGACATCTCCTTCTCTACCTTCTTTACTGAATCTTATTTCTCTGTTGTTGCCCTTCAACAGCATCAGATTAACTCCAGGAAAAGTAAGCAATATTTAGAACTGTGCAAACTGAGAAACCATATCATAAAGAACTTTTTCTCAGCCTTTGTCCTAAATATCTCTGTAATTGTATTTCCATGGTACCAGGTATCTCATAGCTAAAGCTCTATTCTGGAAGTTAGGCATAATGGTTCTCTTATTCCTTTAACTTTTCCTGGAATTTTCATTCTCTTTTAGTAAATACAGTGAAAGTAGATGGCCACAAGAGCTTAGGTAATGCCCAGATATCATTCATAATCCTGAAAGTATGAGCCATGGAAAGGAATTTGTCTATTTGTTTTTTCTCCCTTCCAAATGAAAATTCAAATGAACTCATCAATCGGTAGGATTTATTTTCTGTACTCCACCTCTAAACCTCTCTCTTCCTCCCAAGTCAGGTTTAAAGACAATGTTCCAAGAATCTTCTTACATCCAGCCTATCCAGATCTACTTTTTTCCATAATCTTCACTCTAAGATTATCTTTAGGTTCTGAAGAAATGGAAAGGCACTCAGAGCACCAGCAGATACTAAGGACTCTCCTACAAGATAAGTTTACCCCACTAGCCTTAATCCCTGATGTGTAAATTTAGGTATTCCAGAAAGTCATATTTCATCCGTGCTCCAGATTTCCCTCAGTATGGAAAGCAACTTTGAAACCTTCTTCCCCCAAAGAGAACATCCTTCACCATTTTTTATTTGCTTTCACTGTAGGGGTGTCAGTTAAGGCTTCCTAAATGTAACTAATTCTAGGATGAAACATTAAGACGATGGAGACAAACACAAACAATGCCCTTCTTTTACACAGCATGTACATGAGCATGCACACACACAAATGGTCACACCAAGGCACTAGCAAATATACATCTCACACTTGTACACACAGTTACACACTCAAGTTTTTACAGGTATTATCTCACATCAAACAGGCAGAAATTATTGTGCTCTTTCTTGGTCACACATAATACTAGCACAACCACAGAACTTAAGAAGAGTAATACTTACTCATCAGCGTTTCAGTTATCTTCCCTTGTTTATAGCAATCTGAACTCATACTTATAAACATACACACAAACATACACACACACTGCCAAAAATGCACAGTTTTAACAGACCCACTGTAGTACTCCACCAATTATATTCCCATGATCTACTCACTACTGAAAATGCAGTTAAGATTGAAGATCACATTGTTGAATAATTTCAGTTCATTTGGTTCTGTGATTTTTTTTCTCCAGCTGCACACCCAAGACTTAGATATTTGAAGGTATTTTTTAGGGGGAAATCTAAAATGCCCTCAAAACAAAATCTAGATCTAATGAATCAGCCCTTTCATAAGGTTATGTGATTTGGTATTAGAATTTTGATTCAGATGGGTACCTGGCATCATGGGCTTTGGAAGGGAACAGATTTGTCTCATGCTTGGAGGAGAAATATGAGGGTCAGACTCAGTCTGGGGTTGCAATAAGAGTTTTCAAGTTTGGGATAGTTTTAGGGAAGAGGCCCAAGAGGGCAATCTGAAAGGGCACTCACTGGGTGGCAGAAGTTTCATTTCCCTGTAGTTGGATGTACTGCACTGAGGGTCCACCAGGTAGAGTGGCATCAGCTTACTCACTGAAGGATTCATAAATTTATGAAAACCCCAAGAGTCCCTAGGATTTGTTTGTGGTTGGAGGAGGAGAGTGGAAACAATGGAGAGGGTGGGGTCAATCAGTGCTGTTGGGCCATAGGAGAATTGGTCCTAGAAGAATACCTTTCTTGGCTCCATTAATCCCTGATGTATCATCTATGTTCATTACCATGTTAAGCCTCCCTTGATCAGGGAATGCAAACACTTCTATGCACGTAAACATACCTCCTCATTGACAGCCTCAAACATACTCCTTTAAACATATTCAACTATTTATTTTTTTGCTAGTATTGGCTCTTTCAGATCCATTTGCATACAAACAGATAAATGCAAATACGCTCATACAACTGCCCAATAGCTAAGTCACTAATCACATATCTTAATACATCAAACACATACTATAATCTGTACATTCTTATATTGATGAGAGACACTGATGTAGATTATAGAGAGAATTTTAGAAATAGTTAGAGATTCATCCACATATCTGAAAAAAAGAGTCAGGTATGTTTCAAATATACTCCCATGCTCACATATCCAAAAGTATATTTTTTAAACACATGCCCATATTCTCATTAATAAATCAACAAAATGTCCACAAATTTATATCCCTATATCTCCTCATAGATTCGTATATGGAATTTAAATCCATTGTATTTTTTTTGTAAAAATGCATGTTAACATCTATATAACAAGCATTTTTTTTTACTCCTCCACTCATAGATTTTACAAACTTAGTTCAGTTCAACTAAGACCAAACAAAAGAATAGAAGAAAAACACATTTTTAGCATGATTGTACTTCAAGTATTACTCTCAGCACTGATGTTACACAGAGCAATAAAGACCTAGCACATAGCCCTAGCCAGGTTGGCTCAGTGGATAGAGTGTCGTCCTGCAGACTGAAGGGTCCTGGGTTCGATGAGCATGCAGGAGGCAGCCGATCAATGATTCTCTCTCATCATTGATGTTTCTATCTCTCTCTCCGTCTCCCTTCCTCTCTCTGAAATCAATGAAAATAAATACATACATACATAAATAAATAAAGCCAGCACCTATTCTTTTTTAAAATATATTTTTATTGATTTCAGAAAGGAAGGCAGAGAGAGAGAAATAGAAACATTAATGATGAAAAAGAATCGTTGATACACTGCCTAGGATCAAACCCGCAACCCAGGCATGTGCCCTAACTGGGAATGGAACCGTGACCTCGAGGTTCATAGGTCGACATTAAACCACTGAGCAACACCAGCCTGGCCCAGCACTTATTCTGTAAAAAAGATATATATTAAAAAGCCAAGCACTCAACAGTCCAGACACCCTCTAGAGGCAAATATGCCTCCAGATGCTACTTAGTAATATGGCATAAACTTATTTCACAACAAAGCCAATGCTTTAATCTGAACTTATCTAATGTGAATGTACAATCTGTACATTATATGTTTGAAAGAAATAAAATAACAATATAAAGAATTAAACTTCAATTAATTATATGAATGCTGAAATATTTAATAGGAAGTGTATTGATGTTGTAACTTAATTTTGAAACACATTGATAAAATAAATGGACTGATGGATAAATAGAGGGATGGACACATGGGTAGATATATGATAAAGATAGTATAGTAAAAAGTATTAATAGCATGTAAGTTGTGAGTATACTGGTGTTTATTGTAAAATTCTCACAAGTTTTCTGTGTGTTTAAAATTTTTCATGATAAAATGTTGGAATAATTTCAAAATTTGTTATAAAAATATAGATGGCATAAAATATTACCTTACTTTCAGGTATAAAAGATAGTGATTCAACATTTATACACTTTATAATGTGATCACCACACTAAGTTTAGTTAATTTTTGTGAAGAAAAAAACAAACAAACAGATGGAGCAGGACATAAACCATTCTTCTAAAAGCACAAAACATGTTCAAAACTGCAATGAAATTCAACCAAATGCAAATTATCTCAAGGTCTAGTTTAAAACAACCCTGGGCATCTTTTGTATGAACTCAGTATTAGTAGAAGTTATGCGATGAATTTTATGTATTTGGCATAATTGATATCTTATATATGGTTAAAGACAAGAATCAAACTTCTCAGCTGCATCTTGTTTTTTTTCCCCCAAAGCTAACTGCTTATGATTAAGAAAAAGGCACTCATGTCAATACCAGTGGCCCATCCTAGGGCCATCTGGTTCTTCCCCCAGACTATTCTCTCCCCACTGGAAGCTACAGAACCATGCAGAGTCAACTATAATAGAGTGTGATCAATGCTTTCATGGCAAAAATGAACAATGTTACTAAAAGAGAGTCATCAATTCTACTTGAGTGGTTAAGGTTTTCGGAATAAAGATAGGTTTTGATTGTGTTACAATCTTGAAGAAGTTCCCCCCCAAATCTGGCTATCTCATTGTGTGAGAGATCATGTTACACAACAGGATTTCTACTCCTCAGAACGCAAGTTCAATGACTCTCATTCTCATCTTTCACAGACTACAGTGAGTTACACCTTACGTGGTGCTGACTATGAAAATCAAAGCCCGTGGGAGATTATTTATTTTACAATGTTAGTGATTCATGAAGGCTGAGGTGAGTGGATGAAATTTGCTTCCATTTTGCACCAATAATATACCTGAGTAAGATCCACTCCTACTCTTCTGCAACTATTCTGCATATCACAGGAGTCAAAATAGTTCTTGAAGAATATCCCAATCTCCAGTGAGTGGACTTCCAGATAGGTTCAGTTGTTGGGAAGCATTGGCAGACAGAGGATATGCCACTCTCTCCACTCTCCCAGCTAAAGCAGGGTCTCTGTCATTGTTTGCTTCTCATACTCTCAGCTTCTACTGGTTGAGATCACCTTGGATCCAGCTCCAGCAACACAGCCTTTGACTCTCCAGCCTAGAGGTAGTGGTGGCTTTCTGCTATTGCAAATATCTGTGTTGTATTAGCATCTGATAATCAATTTTTTTAGCTCTTTTGATACCATGTAAAGAATTCTCAGGTTTGGCTCAGTGGATAGAGTGTCGGCCTGCAGACTGAAGGGTCCCAGATTTGATTCCGGTCAAGGGCATGTACCTTGGTTGCGGGCACATCCCCCGTGGGGGGTGTGCAAGAGGCAGCTGATCAATGTTTCTCTCTCATTGATATTCCTAACTCTCTATCCCTCTCTCTTCCACTCTGTAAAAAATCAATAAAAATTTTAAAAAAAGAATTTCAAGGATTAAGTTCATTGTTTCATTGTTTTGGTTATCATTTATCTTCTCTCGATCTCAATCTCACCTTTTATATTATTAATTGTGATACTGGGGCTGGGCCTCTGAAAACTGTATTTCTCCTTTGCCAAAGAGCTCCAACAATCTGCAAAAAGGGCAGAGGAGTGGCAGGAAGCTCTAGGAAGCTGAGGCAGGAAGGAGGACTTGCTTTGTGTTGCTGTCAGTGTTACTCAGTAAAACTTATTCACCCAACAACCAGTGGTTAATTCCAGTGGTGTTAGTTGGGTCCATATTGCAGCTTTTCAACACTCCAGGAAACCATCTTCCCATGATCTCCTAAAGACCTTAGGACAAGCCAGAGAAGTCCTCAAGGCCTCCCATCTCAGAGGTGTAAGTCTCAGTCATTCAGGGCCTATTGTATTTTATAAAGTCTGGAATGGGGAAATATAAAGGACCCAGAGTCTCACAACAAAGCTCAAGTGATTAGGGAAGAATTACATAGCAGAGGAAGCTCATAATGAATATTATACCTGTAGGATTCACCAGAAAGAGTGTGTTTTTAAAATTAATTTCTTCAATTATAGTTTACATACAATGTTATTTTGTATAAATTTCATATGTACAACTTAGTGGTTAGACAATCATATACTTGACACAATGTTTTCATCATTTGAAGTATCTACCTGCTACCATATATAGTTATTACAATATTATTGACTACAGTATATTCCCTATGCTGTACTTTACATCCTCCTCTCCCCCAGTGACTATTATTTTATAACTTCCCATTCTTAATCCTTTCATCTTTTTTACCTAGTCCCCCAACCACTTTCCCTTCTGGCAACCATCAGTCTGTTCTCTCTCTGTATCAATGAGTCTGTTTCTATTTTGTTTGTTTATTCTGTCCTTTAGATTCTACACACAAGTGAAATCATAAGAAAGAGTTTTAAAAGGCAGAATTCGCCACACTGGAAAATGATGTAGACAAAATCACAGAAGCACAAAGTCATGAAATAGAGTGTTTGTTTGAGAATCTGCAGGAGGTCCAGAAAGACAGGAACAAATATTGTGAGGCTTGGAATGAAGAGAGACCATTGGAAAGGAAAAACAAAGGTCTTATACATATTCAACAGCTGCAAATCTTGCAAAGGGAATGGTTTGAGAACAGAGAACAGGCAAATTGCATAATTGCAGCTCAGGAAAAAATGGCCTCTTGAGAGGAGAAATGCCAATCTGCTAGGAGTTTGGGTTATACTTGTACATGGAACACAATTTTAAAGTGGATTCTTCCTATTTCAAAATGGCTAACACATGAAGACAATGGATGCTGTAGTCTTAATGGGCAACCACTAGGAAATTTTCAATACGTTTTCAGAGAACCAGATGGCTGACTTGTAAACTCCTTCTCCAAATTTAGTAGTTCTCAATCAGGAGTGTATTTGTCCCTCAGGGGACATTTGGTAATGTCTGAAGGTATTTTTGGTTGTCATTAGTGGGGTGGAGCACCTACTAGGTAAAGACCAGGAGTGCTGTTAAATATCCTATAATGCACAGGACATCATATCACAACTAAAGATCATTTAGCCCAAAATGTAAATCTTGCTGAGATTATGAAAATCTGCCTTTATTAATGTTCAACTGAATTATGAATTAGAGAATTTAAATGAAGAGATCCCTTTGAAAGAACTAAGTCTCCCATCCCACACTCAAGAGAAAGGAAAGAGTGGTACATTTCACTTTACCTTGAATCAAGAGAGAGGGACATGAAGGATTCTGCGCAGGAAACATATGTCCCTGAAATTAGGGGAGAGAGAGTCACAACAGACTCTTGCCTGGGAATCTAAATGGAGAGATAAAAGTTTCCTTGCTGTTCTGGTGGCAGAAGTGAAGGGGACACTGTTGCTGTTTTGGTTAGGGCATTTATTGCAGTGGAGGAAGGCTGACCATTTCCTGATGGGTTACATGCTGGAAAGACATGGCTTGGTGTTGTCTTCAAGCCTGTCCTGAAGAAAGCATGAATCTATAAGGAGGATCTGGGTTTTGGATGGAGTCATAAGCAATCAAACAGATTCAAGATTTTTTAAAAGTTCAAATCAAGTGGAGAAGTAAAAGATGGGGAGATGTTTCTTTGAATGATCTCTGAAAGTACTCAATGCAAGAAAGAGTCAGCTTTAAACAGTTAAGATACCTGGTAAAATGATAGTAGCTAACTGAAGCACTAATGAATTATGAAGCTTTCACTTCCCCTTCTCCCTCCTCCCTGGAGAGATCAGAAACCATGGTTAGCAAGTAAGGGATGGGAGAACGGGAAAGGCTATAATCTAGACACTGGGAAGCTTAACTTACAACCTGAGTTTGGGTATTCTAATTACTTACCAGAGGATGTTTTATTATTTGAATGTGATGAGAAATCTCAGGGAGCTCGATTTTCAAACAGGAGTAAAGAAATAACTAGCCTTATTCAATACATGTAAAAAGGAAAAGAAAAGTAAAAATAGTTATTTTATGATTATGTCTTATTTGTGAGCTTGGTAAAAATATTAAGTAACCCTGAAATCTCTCATTATAGTGCCTGGACATCCATCACCAGATGGCGTCTTGCATTGGGTATTGAAGTGGTCTGGCAAATTGCTGAGTTATTTTTTCAGCTAAAAGAGCACATGTTTTAGTCTCATAAGTCATTAAGAACCTCAAGAGACTAAAACCTGATGCATTTTCAGACACAGAGTCAGCATCAATCCTCTCTCTCCAGAGGCTTAGAGTGAGATATAAAAGTGGCAGGCATGAATTCATCTTAAGAGCCAGAGAGAAGGATGGGCTGTTCTGTGGTATCTCTCATCTGACTTTCTCCTGGTGAGTCCTGAAACCCTGCCACGGTGAGCTAGCTGACTCTCCTGAAGTCTGGTCCAAGAAAGAGTTAAATTGGGACAAGAGTAGGAAGGGTGATGGAAAGACTTGGTGGGGGTTATTTTATAGCAGCATCTTAGAGTGATCAGAGCAGGTGGAAAGGTCCTTTGTCTTGGGTTCTTGTTTGCGAATTGCCACTAACTGATTTTGTAACTATTTATCTGGCTAGCTCACTTTCCAGAGCCAATTCCTTGGGATCAAGGCTTCTATGATTTATTAACATTGTGGCAAGGTCAGGGAGGTTCAGAAATCCAGGAGCAAAGTGCTCACAACCTATTATTCCATGACTCAAACTAACAGCTGAGCCAAGACATGAGGTCAAACTGCTCTTGCCTTATAAATTTTGAGATAAAATATGTACAAGTCCCCCAGGAAATTAAAAGAGTAGAATAAATCAGCTAGTCATAAACTTCACGTGAACCATAAGTAGCCAAGCATTTCTTTTATTATGGTCTTTAGAGGAGCCTCTCTCTATACGCCTCCAATCCCATGACTACCTTGTTTTGCCTTCATTCAGCATCCTTAGCAAATCTTCTTAGGCCATACTTGGCTTCACCAAATATTAAAAACTAAAATAAAACACCAGAGACATAAAGGATCTTAGAATATGTCCATAAAAAAACAACAATTACATATAAACAAGAGGCCTCCGAACGGAGAATCAATTTTCCCAAGCTTATACACCAGAGCCTGTAGGAGCCAGGGTTAAATCTCAGGCTTGTGGATCCCCAGCCCGGGCTCCTCATGCCCCTAAATCACTCTGGTTCCTATGTGACTTCAGTTAAAGGAAAGGTTATGGATTCATATATATATATATATATTCCAGCATTGGAGACAATTGCTTTTTGTGTCATTTTAACCACATTAATCTGACTTGAGCATTCCCTTTGTTCAAGGACACCTAAGATATCTCCATTCAAAAATGTGTGCTTGTATTTTTCTTTTCAACGTCTCCAACACCTAAATGATGTCTCAAATATCTCAATAAGATATTAGAAAGTCTTACAGATCTTTTTTAAATTGAAATTTTTATCACTGACTTGCCACACACCAGGAGGCAAGCTCACTTCAGTGTCCACACCTAGCAAGGATTAAATGAGTAACGGGCTGCAAAGGTCCTTGCAGAGTGTCTAGGAAATCGCATGTACTCAATATGTATTGTTTTTTCCCCTCATTGTGTTCTTTTCTTCATATGCATCCAAACAAACAAGAAGGCTATTGGTCAAGGTGGCCTTTCTGCCATAAATCCTAAAACTTAGGTTTTTATACCCAGAATGGCTTTGGCCTTGCCCTTCACAGAACCCTGCTTTTATTGAAGACTACTTCCTTCTCCCTTCTCTTTATATTCCCTTTACATTAGCTCAGTTCTCTTCTGTTTTCTCTGATCACCACTATGAGACTCTGTATAAAAAATGGGAATTGTAGCCAGGTGGGAGAGACAAGAAACAAACAAGGTCAGTCAGTCCTGGATCCTAAGGAATCAATTCTGGACGGGAGAGAGACATCCAGGACCAGAAAAGATGCACTCAGTCACACAGAGAAGTGGCCACTGACTTTCTGGGACCACAGGAAGATCTGAGTTCTGTACTGCCAGGGGAAATCCAGAAAGGTGTCCTGGAGGGCTAGCGCTGCATCACAGGGCAACTCGGTGGCCTTCTAATGCCTAGGGCTCCCAGATCCCACTCCTCCTCCTACAGCCCCATCAAAAGGAATCTGAGATCATGCTATGGCCTTGCTTTGTTAGAGGTGGGAGAGGAAAGAGAAGGGGCAAATAGTGGTATGTATTTCTGAACTCCTCTTCCAAAAGAGGGTGCCTCACAATCCTCAAGCATGTCTGCCAGGTGAAAAGACTCTAGCTGCTCTATTGTCATCCATAATGAGGAAATGAACATGAAAGGGGTTCAAAAACATTTGAGTGAGAGAAGAATAAAATATATAATCGCTTCCAAAGGGAAATAGCTGTGAGTTAGCCTCTAGGAATTGAGTATGTAATATGTAACGGCAATACATGATGCGAGGAAAAGTGCCTAAATGTTGATGAGTGACTTCATAACAGTGGACAAGTGAAGTGTGCAAATATGCAGTTGGAAGTGTTGTTTTTAAAAAGGATGAACAGCTTTGTGCCTTTGCAGAAACATGTGGTTTCTTTGTTGCTATTTTTGCAGCAACTCTGAAATAAAAAGATGATGTCCAGAGGCAATAATTTCCTCCACTTCCCACTGTCCCTCCCTCTCCCACTCCCTTGGTGACATACATAACTCACACTAACTCTGGAAGATGCTCTCATTAATCAGTGACACATCTGAATTAAACAATATTTTCAAGAATATATTTAAATAAATACTTCCAAATGCCATTGAAAATTCAAATTCCTGGTGTCCTTTTAACAACTATCTATGAATTACAGCTAAAACATTCCCATTCAATTATGCTTATAAGACGTTAAACTTGTGAAAAATACAGTTGAAATATTTTCCTTGTAACTAATTGATATTTTTGAAGTATTTTTCAAATGTCTTTCTTCTTCCATTCAACAGAGGGAAATAGTAGCCCAGCCGGTGTGGCCAGATGACCATAAAATGTAAAGAAAGGATGTTTGCCTGCATTTTCCTCCAAACAGTGATTTCATGAATGCATCCATTTCCAACTGAGAAGACATCATCTGAGGTGTCTCTCACTCCTTGGTTCCCTCTCTTCCAGTAAGTGCAACTCTCAGAAATTCCCCAGATCAGAAGGTCTCACCTGAAAAGTGTCCTGCTTCCTCCTGCCATGGGATTATTCAATGTCACTCATCCTGCTTCCTTCCTCCTGACTGGTATCCCTGGTCTGGAGAGCTCTCACTCCTGGCTAGCTGGGTCCCTCTGTGTGATGTATGCTGTGGCCCTTGGGGGCAACACAGTGATCCTTCAGGCTGTGCGAGTGGAGCCCAGCCTCCACAAGCCCATGTACTACCTCCTGTCCATGCTGTCCTTCAGTGATGTGGCCATGTCCATGGCCACACTGCCTACTGTGCTCAGAACCTTCTGTCTCAATGCCCGAAACATTGCTTTTGATGCCTGCCTAATCCAGATGTTTCTCATTCATTCCTTCTCCATGATGGAGTCAGGTATTCTCCTGGCCATGAGCTTTGACCGCTATGTGGCCATTTGTGATCCCTTGCATTATGCCACTGTGCTCACCCATGGAGTCATTGTTGGAATGGGTGTAGCTGTAACTGCTCGGAGCTTCATCACCCTCTTTCCTCTTCCCTTCCTCATCATGAGGCTGCCTATCTGCAGGTCCAATGTTCTTTCCCATTCCTACTGCCTGCACCCAGACATGATGAAGCTGGCCTGTGCTGACATCACTATCAATAGCATCTATGGACTCTTTGTTCTTGTATCCACCTTTGGCATGGATCTGTTTTCCATCTTTCTCTCCTATGTGCTCATTCTGCGCTCTGTCATGGCCATTGCTTCCCATGAGGAACGCCTCAAAGCTCTCAACACATGTGTGTCCCATATCCTGGCTGTACTTGCATTTTATGTGCCAATGATTGGGGTCTCCACAGTGCATCGCTTTGGGAAGCATGTCCCACGCTACATACATGTCCTCATGTCCAATGTCTACCTTTTTGTACCTCCTGTGCTCAATCCTCTCATTTATAGCGCCAAGACAAAGGAGATCCGCCGAGCCATTGTCCGCATGTTTCGCCGCATCAAAATGTGACTTTCACATATGGCTTTCAAATATGATGTTTATTGTAACCATAGACTGCCATCTATGGTATCATCATGATCATTGTCATCATCGCTGTGTCATCATCAAGAATAAATAGATATGTGTCCTGGGGAAAAAAGTAAAAGATCAGAAAATGGAATGACAAAATTTGTAACACATGACAGATAATAGTACTTTCAGCAAGCATGGATGGCATTATTAGAAAGATAAATATTAGAAGCAATTGAGAGATTTGACAAAGTTTTATAGAAGAAAATTAATCCAAACTAAGAATCATTTTCTACAATAATAAATATTACTAATTTATACATTAAGCCTTTAAAATGCCAGGTTCTATTCCAAATTATTTTTGTGCATTAATTCACTTATTCTTTATAGCAGTCCTATGAGGTACAGATAATTAAGTAAACTGTTCAGAGAAACACAGATAATATGCCATTCAGAGGAGATTCAATACGAGTCTGGCTCCAGTATTTGTAAGCATTATAAATACTGCCTGTCTAATAGCATCACTATTAACATTACTATTGCTCTCCTTGCTTTCACCACCATTTTCACTCCCCAAAATTCATGAGCTGTTTTAACTTCACAATGTGAAATTTGATGTACTGTCAGAACTTGCCATAAGATATATGAACAAATGTGATCCAGGAAAACTGATGGAATTGGCATCTAGAAAAAACTCTATCTGTCCACCATGTAATCCTCCTCCAAGAGAAGCAATGTTGAATATCTGAACCATAAACTTCTTTTTGACACTGTACTAGATACATGACTTACCTTTCTCTTCCTTTTCTGGTTTTTAAATTTGCTTCCATACAATGGCATGATAATAGATGTTAGAAATTATGTATTTCTAGAATTTCCAGCTACAAAAAGGCATGGGATAGACTGAATAGAGTGTTAATGATTTGGACACTAGAAAATAATTCTTTTAGACTTTCTCTTAGATTTATTTCCCTTCCATTCCTGTTCCTTGACATCAGAGAAGTAGGATTCAATAAAAATCCCTTGGTAATTTTAGTGGTCTCAAACTAAATTTGGGCTGAATTCTAAACTAAAATAAGGGAGATATCCTACAGAGTGTTACCTAAATCACCAGCAAAACTGGGCAAAAGACCCATACCAATAGAGCATATAGTCATCTAGAGTTTTCTTCTCTATAAAATGCTCTACTGAGAAAATATTAAGGAGAAGTGTCAGGTGCCTGAAGGAGGGAACTATTTCTGAATGAAGATAATGTAAATATTCAGGATCCAGTGTTTCCAAAAGATGTTCAGAAATTCAATAAGAGACTCACAATATATATGTGGTTGTCCACTAAAGAAATCATTTTGGGGAGCATGATTGAATAACATAACTCAGCATATATATGACAAATAATTGAGGTATTAGATGTATAGAGTCAGAATATGGTCCTAGTTAGTTTCTAATTCATGCAAGAAATTATTGCAACATAAAATAATAATAATAATAATTTATAATACCTTGAAAGTTTAGTTTTAAATGAATATATAGATGCAAAGGCAAGGCTTGGGATAGCTACTATATGGAATCAAGGGAAATACTTTCTTCCAAGGGAAAGAAGGGAGCACATCCTTTTGACCACAGGACAAACTTTGAAACACAGTGGTATAACGGAAAAAAAGAAGGAACGGCAATATGAGCCTCCTAAAAGACCCTCTGGCTCCTGTCCACTGTTTCCTTTCTTTTTGCTCCATCATTAATTAAAAATGCTTCTTATCTATAGAGGATAAAGGAAAAAATAATTGTTAGGTTTTATCTCTTATTATGAGGCAGGGGCTATAAGAAAACTTTCGAGCCACTCCTGCAATTTCCCTTGTAAGAAGGTCTCAGGTAAGTCCTGTTCTTTTGTTTTAAGTAAAAACTTTCTTTTAACTCCCTTTATTTAAAAAGATTTTCTTTGAAGTCAACATTTTCCCCTATTGATAGTAAAATGCTTAGACTTTGGCCTAGTAAATGGAGAAAAGAAATTCTTTTATTTATTTATTTACTAGTGTCCTGGTACACAGAGTCATGCACATTGAAAGGAAATTAATTAGAAGAAATATTTTAATATCGCTATTTGCCCTTTCTTTATAATAGAAGTGTCAACCAAATTCACGATAGACAATGACAGATTGAAACACATTGTGATTGGCGCCAGTGAGAGCTTTATATGTATCGCACATGCGCTAGTCAACTTTTATAGATACAGAATAAATTTGCTTAATTAGACCTGCTTTCTGACTTAGCTAAACTTTTTCCAGCCCAGTGAAGCACCCCAACTTCTCTTTCAGGTAATTGTCAGCAACACAGCAGTAAATATCAACACAAAGCAGATTATTATTGTAGATCACGCAGAGAGAACAAAGGGTAAAATATTTAACTGTAGCAGTGTTCGAGTATATTCTGTGCAGTGAGAAAACCTGAAGTCATTTTCAAGTTCCACCATTTCTTACTTCTTTTCAGTCAGGTCAAGTTTCTAAACTTTCTAGATCTCCATTTTCCGGCTAATGAAAAGAAAATAGGATTCTACTAAGTCTCCTATCTACCTACTCCCGAACTTCTGTAAGGATTAAATAAGATGAGGCACATAATAATGCATCACAAACATTTGGTTAAAGTGTAAAATGTTTGCACCTGGCTATAAAGGAAGTCATGTTCCTGGGGTGAAGAAACTACAAGGATGCTAGTCGCTAGGGAGAGGAACCCAGGCGTTGCTATGTGATGTCATTATGCAGCACCCACAGCCACCGGTTCTGGGCTGGGCTGGGCTGTGGGTCACAATTTGTGCCGCCATTTGTTGAGGTGTCACTCCAGAGTGGTCGTGGGGCCTGTGTCCCACTTGGGGGAATCCAAATGTTGGTTTGTTGGCGCCAAGTCCGTGGTGCCATTTATTTTTAATCATGACAGCTCCTACATTTAGCATCTGCCCCCTGGTGGTCAGTGCGCATCATAGCTACCAGTCAGATGGACAGACACTTAGCCTTTTATATAGAGAGATTGTTTAAAGTATTACATATCTCTCCTTTTTCCCTGATTGACCCCCCTGCCCCCCAGAAAAGAAATTCTTATACTTCTTTTATTTTGAGCCTCATAGGCCTACCTCTAAACTAAGAAAATGACATACTGAACATGGTTCAGCTATGCCTGTGAAGGGACTATTTTGAAGTTTATGGGGAGGGAGAATCTCTGCATAAGACAGGTCATTAGTTAATCTTTCCTTGTCATGGGTGTATATCTCATGCTCTGGGCCCATGCTGGGTGGGTTGGTGGAGAGAGAAGAACCTAGAATAATACTTTTGGTAAGATAGTATACATGATCTCTGTGCCTCACTGTAAAACTCATAGAAAAGTTAATATAAACAAGATGTGATAAAGAATTGAAAAAACACAAATCCATATTATGTGGACTTATATTAAATTAATTTCTGTGTGAGCCCAGGAAGTGGGAGAACCTTCATAAAAGAGAGCATGGTAGAAGAGGGTAACACACAGGCCCTAGGCGTGGCTGACCATCAGTCTTACTTTCTGAGTACCAGTCCTGCCTCACGAAGCCATCTCCAGACCTGACAGATCTGCTCAGACAAGGCCACTATGCTTCTGCAGTAACAATTCAGTTGGACAAGATGTGCACTTCACCCAGAAACTGCTTTTTAAAGAATAAATAAGAGCAGGGCACAGAGGGTCTATTTTCTGAGTTAGGGTTCATGGATTTGTTAAAGTAGGAGTGGGTGCATGTGATTTGTGTTCATATTTATAAGTTGTTTTTTTTCTTCTATTATCCATGAAAAACTTGTTTATCAACTATATTAAATAAATACAAGAGATAAATTATCCATTAATTATTTTATTAGGTTTTTTTGTACATGTGTAACTCAGAGGTCAGTTGGTACCAGCTAAATATTTGATATTTCACTGAAAATTGCATGAACTTCCAATACTCTTCAAATGGAAAATATTATCCCCTGCCAAAACTTTTATAAATTTCTGGTTATGTTTCACTTATTTAAAGCACTAGTGTGTGACAGGCTTTATTAAAAGTTTAGATGAAAAAGAGATCTCAGCTAATATAAATGCAAAAAACAGAATCAGTTATTGGATAATCTTGATGTTGCATCATTTACTGCCAGCCATTTTGCTCAGAATATTTGTCTCCAAACTGTTTTTCAGCCTTCATTCCTCCTAGCAGAGATATGTAGTTACAGACCTTTACTCAACCCCAGGTCTAAAAAAATGTGGAGAATTTTGGAGGGGAAAGGATACAATTTTGATGGAAAACTATTTTTCTTACAAGTTTTTTTGTTTGCTTATAATAGACATAACAGCTCATTTATTTACTTATTTATTTATTCACTCAATATTTATTAAAACCTAAATATGGCAAGCATGGTATTAGGTGTGAGGGATCAGTGATTATGGAATATAGTCACTAGGTTTTATGAGAGAAACCTACCTGAAGACAGATGGAAGGGGTATATCAAAGGCTCCTGAGATGTGTTTAATAGATACTTTTTTTTTTCCAGTACCTCTTGCAAAGTTGCGCTGTGTTTTGAGTGGGTGAACTGTATGGAGGAGTGTTACTGCTGGAAATGTAGTACCCATCCATGCGAACTATTTAAAGGCTACAGATTTACGGTAAACCTCCCATATTACTGGGCTAGGAGAAATGAGCTTCCTGCATGGCAATCTGCATTTTTATAACGAAAGGCAGACTCTAAACAACCATGGATCAGAGTCAACTTTAATTATTAGTTTCAATAGTGACAGAGACAAATTATTCTGTAAATCTTAAACAGTTTAGAACTGATAGATAAGTGGCTTTTCCTGTATTTGACTTGGCATTATGAAAACAAATCTTTTGTATAATATTAATACAAAAAAATCTGAGCGTCACCAATTTAGTAAACAAATCCTTGTCTAAGTGCAAAAGATGCAAGTAAAATAAATCTGAAATTCAAATAAAGAAACTCCTCTTGCCAAAACCGGTTTGGCTCAGTGGATAGAGCGTCGGCCTGCGGACTCAAAGGTCCCGGGTTCGATTCCGGTCAAGGGCATGTACCTTGGTTGCGGGCACATCCCCAGTAGGGGGTGTGCAAGAGGCAGCTGATCGATGTTTCTCTCTCATCGATGTTTCTAACTCTCTATCCCTCTCTGTAAAAAAATCAATAAAATATATTTTTTTAAAAAAGAAACTCCTCTTAAACAGATCCAAACCTTATATAACTTGGTTAGAAACATTAGGTTGGAAATATTTCCCATGTCAATTACTCAGCTTATGAATGGAGATTGATGGTACATTCAACAGGAAATATCACTCAACATTTAGAATCCAAATATCTACAAGAACATTTTTACAAATGAAGTAGAAAAATAAGTTCAGGGTTATTAGGGTGAAGAGATTTATAAGACACAAGTCAGGTATAAATGGACAATTAGGTACTATTTTTAAACCAATCCTGATTTATATTCAATGCAATTTCTTAAAGAGCCCCCTTTGCCTTCAGTTCACACAAAAATATTATAAACAAGTTTATAATTTATCATTTATTTAAATGTCAGTATACTACTTGAATACTATTTGACCAGTTTGAACAAATACAATTTATCGCAAAAAGAAAAATACAAACAAACTTCATTTCTAAGTCTGTCAATTTTTTTTAAAATTGTCAATATTTCTTAGGCAATAACAAAACATATATGTATACATACATATGTATAATGGATTATTTTTTCATATTAAGAAAATAACAGCTTATAATTTTCTGTCCGATCAACATAAATTTCTATAATGTATATTCCACATAAACAGTTTATGTGGGGCGGGGCGGGGCACACACACACACATACCCAGTAGTCTTTATCCAACTACCAAATGGAGGGTGAGTGCTCTGTAATACTGAAATAAATTTCTATCACAGTTTTGTGCAGTGATTCCTTATTTATTCAGATCTAAGCTCACACATTTGTAATCAACTGGTGAGACATACAAAGAAACATCTCCCAAAATCACATGCCTTTTGCTATCAGGAGCCAGGCTCTATCCATCTCCATATTCCCAGTGCTCAGCACCGAGCTAGGCTCATGGTCATCATCTCATGTATGTTTGCTCCATGAATCAATAAGGGATCACTGCACAAAATGCTGACAGAAGTACTTACTGTGTCACACTGGTACTCACTCTTCCCATCCTCATGCCTTATTCTGTGACTTCTCAATTCTGTTACTGAGATTGAGATGTATTTTTAAAAAATAAGCCTAAAAAATACTGAAGTCAGCTATGTGGTTTCTAATATTCAGATATAGAAACTGAAGCATGAGGATATAAAAAGATTTTTTTCTTAAAGAAGGAAGATTCGCCACAGCAACCCAGCGCTGACTGCAGGACTGACTTCCGGTTTCTCAAGCCTCCAATCATGATGGACCCAGGGTTTTTATATATTAGGATTGTTGGAGATGTTACCTCTAGGTGTCTAGTCTTTTGTTGTTGTTGTTGTTAATTTGGCATTCATGAGGTATTTAGAGGATATTCATAGTTATATTTCTGTTATGTTTAGGGCATCATCATGTCACTCAATTTCTATGTCTTTATTTTAGAAAAGTTATTTTACGATACTATGAGAAAAAAAGCATGGAAAGATGTAAATATTTCTCTCTTTTCTTCATCCAGTGTGGCTAGAGAGCAGTCCGGTTCCTGAGTAGGGGCAGCTGGGGATTGAGAAAATGAAAGAAAGAGACAAACACAGACATAGAAGGAAAAAGCTGGGCCTGGGTGGGACAGCTGTCCTCTGATGGAAAGACAGTGACCTGGAGCCAATACAGTGCATTTATTTTATACAGCAAAATACCAGGAAGTTTTACTAAAGCCCAAGACAATGGAGATTATGTGCCTTCTTGTGGCTTCTTTGTAATCATCATTTCTGGGTGGGCCTGAATAATCGTGTTTATTCCTGGTACTTGGCTGGATTTAGATAATGAAACCCACCCCCTGGTGCCTGAGCTGAAGGTCAGGCTGACAACACACCTGCCTCTGGCAAGGTGTGTTTCCAGGACGTGGCTCTGCCAATGCCACTGGATTCAGCTGACAATAATTAAAGAAATGCTCATGTGCCTTCCCAGGCGCTCTCTACAGAAAGAAATGCTTATTTGAAAAAAAAAAAAAAAAAAAGAAAAGATAACTTTTGTCCCAGTGTCTGCTTTCCCCAATCATACAATGAAGTTGAATTATGCCGTGGCCTGTCACTGCCCAGGGAAAGTCCCCACATCATGTGCTTACCTTTGTTAAGTGTCTACAAGTCTGAATGGTCTGTGTTGTGTGTGCTTTGCATGAATTTGCAGAGGATTCCTCTTTCTTTATGACTGGTCTCCAGAGATTATATTTTGTGAATTTCCTGATATCCTTCAGGCACCTCTCCTCTGCTCTAGCTTATGCTGAAGACTCGGAGCTTAGATTCACTAAAGGCCATGAAAGTCCATATTCCAGCAAATCATGGGTCAAACCCCTAATGCCTCTTGACAGACCTTGCCATCAATAACTAGTATTTATTAGCCTTCCTTTTGGAGTGTCTACTAGCTCCCTAGAAGAAATTTAATCGTCCCCCTAGTCATGCCTGAGGGATGGCAACATATAATTTTTTTTTTCATAAGACTTTTCTTTCAGTTTTAAGCTTATTAATTTCAGGTAGTTTATAATCAATATGACAAAGACATGTTTCATTTTATAGGACTCCTGAATGCTCTTATTTCAAAAGTGTAAAGTTAGTCACAGCTATCATATTCTTTAATTTTTAAAGTTTAAAAGTTATTAAATATATTATTACTTTAAAAAGTATAGGGTAATACCTATTATCTTAAATAACATAATAACACCCAGCCATTCTATGGTTGATATGTATGCATTAGTTTTTGAAATGTATTTGACTAATAAAATTGGCAACCTGAGACATTTCATTACAATGTAAGACAGCTGATATTTTGAGTTATGGGTTTTAGCCAGGCTATACCATACAACTAATGGCAGTTACCCAATCACAGGTCCATGTGTAGCAGGAGATTGAGATCCTCCAAAAGAATAACATAACACACACACACACACACACACACACACACACACACACACACACAAAGCAATAACAAAAAACAAACAAACAAAAAAAAAACACATATGGTACATGAATTTCCAGAAGCTTTCTTTCTGATCACAGCTTATATCCCAATAACATTTTACATAGCCTCTTACGAATCTCCTTAGTCTTAATGGAATAAATAATTGGGTTGAGCATTGGAGGCACAAAGAGATAAACCAGGGACATGAACTTGTGCACATGCTCAGAGGAATGCTTCCCAAATCGGTGAATCATGGACACACTAACCATGGGCACATAAAAGATAAGCACAGCACAGATGTGTGACACACAAGTGTTGAGTGTCTTAAGTCTTTCCTCCTGGGAGGCAATGGCCAACACAGAGCGCAGTATGAGAACATAGGAGAGAATGATGAGCAGTGAATCCACACCAAAGGCAGAGATGACAATGAACAGGCCATACATGCTATTGATGGTGGTATCTCCACAAGGCAAGCGGATAAGGTCTGGGTGCAAGCAGTAGGAATGGGTCAGCATGTTGGCCTCACAAAACGGCAGCCTCCTCAGAAGAAAAGGCAGTGGGAAGACCATGCAGAAACTGCGGATGATGATGGATAGGCCTATGTGAACCACACGGATATCAGTGAGCACAGATGAATAACGCAAGGGGTTACAGATGGCCACATACCTATCAAAACTCATAGCCAGCAGGATCCCAGACTCTGTCCAGGAAAAAAAGTGGATGAAGAACATCTGGGTTAGGCAGGCATCAAAGGCAATCTCTGGGGCATGGAAGCACAAGACAGCCAGTACAGTGGGCAATGTAGAAAAGGACACACCCAAGTCATTGACAGATAACAGAGACAGGAAGTAGTACATTGGCTGGTGCAAGCTCTGCTCCTCCTTTATGATGAAGAGAATTAGAATGTTGCCCAGGACAGAGATAGCATAAAGCAGCAAGATGCAGGCAGTTAACCAGTGCTCCAGGCCCTCCATCTCTGGGAAGGCTGTTAGTGTGAAGCTGGTAATGCTTGAGATGTTACTCCCAAAACTTTTCATGAGGTCCATGAGAAGCTTTTAAGGAAATACAACCAGAGTGAAGTGAGGTCAGAAAGTGGAGGATGTAAACACCAAGAGAGGTCACTGTCCTCAAGATGGAAGGGACAGTGACATTTATATTTGACTAGAGGCCCAGTGCATGAAAATTCATGCACTCAGGGGCGGGGGTCCCTCAGCCTGGCCTGCGCCCTTTCACAGTCCAGGATCCCACTGGTAGTGCGGGGAGTGGGCCTAAGCCACAGTTGGACATCATTAGTGCTGCTGTGGAGGTGGGAGAGGCTCCCTCCACCACCACTGCCCTCGCAGCCATCAGCCTGGCTTGTGGCTGAGCGGAGCTGCTGTGGGAACACACTGACCACCAGGGGGCAGCTCCTGCATTTAGCATCTGCCCCCTGGTGGTCAGTGTGCATCATAGCGATCAGTCATTCCCAGTTGTTCGGCCTTTAGGGTCAATTTGCATATTATCCTTTTATTATATAAGATATCAAAGATCATGGAAGGGTAAGGGAGAACTGGGTCAGGGCTCATTGGCTCTAGCCCAGTCATATCCACTCCTTCCCCACAAAAATCCTTTGACTCTTTTTTTTATTTTTACATTATCTCATTCTTTCTGTCTCTGCCTTTTATACAGAAATATTCAAATATTTTCCAGTCGTGGAAGATGGTTTTGCCCTTTTTCTCTACCTAATGTTATCCACCATCTTCTTCAAGAAGCAAGATACAGCCCTAACTGGTTTTACTCATTGTTTAGAACATCGGCATTCAGACTGAAGGGCCATAGGTTTGATTCAAGTCAAGGGCACCTACTTACTTCAGTTGCAGGTAGGCTCAATCCCTGGCCCACATTCAGGATGTGTGCGGGAGGCAACCAATCAATGTGTCTCTCTCACATGGATGTTTTCTAACTCTTTGTCTCTCCCCCTCCCTTCCACTCTCTCTAAAAAATCAATGGGAAAAATATGCTCAGGTGAGGATTAACAAAACAAAATAAAAAGACGCAAGATACAATATGTCCTCCATGGAGTTCTTTCCTTAATACTCTCTACTTACTAATGCATTCTTTCTTGTACAAGGGAGGACATTTTTGTCTATTCTGAGCTGAGTCTCCTCTCTTACTTGCACTAAAGCATCACTCCTCATCCTCTCTTTGTTGCTTGAGCTCCTCACTCATTCACCAAGAGTCCAGAGCTTCTTTACCCCTGGTTGCTCGTGCTTTTTCTTTCTGGCATGTTTACATCTATTTTCACTGTTTAGATTAAGGATTCTCAAATTGTGTTGCATGTTGGAATCACTTGAGGAAGTTGAAAACCTTTTCTTTTTCTTTTTCCTTTTCTTTTTCTTTTCTTTTTCTTTTCTTTTTTTTTTTTTTTTTTGCATGAGCCTTGCTCATATCAGTTAAATCAGGAACTCTAGCAGTGGAACTCAAAAATCAGTATTTTTTAAAACTTCTCAGGTGATTCCAATAGGCAGGCAAGTTTGAAAATTAGAGGTTTAGATAATTTCTATGAGCTTCACATGTATCCTACCTCACAACAATTTCTTCTTTATTGAGGATTAATTTCAGGATTAACTATCATAGGAAACAAGGACAAACAAAAACCCTCTTTATTGCCCTCACATGTTCTTCTAGTAATCACTCATTTCTCTGCTCTCTTTATAACTAATATCTTCAAAACTACTTTCCACTCATAATGTCCTTCTAATCTCTTCTCTGTGTATCAATGATCCCAAATCTATGTCTCTACCTCAGAATTCTCTCCTAGCTCTAGACTCAAGCATCTAACTCCCTATCGACTGAAATATCTCACCAGCATCTCAACACAACAAATATGAGGTTAAACTGTTAAGTAGTTACCATACTTGATCCTCTCCAATGGGTATCATCTTATAAAAATCCATCACCAGGGCAGAAAAACCTTGGAGGCATCTCCCACTTTCTCTCATTCACAGATATAATTGATCTATAACCACCTTTCCAAAATATACTAAGCACTGGCTTTCCTCTCTATTTCATTTCCAACTCTAATTCATCCCTCAGCATCTTTTACCAGAATTTCTACAAGACCTTCCTTGGTGATTGACCTGCTTAATGTCATGCCCCTCTCTAATGCATTATCCACAAAATAGCCAAATTATTGGTTCATAATATAAATAAAATGATGTTACATTATTATTGAAAAATCATCCAATGGCTTTCCTTCCTTTTTGAAATAAAATTCAAATAGAATTCAAGCATCTTTACTATGGCATACAACAGCATTAACACTACCTGGAAACTCATCTTCCAATTATTCTAATTATTCATTGCATCCCTGCTCAATGTTGTATTTCCTTGTTGTATATCCTCATACATATTTTTCTTCATGACATTTATCACTCTTTAGAATTATAATGAATTGTTATATATGTTTGGTTATTTGATTATGTCTTTCCCCCTCAATAAATTGTAAGTTCCCATAATTGTCTGTTTTCCTTATTATTTTATCTTCAATGCTTTGCCATGTCACCATGCTTAGAGCCCTGGATTAGGACTCAGGGATTACCAGTTCTAGTTCTAATCAATAAATACTGATCACACAAATAAATTACTTTAGGAAGAAGGTATTATGAGCTTCTTCAAATATTTGTACCCTAAACACTTCAGAACTTTGAAGTTATGAATGAGATTTCTACACACCTCCATGAGGAAAGAGCTGAAATCCCCATTTACCTCTGCAGCGCAGCTCTGGTGGATGCAAGGAGAGAGGCAGGTGAAGTGTCTACTAGGAAAGAAACACTAAGAACTCTGTACACTCTGCATACAACCTCCCTGCCAGCCCCCACCCCCTCCATGCCCTGAACTGTAAAACTGCCTCTTAGGAGTCGCCTGAGCCCAGTATATCCCATGGCTCAGAGGTGGCTGGGGCAAGAGGGAATACAAAAATTGGGGGTAGATGGCTCCTCTGTGACTTGGAATTTAAGGTCTTCACTTTGTAGAAGAGGATATGATGCCCAGAAATAATCCGTTCAGTAGGTGAAAACCAGAGCTGGATTGAATCCCAAACCCTCTGACTCTCACAGCAAATTTGAAAGAAAAGCAGTTTCTGTCATATCTTTCAATTCACTTTCCAAATTACAAAAATACTTTTAAATATTTACATAATATTTACATAAGTTAAATAATTACATCATATTATTTCCATTGTCAGTATGATAAAGTTCAAACTTTTATATGGACCTGTGCTATGACAACTGCCTTCCTTTCAAATTTTATCATAAGACATTTCCCCTTTGTTGCTTTTTCTATTGCAACTGTAATCATCTTTCAGGTCCTTGACTATGGAAGGCTTACTCCTTCCTCATGGCCTTAGCAAATCTACTTCCCCTGTCTTGGAAGCTTTTCCCCATTTATCTTCCCTTCTCCTGGCTAGCTTCTTATCCATTAGCTAGCTCTTAGCTTAACTGTCCTATGGAAGAGTCCCCTAACATCTTAGCCTAATAAATATTTACACTACATTCTGCATTGGTCTTTTCTAGCACCTGCAGAGTTGTGATTATTGATTTAATGCAAATAATAAATAAACAATAAATTATGTATCCGGTGCCTCTCCTACATTACTATGTAAATTCCATGAAAGATGAGGCTATGTCTTTCTTATTCTTTAATATACTCAAAGCACTCAGCATAGGGTTTAGCAAATAGTAAGCATTCAAATAATACTTTTGCCATAATTAACACTATCAGTATAATAGCATCAGCCTTCTTTCCATCTGGAAAGTGGGTTGCCATGGTATCCGGTGAATCATGTTTTAGGGTACAAAGGACATGAATACATCTATTCAATTTATGCTGTTTTGTCAGTGTATCTAGATTCTTATCAGCCCCGCAGTGCAGAATGACCTGCACTTAAAAAAATTTACGTATTTTTGCCCAATCTAAACCAACTATTCATTTCTAGATAGAATCTTTATAAAGTAACTATCACTTCTTACCTTAATTAATCTAAGCCAATGTGCACCGGAGAAACCTTTGACCCTACAGGCTGTGTGAACATGTCCCTTCTCTGGCCTACCACATATAGTAATCATGGCATCTTATGTCACTAGGTGATAACTATTTCTATTCATGTATACTAATTGAGCAGTTTATGTGTTGGTCAACTCCACTAATATATTTAAACTCTACAAAAGCCTTATGAAATGGATACCACTGTTTTGCCTATAAGAAAACTGAGACACGCTGACTTAAATAACTTTTCCAAAAAGTGTAAGTGGCAGAACTGGCGTTTAAATCTAGGCACTCTTTCTATTTTGTTTGTTAGTTTATTTTGTTCGTTTGATTCCACTTAAGTGAAATCACTTATGCTTATTTCACTTAGCATAATACTCTCCAGGTCCATCCATGCTGTTGCAAAAAGTAAGATTCCTTTCTTTTTTATACCTGAGTAATACTCCATTATGAAAGTATACCAATGGCTTTTTTATTCACTCCTGGGCACTTAGGTTGCTTCCAAATCTTGGCTATTGTAAATAATGCTGTAATAAACATAGGGGTGCAAATATTCCTTCAAAATAGTGTAACAGTTTTCTTTGAAGTGGAAATGCTGTGTTATAAGGTATTTCCATTTTTAATTTTGTGAGGAAACTCCATACTATTTTCCACAGTGGCAGTACCAATCTGAATTTTCACCAACAGTGCTTGAGGGTACCCTTTTCTCCACATTACTAGCACTTGTGCCTTGATTTATTTATTGTAGCCATTCTGGCAAGTGTGAGGTGATATTGTAATTTTAATTTGCATTTCTCTGATGATTAGTGACTTTGAGCATCTTTTCTTATGTCTATTGGTAATCTGTAAGTCTTCTTTGGAGACATGTCTATTCAAGTCCTTCGCCCATTTCTTAATTGGATTGTGAGTTGTTGTTGTTGTTTTTCTTTCTTTCTTTTTTTTGTTTTTGTTTTTTTTTTTTTTGGTGTTGAATCTCACAGATAAAGAGAACAGACTGACAGTTGTCAGAGGGAAAGGGTGTTGGGTCTGGGTGAAAAAGATGAAAGGAGTAAACCAAAAAAAAAAGCACACCCATAGACACAGACAACGGTATGATGATTACAAGAGGGAAAGGGAATAGGGAGAGGCAGAAGCGAGTAAAGAGGAGATAAATGGTGATGGAAAGAGACTTGACTTGGAATGGTGAACACACAACACATTATACAGTTGATGTATTATAGAATTGCATACCTGAAACCAATATAATTTTATTAACCAACTAGAGGCCCGGTACACAAAATTTGTGCATGAGGCGGAGTTCCCCTCAGCCCAGCCTTCACCATCTCCAATCCGGGACCCCTCAGGGGATGTCCGACTGCCTGTTTAGGCCCGATCCCTGGGATCGGGCCTAAACAGGCAGTCGGACATCCCTCTCACAATTTGGGACTGCTGGCACCTAACTGCTTACCTGCCTACCTGCCTAATCGCCCCTAACTGCCCCCCCCGCCAGCCTAGTTGCCCTCAACTGCCCCCCCTGCCGACCTGATCACCCCTAACTGCCCCTTGCCAGCCTGGTTACCCCCAACTGCCCTCCCTGCGCACCTGTTTGCCCCCAGCTGCCCCCCTGCCAGCCTGGCCACCCCTAACTGCCCCCCTTGCTGGCCTAGTCACCCCCAACTGCCCCCCTCTACTGGCCTGGTCACCCTTAACTATCTCCCCCCACCGGCTTGGTTGCTCCTTACTGCCCCCCTGCTGGCCTGGTCACTGCCAACTGCCCTCCCCCACCAGCCTGGTAGCCCCCAACTACCCCCCCCCCCCCCCCGCTGGCCTGGTCGCTCACACAGTCTGCTGTTCAGTCATTGGGTCGTTCCTCACTAATCCCTCTGCCGGCCTTGTTGGCCCATGCAGCCTGATGTTTGGTCGTTACTGTTACTGTGATGGTGTCCTGGACAATTTGCATATTCATCTATTATTAGTATAATGTTGCCCTAATAAATTCAATTTAATAAATAAATAAGGCCCTGGCTAGTGTGGCTCAGTTGGTTGAGAATCATCCCATGCATCAAAGGGTCACTAGTTTGATTCCTGATCAGAGCACATGCCTGGGTTGCAGGTTCAATCCCAGGTTGGGGAATATACAGGGGGCAACTGATCAATGTTTCTCTCTTACATTGATGTTTCTCTCTCTCTAAAATCAATTAAATAAATAATAAATACATAAGTAATAAAATTAAATAAATAAATCGATCCAAGTACTCTTAATCATTATGCTATATGGCAATATCATGAGTTCAGAGTTCAGAGGGTGAGTGCTTCTCTGCCTTATTCTCCATAAATCCTTTCAGTGTCTAACATGGTGCCTAGCACACCATGGGTACTCAATAGCTAGACAACAAATAAATGGATGAGCCTCCTTTGTGATCTGGTATCTCGCATTTCTCCACCAAAACTAAGACCATCATTGTTTAATACATTTAACGTTAGAAGGCAATAAGAGAAAAAACAAGAATTGCAACAGTTTTCACAGTCATGTCACCAATTCAAAATCACACTAAACGGGGGAGGGAATGGAAGATATCTATAATACTGTCAACAATAAAAAACACATTTAAAAATGGAAAAAATTGCACTAGTCATGGACTTGGGAAAAAGACTGCCTGGATTCAACTCCTGTTCCTTTACTGACTATCTGTGCCTCAATGTCTTCACCTATAAAACAAAAATAATAATTTTGCCCACATCATAGCCTGCTGATAGAAGATAATGATTTTTAATAATAAAATAAGTTTTGAACTTTGACTAGCACATAGTGAGCTACCAAGAAATGTTATCACTAGTATTACTTTGAAGCTGACAAAATGAGTATCAGAGATTTTAAGTGACTAATCAAGTTAGCCCAGTTGAATCAAGAGATCAAGTGGGACTAGTCTTGACATCAGCTTGCCACAGGTAAGTATTCTGTCATTTTGCTTTAAACTAATTATCTGATATTATTCTGTGACTACAGGATACACTTTCTGGCTGCCACAGGCTTCTGGTAAAGTGGGATGTGGGGAGTAAACGTCTGGTGTTCCTGATATAGTACAGGTAGAATGAGTTTCTTAGGACCCAGAATCGGGCCCTCATAGGAAGTAATAGTGACTCTCTACTGTCCAAAGTTACATCTGGAAGAGAATGGCTTCCCTAAGAAAAGGAAATGCTTATCCCTTAAGTGCTTGGAAAGCATCTCTGTGGGGAGCCAGCTGGAGTACCAACACTCAACCCTCTCCCCTGTGAGGTTCACCTCCTAGGATTGCTCAGCTTATTCTCATTTGTCTCCATTTCTCTCTTTCTCCCACATACATTTTATTTAAACCATAATGTATATGTTTCTTTAAAAGTAGACAATGCAGATAAATAGAAAGTAAATCTTCCTAATTCTCACTAACCAGACAACTACTAATAAAATTTGTTAATGCTTCCAAATACTTTTATATGCAAATGAATAAGTACTTAACAATAATATTACATGTTTGTGTTTATACCCAAAAGAAAATCATCAACATACTAGAAATGTCATCTGAAAAATATTTCATTTGAAATACTACTAGTGCTTTATAGTGGTTTATATATTATTCTAAGCTTTACTATACTAGAAATCTGTTGTTGTAGCCATATCTTCTATTTTAATTAGTATATTTTTAATGTTTTAGCATTGGGAAGTTACCTCTATTCTTGCCCAATCTCTTTCCTTTTTAGAACATTTAAAAGATGTTCAAATGTATAATAATATTAAATTAACCTTAAAATCATGTCATATTCCAAAATATATTCAGAATTAAATAAACAGAATTTGAAAAAAAAATAAAACTTTTGATACTTGTTTAATCTTTCAGTAAGGAACATGTTTTGTGTCTATTCATTCAAGTTTATTTCTAAACTATTAACTATAGTTAGTCTATTCCTTAAAATTTCTCATTAAAATATTACTGAGATGAATTGATTTTTAAGTTTGATAATTGATATATTTAGTAATTAAAATATTTGCTATGTTTTTGAAATCATTAGTTTTGCATTATTATGTTATATTTGGAAATTTTTTTCAAATTTTGGTAATCTTTGCCTTTCAACCTTAGTGCTTTCTTGATCCACAAATTACATTACTTGCAAATAATAATATTACATTTGCATTCATTCATTTATCCAATCCACAAGTATATATGAAATCTACTAAATAATTTTTGCAATATTAAGCTCTAGGGATAATCTGGTTATTCTAAAAGTAAGTGTTTTTCTTACTGAGTACTTATATCTCAAGCAATGTACTAACATCTTACTTATATAATCTCTAAACTATAAAAACACAACAAACTGGTTATTTTTGTAGTAAGTTTACGAATGAGTAAAGTAAGGTGCAGAGAGATTGGGATTTTCCCAAGGTTTTGATTGATCTTGGACAAAATTCACACTCTTTATAATATTAACAAACAATCCATTCTTTCAAGAAGCTTATGATTCAAATAGGGAACTACATACAGAGAAGGACAGAATCATATCTAGGTGCTATGGTCTAATTCTACACAAATACATTAGAAGTGAAAAAAATAACAAAACATCTGTTTTTCCACTGTTGAAGGTGAGGGACCAGGTAGATTGAGGGCAGGTAGTAAAGAAAGTGCTGGAAATGCTGAGTCAGGGTCTGTTTTGATAAATAATTAGAATGATCTGTAGTTTCAAGCATATAAAAATTGACAAGATATTTCAAGTAAAGGCTACCAAAACAAAAATACAGAGGCATACCATAAAGTAACTTGTTGGCCTAGCAATCACATGTAGTTCTGTATAGTTGGAGTAAATTTTTATTTAGGGGACATATGGAAATAGTTAGGAGGAATAAGACATAAGAAATGGACACAGTGGTCATATTATTAAAGTATGGGATTTGGACTTTATCCTTAATCAAAAAAAGCCATTTAAGGCTATGGATGATTTATATTCAGATAAATTCTTTAGGGAGATCATTCTGGCTGAAGCTTGGAAAAGTGAGAGAAAAGAATGGTGAACATGTGGGAGATATTGCCAGAGTGAAGTGAGGGGCAATATTGAAGGCCCAGAATGGGCTAACAATAATGTTGTAGTAGCAGCAAAGATTGGATAAGCCAAAGTATAATTAGAATTTTTAGGACTTGGTACCCAATCCTATCTAATAAAGAGGGAATATGCTAATTGACCATCACTCCATCACAAAGATGGCTGCACCCACAGCTGAGGCCAAGTTCCCTTAAGGAGTCTTAATGAGCAATCAGCAGGGGCCTGAGGTTATGCCCTCCCCCGCCCCTGTGGGGCTTGACAGGGGACCTTAGGCTGCACCCCCCACCCAACAGGGCTTGACAGGGGACCTCAAGGTGCACTTCCCGTCCTGGTGCTGGGCTAGGGGACCTCAGGCCGCTCCCCCTACCCCAGCGCCAGGCCAGGGGAGGGGACCTCAGGCCATGCCCCCCACCAGGTGGGGCTTGACAGGGGACCTCAGGCAGTGCCTCCCACCCAGCGGGGCTTGATGGGGGACCTGAGGCTGCGCACCCCTCCCGGTACTGGGCCAGGGACCTGAGGCTGTGCACCCCTGCCTGGCAGGGCTTGACAAGTGTGGGACTGGCCGGGTCTGGATTTAGCCCAATTGGGGGGGATGGGGTGGGGCGACCAGGTCTGGATCTCACACGATTTTGAGGTGCACTTGGGTGGGCGGGGACTTAACTCTGGGTCCCATGGTGTGCCCCAGACTCTGACAGGGGAAGGTTTTCATATACATTTTACTAATTTTCTTTCATCTCTGACACTTCTATTATAGAGAAAGGGCAAATAGCAATATTAAATTATTTCCTCTAATTAATCCCTTTTTAATGTGCACAAATTTCATGCACCAGGTCACTAGTTACAAATAAAGGAATAAAATAAAATAGCTCATTTCTCTCTCAAGGTTTGTTACATTACTGAAAGATTCCTCTAAAAAGTAGTAAATAGCAAAGTCCAAAAATGGCAAAATTGTTTTCCCCACATTTTAACCAGAAGACAATTTAACACATTAAGTAAATATACAGATGACATTTTATTTTTATAGAGGACAGACTTTTTGTTTCATTAGATATCTTTTCTGAAATCTATTGTTTACATATTTTTTCATTATCTTGCTCATTAACATAATGAACTATATTGAGGGATTTTTGGAAAATGTGTCTCTTTTTTAATCCTAGGATGCATCAACTATTCTTTGTCTATATTGCTTAATTGCATTTACAACTTTTAGTATTTATACATATTTTTTATTATATACTTAATCTATAGAAATTTTGCTGATATATTTTTTTCTGTATCTCTTTATCAAGACTATATTTGACCTTTTACATAGCTTTTAAATTTTATTTTTAATTTAAAATGTATAAGAAGAGTAATCTATTTCTTAAAATTTTGCGGAAAAGTAAAAAAAAAGATATTGTACTATAGTATGTTGGAGATGGTGGGTGTATAGTTGTCAACTTTCATTCTTTTTTCTCAATTACCACTTAATTCTTTATTTATTTACATTTTATAATTGTCCTCAAAATACCAATTTGTTCAAGATTTTGAATTACTTACAGAATGTTCTACTATCATTTAAAAAATAAATCTAATTTACTAATATATATGATGTTTTAAGTTTTATTTTCCATTTGATTTGAATTTCCAGAGGTTGATGTATTCTGTCAGCTTCTTAAAGAATTAGTCATTGGATTACTTTCACTCTTGTCCATTCACATTTATTCACTTCTCACTTCTCTTTTTTAATTATTTTTAATTACTTTATAAAGTATTTTATTCTTTTATAATGTCCTTAATTGAATGCTTAATTTCTTAACTTTTACTCTTTTGTTTTTTATAAAAATACTACCCAAATTTACCAAGTTTAATTATTACTGAAATTTATATTTTTAATACAATTTATATGCGATTACATTTATTTCATCCTAAAAGCTGAGTGGACAGTGTATGTCATTGAAATAAATATTTACATGCATAGCTATAGCTATTATAGCATATATATTATTTTAAACAATATTCTTTTGACATAGTTATTTTATTTTATTGTGATAAAGACACAACATGAGAGCTAGTCTCTTAACAAATTTTAAGTGTGCAACACATTACTGTTGACTATAGGTACAATGTTCTATAGTAGATCTCTACAGCTTTTCACCTTGCTTAACTAAATCTTTATGCCCATTGATTAGCAACAAACTCCTCATTTCCCCCTCCCCAGCCCTTGATAACCATTATTTCACTCTTTGATTCTATCAATTGGACTATTTTCTTTACTTCATCTAAGTGAAATTATGCAATATTTATCTTTCTGTGACTGGGTTATTTCACTTAGCATTATATCCTCAAAGTCACCCATGTTGTTGCATATTGCAGAATTTTATTTTTAAAGGCTGAACTAATATTCCATTGTATACATATAGCACATTTTCTTTATGCGTTTATTTGTTGATGGATATTTAGGTTGTTTCCACACCTTGAATATTGAGAATAGTGCTGCATTGAACATGGAAGTGCTAGTAGTTCTTTGAGGTCCTATTTCAATTATTTTGGATAAATATATCATGTGGTTATGTCACCAAAAGTACAGCAAAGATAAATAAATAAATAAACAAGTGGCCTACATCAAACTAAAAAGTTTACATACAATAAATAGAATAATCAAATCGTATAAAGGTAACCTATGAAATGGAAGAAAATATTTACCAACCATATATCTGACAAGGGGTTAATCTCCTAAATATATAAGAAATGTACAATTCTATAGTAAAAGAACAAATGGGCTAAAGAGTTGAATAGTCATTTCCAAAGAAGACATACAAATGCCCAAAAGATATATGAAAAATGTTCAATGTCTCTAATTATGAAGAAAATGAATATTGAAACCACACAAAAAATCATTTTACACTGGTCAAGATGGCTTTTAGCAAGAAAACAAAATATAACAAGTCTTGGCAGGGGTGTGGAGGGGTCTGGACCTTATACACTGATGAGAATGTAAAATAGTGCATCTGTTATAGAAAATATGATGAAAGTTCCTCAAAGAATTAAAACTAGAACTATGTTTGCCATCATACTGGGGAAAAGAATCCTTCACCCATTGTGGCACTATTTCCACAGTAATAAGTAGTTTTCTTTGTGATAATTCATTTTAAACAATTATAATAAAAATATATTGTGAAAAATTTGGGGAGTGATTATGAGGGTGTACATTTTTTAATTAAAAAAGAAAAACTTTTTTTGCTAAATGATAACCCAGTTTACCTTTCCAAAACATGTTAATTAGCATCTTAACTAGTGCCAGGATATCATTAAGCATCTGGTGGCAGAAATCCTAATAGGTTGGTGCTCAAAAGCAAATTTTAAAAGCCTTGTCAAAATAAGTCTGGAAAACTCAAATTTGAGTAACAGTAAATATCTTCTGAGTCTTGGCCTTTCACCATGATTCCTGCTTAAAACTTGGTTCCCAGTAGTATTTTGAAAAGCCTCTGACGAATCTCTTTGGTTTTGATGGAATAGATGACAGGGTTGAGCATTGGAGGAACAAAAAGATAAATGAGGGACATCAGTGTGTGCACATACTGTGGAGCATGCCTCCCATAGCGAGCTGCCATAGACACACCAACCATGGGCACATAGAAGATGAGCACAGCACACATGTGTGATACACACGTGTTGAGTGTCTTTAACCGTTCTTCCCAAGAGGCAATGGCAAGTACAGAGCGTAGTATAAGCACATAGGAGATGAGAATTAGTGCAGAGTCCAGACCAAAGGTAGAGATGACAATGAATAGACCAAAAATATTATTGATGGTGATGTCACCACATGGCAGGCGGATAAGATCTGGATGCAGGCAGTAGGCATGAGAGAGTACATTGACCTTGCAGAAAGACAACCTCTTCAGAAGGAAAGGCAATGGGAAAACCATACAGAAACTGCGAATGATAACAGACATGCCCATGCGTGCTACACGGGCATCAGTGAGCACTGTGGCATAGCGCAGTGGGTTACAGATGGCCACATAGCGGTCAAAGCTCATAACCAGCAGGATTCCAGACTCTGTGAAGGAGAAGAAATGGATAAAGAACATTTGAGCCATGCAAGAATCAAAGCTGATCTTCCTTAAGTGAAAGCAAAATGTAGCCAGTACTGTGGGCAGTGTGGAAAAAGACACACCTAGGTCATTAATTGACAGCATGGACAGGAAATAGTACATAGGCTGATGCAAGCTCTGCTTCTCCTTGATAATAAAAAGGATAAGGGCATTGCCCACAATGGAAACAATATAGAGGGCACCAAGGAGCAGAAACATCCAATGGTGGGAGGTCTCCAGCCCTGGAAGACCAGTCAGGGTGAAAGGAGGAAACTCTGAGCTGTTGCGGGGGTGACCTCCCATGCTGGGGCTATTTCTTAGATTCTATGAACACTCTCCTGTAAAAAATAAAATAATACAATTTTATCAATGGCCTGAGCCTAATATTTTAAGACTCTTAGATATCATCCAGCTGCTTACTTAATGACATTAGTTGATTTTGTTCAAATCATTCATCCTTGTCTCTCATTGTCACCAACATTTCTGAAATTGTCTGAGTTTTCTCATTTTTTCTAGCTGGCTAAACAGATTACGTTGCCTTTTCTTTACAGCTGTGCCTATTGCCACTTTGCTCTTTTTTAAAAATATATATTTTATTGATTTTTTTACAGAGAGGAAGGGAGAGGGATAGAGAGTTAGAAACATCGATGAGAGAGAAACATCGATTCAGCTGCATCTTGCACACTCCCTACTGGGGATATGCCCACAACCAAGGTACATGCCCTTGACCGGAATTGAACCTGGGACCTTTCAGTAGGCTCTATCCACTGAGCCAAACCGGTTAGGGCACTACTTTGCTCTTTTTCACATTTAAAGCTATGAGCTCTTTATGGGCATAACTCTGTTCAAGATCTAAGGGGAAACTATTCTTCCTTCTTCCTGAGCATTCCATGTATTCATCGAACCATTCCATGTTCTTCTTTCCACTTTCTTAGGTTACTGAACATTTACTACCTTATTATGACTCCCCAGATTTTCTACTCCTTTGTAGTCTCTCAGTTCTTCCATATATTTGTCCAGACAGAAGGTAGATGGAGAAAAAAAATCCATGCATAGAGATAACTTTTCCAGACATTCATCAAATGCACTTGACTCCCATATATCCATTCATCTTTTAATTCTTCTATCATTCATTTATGGTATTACTTTTCTCCCTGAATAACTTAATTTGTTGAAAATCTTTTAAAAATATTTTAGTACTGAATAATAATGCAATCATAGTTCATAACCATTAAGTATTAATACTTAATTAATTAATAATCATTTTTCTATACCATGGAATTACTTCTCATCCATGTTCTCCATCTCTCTAAGTAATAACATCATTGTGACTAAGATTAAAACTCAAAACCCAAACATCACTGACACTTTCCTTTATGTTCTACATTAAACTGGGTAAAAACTGATGAAAATACTGACCCCAAACTGCCTCTGCCAGTACCTTTTTTCATTTCCTTTGACCTTTACTTCATAATTCAGAACCAAGAAAATTGATTCTTTTACCATAATAACAGCCTCCTAATAAATCTCATGTCTATCTTTATTTCATTCTCTAATATGGAAGACTAATATTTAAAATAGATATATAAAAATACCATTGTTCTGATTAGAAACCTTGCATGACCCCTCATTGCCAAGGGATCAAATCCAAACTCATTAGCCTAGGATGAAAGTTCTTCTATGATCAGTACTAAGTCAATATTTCTGGTCTCAAATCTCAGAATCTCCCTCCTTGTTCCTCAAGAATTCCCAGATAGGTCTATTTGCTGTTATACAAATGTGAACCATAGCTCCTCAACTCCCAGAGTTTTCCCAGAATGTGCTTATGCATTCAAACCATCATCCAGGATTCAGGATCAATGATGCCCTTCATGAACATTTGGCTGGTCATTGCCAGTGGATGTAACTTCTCCCATCATTTTCACAGTTCTAATTTGCATCTCCTTCTGTACTTGATTCTCTTCTTGCCTTGCATTATAGCTGTGTGAGTCCTATCTTTTCTACTGACTCACCAGCTGCAAGAACTCAGCCCTAACTCTTGTTTGGTGTTTCAGTCCCAGCCATGTTTAGTACAAGGTCTTGACGAGGAGATGTACTAAAGTCTCTGATCCCTTCTTGGTTTTGGCTGTCTTTGTTGTAAATTGCAGATAATAAGAAATTTCGCTAAAGAGGTTATGTAGGTCCAAGGGGTGGATGGTTGCATCTCTGAGTTGCATCTCTGAGTTCTAAAGCCTGACCTGCACCCTCACCTCCAGCTTTTCACCTAACTTTGCTCCTTCATATGCATCAGGACTTCTCTATTCTTTCTTGTCAGGATGCAATTTTTTCTCCATTCCATATTGTTAAGACCACTTTGTTTTTCCTGATAACAATTCCTAAACATTTTTGGTCACCTCTGTGTACAATATGCAGACACCCTCAATTTGGAGTCTTTTAGGGCGAAGTAAAGTCCTGCCAAGGGTCTTCCAAAGCAGCCAGTGTCTTTTTATGTACCTCCCACACCAGATTATTCAGAAAATGTGTGGGGGTATTTATTCACTTCAAGGCATCTATATCCAAAGTACAGCCTAATAGAGTGTCTCTGCTGGGAAAGTGGCTTTAAGCAGAAAGCATGGCAGGATTTCAGAGAACAAGAGCAACAGATAGAAAATATAGAACTGGGAAGGTAATAAAAGTGAAAGCATGCAGGAAAAGAAACAAAAACTAAGACCTGACTCAGATTAGGGAGAGTCTTTCCTCCTTTATACTGTCATATTCTAACACTCAGTATTTCTAAACTGGATACAGAGTGCCTTAGGCCTGAGTCTAGAGGGTCTGATGCCCCAAGTTACCTACCTGGGATAGCTCCATGCATGGAAGGCACAGAGGAAGGGAGACCCGTAGTGGGGGTCCTGCATGCCCTGCCCATAGCTTCCAGTTATCTCTGCCACCTGCTGGGCCTGAGCAATATAAGGCTTCCTCCAGGAAATCTCTTGAGCTTATAGCAGCTGGGGAGCTCATGGACCACTGGGAATATGGAGCATCCACAGTGCTCCACAACTCTCTGATTTAGCATTTCATCACTCATATAGAGGAGTAGGAATGATTAGAACTAGAGGGACCTGCAAGAATATTTTATGTAGCTCCCCATTTTAGATAAGAGATCATTAGAGCCTAGAAAGAAAAAGAGACATCTCAAATTTATATAGCTTGTCAGTGGCAGAATATTTAAATCTAGGTCTTCCAACTTAGCTTTTTTACTCTGTAACTATGATCAATATCCATAAGAAATACTGAGTCCTGTAAAGAGTTAAGCCACATATAAATTAATTTCAACATCTGAATGTATGAGAACACGTGAAATTCTAACCTGGATCATCCATAAAATTAATCCCAAGCATGATAAGAAGCTGGTATACTGTGGCTGACCACACATACAGTATAATTACAAGTCAAATTATAGAATGGGTTTGCCCAGGTTAAGAAGGTGTTGAGAGCACTGCAGTATGCTGCTTTCTTCATTTTTTATTAATTAGACACTATGTTTTTTATTTAAATGCAATACTTTTTTCTCTCCTTTTCCAACTGTTTGTAGAGAAACTTTCTTGTGCCATACATACACTTGGCTAAGCACCATAAAGATCTGGTACCAATTTCCCTGTATATGTTTTGGAGGGATACTAGAGGGAGGGGAGATGGAGAGATAGTTTTCCCACTCTCCTGACACTAATTGGATGTCCTCCAATTCAAATAAATTCTGACACTACCTACCCCGAAATAGCATCAGATCCCACTGCTTAAGGACTCTGTCCCACAAGACTGCCCTCCTCTGATCAATGGAGGGGCTATGGTAAGCCATAATATTACCCCCTGTTGGGAATTGGCTTCTCATAGTGAGATCTGAGGGGATGCCTCTTGCTATCTATTCCCATGTGCAATTGAGACCTGTTTGAAGAGGCAAGGCAGTACCTCCTCTCCTCTCCTTCCACCTGAGCAGGGATGACCTGCCCCTATACCATGTTTTCTGGCTCCTGAGATCCTATCAAGGATGGATCCTAAGAAACCTCTGCCAGATGAGGAATGTGAGTGCCAAAGATCCCAGTGCTAGTACATGCTAAACCAAGAATAAAATTCATTCTTCTTGACCTTCAGCTCCAGGGTTTCTTTACCCCAAGCCAAGTCCCCACTACAGGGCCCTCTACTTAGGGGACTTGCAGAGCCCAAAATGTAGGGCTGGCTAGAGTTGAAGGTAATAGAAATATAATCATTAATGATACTCAGTATTCACAATGTTTCCTCAATTTCAAGAATTCTGTGGTCATTGTCTCTTTCAAATCAACCAAATTTAGAGAGAAACACTCTCTACCCATTTTATAGTTAAGAAAAATAAGTGCCCAGAAGGTCAAGTTAGATTCAGAGATATACCACTGAGTGGCAGAGCTACTTTCTAACATAGACCATTCATTTACTCAACATCGTCAGAAAACCTAATAATTTTTATCCAACAAAGACCCTGGAACATGCCTCATCTATTTGTTAATCATTACCACCTCTACCTTTTTTTCTGTTTATGCTATCTTTACTATTTGATTGTCTCTCTGTCTTTACCTCTCTTTCTGCAAACTCCCTCAAAAATAAAGAAGCCCTGGCTGAGTAGCTCAGTTGGTTAGAACATTGTCCCCATAGGCCAAAGTTGCAGATTCAATCGCAGGTGGTCAAGGCACATACAAGAATTAACCAATGAATGCATAAATAAGTGGAACAACAAATCAAAGTTTCTCTCTCTCTCCCTCCCTCCCTCTCTCTAAAATCAGTAAATTAAAAAATAAAGAAAAGAAGAAAGAAAAGGAAAGAAAAGAAGCTAAAAAAGTCTCACTCATCCTTGTGACTGGAAAACTTCTGACCTTCCCTGTGTCCACCTGTTAGATCTGAGAGACAAACCTGACCCCTTCCTCTTTATCCCACTCAGATCCAGAGCTTGTATCAGCTTCATCTGTAGGCCGCAGAGACTTTTAAGTCTTAATGATTACATAATTTTATTGTTTATTTATTTACTTACTTACTTATCTCAAAGAATAATCAATTGATTTTATAGAGAGAGGTAGGGAGAGAAGGAACATCCTTGTGAGAGCTCAACACCTATCTGCTACCTCCTGCACACCCCCTACTGGCAATCTAGCCTGCAATTTCTCTATGCACAGGATGACACCCAACCAACCGAGTCACACCGGCCAGGGCCATAATTCTATTATTTTTTTAAAATTGGTCATCCTATCTAACAAAAGGGTAATATGCAAATTGACCATCACTCCAACACACAAGATGGCCACTCCCATGTGGACACAAGATGGCCACCACAAGATGGCCAGCAGGGGAGGGCAGTTGGGAGGGACCAGATCTGCAGGGGAGGGCAGTTGGGAAGAACCAGGCCTGTAAGGGAGGGCAGTTGGGGGCGATCATGCCTGCAGGGGAGGGCAGTTAGGGATGACCAGGCCAGCAGAGGAGGGCAGTTGGGGGAGACCAGGTCAGCAGGGGAGGGCAGTTGAGGGGGACCAGGCCTGCAGGGGAGAGCAGTTGGGGGGAACCAGGCCTGCAGGGGAGGGCAGTTGGGGGGGAGCAGGCCTGTAGGGGAGAGCAGTTGGGGGGGACCAGGCCTGCAGGGGAAGGCAGTTAGAGGTGACCAGGCCTGCAGGGGAGGGCAGTTGGGGGCAACCAGGCCAGCAGGGGAGGGCAATTAGGGGCAATCGGGCTGGCAGGGGAGCAGTTAGGCATCCATCAGGATGGCAGGGGAGTGGTTAGGGGGTGATCAGGCTGGCATGCAGAGTGGTTAGGGGCAATCAGGCAGGCAGGCAGGTGAGCAGTTAGGAGCCAGCAGTCCCAGATTGCGAGAGGGATGTCCGACTGCCAGTTTAGGCCCATGTAAACCAGCAGTAGGACATCCTTCAAGGGGTCCCAGATTAGAGAGGGTGCAGGCTGTGCTGAGGGACACATACCCCCTATTCCCGTGCTCAAATTTCATGCACCGGGCCTCTAGTTTATAATAATTCACATACCATAAAATTTAATTAAGTGTACAATTCAGTGATCTTTAGTATATTTACAATGTTGTGCAACCATTATCAATATCTAATTTTACTACATTTTCATCACTCTAAAAATAAGCTCCATAGAATACAATTAAAAAACTTAGATGGTAGTTTTATTTTAAAATATCAATATTTACAAAGACTAAACATAATACCCTTTTCTACTATTTAGATAGTCAATGACATTTTTAAGTGTCAACATTTTTGAGGGAGCATATACTATTTCAAAATTATTTTAGAAAGTACCTAAGCAAAAATTGTGAAGACCATTGTTTTGGAAAAATGTGAGAGGATATAGGTATAGTAGTCCCTCCTTATCCATGATTTTGCTTTCCATTGTTTCAGTTATCTCTGGTCAACTGTAGTCTGAAAATATTAAATGGAAAAATTCCAGGAATAAGTAATTTATAAGTTTAAAATTGTACCATTCTGAGTAGTGTGACAAAATATTATACCATCTTATGGGGGACCTGAATTAGCCCTTTGTACAGCATATCCACACTGCATACACGCCCTGCCCATTGATCACTTAGTAGCCGTCTCAGATATCAGATTGACTGTTGCACTATCACAGTGCTTGTGTTCAAGTAAGTTTACTTCGTAATGGCTCCAAAGCTCAAGAGTAGTTTAAACTTTATCACAGGTACATATGTATAGAAAAAAAAGTACAGTATGTATAGTTTTGGTACTAGATGTGGTTTCAAGCATCCACTGAGGTCTTGGAACATATTACTCATGAATAAGGGAGGAAACTACCGTATGTACAAGGGAAAGTTATATAGTACTTTGAAGGCATTGATTGAAGAAATCCTTGATGCAAAAACCTGATGTGTGACTAATGTAAAAGGATATAAAGGGATCTCACTAGAGGACTGATGCTGTTCGCTCCCAGGGCTAGCTTTGTGGGCATGACACCTGGACAGTAGCATAAGGCCCATGCTCAGAAGGTTCCTGGGTTCCCTTCAATGTCCTGCTTCCATGCTCTTGAAATTCTTAATTTTGAACTTTTATTTTGTGAAATTAAGTCTAATGGGACAATAGAGCATAAAAAATGTCCACTGCCATTTCTTGTCACTCTATTTGCATATAACATTAGTAATGCCCTACATACACAGACTACCATGGAACTACAATGTATGAAAATATAGTGATATTTAGAAGAGAAGGAGAGGGGAGAGAAAGTAAGAGAACAGCAGGGAAGAGAAACAAAATTGCTAAATTTTATTTTCACCTTCCTTGAAATTTTTCTATGGATAGCTTCCCTTCTTCATTTCTTTCTCCCCTTATCAGTCCCCCCTCCCCCCGCCTTATTCTTTCTCTACAAATGAACACCATGGCTAAAATCCCTAGAGTAGGTCCCCCTGGGTTTTCATACATGAGTGTCACAAAGTCAATAAATAACCTCGTTTACTAAGCCTCTTCACCAGAGGAGGCTGGAACTCAGAGCTAAACTGAAGCCACTCACTGGGCTCACAAAAACTAAGGACAGATTACACATTTCAACCCAGGCATATCAACACTCAGACACCATTATCTTCCAAATTACACTTGTAAAAACAGTTTTTACAACCTGCACAAAAACACTTTTCACATTCCTAAATGAACCATTTCACTCAGGTATACAGCATCTGTACAAGATGTTACTCCACCACATACTCTCCCACGCAGCCTCACAATCACATATGACACGGGTCACAGCTCCAACCTCAGCATGCTCAACTTGTAAACACCCATCACTCACACAGGTATGTTCTTGAAATCAGATTCTTCAAAAATCTGTGTTGAAAGAAAGAACTCAGAGTTCATGTATTGAAGTCTAGGTCTCAGAGGAAGCTCTGAGGAACTTCGCTATCACAGTGACCCAGAGACAAGGCTGAGTGAGACAAATTTGGGAAGATGCCTTATTCCACCCAGAGTGGTACTCAGGCTCTCTGTCTTTTCCCCATGCATTTCCATGAAAAACAACCTTGCTTGTACCTAATCTTCCTGGTACTCCCATCCATACAGGCTCCCAGAGTAGCAGCTTCCTTATAACTATTTGAAACCTTCCTTTGCAAGCAAGAATAGGCTAGGGAAAAGGGGGAAAGGCAGATATAGTGACTCCAACCCTCCACTCTCCACCACTCAAGCTTCCTTCCTCTAGTGGCTGGAGCTATTTGTGGAAGTCTCCAGGCAAATCAGAGGGATGCTCCACTTTGTCTCTGGAATCCAGATGAGTTAAGTAATTGCAGCATTAATTACCGATATTAGAGTGCCTTTGCAAAAAAATAAAATAAAAGTAGCAAATTAAGTGTTGGCCATACACATGGACAGTTAAGTGAGATGAAAGCACCAAATGTTAAATATGAGATCTAAGACCTAATTTTAGTTCTGACAGTAATAGGCTTTGTGATCTGGATTACATCAGTTCACTTATCTGAACTTGGACTTCTTCTTGGCAAGACAGAGGTGAGTATAATTATTATATTCTGTATCACTTCCAAGTGCAGCTATGAGACAAAGAGTTTGTAAAAATGTGGAGGGCATTGTTTTTGGTATTCAAACTTTTAAATTTCACTTACTTTACTCTTTCTCAAACACAAAAGCTGTGTGAAATAAGTAAGCCAACTGTTGTCATTCTCAATTTAGAAATGAGAAAATTGAGTCTCAAAAAGTTCATGAGACTTAACCAATACTAAATAATGAATAGTAGAAAAGCTGAGATAAGAATTCCAGAGTTCTTGTTGTTGTTGTTTTTTCCCAATTACAGTTTACATTCAATATTATTCTGTATTAGTTTCAGATGTAGAGCATAGTGGTTAGACAATCATGAACGTTACAGAGTGGTCCCTCTGATATTTCAAGTACCACCTGGCCTCAAACAGAGTTATTGCAATATCATTGACTATTTCCGTATGCTGTAATTTACATTTCTGTGACAATTCTGTAGCTACCAAGTTTTTGCTTTTTATAAATCGAGACTTCCCTGAGAAGGGAAGGAATTGTCCCAGTCATATAACACTCATGTGATAGAATCAGGACTAAAATTCAGGATTCAGGCATCCCACAGAGGATTATTTTAGGTATATAATATTACTGAGGGAGGATGTACATAATTAGTTTCTACAACAAAAAATAATTCATTCTTCCAGGATGTCTACTGTTGGTAAATTCTAGGACACGCCACTCACTCCCTCAATCTGCCTCTATCATCAATTGACATTTTGATGATGCCATTAATCCAACAATTGCATTGGTGAGTGTACAATACAATGAACTGACTTTATCATAGTTAGCAGTTCTGTCTCCCTAGCTAGCATGTCTGATACATATTTTACTTTCTTTCATGTACCTTCATGCATGATCAAAACACTGTAGTTATTTAATCATGAGGCATTTGAGTATATTCAAGTTGCCTAGCCTCTTTGTAGGCACTATAAGTGAGATATAAAAACCAGCCATTTGATATATATCTGGGCAGATATGTTACAAACACAGATTAAGTCATTAAAAATATGACATTAAGGCAGACATCAATGGTATGTTATTAAGAGTTATCAGAATTGAGTCTTTTAGTGAATACTGAGCCAAGTGTCTAGGTGCAGACAGAGCCATGTTGTATGGAGGTTGCAATTGTGTAAAGGCAGAGTACCAAGCTCAACAGACTTTTGCAGAGTAGTGAATGAATAAAAAATATAAAGAAGACTAAGGACTAAATTAGAGTGGGAAGGCTTCTGGGAGGCTTGCCTGGTACTTTAAAACTAAAAAGGTAATAAAAAATAAAGAAAAGGGACTCCTTGGAATGGAATACCATACACTGAAAAAAAGAAACAAAAATTTTTTTCTAGATGTATGTGAACAAAAGAGAGTAAATGATGTGGGGTTGTGGTGAGAAACAAATCTGGAAGGATTAGACAAAGGAAACGCTTATACTCTTAGCTTGGTACTTGGAACATAGAATTCAAAACATGAATTTTTAATATAGAAAATGGCAGATGACAAAAATGGATTATATGTAATAGTATCTGTTAAGATTCTTGAACACATTAATACCAATAAATATTTTTCTCAGACTAAAAAAGATTAGTCACAGAAGGATCATCATTTTATGTGAATGAACCAAATACTTCCTGTTATAGGAGAGGTGCACTATCACCCCTTGGAGTCTTTTATTTGCCAGGCAGAATGTCAACGTCCAACACTAGTGATGACAGTGTCCCGGCCATGTTCTTTCTGACGGGGATCCCAGGGCTGGAGCGGGCCCACATCTGGATTGCCATCCCCTTTTGTGCCATGTATCTGGTAGCACTGGCTGGGAATGCTGCCCTCATCTTGGTGATTGCCATGGACAGTGTACTGCATGCACCCATGTACCTCTTCCTTTGCCTTCTCTCATTCACTGACCTGGCTCTCAGCTCCACTACTGTACCCAAAATGCTGGCCATTTTGTGGTTCCATGCTGGTGAGATTTCCTTTGGTGGCTGCCTGGCCCAGATGTTTTGTGTCCATTCTATCTATGCTCTGGAGTCCTCGATTCTTCTTGCCATGGCCTTTGATCGATATGTGGCTATCTGCAACCCACTGAGATACACAGTCATCCTCAACCACACAGTCATAGGCAAAATTGGCCTTGTTGGGATATTTCGTAGTATAGCCATTGTCTCCCCCTTCATCTTTTTATTGAAGCGCCTGCCCTACTGTCAGCACCGTATCATGGCACACACATACTGTGAGCATATGGGCATTGCTCGACTAGCCTGTGCCAACATCACTGTCAATATTGTCTATGGGCTGACTGTGGCCCTGCTGGCCATGGGCCTGGATTCTATTCTCATTAGTATCTCCTATGGCTTTATACTCCGTGCTGTCTTTCGTCTTCCATCCCGTGATGCCCAGCACAAGGCTCTGAGTACCTGTGGCTCCCATCTTGGGGTCATCCTGGTCTTCTACATTCCTGCCTTCTTCTCCTTTCTCACCCACCGTTTTGGCCAACACCGAGTTCCCAAGCATGTGCACATCTTTCTGGCTAATCTCTATGTGCTGGTGCCTCCTGTGCTCAACCCAGTCATCTATGGGGCTAGGACCAAGGAGATTCGGAGTCGACTTCTAAGACTGCTTCGCTTGAAGAAGATTTCAGTATGAATTCTGAGGGAATGTTGGAAATGAGAATAATAAATTTGAATGGTAGCTATCTAGATGCATTTACATGTGCAGAGACCTATGACATGAGAAGAATGTTTTTAAACACTGTTATTTAAATTTATACAAGTATGCTATGCTTTATTATACGTGCATGATCTAAAAAAGAAAAGACCAGGTGAGTTGGAGATATCAATAATCAAATTAAAGTATCTTTTTTTTTCTGAGGCTCCTTGAATAGTTCAGAAAGGTGATTGTATTTTTAATTTTGTCTCAAAGCTATCTATGAATTGCTAAAGAAGAAGTCAGTTGCTGTTCTGAAAGGAGTCTGGGTTTCATGGTGGGGTTATTCTACTGTGAGTTCAAGTAGAAAAAAAAGAACTTTTGAGGTAAATTGAACCTGAGTTCTAATATTTTGAATGATTCAGTACACAAGGTCTAAAGTCAGAATGTCTGGTTTTGAATCCTGGTTCTTTTACTTGTTTTGTGGCCTTGAGCATATTGGTAAATCTTTCTATGCCTCAGTTTGACAAACTGTTAAATGGAGGTTAATGACAATATCTCTTAATGTTGTAGTGAAGAATAAGTAAATTAATGGATGTAAAAAACTTACAATAGTGCCAAAAATGTAACATGCTCAATAAAATAAATATAAGATGAGAAATTTATATAACCTCTCTAAATATTATTAGCCAATTTATAATTATTGAAGGCTTTTTATATTATATCTCTTCACAAGCTCATTATTATAACTATATAGCAACTTTAAAGTATTTAGACAGTGATTGTGCTATGACTAGTACTCATTAAAACTGCATTTTTCTCTACCTCTCTGATCTTCCATTTTGAGATCCTTTTCTTTTCAGGCATGAATTTCTTATTAAGAACTCAAGGGAGATGGTACAGGGTCCGAGTGCCTTTTAAAATATTTTTTATTGCTTAATAACCTCAATTCTAAAATGCACAAGTCCACAGATACTCCTCCCAGTGGCTCAAAAATATGTTGTGATTTTCTGCATTTTAAATTAAGAGCCTGTGATTTAGAGAGGCTAATAGTCCTAAGGTTATGCATTTGTACTGACATCTCATATATTATCCAGTGTTTTATAATAGAAATAAATGTGATGTGTGTATACTGATAAACTTGTACTTAAATTTGACTTTCTTATTTACCAGCAGGTGCATAAATTAGAGGCTACCACTTAACCAACTCCAGCATTAGGAATGTGTTCATCATTGTGCCTGACAAATTAAGCTCTCCATAAAAACTGGTGATAGTTGATAGTATTTGGTGGAGCTCAGTGGCTGAGTGTCAGCCCATGAACCGGGAGGTCTTGGTTTCGGTTCCTGGTTGGGGCACATGCTCAGGTTGTGGTCTTGAATCCTGCCATATTGGATATTCTTGTTTCTTTTTGCCCTCAGTCTAGCTCTTTCAATGTGTACTGAGGAGACTTTGAACTGGACTTTGATTCAGCCCTGGTGAGATCCTGAGCAACTACCCTGCTGAGTTCTTCCCGGTGTCATAGCCATCCCCAGCACGAGAATTCACGCCCCCACCCCCGCCACTCCTGTCTGCATATATCTCTTACAACACACACACACACACACACACACACACACACACACACACACACATACGCACACTTTCTTGCATATGTACAATTTAAAAAGAAAAACAAATCCTTTCCTCTGAGCCCTGAGGAAACTCTCCCTACCACCTCTTTCGGCCTCCTACTTGACTGCCACATTATTTTATCTTATTTGTGCTTATTTTAAGTAAGCATAGGTAATTTTATCCTTGTGATTTGGATTGTTCTCTGAGCTTTCCTCTCTAACTGAGTTTCTAAACTTCTAAAGAATGGGAAACCTAAGTTGTTCCTTCCTCTGTGCCAGGGCCACACAGAAAACACTTCCTGCTCACTGACTTCATGGGAACAGATTGATCCTGGCTCTGGGACGGTGTAAAGCTAAGAGCACAAACTCTGGAATCAAAGAGCTTGGGTTTCTTTATCCCTGTCAACCACAAACTGTGTGACGCTGAGAAAATTACAAATCAAATAAGGCATGCTCCAGCTGCCTACACCGTAAGTCACCTCACTAATAGAGCAGAGGATAATGGGTGGATTGGGAGAGTATTGATGGAACTCAGTAAGATATTGGGACCACAGAATTTAGAGTAGGAATTGGAATCAGGGGAAAGATGCTGAGCTATATTTGGACATGCTGAGCCTGAAGTTCCTCTGGGACACCCAAAGGGAAGGCTAATAAGCTTTGGAAAGTACAAGTAGATGCAGGTTTATTAACCATGCTATTAAAAGTAAGAACAAGAACCAAAAAAATGGCCACACCCTTTGGAGGATGAATAAAGAAAGAATTGGTATAACATACTCTCAGGAGGCACCACTCTGTAAGACAATGGGTAATAAAATAGATTAAGTGGAGCAGCTTAAAGAAAGAAAGGTCAGGTGAAAGAAACAGACTTACAAGTCCAGGAAGTGCAGAGAGCTCCAAACAAGATGAACCCAAAGAGGCCCATATCAAGACACATCATAACTAAAATGCCAAAGGTTAAAGACAATGAGAGAATCTTTAAATCAGCAAGAGAAAAGCAATTAGTTACATACAAGGGAGCACTCATACAACTGACAGCTGATTTCTCAATAGAAACTTTGTAGGCCAGAAGGGAATGTCAAAAAATATTCAAAGTGATGAATAGCAAAGACATACAACCACAATCAGCAATGCTATCATTGAAATTTGTTCACGGGGGGAGGGGGGTGTCCCTCAGCCTGGCCTGCACCCTCTCCAATCTGGGACCTCCTCGGGGGATATCTGACTGCTGGTTTAGGCCCGATCCTTGTGGATCGGGGACCTCTTGCAATCCAGGACCACTGGCTCCTAACTGCTCACCTGCCTGCCTGCCTGATTGCCCCTAACCACTCTACATGCTGGTCTGCTCACCCCCAACTGCCCCCACTGCTGGCCTGCTTGCTCCCAACTGCCCCCCTGCCAGCCTGCTTGCCTCCAACTGCCCCCCTGCCAACCTGATCACCCCAAACCTGCCTCTGCCTCGGCCCCGCCACCATGGATTTGTCCGGAAGGTCTCCTGGTCTAATTAGCATATTACCCTTTTATTAGTATAGATTGAAGGTCAGAGAGAGGGCTTCACAGACAAAAAAAAAAAAAAAAAAAGCTAAAGAAATTCATCACCACCAAACCACTATTACATGAAATATTGAAGGACATTCGTAGAAGAAGAAGAAGAAGAAGAAGAAGAAGAAGAAGAAGAAGAAGAAGAAGAAGAAGAAGACAATAAAATGGCAATAACTACATACCTATCAACAATTGAATCTAAAAATTAAAATAAACAAACAAAAAATCTAGTGAACAAAATAAACTGATGAATAAAATAGAACAAGAAGCATGGAAACATGGAACAGACTGATGAATCTCAGCGGGAATGGGGGTGGGACAGTGGGAAGAGATTAACCAAAGAATTTATATGCATATATGCATTACTTATGGACATAGACAATAGGGTGATGAAGGCCTGGGGCAGGGCAGGAACCTGGTGGAGGGGGACAATGGGGAGACAAAAGGGGGACATCTGTAATACTTTCAACAATAAAGTTTTTTAAAAATGAAAGAAAGGTCAGCATATGAAATTCCATAGAAAAATTTGGGAAGATCAAGAATGAGGAACAGTTTTGAGAAAGTTTCTGCACCATACTGGGGATAAATCAGAGACTGCAGAGGTTGGTGAAACATGATCATTGGAAGGGCATACAGAATTCAGAGATAAAAAGAGAGATAAAATTTAGTAATCAATAAGGCATCAGAGTCAAGCATTTTGCAGCGTAAAGGGAGGAAGTCTGAATAGGAGAAGAGAATGGACCTTCAGAAGTAGTGAAGCTGAAGGATCCTAGGCCTCTAGTTCCCCCATCAATCTTATAAGAGCAGGATCCTGGCACAGGAAGATATAAAAGGAAGAGCCCTAGATGAGAGGGAAGGTAAACATCTTTTCTGTAATACCAGGAGACTGGACCTAAAGACAGAGAAACATGGTCAAAGAGTGGGTGGCTTCCAGAGGCTGTAAAGAGAGCCATAGCTTCCTGGGGGAGCAAAAGCCAGGATTCCTTCAGAGTCACTCAAGTTGGAATAGAGGTGGCTCACGGTGATGATGGTAATGTTGGTGAGGAACTGGGTTGCCAACTGAGCAGGAGAAAAAAAATACTGAAAAAAATACAATTTCCCCACTTCATTTTCAAATTTAGAAAATACTCTTGAGATTAAGGGTATGAGAAGATAAAGCCCAAACCCAAGACCATATAACATGGTCATTTCCTCCCCAAAACATTCTCTTTGCCCACCTATCTTGAAACTGACATCACACATGTGATCCGAGCAATCTTTTTAATGTAGAACAGGCTTGGGGAGTGAGGGAAGGACTGTTCCCGTATGCACATGATCTGAATAGGAGGAATTCCCAAAATAAGCTACTTCCCCTCCCTTCCCCTTTCCCTTTCTCCACCTCCTTCTCATGGGGTGGCATGGTGAGCATCAGCTGAAGGGACTTAGGCATCTGGTTCCCCCAGCAACCTCTCAATGGCAGCATGGATGTCTCCATCTGTGGCCATCAGGGCCTGCAGGTTGGCATCACGATTAGCAAAGCCCATGGCCTTCAGATGCTCCAGTTCTTGCTGGTACCTGCTTTCAGTGGGGAGGGTTGAGGATAGTGAGGATTGGGTAGATTGGGAGCAGGCGTTGGCCAGTGCATGGAGAAGCTGGAGAACAGCCATAGTGGGTTGCACAGGGTCTGTTCTGTGACCCTGACCTGCCCCCCTCATTTCAGGGGCTCCTGTAGCCCCATGTGGTCTACCAGGGCCCAGACTGGGCACCTCCCTAGACAGTATCTGCAGGCCCTTTTCTATCTGTATCAATGCTTGCAGTGCTCGTGGGTTGGTGAGGATGGGAAGTAGTGGTATATGATGTCGCAGAGGGCTGCCAGTGGCCAGCTGGCGTAGCAGACCTGGATTTTGTTGAAGGACATGCATGGCTCTACGCAAGGCAGAGGGTGAGGGTCTCAGCTGACTGGTTAGAGTGGCTTTCCCTGTGGGCTGCTGGCCATCCTGGGAGGAAAGATCATGGCCTGAGTATGAGTCCTGCATACTGGCCCTATACCCTGAATTGGCCTGGGTTGAGGCCATGCCCCTGGCCTGGGCAACTACTCCTGCACTGACCTCCTGTGCCAATGGCCTGACAGGCACCGAGGCAGTGGTGGTGTCAGTACTGCTGTGAGCATTGGCCTCCCCTCTGCAAAGTCCTGGACCTGGGTTGTGGCCTCTGGTAGCAACCAGTGGGGCCAGAGTGAAGAGCATGAGCTGCTGGATGTCAGAGTAGATGGGACGCATAGCATTATCACCACCTGACACTGCCTTCAAGGCCTCTAGCCCTTGCTTGTCTAGAGCTGGCTCGGGTTTCTGTACTGGCCTTGAGGATTCAGGAACATGGCTAGTATTGGCTGGTTTCTCACTTGGCAGGCCTTGAACCAGAGGGTCTTCCAAGAACTGCACCACGGGCTCAGGCGCAGCCAACAGGAGTTGAGCCAGCTGGCCAAAGAAGTCAGCCAGATCAGGTGAGCTCCGGGCTAGCCAGACCAGCCTGGCCACCATCCCAGCACTCTCTGAGGTGGAGGGTTCAGAACCACGGGTACAGTTGCCGGTGGGGTCTGGCAGAGTTCCTGGACTGGACAGAGTTCCTTTCAGACGGGTCCTCACCACCAGGTGGACTGTAGTTCCATCAAGGATGCCACGTTGGCTCAGAATATCTTGATCCCGGAGGATCTTTCCAGTGAAGATGAGCACCAGCCGGTCAATGTCACAGTGAAGGCGCTTGGAGATCTGTTTCTTAAAGTGACGGACACTGCTATTTTCTGCCAGCATAAATTCCTGACAGTCCTGAGGGGTCTTGACAGACACTCTGATGATACGTGATGGCTCTCGACCAGACACCAGGTGGCTGTCCCCTGCTTCTTCCCTAGCCTGTGCCATATTTCCTCGAGAGAAGATGCAGGGCTACTTGAGGACCTTGTAGAATCCTAGTTGTAGCACACCTGGGGGCAGGGACCAGTAGGTGTTCAGTGATGTCCTCTCACCCACGTCCTATAAACTCCACCTCCCAGTTTACCCCGGAAGCCACCTGGCTCCCATAGGGGTGGCAGCTGCCCTTCTCCAGAGCCAGCCTTAGGGGATATGATGTCAGTGATGAGGTCACAGTTGAGACTTGAATGGGGGAAGGGCAGAAGTCTCTACCACCTGCCTTCGCTTGGCTCTCTTTATGATTTTGATAGGGGCAGAAATAGAATATTGGAGACCAGCTATAATTGTAAGAAATATTAATCATGTTCTGTTAACTGTGATTGTTTTGTTCTGATTAAAGGAGGCATATTCTAACTTGGGTAGGTGTGTTACGGGACCTGGGAGCTCACCTGGAAATGCAGCTCATCCTCCCCATCAGGCAGCTGCCTATTATCATGGAAAGATTAGCAACCTTGTTGCAGAAACCAAAAATGCTGGTCCTTTGAAAACCTCCAGCCTTTGCATACCCACAGGCCTTTACAAATATCCAGACCTGTAAAGTGCCCATTTGGCTTACCCTTTGCTTACTTCCCCTTGTAATTTTTGTCTTCTACCCAATATAAGCAGCTAGCTTATTATGGTGGGGTGCAGAGCAGATTTTTGTGGATGACCTGCTGCTCTCCCATACTGCCAGCAATACTGGAATAAACTCATATGATTCAACTCTGTCTCTGCTTAATTGGCTCAAGTGGTGGCAGCAGCATGGACCCATTGGTTGTCTGGTTACAATTTAAATTAAATAGAAATATGAAAAAAGTAATATTTCTTTTTAGAAACATGTTTTGCCCCAGCCTATTTTACTGTTGAAAACCATATCAATTGAGTTGGATCAACAAATACAGCTGAGTAGAAACGGCAACTATAGAACCAGCTTAAAAAATACTGATTATAGTCACCTATCCTCACTAAACGACTATCTACTGACCATGAACTAGTCACAAGACCACAGGCTCCCACTTCTATATGAACAGAATGAAGACATGTATAACCAGTCCATCCAGCCTCAATTGGGGTCTTGCGGGCAGCTTGCATTTTTGAGAACTACAAAGCTGAGTAACCCATCTACCTGGTTCTAAGAAAGACAGTATGATGTTCCCCAAGAACAAAAGATAAACTATGATTTCAACTCTCACAGGATCAAAACTGAAACAAGAAAAATTGCAAGAAAGTAACAGTTTGATTTCAGGTCTTTATGACTTAACAATTAGATTTAAGGTATATTTGAAGAGGAGATTTGTCACTGGGGAAGGTACATATTTTGGCTCTCAGAAAACAGGAACTCTCTCAGGCACTGTTTTGACCACTCCAGGCAGGTGGGCCCCAGGGTAAATTGTCTAATCCCTGCAGCAATTATATACTTTTTACTATAAAAAAATAATACATCAGGCTGTTTCGATGTTTGCCATTATAAATAGAGCTGCCATCCCAGGGGAACTGCCTGGTATATCTTACTCCTCAAACCTTTGGAATCTTTGAACTGGGCACAATAACCTTTGGACTGGATCAAACACACACACACACACACACACACACACACACACACACACACACAACAAACAAACAAAAAATCATTGTCTTCCAAAAAAAAAAACATCTGCAAAGCTAACAGGAAAGCAGACACCCTGAAAATAGTACTGAAAATGAAAGGCATTCTTTGGAATTAGCACCTCCAGGTATAGCTAAAGAATAGCTTATCTTAACTGCACCTATAGAAATTCCTTTCTTGACTTATTAACACCAACAGAAATTTATTCCTTCTATCCATGTAATTATTCCCTTTCCCTATCTCAATAATACCCTTGACTTCACCTCCAAATGGATTAGTGCTTCCCAGAATTGCAATTCTTTTTTTATCTCAAATAAACCCTTGTTGCTTCTCACTTTGGCCTTTTATTTTTAGGTTATTTTTATTTATGGATGTGAAGCAAGCACATATTAGAATCCTTTGCTGTCATGATAAATAATATATACCAGTGAACGAGCTCTTGACTCTCTCCTCACAAACCTGTTTCTTCCATAGTCTTCTGTATCAAAGCTAAGTTCACAGCCAAGACAGTTAATGTCAGAAGAGAATCTCAAATTTGCCTTTCCCTCCAGTTCCTTTCCCTCTTCGAATAAGATGATCATTCAACCAGTTGTTCAGGCCCAAAACACAGGAATCATCCTTGATTGTTCTCTTTCCACGTCTAATTTATCAGCAAATATTACAGGCCTTTTCTTCAAAATGTATCCTGAATCTGATTACCTCAATGCTTTCAATACTGCAATAGTCTGCCAGCTGGCGTCCCTGCCTCCTTTCTTGGCCCTCAGTTTTGTATTGGCCTCAGCCTTTCAATAACCATCATTGTGGCTGGATGAGCCCTGTGGTTCTTTCTTTTTAATATATTTTTATGGATTTCAGGGAGGGAGAGGGACAGAGAGATAGAAACATTAATGATGAGAGTGTATCATTGATCAGTTGCCTCTTGCACTCCCCCGACTGGGGATTGAGCCTGCAACCTGAGCATATGCCCTTGACTGGAATCAAGCCAGGGACCTTCCAGTCCAAAGTCCAATGCTCTATCCACTGTGCCAAACTAGGGAGGGTGGGCCCTGTGGTTCTTATTATGATTGCAATATGACCTCAGCAATAGCCTTCAGGAAACTTTGAAAGAGACAGATTTATTATTTACCCGTTCTGGAAGTTACATGGCACCTTTGGGGCCACATAACAAGATTAGCTAGAGAGAGAAAAAGAGAGAGAAAGAGAGGCCTGGGTTTTGCTTTTATTGGGGTCAAGGGTGGGGCATTCAGTGTTTTGTGGGTTTACTCTTTATTGGTGGATTTAAAACATAAGAGCAGGAATTTAAACCATAGCAAGAAAAGAAAAATACACTGACAAATGGTCAGTTAATGGAAATCAACCATACTCTTTAAAACAAAGGATATCAGAGTGGAGGGCGTGTCCTGGCTCCTTATCTAGTCCTGTGGCTGGAAATGTGTTTATTGGACACAGCAATCTTTGAAGTGGATGCCCCTTTGAAGTGGATGTTTGGGAAATAAAAGCTCAAGTCAGGCACTTGCATTACAAATAAAGAAAAAGCACTGTCAGGGCTTAACTCTACAAGTAGTGAATGTGATCTTTTAAAAATACAGCTCACTTAATCTCACCTCTTTACCCAAAACCATCAAAGATTTTTCTATTATATTTTAATTAAATCTAAATGCTTTACCAAGATTAAAATGCCCTAACAATCTGGCCCATGCCAGCCTCCCTGACCCCATCTCTGAGTATCTGCTCCTGTCACAGCAGACTACTTGTGTCCCTGGAACACGCCAAGCTAGTGCCTGCATTTTAATTGATGCCCCTTTGACCTGAGAACTCTTGCTCCTGACCTTCATTGACCTTCATTGTGATGCCTTTATTCATCACATCTCTGCTTAAATGGTGTTCTTCCTGATGACCAACCAAAAAGAGTCCACCTGTGGATCTCTGTTTCTTACTCTCCTTACTTTCTTCTTAACCTCTCCCTTTGCTTGAAATTATATTGATTGCTTGGTGCCTGTCCCCTCTGTATTGGCTTTGTGAAGGCAGGACTTTGTGTCTAGAATGTCTCCCTTCTCCAACACCTAGCACAGGACCTGGCATAGAGAGGGTGTTCAATTAGTATTAGCTGAATTAATAAACCCTCACATCTCCCTTCCCTTAAGTTTGCACATCCAAACTTACCTGAAAGTTTTATAAATTCTCTCTCCAAAATATATTTTCAGTTGTCCACTTCTTGTTGGACATACACCATTGTGGAAAACCAAATCTCAGGGCAACACCATCTCTAGCTAGAATGACTGCACAGGTCTTCCAATTGGACATGCCTTCCACCCTTGCCACTCTCTCATTCATGCTCCACATGAATTAAGAATAAAATCTACCCTTGTACATGGCAACAAAGCCCTGTGCCATCTTGCACTCCACTGTCTTTCCCACCTCACCTTGACATACTTTCCTTATTATTTTTTGTTGTTGTTGTTAATCCTCACCTGAGGATATTTTTCCACTTATTGTTATGGGAAGTGGAAGATAGAGGGAAAGAAAGAGAAACATCAATGTAAGAGAAATATCGATTGGTTGCCTCCTGCAAGAGCCCTGACCAGGGCCCGGACCTGTGAGGAGCCTGCAACCAAGGTACGTGCCCTTGACCAGAACTGAACCTGGGACCCTTAGGTCTGCAGCCCGATGCACTATCCACTGAGCCAAACCAGCCAGTCCGACACACTTTCCCCTCTTATTTTTTTCACTCTGGACACTGAGGGGAAGAAGTTTTTCACCCCAAAATGTGTTTTAAAGGGTATTGATTATTTTAAGCTGGCTAACTTAAGTAACAAAAGACTCAGAAAGAAATAAATTCCTGCTTGAAGAAATGAAGCTATCACCTTAACATAATATGAACTATGTGAGACAGACAGAGAGGAATCACGCAAAGTTGGTTGGACTCCATGTTCCAGTATTTGGGTGGCCCCAGCAAGACTTTGTTGACTATGCTTGTTCTCATCTGCCTGTGAGTTGCCTACTTTCCCTTGGAAATCCCAGACTTTTGCTTCCTTCTCCTTAGTTCAGAATGGCTTATAAGCCTCAACTGCCCAAGGTGTCTTCAGGCCCCTGTTCTTAGGGAACCCCCATATGTACTTACGTGATAAATTTGGCCATTTTCTCAATTTATTAGTCCAGCCAGAAGAATTCAGAAGGGTAGAGGGAAAATTATTTGTTCCCCTTGAAACACATTAGTCTTTTTTTTCCCTTTTTCTCTTTTTCTTCCAATGTGTCAAACTCTATCCAAACTCAAGGTCTATTTTATACTTTCCCATATGCTTGAAACATTCTTCACCCAGCTCTTTGAGTGTCTGGCTTCCTCTTACCCTTCAAATGTTGGCATAAATACTCCCTCCAGTGAGATGCACTCTGACCACCCTTCTAAAAATATATCCCCCTTCCCTAATATATACTAGAAACATATCTTGCTTATTTTCTGCATGAAATCTATAATAATTCAATTTTTATGTAATAGAAAGTGATATAGAATAGAGATTAAGAGTGTGTCCTCTAGAGACACTGTTCAAATCCAAGTTCTGGCTCCATCATTTACTAGCTGTGTAACCTTAGACACTTGACATTATTATTCTTTACTTTATTCATCTGTAAAATGGGTTTAATAATAGTACCTACCTGCCTGTCTGGTGTTGCTCATTGGTTGACGCTCACCAATGAGCCAGTAGGTCAGAGTTCGAGTCTAGATCAGGGCACATTTCTGCGTTGCTGCTTGATTCCCAGTAGGGGGCATGAAGGAGGCAACTGACTAATGATTCTCATTATTGATGGCTCTATCTCTCTCTCTCTTCCCCGCTCCCCTAACCTCTGAAATCAATAATAACATATTTTAAAAAATAATAATAGTACCTACCTTATAGGGTTCTTTTAAGAACTGAGTATATTAATATGCATAAGCTTAAAGAATAGTGTCTAATTCTTGGTGAGTGCTCTGTGTTAGCTTTTACTTCTATTTCTTATTTGTTTGTTTGAGGTCTGTTATCTCACTATTATTATATGCTCTTTAAGGCAGGAACCATATCTATCTTGTTCAATATTATATTCCTACCACCGAGCACAGTTTCTGACATATGAAAATTGTTCAGGAAATACTTATCAAATTAATGAACTGTAAAAGGCTACTTAATAAGTTGGGGAAAAGATTTATGCTAGATGATCAAGTTGAAAGGCAGGCTATAAAACATTATGTACAATATAATCTCAGTTTTGTAAAATATGTAAAAGGATACCATCATGGTATTAGCAGTGCCATCTGGGTAGTGGAACTATTGTTGATTTTTGTATTCTTATTTTATTTATCAATGTTATCTAAATATTTTTTAAATATTAAAACTTGTAAATTGACCCAGGTCCGGGTGAGGCTGCGCCCCTGGGTCCGGGAGAGGCCACGCGCCCCTGGGTCCGGGTGTAGCTGAATCCCAGGTCCAGGTGAGGCCGTGTGCCCCTGGATCCAGGTGAGGCTGGGTCCCAGGTCCGGGCGAGGCCGCGTGCCCCTGGGTCCGGGTGAGGCTGGATCCCGGGACCAGGTGAGGCCACGTGCACCTGGGTCCGGGTGAGGCCACTTGCCCCGGGGCCCGGGTGATGCTGGGTCCCAGGTCCGGGTGAGGCCGCGCGCCCCTGGGTCCGGGCGAGACCAAACCAGAGGGAGTCGGACCTGCATTACCACCATTTGTCCACCACCCAGAGCTGAAAAGTCAGTGCTGACATAAGGAACTGATGGACATTGAAATTGGGTCCCAAAAGAACTGTTGGTCCAGAAAGAAACTTAATACAACTGATTCATTTGCCTGTCAGCATAACTATTATTGCTCGTCTCACATTCGGTTCTTATAAGTATATTTCTAGTAACAAAGGATCTCACTCATCTAGGGGAAATGATGAACAACATAGACTGATGAACAAGAACAGACCCAGAAAGGAGGAGGCATCGATCAGACTGTCGGGCCTCAGAGGGAGGGTAGGGGAGGGTGGGGGTAGGGGGGAGAGATCAACCAAAGGACTTGTGTGCATGCATACAAGCCTAACCAATGGTTAAGGACAACAGGGGGGTGGGGTGGGGGAAGGGAATGGGGGGGATGAGGACAAATATGTGACACCTTAATCAATAAAGGAAAAAAAATTAAAATAAAATAAAATACTAAAAAAAAAACAAAAACGTAAATTGAGCAAACAAGTCAAGTTATGTTTTTAGGAAAGAAGAGATTTAACTATTAGAATAATGGGGGTTTTATGACTATCAAGGAAACATTTGGTTGTGGCATGAGAATCAATGAAAAATCTCTCTGAAATAAAGATCAAAATGTAACTGGTGACAGCACAGTTTCATTACAGCAATATCTAAACATAATTAAAATAATTTTACTCCAAATAACCAAAATAATGTTATGTATAAATAAAGCCAAATATGTAGAAGCTATATAAATAAACTAAATGGAAATATTTCCTATTTTAAAAGAAAAGACTGTCTCTGATACATTTCTCTAATGTTTCTCTAATTTTTAAATGTCAAGGAAAGCCACCTAAAATGTCATGTGTCCTTTTCTGAATTTTGACATCTATTATAAAGTGTATTCAGAAAAATCAACAAAATTAGACAATGGAGTTTTGCAAAGGAATAATGAGTCAAGCATTGATCTTTTATTAAATATTTCATTAAATATTTTATTAAATAATTGAAGAAGTTCAATACAGAGAACAGACTGATGGTTGCCAGAGGGGAGGGGTTGAGGGACTGGGTAAAAAAAAAGGTGAAGGAGTTAAAAACTGCAAATTGGTAGTCACAAAATAGTTCAGGGAGGTAAAGTATAGCACAGGGAATATAGTCAATAATAGTGTAATAACTATGTACAGTGCCAGACAGGTACTGAAAATACCAGAGGGACTGCTTTGTAAGGTACATGATTGTCTAACCTCTATACTGTACACTTGAAACTAACATAAAACAGTATTGAATGTAAACTGTCATTGAAAAAAATTAAAGAAAAAAAAACCAGCTAAATAAATAAAATAATGGAAGAAGTGTGGTAATAGTAGATTAACATTTTTAAAATAGAGATTTACTCATCTGAGGAACATGGTAACGAAGGTATTTCAGTCCAGTGTAGATAATTGCAAGAGTCAAGAGTGCAAAATTTCAATGAAATACCACAAACTCTGCCCCTTTCACTTTGTTCAAGTAAAGATTAAAGCATTAACCTCATTCAGTGCAGTGTTTAAGAGTGTGGGTTCTGGAAATAGATCATCTAATTTCAAATTCTGGCTCTACTATGCAGAAGCTATATAACTTTAAAAGACATGCACTTCTCCTCTTCCTATGCCTCAGTTTTCCTCATCTGATAAATATGGATAATAATATGACCTGCATTAAAGAACCATCGTGTGGCTTCAGATGTAAAAAGCTTGGAACAGCCTGGCAGGTTGGGCTCAATGGATAGAGCATCAGCCTGTGGACAGAGGGATCCCGGTTTCGATTCTGGTCCAGGGTACATGCTCGGGTTGCAGGCTCAAGCCCCACTGGGGGGTTTGCAGGAGGCCGCCAATTAATGATTTGCTCTCATCATTGATGTTTCTATCTCTCTCTCCCTCTCCTTTCCTCTCTGAAATCAATAAAAATATATTTTTAAAAAAAAGCTTGGAACAGAACCCAGCATGTAGGAAAACCTCAAAAAGTGTTAACTATTATTAAAATTAAATGTAATTAATGCAACCCTAAAATATCTATGGAAATGTGGAGATATATTTATAACATATATTAGAGAAATATCTAAAAAAAAAATAAAGAAAATAAAGAACACAGATGTCAAAAATTATTTTCCATTGTTTGGATAGTGCCTTTCTCTTAAAATGCCATACACCTACCTGGCTGGCTATCTGTAATACAAATCATCAGACTTCACTGGTTTTTTTTACTTTCTAGAAAACCTCTTTGTTTAAAGAAAGGGCACATTTTGTGAGGGTCCAGGCACCAGGCCAAATATGACCAGACCCTTTTTCTATTCCTCACCCACACTAAATCCTAGTGCGGTCATTCCAAGGAGCCGATATTTACTTGGAGCACTAAGAATCAGCACATGGGATGTCTCTGGAGGCCTTTTCTTTCAGTAACATCAGCCCACAGAAATCTCTCTTCCCAAACCCCAACAGTTTTTATTTTCACAAACACAATCTCCAGCCCTGTGATATGCTCTATTTGATTCATATCTACGTGGTCTCCTCAACTACTTTCTCATTCAGTTGCTCATTTCCTCACTCCCCATTCAATGTTGTCTCAGTGAATGATTTACTAATTGTGTTCCTATGCACCAAACCCTATGTTAGCTGCTAATGGGGAACAGTGACTGTGCCTGCCCCTGGAACCTCCTCCTCCTGGAAGTTCCCCACCTTCACCATGGAACAGGGCCATGGGGCTGATGAGTTCAGTCGCTGATGAGGCTATAGCAAGGATTCTCACCATCTCATCAACTATAGAGGGCTCTCAAAAGGATATGGACAAAAAATGAGTCCACTTCCCAGGACTTTTAGACGCAAATTCCCACTTTCCTTCATATGAAACCTTATGCTTCTCTTTCCCATAGATAGATGAGAACAGCAACATTTATTTCCCTTCCCTCCCCCCCCTTTTTTTTTCTCATACCTAACTGATTTTCCCAGGATGGAAATTAGATATCGTGCATGCACATCTTCTCCACTCAGAGGCAGCCCCAGAGCACTACTTGGCTTGTTACTTTCAGGAAACAGAGAGGCAAGACTTTTATCTTTGTTTCCCCAGCACCATCTTAAACTACAGTTCCTTTGATCTGGATAAGAACTTTCCCACTGATGAGGAGCAAAGTGGGTGATAAAGGGGTTCTGAAATTTGGTGCTCCTCCTAGAGATTGAACCCTAAAATAGTGTACCCAAAAGTTCTTTTTGTCTCCAAGCTAAAAAGTAAAGAGAGTTTGGTCCAAGTATCCTGAGTTCCAGGCAGAAGTTCTGTTTTTCCCAGTCCCTGAAAGGACCTCCAACACTGAGTCTCTATTGTTGGAGGTAGTCATAGAGCCCTAAACTACCAAGAATGTTAGGAGCCCTATGTTTAAACACACCACGGCCACTTGTACCATAGTGGTGTCCTCTACCAAAGACACTTTTCTTTCCCTGACTTAATTTTTTTAAAGGTTTATACTCCCATTTCTGTGGTAAATCTCTAACAAACTGTGTTGTGTGTGTGTGTGTGTGTGTGTGTGTGTGTGCTTATACACGTGAACATAGGCATGCCTGTGTGAAAGTGTATTTACCTGTGAATATGCACTGCGTGTTGGGACATTTCTCCATAGTGTGCTTCCAGTGTGAGTCCATGGGCACATTCATGTGTATGGGGACTGGAAGGCATGATTTACTCGCTTGATTTATGAATTGTAACACTTTCACCCTAGAAGTACATGGGCAACAGGAAGCATTTGAATGTAAATTAAAATTTAGCCCAAGATTCCTTGGGCCCTTCCCATGTGTGACATACATCCTACCCCAGTGCCTTTGTATATAATGACTCTTCTGCTGGAATACTCCTCTCCCCTCTCAAATCTTTACCTACTTCATTCTTATTTTCCAGGTAGTAGCTTAGAGCATATACTCACAGCAGTCTTCTCTGTCTCCCAGAATAGATCAAACCTATTATGCTATTTCACACTCCCCTTCTCTTTCTTCATAGCATTTATCATAGTTTGTAATTACAAATGAGCACTCTTCAATTATTCCCAATTTGAATAGTTCCTGCTACCAGATGATAAACTCATGAGGGCAGGATCATATTTCTTACTCATATTGAATTTCTAATAGTGAATGCTAAGGCCAGGATAGGTATTCAATTTCAGAGCTAGAAGTTACAAGAAAGACAAAATCCAGGGCACACATAGCCTGTGTCGATGACAGCAACTCCCTGAATCTGGTCACTAGGGACGATAACTTTGTAAACCTGGCGAGATGGAAGATGCTTAGCCACAATCCTGCTCTATCTCTGTCCACTCAGGGATCAGCATTGAACTCAGAAAATGAGAGCCACCCATGGGATAGTCTTCAGCAGCAATAAAAATAAGAAACGGTGCCCACTTTCACTCTTCAGACTGGTGGTAGAGGCACCAAAGAACAGAGTACATGGTGGCAGCTCCTACAGGACACAAAATTTGAGGCACCTCTGGAAGGACACCAAGAAAAATGCCTCAGCTCTCCCTGCTCTATTTTCCATGCCTCTGAATGTTTTAGCTTCAAACATTCAGTTTCCCTTCATGCCCTCATATCCATACAGACATAGCTCTAATCATCACCTCTGTTCCACATGTTCCCCTTTTCTCAGTGCCCACAAAGAATCAGACTCAGGCAGCAGCTGGAGATTGGATGTAATTGCATCTCAAGACAAGCATTTGCAGAGCTCACACCGGGGCCCCATCATTGTGCAGTGGCAGGGATGGTTGGGTCACTCAAAGCACCCCCACCCTGTTTGTGGCCCTCTTTCTTCCACATTGACTCTGGAATGATATTGTCTCCGCAGTAAAGGGCATAATAGTAAATTAAGTTCATAGTGCGGCTGCATTCAATAATGGGGGGAGTGGGGCGGGGAATATGGGGAAAAGGGCACAGAGGAAAAGATACAGTCTGAACTTGGGCTCCTAGGACTGCCTCAGCTTCTCTACCGCAGCATCCACATCACCTCCCGTGGCAATGAGGGCCTGGAGGTTGGCTTCGGGATTCAGAAAGCCCATGGCCCGCAGTTGCTCTAGCTGCACCCGGAAGTGAGTCTCGGGCTGCAGCTGCTGGGAATTGGTACCGGCCAGGGCTTGCAGTATCTGGAGGATGGGACTGGAATGGAGGCCTAGCTCCACAGAACCCTGTTCTGGGGAAACCTCAGGAGCTGGGGCTGGTGGAGGAGCCTCAGACATAAGGGTGCCCTCTCCAGGCTCTGCCTCTCCTGCCATATTTCCCAGCCCTGCTAGGCAAGGCATGAACCAGAGTAGGAGGTGAGGTGCCTCAGTTGCTAGGACCTGCAGACCCTGCTCAATCTGAAGTAGGGCACGCATGGCACGAGGGTTTGCCATAGCTGCCTGAAGATGCAGCAGCAAGGGCAGCTGCCGGCGTATCTCATCCTGTAATTGTGGGGCCTGATTCATGCTATCTGGTCGCAGAGATCTTGAATAAGCTGATGGTGGCATCCAGGAATGATCAGGGATTCCAGAGGTAGCTACCATTGGGGACGGTGGTGAAGGACCAAATGGGGCCCTGTTGGCAGCAACCCCCAGCCCTGAGATAAGATCAGGCATGCTGGTGCTGTGACCAGTGGAGCCATTCCCTGAACGATCTTGGCTTCCGTTTTGTCTAGGACTACTGTCTGTGGGGTATCTCAAGAATGCTGGGCAAGAGGATTTGCCTTTGATTGCTACTGACTCCTTGGGGCGTGGATGGCCTGACTCAGGTTTCTGGGATGAAGTTGGGGGAACTCGAGATGAGGTTGGGGGAACTCGGTTTCCTGGTGGCGGTGCCTCTTGGCTTGGATTGAGGGTGGATGCAGTCCCCTGCAGGTAGGTTCCCAGGGACAGAGGGGTCTCATGTAATTGTTGGAGGTAGTCATAGAGCCCTAAACTACCAAGAATGTTAGGAGCCCTATTTCTAATTTCAGATATGTCCTGGTCCCCAGGCCACCTGCCCCGCCTGCCACCTGAGCTTCCATTTGTGGAAGCCCAGGGATTGGGAAGAGGGTCACAGTTCTCCATCCTTGAAGGTTGGCTGTTGTTAGTGGTAGCATTAGCAGTAGTGGTAGCGGCAAAGGGATTGCCACCAAACTGCTCCTGTACCGCATTAAGCATTGGGTCCATAATATCTGTGTACATAGTCCGAAGCACATTGTAGCCACCGGGGATGCTCTCCAGGTTACTGAGCGCCCGGTCCTGGCTACGCATCATCTCTTGCATCATGGCAGGGTTGCGTAGAAACTCCAGTGTCTGCCGCATGATTTCAGGATTGTTGAGAATATGCCCAATCTCAGGGTTGTGCTGGATCAGCTGCTGCATATGGGGGTTGTCATGAACCAGCTGACGCACCAGGCCTGTGTTGGACAGCAGACCCTGGATGAAAGGCTCATCAATGATCTGAGCCACAAATTCAGGCACAGATACATTCTGCCACATCAGTGAGCTTGGCTGGTCGGGGAAACTACCAGAAGTCAGGCCCAGCCCACTGAGGCCTGTGAGGACACCTAAGCTAAAGGTGGATGGCCCGTCTGTTGGGAAAATGGAGCTTGGCTGAGGGAGCAATCCAGGGGCTGGACTAGGGACTGAAGCATCTGGAGAGTCAGTGCCCATGGTACGGCGCTGCATCTTGATGACCAGGTGGACAGTGAGGCCATCTCTCACTCCACACTGTGCCAGTGAGTCAGGATCCTTGAGGATTTTGCCAGCAAAGATTAAGACCAGCTGATCAGGGTGAGCCTTAAAGCGCTGAGATATCTCTTTCTTCAGCTGCTGGATGGTGCAAGTGTCTATAACTGAGAAATCCTCCTTGTCCTTGGGTGTCTTCACTGTCACTTTGATGAGGTGGGGATTCTGGACTGGTGCTGGACAGCCCTGTGGCAGGGCCTCTCCGCTTTTGGCCATGGGGGGCAGCAGAAGGCCCAGGTCTGTGGGGACACAGCTGGTGGATGGGAATGGGAGACCAAGATCATCTTTTGGAGCAGTGGAAAAATTAGGAAAGTGAGCAGAAAGAGGACCTGGGATGTCAAGGTGGGAAAACTAGAGGGTCCACATAGAAGGGTCAATGAGGTCTCTGGGGTAGGATGCTTTGGGAGGGTTATGGGTTTGAGAGATGTTGGTATCAGGGAAGGAACACCTGAAGACATGGGAAAGAGTGCTACAATGGATGAGTAACTGGGCAAGGAAAAAGGATCCAATTTGGGGAATACATACCAATCAGCTGTGACCCCGTCCTTCCTCTTATACAGGGCTCCAAACCGCCCTCATCTTGCTGAACAGCCACCCCTGAAGCTTTCTGGGCTGGAACCCACTCTATCAGCTCACCTCTGTGACCTCACCACTGACATCACAGCCTCATAAAATGGAGTTTGAGATTTCTCCAAGGTACGGATCCCTGGGAACTGTTTCTCCCAACCTTTAACTTTTCCATTTCCTTATCTCAATTACCCTTTTCATAGTGAGGGACCTTAATTGATCCTCTTTCTGAGTCCAAGAGTCCTGATTCCACATGTGCTGGTATGTGGCATGTGGAGACTCACTTGGATTGAACAACTAAGAAAGACTCCTCAATCCTCTGTGTCCCCATAAAGACTCAAATTCAGCTAATCCCCAGTCAACCTTCTTCCTGGCATTGTATGTTCCAGTCATTTCTCTGATTCAACATTAGCTACAAATTATTTATATATTTTCAAAGTATTGACTTTCTGATAGGCAGAAGATAAAATATGAGAAGGGAAAAATCATTATTACCCTACAGAAGAACTCAAAGAATTGACTGGCTACTTATTGAGATTAGGGGGGGGAAAAAAGGAGGAAATATGATTGTTACACAGAAAATTAAATAAAAGTTCAGTTTTACCTATATCTAAGAAATCTATTTTATATACAAGTGCAAATGTAGGGAGGTAATTCAATATCATGAATCTAGAGTTCATCCACATTGACAAAGTATTTAGAATCATAAGCTTTGTTTATCTAGGAAAAGGGATAGAGGTAAAAAGACTGACTTATAGGCCTACAATATTTAGAAGTCTGGAAGATTAAGTGAATTCAACAAAGGATATTTAGAAGAAATAAGACATTAAGTCAAAAAAAGCAGAGAGAGATAAAGTGAAGAGTTTCAAAAAGTAGAGAGTAACCAAAGGTGTCAAATGATCCTGGTGAATCAGTGGAAGGAGAACTGAGAAGTGATACTGGATTTGATAAGAGAAAATTAGGACCATGATGAAACAAGTTTTGGAAAAGTGGTGGGTACAGGAAACCTGTTGGACTGGGTTTAAAAGCAAATGAATTTTTTTAAAAAGTGGATCTAATAAAAACATTGTAAATAAGAAAAAAAGGATGGTGGCTGTAGGGAATGTGACAATAAAGGATTTTTATTCTTAAGATTAGAATATTACATCATATTTTTATTTTGATGGAGGCAATACAATGAGAACAAAATGAAGCATGAGAAAGAGAAAATAATTTCAAGAATAAATTGTCAAGTAGATAAATGGAGAGTTTGATTTAAGAGCATGGACAGTTTATTCAATACAACAGGATGAAGAGCAGAGTATATGAGTACAGAAGCAAATTCGATGGTCGATTTAGTGATGGACACAGGTGTAAGTCAGTTCTGATCACTTTTGTCTTCTTGTTGAAATGAGCAAATAATAAGATAGTGTATTGATTAAGGGCATTGGCTTCGAAGTTTGGTTCCCCAGACCAGTAGCATCAGCATCAACTGAGGCTCTACTCTAGATCTACTGAATCAGAACCTCTTGGAATGGAGCTCAGAAATTCATGTTTTGACACACTCTCCAAGTTATACTAATGTAGATTCTGGAGTAATATTGGAGTAGAAAAATGTTGAAGTATCACTAACAGACCAATTAAGACCTTTGGTAATACTAGAGGCCCCAAGCATGAATTTGTGCAAGGGGTAGGGTCCCTAAGCCTGGCCAGAGATCAGGGCCAATCAGGGCTGTCTTGCTCAGTCCCGATCGATTGGGGACTGCAGGATGGAGGGAGGGATAGGAGGGGGAGGGACCACTGGAGGTTGGCCACTGGCGGGGGTGGGGGGAGGAACCGGCCAGGGGGAGGGACCATGGGAGGTTAGCCAGCCATGGGAGGTTGGCTGTGGGAGCACACTGACCACCAGGGGCAGTTCCTGCATTGAGTGTCTGCCTCCTGGTGGTCAGTGCTTATCATAGCAACTGGTCGACCGGTCATTCCAGTCGTTCTGGTTGTTCGATCATAATGGTTGCTTAGGCTTTTATATATATAGATACTTAGATGACATTAGTCAGCACAGTTGTCTGCTTTCCTTTGCCTACACAGAGATTAGGCAGAGTTGGATAGACCATGGTAAGTTTGGTAGGTGAGTGCTATGCCAGAATAATCATTGACAGATTTAGACTAGTTTTGAAGCTACAGAATTGTGGTCAGAAAGCAAAAGATAATGCAAGAAGGACATCTATCCCACTTAGAGTCCTTAGGGAATAAAACAAGCAACCAGCACTGCTGGAGAAGCATTGTCCTCAGTGGACAGCCAGAATTCCATTTTTAGACTTGGAAAACTCTCACCACCTCCACCACTCCCACCCTAAATTCAGACACTAGTATCTTTAACTTGCTTTATCACAAAAACAACTAGCAGTGGTTTTTGTTTGTTTGTGTGTTATTGTTTTTTTAATATTTTTATTTATTTCAGAGAGGAAGGAAAAGGGAGAAAGAGTGAAATATCAGTGATGAGAGAGAATCATTGATCCATTGCCCCTGCATTCCCCACACTGGATATTGCCCCACACTGGGGATCCAGTCCTCAATCCGGGCACATGCTGTGACCAGGAATTGAACCGTGATCTCCTGGTTCATAGGTTGCCACTCAACAACTGAGCCACACCAGCCGGGTGTGGTTTTCATAGTAAAATCCAAAGTCCTCACCAGACCTAAAAATCTCTTCATGACTTCTCTGATGTCATTCCCCGACCCCATTTTCTTATTCACTCCAGCTACATGATCTCTTTATTATTCTTTAAACACTAGGACACTCCTACTTGATGGTTTTTATTTTTATTATACAGCCTTCTCTACCTGGAACATACTTCTCCCAGGGAATTGCATGTTTAAGTCTTGATGTTTTCTGACTCCTGCTCAACTGTCATCTTTACAGTGAGTCATGTCTTGATTATTCCCTACATAGAACAGCTTAACATGCTTCATTTCTCTTCAGAGCATGTATCACCACCTAACATGTCTATAAGTTGAATACTGTATCATCACAAAAGAAAATAAACTCCATAAGTAATGAATCTTTGTTTTGTCATTGCTATTTCTTCAATGCCTAAAACAATAGTTGACTTACTCAGTTATGGCAAGAGCTTGTTAAATAATTTAATAATTGAGTAGTTGAACTACAGTTGTTTCCATACCAGTTGACTGAGATACTCTTGGTGAGACAGGAAAAGAAGGGTCCGACTGGCGTGGCTCAGTGGTTGAGTGTTGACTTATGAACCAGGAGGTCACAGTTCCATCCTCAGTCAGGAAACAAGCCCAGGTTGTGACTTGATCCCCAGTGGGTTGTATGCAGGAGGCAGCCAAACAATGATTCTCTCTCATCATTGATGTTTCTATCTCTCCTCCTCCCTTCCTCTCTGAAATCAATAAAAATATATTAAAAAATAAAAAAGAAGGAGATGGAACCTTCGCTAACCATAGAAAATGCAAGCGGCAAAAATTAGATATGCTGAAGATGATGTTGAAAAATGTCGTGTCACAGGGGAGCCCGGGCTTTTTTAGGTGGAAAGTGAGTGAGGCTGGCAGCAGCTGTATCTCTCTGGGCTAAAGAGAGAATGAAAACAGTTCAGCAAAGCCCTATGATTGTAAAAATGGCAGTTAGTAAGAGACTTCTAGGAGGATAAATACTCAATAAAACCTGGCTGAAATGTAGACTTTTCTTACGCTGGGCCACCAGTCCTTTCTTTTTCCACTTTGAAATTTGAACAATTTGGATTTGAGAAACTAAGAAAGTCTTTATGACTAAATATATGAGTCTATCTGTAGTGTTTTCCCCTTTTGTATGTTTCGCCTTCCTTATCTGTGAGTTTATGTGTCTCCAGGAATTTGTGTGTATCTGTATATGCACATGCCTGTGCATATCTGTGTATTGAGTTTGTACCTATATATGTGAATCTTCAGCTATGTGAACCTGTGAACGTGTACATATTTGTCTGAGGCTACATAGGAATGTTCTTGGGTATGTGAGCATGGTGTGATATCTGTGCATGTGGTTTTATGTGTGCAACTATGATTGCCTATATTAAGATAGGTGTGATGTGTGTTTATATATGTAGGTAAGTGAGACTGAGATGTCACACATAGATAGGTATCTTTTTTTGTTTGTTGTTGTTAATCCTCACCAGAGCATATTTTAGAGACAACAGAAGGGAGGGAGGGAGAAGGAGAGGGAGAGAGAGACAGAGAGAAATATTGATTGGTTGCCTCCCTCACGCTTCCTGACTGGGGCCTGGGATCAAATTTGCAACCCATGTACTTCCCTTGATGGAATCTAACCACTGAGAAACATTGACCAGGGCCAGATTTATGCCTTTTTTGTGAAGGAAACAAAGTCAAATTCAGATGGGTGCAAATGGGTATAGCCATTTTATTGACACATATTCCAGCCATGGCTAATGGTCAATTATTAGGTAGAGGAAGTATTGGTTGCTTTCTCCTACTCCAAGACTTCTCCAACTAACTGATGAGGTGATCAAATGGATCAGCAGTCAGGTAACAAGGAAACAAGAAGGCATGGTGGGATCTCTTGAGCTTGCAAATAGCAGCACTTCAGTGGCAATTAGAGCCTGCAGATTGGTGTGGTGATTCTCAAATTTCATGGCCTGAAGATATTCCAGTTGCTTGCTGAATTTCAGGGGCTTATAGAAGGTGGGCAGCATCTTCAGCTAGAGATTGTAGCTTCTGCATGGCTGCTCCAGATTTGTGGCAGCACTCAGGCCCTTTGGGATAAGCCACATCTGGCATATCCCAGGCCCAGAGCACTGTGTCAGGGTAGCTGCAGCTGGGAGCAAGAAGATAGCCAAAGCCTCAGTGGTAAAGTGTAATTCAGGGCAGAAGAATAGGAGCCTCGGTGACCAGCAGCTGCAGACCATGCTCAATCTGCAATATTGCTTGTGATGCCTTAGGGTTGGCTAGGGCTATAAGCATGTCAGAAAGATGCATCTGCTGCAGGAAGGTGAGCAGCTGCTGCCTCCACTGTTCATTCAGTTGGGACATATTCATGAACATCATCTGGACTGCCAGGTAAGGGTTCTTCAAAAGAAATTGAATCATTCTTTTTATGATCTGGGGAAAATGTGTCTGCTCTTCCAACAGCTGGAGATCATCCTCTAACATTTGGTCAGACCTATTTAGAGAGATGGTGGTATCTTTACCTTCTGTCTGAGGTTGCTGAGTGAGCTCTATGTGAGGTAAGGCTGGCACCCAAGCTGGCTGCTGAATGTCCCAGGTATGGCTCTGGCCCTTGGTGAAGTTAGTGGCAGTATTGGCCCTAAAATTTTGATTCACTTTGTTGGGGGTAGCATTTGCTGAGGTAATTGAAGATAAGCCACAAGAACTAGTATAGATGTCTTGGGTTATAGGGAATTGTGGAATCTGGCCCTGCCTTTCATGTGATGATGGTCAAGATGGGGGTGAGAATTGGACTTGTTCTTGCACTTGTCCCTTCAGGAGAGCTGTGAAAGAGTTGCCTCCAAAGGGATCTTGTGAGCTATTGGGTATTTGGTCATTGGAATTAGCATAGGTCTGACCTAGTGTATTGTCTCCACCTGTGATTGATGTGTACCTAGTTGTGACTGAGGGTTCAGTAGATGCTCAAGATTCTGTGAAGGTTGCTGGATCTGCATGATCTCTTGAATCAATGCAAGATTCCTGGTCAGCTCCAGCATCTGCCATAGGCTCTCAGAATCGTCACGGATGTGTGAGACTTCTGGGTTCTGCAGCATCAATTGTTGCATTTCTGGAATGAACTGTCTCATGAGGTCCATGGTGAACAGATGCCACTGGATGCTAGGATTCTCCAGCATCTGTGCTATATACTCGGGATCACCCACTTCTGGGTCTTGGGTATGCATCTGGGTTGCATCAGGCTCCACATAGAGGGCTGCTTCCACTAGAGTGTGATTCATACCAGCAGGCATGTATGCCCCACTGCTTTTTTCTTTGGTGTTTCTGTCCCTGTGACAGGGCTCATTGCTCAGCAGGTTCTGGGAAGAATGAACCAAGGATCTGGAACTCCGTTTAGACTTGATGACCAAGTGGATGGTGTGGCCATCTAGGATGTCTTTCTGGCTCAGTGTGTCATGGTCTTTGAGAATATGGCCCATGAAGACCAGCACTAGTTGATCCATTTGTCATTTAAAAAGAGCTGATAGCTTCTCCTTGGACTGCCTCACCGAGGTGTCATTAGCTATCATAAAGTCTTGCTTGCCTGGTGTCTTCAGTGTCACTTGAATGATACTTAAAGAGATGTTCTTGTTGGAAGGCAGACCTGAAGGATGCCCAGGCTGGGCCATCCTAGATGTTTGAGAGATGACATGTGGCATGGACCTTATTGGGAAGGCAGATGGAGAGCAGGTGGAAGCAGGGGCAGGATGGGTGAGGAAAGATCGCTGGCCTCTGTCTCAGATGTTATGTTCTCAGGCCGCAGGCTAGTTTCCTTATTACCCCAAAAGGGATGAGTGATCAGGCTGGGGCCACCTATTTTGCGATGTTCTATCCCCACCCCAGTTCTCTAAATGTGTCCCAGCTGAGGTCTGTTGTGGCTACTGATTCATACTTGGTGCAAGATAGGCTAACTAAAGATGATTCATTCCAGGGTTGCCCCTCCCTTCCCCCACCCACCAAGAGCATAACTTCTTTAGAAAAGGCGTATTGTGATGTTAACCCTGGCCTCATAGTCTCTGCCAGGACTAACTGGGAAAGGGGGGCATATTTAGGGATTCCAGGTCTACATAATGAAATAAAATAAGAAAATTATTAAAAATACTAGAGGCCTGGTGCACGAAAATTTGTGCACTCGGGGGTCCCTCAGCCTGGCCTGCGCCCTCTCACAGTCCAGGAGCCCTCAGGGGATTTTCGACTGTGGCTTAGGCCCACTCCCCTGTGGCCGCCTCTATGGAAGGCGTGGAGCCAGGACTGGGACTGCGCCGCTGCCTCTCCTGCCACCTCTGTGGAAGGGAGGGGTGGGTGCCAGGACCAGGCCCATACTGCCCTCTCTGCAGAAGGGGGGGTGCCGGAACCACCATAGCTGGTCTGGCAGCACAGGCTCACAGGCCCTGCCCCCCGCCCACTGGTTGTTTCAGCAGGTGGTTCCAGAAGGTCGGTCCACTGTCTGTTCTAATTAGCATATTAGCTCTTTATTTTTTTTAATATATTTTATTGATTTTTTATAGAGAGGAAGGGAGAGGAATAGAGAGTTAGAAACATCGATGAGAGAGAAACATCAATCAGCTGCCTCCTGCACACCCCTACTGGGGACGTACCCGCAACCAAGGTACGTGCCCTTGACTGGAATCAAACCTGGGACCCTTCAGTCCACAGTCCGACGCTCTATCCACTGAGCCAAACTGGTCATGGCAGCTCTTTATTATATACAATTAGGATCAAAGTTCTCAGGGTGGAATTAATAAAAAAGTAAATAAGAGAGCAGATTGGTTATGTGGAATATGTGGTGCTATGTATGAGTTCCTTGTAGGAATACTAGGCTTATAGTATGAAAAGTTGGGTCTGTTAAAGCCACAGATAAAATACATACCTGTGGGTAGGAATGGAATCTCTCCTATAAGAAGAAGCTTATTTAAAGAAGAAGAAGAAGAAGTTTATTGCTTTTGTTAACAATGTGGAAAGAGTTGGAGCTTAGAAGAGAGAATTGTCAAGAACAAAGTCCTTAACTTCTTCAGAAAAGGGGTATTGTAAAAAAGGATCTCAGGTTTTTCTCTGTATATAAATTTTGGGAGTCTAGACTTAATTGAAAATGTTTCCAGAAGATTGGGGGGCATGGGTTGGGTGGAGATTTTCTCTATCCTAGAAGCAGGAGCAGGGCCAGCCAGGGAGGCTCCCACTAGGGGCATTCCAAACTAAAGTTTAATGATCTGCTCCTTGCAAAGTACTTTTAATTCACTTATTAATTGGTCTTTTCTACATGTTATTATAGCAGAATTCTTAGAATGATTTGTTTCAATGTTCTAGCCTGGTCTTAAATCTCTATCTTTGTGTTGAAACATTAGGGAAAGAGATGTCTGTAAACCAAGAAGTGAAAGTGAGAGTGGTTAACAGTGAAATTCCTAACAAGACAGGTTTAGGCAACTAAAAAGCCATATTCTCAGTTCCATGCAAGAAACTGAGGATGGTGATTAATTTTTATTCTGGTAGCATATGAATTTTCTATTGGTGGATAGGTTAAAATGCATATGTATGTCTATGTTAATGTTTGATGTGGATGGAAATATTGTATACATAAACATGATAATGCATATATCTGATTGGATAAATATTTGTGCATGTATATGTATGAAGTATAAGCATGAGGCAGTGTGTGTGAACTATTCTAATGTCTGTGTAACTGTGAAGACTTCAGGGTCTGAAACATTACATTTCATTCACTTGCCTAGTGGGCAGGTGCACCATGCAGATAGATGCAACAAGCAGAGAAGCTTGGCCCATATGTTCTCATTATGTTAAAGATAAGCAAAGAAACTATAGACAGCTGTCTAGGAGACTTCATGCTATCAACTAAAGGATATTCTTTATTGAGAATGTCTTTACCGCCACCCCAATCCACCCACAGCCCCTTCTCATCCCTGGCAAAATATAAGTCCTTCCAGGGACATCAGCATAGGAGAAGTAGGTGTTGTAGGTGGTCCCAGACAACGGGTGTCACAGGCCTGCCTCATGCTCAGCTATCATGCACTTCCTAGAGCAGGACTCAGACCTAAGACTCTCCCCAACTTACACTCAAAAGTGAGACTTATTCATGAGAGTGAAACATTATCACACCAAGACACTGCCCCCCTTTTCCCAGGTACCCTACAGGTGGTTGGGAATAAGAAAGGGAACTTATACACCCCACCCTAATGACAAGCTCCCCTGATCTTCTACAGGGGAACAAGAGGCTTTCAACCTGAAATAATTCTAAACCTAGCTCAGACAGTCCTACAATTGTAGGAGCTGGATTCACAGTTTCCAAAATACAGAATATGAGGTGTGGTGTGTTTTTTAAGTCCAGCTCATGCAATTCCAGGATTCTGGTAAAGGGTTGGGGGTAACATTTTCCAGCCCATATTTTGTTTCCCAATCAAACTCCAATAAAATCCAACTAGACCATTATTAAAGAGAACTTTAATGTGCTGATTGAGATATAAAGTATAAAGGACTAACTAGATATAATCAATGCCACCAATCATTAAGGCTAATGGCCATTTTGGGGAATGGTCCACCTGGAGGGTCAAGAGGAGGACACACTTCTACAGATGCTCTTCCCATTGGGTCTTAGGACTTAATGGGTTTGACAGCTTTTGCGGGAGCTCAAGCCTCATATGGCCTTTTGGCTGGTGGTGTTGGTAGCCTATGCTTCAGTGGCAGGAAGCTGAGGTCATAATTGACCAAGTAGCCATCATTATAGACATACAACTTGTGATCTAAGGAGCAGTAATTGATGCCCTGCAGTGTTTCCAGCATCTTATCCAGCAGGATGCTGAGATGGTGCTCCTTCCCTGTGGTGGTGTCAAAAGCATAGAAGATCTCCTCTTGGCGGGTGCTCAGAGAGCGTAAGGCATAGAGCATCCCACAGGCCATGAAGGCCCCTGATAGGGCTGGCTTGTACTGGCTGGTGCGCCAGGTTTCTTCCACATCTAGGGTGCTGGGATTGAGGCGACTCACAACCAGGTTGCCCTTACTCTCTTCTGTAGCATAGAGCACCCACAGCCCCTTCTCATCACTGGCAAAATCTAAGTCCTTCCAGGGCACACCAGCATAGGAGAAGCGGTTGTTATAGGTGGCACCAGGCAATGGGCGCCGCAGAACCAGGCTGTTGGAAGAAAGGTCCACCTTGGCTATTTCACCTGTGCCGTAGTAGTTAAAGTACATGAAGTTCTTGTACACAGTATTGCCACTGCCATCACCAAAGCCCATCTTCCGCTGCTCATAGTTCTTCAGCAGTACCAGGTCATCATAAGACTTGTGCAGTCGGTAGTAGTCAAAGTACCTAGGCCAACAACCATACCAGAATGATCAGGTGACAGAAAGAAGCAGGGTAACAAAGTGCTATTAAAAATGAGCAGGCTGGCATTCTAATTAATAATGGGGGGGGGGGGGGACTTTGGACTCAAACAGAATTGATTTTTAGTACTTCCCTTTTTACTTACAATATGCTATGAGAATGAATAACTGAAAAAAAATAACAGTAATAATAACATCAACAGCAACAATGCCCAATAGGCACTGTACATACATTATCTCATCCTACCTAATAATAGACAAGTATGCAAATTGACCGCACCTTCGCTACGCCCAAGCCATGCCCATCAGCTAAGCCACGCCCACCAACCAATCAGGATGGGTATGCAAATTATCCAGCCAAAATGGCGGTTAATTTGCATATCAAGACAGCATAGAAAAAAGCCAAGAGCTGCAGAAGGGAGCAAAGCAGAAGGGAGGGAGGAATGGAGGCAGGGCTGGGGGAGAAGGAAGGAGAGCAGGTGGGCTGACAGAGAAGGCAGGGCAGGGGAGAAAGGAGGAGAGCAGGCGGGGCGGGGTAGAATGCAGCAGGAAACCCTATTGCAGGATTCTTCCTGCAACGGAACGCTAGTTTAATTATGACGAAGTTACTTTTGAATAGGCTAGGCGACTAGGTCTCAGGAAGGTTAAGTAATTGGTTCCTGGTTAATCAACTCATAAATAAAATTTGTTTAAAAAAATTACCTCCTTGTCAGGAGTAAGATGGTGCAAATAATATAATTACTAGAGTATTCATCTCAAAGTAAGCAATCAACAAGTGATAGCTATTACTTTTTCTTCTCTATGGATAATCTCCTTTGCTTATACTTCACTGCCTCCCACCTGCTCTTGAGACACAGGTGTTCTGTAATAGGACAGAGTTCTGAAGCTGGATTCAGGAAGATTTATGCCCAGAAGGTCACATTGGGAAAATCCTTTACATTATTCCCAACTTACCAGTATTGCCATCTCTTAAGATTGGGCAGTAAGTCCTGACTTACAGAGATTTTGAGACAATTTAACAAGCAAAAGCATGTTCTGTCTACTAGAAAATACTTGTAGAAATAGGGAGCATTATTATCAGCAGAAAGCTTATCTTTCTGAGATAAGCTTCAACGAGGGTTCCTCAACCACTGGTTCAGCCCACGTTCACCTCTCCCTCCTATAACTGCCTTCTTAGGTGAGCCTATATCACATTTCTATGTATACTGATTTTAAAGACCTTGTCTATGATTTGTGTCTGTTTTCCTTGCCAGACTGCCAGTTTATTGAAGGGCTCATTCATCTACTCATTGATTCATTTAGCCATTCTTTCACAAATATTTATCTGCATCTACTATGTTGCCCACACTTTTCTATGTAATCTCATATGATATTCTCATATATTTAATTACTCTCATTTTATAGCTGGCTGAGAGGTTCTAAGATGTTAATTCACAAAGTCACTTATCCTAACCCTAGCTCATTTGGCTCAGTGGATAGAGCATCAACCTATAGACTAAAGGGTCCTAGGTTTGATTCCAGTCAAAGGCACATTTCTGGGTTGCAGGTTTGATCCCCAGTAGGGAACATGCAGGAAGTAGCAAATCAATGATTCTCCCTCATCATGGATGTTTCTAACTCTCCCTCTCAGTTCCTCTATGAAATCAATAAAAATATATTTAAAAACAAAGTCACATATCCTAAGTGGTAGTACTGAGACTCAAACTTGGATATATTTGACTCCACATGTCAAGTCTGGTCAAGTTTATCCTTTGAACCTTTTCTGAGCAGAAGTTAGGATTATGAGGCCCAAATATAGAAGAGTTTGTTGTAGAAATATGATTAAGCTAGGAATAGAACAAGCTCTGGATTACCATGGGATTAGAAATTTCAGACAGTGAATTTGTGAAGGAAATTTAGGGCAGTCTGGTCCATCCTTAGCACTAGGAGGTAACCTGTCAAGCCTAGACTACATTTGCCCAGGGGCATGTCTGAAATAGAAGAATCTGGGATGAGGCCTGATAGGGTAGCGTAGGGAACATTTGGAATGAACCTGGTAGCAGAAGAGAAATCATCTTGGACTCACCTGCCATCTGTACGCAGAGGAGCCACCCAGTAGAGGGAAGAGGATGAGTTGGGTGCTGAGTCTCGGCCCCAGGCTCCTGCCTTGTAAGAGAAGCCTCTCCAATTGAGCTGCACCACAATGGGTCTGCTGACTTTCTGGAGCCCTCCATGGGCACAAGAACCTAGAAAAGAGAGCAGGCAATATATGATATAAGTGTGAGGCACATGACCCAGAGAGAGCAGAGTATGAAAGTGTAATAACCATGTGTGCATTTGAGTGTATGTCCATGTATAAGCAGATGTGATTGTGCATGAATGGACTAGTATGTATGTCTGATTATAGGTGTTTTTTCCCATCTATGTATCTGGCTATGCCCTTGTGTAAGAGTGTAGCAATCTCGGTCTACATACCTTAGTGATACACCAACCACAGAAATAAAAGACTTACTTTATATCAAGATCTTTACTGTCCACCCCTCAGTACACAATAGTCAACCCTACATGCCCAACCCTGTCACTGGGGAAATAAGATCTTTGGAAATTTAGTCTGGGGCCTCACCTGGGGGCAGGGGTTCATCGGGATTTCTGGAAGCCTCTTCTTGCTCCTTCTCCCTCTCACATTCACTCACACGGCTCTGAAGGACATCTACTTCCTGGCGGAGAGCTCGGAAGCTGCGCTGGTCAGAGTCAGCCAGAAGCTTGAGTGTGAGGCTGGCATTAGCCACCTGAGGAAATGAGATGCCAGAGATGTGGGTCACTGCGTGTTCTTAAGCTCCCACATTTCTCAGCTTAGGGTCTTCTTCCCCAGAATGAAATGATTTGGGAAACTGTCAAATTTGCAGTTAGATAAGACAGTTATCTAGAGGCTAGAGAGGAGAGAGAGATTCTTAAATCTATTCACATACCTGGCTCTGGAGCTGGTAGAGGATGTCCCCAGCTCTAACACTTCCCTTAGTTTTAAGCTGGGCCACCAACTCCTGTGCTCCCTCCAGCTCCAGGCGCAGCAGGTTGAAGGCTGGAGACTCATAGGAGACAGCAGGGGCAATAGGATTTCTGGACTTCAGGGCGCCATTCACTTCTAGGATCTGGTTGTCATTGTCTTCAATGGTGCGTGCATACTCATTTATCTGGGCAGGCGGTGGGAGATGGACAGGCAGTTCCCAAACTTCAACAGCTATGGCTCTTTCCATCTATTTACATGCCTTCCCAGTGCCTCACAGCCTATAAAATTCTCTCATATCCCTCACCTTATTTGCTTCTATTTATAACCCTTGAGGTGAACATTACCATTATCTCTATTTCACAGCTGAGAATGAAATCATCCTTTCACTGCAAGAAAAAATAAGTCTTTCCCCTATACTACACTGATTCTCTCTTTCCTTTTCTGTTTAGAGCCATACACTCTCAGGAATGCTTTAGTGAGTGAATGAATGACCTGACTTCTAGATTCCAGTCTGGCCCAATCCATCAACCTTACCCAGGAGCTCCACTAATGACCATTCAAAAAAACACTGCCCACACCACACTGCTGATGCGACATTTCTGTTTACTCATCCTTACTTACAGCATCACTTCCAAGCTCACTAACGTGGCCCACACATCTCTCCACCAATTGCCCCTATTTTAACTTCCTGCCTCCTTTGCACTAGTCATCCCACTTCCAAGACTTTTTCTGTTCTCTATCCTCTTCCCATCTCCCAGTGAATCCATACTCACAAAGTCACCCATTAATGTAGGAAGCACTCCCTATATAAGCCTCTTTGTTACTACTCCTGGGGATCCCAAAAAAGTGCCCAATTTTCCCTTTAAACTAAGGATTCGCCTCAAAGATGATGCTGTGCTTCCTTCAGCTCTTTCTTTACCACCAGAGCTCATCCTCATGCTAGGTTCTGGAGAGGCTGCACCTGTGCTACCTTGTGTTCCAGCCCCAGCCACAGCCCCAGCACTCACCCTGGACAGCTCCTGCTCATACTTGCTCAGGAGCTCTTGGGCTGCATGCTGTAGCTGTTCCAACTGTTTCAAGGGGATGACATTGTTGGGCAGGTAAATCACACAATAGCAGAGGCCATCTTTATCTATGGAGCCTGGCACATGTCTTATCACCTGCAAAATGATGGTTACAGGTACATTAAGCATATATGCTGGAGCACAATGTGCTTTTAGGCAACATGAGACAGGAGAAGAGGCTGACCCTGCTCTGGTGTGCCTAAGAAGAAGTTGTTCTTGACCCTGCACAAGAGGTTGTTCCTAACTGTGTGGGCATTCTTCTGCCATCGGTTTGAGTGACTCTTTCCTTGACTTCTCATAACGGAAACCACAGTCTTCTCCAGCTCCTCTTGCTAGGGCCACCATCACCCTACCTCATATACTGGCTTGATCTGCAATTCCCATAACTGGGAAGCTGACCTTTCCTGGATGTTCTGTGGGACAGAGGAAAGCAACTCTGAAGAGACTTGTCAGGGGACCCGTTTAGGGGCTGCAGTTCTGGGCAGTACCCCCACTATAGAGATTTAGTAGATCCCCACAATTTTACTTTGTCTTAAAGAAGCAGGTTCAGAGAATTCCAAATTGTCAAATAAAAAATATCAGCAGCACCATGGGGCACCAGAGACTAGATTGCTTTCACCATTCACAAGAACATGACCAGGTAGAACTTGTTATCCACATTTTATAATTTAAAACCCAGAGGTTCTGAGAATTTTTAAAAAGAATATGCTGAGTCACATAATTAACAAGTGATCAGGCTGCAAGTTGCCCAAAGGTCTCATGCTTATTCTACATCCTGTGCTTATGTACTAAGGGAGCTGCAGAGCTCCCAGCTGGGTTGGGGTGGGTGAGCAATGCAGGCCAAAAGGATGAGGGTGGCAGGCATTTGCTTTGCCTCAGCTAAACAGAGTGAGGGGGAAAGGTTCTAGAAATAAAAGAGACATAATTTTGGGGTCTTTGCCCTTTTACCTATTATCTTATTTATAAACCCACTAATTCTAGAGCCAGACTGTCTGAATCTACTCCTGGCTCCATGACATTGGGTGAATTACTTTACTCTCTGTGTTCCAGTGCCCTTGTATGAAATGAGAATACTTATGTTTTACTTTATATCCTAAGAAACATAAAACACCAATAAGAAAGAATATATTCACCCCTATGTTCACAGCAGTTCAATTTACAATAGCTAAGATCTGGTACAGCCCAAGTACAGTAGATGAGTACATAAAAAAGCTGTGGCACATTTATATCATAGAATACTATGCAGCTGTAAAAAAGAAAGATCTCTTACCCTTTGAGACAGCATAGAGGGACCTGGAGAATATTATTCTAAGTGAAATAAGCCAGTCAGAGAAAGACAAATACCATATGATTTCACTCATATGTGGAATCTAATGAACAAAATGATCTGAAGAACAAAATATATCTAGAGACATAGAGGCATGGAACAGACTGATGAATTTTAGAGGGCAGGTCTGAGGGGAGGGGGAAGAATTAACCAAAGAACTTATATGCATATATGTATAATCTATGGACATAGACAATAGTGTGGTGAAGACCTGGTTGGGGTGGGATCAGGTGTGGGGTGGAGAGGGTCAATGGGGGGGGGAGGATGGAAGAAATCTGTAATATTTGCAATAATAAAGATGAATTTTTAAAAAAGAACTGTAAATATATGTAGAGATTAATTTGTAAAGATTCTTACTAGCCAATGGTTATTATAGTTAGTTATTATAGATCTAAGGGTGGCAGGCATCTTATTAAGACTCATATTAGCCTATTATTGTTATGATCCCCTATGTTCATATCTCCACTCCCATTTTGAAGTTTCCTTCCAAAGTTGTTGATTAGGCCTGTGGCACCAGCTGAGGTTTCTTTACAGAGTCTTCAAGAATTAAGATATGTCCCTGGTCTTTCTCTGAATAGTCCCACACATAGCATCTGTGGCCCTGGTAGTTAATCTGGCCCTGTCTTCATCCTGCTGCAACTCCAACCTAATAGTGTGGCTTTGGGTGATAATGGAGCACCGGTCACATTCTTACAACAGCCCAGGCTGACCTTCCTTAGCTCTAGCATCCTTAGCACAGGCAAAGGTGTCAGACTTCTGCATAAAATAAAGATTCATGAAAAACAGTCGATAGCCCAGAATTCTTTCCACTCACTTTCACCCTTGTTTTCCCCTCTCACCCTATGCTCGCCCAAGCCCAGGGATCCAGAGCAGGCAGGGTACTCCATCCTTCTTCCATCCATCCCTGTCTACCTTCATTCTCTCCCAGAACCTGGGGTTCTTGAAAAGAATCTAAGCAATGAGGGAGGCCAGTCAAAAACACAGAATCACCTCCCTCCCTCCTTGTGATCCCTCCACCACCTGTACCTGAGGCTGTCCTTGGATAACCAAGGGCAGCATCAGTAGAGTAGTCAGAAGAGTTGGGACCGGTTGCATCTTGCATCAGCTGCAGGATTGATTACGACCTCTGAGTTTCCCCAGGCTTTTATCTCTGGCCCAAGTGAATAGTCTCACTAGGAGGAGGCACAGATTTCGACATCTAAACAAACTGAGGTTGGGAGAGGGTGTGGAGAAGGTATGGGAGTAGGGGTGGGAGAGAAGGGTTGCGACAGACTGGTGCCTTCAATTAAGGGGTGAAAATGAGTTTCTCACTACTAACAGGGTCTTTCTCATCCATCCCCATGCTGAGATCTGCCCTTGTCCTGCTGGGCCACCCTGTCCAAACAGATTAAGGGGAACCTGATACATTCTGTGGGGGCCTTGGAATGGGTCCCTTTCAGGATGGATTATAGTATTTTCCTCAGCCTTGAGGGAGGAAATACTCTAGGAGGAAATGCAACTCTACCTGCTTCATCTTGAGGACAGAGCCATTAACTTAACCATGTGCCCTTGGATGAGGACCAAACTATATATCTAGGGGGCTTGCTACACTGTACTGGTTGGTAGATTCTGTTATGTGCCCTGCCTCACCCCTAGAAATCTGTTTCCTCCATGGTTATAGGTTTTTAAACATTTCTATCTTACCCCACTATTTAAATGTAGTCCTCTATCCAAGCTCCTGATGCCAGCAGCCAGCAGTTTCTGTCCTTCAGGAAAGTTTCCTCCTAGTTCTAAACAGCCACAGGAGCCTGTTGAACCTTCAATCTCCTGGTCTCCCAGCTGGGCTTCCTACAGAAAAGGAAGAGTTTGGGTCTTTGAGTCCTGGATAAGAAGTCACAGATTAGTGTCTCTGATGCTGCTATGCCTCTTAAGTATTTCTCACACCTACTCAAATGCAAAGGTGGATGTCAGATTTTCTGTCACCCCCTATTTTTCCATTGAGGAATTTGGTCTTTGTAACTCCACTGTTTAAATCCTTGGTTACTTTCCAACTTCTCACTGCAGCCCCAACTTCAGATATTAAGGGCACTCAGCATAAAGGCCCTCGCTTACTCATCCCATGCTTTAGGGTCCCTTGCCCAGCATGTAATACCTGATAGGGAAAGGCATATGAAACCTACACTTCTTTTAGGGAAAGGGTCAGAGAGCTTAGGTGAATATATGACTCTAGGGAGACATGCCCTGTGCTTTGCTGGGAAATAATTGATGAGATATTATACCTAATCTTGCTTTACAGATTTGCACCCTCTAATTTCCTGCCCAAGAACAGGGATTTATTCTCCAATTCCTCTGACCTGGTATGGCTATAACCCTGGGGTCTGGAGGAACCACATAGATCAGGGAGGTAAGAAATGAGTTGGAAAACCTACACTGCATGAAATTGGACTCCTATCCAGATTCAGTGTCTAGGTGGGTGCTACTAGAACTTAAGGATAGGGGGGATGGAGGGAAGGATGGTGGGAAAACAGATCAAACATGAATCATGAAAACTGGTGCTGGGGTCATCTTCCTATTATTTGGAAGCTGAAACTAGCTAGTGGTACTAGTTGGAAAAGCAGGAGAAGGCTCAGTGTCTGAGATAAGTGGGGAAATAGCTCAAGGAGGAAGCCACGGTATTATCCACTGCCTTTCCTTCCACAACCAACAGCTCTCCCCTATTTAGGTATTAACCACCCAGCTCAGAAACCAGATCAGTTTCTAGAGCTTTGCTCTATTTTATTCACATTTCCCCAGACCCTTCTGTCTTCATCCATTCAGCAAACATGGAGTCCCTGCTTAGTGTCACACAATACTTTCTCCCAGCTGCCCCTATGCTCTGACTTCCCTCCCCCGCGCCCCCCCCCCTTCTGCCCCAGCTTTGATGTAACACAGCTCTGTGCACCTGAGTCATAGCCTGACTGGTGTTGCTCAGTGGTTGAGTGTGACCTGTGAACCAGAAGGTCACAGTTCGATTCCCAGTCAGGGTATATGCTCAGGTTACAGGCTTGAACCCCTGTGTGGGCCATGCAAGAGGAAGCCGATCAATTATTCTCTCTTGTCATTGATGTTTCTTTCTCTCTCTCTCTTTCTCCCTTTCTCTCTGAAATCAATAAAAAAAATACTTTTAAAAAACTTAATTTCTCCATTGACCAGTATAGATATTCATGTCCTGACTCAACTTGGTGGCTCTTTTCATTCTGTCTTTTGTCCATGGGAAAACTATTGGATTATGCAGAACTCAGTCTTGGAAAGTTCTGATTCCACTGAGAGTACAACAGAGCATCCAGTTTAGGCTGCAATAGAAGCAACTGGGTTCAGTTCAGATGCCACAGTAACAGTGCAATTGGTGGTCAGGTTAAAATGGTGGAGGCAGGAGGACCTTACTTATCTGAGTTTAAGTGGGTGAAAAACAGCCTAGAAGAAGGCTTTTTATGCTTCACCTAAAGACCACAGTTATGTCCTTGAACTTCATGAGATATAGCATCTGGTATTTTAACCTGGTCCTGGGCACTGAGGAAGCTGGGGCAGATGAATAGGGTCTCTGGCCCTGGTTGATGTTATCAAGCTTCTGTGTGTGCTCTAGCTTTTTCTGTGGCACTGCTTCTGGGCCTTCTCTCACATCCCCACACTTCAACTCTTGTGGAGTAGGGTCAGGTAATAAGCCAGGCTAGACTTTTCTACATGGAAGTCTTGTTGGTTTAGAAACCAGAGCTTCCTTCTGAAGGACGAGGCTTCACCAAGTCATGGGGCCACTCTCACAATGGGAGCCCTTGTGGGCTCCTTTGAAGCTTGAGAACATTCTGTCAGGACCGCAGGGCAGGCCCAGCCTTTACAAAAGAAGGAGGGTATGTCAAATCCCTGATAGCCTGAGAACTTCTCTCCCAAAACCACAGGGCAAGCACAACTGTACCCAGGCAGGGGCCTGGGAAGAAAGTTCTGTACTCAGGATGAGGGCCCTAGTAGCACACTTCCTCTTGGCAGAATTCCAGAAACAACTCCCTGTTTCCTCCATGTTCACAGCCCCCACCTCTGCTCCTTCCATTTCCTCTCATAGGCTAAATGACAGGGAGGAGAAATAACCCAGGACCCATTTCTCACCTTCTAGCCTTAGCCTCTGTTCTGTGTTTGGTCTCTATAAGCACAGCTGAATCCTTCTCATCGTCTATCTGCCTGCTTTGCTTTCCTTGCCTGCCCAGTCCTTCACCTCATCTCCAAGCTGTCCCAGCTTCCTCTGTAGGCCAGAGTTCAGCAAAGGACACATTGAGGGAGAAGTAAGGTAGGCTCTCTGATCTCTTTGAGCTCCCAGGGACAGGACTGTCTCTGAGCTGTGTCTTGGAGTCCTGAAGCTTCTTCTTGGTGGTGGTGTACTTCAAAGGTGTCACACTATCATGTGCCCGTGTCTATGATCAGGAAACTGATGTACAGAACACATACGATCACATAGGGATGGGACCAGGAGCAAAAGCTCCTGGGTCCCAGTCCAGGACTAGTTCCTCTCCTGGAATTTTTGCCTAACTCCTAAATCGGCAACAATTTTCTTCTTGACAGGAGAAGCTGCCTTTACAGCTCACACCGATTTGGCAGCTCTATTTGGCCTTGACTTTCCACTCCCACTTTGAGGGAGCCCTCATTCTAGACTCCATTCATACTCCTTCTCCCTGGCATGAGCTTTTGGGGCCACTGGTAGTATAACAGACCTGCATGAACCAGTCATAGTCTCCCACCATCTGCCACCTCCTCTCCCTGGGGTTACAAGCCAGAGTTCATCACTTCCCTCTTCTTTTTCCATTGATCCTTCTCAGGGGGCCTGTGGCTCCTCGGAGACATTCTACTCAAAATGGCTCACATATTGTATCCTGCCTAAGGGACCTGAGGGAGAAGGTGTTTCCTCCAGGAAAGAGTAGAACATCAAAGGACATGTTAAATGCACCAGGAAGCATTATGGAGGAAAAAGAAGGCATTGGTAAAAAAAAAAAAAAAAAAAAAAAAAAAGTCAAGAAATAAACTCAGCCAGGCCAGTGTGGCTCAGTGGCTGAATATCAACTTATGAACCAAGCTGTCATGGTTTGATTCCCAGTCAGGGCACATGCCACTGTTCAATGATTCTCATCATTGATGTTTCTATCTCTCTCTCCCTCTCCTTTCCTCTCTGAAATTAATAAAAGTATTTTTTTTAAAAGAAATGAACTCAGACAGCAGTCTGGATTTGTTATATTATTTCAGATGAAATAGATTAATCACTTTGAACTTTGATTTAAACAGAATATGTGGTCCCCGCCCTGATTTTGGAGGAGGAGGTAGGTGTGAGAGGGAAATGTAATTCAAGGTTATATTTTTCTTGTTTCTGTTTATTCTCACTTAAGCACAGGGGTTAAGATCCAGAGCGGGCTCTGAAGACTGATTATCAAGGTTGAAATCCTACTTCTGATACACATAAACTGTGTGACTTTGGACAAGACAGTCAATTTTTCTCTATGCCTCAATTTCCTTATCTCTAAATTCAGGATAATAATAAATATGCCTACTTTACAGGACTATTGTAAGGATAAATAAAATAAAGTATGTAAAGCAATTCCATAGGGCACAATAATGCCTGAAACACAGGAAATGCCTAACATGTGTTAAACAGTGTTGTTATTATTATCCTTAGCACTTTTATTACTCCTGGAACCCAGTCCTTTTTCACTAAATTCTTAGTTCTCAATTTCATAATCTGATAAAAAATCTTTTATTATATCTTTAAAAAATAAGATGAGTTGGAGACTAAACTAAGGTTATTTGAAAGCAGAATGATCTTGAGTTTGGAAAAAAAATGGCTAAAAGGTGGGCTGAAAGATTCAGATTTGATCAGATAAGACCAAAGAAAAAACTTGCTTTGCCCAACACCCAAGAAAAGTAGGTTGAGTACAACACTGTACCTAAATGAAATGGGGGAATTTGGTAGCATTGTCTTCTATTCCCTGTTCCCAGTACCCAGCCTCACCAATCCATGTTATTCTGATCCAGGAATGGTGATTCTGAGGAAGGGAGTGGTGACACCTTAGCCCCAGTTCTCAAACTTAACAGCCACCTTAACCCTCCACTCCATGGTCTCCTTTGCACCCCAAAGTTGTTCCCCAAAAAGTAAGTCTGTTCAACTCCTTTCCATCAGGACAATGAGGCTTCCTGATGCATCTCTTCAAGCATGGTCACTTTTAGAAGGACCTTCAGTGTTTGGCTCAATATGGAATAAATTCAGGTATGAAATGGGGGAGAGACATTTTCTGGAGCCCCAAACTTTATCTAGCATGTGACTGATCTTGGCTGATGAATTCCTTCTGATGTGACAGGAGCCTCTCACCTCAATGCTGTGAAGATGGGATTGAAGATGAACAATGGGCATCCAGCCTCTCCCTGACCAATGCTGCTTCAGTCTCTGCCACTCCAGTTTGTCCATTCAGCAGTCAGTGCACCAGGGACCTAGAAAACCCAAAGATGTTCCTGTGATAAGCTGGGAGAGAGCCGGTGCGGGTGAAAAGGACTGATGGGTCTCTTCTCTGAGTCCCTCAGGTGGGCATGGACACTGAGCCCATGGCAGAATGGAGGACCTACTAATGGCAGGTGTGAACTGTAAATGAGAAATTAGTTGATGTTTGTGGTCATCTCTGCTGACTTTACTGGTCCCAGGATGTATATACCTGACACACTCAGGACCTGGGGAAAGGTAGAGACTGAACAGAGAGGTCTCTTCAGAGTCACTGAGGTGACAGCAGCAAATTCAGATGGAGATGTATTTTACTCTAAGGACAAACCCAATTGAAATGGACAGTTATTATGATTTAGTATTGTTTCTGCCTCCTTAGCCTTTTAAAGAAACAAAGCAACTCATGGAAAGAGCCTGGGCTTTTGAATCCAGCAGACATGGGTTTGAATAAGGTTCCAGTACTGCATAGCCTTAAGCAAGTACCTTAATTCTTCTACCTTTAGTGTGTGTGTGTTTTTCCCTTTGTATGATGAGGAGTGGTATATCTTCCCAAAACGGTGCTTGTGATGATTACAGTAAAGCACCTAGCAAGGCACCTTGAGCTCAGGAGAATGAACACATTATTCAAGGTAGTGTGACTTGGAAAGAGTCAGCTTAAGGACAAATTCTGCCTATCTGACATACTGGCTGGACCAACATGGGGTAACTATTGGACCCTAATAAAAGACACCATTTCACAATATCATTCTTTCCTTTAAAAAAAAACTACTCTTTTTTTCTAAAAGCAGAGGTGGGGAAGATCCAGCCCATGGGTGGGATAAAGCCAGTGAAATCATTTGGTTTGGCCCTGCTAAGGCATTAGGGGTGAGTTAACTAAATGTTTGACCAAATATAGTGGGCTAATTTCTAAGTTGATAATTTTGTAATTATCCAAATGGCCCTTTATAATATCCAAATGACCCTTATCAGAAAAAAATTCCCCACCCTGACTTCGAGGAGCATAATAAATAGAATGTGATAATGGCAAATGTTTCACAGTATGTCACCCAGTTTATATTTGTATTTAGACCTAATTTTAATAAAATCAGAGGGGTTACACTATCATGGAATGAATTCACAATTTACCAAAAAACATCTTACACAATGCCAGACCTTTCAAGAGTTGTCTGAATGTCCCAAAGGCACCTCGATCCCAGTGGCTTCCCCTCACCCCAATCTATTTCCCTATTTCCATAAGCCACACTGTGTAGAGCAGAGTTGTCCTTGGCTACTCCCACACCTGGCCCTGCTGATGTGGCACCCCTGTCCTGTTAGCTTGCCTATAATTTGTCATCTGTCCTCAAGGGTAAAGATACTTAGAATGCTATTGTAATCATGTGTCTTTAATATTCTAGAGTAGTCTAAGTCCTTCTCATGTTGGCCTTTTCCTTGGGGAGTACGTGTGTATACAGTATAATCTAGAGTGTGTGAAAGCAGTTATTTAGATATGGCCCAGAGGCCACAAACAACAAGCCCACTGTGCAAATGTGATGATTTGTTCCTGAGGGTTTTGAGTAAGGAACCCAACCTGCGCTACTTTCTGTGGGGGTTCCTGCCCTAATGAGGCTGCCCATTTTCTAAAAACAACTTTGCATATTTAGGAACAAGTTAATGATATGGAAGTCCAACTCACAGGACAAATAAGTAAATAAAGCTGGCAAAGTATTTTTATTGCAACTTGATAAATGCACTATCAGGTATTACTAGCCTGATAGTTATTTTATCATATGTGTGATTTCAGAGTGACAGTGATATGAAGGAAGAGTTATACTTTCAACACTTTTGCTGACAAACCCCACTGACTGAATGTATATAAAACTCTGAAGGATACAATATCAACCAATGTAGTTTAGAGTTTAAGTTTGGTGTAAAAGTATGTTCTAATGGAACAGTGATAGGTACAGATAAACCTGCAGTAACTACCAAGATTATAAGGAACTTACATCAGCATGTAAACCAAAAAGCTTGTAATTAAAAATAAAAGTCCGATAAATTGAATAATATGTTTAGTTTTTCAGAAAGAATATGGAATTATAAAAATTAATGAGTTAAATTCAAGATTATTCTCTTTATTGTGTGACAGCATGAAAAGAGACCCAAAACAACCGTTACTACCTGATGAAGAATGATGGTTATTATGGAGAAAAGCTCTATTGAGGTGTTTAAATGATGGAATGTACTTTTAGTGTTTCTGGAAAATAATAAACCTTTTGACCCCACTTTTTAAGGATGTAAATTGGATAGACATACTCTCTTATTTGACTATATTTGGTATTCTTTATAGTCTTAATACTTTCATGCAAATATTTTTCAATAGTGGAAAAATTTTGAAAGTACATATAGAAGTTGGAGTTTGGATGTTCAGAGTTCCTTCATAATATTATGACAAAATTCATAAAATAACAATAGTTTTTAATAAAATAAGTGATGAGATATATATATATTATGCATCTGCAATATATATAAATTTAATAAAATATTTTTAATTTTATTTTCTGTCAAAACAAAATTCTCACAAAGATTTTTAAGTATTTAAACTCTATTTCTTTCATTGAAAGATTATTTGGCCCTGGCCGAGTGGCTCAGTTGGTTGGAGCATATTCCCATACACCAAAAGGTGGCAGGTTTGATACCTGGTCAGGGCACATACCTAAGTTGTGGGTTCAATTCCTGGTCGGGGAGCAAGATAAGTTGTTGGAAATGGCTACTAATAAACATTGAACATGACTAGTAAAAATATAGATTTGCTTGCCTAATTTTAAATAAAAGATAAAAATAAATGTTCCTAAAATGATAAAATTGTTTTAGAATTATTTCTGCCATTTCTATTAATTGAGCTTTTTGAAACAGGTTTGTCTAGTATTTATACTAGGAAAGCAAAACCTAACCAAACAAACACACAGAAATGATTCAATTATCAATTAATGCCTACAAGTAGCATCGTCATGAATCCAAATGGTTAGATAAATTACCAAGAAAGATGCAAGTTTATTTGATACATTAAAAATGTCTAATAATGATATACATGGTGTTACTTCAAAAAGTATGAGATTTTTACTAGCCACTTATATTTTTGTTTAACTATAATTAAAGAATGACAAAATGCCATGATATCACCTGAGTTCTCTACATTAATCGCCTACGTGCACTTTCAAGAAACATTATGTACCATTTCTGTAAGTCTTTCATTTTTTCTGTGTTTATTCTGAGTTTTAGATATTGTAATGTATTTTATGCCTTTTGAATATAGTAATAGAAGTAAGATTTGTATGTACTAGTTATTTTTAAATTTTATTTTTCTAGTTATTTATTTTATTTTATTGTATTTTGTGAAAGTATTAATCTATAGTTTTTGTGAATTAAAAAAGTGGTTTTTCTTCATTGATAGCTTGAGAAGAACTCATCTAAAGGCCTTTCTCTACATATTTACACAGATATGTATATCTACATTTGTTAACCAATGATTGCCTTCTGCAGAAAAAAATGAGCTAGTGTGATTGTACTGTGAATCTTCACTCACTCTTGTGCATATCCTCCAAAGTTAAGAGTTGGAAATAAAATAGTAAAAAGCATAAATAAATAAATAAATAAATAAATAAATAAATAGCCAATCTGAATATACAGTCATATCACATTCTTGAATTAAATACTATCAGAATACTATTTTTATATCCATCTGTCTGCCTCCTATGCCTATATTACAATTAGTTTGCAACAAGAAGTAGAGAATGTGTGATTAATTATTAGCTTTCAAGTGCCAACAATAGCATCAAGCTATGAGACAGTTTACAGACATTATCTACTGATATTTTGGTCAGTTCCCTACATCCACTAAAGACTAGATTTGAGCTCCCACATTTCTCACTGCCCAACACATACAACCCCCTGAACAATCCCATCATCACGAGAGATGGTTTCCCCCATCAACTTGGACTTGCAGGTCTTTGAAACACATGGTTTTTCACCCAGTCTCAGGCAATCCCCTCTGGTGACAGGTTCTCTTCCCCTTATTCTTAGAGCTCAAAGTTTTTGTGCTATTCTAGATAATCACAGAAATGAGCTCCTCCAGTAAGCTTCCCTTGACTCCAAGAAATGGTTGATTAGGCTTCAATTGTGCTTCCCTAATACTCTACCCCAGTCATTGCAAACGTAAAATAATCTGAAGAAATCTACATGTGGATTTCCTCCTGGGGCTAAACTATAAACCACTTGATTGTTCGCAGTATGTGTATTTGCTTTATATCTCTACACCCAGTTATATGTATTTTCTTTTATATAACAGGTGCTTTGTGAATGCTCCTAGACTAAAATTATGACATAAATTATTTGTAAATTTAATAATATAAGCTTAAAAAATGGCAGATACAAGTCATTAAAAACCTCGAACTGCCTCTTTTCTTCTAAGGCAAGTGTTAATCTGTTTTGTTACTCATTTTAAATACCCCTACATTATTCTTCTGAACACAATAACTATATTTAATTGTTGTTAGCATATGACATTAAGCATATATGCAATAACTGGTCTAGGTACAAAGTACAAGTATCTGGCCAAGATGGGGGCAAATGAGTTCTCAGAGTGAGTGTGGCTAAAGATGTAAAGAATGGTTAGATGTGGAAAATCTAGAAGAGAGGGTATGAGGGACATATTCATGATCACTACTTTTTATAAATAGAGTTAGTTCTAAATTCTTGGGATGGGGAGATAAGTCAATTCTCTTACTGATAGGGTCTTACTAGCTTACATCTAATATAAGAGATGTGGAATTCACAACAAGGAAAAGATATCGGATGAGGCAATTTATGAGTGAGAAAATTACCTGCTGATTTTTGTATAATTATTCTTTTTGAATCTGAACCAAAACATGTAATTTCATTCATGATCTAACAATGGGACAGAATATTTGCAACTAGTCACACCAGAAAGAGTCATTGGAAGCTACGGTAGTAAATTTAAACTTGAAGGAAGAACACTGATCTGTTTCCTTCTATAAATAGTAAAGGGGAGGGAGAACTTTATTTTATTTTATTAGTTTTTTCAATTTCATTTGACACTCAATATTAATTTTAGGTGTACAGCATAGTGATTAGATGTATACAACTTACACTGATCACCTTGATAAGTCTAGTGGATACCGTACATAGTTATTGCAATATTATTGACTTTATTCCCTGTGTTGTGGAGTAGGAGAATTTTAAATTATAATGATGGCTCAGATATACTAGTAAATGTGATGTGTCCTAGATGAGAATGACAGTGGTAATTAGTAAATATACTAACATAACAACTAACATTAGAATCACATTTTAAAATCTGCAAAGCATATTCATCTACAGTGGAGTGTTTTTTAATCCTAGTACCAATCCCCTGAGGTAGGAAAGCAGGTAATGAAATTTATAAGGAAGATCATATATAAAAACTGAGATATAGAGTTACCAGCAAAGAGTCCACAAAAACAGAGAAATAAATAAACTCTCCTGGGAAGGGTAGAAAAATAATAATGGATAACTTAGCCAAAGTCAGGGGTTGGAGGAGGAAATGGAGACAGTGCAAGAGACAATCCCTTCCTTTGTTGTTTTTCTAGGTATAAGCTTTGATGGAAGCCATTGGTGCGTGTCGGTGAATAATCATGGGTTTGAGTTCCTACCAGAATGAAAGATGTATGTACTTTTAAATTATCTTGGTCCAGACTCTATTTATTTATTATTCCTTCAGTAAACTTTAAAAATATCAGCTGTTGGCCAATTCACATTCTCAGCAAAATGTAAATAACCACAAGAGAATAAGAGATAATCTCTTTGGATATTTGTGAGTATTTTTAGCAAGTTGGCACAGAAAGCAGAATCCTTGGTTAGTCAAATGTGGCTTAATTTAAGACAACTAGAGCCACAAAAACAATAAAAAAACGGGCTCTGGTATTTTTTTTTCCTTCCTGTATAGTCTGGTTTCACAAGAGTGAGGCTGCATTGAATGGGAAGGAATATCACTGCACTAGGGGGTAAGAGATTCTATTCTAACTCCACATGTATGACTTCTTACTGTGTGCCTGGAAAAGCCATTCTTATTCTGTGCTCTTCAGTTTCCTCTTCCAAGAATGAGATTTGGCTGATTCCATCCCCACAAGATCAGGCCCTGCTCCTCTTCACCCCTCATCTCATATTCCCATCTCACACTGCTCCAGACACATCAGCCTCTTCTGTCCTTCATTCATGTCACCTGTTTCCAGCCCAGGGCCTCTGCATTCCCTAGTCTCTCTATCTTTGTTATTCTCATCCAGTTTTATTCACCACTTTACTCAGCTTTATTTCTTATTGGTTATATTACTATTTTAAAACAATGAATGTATTTATTTTCTTGCTTCTTATTTGTTACTCTTCCCAGAATATAAACTCCATAGAAGCAGGGAAGATTCTCTTTCATTATTATTGACCTCATATTCTGAATCCTTTGAATAATGTTTGGAATATGGTATCTACTCAATAAAAAATTTCCAAATTATATATATAGGCAGTACTCTATATCTTTTTTATCACAGCATATAGTATTTGCTCACTTCTAATGCTTGTGACATTTGGATGCATCTGACCATGAATGTTATTTTATTGTAGTCTGGCCCTCCCTATCCCCTTCCTCACTGCAGAAGTGTGTCTTCTAATTGACTTTCTCTTGCAATCAAGAAAATACATTCTATAGATAAGAGCTCCATTAGTCCTCTGGACAATGGAATGCATTTTTAACTTCAGTGTTCAAATGAAATACCTTGAAGTCTCATCTATGTATAATGAGGAAGGGGGCCAAGGTTTTTTTAAGCACCCACAATGATAAATCCAGTTCTTTGCCTAGCTCTTTAACTATTTTATATCCTACTGGGAAGCTCATTTCCTCAATGTGTCTTGGAGCCTGGAAGCTACTCTACTGTCCCAGCACCAGTGCCAATACCCCTGGCATTGATAAATACACTACTTCTCTCATTTCCATTACAACACCGCTGATAGAAATCATAGCTTATAGTATAATTGTATTGAAAATGTTTTGTGTGCAGGGGGATGGGACATCTAAAGGGATTTACAATGAAGCATAACATTGAAACTAATTAGAATAAAATATTATTACAAATGTCCTAAATCCATCTACTAATCCCCTAAATAAAAATTTCTGATTGATATTTTTACTTTTAGTCTCTGTTCTTCTGTGTCTCTATATCACTTAACACATTTTCTTTCTCCAATACTGTAAGTCTCAATTTTCAATTTTTTTTTCATTTGTAATAACTCAGCTCTCTGTTTTCATCTTCTTTTTCCTGATCATTCGCAGTAAAATTTCCATGAACAAACAACTCATCAAATAATTTTTCTACATAGAATCATGTCTTTTATAGAGGTCATACCATTTTCCTGTTATGCAAAAGTGCCTGCTGGCAGTTCTTACTTTCAATAGTGTTTGCTTTTATAAGTCTTGCTACATTAATACACTACACACTTATCCTAGCTTTTCCATTGTGCATTATTCTATACTTTTGGTAGAAAATAAAAGTATGACCTTATCTCTGATCTGTTTGGTCTTGACTCCATAGACAATGGGGTTGAGGGCAGGTGGAATAATGATATAGAGATTGGCAAACATGATGTGGAAAGTACGTGAAACATTATGTCCAAATCGGTGAGCGAGGATGGAGAAAAAGGCAGGTGTATAAAACATGAGGATGACACAGACATGGGAACCACAAGTGCCAAGTGCCTTCTGCCGGGCAGCTCTAGAAGGGAGGTGAAAAACAGCACAGAGAATAAGAGCATAAGAAACAGCAATAAGAATCACATCTGAGATGACTGTCATGATGGGAACACAAAAGCCATACCAGATATTGATGGAGATATCAGCACAGGCAAGCCGGGCAACACCTATGTGTTCACAGTATGTGTGGGGTATGATGCGTGTCCGGCAGAAAGGGAGGCGTGTGAGTAAGAATACATCTGGCAAGATGATACAGAAGCTTCGAAAAGAGATGCCCACAGCAATCTTGATGATCATCTTTGGGGTCAAGATAGTGGTGTATCTTAAGGGAGAACAGATGGCCACATAGCGATCAAATGCCATGGTCATCAGGATGGCTGAATCCAGGACAAAGCTATAGTGGAGGAAGAACATTTGTGTAAGGCACCCTGAGAATGTAATTTCTCGAGCCCCAAGCCAAAAGATACTGAGTGTTTTAGGAACACCAGCTGTGGACAAGATGAGGTCAGTCATAGCCAGCATGGAGAGAAAGAAGAACATGGGTTGGTGAAGGCTACGCTCCACTGCGATGAGGTAGAGAAGGATGCAGTTTCCTACCACAGCCACAATATAGATGATACAGAAAGGAATCCCAATCCACACATGGGATTGCTCCAGGCCTGGAATCCCCACCAGGATGAAGGGTCCTGGGTTATAACTGCTCAGGTTGAAAGTGATCATGGCAGATCAAAATGGCCGGGATCCTGAGGACAGAGGGTGGTAGAAGATAGTTAAGGGTCACTTGGGTCACTCTCACCTCCAACCATTCATCATCATTGATTCCTAAGGATAAACTGATCATATAATTTATCATCCAAAATAGGAATTTTCAAAGTGAATAAAGGTTGATATCATAATAATGGCAGGTAACATGCATAAACCACAATTGTCTTAGATGTATTTGGAATGTATGATTGTTCTACATAAAGAGAATATCTTCTCTCTCTTTTTTTGCTGATTTAAACAACTTTTCCCAGATAACCTTCTAAACTGGCTACAACCACTCTTTTTCATTATACAGTATATTCCTAATACAAATTAACAAACTACAGAATATTCTTTTCCATAGGTTGGTGGATTATAGTTTGCATGACTTTATGGACATTATTGATTAAGATCTGCTTGTTCTGTCATTGTGGAATATCAATCTCTGCCTCAGGGCAATTACTCGTAACTACCTGGTGACTGTGACTCTTAGGTTTGTAAGGTCAACAACCCCTTATTGCCATTCAAAAACCTAAGTCAGCTTAAAAAACACTAGCTGAGTTCCAACAGTATGACGGACAATCAAGTGTTTGTTTTTTTCCAGTGGTTTAAAAATCATTTATTTGGAATGTGGCATTTTTTAACAAAATAAAATAAAAATAGTCATTCTCAAAAACAAATCTCTTTATAAAGTTAATAAATTGGTGATTATATATACTTAAGAAGCCAGAAGTAAACATTTATAAGAGAAACCTTTTTTGGTGTTGTTTTATTTTTTGTCTTTTTTATTTTAATTTTTAAAGTATTACAAATAGTAGTACATATGTCTCCTTTTTTCTCCCATTGACCTCCCCCTGGCCTCCCCTACTCCCCGGCACATGCCCTCACTGCCCCCCAGTGTCTTGTGTCCATTGTTTATGCTTATATGCATGCATACAAGTCCTTCGGTTGATCTCTTATCCACCCCAACTCTCCCCTGCCTTCCCACTATAGTTTGACAGTCTGTTCGATGCTTCTTTGCCTCTGTATCTGTGTTTGTTCATCAGTTTATAATGTTCTCTATATTCCACAGATGAGTGAGATCATGTGGCATTTATCTTTCACTGGCTGGCTTATAACTCAGTTTTAAATTAGAAAAGTTTTCTATAGCTCCTGCAAAATAATAAAAATTAAAAATTCTTTTCCAGAACCCTATATGCTATACAGCTGTATAACAATCTAATCTTTTGGACTTAATGGCACTATTAGTCAAGATTGCTGTCCAAAAGGATTGTTTCCTTGTCAACACATATTCTTGAAATAGACAATAGACTCCCAGTACACATACTTTCTCAGATACAGGCACACACTTAATACTTAAAACCCCAAATAGACTCTGAACTATATTTACATTTTCTCATTCATTTTACCATCATATGTTTACCTTACATTATCTTACACAAACATAAACAACCCTTCCTCTCTCTCTCTCTCTCTCTCTCCCTCTCTCTCTCACACACACACTCATACATGCATGCACACATACACACACACATGCACACACCAGACACATATGCACTGCACACACACGACAATGAAATCGTAAACAAAATATTCTATGGTTGGATTTTGGATTTTGGCACTTCCATTGCTATGTAACTGCCCAAAGCCTTTACTTGAAAAATTACTTTTTTAAAGACTAGGCCCCAATACCTGCTTCCTTCTCCAATAATGTGTATACATAGAACACTTTTTATAATCTACAGATAACAAACTACAGCAAGGCCAGAGATTCCCAAGATCAGAACTAAGAGGAAGCTTATGATGGCCATATACCTCAGATTCCAAATCTGACAAGGACATAACTCACCTTCAATCTTATCTCTACCCCTACTTCAAATCTCATTCTTAGGTCCAGCTCACCATACCTTCTATCTCCCAGACCAATACTTAATTTCTCCAGTCTTCTGCTTTTGCCAAATGAGGAACAGGTTGCTCTTTTCTTTTCTTTATGACCATCCCTTATCTAAAAATAAAAACACTTTTCTTACAGCAACTCAAAACCTTCCTCTACTGTGTCTTTATAATTTAGAGGTTCTAGGTTCTGGGAACACAGCTCAGAGTTCAGGCAGTGGGCCAGGCAGTCCAGCCCCCATCTGCTGAGTATCTGTGTTCTCCAATTTCGCTTCATGTTGGCTCTCTTGTCCATTTGGGTTCCCGCGCTCATCTATTGCCAACAGCAAAGATCTGATTGGGATGTTGAAACCTTTCTTCTGTGCTCCTGATGTACTCCAACAACATATGGAATCAGCCCCATAAAATTATATACTTTGAATCATAGCTCTTCTGGCTTGTCTGAGGTCATCCTTCTTTTATACACATGTGAAGAAATGTCTTTTCTAGCTTTTATATTTTTATGCACTCAGACACAACAGATGTTTATACAGTCATTCAAAAGTACTTACAAACATACATGGGCACACATAAAGTTAATCTGAGGCTTATCATTCTACAACAAATTCACAATGTGGAGCAATCTACACAACAGTCTGGTCTTTGCAATAAGTCAATGACATTAAAAAGAGATGGGGCTTAAATGAGGAAAATGCAATTCTTGACTGGATTCTGATTAAATAAGCCAGGTATAAAAGAAAATAGTGTATAATTGGGTAAATTTAAATATGAAGTAGGTATTAGATGATATGAAGTAATTAGTATTACTTTTGTTAAATGTGATTATGATATTATGATATATACACACATACACAAGTACCCACAGTATCTTAATAAAATATTGGCAAAGAGTATATGCTCTGGAGCCAGAAAAGTATGCACTTTAATACCAGTTCCATAATTGACTAGCTGTGTGAACTTGGAACTTGGGCAAGCTTACTTGAACTATATGATCCTTGGGTTCATCATTTTCAAAAAGGGCCCAATATCTCTAATTTTTGCTGTTATTATTAAGATAAAATAAGACACTCTTGAAAACCACATTTTAGTGTAGTACCTGGCACATAATAAGCATAGAATTTTTTACTTATTTTACTTATTTTTATATTTCATATCATCAGCATTATTACTAGAAGTCAAACCACAGAGTGAAAAAGAGAATCAAAATAAACAGATGCATAAAAAATAAGGGCACCCTTCGGCACACACAAACCCACAGACTTAATTCCACTCTTAAGTTAGAGCTACAAGTCCTTGTCAGATATTTGATACAGAAATTGCCTGACCACTTACAATGGCCATTCTTAACTATATAATTGTCCACTTATTCTAATCTTTTGAGTCCCATTGATGGAGCATATACAAGTACTGGAGAGCATGACCTTGGCTTATAGTTGGGAGTTGCTCAAGAAAAAAAAGCTATAGTACTTAGTTCCTGGCTCCTAGAAAATGAAACACAGAGTTTTTCATTCCCTCCCCATTTCTCTCCAAATCTGATTCCAAACCACATCTCTTGGAACAGCCAGAACTCACCTAATCTTCAATAGAGCCAAATAGAGAGAAGAAAGATTGTGCTGACCAGCACACAGAGAATCTACAAGAGGGGCAGAGCCACCAAACAAAGAAATAAATAAAGGGGAGAGGAAGGGACTAATGGGCAGGTGATTCCCTGCTCATTTATTTTTTCTGGTAACTGCTCAACGTGGGGAAGAGGTAGATAGTAAGGGCCTGAGGGACCCTGACTCTCAAGGGAAGAGTATAAAGAAGCTTATGTTAACTCTGCCCATGATTGAGCACTAACATTGCCTCAGGGTACATTTTTGGTTTTGTATTTGCATGTGAGATGTTGTGCCGATGGGTGTGTAGTTGTGTGTGTATGTGTGCCTATTACATCACTAGGTTTTGAGCTCATGCTCTCACTTACTAGATAAAAGATTTTGGACAAGTTTTCTATAAAAACTAGAGGCCCGGTGCATGAAAATTCATGCACTGGAGGGGGAGGTTTCTCAGCCCAGCCTGCCCCCTCTCACAGTCTGGGAGCCCTCAGGAGCAGGAGGCAACCCGGCGATCAGGGTAAAGCAATGCTCCATCACACCTCTGCTGCTACCACTGCTGGCAGTGCAAGCCTTGGCCGGCCCTGGTTATCTGAGCCTCGGGCAGCCCTAGACAGCTGGGCAGCCGCCATCTGAGGTTTGCCTGTGCCTCGGGCAAGCCCTGGGTGGCTGGGGGCTGAGAGGACTGGGGGACTCCAGAGGCAGGCAAACGGCAAGGCCGGGCCCACCTGGGCCCGGCCTTGCCACGTGCCTGCCGCCCTGAAGGGGCTGAGGGAACTGGGCACCACCATCTTGTGGCTGTGGGTGCTGCCATCTTTGAGGGCGTGACAGTCAATTAGCATATTCCCTACTTATTGGCTGTGAGCACCACCATCTTTGAGGGCAGGGCAGTCAATTAGCATATTCCCTCCTTACTGGCTGTGGGCGCTGCCATCTTTGCGACAGCATGAGGGTCAATTAGCATATTCCCTCTTTATTAGATAGGATGTGATCATCTAATTCCTACCCATCAAGGTTATATAAGGACTGACAAATTAAATAGGACATAAATGTGAAAATTATTAACACAGTGCACCCATTAAAATTATTAAATATCCCACTTCAAGATAGTCTAATACTGTTTTTCAGAGTGAGGCCCCAGGTTCCACACTAATAAGCTCTATAGTGGAGTTTTGTACTGTTTATGTTTCCCTAGAAGACCAGTATATATGTGGATATAAGCCTAAAGTATATGCAACTCAGCCTCCAGCCCACACTTAGGATGTTTCAAATGTGGTTTTGATCAATACTGAGGTGACCCCTAGTGGAAAAATATAGAATTTGCGTATATTCTAAATTCCAGGTCAAGATAAAAGCAAATAAGCAACCTTCATAGCAAGAGTTCATTGTTTCTGAGAACATTTAATATAGTACACAGATCCAAAGCTCTACATGAAATCACTTCTATAATTCTCTTAACAACCCTATGAAATAGGAAAACATTTATAAAGTTTTAGAGATGTAGAAACTGGGGCAGAGAGATATTAAGTAGCTTACCAAGGGTCACACAATAAGAAAATAGTAGAGCTGAGGATCAAATGCAAGGAATCCTAGACTCCTGTGCACATAACCAAAATTCTCTATAGAGTATGTGGCACATGGCATGTACATGATACATTGATAGCAAGTGATATAAAATTAAGTCACATAAAGGAAACATAGAAAATTGACTATATGAAACAAATTAGCATCATAAAATCAAGTACTTCACTTAGGTTACAATTATATATTGTTTGAACTTCCTAGCACTGAAGTCTTTTAAAATAAAATCTGATTATATGTTGCTCACATGGAAAAGATCTAAAACAGACAGACAAATGTACTTCAGACAATTTCAAATATAAAGGTGGGATATAAAACAAACTCCTAGACACAGACAACAGTATGGTGGTTACCAGAAAGAAGGGGATGGGGAATAGTAAAGGATAAAGGAATCCAAATATATGATGACTTGACTTTAGGTGGTGGGTACATAGTACAATATACAGATCATGTATCATAGAAATGTACACTTGAAAATTATATCATCTGATTAACTAATATCACCTCAATAAATTTAATAAAAATAAATAAATATAAAGGAAGAAACCTAGCAAAGTAAAAATCAGAAAAGGAAAAATTAAACTTAAAAAATATTAAATGAAACAAAAGATACTTTGTACTATTAAAATAAACACACCTAATGAACATGTTGTCATTTTCATATGTCTCTTCTTGGCACTCAGATTTTATTTCTATTTTTTTCATTTTTTTTATTAAGGTATTATATGTGTACATATCTTACAATTGCCCCCCCCATCCCACTCCCAAACATGCCCTCACCCCCCAGAGTTTTGGTTGGTTATGCTTTGGTTGGTTATGGACATTGGTTATGCTTATATGCATGCATACAAGTCCTTCGGTTGATCTCTTATCTCCCTAACCTTCCCGCTGAAATTTGACAGTCTGTTTGATGCTTTACTGTCTCTGTATCCATCTTTTTGTTCAACAGTTTATAATTTTCTTTATTATCCATAAACTAGAAGCCTGGTGCATGAAATTCATGCACGGCGGGGGGTTGTCCCTCAGCCCAGCCTGTACCCTCTCCAATCTGGGACTCCTGGAGAAATGTCCGACTTCCCGTTTAGGCCCAATCCTAGTGGGATCAGGCCTAAACAGGCAGTCTGACATCCCTCTCACAATCCAGGACTGCTGGCTCCCAACTGCTTGCCTGCCTGCCTTCCTGATTGCCCCTAACCGCTTCTGCCTGCCAGCCTGGTCACCCCCTAACCACTCCGCTGCCAGCCTGGTTGATGCTTAACTGCTCCCCTGCCAGCCTGTTTGCCCCCAACTTCCCTCCTCTGCCTGCCTGGTCACCCCTAACTGCCCTCTCCTGCAGGGTTGATCACCTCCAACTGCCCTCCCTTGCAAGCCTGGTCCCTCTCAACTGCCCTCCCTTGCAGGCCTGGTCCCTCACAACTGCCCTCCCTTGCAGGCCCGGTGCCGCCCAACTGTCCTCCCCTGCTGGCCATCTTGTAGTGGCCATCTTGTGTCCACATGGGGGCAGGATCTTTGACCACATGGGGGCAGCTATATTGTGTATTGCAGTGATGATCAATCTGTATATTACTCTTTTATTAGATAGGATAGAGGCCTGGTGCACAGGTGGGGGCCAGCTGGTTTGCCCTGAAGGGTGTCCCGGATCAGGGTGGGGTACCCTTGGGGCATGGGGCGGCCTGAGCGAGGGGCCTGTGGTGGTTTGCAGGCCGGCCACGCCCCCTGGCAACCCAAGTGGAGGCCCTGGTATCTGGAATTTATTTTCCTTCTACAATTGAAACTTTGTAGCCTGGAGCGGAGCCAAGCCTGCTTCTCCCTCTGGGGCGGCAGCCATTTCTGTGGCAGTTAATTCACCTTCTACCATTGAAACTTTGTAGCCTTAAGCGGGTGAGCCCAGCCAGGGTGTGCGGAAAGCTTTGCTTCCCCTATTGCCGCCGGCAACCCTGGCCTGCTCTCTCAAGCTCCATTCTGCCGCCATTTGTTTGAATTTGTTTACCTTCTATAATTGAAACTTTGTAGCTTGAGTGGAGGCTTAGGCCTGCAATGGCTATTGGAAAGCTTGGCTTCCTCTGTTACCTGGGAAACCTTGCTCTCTGTAGCTGTAGCCATCTTGGATGGGGTTAATTTGCATACTCGCTCTGATTGGCTGGTGGGCGTGGCTTGGCTGGTGGGTGTGGCTTATGTGGCAGCGTGATGGTTAATTTGCATATTACCATTTTATTAGAGAGGATGAGTGAGATCATGTGGTACTTTTCTTTCATTGACTGGCTTATTTCACTTAGCATAATGTTCTCCAATTCCATCCAGGTTGCTGTGAATGGTAAGAATTGCCTCTTTTTTATGGCAACATAGTATTCCATTGTGTAGATGTACCATAGTTTTCTGATCCAGTCATCTGCTGACGGGAACCTAGGCTGTTTCCAAATCTTAGCTATTGAAAATTGTGCTGCTGTGAACATAGGGGTGCATATATCCTTTCAGATTGGTGTTTCCAGTTTCTTAGGATATATTCCTAGGAGTGGGATAACTGGGTCAAATGGGAGTTCCATTTTTAGTTTTTTGAGGAAACTCCATACTGTTCTCCACAGTGGCTGCACCAGTCTGCATTCCCACCAGTAGTGCATGAGGGTTCCTTTTTCTCACTCAGATTTTAAATAAATAAGTACATAAATAAATAAATTTTCCTATTTTTAAAAAAATATTTTCTACAGGCCTCCTTCTAATTCTCTTGATTCTTTGAAAACACATATCTAGCTATAGCAAGATTAACAACCTGTCACCCACCTATCCAAAACCTTTTCCTCAAGCAGCACAACATCCTGGGTGATGTTATTTTGTTACTGAAAGTCAGCCCCCTAATTCCAGGGCCATATCTTGAAGGCACTGTAATCCAAAATTGGCTAACCTCATAACTCACTCAGTTAGACATTTTACTTTGGATCTATCCAATTGTATATTTCAACTAATCCTAATTTATTCTTCAACAACCTCGAGCTCTCTAGGGAAGTGAATTTTCCACTATTCATTCAGTGCCCAGGTGTCTTTGCATTCCTCTTTAAGTTAAAGATAATTCATCATTTCAACTATTCCTTTATATATACTTGTTTTATCTGCTCTACCAACAACCTACTATATATAAACCTTCACTGCTGTTTAATCTAAGATAAAACTCAGTTTCTAGATTAATCAACCTAATGTGCCACAGATAATTAGTGGAAGAGCACCCTGGTCATTAAGTATTCAACTTGGTTTTAAACATTACCATTAGCAACTCCTGTTTCATTAATATTTACATGGATTGAGCACATCAATCACTATCTCCTGACACTTAATATTTTCCCATGATGTTCCAGGTTCCTTGTGTAAATCAGCATCTCATGGGTTTTCTCTCCTACCCAACATCCTAGGGAATTTGACTCCAATCTTTTCTTGGAGAGTGAAGTGCAGAAAGGACATGTGAGCTGAAGAATCACATACCCCATACTAATCTGGTCTCTTCCACTAATTAGCTGTGAAACATTGGGACATACCTCACAAGTTTATAAATTTCTTTAGCTTTGGAGGAATTCTTTCTTCTATGATATTTTTGAAAATTAACTTGGATAAATATACTCTATATGTGTGTGTGTGTGTGTGTGTGTGTGTGTGTGTGTGTATTTACCTATTTACCTATGTGTGTGTAACACAAGACTGGAACTGGAGTAGTCAAGACTGGAGTAGTCTTGACAGCAGAATCTGGGAACTTGACAAATGAGCTTCAGTAGATTCATTTTCTCTTCCTCTGAAGGGCACGCATCCATTACACAGGACACTGACACAGCTCATACTTTTCTTAGATCATGAGAGCAAACATTTATTATATTGTGCAGAACCCTTAAATGGGTGCTTTACATTGAGTGACAGTTTCACACAAAGATCTTTAAGAGTTAGGTGCAATTTACAAACCAACTTTTATTTTATGAGAAGAAACAAAAATATATCCATCGTTACACACCTTGTAAGAGACAGGATTTAAACTCAAAAACTCTGAACATAAAATGTTCACTCTGGGTACATATATTACATTTGCCCCCTCTCCCCCACCCGAACCTTTCTGGACAACCTGCTGTATGTTGGGCAACAAATAGATATACACTCAAATACCACTTAGTTGTGGGGTGATTACGGATTGTCCTAAGGTCATGGTTAGTGTCTCTTCAAGTTAGGGTTAAAGGAAAATGTGGAAAAATGGGAGGGTAGAGGTATTATACTAATACTTTTCTGTTGATAGGAGGAATTACATACCTTTTGCTGATAATATAGGAAAGGGTAACTGAGTAAATAAGCTTCTCTTCTAAGCCAAGAATCAACAAACATTCTACAGAAGGGTGACAGCGAGGAAGAGAAGGTCTGAATGGAGCAGTGAGCTCAGGTGCAGGAGATGAGCCCAGGACAAGGGTCGCTACACAGAATTGGATGAGGGAAGGAGATCATTCAGGAGCTCGGTGGGCACAGAGTCATGGGAACTGGGCAGTTCCAAGGATTGAAATAGGGATAAACAGTCTGAGAAAAGTGACATTTAGAGAACTTGTAGATGAGTGACCCATTGTTTGTGACATTAAAAAATGAGACAGTGCTTGCTTCATAGTCTAGGAAAACCCCAATTCGATGGGGAGCAACAGCCATGGAAAGAGTCAAGACCTTGGGATCAGAGGTGGAAGAGTCCTCAAAGGCATTGTACTCAGATTCATTCTGTAACCCTACAACCCAGTAGCCATTTTCAGGTCTGAATCTGGAGTAAGCATTTGAATAATTTGGGTTTCGGTTAAAAACAAACCCAGAGCTTTTCTTTCTATTGAGATTGCTTGTTTTACTGTATACCCCCAGAACCCAGGCAATTTTCCCAGACACATCAACTTCCCAGTAACATTTCCCTGAAGAGAAATTTTGACTTCCCTGTACATCAAAAGCAGAAAGGTTACATGGGTATACATTCCTAAACATAAAATCATTCCCAACAGTCACTTGTCTCTGATCCTCAGAAACGACAACATTCGACAGATCATTGGATGGGTTCAGCGTCAAGTCCACTGTAGGAAAAATTACATAGTCAGGTGAATTAAATATTACATGTATCTTGTGACATTTTGAGAAGGAATATGGGAATTGACTGGGAGGAACATGAGTTAATGGGTCAGTGAGGAGTAGATCAGTTAAGAACTGTTGTATGTATGTCTGTTTGGGTGGAACACGTGTAATTGAGATCATGGAACCTAAGATTAAGCACAACTTCTGAAAAGGGATAAGAACATGATGATTTGAAGAACCTGTAATTTCTTACCCCAGTAGCTTTGGACTTCGGCCAGCTCTGAAATGACAAAAGTTTCAATGATGTTGTTAGAAGCAAAGGAGGAACCTCTGATACCTGTCCTTTCTCTTGAGTGGGAGGGGAAGCCTCTGAGGCTGTCAACTGGTGAAGGAGGACACCTGGCCATTCCCACTTAGATGTGTTCACATCTTCAGCACATGGTATCTATGTCTTCTTGTGAGGCCTACCTCCTCTCTTTTATCCTCATATAGAAATAGCATCCATTCCTCCATGTGCTCTGGTACTGTAAGAATCTCATACACCCTTCCTCTGGCTTTCCTCACCTTTAAACACTTGCAGCATCCCATTAAGGTCTGGAAATCGGAATGTACTTAGTTTCTTGGAAACAATTTTTGGCTTCTTCAAGGTCCAGACCTCGCTCCTAGATAAGACAAAAATTGATCCCTCACACTTCTTACCTTTGGTCTCTCCAAGACCACTGTCTCTCTCACCTTTCATTCCATTGATACCTAATCACTTGAGTCCTCTTCAATGAAGAGCCTGAGGGAGGGACAGGTGAGAGCCCTGACACTGCAACCAGAAGGAATGTCTTCATGTCTACCTTTCTATCTACCCTCTGTGTGACCTTGGGAAGAACTTCTCATGAAGCTCATGTTCGTCCTTCAAAATGAAAAAAAAAAGAATTAACCCATACTCTCTACCTCTTAAAATAATACACTATTAGATGTAATGGTGGTAACTTTAAAAGTTGTTTGGTGCCTCTAATAAAAAGTATTTCACATATGGAAGAGTTACTGCCATCTCAGTGGTTCCTCCAGGAAGAGGCCAGAGATGATGGTGCCTAGGCAGATGCTTAGTGGAGAGGCTCTAGAATCTGGCTACTGAGAGCTTTAGGTTAGCAAGTGTGGGACTTCTGCATTGAAAGTCTGACATGTTTTCTAAGTCTATTAACCCAATACAGATGCTAAGCATAACATAAAATGTCACTTTCTCTGGGGAATCATTACAAATACTTGAGAAAGGAGAACTTAATATATCAAAATTAATAGTGGTCTGAATTTCATATGCTTGATGTTGCCAAGTGTGTGTGCAACTTTAGACAAAGAAAGCCACTTTTCCTACAAGTTGCTAAAATGTGTAAAGAAAAAGAGATTTATTATTGACACGAGGACTAAAGCCATTTTTCCCTGAGACTTGAATCTTTCTTTCTTTCCTTCTCTTTCTTTCTTCCTTCCTTCCTTCCTTCCTTCCTTCCTTCCTTCCTTCCTTCCTTCTTTCTTTCTTTCTTTCTTTCTTTCTTTCTTTCTTTCTTTCTTTCTTTCTTTCTTTCTCTCTTTCTTCTCTCCAAAAAACATCACCTTAGAAAGAACTTGTTTCTTCTATTTTCAGGGTTAAAAAGAAATATAAAGAAATCATAATTGTGGAAAATTTGGGGGCCTGACAGAGAAAGAGGAAAAGATCCTTCCTGTGATAAGAAAGGCACCTGTTAAGTATAGAAGCAAGAGACTAAGGTTTGACTAAAATGAATGAAGTCATGGAATTCTGATATTGTAACCTCTTGTTTCTTTTATAAAATCATTTTTAATTTTTTTCAATTACACTTGACATACAATCCTATCTAATAAAAGAGTAATATGCAAGTTAGCAATCACTCTGCTACACCCACAAGCCACACCCACCATCCAATCAGGATTGAGCATGCAAATTAACCCCAACGAAGATGGCTGCGGCCTAGGAGCGAGCAAGAGGGAGGCTTGGGTTTCCCTGGTGATGGAGGAGGCCAAGCTTTCCACACACCCTGGTGGGCCCAAGCCTCCACTGAAGGCTACAAAGCTTCAATTATAGAAGATAAATAAATCCCAACATAAATGTTGGCAACCATGGAGCTGGAGAGAGCAGGAGGCTAGGGTTGCCCCCAGCAATGGAGGAAGCCAAGCTTTATGCCTGCCCTGGCCTGCCTTGGCCTCTGCTTAAGGCTACAAAGTTTCAATTATAGAAGATAAATAAATCCCAACAGAAATGGATACCACCACAGAGCAAGCAGGAGACTTGGCTCAGCTCCAGGCTACAAAGTTTCAATTGTAGAAGATAAATAAATCCCAGATACCAGGGCCTCTTCTTGGGTCGCTGGGGGCTGTGGCCAGCCTGCAAACCACCACAGGCCCCTCACCCAGGCCGCCCCACACCCCAAGGGAACCGCCACCCTAATCCGGTACACCCTTCAGGGCAAACCAGCTGGCCCCCACCCATGCACCAGGCCTCTATCCTATCTAATAAAAGAGTAATATGCAAATTGACCATCATTCCAACACACAAGATGGCTGCCCCCATGTGGACACAAGATGGCCAGCAGGGGAGGACAGTTGGGAGGGACCAGGCCTGCAAGGGAGGGCAGTTGGGGGCGATCAAGCCTGCAGGAGAGGGCAGTTAGGGGTGACCAGGCCTGCAGGAGAGGGTAGTTAGGGGCAAACAGGCTGGCAGGGGAGCAGTTAGGCATCAATCAGGTTGACAGGGGTGTGGTTAGGGGGTGATCAGGCTGGCAGGCAGAAGTGGTTAGGGGCAATCAGGAAGGCAGGCAGGCGAGCAGTTGGGAGCCAGCAATCCTGGATTGTGAGAGGGATGTCCAACTGCCCGTTTAGGCCTGATTGGGGTCCCATATTGGAGAGGCTGCAGGCTGGGCTGAGGGACACCTCCCAGCCCCGTGCACGAATTTCATGCACTGGCCTCTGGTATTATATAAGTTTCAGGTGTACATCCCAGTAATTAGACATTATAAAACATACTAAGTGATCATCCCCCCAAAATATCATACACATCTGACACCGTACAGAGTTATTAGAATATTATTGGATATATCACCTATGCTGTACTTTATAGCCCCATCACTATTCTATAACTACTAATTTGTATCTTTAAATACCTTCACATTTTCACCTGTCCCCCCCAACCTCCCTCCCATCTGGCAACTTTCAAAATGTTCTCTGTATCTGAGTGTGTTTCTGTTCTGCTTGTTTGTTTATTTTTAGATTCAATTGTTGATAGATATGCATTTATTGCCATTTTATTGTTCATATTTTTTAATCTTTCTTTTTATTTATTCTCCCTAAACAAAATTCTTTAATATTTCAAGTAGTACTAGTTTGATGATGATGAATGCATTTAGCTTTTTTTTTGTTTGGGAAGCACTTTACCTGTCCTTCAACTCTAAATAATAACCTTTCTAGGTAGAGTAATCTTGTCTGTAGGTCCTTGATTTCCATCACTTTGAATATTTCATGGCACTACCTTCTGGCCTGCAAAGTTTCTATTGAGAAATCAGCTGACAGTCTTGCGGGAACCCTCTTTTGGTAACTAACTGCTTTTCTCTTGTTGCTTTTAAGATTCTCATTTTGTCTTTAAACTTTCGCATTTTTAAAATTCAATATATTTTCTATTATTGACAGTATTACAGATGTCCCCCATTTTTACACACTTTAACCCCTCTCTACCCATTTTCAGGCCTTCCCCACACTATTGTATGTGTCCATGGGCTATGCATATAAGTATGTAAGTTATTTTGTTTATCTCTTCTTCTCACTCCCCACCCCCCAAGAGATATTAATGTGGTCCATGTCTCTATTCCTTGGTTCTTATTTTGATGGCCAATTCATTTTATTCCTTAGATTTCACAAATAAATGAAATCATGTGATATTTGTCTTACTCTTATTAGCTTATTTCACTTAGCGTAATAGTTTCCAGGTAGCATTTTAATTAAGATATGTCTTGGTGTAGACCTCTTGTTTGAGACTCTTATTTCTAATGCTTCTATTATCCCTAACTCTGTGGCCTCCCACCACCCAAATTCCATACCATTACAAAGTGTCACCTGTCATCAGCAGGTGAAATAATGTAATACCCAAGTTTCCCACATCTATGATTGTTTAAAATTATGATTTATTCAAGATTACTCATAGTTATAATTCTGTCATCACACAAAAAGGACCATGCCTGGTCTCACACACACGTACCTTCTTATGACGTTAATCACATCCTGGGGAGAAGAGGGGAAAAAAACATAAATCAAGATTAAAGTTGACAGATTTAGAAAATTAAAATGGCTAGTTAAAATTTAATTTTGAAAATATCACAAATATGTTTTAGTATAAGCATGGGCTCTATAATATTTAAGATACTCTTCTGCTAAAAAATAATGTGTTGTTTATCTGCAATTCAAATTTAACTACACATCCCTTATTTTTCTGGGAACCCTCAAAGGAGTGATAAGCCCTCCTATCTATAAAGTTTACTCACCTTCTTCCTCATACCCTTAGCACCCCCTAATGTGGCTTGAATAAATAGATGGTCAGAATAAATAGGTGGGGGAAAAACTGTAGAGATAAGACCCAAAACAACCATCCTAGAGGACTCATGTGAGGATGTTAGAAAGGTGTTTCCAAGATCTGGAGAAGGAATATATTTAAAAGGCAGAGAGGGGAGCAGAGGGAAGCCAGGAGCACAGCCATACCAACACCAAGACTGGCCTAGACACCACCCCAGACCTGTGCAGGGGGCCACTTGCCAGTTGTAATCTGAGTGGGACCACAACCGAGCCCTGGAAATGAGTGGTGCAGTACCACGCTGCAGGCTTCCAAATGTCTGCAGTGAGTGCTCACCATAGAGACCTCCCACACCACGCCTCCTTGTCAGTGCATCCTGACCTCACACTGTGAGTGCAAGCCAGGGAACTCTGTGCCCCAGTCCCACTCAGGCCCCGGGTCTTCACTGCTGTTTCAACCCAGAGCCATCAGCTATATGTCCTTCCTGGGGCCCCACGACCATGCTGCTGGTGTGACATGGAGACACCTGACATGCTCAGCCCTGAGTCACAGGACCACCTTGCCAGAGTGAGCTGGAGCCACCTGGCACCCAGTCCAGACCCCAGAATCACACTGCAAGTGAGCTGCCAGAGGGAACTAGGGCACCTGCCACTAGTTGATAGGTCTGCACAGTGAACTGCATGCCAGAGGAATCTGGGTCCTCACAGGGAGTCGCACACAGGAGGAACTATGAACACACCCCTGCCCACCCTGAGCATCTGCAGTGGGCAGCAGAGGGACCCAATCCATGAGAGAAGGGAGTACAACTCAGAGCAAAGACAATAAAGGTATAAGACTAATGGAAGATCCAGCCTTGAGCTAAGGAATCCAGGACCATTGAACTGCTAGGGGCTTCAACCTCTCAGACACCAAGCAAGGTGCTCAGGGCCAGAAAGAGACAGAAAACATGGGGAGACCAAAAACAAACAAAAAAAAAACCAATCCCCAAAGGAAAGAAAAGAAGGAATCACCAGAAAAATAAATAAATAAAACGGAGGCCAGCAATATGTCATAGAGAGAATTCAGATTAATGATTATAAGGATGCTCAACTGTCTACATAAGAAATTCACAATTCTTGTAAGAATCAAGAAGAAATTAAGAATAACATATCTGCTATAACACAATGTAAGGCTTCAACAGTAGACTAGCAGAAGTAGAGGTCTGAATCAGCGAGTTAGAAGACAAGGTCAATAAAAACACCCAATCTGAACAGCAATTGGAAAAAAAATAAAAAGTGGGAGAGATAAAGGGAGCTTTGGGACAGCATGAAACAAAGCAAAATCTGCATAATAGGAGTTCAGAAGGACAAGAATCAGAATAAAGACTACAAAACCTATTGGAAGAAATAATGACAGAAAATTTCCCTGACTTGTGGAAGAAAAAAGTCACACAAGATGAACCCAAAAAGACCCACACCAAGACACATTGTAATTATAATGGCAAAGGTTAACAACAAAGAAACATCTTAAGGACTGCAAGAGAAAGACAGAAAGTTATCTACAAGGGATCTCCCACTAAACCATCAAATGATTTCTCAACAGAAATACACCAGGCCAGAAGGGAATGTAATGAAGTATACAAAGTGATTCAAAACAAGGGACTGAATCCAAGAATACTCTATCCAGCAAGGCTATTATTCAAAATTGAAGGTGAAATCAGGACATTCACAGGCAAAAAAAAAAAAAAAAAAATGCTAAGGGGGTTTATTACCACCAAGCCAGCAATGCAAGAAATGATAAAGAGACTGTTGTAAAAAGAAGAAATATAAAGGGAAGAAGGAACACTGGCATAAAGAATAAAAAAATGGCAACAAACAAGTATCTATCAATAATACCCTTAAATGTAAATGGATATAATGCCCCAATTAAAAGACATGGGGTATCTTAATGTATAAGAAAACATGACCCATATTTATGCTATCTACAAGAGACCCAACACAGAATAAAGAACTCACACAGACAAAAAATGAAGGGATGGAAAAAATCTTTCCGGAAAATGGAAAATAAAAAATAAAAATCTGGGGTAGCAATACTTATATCTGACAAAATAGACCTCAAACTGGAGACTATAACAAGAAATAATAAAGGCCATTTCTTAATACTAAAGAGATCAATTCAACAAGAGGATATAATTCTGTTAAATATATATGCACCTAATATAGAAGCACCCAAATACATAAAAATACTTTTAAAAGATATCAAGGGAGAGATTGACAGCAATACAATCATAGTAGGGGACTTGAATACCACATTTAAATCACTGGATAAATCTTCTAGACAAAAATCAACAAAGAAACAGCAATCCTAAACAACTCACTAGAGCAGATGGAACTAATTGGCATCTTCAGAACATTTCACCACAAAACCATGTAATATACATTCTTCTCAAGTGCACGTGGGCCATTTTCAAAGATAAACCACATATTAGGACAGTCTCTAAAAATTCAAGAAGATTGAAATCATATCAATCATCCTCTCAGATCATAATGGCATAAAATTAGAAATAAACTACAGTAAAAATAATAACCAAAAAAAACAATCAAACACTTGGAGCCTAAATAGCATTCTATTAAACAATGATTGGTTACCAAAGAGATCAAAGAAGAAATAAAAAACATCCTGGAAACAAATGATAATGAAAACACAACAATCCAAAATCTATCAGACATAGTGAAAGCAATCCTGAGAGGGAATTTCATAGCACTACAGGCCTACCTCTAAAAATAAGAACTACTACGCTGCTATAAAAAAGAAGGAATTCTTACCACTTGCGGCAGTATGGATGGACCTGGAGAGCATTATGTTAAGTGAAATAAGCCAGGAAATGAAAGAAAAATACCACATGATCTCACTCATTTATGGAAAATAAAGAACATTATATCCTGATGAATAAAAAGATAGATACAGAGGCAGTAAAGCACTGAACAGACTGTCAAATTACAGTGGGAAGTCTGGGGAGTGTTGGGGAGGGAGGGAAATAGATCAGCCAAAGGACTTGTATGCATGCATATAAGCACACCAATGGACACAAGACACTGGGGGAGGCGGGGGTGGGATGATGGCATGCGACAGGGGGTAGGGGAGGCTGGGGGAAGGTCAATGGGGGAAAAAAAGGAGATATATTTACTAATATATGTAATGTTTTAAACAATAAAAAAATAAGAAAAACTGGTGATAAATTATCTAACCCTACAACTTAATAAATTAGAAAAAAGAGCAACAAGAAAATCCCAGAGTAAGTAGAGGAAGGAAATAATAAAGATCAGAGCAGAAATAAATGACATAGAGACAAAAAAAAATGAATAGAACCAAGAGCTGGTTCTTTGAAAGTATAAACAAGATTGATAAACCTCTAGCCAGGCTCACCAAGAAGCAAAGAGAGAGGACCCAAGTAAATAAAATATTAAAAAAAAGAAAGAAATGAAAGAGGTGAAATATAAACTGACCCCACAGAAATACAAAGGACTGTAAAAAAAAAAATACTATGAACAACTCTATTCCAACAAACTGGACAACCTAAATGAAATGGATATATTCCTAGAACAGGCGTCCTCAAACTACGGCCCACGGGCCACATGCGGGTGTTTTTGCCGTTTTGTTTTTTACTTCAAAATAAGATATGTGCAGTGTGCATAGTAATTTGTTCATAGTTTTTTTTTTTAAACTATAGTCCGGCCCTCCAACGGTCTGAGGGACAGTGAACTGGCCCCCTGTTTAAAAAGTTTGAGGACCCCAGTCCTAGAAAAACAAAATCTTCCAAATCTCAATCAGGAAGAATAAAAAAACCTGAATAGGCCAATAACTACTGATGAAATTGAAGTAGTCATTAAGAAACTTCCAGCAAACAAAAGCCCTGGTCTGGATGGCTTCACAGGAGTGTTTTACCAAACATTCACAGAAGAACTAGCACCTACACTCCTCAGACTATTCTAAAAAATTCAAGATGAAGGGATACTTCCAAGCTTTTTTTTCTAATGCCAGGATTACCCTAAGCCCAAAACCAGATAAAGACACTACAAAGAAAGAGAATTACAGGCCAATTTCCCTGATGAACATAGATAATAAAATCCTCAGCAAATATTAGCAAATCACATCCAGCAATACATTAAAAGGTCATATCCCATGACCAATTGGGATTTATCCTAGAGATGCAAGGCTGGAACAATATCTGCAAATCAATAAATATGATACATCACATAAACAAATTGAAAGACAAAAACCACATGATCATATCAACTGATGCAGAAAAAGCATTTGACAAAATCCAGCACCCTTTCTTGATAAAAACCCTCAGCAAAGTGGGAATAGAGTGATCATACTTCAACATAATAAAAACCTTATATGACAAACCTACAGCCAACATCATACTCAATGGACATAAACTAAAACGATTTCCCCTAAGATAAGAACAGGAGCAAGACAGGGATGCCTACCTTCACCACTCCTTTTTGACATAGTGCTAGCTATAGTGATCAGACAAGAAGACGTAAAAGGCATCTGAATTAGAAAGGAAGAGCTAAAATTGTCATTATTTGCTGATGACATGATATTGTACATAGAAAACCCTAAAGACTCCATAAAAAAACTACTAAATTTAATAAATTAATTTACAATGTAGCAGGATACAAAATTAACACCCAGAAATCTATGGCATTTTTATACACCAATAATGAACTCACAGAAAGAGAAACTAAAAAAGCAATCCCATTTACCATTGAAACAAACAAAAAAAAAGATATCTAGATATAAACTTAATTAAGGAGGTAAAAGATCTGTACTCAGAAAACTATAGGATATTGAAAAAAGAGATAGAGGAAGACATAAACAATTGGAAGAATACACTGTGCTCATGGATTGGTAGAATCAACATCATTGAAATGTCCATATTACCCAAAGCAATCTATAGATTCAATGCAATCCCCATTAAAATGTAATGGATGGATAAGGACACATATGTAATAACTTAATCAATAAAGAAATTAAAAACTTAAATAAAATAAAATAAAATATATAATAAAATACCAATGGCATAGAACAAACTCTCCAGAAATTTATATGGAATGAAAAAAGAAAAAAACAAATAGCTACAGCAATCCTGAGAAAAAAGAACAAAGTTGGAAGGCTCATAATACCAGACATCAAGTTATATTACAAAGCCACTGTTTTAAAAACAGCCTGGTACTGGAGCAAGAGCAGACATATAGACCAATGGAACAGAATGGAGAACCCAGAAATTGGCCCAAACCATTATGCTCAATTAATATTTGACAAAGGAGACCAGAGTATACAATGGAGTCAAAGCAGTCCCTTCAACAAATGATGTTGGGAAAATTGGACAGACACATGCAAAAAAAATGAAACTTGACCACCAACTTACACCATATAAAAAAATAAATAAACTCAAAGTGGATAAATGACTTAAATGTAAGATGGGAAAGCCTAAACATCTTAGAAGAATCCATAGACAGCAAAATATCAGACATACCTCATAGCAATATGTTTACTGATACATTTCCTAGCACAATGGAAACTAAGAAGAAAATAAATGGGACTACATCAAAATAAAAAGCTTCTGCACAGCAAAAGAAACTATCAACAAAATAACAAGAGAGTCCTTTGCATGGGAGAACATTTTTTGCCAATGTTACATCAGATAAGGGTTTAATCTCTAAAATTTATAGGGAAGTCATACAACTTAACAAAAGGAAAATAAACAATCCAATTTTTAAAAATGGGCAAAGGACCTAAATTGACACTTCTTGAAAGTGAATATACAGGTCAAAGGCATATGAAAAATGCCCAAAGTCACTAATCAAAACAACAATGAGGTACCACCTCACACCTGTCAGAATGACTATCAACAAATCAACAAACCACAAGTGCTGGGAAGAATGTGGAGAAAAGGGAACCCTGGAGCACTGCTGGTAGGAATGCAGACTGGTGCAGCCACTGTGGAAAACAGTATGGAGTTTTCTCAAAAAATTTAAAATGGAACTCCCATTTGACCCAGTCTAGGAACATATCCCAAGAAATCAGAAACACCAATCAGGAAGAATATATGCACTCCTATGTTCATAGCTGCACAATTTATAATAGCTAAGATTTGGAAATAGGCTAAGTGCCCATCAGTGTAGATTAAAAAAGGTGGTACTTCTACACATTGGAATATTACACTGCTGTAAAAAAGAAAGAACTCTTACTATTTGCAACAGCATGGATGGACCTGGAGAGCATTATGCTAAGTGAAATAAACCAGTCAGAGAAAAATAAGTATCACTTGATTTCACTCATTTATGGAATATAATGAACATAAACTGATGGATAGATCCATAGACATAGAATCATTGAACAGACTGTCACATCTCAGAGGGAAAGCAGGGTAGAGTGGGTGGGGATTGAGGGGAAAAAAGATCAACCAAAGAACTAGTTTGCATATAAGCATAACCAATGGACACAGACAGTGGGGTGTGAAGGCCTGGGCTGGCAGGGTCGGGGGAGGCTGGGAGAGGACAATGGGGAAAAAGGGGACATATGCAATAATTTCAACAATAAAGAATTAAATTAAGAAATAAAAAATAAGCAGGAGGAGGCCTACTATTTCTTTAAAAATATTCATGAGAACACACCCTTAATTCATTATGTTTTTATGCATTCGAGTGACAAAGGGAAATCTATTTCGTAGACATAATTCCACGCTCTGCAGAATCAAAGATGAATAATTAATAATTCCATTTCTTAGAATGGATATTTTATTTTGCTCCAGGGACAAGCAAACTAGCACGTCAAGCAAATGTTTTTTTCCGGCCTCCCTCTAGTCACTCTATGTACATTCTACGCACTACCCTATGGGAATCTCATCAATGTGTGAGTGTGAAATAAGCCACAGAAACCAGCAGCAGAGAAAGTCTAAAATGTAATTGACTGTTTCCCAGACATTTACATTCCATTTTCCAGAATGGTATTGCTATCCACTTCATCACTGTCTTAAAAAGTATATCTTACCCTGAATTCCAATATTGTATTAGGCCAATCCAGTCCATATGCTAAGCTTCTTTTAGCCATCTTCTCTTCCCCATCATAATATTGTTTGCCTTATTTCTTTGAACATAAATTTAGTCTAAACTCTTTCATATCAGCAAAGCCTTGGCCTCTAGCTGGCTATACTCCCTCAAAAAAATTTTACTCTCTATATTATGTTTTTCATTGTTATTGTATATAGCAAAAGCCTAGCAAAAACTGGCTTAAATTTAAAAGCAAAAAAGAGAAACTCAGGGGGCAAGCAGAACTTTTGCATTAGCTAGATTTCTAGGAAAAATCTTACCAGGATCAGTTCTTTCTTCTCAAAATTCTATTTTCTACTTGCTTATATAAACTTTATTTTCATTCTCTATATGGTATCAACTTGAGCATCCTGGTTTAAATGATAATCTATAATATATCACTTAGCAGAAAAGAGAATTTTTCTTTCTAGTCATAACAATAAAATTCTAAGGCATACAAATCATTGTCCTGAATGGGTCAGGTGCATATCTTAAAATAATCACGGCATCTTTGGTAAACCTATAGAAATTAAATATGCTGATTTACCTAGAACTAAGAAACATATACATCCCTGGTGCTTTTAATACTGATTTTACCAATTCTAACCAACTACATGAACTGAAATTACTCAAAAAGTAATTCAACAGGTGGTTACCGCCCCCTCTCCCCAAAAAAGTAATTGAATGTCATTAGACAAATAACTGTCCCATACTGTCCATGTCTTAGCTGACTGCTATTTCCTCACTCTATAAAAATCACATCAGGCTTTAAAAATATACACAACAATTTTAGTATAAAATTCCATGGACCTAGGACAATATTTCTGGCCCAGGTAATTGCAATGGAGTCTGCCCTGTGGTTTGTCGTGGATGAGTAGCATCTCTGGCCTCTACCCACTAGATGGCAGTAGAATTCTCAGGCTCCCTGGGACAGAGGTGCTTTAGTCTTAGAGATACACCGACTTAAAATAGAATTGTTTTGAAATGAAATTGAATAGAATTGTTTCACTAATCCAAAAATATAATAGAGCAAATTTATTTTTGACAAAGATGCCAAAATAATTCCGTGGAAGAAGGGAGAGATTTTTTTCAAGTGTTGAACTTATTTGTGCACTTGTTTAACAATTCAATATATTTAGTAAAAATATTTGAGTTGTATATTTACAAAGGGTGGATTTTTTAATGTAATTTATACTTCAAAAATATTTTTTTAGGAAGAAGTAAAGATTCAGCAGATGGAAATTGGTTACTTCGCTACTGGAACCAAAGTTAAGAAATTCTTGTCCAGCTAGCAAAAAAGAATGGCAATAAGTCAAGCAGAAAATTTGAAATTTTCTCAATTTCCCAAAATGTTTCATAGCTTAAGATTAGTCATGAAGCTAATTCCATGGAAAAAGAATAACTTAATACCAGGTACAATTCCTTTATCAACTTGCTATATTTATCCCATCCTTCTCTAGCCAGCACAAACACACACACACACAAATGCACACGCACAAGCACATACACATAGTCATATATTCTCACCCCTCACGCAGGTATCACATTTGCTACCCCTTAACAAAACAACAAAACCTAACATAAAGAGAGATATGAGTTGCTTGACTAAGCTTAGTGAAGAAGTGCCTTACAAATGCTAGATGATAATAGAATATAACAAGAAATCCTCTCTCAAATTTTTGCACGGCACTTTATAAAATAATAATGTGAGTTTCCCTTGTCATTTGTACATTGAATTTTCCTAATGCCCATGAAATGAATGACAGAGAAGGACCATTTAAGGGTCAAAGGAACTTTTCAATCAGAAAGAAAGTGCAGGGACCTAGAGGGGAAGGAAGCGTAATCTCTGTGATTCCCCCAAATCTCATATATAAGATCTCCATCCTAAGTCCTACCTGCAGCTTGTCTATAGATGATTCACACATATGATGTTGGAGATCTGAGATGAGCTCTCTCATGTACTGCTTCTGCTGGATCACCTGGTCTTTAGCCACTGCCAAGTTATCCATCACATGCACTTCATTGTCATCCAGCTTTTGCAGCTCCCTTTTCTCTTCTCTGTCCAGGATGCCTCTCATTTCCTCAAACCCGTTTAGAATCCTCTCTCTCTCAGTCAGCATACGATTCTTTAGGGATGAGAAGAAAAAGAGGCAGTCAGAATGTCTAGCTGAGGGCCTACTTTTCATGCGCCTTGGAAAGCCAATACAATATTTTCCTCAGGCACTTACAAGATAAAAGGAAGTGAACCATTCCTGGAAAAGGCATTTTTCCTACTATTTGCCTTGAGCTGTTCCCAAAGCAATTCTTTCAAGTCTACTTTCTCATGGCCCACCAGGAAATACATGTGCTACCTGGATGAGGCTTGGATAATTATGCCACACTTTACATGGAACTCCTCCACCCATATCTCCAAAATAGGGAATCCTGGGCCTTCCTTAACATTTCTTCTGGAAGTATCAGCACCACAAACTTGATTATAGAAATGGGACATGGATGCATGAATCACTTTTACATCAGCCCTCTCTTTCTTTGCTTCCAAATAGTTGTTTTCACTTGCGAGCGTCTACCCTGTAGCTCCCAACCCTCAATAGGAAAGGAATTGAATGAGGACTAAGCACAAGTCTTCTGGACTCATTAATTCTGAGGTAACAAGGAGGAAGGGGCCCCCTTGTGATTGGACAAGGTGCTGCCCATTTTGGTGTTTCAGAACTGCCTCAGGAGTAATGTGTTTTTACCTTCCAGGTATCTCTCTCTTCATTGATGACAGCTTCCAACCTCTCAGCTTCTTGCTGCTCCTGCATCAGCCTGTCCACAGCCACCTGGAATTTCTCCTGTGAGAAAGGAACCACCAAAGTCAAGTTCTGAGCTTTCTCAGCACCTGGATAGAGGATAAATGGAGAAATCACGGTCATCTCAGAAGAGACTAGAATTTCAGAACTGAAGCTAGCAATTAGAACTGAAAATGTAGACAGAAATCTGAGGAAGTATGTGTGTCCTTTACCCAGGGTGATACAAGTTTCCATCTCTGTATCAAGTAGTTTAGATTTCTCTTTTCCTAAAGAAAGAACTGATCTTGCAGCAAGCGAAGTCCTTTCTCCTCAAGAAAACTCTTCCCAGATCTAACCAACCATGTTCCCCAAAATCCCATCTGTTCACTGGGGCAATCAGAACTTATCTTGAGAAGTAACTCACTCATACAACTTCTCTTTGATATGTATATTATTGAAGAAAATGAATGAATGCACAACAATGTCCCTCAGGCCTCAGAAGCTGAGCCAAGAATATCAAAGAGAAAGCAGCACTCAGTTCTATGGTGACAAGGAAAAGAAATGGGATTAAGCAGTAAAGATTTCACTTCAGGTGACATTCTGCCCAATGTTTCCACACTCTGGGGCCTACCTGACATTCCTTGACCACCTCCTCCACGTGGGATATTTGATGACCTTGGTGCTCCTGGACACAAAGGCTGCAAATGGCCTTCCCATCCTCCTTACAGAAGAGATGGCAATTTCCCCCCTGGTGATCACAGAGATCTCTCCTCTGCTGCTGGGGTTGCCACATGTTGGCTTCTCTGATTTGCTTCACTATGTTGCCCAAGTGCTGATTAGGCAGGAGGTTCCAAGGGTTGTATGTGCTCTGGCACACAGGACAGCGGCATTGCCCTCCAAAGAAGCTCTCTGACTCATTTGCAGTGATGCAGACTTGGCAGAAGTTGTGGCCACAGTTCAGACTCAGGGGTTCTGTCAGGAGCTGCAGGCAGATGCGGCAGATAAACTCCTCATTTATGCTCCCCTGTGATGAAAAATCCATTGCTGTGCTCTCCTGGCTTCTTCCTGTCCTGACTCCAGAGGCTCTTCTTGCTCACTGACTCTTGCAAGGCTGGGAATATTGAAGGAAACAGGATAAGAAAGGCAGGAATAGAAAGGATACTGGTTGGGCAGACATTTAGAACAGGACAAAACTTTAATATTCAGTAAAGAAAGGAAAAGAGACAGTGAAGAAGAGTAGTCAGTGACAAAATTAAAAAGCCCCTTTGTAATAATTTCAAACACTTTATCTTAGTTTATGTCATATGACAAATTTTACCCCATCAAGGCAATGCTTGCTGTTTCCTTCTACTGGATAGAGGACAACTTGAGGCCCTTCCTACCAAGAGCTTTATGTTACCCATCCATTAGTCTTGTCTATAATTTTCACCTGCAAACACATACAACAGGTTAGATACACTAAACCCCACTGCAGCCCCCTGGCCTTTTACACTTGCATGACTTACTTTATTTGAACAGTGTTATTGAGTTATATTTACATTGCATGCATTCATTTTAAGAGTACAAAAGTTTCTAGTACATTTATTAAACAGAATAACTATCACCACAATCTAATTTTAGAACATTTCTATTCCTTGAAAACAAGCTTAATGCCATTAGCAGTCACCCCCATTCTGACCCCGAGCCTTAGGCTACCATTCATCTCCCTTGTGTCTTTACAAAATTTCCTTTTCTGATAAATTCTTAACAGCAAAAAATATATACTAGAGGCCCGGTGCATGAAATTCGTGCATGTGAGGGGGGTTTTCCTCAGCCCAGCCTGTGCTCTCTTGCAATCCAGGACCCCTCGGATAGGGTCCCTAGGCCTGGCTGGTGATCAGGGCCTATGGGGGCTTTTCTCCCCCTGGCTGCCAGCAGCTAGCCCGCCCCCACCACTGCCACTGCTTGTCACCTGTGTGGCACTGCCCCCTCTCCCCCCCCGCAACTGGTCGCCTTCCTCTGCAGGTGACAGGTGTGTGGTGTGATCTCTTGGCTGGCCTGGGCCTCCCTCTGTGGAACGATCACTGGCCAGCCCTGCACACCACCACAGCATTGCTAGCTGGTGACCTGGGCCTTCCTCTGTGGGCGATTGATCATGGGGCCCCCAGATTGATCAGTCCACAGAGGGAGACCACCCACCACAGTGCTGCCAGCTGGGTGGCCTGGGCCTCCCTCTGTGGCCACCAGCCCGGTGGCCTGGGCCACCCTCTTTGGGGAGATCGACCGCTGAGCCCCTCCATCAATCACCCCACAGAGGATGGTCTGGCCTCTTCCTGCTGTGTGATCATGGGGCAAGGGCAGGGCCCCCTGACCAAAAGCATCGCACACGCCTTGGTTGGCCTGGTGCCAGTATGTGTCATAGTGTGGTCATCCGGAAGGTCGTCTGGATGGTCATTCTGCTGTTCAGTCATTCGGCTGACTTGCATATTACATTTTTATTATTATAGATGATCCTTTGAGTCTGAATTCTCTCACTTCACAGGCAGTCATTGAGGTTCATCTCTCCTGCCTTTCTTTCCCATAATAAAAACATTTTCTTGATATTAAAAGCACCAAACCCACTGCTGCCTCTCAGATTTTACACTTGCTTATCTCTGAATGGAATAATCTCCCTGATATCAGCATGACTCCTTCTTACATTTTATTCTGTCTTCCACCTCACATGTCTCTTATCAGAATGGCCTGCTCTAACTTATCTATTATAAACTGCCAATACTATTGCTTGCTGTACCCTTGATATATTTTTCTTATTTTTATTACCTAATGTATAACATATTTCTTTTGTTCACTGATGTACTCAGTACCTTTAACAGTGCATCACACAAGAACACAATGTTTGGTGAATATATAAAACTAGAAGTTCCCCATTCCCCATCTCTCCATAGATAATTAGACATTTCATTTTCTTATCAGCTTTCATCTTTATTACCATTAATTAGCAGTTCTCCAATACCTGAGAAGTGTTTATCTACTAACATTCCTGTCTTGCACAGAGCCTTCCCATACCCTCAAACACACCTACAGAAACATCAAAGACACCTACAGAAACATCAAAGACATAATATAGAGGTCATTTCATCACTAACAATTTTTAACCAGTTATAATTTAGAAATCACATTGGCCTATTTATTTCTTATATATGTATTTTTATAAGAGTACTCCCTTCTTGGATTAAGAAGTACACATTGGTAGTCACAAAATAGTCATGGAAATATAAAAGTACAGCATAGGGTATATAGTCAATAATATTTTAATAACTATATGTGATACAGATGGGTATGATTAGGGGGGAAATACTTTTTAATTTATATGATTGTCTAAACAGGGCTTCACCTCACAGGTTAGATGCTGTACACCAGAAAGTAATACAAAATGATATTGAATATCAACTGTAATTGAAAAATAATAAAGAAAGAAAAATAAAAATAAAAAGAGTACTTTTTTCTTCAGATGTGAAAATAAAATAAATGACTTACAGAGGTCAAGGTCATTTTTAAAATAGGTAGAATTGTTGAGAAACATATTGCCTTCAATATCACCATTATTGTTCTCTCCACTACTGCACAGATTTAAAAAGACAAAAACAAATAGAGGGAGAGGTTGCAAGATGTAGATTATAACCAATACTATTGGGATGCACTGAGGTAACAGTGAGATGTGGCTCTCAGTGTAGAGAAAATTCCCTGTTCTTGAACCTTCGGAGAGACAAGTGACCACATGGGAGCTACAGAGATGGGCAGCAACCTGATCATCCATCCTCTTTCATCAGCTTGCCAGAGGATTGTACATTTATCAGGAAGGTTGTGCACAACTTCCCAAGACAAGAGTAAAAGAATCAGATCATGGGAAGGGGCAGCAGGTGTCGTGTCTAGTCTGAAAGATGGCAAAAAAAAAAAAAAAAAAGAAAGTCTCTAAAGCAGCCCAAGAAGCAGGCCAAGGAGATGAACAAGGAAGATATGTCATTCGAGCAGAAGGAAAAAAGGAGTATAAAAAACTCGAGAAACGAGGAACTGGAAGCAAAGGCCAAGGGGAAAGGCCCCCAGGACACTTGCGTAATTTAGAAATCTGGCCGGAAATGAGCTGATCCTAAATGGAATTTAGGATCAACATTGTCCCAGTGATGATCCTGTTTTAACATCTGAATTCCTTGTCATAATGTCTGTTGCCAACTACAGCTAGATGAAGCTTGTTGTCTGAAAGTTTGCTGTACTTTTAAGAAAAAGCTTTTATTTAAAAAAAAAATAATAATGATAATTTAGCAAACGAGTAAGAGGACCAGTTTCAAGAGATCCCATCCTTTCCCACATGCATCCGGACAAGGGCTCTCCCCCCTGGCTGGCCTCACCCGGGCTTTATGAAAAGGGAAAACAGAACTCCATCTCACAGGTTTCTCTGGAGAATAGGAGGAATAGATTTTCTGTCTGGGAAAAAAAAAAAGTATTCTGGATCACTTTGGCGAGGTAAAGAGTCAAAAATACAGAATAGGAAGAAAATGAGGGTAACTCAGCCTGGAGAAATAATAGTCCCTCCGAGAAATAAACAAGACTGCTCTTTTAAACCTTCCTTCTTTAAAAGTCACTCTTCCCCCAGACGCAGTGTTCCTCTTTACTGCCAGCGCAGCAGAGACACCCACAAGCAGAGCAGCTTCAGAACCACAATTTAAGACACCAAACACATTCAGTCTGCTCCCCCAAGAAACTGCCCCACTTACTTTCAGGAGCCGTAACTCAGTGGAGAAGATCAAGTGTAGGTCTGGTCAAGATCCACTCATCAATCCAGAAATGAGTTCTCCACCGAGGAGTGTCTCCACACAGCAGGAGTGAGAAATGAAAGTTAAATTCATAGGAGTGGAAACGAAACTAAGCAAAACAAAAACTTAACAATAACAATGGGACGCCACCATGTGGAACACTTGGGAAAGTTAATGCTTCAGTATGTTCTAGGACCTATTCCAGCTTGGCACTCAATCACTGTGTTTTTATTCCTTTCTCAGATTATTCTAGCAAGAATATTTGAATAAGAAAAATGTGAAATCCAATTATACATTCTACAGCTTGCCTGAATACTCAGAATTTCAGTTCATTTCTACACCTACTAGTTAAACTTATCCTATAGTCATGTACTAAACTACTTACTATGGATAAAATCATCATCCACAAAGGCTGGGTACCTGCACTTTGTAATGCAGAGTCTGATGGGGAAAATAATCAGTGATAGAACTCAGTTCATTTGAGCTGAGAGATAGTAGCTATTATCTATGTACTAGGGGCCCAGTGCATGAATTCATGCACCTTGAAAGGAACTGTGGGCCGAGAGGCAGGGTTGGACACAGGGGTGGGTCTCGGCCCATCCTCTGTACCCCCTCCCAGCCCCTCCCGCTGCAGTCCCTGGTCCCCTGTCTGCTGGCAGCCCCACTCCCACCACTGCCACTCCCATGCACTGACAGTGCCGGCCCTGCTCGCACCCACTGATGGTACGGAGTGATTGGGGCCAGCTTCAGCAGTGGGTGCAAGCAAGGTCAGTGCGGTCAGCAGGTGCGAGTGGCAGCTCCTGCCCCAATCACCCCTCAGTTGTTCAATTTTAAAACCCTAATATTCAAATAGACTAAACAGCAGAACAAAACAACTGAACAACTGGTCGCTATGATGTGCGCTGACCACCAGGGGGCGCACATGGAACATGGCAGGCGTCAGCTGCGCAGGATGGTGGAGCAGGTGAGTGGGGTCACCAGACCAACGCGGGGTGCCAGTTTGCTGTCATTGGGGCAAGCCTCTGGTGGTTACAGAAAATTCTTTGCTCCCATACACCATTGTCCTGCCCATTGCTCTCACCCACTGCCGGCACCAGAGCTGCTGCTCTCAGCCGCTACTGGCATCTGTCTCTGACCCCAATCACTCGGCATTGTCAGCCAATACAAGTGGTGGCTGCTGGCCCTGATCGCCCCTCAGGGCTTCCCCACCTCTCCTTGCTCCTGAGGGGTGATCAGGGCAGCAGCCGCCGCTCACACCCACTGCTGGTGCTGGCCCCAATCGCTCTACACCGTCAGCTGGTACAAGTGGGGCCAGCGCCATCAGTGCATGGGAATGGCAGCAGAAGGAGTGGGGCTGCCAGCAGACAGGGGACTGGAGGCTGCAGTGGGAGGGGCCAGGCAGGGGCATGGAGGATGGGTCTTGCTCACCCCTGCCTTGCGGCCCACAGTTCCTTTCAAGGTGCACGCATTCATGCACTGGGCCCCTAGTTGTGAAATATAAAAATAAAATTTTAGAAAAGATTCAAAATTGAGAAAATTTTTCTACACCATTGAATCTTAGGGTTCCACTTGTTAATTACCAGTTTTCATTCTGACCTAGACAGGCCAGATGAGGAAGCCTTCCAGTCATAATGTGATACATCTCTGTCAATGACATGTTACCAGCAACTCAGGGGCAGGAAGAACATGAAGGTTAACACGTGGTGCTCTTCAAGTGGAGTCTTTCTCTGTGCAACACTCACACCTCCATAATCGTGCATTTTCCCCATTTCCTGGGCGAAACATTTGGTCCTTTTTACACCATCAATCAAAAGTAGAACTGAAAAAAGATTTTTTAAAAATAATAAATAATAAATAAAAGAATGTACAACTAAGACATGTCATAGTACTCTCATAAAAATAGAATAACAGTAAAATAAAAGTAATTCTTCAATATTCTCATATTCTGTTTTTAAAAAGAACTGAAACATTTCTGTTTCCTCTACATGTGTTTGTACCCTGTTATTGATCATCTTTTTCTGAGAACATGTTTCTGATGCTGCAGCTACATGTGGGTGGAAGCTCCAGACAAGGGTCCCTGACTGACAAGACTGCAGAGCTTGGGAGTCTTCAAACATTAACTTATATGAGACAGGGAAGGTGACTGTAACATCAACCATTTTTCTAATTAAAGCACAGATATTTTGGTATTGGTTGTAATCCAGAGAAGATTAAGCAATCTTACCTTATAAATTCTTACTGATTTACATTTATGTATGAGGCAGGAACTGGAATTTATGTAGGCATAATTGTTGAGGCATATTGACAGTTTCAGTTTCAAGGGTATGAATAAAATTATTTTAAACAGAAAATAAACTCATGATGCTCTGCAAGTGCAATGACACGCATGTAAATTTTGTACAAATTACATTCTGAAATCTGACATTTATCTTCTTTTATCATCTTTGTCATTGCAAATACTATCATTGAGCATCCCTCTTCATCCAGCCCTGCACCCAATAAGAGTAAGATTTATGAAGGCAGGAAGGAACCTCCTTTATGTTATTCCTCATTGTGTCAGATTTACATACAAGATATTGTATATGGGGAGTGATATGTAAATAGAAAAACATACAGTTATATTGCTATGAATATAATTTTAATTATATTGAACTTGCTGATGATAATCATGGTTCTGTTCTATTGGTGGTGTTGAGGTCAACATAATTGCTGTGGTCATAATCAAATTCTGCTATTATTAGCATTTATGTAAATTCCTTTGACAAATTTTAAACAATTCTTCTCATATTCTGTTTTGTTCCTAAGATATACTCGGATACTTACCTGAATGTCTGTTGTTTATATATACCAAACATGTCAAACTCATGGCCCATGGGCCACATGTGGCCCACAACGAATATTTTTGCAGCCCAGCCAATATAACGGTATGTAAGAATGTTTTAATAAAAATGTCATAACTTATTTTTATAATATCCTGTTATACATAATTATTAATAATAAATTACAATGTTTGCTAATGACTGATTACTATAATCATGTTGCATTCATTTCCCTAACATGCCTTACTCGAAGGTGCACCATTTCTCTCCACTAATACTAGCAGCGAATATTTTAGCAGCCAATTGCCACGTCATTAGTCTTGTACTGACTTGTTTGGTGTGCACAACAGAAAATATTTTGCTTTCGGAGAACAAGAAAAATAGGTTTATTTGCATTACGCTTATTAATTTGTGTAGTTATTCAGTGTCTGGTAAGTAAATGTTCAAGAAATATATTAATTTTTATTAAAATGTTCTATTATTTTATATGAATGATTATTCATTTATTTCAGTCCTTTGTACTCAGCATGTCTCTATCAAAATAAACTACGTTTCTATGAAAATTGAAGTTTTTGGTTTTTTTGCGGCCCACATAAACTTAAACCCTGTTTATTTGGCCCGTGTTAGCCTTTGAGTTTGACATGTTTGATCTACACCACTACACTCTAACACATTACTTCCTGTGCCCTGTGTTTTTTTAGTCCAGAAACAATTAAAAAATTGTAGATCCAAAGTCAGAGAACTTCTCTCCAACAGGAGATTTAAGGACTAAAGAAAACATAGAGCCCTGAGGAGAATGTATTATTCCCTGGGCTTCAGAACATAATATGCTGGGATGTAGACCACAGCAATGTGCTTAACTCTGGAGATGGACTTTAAGTGATGGGAGAAGGATCATGGGTCATTCTGGTTTCCCATTGGCCCACACTTCCTATTGGCCTTATAAGCTCTGATTTGCTCACTGGTGTCTCTCCACCTTAAATTTGATATCTCAGCGGAAGTTCCCAGGACACCAGTACCACTCCCCCTGCTCTCCAATACTCTTTGGGCTTCTGATTTCCTCAAACATTTTGCAGATTAATATTTTTATACTGTATTCATACACAAGCTCAAATACATCAGGGCCTCTCTGTATCTGCTTTTTTCAAACTTTAGATTGATCCAACATTTTACAGTCCAAAGCAGCCCTTCCTCAACCTACTCAAAAATGCATACTATATGTTGTGGTTTATGTTTTTAAAGAAAGGGATTTCTTGGGAGCTAAAGAGAAGAAATCTGATAAAGAGCCAGCTTTTACACATCTTATTAACAAAAGGATTTCTTTCTTCTCATTCCAAAAGCACTGAACCTCATACAAACATCTCATACAGAGTCAGGAGGGAGCACATTAGTTCTCTGGGGCCGAGGATGTGGGTTTAGGTCAGAGATTCAAAGGGAGGCAAGCATAAAACAATGGATATGGGATTTGTGGGAGGCACACATCCTAGCCTGTTCCTGTACACTCCACACACTGAGCCCTCCACTCACCTTCATTGTCAACAAGTTTTATAGATCAAATGTAGACTATTCTAAAAAAATCACTCTACTATATATCTCTGCATCTACCACCAGGCCGCAAATCATTCTATTCTTCATTCTCAACTGTTATAATGAAAACTGAGACAATTAAAAAATATATATGGCTGTTTGTTATGACATAAAATATATTGACCCTAAAAACAGAATATCTACTTATACTATTTACTCAAGAGCAATAAATTGTCTGTATTTCAGAAGACTGGACATGGGATCGTACCAAGGCCTGCATGAACTATCACTGAAGATTCAACTCCCCCCTCTCACACCGGGGGTGGGGGGTGGGTAGAAGAACAGGCTTCTCTTCAGTCCTGGGGACTGGCCATAGGCTGTCAGCCCACCTGAAAGAGTGAGGCCAATTAGGAGAAAACAACTGAAAACAAAAGTAGGCCTGTGAGTACCTGCTTGGGGTGTGTGTGTGTGGCGTGCGGGGCGGGGGTGGCCAGGGTGGGGGGGGGGTTGGAGGGAGGGTATCAGAAGCAGAGCTTGAGTAGTCTTGACAGTGGTATCTAGGACCTGCAAAGTGCTGTGTCTAAAAATTCAGGTCTTTTTTTTCCTTGTAACTAGGGACTTCATGGTGAATTAGAGAACTGGGATTCCAGTTACTGAAAACACACGAATGTCCCTGGAGTTTATTTTTGTCAATAATTGAAGAGTATCGCTAGTAAGTCACAGCATCAGTCATCATAGTAATGTGGTAAAAAGAAGACAGAGATAAAAAGGAAATTTTAGAAGATTAATCTCAAACACACACACACACAGAATATTCACCTTGCAATCCTTTGTTATATCAAAGATCATCCAAAGTGAGAAATTTAGAAATTCCTATGTACATACAGGGATCAGAACAGATAATAATTGACAAGACAGCCCATTTTATTTATTTATTTAGTTAGTTAGTTATTTAGTTAGTTAGTTAGTTAGTTAGTTAGTTAAGTTTTACTTCTGGGGACAAATTTGGGAATAAAAATGCCAAAAGACAAGGAGATTTCATATTTTCTGAATTGGTGGGAATATCCATTGTAGAAATAATGTCTCTGCTATCTCATTGGAGGTGAAGAACTGACTTTTCTCTTTGTTCCTGAAAACTTGCAGCTTACTCCAAAATTAAGGCTGAGCTGGGCAATAAAACTTAACTACACTATTGTTAAGAAGTCCCACAATTGTACTTCTTATACTTACTGCATTTCTGTGAATAATAATTTTTATTAAAAATTTTTAATGTTAACATTATTGCAGGTGTCCCTCTTTTTCCCCCCTTTCCCCACCTCCACCCACACCAGCAATCCACTCTCCTAACCTTCACCAATCAATTGTCTGTGTCCATGGGTATGCATATATATTCTTTAGCTACTCCCCTCACCTTCTTTATCTACTCACCTCCATCTGCCTTCCCTGGGGCACCAGCCTGTCTGTTCCATGTTTCTGGTTCCATTTTTTGTCAGATTATTTTGGTTATTAGATTCCACAATTCTTTCATCATGTTATTTTATTTCTTAAAACAAAACAAGAATAGTAAAGTTGAAAGTAAACTAATATGTATTCTTAAAATCATGCATTTCGGTCACAGTGAGAGGCAAACAAAAAAATGAATGACAGCATATTTGATGACTAATTATGTGCTAGCAATGACAGAAGTTATTAAACACATACTGTTGTTTAATTTTCACAATAGTACATCAGGTAAATTTCATATTTTTTACAAATGTGAAACTAAATCCTCTAGAATATAGTTTATGTGATCAGGGATAATATGCTTTACAGCAGACTTATAATAAAACTAGTAGCCCATTGCACGAAGTTTCGTGCAAAAGACCTTCCTTCACCTGGCTGCTGGTGCCAGCACCAGTTTTCCTCTGGCCACCCGCGGATCGGAGCGCCGTTTCCTCTGGCCTCCAGCGCAATCGGCCACCCCGAGTTCCTCCAGTGCTGTTTCCTCTGGCCACCAGCTCGATCAGAGTTCCTCCAGCGCCGTTTCCTCTGGCTACCCGCTGATCGGAGCACCTCCCGCCAGCGCAATCGGCCACCCAGAGTTCCTCCTAGAGTTCCTCCTCTGGGTGGCCGATCGCGCGGGAGGCGCTCTGATCGGCGGGTGGCCAGAGGAAACGGTGCTGGAGGAACTCGGGGTGGCCGATAGCGCCAGAGGAAAACTGCTGCTGGCGGAAAACTGGTGCCGGCAGCCACGCAATCAGCCACCCGGAGTTCTGCCACCAGCGCCTTCCGCTGGCCCCATGGGTCCTCCCGCAGCTCCGGCCATTGGGGACAGCAGGAGGAACAGGGGGCGGGGACTCGTGAGTCAGCCCAATCGGCCACCCCGAGTCCCGCCCCCAGCCTCCCAACGGCCCAATCGTGGGCGTAACGGAGTGATGGTAATTTGCATATTACCATTTTATTAGGTATGATGATTCTCACTGTCACACGCACGCACACACACACACACACACACATCTGTACATCACCTACCCAAGACACTGCAGTCCCAAAGGCAGCCCAAAAATATCACTATGCCATCATCAGTTTCCCCCTGACTACCAAGTAAGCCAGGAAGAAGATAGAAAACAATAATACACATATGTTTATTGTGGATGTCAAAGCCAACAAGTGCCAGACCAAATAGGCTATGAAGAAACTCTATGTCATGGAGTAGACAAAGCCAATATCCTGATCAGGCCTGATGAAGAAAAGAAAGCATATGTTTGACTGGCTGCCAACTATGATGCTTTGAATGATGCAAACAAAATTGGGACATTTAAACTGAGTCCAATTGGTGAATTCTAAATATAAAAACTATTCACTGTAAAAGAAAAAGAAGTATAAAAGTTATGGGCAATAAAATCCTTTTTGGTATGTAAATAGCCTATCCAAGAAACTATCTTGAGAGATGATATTGAGCTAACATGTTCTCTGCCCCAGTTTTCCATTTATTCCTTTATGCTCTTACAGGTTGAGGCAGTCTGCAGGACAGCATAGAAGATGGGATTAAGAGGAAAGAACTTAAGGTAAAACACTGACTACTGGCTGCAATTTACCAACTCCACCATTCCTCATGTGTCCACGTATACTTGGAGATCTTACCTGTATCATAAGTCAGAGGATTGATTGTGATGTTGTATGTAAGGCACTTTGCAAATTGTTTGGCACATCACATGACAGTCAACTTTTTAAGTTTTATCTTACTCTTATTACAGTGCAACAGATGCTGTGGATGCAGATATGGCTAAGGTGATTTTTACTATCCTCAAGGAGGTCACTGGTTAGTGGGAAAAACACACACGGAAGCAGGCAATTTCAGTACAGAGTGACAAGAAACAAGAAGAAAAAAAACAAGGAGCTGTGAGGACACAGTAAAAGTTACTAATATAGTTAGGAAAGAGCAGGATGGTTAAAAAGTTTATACTGGAGCTGTCTTTTAAAGGAAAAAATGGGAGTTTTCAAGGCAAACCATGGTAATAGAAACGTGCTAGGCAGAGAGAACATTTCAAATGTGCAGAAGCAAATCAGAAAATAGTGAGAGTCAGGGAACTGTCTGCACCTTGACATGCACACACCCTGGATGTAGATGAGGCTGAGAAGAGGGAAAGAGGAAATCAGAAGAGTTTGGGAGTTGAGCAGGAACTTGATCCTTGTGCCTTGAAACTTGGTTGGGTCTTATTCCAAAGGCTAAGGGATGAAGGGGCTAATGGAAGGTTTCACTAGAGAGTGTGACAGAGTGAAATTGACATATTATAAAGTTAATTCTGGCTGCCATGAGGACTAACTACTGGAATGAAGTGAGATGCACTTGGAGTAAAGCTTTAGAGACAGAAAAATTAGTTTGAGCACTTTCGCTGTAGTCCAGGCAGAGATGATGTGGAGCTCGGTATGCTGAAAGGTCACAGGAATTAATTGATTAATGCTCTCTCCAGAGCTGATAATAACGTGAGGCTAGTGAGATGCCTAGGATGCAAAATTAAGGGGGCATTGACTCTCAGGATCTTAAGTGCTCCTTTAAAGTCTGTGCCCTAGACACCTCTATGGGCTCACTGCTCAGTACATGAACAATCAAGGTGTGATTGGCAATGCAGCCAAAAAGGAATAAAGTATTTTCTTGACTCATTTGTCCCTGTCTGCAGTTTAGCTGGGCGCAGGGCTAGGCACCAAGTCCCTGATGCCACTCCCTTCGGACTTTCCAGGAGCAATAAGTATTCTCAGGCTCATTCTGTACTGTGGGGAGTCTCCCTTCTGTGGCTGAGGGAATGGAAGCCGGTGAGTGAACTAGGATGCACACATAGCTGGTGGAACATTTCCAGGGAACTTAGACACACAGACACGGAACAGTTACTGTCACCACGCAGATTGCAGAAAGGCATTCCTGTGTCTGTGGACTGGTCACGTGGTCAGGAGGTAAAGTGTACTTTTTTGACTACCCTTCCCCATGCTTCTCATTCTCTGGATCTACATCCCCCTGCTCCCCCTGCAGTGATTTTTCCCCACCCCTAGGTTCATCCTTCTTGTGCTCTTTCCCAGGAATAACGTCCACTTCTGTACCTTGCCCTCTGAGCCTTTCTCAGTGATATTTTGCAGCTGTGATGATTTCATTCTAATTTTCTACTCACAGATACACATATGAGGAGAATGTCAGCAGTCTGGGGCCCCTGAATGAAATAGGCTTTTTTATTAAATTTATCTTTATTATTAAAAGTATTACAGATGACCCCTTTGTTTTTGTTATTTTTCCCCCATTGACCCCCTCCTCCTCACACCCACCCCTCCCAAGACTTCACCACAATAGAGTCTATTTCAAGAAAGTGTTCTAATCTTTTATTTTATTTTATTTTCAATTCTCACCAGAGGATATTTTTCCATTGACTTTTAGAGAGAGTGGAAGAGAGAGTGGAAGAGAGAGGGAAAGACAGAGAAATACTGAGGTAAGAGAAACACATCGACTGGTTGCCTCCTGCACACTCCCTGACAGGGCAGGATTGAGAAGAACCTGCAACTGAGGTATGTGCCCTTGACCGGAATCAAATCCAGGACACTTAGGTCCATAGGCTAACGCTCTATCCACTGAGTCAAACCAGATAGGGTAGAACTCCTGATTTGAGATGTGCCTGGGTGGGTAGTTTGGGGAAAAGGAGCTCTCCATAGGTTAGGGATGTTAGGGATGCTGTGGGTGCTTCTCAAATCTTCTCTCTATGGGTGGCTAACTCCTGACTTTAAACTCTTTAGTTACCTATTAAGTCTGGGCGAATACACATAGCTTCTTCCACTTTAAAAGCTTGAGACACCACATCAGAGATGTTTTGTTTTTTGCCCAGCAAGTTAATCTTTGTAAGAAAAAAAAAAAAGCCCTAGTTTTAACTGTAAGTAACATTAGGAAGATGTCGTAATATGAAATAAAGAACAAGTATATATTGTTCCATACATACCATTATTCTTTGGTAACTGTATCTCCCTTTCCTTTGCCAATTTACGGCACCAACAAAATTTCAAGTGCTAGTAATCAATACCACAGTCTTCAGAGGACAACTCCAAATGCTTCATGAACCTGGAGCTAGTCCAACAGAAAATTAAATTACTGTGGATTAGAGAGAATATTGCATACATTCCTTTAAGGATAGATGATATAAATTAAATAACTTCTAATGAAAGTCGAAATTTTTAGCACTCAATTTAATAATGAAACAAACTTCAGCAAATTATTGTCATGTATTTGACAATAGTAAAATATTTTTCCACCATTTATTCTAAGATAAAGTGATTCATTAGTTCAATACCCAGATGCAATAGTTATATTTCTATTTTTTATCTATTAGACAGCCTACCTATGAAAATATGTTTATACATCATTGCTATTTGTTCCACACTGACACCAAGCATACATGTTTTTGTGATCTCATTTTTATTTAATAATAAATGGTAAATTTTAAACAGCATTTATTTGTGTAGGTCTATCTTTTCTGGTACTGAATAAAAAGTGTGTGGTTGTTTTTTGTTAATAAGAAAATTAATTTACTTTGTGATGAAGATTATTTATTAATTTGTAGGCTATTTCAAAGGTTAGAATTTTTGTTTCTATCTTCTTTAAAGTATATAGCTTGTTTCATCATAAGTTCCTTTTTCAGTGATGAAACCCATTTAAGCATGAGGTAGGAGGGTTTCACAAAAATTTCTAGGAGGGGAGATTTGAGATCAACTGTACTGTGTTCTCTGAAGGACAAAATTTCTTTGCTTACTAATTTTATTCAAATTCAATCCTGGTGTGCGTGCGCATGCGCGCGCGCGCACACACACACACACACACACACACACACACACACACACAAATTTTAAAAAGTTAAAAATCTATCTTGTCAGTTTATAGCTCCAGAGACATGGATACAAGGAACAGACTGAAAGATCTAAGAGGGGAGGGGAGTGGGTGGGACAGGAAGAGATTAAGCAAAGAACATATATGTGTAGCCCACAGACAATAGTGTGATGAAGGCCTGGGATGGGGGTCTGGGGTAAGGGGGTTGAATGAACGGGTAAATGAGGGGAGAATGTGGGACATTAATAATACTGTCAACAATTTTAAAAATTAAATTAAAAATCAATAAAGAAAGAAATATCAAATCTATTTTAAGAAGAGTTTAAATAAGTAGTTGTATCCACTTTTATTTATGATTTAATTTTTGAATTGCTCAAGTTACTTATTTCTGATCATGTTTTTTTAAAGTAATAAAGTTAGGATATATTAATAAAGATAACTCTGGGATAGAAATGTAATATTTTTGAATAATCTGGGTAAACCCTAGTACAGCATCTCATCCCAACTTTCAGAACAAGTACTCACCAAGTGCTACACTGAAACTCCATTCATTCTCAAGTAGCAGCATCCCTAACCATAGTGGTAATGCTAATAAAACTTCAAAAATATATCTGTAATCAACAGGTAATAATTTATAAAACATAGAAACAGAAAACACTTATATTGACACCTTTATTCACATAGACTATAATCCAATGCAAGATATTTATTTTATAGGCTTTGAACTCTTTTTCCCCTTTTATGTACATGTTGATGTCTTTTTGTACACATGGCAGGTGATCAATAGATGCTTAGTAATTATAAATCAATAGTTGATTAGGCAACCATGAAAAATGAGATGGAAAAATTCCTAGAATTAGAACAAGATCCACTTTTGGATCCTTCTTTAGGCAACATTGTGCCTCAGTTTTCACAGACATGAAATACGGGTAATAGGTTGCTGTGAGGTTTATCTGAGAACTGTATGAAAGCACCTTGTAAATGGTAAAATGTCAGGGATTAGTATTATTTATTATTAATTAAATTACTATTATTGACCTTTTCACTTAAATTATAAAACATCTCTGAAACATTTCATTTATGATCTATATAGTTATTTAAGTTTAACAAATAAAATGCATCAGCCTTTTGAATATATTATTAGTAAATGCCTAATTAAAGAAAAAAATAACAATGAAAAAAAGGGGAAAAAGGTAAAAGAATAGTAAATAAAAAACAGTTTATTAGATAAGTGTGTGCGCCGGATAACAGAACTGTTGTTTGGTTCAATAAGAAAAAAACTTTGTGTTTCTATTTATTTTTTATGTTCTTTATAAAAATTCATCATTTTTTTATCTTAAAATGTTTAGTCAGAGAATAAAATTGATTATCATGACTTTTACCATTTTATATGACTATCATTTTAAGTTTGTTTAATTGTGTGAGAAAATAGTGCCTACTGGTGGATTTTCCTTGGAAGTATCTTTTAAAAATTCTTTGATCCCACTTTGAATCTTTGAAATCTTTCTCTGCAAAACAGATTACTGCACACATTTGAGTCTGTAATTAAAACCTCTGAGTAGTTAAAAACTCATTAACTGAGATTTTCTATAGCAGATCTGAGCTCACTGAGAGTTAAAAAATATACTGGTACACTTTTTGGGTGTGATAGGCTAGCTCTCTAACTGTCTTTCTCCTTACAGATAAGTGATGAGCATTTCATACCATAATTCAAGCATGTCAGCTCCCAACTATTCCACTGTCAATTATGATATGTTTGTCCTCATTGGCATCCCCGGACTGAGGGAGTTACACATGTGGATCTCCATTCCCTTCTGCCTGATGTACCTGGTGGCTGTGGCAGGAAATGGAATCCTGATCTATGTGGTGGCAGTAGAGCGCAGTCTTCATGAACCCATGTACCTCTTCCTCTCCTTGCTGGCTTTTTGGGATCTGATCCTATCTACATCTACAGTACCCAAAGCTCTGAGCATCTTCTGGTTTGATGACATGGACATCTCCTTTGGTGGTTGTGTAACCCAGCTCTTCTTTATGCATTTTGCCTTTGTAGTGGAGTCAGGCATTCTCTTGGCCATGGCTTTTGACCGTTATGTAGCCATCTGCTACCCACTAAGGTATACCACCATTCTTAGCCATGGTGTCATTGGCAAAATAGGGGCTGCTGTAGTGCTCAGGAGTTTTGCAACTGTTTTCCCCATTGTCTTCCTTGTGAAACGCCTGCCCTTCTGCCGGACAAACATCATTGCCCACACATTCTGTGAACACATGGGCCTGGCAAAGCTGGCTTGTGCTGATATCACCATCAATATTTGGTATGGAATCTCTGTGCCATTGCTCAGTGTTATGCTAGATATGGTGACAATAGTTGTCTCCTATGGGCTTATTCTGCGGGCAGTCTTCAGGCTGCCATCCCATGATGCTCAGATGAAAGCGCTCAGCACCTGTGGTTCCCATGTCTGTGTCATCCTCATGTTCTACCTTCCAGGGATTTTCACTGTCATTGCTCAGCGCTTTGGCAGAAAAATCCCCAAGCATGTGCACATCCTGCTGGCCAATCTGTATGTTCTTGTTCCCCCCATGATGAACCCAGTTATTTATGGAGTAAAGACTAAACAAATTCGTGAACGAGTGGCCCTTGTATTTTCTTCAAAAGGGAAGTATTGCTGAGGTTGACTGGATAGCATTGTGGTTTTTTAAAGGCAAAGGACTTGTATGCATGCATATAAGCATAACCAATGGATGCAAGACACGGGGAGGGGGGGGGGCGCGGGGTGAGGGCATGTGCGGGGGGGGGGGGGAGTGGTGGTGGTGGTAGAGGAGTCCAGGGAAGGTCAATTGGGAAAAAAAGGAGATTTATGTACTACTATTTGTAATACTTTAAAGAATAAAATAAAATTTAAAAAAATAGAAAAGAGGAGAAACAGTTGCCATTTAGGATAGGCTGTACTTGCTGTGAAATTAGGAAACAATATATATATATTTTAGGGATGATCCAAATTGCATGAGTTCCTTATTTCAGAGGTAACTAGGTTCTTGAAAATCAGTGTATTAACAAAGTTTTATTTTTGCATGTTCATAGGGTCCTGCAGTATTTAATAACATGGCATCTCTATTTCTATCAAACAAAAATAAAATTTAAAAAACACTGCTCCTTCATCTGCTATTTATATTTTAGATCTCTGGGTCCTTCCCAACAGCTATGATGAATACAAATTAGAATGAGTGAACATCAACATTGTGTACAAATTGGGGAAACACAGAGGCTCCCCCGCTTCTAGCTCATCTTATTCACAAAAGACCTGAACAGCCTTGTTAGACAAATGTGCATACCTGATAGCGCTGTGCACACAAATGAAATGACATTTACTGCTGTAAGTACATGATTTGGGAAGATAAAAAAAGAACAAGATAATTAAGTAAAGCGTTTGGAGATGTAATCTGCCTTGGATGCTGAGTGTTCTATATAGCCCTCTTCTTTTTAAACTTTTTATCATCTATCTCAAGGGTTGTTCTATGAAGATCCAACAAGAAAGTAGATGCTAAAGCACTTTAGAAACTATAAAATTCTGTGCAAATGTGTTGTGTCACTGTCATTAATGTCATTATGTTCTCTGATATGAGCTTTCACCCTCCTTATGGTCAAAGGTTAAGAACAAAACAAAGCAAAAACCCTGTTCTTTGTCTACGGCAAAGTCCTTCTAGATCCCTCCTCCTTTCTTTTCCCATCAGGTTTTCATCTCCCTACAGTGAAGCAGCCTATCAGATGTGCATCACCCACTTTAGACAGAGGATGGCACAGACAGGCATAATCCAGGTGCAGGTACTCCATCTGCACTGCCCACATTTCCAGGCAGTATGGGCCAGCCTTGCACTTCTTATCCTTCAAAATCCCCTATGAAACTTTTCAAAATAATTTTACCTTGCTCCATAACCATGGAACTTCTTTCTTTCCAGGTGTCTGCTCAGATTTCTGGCCTAATGTGGCCAGAAATGTATAAAGAAAATACATTTTTGTGTTTTTTCGAAGTCGGACTTTCTGAATAAATTTTGTCAAAATCTTGGGATCCTGGGCTAAGACCAAGTCTTGGGAAATTAATGTATAACTATAGTGAATGAGATAACTATAGATAGTGAGAGGACTCTAGAGAGATTAAACCCCAGAAGTATGGAGACATGGTTGGGTTTTAGAGATAAAGACAATGGTCTTATCTTTTCCCCTGAGAGATTTATTTCCCATGAGTCTCCAAAGAAACTTTCTCAGAAGAAGGGAAGGTAGAGAGAGCAGGAGCAGTCTCTCTGGATTTTATAAGCAGAGAAATACAGTTCTCATATGACATTTGACCTGGACTTCATTATATAGCCCTAGGGCTAAGAATTGGGCATGAGGGACCACACAATTATTATTTGCTTTTTATGTGAATAATGATAATCTGTCCCTGATCCAGAATACTTGTATACATTCAGGATAAAACTGATAACATGAATATTTAAGACCCAACACAGGATCAGTACAAACCTCCAGTATAAATGGTCTTCTCAACCCTCTAAGTCTTGGGTGGCTGCCGTTCCTATGCCCATCCTTGTCTCTCCTTCCCACTCTATTCCCTGTAGCCACATAAATACACATACCTAAAGGAGCCTGTCTAAATCACAATAATGTGTTCCTCCCCCATCCCAACAATATTATCAAGCTTAGGAATATGAAGGGTGATTAGGGGGGAAATTACCAGGGGACATAAAAGTTATAGGTCAGAAGAAAAGAGCCCAGTAGTGGCTGAAGCTCAAATTCTAAGTTAAGACATCATGGCCAGGGCCACACCCAGGCCAGTGAGTGGACTTCAAAAGGATCATAGCCAGTGGTGTGATGGTGAAAGCTTAGTAACTAACTTTTGGGGGTTTGATTTGTGGATTTGCTGAGTCACAAAGTGTAGATACTTCCACTATGACTGATTTCAAGTGACTTCCTGGCAAAATTCCTAAAAATGTAACACTTTGCTCTTATGAGCCAGTATGAAAAGCTCTAGCACATCACTGATTACAGCTCTTTTTAGGCCTGACATACTTGTATTCGGATGAGCCTGAAAACTTCAGCATTGGTTTAACTCAGATGTGAAGGACTGAAGTCAGTATAGAGAAATCCTGCCTCACTGGGAGGTAGGATTATGAGTGGATAAGAACAGAGATTTTGGAATCAGGCACACTTATTACTATAGGCTCTTCATATATAATTTATATATATTGAACATATTTTGTAACTTCTTTATTAAGGTAAGATTCACAAAATAAATTCCACTATTTCAACCATTTTACATGTGTAATTTACTGGCTTTTAATACATTTACAATGTTGTACAACTATTGACACTATCTAATTCCAGAACATTTTCATCACCCTTAAAACAAACCCAATATTCATTAAGCACTCTTTTTTAAAAATATATTTTTATTTATTTCAGAGAGGAATGGAGAAGGAGAGAGAGAGATAGAAACATCAATGACGAGAGAGAATAATTGATCGACTGTGTCCTGCATGCCCCACACTGGGGATGGAGCCCACAACATCGGCATGTGCCCAGACAGGGAATCGAACATGACCTCCAGGTTCATAGGTCGACACTCAACCACTGAGCATGCTGGCTGGACTCTCTTTATTTAAACTTCCCCCAATCACCTGGCAATACTAATTAACTTTCTGTCAGTATGGATGTGCCTATTCTGAACTTTTGACAAAAATGGAACCATACAATATGTCAGCCTTTTGTGATGGCTTTTTTCACTTAGCATAATGTAGGGTTTGTGCAAGCAATAAATATTTAGCACCAATCATGTGATAAAGGTCTTTGAAGATATGTTAAAATATTGGGGTTTTATTCTAAGCAAAATGAGTAACTGTTCAATGATTTTAAATAAAGGACTGACATGATTTAGTTGAAGTTTAGAGTAATAGCACTCTAATTTTTGAGTGAAAAATAGATGGAAGAGAAATAAAATGAAGGTAGCAAATTCTTAAATGAGGCTGCTGAGAAAAATCCAGGACAAAGAGAAAGTAGTGATCACATTTTAATGTGAAACATGAATGAATTTAAGGATATTAAGAAGGCATAGTCAATAGTAAATTAAGTTTGAAATAGTTAAAGAAAATAAATAAAAAAACAGATTTTGACATTGGAAACTAGTTGACTTTTGTACTATTTAGTTAATATAGAAAGTTCAAGAAAATGTTTTGATCATGAAGAAAGGAAGAGAAACAGATGGTATTTTTTTATGTAGATTTTGAAAATGGGATAGTCAAGAGAAATTATCAAATATAAAATTAACTATATAGTACAGAGAAAGAATTGGGAGTGGGCTTTATTTAGACTTTTCACCAGTATATATTGGTGGGTATTGAACTTATGAGTTGACTGTGTGCTAGACAAATTTAACCTCACAACAAGACTATGAATTAAGTACTAGCTTTTCTTTTTTTTTTAAGAAGAGAAAATTGAAACAGGATAAAGGGACCAAAGAAAGAGTAAAAATGTTGTGTATTTATGTTTTTGATGGTAGAAAATTAGGATACTTCTATCTGATGCCTATCATTTTCTTAAGACTTGAAAAATCCTTACCTCTCGTTCTTTAATTCTATCAATTATTTTCTCCAAGAGAAATGAAGTCTTGAAATTTTTAACCATTGGATCCATTATTGGAGGGCTTTCTGCTAGTGATTTACATAAGAAATTCTATTTTGTTGTCATTGTGGTTTTCTTTTATTTTTCAATTACAGTAAACATTCAATATTACTTTATATTAGTTTCAGGTGTACAGCATATGGTTAGGCAATTATATAATTTACAAAGTGATCCCCACCTATAATTCTAGCCATCTGACATCATGCATAGTAATTACAATGTTATTGACTGTATTCCCTGTGCTGGTTTTTGCATCCCCAGGACTATTTTTTAACTACCTATTTGTACTTCTTAATCCCATATTTTTCACCAAGCCTCCAGCCCCTCTCCCATCAGGCAACCAGTTTGTTCTCTGCATCTAATAGTCTGTTTCTGTTTTGTTTATTTATTTTGTTCTTTATATTTCACATATAAGTGAAATCATATGGTATTTGTTTTTCTTTGTCTGATAAATAAATTATATTAAATAAATATAATTATTTGACTTTCCACAATCTCATTTTCCATGTCCTCATCCCCAGGTCACTGTTCCCTTTAGGAAAGAGTAGAAGGACAACCTTGTCCCTGATCTGCTTTGTTTTTACACCATAAATGATGGGATTGAGTGCAGGAGGGATTGCTACGTAGAAATTAGCAAACATGATGTGAAAGGTGCGAGAGATGTTGTGGCCGAAGCGATGTGTAACAGCAGAGAACAAGGCTGATGTGTAGAATATGAGAATGACACTGACATGAGACCCACAGGTGCTGAGAGCTTTCTGGCGGGCATCTCTAGATGGAAGGTGAAAAACAGCACGAAGAATGAGAGTGTAGGAAATACCAATGAGGATCAGGTCTGACATAATAGCCATTAGAGGCATAGTAAAGCCATACCATATATTGATGGAGATACTAGCACAGGAGAGCCGGGCCACCGCTATGTGCTCACAGTATGTGTGAGGGATGATATGTGTCCTGCAGAAGGGCAAACGCTTCACCAGGAAAACAACAGGCAAAATGATACTAAAGCTCCGACCAACAATGCCTACCATGATCTTGATAATTGTTCTAGGGGTCAAGACACTGCTGTATCTCAAGGGGGAGCAAATGGCCAGGTAGCGATCAAATGCCATACCCAATAATATGGCTGAGTCCAGAAAAAAGCTGAAGTGGAGAAAGAACAACTGGGTGAGGCAGCCAGAAAATGTGATTTTCTGAGCTTTCAACCATAATATTCCAAGCATTTTGGGGACACAGGTGGTACACAATATGAGGTCCGTAGAGGCCAACATGGAGAGGAAGAAAAACATGGGTTCATGGAGGCTGCGGTCCATAGTGATGAGGTAGAGAAGAATGCCATTACCTGCAAGGGCCACAAGGTAGATGGTACAGAAAGGAATTCCAATCCAGATGTGAAACTGCTCCAGCCCTGGGATCCCCACCAAAATGAAGGATTCTGGATTAAAAGTTGTCAAATTCAATGCTGTCATCATGTTGATTGTCATTTCCTGAGGACAAAATACCATATTTAATTCTGGGGACTGACTGTTCATGAAATCCTTTTTAAGTCTTTTCTGTCACTACAATACTTCCTGTCCTATCACTTAACAAACCCTAGAAGAAAAAATGCAATCTACTTCTTCTCACAACCTCTACAACATTTATCAAAAGCTTCCCAAAAACCTTAATTGTTACCCATGTATAGATATTACCTTACCATACTGCAGTGTTACTATATTAGAACCATGTCCCAATAGATCTATGACCTAGGAGCATATTGGTCCTTTGCTGTCAATTAAAATTCCAAGTTTGTCTTGCTCTCACCAAATAACTCAGTTTGAGGTTTCTCAAAGATGTAAGTATTAAATATCCTACTTGACACAAATTTCAAGGATATTCAATTAAATAAATAAGAGGGGCCATGTGTGAATTAGCAAATCTGCATTTTTTTTAATGCCAATGTATCACTAGGACTCTGGTGAGTCTATCTACCACTGCCTAGAATTTATTCCCACCTGTTCAATATCTGGAAGACAATCTCTATCTAAATAATACTTTTCAACTCATAAATAGTGTTCCAAGGCTCATTATCTTCTTCTACCTGCCAACTTCCTGATCAGCTACATATTGATGTCATCACATCGTTTTCCCACTGCTGGAACATAGTGATCTGAGCCTTCTTCCTGCTTCAGCCCCTATCTCACATCTGCCAGCTCTTATGATCCTTATTTGAAATCCCTGTTTGATCTGCCTACTTCTTTTCTTCTCTACTTCCTCATCTACTCAAATCATCTTACTCACTAATCGGAACCATAGAATAAGAGTCTTGGTTCTACCCTGGCTAGTGTGGCTCAGTTGTTTGAGCATCATCCCATGCACCAAGAAGACACCAGTGTGATTCCTGGTCAGAGCACATGCCAGTGTTGTGGGCTGGATCCCAAGTAGGGGGCCCGCAGGAGGTAGCCAATCAATGTTTCTCTCTCCCTCTCCCTTCCTCTCTCTCTAAAATCAATAAAAACACATTGTTTTTAAATAAATAATATTTTGGTTCTTTCAATATATTGCAAATCCTTCTCTTCTCATGCTACCATATTGATCTCTTTAAAATATAAAATTACCAAAACACACACAATGTTTTTTTAAAGCATGTAATTGCACCTGTTGTGCCAACAAGTATTTTTATTTCCTGTTTTGCCATCAATATTTTCCCTATATAGAATGGTTCTACCTATATAAATGTGTCTCACATTCTTCCCTAAAATGTATTCATAGAGGACTCTCCATATTTCTCCATCATTCCTATACCTCATTGCTTATATTGCTGCCTTTTCCATAGATGCAAACTGTCTTTTCTCACTATGTCTAAATTCTACTCATTGCTCATGACCCTTACAAGTGCTAATGTCTCCAGGAACCCTTCTCCAGTTTTGCTAGACCATGTATTTATTGCCCTGCTTGTGCAATCACAGTTCTTTTTTAAAATATAGCTTTACTTTTGATATTACAGATATCCCCTTTTCCCCCCATTAATCACTCCACCCACACCCAACTCCCAGGCCTTCACCACACTATCATCTGTGTTCATGGGTTATATATATATTTGCCAAACAATCAGATGTTTGTATTAAGCTTTGCATTATTTTTTTATTATTCTCTTGAATTCTTTTTTCCAGATATGTGACCAATCCTTCATTAATGATTAAGAACTCTTCTTGAGAATATAATTTCTGTCTCTATGTGTTTCTTCCAGCATGGAAGAAGGCAAGATTTCACATAGAATAACCAGTAATACAGTCTCAGTAGAAAACTGATATTTCAAGTCAGTCACTGCTTGCTTGTGTTAATATATATCAGTATACTATATATATATTTCCTCGGCTTATTTATTCTTCTTTCATCTTCAAAGGTAATAACAGTATATTTAATCTTCCTCACATCTCATTCTGACCTCTAAACTTTTTAGAAATTTTACTTCATATCTCTCTAACTCTAAACTTTTATATTTCCTTCTTCTGCTTTTAAAGACCATTGTGGTTACACTGGAATCACCCAGATAATTCAGTATAATACCCTTATTTTAAAGGCAGCTGATTATGTACCATAAATTTTCTATGCCATATAAATAACATGTACAGGTTCCAGGGATTAGGTTGTGCATATCTTTGAGGGGCTATTAATTATTCTGCCGACCACAAGGTCCTTTAACACTGCCTGTTCTTTCTCATTATGCTTCCCCAAGACTCCTTCCATCATCACCATTACCACATTCAGATAATACTCACAGACAACTAATTTTGATGTTGGTGCTGGGTTAGAAAGCCAGTAAATGGCTGGAAGAGGATAACTCCAGGATGAGAACAGAGAGATACAGGAGGGAACATAACACAATTGGGGAGGAGACATAGAAAAAGAAAGAAGGAAAGGATATGGAGCAGGTGAGGCACAGGGAGAAAGACATTTAATTCTAGCTGGGAAAGAGAAACACACCTGCAGAGCATAACCTTTTTATCTCTTAGTCATTTTCTCAGGGGATGAAGAGACTGAAAAAAGAGAGGCCTAAAACCTAGGGGGATTCCAGGGACTCTAGTCCCCAGTCAATATCATTACTATTTATAATAAATGTTTACATTAACATTTTTTTATCTTAATCACATGCACATGGGATATGATTCAGAGTTTTAGATGCAGGAAAGAAACCAGGGAGTGCTGGGATTCTTCAGGGTATGGCCTATGTCGATGAGTCATTTATAAACACTGTAGCTAGGCTCCAGGTTCTGACTTGGAAGAATGGTGTGCTGGTGACCCTTAAATTCTGGATCCCATGAGATAGTTATGTGAATATTTGGAGACTAGGGGCCTGGTGCATGAAATTCATGCACTGGGGAAGGGTCTCTCAGCCCAGCCAGCCCCCTTTCACATACTGGGAGCCCTCAGGGGATGTCCTACTGATGGTTTAGGCCTGCTCCACATTGGGAGTGGACCTAAGCCGCAGTCTGGCCTCCCTCTGCGGGAGGCGACCGGGCTGATCAGGGGAAGGTGCCAGCCCCATCACCCCGCTGCTGCAGCCACTGCCAGTCACTGCAGCCACCAAGGTATTTTCATAGACACGGACTCCAGTCCCTTCACCATGAAAAAATGACAAATTTCTTTAAGCATTTTCAAGATATGTCTTTCATAGGATATGACATTTCTTTATTTTTCTTTTTATCCGCACCTGAGGATATGTTTCCATTGATTTTTTCTCTTTCCCTCCGATCCCAGGCTCAGCCCCTACCCAAGCCTAAAGCCTCTGCCCCAGGCTTTAAGCTTGGGAAGGGGAACCCCCCGCCCCTCCAATCACAGGCTCGACCCCTTCCCATGCCTAAAGCCTCTGCCCGATGGCCAACTGGGAGTGACCTAGTGCCAAGGAGGTTCCCAGGACCCAAGTATGTATGCAAATTAACTGCCATCTTTGTTTGGTTAATTTGCATACTCACTCTGATTGGCTGTGGGCGTAGTGGAGGTACAATCAATTTACATGTTTCTGTATTATTAGGTAAGATAAGACAGTTGATTGGTTAGGGATACTGGTGAGTTCCATGTGATATGGTTGTTGGATAGATATGAGTATCAGGCTTTCAATGCCCTTCAATTTTAATGCATTTAGTTCCTAAACCCCAACTCCTCCATCAGGTGAGGGTTTTTCTGGATTATTATATCATATTCTATTTCACTGAATGGGGCTTTCTAGTCTCTACTTGTCATTGCATTGAGATACTTTTTGAACTGAAGAAACTCAGTGATTTCTGAGCAAGATGTATAAAATTAAATCTTTACATAAACCACTTCCTTAGGCCACTGCATGGTCATTGAATGCTTACCATGTGACTGGAAATTTATGGTTAACACCCAGCTGCTCGTGGCAGAAACCTGTTATTCTTGATATTCTCACTTCCTTAGTCTTCTTTCATTTTATTGATTCTGTTCATGTATTGCCACTCCTCCCCCAAATACTATAGATCTCAGTGTCTTACATAGGCTTTTCATTTGTGAATTGTCTTTCTAACCGTGTAACAAATACATAATATAGAGCAAGTTTTACATCTGCAGAAAGAGCCGAAGATACATTATAATTTTGTGATGCTAACTACTCTCCATTTTACTGAACCAGATCAAGTCCAGAATACCTCAGAGGAAAATAAACCAGAGTTTTAAAGGTGGTTGTATGCCAATTAGCTTGGTATGTCAACTGTGGCAGATAAAATGGGTAAAATAAATTTCTGTTTCCCTGAAATTATATTTACTATTTTGCCTAGCTGTGTGAGTGAGCATTTGAAGATCTCTGAGCTCCTTACATGAAACTGACTTTCTCTCATTTCAACAAGTCAGAGTTGGATTTTCATGGAAAAAAATCATATTGAACACACGACAACAATCCCATCCATTCCGACAATATGAAAGAAAAATTTAACATTTTAAAATAAAAACACAAAAAAAGCCATTTTAAAAATTAAAGTAATATAACAATGGATTGAAAACATTGGAAAACTAAACTTCCATAGTCTAGAGGAGCCTACATAGACATGACAACTAAAAGTCAAGAGATTTCCTGAGTGGGACTCTGGAATAGCAAAAGGACATTTGGTAGTGAACATGGTTGATATACTGAAAGCTATTTCATAAAAGAAACCTTTTCTCAATTAACAAACAAACCCACAAATTAAGTAAGGTCTGGCCCAGAAAGGGGAGTCATTCTCATTTTAGAGGAACCTGAGACTGGTTGATATTATTTCCTATCATCTGAATACTAGTCTTTAGTTTCTTGGTTTCTGCTCTGGTTCTAGAAGTCTAGTTTCCATCTTATCCCTCAACTCAAATTCTCCAAAGCATTACCATCACTATTTATCTTTATTTTATTTGTAAAGTCCTTTCACATTCATTGTCTCAGTTGGCTCTCACAATAACCTCTCTCTCTCTTTCTCTCTCTCACACACACACAACACACACACACAACTCACACACACACAACATACACAATCATTTTAGTCTCAACTGCAGTGTGACTGTCTGTAAAGTATCCCCAACCAATACCAGGAAGAATTATTCTTCTGGTCTCTGCACTCCCACAGCACTCTGTACCCACTGCTGTATTATAATTACTGGTTATAGTAAGAGGACATTGACCTGAAATTCTAACCCAAAGAACAGATAAATCCAAGCTTGTCAAATTTTTGAATGCATAAGACGAGGGTGATAATTCCCATATATCCTTTCTGTTAGGATGACATATAAATATGGTAGATTTTAGGAGCAGTGAAAGGATAAAGAGAAAGCAATGAGGAAGGAGAAGGAGGAGGAGGAGGAGGACAAGGAGAAGAAGAACAACAACAACAAACAACAACAACTAGGGGTTTAAAAATAAAATCTAGACAGGTGATAAGTGAAAAAAGCCTGAAAGAAAAATGCTATAGGAAGGACAATGGCAAGAAAGACTAGGATTGAATGTATGGAGGGTGATATTGAAATGGGAAATGCGAAAGCAAAGCAAATTCAATGAAAACTTTTAGGCTAAGAGCCTCTGAGTAGGTGCTGACCATCCCTCCTTAGATGCTCAGTGTGTCTAACAATATATCTCTTCCATCTGGCTCTATGCCAGAGCATATCCCTATGTGCCTTAGGTTCCCATTTGAACAAAGGCATATTTGCCCAAGTGGTGGAGGAGGAATTTGCAGCTGAGGGAAGGAAACATAAAAAGAGGGAGGGGAATCTCTGCTCCTAAAGGACAGGAGGAATAACACCATATGAAGCAAGGCCTGAGATTCAATTCTATATATTAAGGAAGTTAAGCTGTTTATGAAATATTGAACTGAGACACTGTGAGTCTGAGAAGGTCGCATCGAGGAGGTAAGTCTAGGTCAGGATGGAGAGGTGATTATAAATGTGGAGGAATGGATAGGAAATAAGTACCAGATGCATAGACAGCTCTATAACAATGTTCAAGGAGGGATGGAGTGCTAAAGAATTATCTAGGTTGTCTGGATTGAACTGTGTTTTTCTGGAGAGTGGGATGGGAGAAGGGCAGTTTGGAGGGTTACTTCCCTGGTGAGGATGGGGAGATTGATGAGTAGGTGATATTTGGCTCCTAAGGAAGATGTAAGAATCATAAATGACACAGAGGTTCCATCCTCAGACACTGAGGAACAACAGAAAGAACAATTATTCTACTGCATTTGGGGGACAATTTATAAGGACAAGGTTTCCGGATGGTGCAGTCAGGTAAACGATTGAAAGACAGCTGAGAAAATGAATTCACTGGACTAGAAGGGATAGCTTTTCTGGTAATTTTTCCAAAGATGATAGAAGCATGAACCAGTGGGTAAGAGAACTGGGCATATGAATGGAAGGTCTGAAAAGAGGGCTGCCAGAGAGACAACTGTAAGTGGAGCTCTTCGGATTGTTGTCTAGAGTGGGAGTATGGCGATTTCAATAGGTGCCTAATTGGAGTAAAAACAGAAATTACATGATAAATGGTAGGGAGATACTGTGAACAAAGGCTGCCTTGGAGGGGGGTGATTTAGGAGAACTGAAATCAGAAGAGAAAAGTTTATGCAGGTGCTGATGTGACTGACAAAGGTGGGAATATGCAGTGGAGGAAGATGAGCACGATGAGTGATGCTGTGGAGTGAGCACAACAAATGGCACAGACTACAGCTGAGATGAGAATGCTATTATAAACCTGTGATTTTTATATGAGTATGTGTCCTTGACAGTGTGAACTTTACTTGGCTGAGTGGGTTGGGACTTCCCTATTCTATGATTTTTTAAAACATTCACTACACACCATCTCTATTCCATACACGAGTGAACAAGACACAGTGCTGACCCTTAAGGAGCTCATCATATATTGGGACTGGAAATAGTTCAGTGTGGTAAATGCTAAACAGAGAAATAGATAGCTGCAGGGCAATGTAGGCATAACCTAATCTTGGGAAATGAGGAAAGTCTTCCTTAGTGAAAAATATAAACTGGCTACATTAAAGGGAAAGGTGAAGATAAAGGAAGTGGATTGTATAAAAGACCACAGCCCTAGCCAGTTTGGCTCAGCGGATAGAACATCGGCCTGCAGACTGGAAGGTCCCAGGTTTGATTCTGGTCAAGGGCACATGCCTGGGTTGCGGGCTCGATCCCCAGTAGGGGACATGCAGGAGGCCGCTAATTAATTATTCTCTCCCATCATTAATGTTTCTATATATCTCTCTCTCCCTCTCCCTTCCTCTCTGAAATCAATACAGATGTTTTTTTTTTTAAAAAATAAAAATAAATAAATAATCACAGAGAAAGAAGAGCAAATTCAGAGACATGTTAAACATACATGACTGCATCTGAGGATATGTGTGTTTGTGTTTACGTGTGTGTGTGTGTGTGTGTGTGTGTGTGTGTACTTAAAGAACATTAAGCTAAGTGAAATAAGCCAGTCAGAGAAGGAAAAATACCATATAATTTCTTTCATATATGGAATCTAATGAACAAAATGAACTAACAAGCAAAATAGAGATAGATTCATAAATAGAGAGCAGGCTTACAGCTGTGTTTGTGGGGCAGTGGGAGCTGGGAGACGGAAGAACTGAGCAAAATAAATAAATAAAAACTCTTGGACACATAGTGCAGTGATTGACAGGGGAGGGGGACTGAGGGGAGTAGAGCAGAGTTTAGGGAGGATAAATGGTGATGAACAAAGACTTGACTTGGGGTAGTAAGCACACAATACACTATACAGATGGTGTGTTGTAGCATTGTGCACCTTAAACCTGTATAATTTTGTTAACCAGTGTCACTCCAATAAATTCAATAAAGAGGAAAAATAAAAATAATTTAAGGCTGCAAAAGAGAAAGGTAACTATGTGAAGTGATTGATATGTTAATTAACTTGATTGTGGTAATAATGTCAAAATGTATTCATATATTAAGCTATATTTACACTTTGTATAGATATAATTTTTATTTATTATTTATGCTCAACAAAGCTAAAAATTTCAAATTAAATAAAAAACTAACTATAAATTTATTTTTGAGAAAATCAATAGTTTAACAATCTATTGGGTCTTCCCATTTGTGTACATGGTATATATATCTCCATTTGTTTACATTAAAAAAATCTCTTCCAGCAATATTCTGTATTCTCAGTGTATAGGCTTTGCAAATTTGAGCTAAATTTATTTTTAAGTATGTTATATTCTTAACATACATTTCATATGCTTCTATGTTTGTATTGCACTACAAACTTTTAGAATGTGATTGTACACTTATTTGCTGCTAGTGTAGAAAAATACAATTGACTTATTTTCTCTTTGCACGCTATAAATAAAAAATAAATAAATAACCTCAGGGAGCTTTCTTGTTCCTAGGTAGAGTGAAACATAACTATAACAAGGGAGACATTGAAAGGCAGAAGGGACATTAACACTAGTTTCTCTGAGAATTGAGGAAATGAGAGGAGGATGGGTACAAGAGTGGAATAATATGAGCAGTTGTCTCCTATAGTCTTGAAGTCTCCATTATGTAGGAGGAAAATTCAGTTGAAAGGGAGAAATGATCATTTGGGCAGTGGTAAAGTTATATATTCACTGTCAGAGTAATTCAGTGTAACGGAGGAAGAGTCAATGGGCTAAGATGTAGTTGAGTCTATTTGTATGGTTGTGTAATTTCCTCCATATCATAACTAAGTGATGAGGAAAACACTGGTTAGATTTAATTGAAGCCTGAATATTTTCATAGAGAATGATGCAGAAACCAATTAGGGCAGAGACAATATTGGTCCTGGCAGAAGACAATAGTAGATTGTAGAATAGACTGGGAAGAAAGTAAAAAAAAAACTTCTTACATCAGTGGTTCGTATACTTTAGCATGGAGACAGAATGCTGCCTCCAACCCCAAGGGTGGGAGGGTCCAAGAATTTTTAAGTTCCCCAATGTTGCTGCTGATGTTGGTCTAGACACCACACTTTCAGAAGCGTCGCTCTACACCTTCTTTCATGTTCTAGGTGACAGCCCCACACTTCAGAGTCACAGAGGTGACTCAGGAAGCACCACAGAGCTTAATAACATTTCCACAGACAAGATTTAATTTAACAAACCAACAAGACAAGCATCATGCTCATTGAAAGATAAAAAAAATTGTTACTAGAAGATAGTGACTTGTCCAAAATCACAGTCTGACAGAGCAGATCTCTGACATGGGACTGCAGCCTGAGGCTTTTGCAATTTATTACAATTTACATAACCATAGAGATTATAGAGATTGTTTTCTACTTTCTAGTTAATCCTGCTCTTTTCAGAACCTGTGTCACTGTGCTAAGCCTGGTAATATGTTTCCAGAAAGTCTTACAGCTATATGGAGAGCCTGTCTATGGGCAGGGATCTGTAACTGTGCACTTTGTGCACAATTCATGTGTGATTGTCTTTAGGGAAAATGCCTGTATGCAGAGCCCATAATAGTTAGAGGACCTGTGAGTATGCACAGACCTTGTGGTTGTTTGCAAGCTTTTATGTGCATTCTGCTAATGTTTACCAAGTCTGAAGCTATTTCTCCCCTGTGGCACAGGTGAGGGTTCTACAGGAAATCATGGCTCTCTTATCTGCTAACAGCTTAGCCGCTACAAACAACTCAGACACTCGCATGGCAGGCTGCCTTCTCATTGGCATCCCTGGGCTGGAGTATCTACACATCTGGCTCTCCATCCCCTTCTGTACCATGTATGTAGCTGCCCTGGCAAGCAACAGCATTTTCATTTGTGTTATTCTCTCCCAGCCAAGCCTGCATGAGCCCATGTACATATTTTTGTCCATGTTGGCCAGTGCTGATGTCTTGCTCTCCACTGCCACGATGCCCAAAGCACTGGCCAACTTCTGGTTAGGTTCTAGCCACATTTCCTTTGATGGCTGCCTCACCCAGATGTTCTTCATCCACTTCCTCTTTGTGGCCGACTCTGCAGTCCTGTTGGCCATGGCCTTTGACCGCTATGTTGCCATCTGCTCCCCTCTGCGGTATGCCACCATCCTCACAAGCACGGTCATTGGGAAGATCACTGCTGCCACCCTGACCCGCAGCTTCATCATCATGTTGCCATCCATCTTTCTCCTCAAGCGCCTGCACTATTGCCGGATCAACATCATTGCACACACATTTTGTGAGCACATGGGCATTGCCCGTCTGTCCTGTTCTGATATCTCCATCAATGTCTGGTATGGGCTGGCAGCTGCTCTACTCTCCACTGGCCTGGACATCATCCTTATCGCTGTTTCCTACATCCACATCCTCCGAGCTATCTTTCAACTCCCTTCTCAAGATGCCCGGTCCAAGGCCCTGAGCACTTGTGGATCCCATGTCTGTGTCATTTTACTCTTCTACATTCCTGCCCTCTTTTCTGTCTTTGCCTATAGGTTTGGTGGGAGACTCATCCCAAGCTATGTCCACATCCTTCTGGCCAATCTCTATGTGGTCATCCCACCAATGCTCAATCCTATTATTTATGGAGTGAGGACCAAGCCAATTTTGGAAGGGGCTAAACAGATGTTTTCAAACCTTATCAAGAAATGTAACTAAAGGTTTCCAACTTGAGCTCAACTTAATCCCCTTTCATATTTATTTTTTCATATTTCATATTCACCATATCCTCATCTCTACATCTTCCAGTTATCTTGTGTCATTCTCACCCATGTCCTAATTTATTTAAATGAATGTTCTATTCAAATTCTTTGTCACCAGATGGGAGTGGTGTTTGGAGGCTGAGTGAAAAAAGTGAAAGGGATTTAGAAGTACAAATTGCCACCTATTAAAATCATCACAAGAATGTTAAGTACAGCAAAGGAATATAATCAATAGCATTGTAATAACTATGTATGGTGTCAGATGGGTGCTAGACTTATCAGTGTGATCACTATGTAAGGTACATAAATGTCTAATCACTATGTTGTACACCTGATACTAATATAATATTGTATGTCAACTCTAATTGAAAATAAATTAAAAAGAAATAGTAAATAAATAATGGAAATGATTCAGCTCAGGCAGTGGGACTCACATGAGACAGCTTCTATTGGACCGCGCCTTATGACTATACTTAAGGAAGACAAGTCAAATGTCCTGATGGCTGGCGAGTGCAGCAATGGTGGCAAGAGCCTCTCCCACCTCCATGGCAGCGCTAAGGACCCCTCAGGGGATGTCCGCCTGCCAGCTTAGGCCTGCTCCCCACAGGTGGACATCCCCCGAGGGGTCCTGGACTGCAAAAGGACACAGACCGGGCTGAGGGACCCCGGTGCACGAATGTTGTGCACGGGGCCTCTAGTAAATAAATAATGCTATGTAATATATACTTACTATCAAATATTAGTTTAATCACTGACAATAATGTTTATAAACAGTTTTTATTGGTTTGCAAAATGTTTCTGGTGGAATATAGAATACAAATGAGTGAATACAAAATAAAATAAAGTAAAATAAATGTTCTACTAAAATCCACCTTTGATTTCTTTGTTTAGAAATCTATAGCAATATCCACCTCACTTTCTTCTAACTATTATTCAAATCCCTTCTTATCCTCAGCATCTCAAGAAAAACTAACTGAGGAAATTGTCATAACTTACCTGAAATCTACCATCCAAATAGGACTTTTCCCAGTATTCACTTGTATTTTCTCTCTAATGACTTACCTAATCCTTTCATGCAATTTTGATTACCAGTGCAATATCTTTTTTACAGTGGGAACCCCTGAGAACTCTCATGTCTAAAAATTGATAGTTCCATGAAATGATAATATTTTTATTATAAGTTACATATGTCCATAATCATAGATGTGTATGTACCCAAGTTCAGAGATGCTAACACACAGCAACATATGTAGGTGGACAAATCCTTTTAACAAAATGTAGATAATTATATAGGAATAGAGCTCTCTTTTCCATCCAAATATGTTTTGTATTTAAAAATTATATTCATCATTAAAGTGAAAAGTCAAAATCTTACTTATATTTAACAGATGTTGATTTATATATCCTACCTAATAATAGACAAATATGCAAATTGACCATACCTTCGCTATGCCCACGATTGGCCAGGAGGCGTGGAGGGGGTGGGATTCGGGGTGGCCGGGGTGGCCGATTGGGCCGGCGGGACACTGAGCTCACGTAGCCAGCGGCGGCTCGAGCTCAGCGTCTGCGCCATGGCTGTGCTGCGGCACAGAAGGGGCCTCTGGGGCAGCGAGCTCACATCCCGCCGCGGACCATCAAAAGCGGGGGAGCTGGGTGCCTGTCTGCTCTGGCACCAGGCCTTTCAGAAGCCTCTGGCGTGGCGGAGGCTTCTGAAAGGCCTGGTGCACCAGTGATCGAAAGCAAAAGCGTGGGAGCTGGGTGCCTGTCTACTCAGGCACCAGGCCTTTCAGAAGCCTCCGCCATGCCGGAGGCTTCTGAAAGGCCTGGTGCACCAGCAATCAAAAGCAAAAGCGTGGGAGCTGGGTGCCTGTCCGCTGGTGCATCAGTGGACAGGCACCCAGCTCCCCCCCCCCCCATACATGCATTATTCAATCATGAACTGGGCCTCTAGTTCTTTAATAAATTTTTAAAGAAATATAAACATATCTATGTAATTTGGTAGCTTGTTCACTAATTATTAATTATTCACACCACAGATTAGCTTAGACTAATGTTCTCTGAGACTCAGAAAAGCAACTCAGCCTGAATTTCAGTTCAAGGTCAACTCATCCTTGAAAACCCAGTTCATACCTCAACTCTGTCCATGCCCATACTCTGTTCACAATGAAAGATCCTTCCTCTTGGGTACTGAGAATACTTATTCTTGTTTTATCAAAGCCCTGGCTGGTTTGGCTCAGTGGATGGAGTGTCGGCCTGCGGACTGTGGGGTCCCAGGTTCAATTCCGATCAAGGGCATGTACCTTGGTTGCGGGCACATCCCCAGTGGGGTGTGTGCAGGAGGCAGCTGATCGATGTTTCTGGCTCTCTATCCCTCTCCCTTCCTCTCTGTAAAAAAATCAATGGGATATATTTGGGGGAAAAATTCATGTTTGCTCCTTTAATCCTTGTCTAAACTATGTTGCATAAAGAAAGGGATGATTTTGAAAGGTTTTTTATCTCTATTGTTCCAAAGCGTAAGAATATGCTCATAGCAGATAATGCGAGATCCAAATTTTCAAATTATTTTACAAGTAGCTAATTTTTCCTATTATATAAGTGATCTTTAAAATGTAAGGAAAAACTAATCACAAGTCTGATGGAAAAGAGAACAAAGACACAATTAGAACATGCTTAATAATTAAAAAGAGAAATACAATTAAGACTATACCAAAATATCATTTCTCACCTGTCTGACTGGCAAAAATTAAAAAGATTAACATTGTGTTGGCAACAGTGTGAAAAACAGGCTCTTTCATACATCCCTCATGAATATACATATAATATACTTTTTGTGGAATTTGGAAATATATTCACAACATTTTATGCATTTATCCTGTAATCCAGAAATTCACACTTATAGGAAATTATCTTTCAGATATACCTTCACAAGTACAAAACATCTATGTAAGGTTAGTCACTATGTCAAAGTTTTTGTAACTAAAATATTTGAAAGAACTTTATTTAATCCGCACTCTTATACTTCCTAGGAGTGTAACCTTTCCCAAGTTACATAAAGGCTTTAGAATCACATGAACTTAGGAGAGAGTTGCAGTCTCCATTAAAATCAATACATACTAGCTGTTTATCGGGGAAATATACTTAACCTCCTTAAGGCTTAATTTCCTTCTCTGTAAAGTAAGATAATAACACCCACTTCAGAGTTGTTTTGATTATTGAGACAAGCTAGATACAACAAAAAATAATTGCCATATTAATGGACATTTTGTGGCTTTCAATGTTTTCTTTTACAATATAGATGAAATGTACTCTTTTTTGGTATATTTGTTTGCACCTCTAGGAGAACTGTATTTCTATAGGTTGAATGTCTAAAAGTGAAACATTTAGATCACAGATAATGCATATTACATTTTTAATAAAATATTAAATGTTTCTCTTCAAGATAAAAACTTTCCTCTATATCTTCTTATTTTATATTTTAAATTGCAAAATTAACACATCATACTAGTAAAGAATTACATTTGAAAAATGGACAGCAAGCCCTGGCTGGGTAGCTCAGTTAGTTAGAGCAATGTCACCATATGCCAGGATTTCCAGTTTCAGTCTCCAGTCAGGACACAAACCATGTTTCTTTAAGGAACATGATTTAGACAGGGATTAAAGGAGCAAACATGAAAAGAAATTCTGATAAAACAAGAATAAATATTCTCAGTACCCAAGAGGATGGATCTTTCATTGTGGGCAGAGTATGGGAGTGGACAGAGTTGAGGTGTGAACTGGGTTTTCAAGGATGAGTTGATTTTGGACTAAAATTCATAAATAAGTGGAACAACAAATCAAAGTTTCTCTCCCTTTCTTTCTTCTCTCTCTCTCTCTCTCTCTCTCTCTCTCTCTCTCTCTCTCTCCCCTCAATTTTAAAAATGGATAACAAATTTTCTCTGATGTTATTTCCACAAAAGTAACATGTTTTTGTCTAGAATCAGAGAATCTGCCCTTTTGTGTGTATATATATATATATATATATATATATATATATATATATATATACACACACACTGTATATACCCTTCATTAAGAAACAATGCCTTGTAGACTGAGGTCTGAGAATCTGAGAGGGAGATTGAATAAGGAAGGTGTGATCCAAAAGGTATAACACAGTTTATCTAGGGGGTTAAGATATTTCTTCTCATTGAATCACTACCACTTTTCCAAGTTTCTATCTCAGCCCAGCCCTAACATTATCTGTTATCTTTATCTAATTATTCTCAGCTATCCCTGAGAATACCCAAATAAATTATGGCTTTACCCTTTTAATTTGACAGATTTTTTAAAATTGAAAGAAGAGGGAGAGGAAAAAGTTGAAACAGTTTCTCCCCATCCCACTTGAATTTTTCCAAGCCTCACAGTCCTCAATCCTCTTATTTTAAACTTTAGCCCTAGAACAAAAATCAGAAGACTTCAGATGAAAAACAATTTTTGAGCTTCCTATTGATGGCCACCTTCTTTCTTTATTAATGAGAAGGTTTTTTTAAAAAAAAAATGTATTTGCCTATCTATGTCCATATCAATTATTACTTGGTATGTATGTACATATAGGGATTCCATAAAAACATGGAAAATAACATACACTGTTATATTATTCAGCCATCAAAAGAGTGAAGTACTCGTATATTATTCAACATGAATTAACCTTGAAAATGTTATGCTCAGTGAAAGAAGACGCATTGCCCAATCCTCTGTTTGGACTTACCTGAACACCCTCCTCTCTGCAGGTCCCCCTTCCCCAGCCCACATTTTCAGACCAGGTTAGGTTCATCATCTCTTTATCTTTGGGGCAGAAGTTTGGCCTACCTCTTAGAGCTGCTGTGCCATTGAAAGCCTGTAGTCACAATTCGTGGGCTTTATAAGCTTTACATGTATTCATAGGTTAAATGTAAATGAAATATAATTTAAAAATATAATCTGTAATTTTAAATTGATACATTTTCATGGTAATTTTGCAAAAGATGCCATTAGGATGCCAAGTGGTTATCTTGACTCACTCCTATAACTTTAGATATTTTTATTCACTTAGCTACTTTAGTTAACTTATTAATATGGAATACAGGTGTATTATCAGTGTTATTGAACACTGACATGATGTCAGAAAGCTAAAAAGTGAAGACATTTTAGAAGTCTCGTCTCTGGCCTTCAGTTAGTTGTTCTCCAAGGCCTCAGAATTTGCCATTCTGTAAGGTAACACAATAGGGCATTTTGGGACAGTGGTGACCACACCCCTGAGTGCAGGACCTAAGGCTTTGCTAGGCCGACCGGCCCTATCAGTGGTATCTCCTCCTCCCCCCCCCCCCCGCCCCCGCCCCGCCTCTTTGCCCCCGAGTCTTTCTGCCTTGGTGGAGGTGGGAGCTCTGGCCCAGATCCAGGCTGCGGATTCCAGGTCGGTAAGCAAATCCATTTTTTGGCTGGCCACCCCTGTCCCCACTAGTCCTGAGAGTTTGACTTGCCTTCCTGGTTGGGTTGGGGGGCTCGCGAGTGGGGGAGGAGTGAGGGGCACCTCTGCAGTTTTGAATTGACTAGTTTGGGAAGGGAGCAGAGAAGAGGGACCTTTTGAGCTAGGAGTAGACTAAAGATAGTGATGATTAAACCTGATTGTGGAAGCTAAAGAATGTGGAGAGGCAACTCTGGAAGTGCTGGTGGGGAATGACAGCAAAGCTTGGACTCAGAGGTCAGCAGCCCCTCCCCCACCCCTGCCTCCGGCTCTGGGAAGCGAGCACTGTTTGCCCTCCACCCTGCAGGCCCAGACCTCGCCCTGAGGGAGTTGGGAGCTGAGCCGGCCGCGCTCAGCCGGACCTGCGGGCAGGAGGGGGAGGAGGCCTGGCTGTCTGTGAAAGGGGTAGGGCCACGTTGTGTTTTTAGTTGTGTTGGGGTGCTGGGGGGAGGGGGAGGTAAGAACACCGAAAGAGTGAGCGCCCTCTGTTCTTCAGTCTATTTAAAACTCCTTGGTCTGCTCTGGGGAGCCCTGACCACTTGGTGCTGCTCACTCCTGGAGCTTCGCTGGCTTCTCCTTCCCTCCCTGTGCCCATCACTGGCAGGTATCCGCCGGCTGCTCTGTGACTGGGCCGCTTATTGTTACTTCTGGCCAAGAAAGGGCCACAGGGCAGTGAAAGAGATGAGCCCCTTCCCTTAGGGAGCTCATGATTTAGATCATTGTATCTTTCTTTTTCATCCTCACTGCAGATGAGCTTAGGGACATTTAACCAGTCATTCAATCCAGACAGCAGTGTGTGTTTCAGAGCAGGGGCGATGGGCGCTGCAGCCTGTTTCATGTCTGGCTCAGACACTTAGATGCTGGCTGTGTGCCCCCCACCTGTTACCGAGCTTCATTTCTTACATCTATAAAATGGACATATTATGTAATAAAATGTAATATTCATATCCTAGAGTTTCGGTGAGGATTAAGTGAGGCAGAAGTTTAAATACGCCAAATGGATTTACTCAAATTATTGAGTTATTATTGACAAATGCAATGCCTAACTTCAAAAGAAATGCACACGTTTTGAAGTGGTGTAGAGAATAAAATTTGATAAAGTGCACTATGATAAAGGAAAACATGTTTACTGACATCTAAACAAGTTAAAATGCAACAGAGTTATGAATTATAAGTGGAATTCCACAGATGCAGGAAAAATCAAACACAAACATTTTATAATTTATCCAAAAAAACCCCCAAAAACCTCAGTTAATGGATGATCTTAAAAAGACGGAAACCTGTGCAGGACAATATTTTAAAATTTTGCAAAGTTAATAAAAAATTTTTGAAATGCATGGGATAGTGATTCTTTTGAAGTGAAGTTTAAAAATATGTATTTGAAGCTGATTATGTTCCAATTCAAATACTTGTTGAGTGCCACTTGTTAGATAATCAATCCCAGATAACAGAACAGAGTGGAATGTCATTCTACACGAAGATAAAAAGACTGTTATTCCCTAAGCACAAGAAGCCCAATTTACTTAACTTACTTTATAATTGCATTTGCCTCCTGTTTAGGTGTTTACTTCGCTTTCACTAGAGCTTCTAGTGGAGGGGGAGGGGGAGGGGGAGGGGGGGGAGGACAGGCCAACCCTGGCAATCTGATTTCTAATTGTCTGAGTCCACCACCATCCCCATCTTGGTCTAAACTTTAATAGCTCCTGCCTAGTCACTGACTTCATTGTGAAAGCTATTTTGATGTCCAATTGTGACCTTCTCTAGTTTAATGGGTGGTTCAGATCTAAATTTCAGTCCATTCTCTAGTCTTCCTCTCTCCCCATCCTCGGCCCCACCTTTGCCCCTTTCTAGCTATTTTGCACTCTACTTGGGAAGGATGCTGCCTTGCCTGGGGCACTACTTCTAAACCCTTAATGTGCATATAAATGACCTGAAGATCATAAAGTATAGAGACTGTTCTGGTCGGGGTGAAAGCCTAGAGATTCCTCATAAAGAGATCCATTGGACTCCAGTGCTGCTAGTTAGCCGACCTCTTGACCTTTTTCAGGCTTTTGTTTTATATTTAACTGTTCCCACCTAGTCCTGAATTTGGCCACTTTCATTTGCTAATTTGATCCTCAGGCACCTACAATCTCAAGCTGTGGGTTCTGCTCTTCTCACACAACCAGACTGGCATCTGGGCCCATCCACACCGCCCTTGAGAGCTGGCCTTAGGCTGAGACAGTCGGCCTCCCACATCTCCAGTGGACTGCGCTCTTCTGCAGCAGGTGGTCAAGGGCCTGCTGGTATGTGGGACAAGGTTACTCAAACCCTTGCTAACTATATATTAGCCAGCTGTTCCCCTCCTTTACAATTTCTTCTTTTCTCCGCTCTCAACTTTATTATATCATTTAACAACTCTTACATTTTTTTCCTCAAAATTCCTCTCTCTTGACTATCCAATGTAGTGCATTAGATAGTAAAGAAACAGAACTATAAGGAAGCCACATATGTAATTTTAAATTTCCTAGTGGCCTCATTGAATAGTAAGAAGAAACAGGTAAAATTGATTTTAATACATTTAACTGAATGTACCAAAATATTATTAAGACATGTAATCAATATAAAAAACTTAATGAGATAGTTTAGATTATAGTATGTATTCTATATTTACATTTCATTTCCAATTAGCCACAGTTCAAGTGCTCCATAGCCACATGTAGCTACTATATTTGACGACACAGTTCTAATTTATGCCTAGCAGCGCAGAAAGCCAAACTTTCAATATTTCTCATTGCATTTCTTCTTTTGTTTTTGTCAGCTCTAATGAGTCATAATTTACATCCAATAAGTTATCATTTTTAAGATTACAATTCCATGAGTTTTGACATGTATACAGTTGTGTAACCACCAACATAATCATGATATGTAAAAGGTATTTCCATCATCGCCAAAATTTACTTGTGTCTTTTCACAGTTCATTCCCTTTTCACATCCCTGGGCCCTAGAATCCACTATTCTGCTTTCAAATAGCATAATTTTGTCTTTTCTAGGATTTTATATAAATGGAATTATACAGTAACTTATCTTTGCTGTCTAGTTTTGTTCACTTTAGATAACGTTTTGACAGTGTACTTGTTGTATGTATCAGTAGTTCCATATTATTGTTTTGTAATATGCCATAGTATGGATATACCATAATTTGTTTATTTGCCCCTTAATGGTTTTATGGATTATTTCCAGTTTTTTTTTTTTTTGGTGATTATTGAATTGCATTGATGAAACCGATACTCTCCCCTAAAAGATTGCTTATACCAAGCACACTTTTGCCTGAAATAAATGTATGTGTATATGTTTATGTTGGGGAGATGTAGTCGATCTTCACTTAAAATAGTGTGGTTTGGTGGTTGATCAGCCATAATTTGATTCTCGGTCAGGGCACATGCCTGGGTTGTGGGCTCGATCCTCAATAGGGGGGGACTTGCAAGAGGCAGCCGATCAATGATTCTCATCATTGATGTTTCTATCTTTCTCTCCCTCTCCCTTCCTCTCTAAAGTCAATAAAAATATATATTTTTAAAAGGTAAGTGAAAGATGAAACAGAGGGCCGGAGACCATGGGATACCAGGACACAGGCTTTATTGGAGATCACCCTGCTGATTGGTGATTTCATGTAAGGCACATGATTAGGCACCTAGGGATTTAGGAATTGGGGGCTTAGGGTATATGGCAGGTGCTGATTGGTGGTTCAATGTACAGTCCATATAAGGTGTTCAGGAATGTCCGGCTGCAGGTGGAGTTTACATCATACTCAGTCCATCAGTTGGGGGAAGGGAGGATATATCAGTAAATATAGTAGCAACAACATTTTTTAAGAGCAATTTTATGTTGCCAGCAAAATTGAGGGGAAGGTACAGAGATTTCCTATATACCCTCTGCTCCCACACATGTATATTACCATCTCACACCGCAGTCATACATTTGTTACACCTGATGCACCTACACTGACACATCATCATCATCCAAAGTCCTAATGTAAATGTAATGTATTGTGTTTTTAATTTCAAATTCCACTTGTTCATTGCCAGTATAGCTGTAGGTTTTTTTATAGGTGTGCTTTATCAAGTTGAAGAAGTTCTCTAGTTCTTTTCTTTTTAATCTTTATTGTTGAGAGTATTATAGATGTCCCCCTTAGCCCCCATTGCCCCCTCCACCCTGCCCCAGGCCTTCACCATCCTACTGTCTGCATCCATAGGTAAGATCTTTGGTTAATCTCTTCCCACACTCTCTTCCCCCTACCCCTTGAGATTCATCAGTCTGTTCCATGCTGCCCATGCCTCTTATTCTATTTTATTTATCAGCTTATTTTGTTCATTAGATTTCTTGTTCATTTATTTTTATTTTTAAATTCAATTGTTGATAGATATGTATTTCTTGCCTTTTTCTCCTCCTCTTCCTCCTCCTCCTCCTCCTCTTCCTCTTCCTCCCCTTCCTCCTCCTCCTCCTCCTCCTTCTCCTCCATGTTCCTCTTCCTCTTAAAGAATACCCTTCAATACTGGCTTGGTGGTGATGAGCTATTCCTTTTTATCTGAGATTTGATTATAAATGGGTATTAGAATGGTCAAACACTTTTTCTGCATCAGCTGATTTTTCTTTTCTTTAATTAAATATATTTTTATTGATTTCAGAGAGGAAAGGAGAGATAGAAACATCAGTGATGAGAAAGAATCATTGATCAGCCTCCTCCTGCACGCCCCACACTGGGGATTGAGGCTGCAACCCTGGCATCGAACCTGTAACCCTTCAGTCCGAAGGCTGACTCCCTATTCACTGAGCCAAACCAGCTAGGGCTCATTTTTCTGTGTTTTTTGTTGTTGTTGTTGTTGTTTTTTAACATTAATTGATTTTCAAAATTTGAACCAGCCTTGCACATCTTGGATAAATCCCTCTTGGTCATAGTGTATAATTCTCTTTATACATTGTTGGATTTGATTGGCTCATATTTTGTTGAGGATTTTTGTAGCTATTTTAATGAGAAATGTTGGTCTGAAGTTTTCTTGCAATGTGTTTGTTTCCATTTGCATTTCTCTGGTGACATGAAGTAAATAATTTCATATGCTTATTTGCCATCTGTATATCTTTGGTGATGTGTCTGTTAACATCTTTGGCTCCTTTTTTAATTGGGTTGTTTGTTATTGTGAAGTTTAAAGAGTTACATTTATATTTATATTTAGGCTATTGGTATTAGGGTTGTGTTGGCCTTATAGAATGAATAAGTTGGGAAATACTTTTTCTACTATCCTCTGAAAAACATTGTAGATAATTGGTATTATTTCTTTCTTAAATCTTACACAAAATGTACAGGTTAACCCATCTGGGCCTGTTGCTTTCTGGTTTTGAAGGTTACTAATTACTGATTCATTTTCTTTAATAGAAATAAGCTTATTAAGATTGCCTTTTTCTTCTTGTGTGAGTTTTGGTTAAATTGTGTCTTTCAGGGAATTAGTCCTTTGTCATACTTCTAGTTTCCATAGAATTTGTACTGATGAGTGATGTCCCTTCTTTCATTACTGATATTAGTAATTTGTGTCCTCTCTTTTTTCTCAAAAGAGAAAAGCTTGTGTATCTTATTGATCTTTTCAAAGTCAATTATTTTTTAATATTAACAATTTCATAAAATAATGATTTATTTCCTTTGTGATTCCCCAAGGCCAACATCAAATTTATCTATAAATTCAGTGGTAAGTTATAATTTTAATCCTATTATAAAGTTAATTGCTCATGTCTGTTAGGTGCAGTGCTAAGCTATGGAATGTGCCCTCATATTATTCATTAAGGTATAGACCCTCATAGTATAGTATTCTAAATGAGATTATGTAAGTATGTAAGGAAAATAATAAACCAACTAAGTGCCCAGTTTCCATAGGCATGATTACTTTGGTTAAACCTGAGTATCTTAGATGATAGATACTCTATAATACCAATTAGTTACTTACTTTCATTAACTTGTTAACAATTTATTAAGTACCCTATATGGAGAAGAGGAATAGAGAGGAGTACCCTGAGTCTGCATTCAAATTCCGGATCAACCCCTTGGATTAGCTGCCTAGCCTCTCTGAGCCTGAGTTTATACAACTGTGAAATGGGGTTGAAATGACACTCAGTGTTGTTATAAAGAATTATTGAATTGTTACATGTATAATAGTTAGATTATTGCCCAGTATATAGCAGACTTTCAATAAATACTTATTATTAGTATTGCTATTACTAAACAGCAAAGTGAATGAATAGGACCAGGACCTGCAAGAACACCAGAGGACACTAGGTAGCAGCTCTGAGGTCCTGTTTTCACATTTCTAAAGCACCACCAGGTCTGTGCCTGACTTTTACCACCTTTACCACATAACTGTCATGTTCAAATTATGAAGTTTAGGAGCTTTGAACTAGGACTCTGAACTTGTTGGGTTATGCAACTCTACAACTTACAAGATTTGTGCTTTTTATAAAGTCACTTAATTTCTCTTTTCCTTTTTTCCCCCTTTTTTCTTTTTTTGTCAAAGAGCAAAAAACACTCTTATTTATTCAGAGTTTTTCTATGAGGGATAAAGAAAACTTGGGAATGTGATTTCTAAATCACAACTGGTTATAAAAGTATTAATTATAAAAACATGATCTCCTGTTTTTGTGGTCATTGTTGCTTCTTTAGAGTCTTAGGGGAGTGATGAAAGGGCTCTGAGTGGAACAGAGCTGTTAGAAAATAGAAGTGTCTTAAGTACAAATTGATAGTTGCAGAATAGTCATGGAGATATAAAGTACAGCATAAGGAATATAGTCAATAAAATTCTAACAACTCTGCATGGTGTCAGATGGGCACAAGACTTACTGGGATGATCACTTAGTAAATTATGTAATGTCTAATGACTGGGGTGGTGTACATCTGAAACTAATGTAATATTGTATATCAACTGTAATTGAAAAAAAAAAGTAGAAGTGTCTTCACAATAAGTGATTCCTCTGATCTTGGGGATTAGATACTGGAAAGCAATGCTAGAGTGATGGCAAAGAGGTGAAAAGGTCCATGAGAAAGGTGTGTCCTATGGAGGTTCTAGGTGTTAACTCATCAAAAGTTGAGGACCTTTAGAGTGGACAGTGTGTCAGATGGGAAGATACAGTAATAAAACAACAACAACAACAACAACAAAAACAAGCTCTCCGATCCCATGGAGCTTATAGTCTGGTGGGGAGTTCAGACTATTAAATATATATATTAGGTGGTGATCAGAAGAAAAATCCAGCAAGGAAATATCTCAGGAGTGATTGTATGGGTGTCCAAGCCAGCTAGGCTCAAAAGAGCAGACTTTTCTGATGATGGAACATGTAAGGAGAGAGTTGAATGAAGTCAGAGATATGCAGATATCAGGCGAAGCGTCTTCCTTGCAGCAGAAATAGCAAGTGCAAAACTCCTGAGGCAGCAGCCTTTTATTTTTGGTACTTTAACATTGAGAGGGGTTTTGGTGGACTGAGAAAAGGTCAAACAGATGGCCACTCCTTTCTGGGGCCTCAGTATGTCCATCCATCCAGAAGAGGTAAAAGGATATCATGATCTTTACTCTAATGAGGTTGAAATTGATGTCTAACATGCAGTCGGGTAAAGAATGTGTTTGAAGTTAGAATGAGGAGCCCTTGTTGCCCCAGGTGTGAGACCTCTTATTCCAGGATAGTCAGCATCCCTTCTTTTCTCTCTAATTTTCTTACTCTGGCCCTTTTTTGTTTTCCCATCTACCCAGAATTCTGTAAGTATCTTAGGAGCCAGGCCTAGGCAGGAGGAGCCAGGACAATGGCTACAATGACTTCAGCAGTACTAGTGGACATACAAGATGAAGTGACCTGCCCCATCTGCCTGGAGCTCCTGAAGGAACCCCTGAGCATAGACTGTGGCCACAGCTTCTGTCAAGCCTGCATCACAGAGAACAGCAAGGAATCACAGATCGGCCAAGAAGAAGAAAGCAGCTGTCCCGTGTGCCAGACCAGCTACCAGCTCAGGAACCTGCGGCCTAATCGGCATCTGGCCAACATAGCGGAGAGGCTCAGAGAAGTGGTGTTGGGCTCAGGGGAGCCGCTGAAGGTGATTCTTTGTGCGCACCATAGAGAGAAACTCCAGCTCTTCTGTAAGGAGGATGGAAAGCTGATTTGCTGGCTTTGCGAGCGGTCTCAAGAGCATCGTGGTCACCACACGTTCCTCATGGAGGAGGTTGCCCAGGAGTACCAGGTGGGAGCCCACGTGGAGGAAAAGTAGGGAGGAACAGAGTTCTTGGCAGGAAATCTTAATTTTATGCTAATTTAATTTTTGTAGTCTTCCCATTCAGCTAGAGGAATGAACCTAGAAAATTCCCCCTGGCCAAGAGTAGAGACTTTAGCAGTTTCTTGCTGCTCAGGATCAGCTCTGCATATCCTTTTGAGAAGGGGATGCTGCTGGGGGCAAAAAGGGAGGTTGGGAGCATTGAGTGTGGGGGGATATGGTGGTAATTAGAAGACTTGAGGGACTTCATGGTCAAGTTCTTTCCCTGGGACGAAAGAGAATCACCCTGTTCCTACTGGTGCCTATCCCCTGTGTATACCTTGGCTGTCTCGGATTTTCAGTCCAGGGCCGGACAAGTTTCTTCTGAGATCAGCATGCTCTGTCGCATTCATTCATGTCTAGTCACTGAGACCATTTAATGCTTGACTTGATGTGTTTCTTCCAGGAGAAGTTCCAGGAGTCTCTGAAGAGACTGAGACAAGAGCAACAGGAAACTGAGAAACTAAAAGCTGAGATCATAGAGAAGAGGACATCCTGGAAGGTAAGAGAGACTCTTCCTGAAGGTGTCCTGGGGATTGAGAGCAAGGAAAACTGGTCCTGTCCCCGATTTGGCTAGAAGAGTTTCCCTTTGCCTAGTTTGCCTAGTCCTTCTCTGCAACACTTCCAAACAAAGCTCTTGTTCCTGGTGCAAGGCAGGGGAGAGAAAAGGGGGAGTTAGGAAATGAATATATTAAACGGGAATCCAGGTTTTTCACCACAGTCACATAGGAGAGGAAACATGGCCATTAGCAGCTTCTAATTCCTGATTCTGGACTTTGTTCTACAGTTTCAAGCTCTGAAACTTGGAAGAACGGGTTAGGTACAGGCTGATCATTCCTACCTTCTCACTCAAAATTGGATGGGGAGGCTAGTGGAGAGGCATGAGAGACCGGGGAGGCTGCTTGAAATCTAAACCTCACCCAGGAATCACAGTTTACACCTAGGAGGCCTCAATAAGTCCACCGGAGGCTAATGTTCTGGAAGAGTGGAGGGGAGAATTGAAGAAAGACCAGGTTCTGCAGGACGTTCCCCCTTCACTCCTCCTCTACCAGTGAGACCTGGCCAGGGAAGCAGTGCTGAGCCTGACTTCCCACCCCTTAGAGAGGAGACCCTCAGCTCCACAGACTAGCAGACTCTCTTCCATGTCCTTGAAGAATCAGCTGGAACCTGAGAGACACAGGATCCAGAAGGAGTTTAATCAGTTGAGAAGCATCCTGGACAAAGAGGAGCAGCGGCAACTGAAAAAACTGGAGGAGGAAGAGAGGAAGGGGCTGAATATTATGGAAGAGGCAGAGGATGAGCTGGTCCACCAGAGCCAGGCACTGAAGGAGCTCATCTCAGATCTGGAGCGTCGGTGTCAGGGGTCCACAGTGGAGCTGCTGCAGGTAAGACTCATGAAGGAGCCCCCAACCTGAGAGTCAGGCAAAGAGAGACTAATATTCCTACCTTTCTGACACGGGACTGATATCCTGATGGAGGCAAAAATAAAATTCCTTTGACCCTGGGGTGCCTCTTCCCTATTATATCTCACTTGTATTTATTATATACTAGAAGCCTGACACATGAAGATTCATGCTAGACTGGGCTTTCCTTTCCCTGGCTGCCGACACTGCCTTTCCGCTCCAACCCCACCTTCCCACGCTGCCCAGAGGCCCTGAGAGATCAGGGTGATGACACAAGCATTCTGCCCTCCCCCTCCCCACCAGCACTCAAAATTAACCACCATCTTTGTTGGGTTAATTTGCAAACCACTCCTGATTGGCTGGTGGCGTAGCAGAGGTATGGCCAATTTACATGTTTGTCTATTATTAGGTAAGATAAAAAGTGGTCCAAAAGTTCAGTTGATACTGTGGTGGGAATCTACTGTGTCCAGTGATATTCTATTGGAGCATTAATCAGTCTTGACATTATTGACATATTGGGCTAGAAAAGTTACTATGAGGGGCTGCCCTATACATTGCAAGATGTAGCAGCATCCCTGCTCTCTGCCCCCTAGATACCAGAAGTACCCACACCCAGCTCTGACAATCAAAGCACCCTCCAGACATTGCCAAATGTCCCTTGGGAGGAACATCTCCCACCTCCCCCTGTTGAGAATCACTGGCCATTAGGCACCTGTTGTCGATGATACTCTATTATGATTTGTCATGTGCTTTCACTCACTTTCATAGTAGATAAACACATACCAAGCTCAAGTGCTCAGAGATTCTTATGGAATCACCAGCCCTTCTTTGTGTTCACCCTCTTCTCTAGGGCAGAATCATTTACCATGTTGTAATAGGAGTTTGAACTTGTCTTTTAAGACATAAGAAAACTGAGCTCTGGTGTGTGTGTGTGTGTATGTATGTCAGGAGGGTGCAAGGTGTCCAATATAGAGAGTTTTGGTGGTAGAGCTTAAACTGAGGTTAAAACCTGAAGAGTTGTTTTTTACATTGAGTGGACAGTATGACTATAATGTTGCAGAAAGCACCTTGTGACATTCTGGAACCTTCAGGCCCTTCCTTATTTTTTGTTTAACTTGTTTTCCTCTTGCTCTTCCTTTGCCAGTGTGATACTCATTTCTTTACCTATTCTTGGGCCCCAGCATTAAGGTCAAAAGGTAGTTACTTTCTATCTGTTGAAGCTTTTCTTCATTGACTGCTTCTGGTTTAACATCTTTATTTTCTTTTTCTTGCCCTTTTTTTCATTTTTGATATTGGGTTACCCTAATGTTTTCTTCTCCTCACCCCTTGCCCCCCAGTTCTAGCCCCTGCACAGACTCCTCAAATTGTAAACATCGCTTCATAAGTACAGAGGAATCAATTTATATTGCTAGTCCAGGTATCTATCTAGGCTACGCCATGGACATTTAAAAAAAAATGCTTTTATTGATATCAGAGAGAGGAAGGGAGAGGGAGAGGGAGATAGAAACATCAATCAGAAGGGATAATCATCAATCAGCTCCCTCCTGCCACCTGAGATCCAGCCCATAAGCCAGGTAATCGAACCGTGACTTTCTGGTTCATTGGTCGATGCTCAACCACTGAGCCACGCCAGCCAGGCCCCATGGACATTTTCATTTGAGTTTTCTCTTACAGTCCATTTTTCTAGAATTTGCCCATCACAGACACATTCTTCTCTTTTCCATGTCTGTGTAGCATTGTTGCTCATTAAGATTTGGGCAGCTTTCAAGTTTCAAAATGTAAACGATGAGAATAAAGCTAACACAGGAGACGTGCAGTGGCACCTGGTTGGATCATGCCTTAAAATTGCTGCAATCCTCGATATTTGGTATAAGTAGGCACATCCACCACCTCCACCACTTTCCATATTTGAGCCAATTTGAGCTGTGTTTCTGTTAAATGCAATCAAAATAGTTACGTAGATCAAACCATTGGCCTTTTCTTCAGTCACTGAAGTTTATAAAGCAGGAGTTAGAGAGACCAAATAGGCCATGAAGTAATTCTATTCAAATGAGGCAGATAGTGACAGCAATGACCTTGAAAAGCAGGTGGCTAACAAGTTAATGGTGTGAAATGGACTGGCTTGGTCTAAGATGAGACATCAGTGTGACTATAAGGAGGTTTTTATGTCAATACTTTACCTAAATTTAGTGACTGCATGAATGGTGGTATCACTGAAGAAGGTGGAAGATAGTAGAGGAGACCTCATGTTTGCAGAAAAAGTAAATTTTCTTTTAAAAATCTTGAGTTGGTGATGCCTGTGGCTCATTTGCTCGGGTATACCGTAGGTCCTCGGGTTACATCGGAGATCCGTTCCTATGGCACGATGTAACGTGATTTTTGCTGTAAGTCAGAACCCACCTATATAAGCACCTCCGTCACTCACATGGAGCACATACACAGCAGTAATAAAGTGAAACAGTAAAAAAAATTTAAAAGTAGAGATAACAATTCCTGACCTTTACTTGTGGTAAATAAATAATAAAACATAAAGCACATATGTACATATGTCAAAATGACGGAATTTTTTTTTTTTATAAATACTGTAAATGGGAGATGGCGACATAACCATGAAACTATGTACATAGAGTCCAATGTAAACAGAGGACTGCCTATGTAAGCGAGATCTGAGAAGTACAGAGTTGGGAATCCACATGTATGTGTTGAATTCAAGAAAAATAGATTAATTCAATTAAAGGAGCATAGACAGAGGAGATGAGGTTTAAGAAACAACCACAGTTACCCTTGCCAGGTTGGTTAGAGCACTGTCTTGAGGCACCAAGGTTTTGGGTTTGATCATTGGTCAGGCCACATACAAGAAGCAACCAATGAATGCATAAATAAGTATAATAACAAATCAATGTCTCTCTCAAAAAAATTCAGTAAATAAAATTAAAAACAATATTACAAAAGAAACACATTTAAAGCCTTGTATCCTCAGCAACCAGAATGTAGAGGACAGAAATTATGGCTTCAGCATGGGATATTCTCTAGGGCAAGGCACAATGTCTGGTAAATATAGGTGATGTACATATGTAACATTACACACACACACACACACACACACACACACACACACAGTTGTAAAAATAAAGGTACCAATGAATGAATCATCATTTCCTGACATCCCTATATAGGGTCTCAGGGACAGTGTGATTTCAAGTTCTTATCCCCAACTTGTGGTCTCTATATTAGTCATCAATATTCCCATCATATAATGGGGTGATAAGAATGGGATGAGGAACCTGAGTGAGGGTGTACTGGAGGACAGGGCTTATGACTCCTAGACTTAACCTGTCTCTTTTCTTCCTAGGATGTGAGTGATGTCACGGAAAGGTATGTGCAGGAGAACATGAGATGGTTCCTTTGGAGTGACAAAAGATTTCTGCAGCCATCCATAGAGTTACCTTGTGGTCAGTGGGAAAGGAAAAGAATCACAAGGCAGAGAAGATTTAGGACTGGTGTCTCGAGTTACTCATCATGAGAATTTTGGGGTCCCCCAAAATAAAGGGAATGGCCTGATTTCTATGGTAGGCTAATTTAGGTAATGGGAGGTCACAAATTGGAAACCGCAGTGCCCTTAAGGATAAAGGGTTAACAGTATCATTGATTCTCCTAATGCACTGTGATGGAACTCCTTTTCCACAAATCTCCGTGCCCGTTTCCAGCCCTGATTCTAGTAGTTTATGGCTATGTCAGAATACACAGGGCTTTCCATTGCCCTGTATTTTATCAGAGGGAAGTTTCCTCTCTACATCGCCCTATCCCAGAGTCCACAATTCAGCTTTTGGGACATCTTCCTTGAATTTCCCTTTCTCCCTTGGCTTTGGAACAGTTCATATCTTGCTACCTAGTTCTCCTCACACTTCCTTTTTTCTTTTTTTTTCCATTTCAATAAAAACATAGACCTGAGGTCTTAAGAAGAGGGATTTTGGCCTGAGATCAAAACACATACTCTCTATCCCATACTCCAGAATCTCATCCTTAAAGGTGACATCTAAAGTTGCCCACACACCAGGTCCATGTGAAATATGGAGCCTTGTCCCTTGCAAAGTCTGCACTCTTAATTTGGAGGTGAGGACATCTTTCTACAACTGGCATAATTCTAAGTTTAAGTGAATCCTAAGATGCTGTTCTGAAGGTCTTTCTTTATAGTCCTCTGGGAACCTCGAAGGCTTAAAGTCAAAAACACTTAAGGAAGGAGCCCTTTACTGGATGCTCTCAGAGCCCCAGTAACAGGTTCCTGGTATTCTGCCTGTCAACACACATTTCCATATCCTCATGGTAGACCCTCTGGTTGGCACTGACATTTTAAATATTTTGGTGGATTTGTTTTATGAGGCAGCAAAGGATTTTGCAGCCATTATTTTATTGGCCTGAGATCAAAACATAAACTCTCTATCCCATACTCTAGGATCTCACCCTTAAAGGTGACATCTAAAGTTGCCCACACACCAGGTCCATGTGAAATACGGAGCCTTGTCCCTTGCAAAGCAACAACAAACAAACATAAAAGAGGCTTTGAGGGGTTAAATCTTATCAAAATTTACAGATAGTGAGAAACTAGTTTCTTGTTCTGGTTTTCTGTCCCCAGCATCAGGGCTCTTTGGGGAATGATGCTAATTTTCTTCAGGAAAGTGTTGAGGTTTACCCATGGGCTTAGGAGATGAAGGACGGTGGTGCTGGAGGAATCCAAGGTCAGCCATATAGGAGATTCATAATGTCTGTTCCCTAGGAGTGAGTACTGGACTCTGAAAAAACCAGAAGATCTCCCCACCAAGCTGAAGAGTGCATTTCGGGCCCCCGATCTGAAAAGGATGCTACGAGTGTTCAGAGGTGAGGAGATAGAATTTGGATGTGGGATGATTGTAGTAGTAACAGATAAAAAGCATAGAGGTTATAGTTAGTATTTGGAAATAGGGGCTAAGAGAGGGTCAGGTAAGGAAAGGAACACCAGACCAGAACCTGTTGGTTCTACACATGATTGACTTTTTGTCATTACAGAGCTGACAGATGTCCAAAGCTACTGGGGTAAGTAGAATCATAGCCTCTTTAAGCTGCCATGTTCTGATCCTCTTTTACATGTGAATCTTCCCAAACCAATCCCACTGCCCCGTCCCCAACACGCAGGTATAAGCTGGTGATCCTTCCGCCCATCCCCCCACCACATAGTTCCAATTCCTCCCACCCACGTCTGTGTCACCCCTTGTCATCTGCTGATGTTGTACCTTTTCCCACAGTGGACGTGACTCTGAATCCACACACAGCTAATTTAAACCTTGTCCTGTCGAAAAACCGGAGACAGGTGAGATTTGTGGGTGCCACTCTGCCTGGGTCTCATCTGGAAGAGCACTATGACTGTGGCGTCCTGGGCTTGCAGCATTTCTCCTCAGGAAAACATTACTGGGAAGTGGATGTGGCCAAGAAGACTGACTGGATCCTGGGCGTGTGCAGCGATGCTGTGGGACCTCCATTCTCTGTCAACCAGTTTGCGAACAATCGCAATGTTTACTCCAGATACCAACCTCAAAATGGCTACTGGGTGATTGGGTTGCACCATAAACATGAATATAGAGCCTACGAGGACTCTTCCAGTTCCCTGCTCCTCTCCATGACCGTGCCCCCTCGCCGGGTTGGGGTTTTCGTAGACTATGAGGCCGGCACTGTCTCCTTTTTTAATGTCACAAACCACGGCTTTCCCATCTACACCTTCACTAAATATTACTTTCCTACCACTCTTTGCCCATATTTTAATCCTTGCAACTGTGTAGTTCCAATCACCCTGCGTCGCCCAAGCTCTTGAACATTCTGCTTCCCACACCCACACCTGAGGAGGACCCTTTGAGGCTTTCTGACCTTCTGTTTTCTGCAGTCTCCCTCCTTTTTCTTTGAACATTTACTCAGGGCTATGATGCCCTGGTGGTGACAATGAACATCCTTCATTAAGTTATTACAGCTCTAGAGATAGGTTAAGGGTAACTTTCAGCCTTTTACTATTAATCATGGTATTTTTTTGTCAATGCATAGGATCAAATTTGGGAAGTCCTCTTAATTTGCTCTAAGTTTTTGTTCTGAATGGAAAAATGAGTTTCAACAGATATTGTCCCTAATGACTGAGATAATCATGTCATTTTTATTCTGTTATTGGAGTACATTGATTTGTTTCAATGTTTAAGCCTAATACAAATTCCTGAGATAAGACACTATCATTTTTCATGTGCAATACTGAATTCGTTTAGCTAATACATGTCTTAGATTTTATTTTTATCTCTATTTATAAAAAAATTGACCTGTATCTTTATATTCTTATATATCACAGGTTTTAGAAAATGCAGTAAATGAGCAAAGAAATTGATGTATGTTTGTGTAAGTACATATAAGAGTGCTAAAGCCTATTATGTTAATTTTGAAGGCTTTAAATTTAAAGAAAGAAATTCCGACCAGTTTTTACTACAACCTCCATGGATCTTAAAATGTTAAGAGTAGTAATTGAAAAATTAAAACAAAATCTGTCAAGTGCATTGAAGTACTAAAAGGAAAGAGGAAAATGATCCATCCAATATAGATTATTTTAGGAAGAGAATGATTTCTTTCCATTTCTCCACATCCCCTTTCCTTTATGCTCAATATGAACAGCCAGTGAGTGAGCAGCTATGACTGGGGTAGAGAGGTGCTATATGCTTTTGGACCCAACTGTAAAAGCAATTATGAGGTGGAGTGAGGGTGGGAACAAATATCAAGGAGTTAACTAGAGCTAATGTCCAGTCAGTAGCCAAGAGCCACTGGCAATTCAAATTTGACTAATCTGAATTGAGACATGCTATATGTGTAAAATGTACACCACTGGTTCAAAAAATAATATAAAAGATTGTATTAATTATTTTTATATTGTAGAGTACAATCATAATATTTTGGATATATTGTGTTAAATAAAATATATATTAACTTCACTTGTTTTACTTTACTTGTTTGATGTAGATACTAGAAAATTTTAAATTATATATGTGGCTCGCATTACATGTTGATTGGACAGCTTATCCTGTAGTGCAATTTCTCCCAATAAGGGGGCTCTAGTATAAGGAAGATGTTACTCGTATATCCACATGGATCCTCTACCTCTGAGGCATTTGTGTAGAAGGTACTGGCAGAGAGAAGAAGATCTGAACTTATCTAGAAATTTATAATTTAGAAGATCATAGAAAAAGGTCATGGCCAGAGAACAGATTGTGCATAGTCTGGTCCCTGTCTTTAGCCCTCAGGCTGTTGGACATTTGAAGATCCATTGTGGTTTGAGGAATTATTAGTTCATCCTCCTATCTCAGCTTTAGTCAGTTAGTGTCTGTATGAGATGAAATATAGGTCACAGTAAAAGCCGTGCCCCCTCGCCGGGTTGGGGTAAGGTTTCATTTGGGAGGTTAAATTTGTGGGAGACCAGAGGCCAAATGCACACTCATTCTTATCTGGACTTTATTCAGAAGAAATATGAAAGGAACAGAAGCCAACCAGTGCCCATGTGGCTGATGGAAGTTGGGGGATAAGAGATGATGGTAAAAGAATCTGTAATTGTGCCCTTTTCATTTCTTTTCCCATGTAGTAAGTTCCAGGTGAAAGGAGTTAGCCCAGCTGTCCTCTCCCTATGGAGGTACCTAGTGAATGACTTTAGTTAATAGGAAAATCAAGTGCTTGCTGGGATGCTGTAGGTGAGATGTGGGGAGAAATTAGAATGAGTTTGCAGCCCTGGCTTTCTCTGGGGCATGGGGGGAGGGTGTCTGGGCAGGGGCCTCCTGGCCTTGACATTTTTGGCGTGATGCAGTAGGCTAAGCTGCTATGAAAATTAAACCCCAAAACAAAATGGATCCAATAAATGTATTTATTGCTTATGTAAAAAACATGAATATAACTAGGGGGTGAGTGGCACTATTCCACATGGGATGCATGGGGCAAGCTCTATCCATGGCTCTGCCATCTCCAAAGACAGTTATTGCCATCAATATCAAGACAGCAGAAAGGCAAAGAAAACTGGGGAGGCAGTTTGCTTCTTAAGTCCTTAGTTCTTATGTGGAATTCTTAATTTCTGCTCACAACTTTCTGCTACTGAGAATAGCCATGTGGCCCCACCGAATTACAAAAAGATTGTAAGATGTCTAGCCACATACAAGCAAGTACAAGCAAATTTCCAGGGAAGGAAAATGCAGATTTTGGTGGATGCCAAGTCGCCTCGTGGCCTGGAACCGTAAGCAACTCCTCTTCCTCATTTCAGAAGATCCAGGATCTCAGATTTTTTCTGGGCTGTTTATTCCATCCTGTAGCCTAAAGTTCATAAGAAAAAGACTGAGTGAGGGCAATGCTGTTGCTGGAGTCTTAGGCAAGTGGTAAACTTAATCCTAACATTTTTCAACAAGCCTGTTCTTGCTAGAGCTGGCATTTACATTTTATTCTACTTTATAAAGAAAAAAATTTGGAGTGAAGGGCTTTTTAAACATTTTTATTGTGATACAATTGACATGTAAATTGCACATATTTAAAGTCTACAATTTGATAAGTTTTGACTTGTGAAACATCACCATCAAGACAATCAAGATATCCACCCTCTTCAAATGCTTCCTCCTGCCCCTTTGTAATCTCTTCTGTCTCTGCCCACCTCACCCCCATCCCCTAGCAACCACTGTCTGCTTTGTCTCAGTGTGCATTCTCTAGAGGTTTATATAAATAAATCCTTCAGTTTTGTTGTCTGGTTTCTGTCATGCTCCAGATTGTTGCTTATATTATCAAGAACCCATTCCATTATTATTGCCGTGTAGTATTCTATTGTATCAATGGGTCATTGTATCAATATAATTATATTGTATGTAAAAACTTACCCATTTGCCTGTTGATGCAAATGTGGGTGGTTTCCAGCTGTTAGCTACTACAAATATAGCTGTTGTGAACATTTCTTGTAAAACTCAAACAGTAAACACATGCTTTCATTTCTTGTCTAACTGCCTAGCTCCAAAATAGCTGGGCTATAAGGTAGGTAAATGGGTAAGGTTTTGGAAGCTGCCAAACTATTTTCTAAAATGATAGTACCATTTTACATCTGACTTCAGTTGCTCTACATCCTTGCCATGGCTTGGTTCAGCTTTGGGAGAGTGTGGGGCTATGGGGAATAATGGGAATAAATCAGAGGGATCCAGGAAAGTGAAGCAGAAATTTTATTTCTTTAATGTGACTTTTTCTCCTTTCTTTCCTTTTGGTTTAAACTGGCCCCATTTAGCACCCTGACTCGCCATCTCCCTCTCCCTTGCATGTCCATTCCCTTAGTTATTAAGCCATCAGGACAATGAGGTTCTACTCAGCATCAAAAAAATCTTTGGAACAAAGCCTCAAATCTATTGACCACAGAGTTTCAGTCAAAATAGACTTCAGTTGTGTTTCAGTTCCAGACCCAGCAAAGAGGAACCACCCCACCGACCACACCCTCATGACACCAGACAGGATGACACTATGGCTGACATTAAGACCTGATACAATGCTCAACTTCTCCCCGCCTTGGCCCTGGCCAGCCAGCAGAACCCACAACCCCAACTCCCTCAGTTGCCATAATTAATGATTTTCCACCTATAGAACCCATCACCTGGAAGCCATCAGGGAGCCAGGTCTCAGAACAATAGCTCACCTGGGACTCTGGGTTTGGTGTCATTTCCTTCAAAATAAACCTTTTGATTGGGCTTTGGTGTCTAACAGACCCCTTTACTTGGTAACAAAAGCTGCCACTTTACTCCTGTAATGGTTGCTATCATCCTCCGGATAATTTCAGTTCTCCCTCTGCCTATATAAACGAGTCTCCATGGTGTGACCCTTTCCAATTCTTGTGGTATCTCTTGTTTACCTGGAATTCCAAATACAATCTCATGGAACCAGTTGCAGATTACAACAAATTGCTTATCCTTCATTCTAGCCATTTCTGCCTCCCAGAGGTATAACTCAACTGCAAGTAATGCACCAGAGGAACTCTTGATACCCTAATGGTATCCAAAAGTGACCATTATTTTCTATTTCGAACACAGTACATTTGATAGAAGGTTGGCCTGGATAAGTCTTTGTTGTGGGAGTTCTGTGCATTGTAGAATGGTTAGCTGTATCCCTGACCTCTACCACTAGATGGCAGCAGCCTTCCCCGTAGTCATGACAACCAAAACTTTCCGACTCTGCCAAATGTCCCCTGGGGCAAATCTTCCCTCCCCACCCCACCCTTCTACAAACACTGGGTTTAAGCATTACTCTCTGCTGTTGCCCTGAAGGACTGCCACCATTTGGTCCAGAAGCTCCGTCCCCTTTCCTTTTCCTGCTAGCCCCAAGAATTTCACTTTCACTTCTCAGCCAGTTCCTCAGGAGGAACTACTTCCTGCAGACTGAGCCCGGGTTGGAGAATGAACCCTGACCAGAACTGCCCCGTCTTTCCCTCACCACTTGAACCAGGAGTCAAGACACCTCCGCTGGGACCTGAAGGTGGGTGGGGAGGTTTGTGGCAGGCCCAGCGTGGGAGACTCGCGGAGAGAGGTACTAGGTGAAGTTAGGTGAGGTATTTTGTGGCGCAGATGTGCTCTGAAGGGAAGAAAAGCCAGCTGCAGGCTTCCTACTCTGAGTGCAGACACAGGGCAGCGTCTGGAGAGGGACAGCTTGAGAGAAAGGAGTATTGAAGAGGCAGAGGGCCTTGTTTGCTTCCTGGAGGGACCCTTATTTTTCCAGGCTGAGTTCATCCCCATCCTCTTCCTATTCTATAGTTTTGATTACCTATCTTGCTGAAGGGGACTGTAATCTCTCTCTCTCTCTCTCTCTCTCTCTCTCTCTCTCTCTCTCTCTCTCTCTTTCTTTCTTAAAGAGATAAACAGAAAGTCTGTTCTACTCACTCCACTCCGTTTGTAAAGGAGGTCCCTGTTTTACAAGTGTTACAAGTGTGCGAAAGCCCAAGCTCCTAGTATGGGGCATCAGATAGAATGGAGTCTTGGGGACATGGCCGGGGTAATATTGAACCTGATTCTTTCAGGCCCCTTCTGCAACCACCGAGGGGCTGTCTGTGGCCTTCCTGACACAGCCTCAGCTGCTGGCCAGTCTGAAGACAGCAGGCTAATGATTGGTCTGCTGCCTGCCTCTGAGGCCGCCTTTTCTCCTGTGTCCTGAGCTTCAGTCTCAGGGCTCTATCTACTTGCACTTCCCTGAAGAGACCTGCTTGCTCTCACTTCAGTAGTTCATTGACCCTGACTGGTGTCCTCACCAGCCTCAGAGCTCTTAGACACACCTTTGCATTGATTGTTACCTCTGCTGCTTACTGTTTTTCTTTGTTCAGAGCTCATTAATAGGGTTGACTATTGATTGCCCAGAAGGAGACCAAAGATTCAATGGTCCTGCTAAGAAGTTTAATATAAATATATACCTATATATATTAAAATATAAAAATTTAAAAAAAAGAAGTTTGCTCCGACACTGATCATGTATCATCCTAAGGTCATTAGGGAAAAATTTGCACACCATTGACATGTCACATATTTTCTGACACATACCCATTCTATTCTATACTCCCACTTTTCAGAAGTCACTGTTACTGCTTTCCTGGGAATCTATGCCTACCCTGGAGAGGGTCCATTTCTGCCCACATATTGTCTCCCAGGGTCAAGAACAATGCCTAATACAAGAGATAAAATAGATGTACTTACTTATTTTTTAAAAAATTTAATTCATATGAATGAAAGCAGGCTGCTGCTGAGAAAAAGTGCATTGGATATCCATTCAACATGCAAAACATGTTAAATACATATAAGAGCTTACATTCTAGTTGGAGAGAGATCATAACAAATTATAAATAATTGATGTGATATATAAGAAGGTGACTAGCCCTGGCTGGTGTGGCTCAGTTGATTGGAGCATTGTCCCGTACAACAAAAGGTCTAGGGTTCTATTCCCAGGGTACATACCTGAGTTGCGGGGTTTATGCCCACGTGGGGTGCGTACAGGAGGCAACTGATGTCTTTGTCTCTCTCTCTCTCTCTCTCTCTCTCTCTCTCTCTCTCTCTCTCCCTCTCTCTCTCTCTCTTCTCTCTCTCTCTCTGAACAAATCCTCAGGTGATGATTTAAATAAAAAAAAGGAGGAGTTGATGTCAAAGCAGCTGCCACCAGAATGACTATGATTATGGGCTAATGTTTTTAAAACGTTGAATTAGGGTGAGTGACATGCTGAACACTTTGCTAGAGCTCTTGGGGAGAAGGGTCATTAATGTGGAGGAGATTTAGCCTTGGACTCTAAGGGGTGGCTGAATTAGAGACTCTGAGCCTAGATGAATGGGGAGGGGCAGTTGCAGTGTTTCTGAGTTCACCTGGTCTCTGGATGCCAAAAACAGGTCCTACTTTCCCCATTGGCAGTTCATGATCCAGGACACCAAGAGAAGTATCTAGGATATTGTCTGAAAACTTCAAAGGAAATCCTTTCTGCACTTTACTTCCAGGAGACACTTTCATTTTATTATCTAACCTGCAGAAAGGCATAGATTTTGCCTTATTATAAGTCCAGATGTGAAGAGAATACTCAATTGTGGGATTCTCAGATGTCTGACACTTAGGGTAACCAGCTGACCTGACAGTTCCATCAGGCAGATGCAACTTGTGTTCCTTCCCTAACTCCCTGACTGCTGCTCAGCTCTTGGGTCACTCTTAAACATTGGTGGAGTCACTGCCCACCCATGTGTGGGGCTCTGCCTTCTCTGTACCTTTCTCTTTCTATGATCATTAAGATGGCAGGTGTTTTGACATCAACTCCTTTTAGTCCCACTCTGATGTGAGGTCCACAACCCCGTGGGAGAAAGCATGCTCTGTTCCTCTCTTCTCCATAGGTTCTTGGTGTTTTTCAGCATCGGTTGGATATTGAAAAGAATAAAAGATAACAGAGAAGTGCACACCTGTGGTTGGCTCAGATATTCCATTGTAAGCATGGGTAGAAATTATCATGTTACATAAACCCCTGTTTTTGTTAGTCACCAGAGCCTGATCTAATCAATTGCCACCCCAGAAAGGGGCTAATAGAATATGGACTTTAGACAACTTTTAGTATCTGTACCATTGGCTGAATTGCTCCTTTCAACCCCTATTCATGGAAGTCTTATTCCTCATCAGGTTCAGTTCATGAATCATTAAAGAAGTGGGCAGATTCCTAGGCCTACAGGTATATCTATACAGCTTTCATTATATCCCCATCCTTTCTTTTTAGAGCAAGGGGAAGGGAAGATTTATAGTTTGTTACACATCTCAGATCTTTCACTATCAAATTCTTTCAATTATATTAATAACCTAATGCTGCTGTAACAAATTACCACAAATTAGATGGGTTAAAACATCAGGGATTTATTCTTTCGCAGTTCAGGACGACAAATGTGCAAAGTCAAAGTAGTGGTAGAGTTGGAGCCTCAGGAGAATCTGTCCCCCCTCTCTCCCTTAGTTTCTGGTGGTTTCCAGCCATCTCAACAGTCCCTGCCTTGATGGCCTTCTTTGCCACCATTGTTACATGGCCTTCTTTTTTATATATCTGTGTACCCTTTCTTCTTATATTAACTCTGGTCATTGGATTTAGAACCTACCCTCTTCCAGTATGACCTCATCTTAACTTGATTACATCTGCAAAAACCTCAATGCAAAATAAGGCTACATGCACACAGGCAAAATATTTGTGTGAGGGACACAATTTCAATCCATTAGAAGACATATCAAGACATTCATAGCCACTGAGGTCTTCTCCCCTCACCTTACAGCTCCTTGTCCATATTTAGCCCAGGCTTTAAGAGTCAGTGTCACCATGCTACTGCTGATGGACCACCGCTATACTTCCAGGTTTGGCCATTCCTACTCATGTGACAACAGGACATAAACCAGCCAGGTTTACTTAGCTTAGCAAAGGCATATAAGATAGGAGACATAGCATGTTGGCATGACTGCCCCAGGTGAGCTCTAATGAGAGTTTGTATGGAGATCTAGGAAGTACTTTATACCTCCCATGACAGGTCTTTTGTAAACAAGAGACTGTCACTTTTATATCATTTAGGAAGTGTCACATTTCTAGACCCTTAGGCTCCTGTATTGCAAAAGGCCTAGCAGCTCTCTGCACACCAGCCACAGTGGTGTTCTAAAATTAGAAGATGCTGTGTCCTCCATCAATAGGGCATTCTTCTCCCTAAAATATTTTTCCTATTTACCATTCCATATTCCCTTCTCATCTTTTATCTTTCAGCCTAATCCTTACTTATTCAAAGGGGATTTTTTGATGATCTCCTATTTAATTTCCCCAAAACGTGTAATTCTGTGCGGTGGTGTTTATCATACCTACCAGACCTCTGAAAGAGGACCCTGAAGACATTCTATTCACTCCAATTCACTTACTAAATTGAATAATCTTTGTAAGTCACTTGATTCCATGTACAGATCAGAAAAAAAGAGAGTATTCTTATTTTTTAAGGATTTTTACATGAGGAATAAATAGGTCAAAGTGATGTGTAATTGTAACTGGTTAATAATTGTTAGTAATAAGATTACTTCCCTATAGTGGTCCTTGCTGTTTCTATCAGTGTCGCTGGGGAGTAAATATCAGAGGGCTTTGTGTGGGACAGACTGGAAACCATTTCTATGGTCCCAAAGCTCACCTATCATGAGCTGCTAATTAAAGGAAAGAAAAGATAAAGATTTTTTAAAAAGTCTAATCGCCTATGGCAATGGTTGGCAAACTGCGGCTCGCGAGCCACATGCAGCTCTTTGGCCCCTTGAGTGTGGCTCTTCCACAAAATACCACGGCCTGGGCGAGTCTATTTTGAAGAAGTGGCGTTAGAAGAAGTTTAAGTTTAAAAAATTTGGCTCTCAAAAGAAATTTCAATCGTTGTACTGTTGATATTTGGTTCTGTTGACTAATGAGTTTGCCAACCACTGGCCTATGGAGAAATGAGGTTCTTTATATATTTATCTAGTATTGTGTTCCCAGACAAGTGCCTGGTCCATGTGTGGATTACACTTTAGGAGTAGGATATTTAAGGAAGGATATCATACATTATATAGTGGTAATAAGAAAAAGATGTCAAATAATACACCAAATGATGCTTTGTTGGTTGTGCTGTAGAAAAGTTAGTCATACTAGACATGCAAGAAGAAAGTTCAGTGAAATGTAAGAGGAAGTCACACAAATGTCAAGGGAGGATCATTCCAGGCTGAAAGAAAAGCAAAAGCTCTGAGGCATTGGTGGCTTATCCAAGTCACTGGATTCATTTTTCCCCTCTCTTTTGTTATGTCTTTCAGTTTTTCAGCCTTGACCAATCTTTAAAGTGTGCACAGTTAGCATCCCTTTTATTTGTGCCATTCTTATGCCATATCCTTTCAATCTGCCCACCCATCTAGGAATCTTTAAGCAAGAAGAGCCTCAGGAAGAAACCAGGGGAGTAGCTGCCATGGCTTTAAAATTCCTGGTGAACATGAAGGAGAAGGTGACTTGTGCCATCTGCCTGGAACTTTTGACAGAACCCCTGAGTCTACACTGTGGCCACAGCTTCTGCCAAGCCTGCGTCACTGACAACAAGGAGTCAGAGATCGGCCCAGGAGGGGAAAGCAGCTGTCCTGTGTGTGGTGTCAAATACTCATTTGGAAACCTATGGTTTAATCAGCATCTAGCCAACATAGTAGAGAGAGTCAAAGAGGTCAAGTTAAGCCCAGAGGAAGGGCAGACGAATGATCTCTGTTTGAGCCATGGAGAGAGACTCCGACTCTTTTGTAAAGAGGATAGGAAGGCTATTTGTCAGCTTTGTGAATGGTCCCGGGAGCACTGTGGTCATCAGATAGTCCTCATGGAGGAGGTAATCAAGGAATGCCAGGTAAGGCCCAGGATGGAGGGAGATGAGGTGAAAGATAGTACTCCGGTGGGAAATCTCACCTTTCCATCCTACTTTACTCACCACAGCATCTTAGTACTGACTCCTGCAATTTCCTTCCATGTGTCACTTACCCTATGCTTGGCTTCCCAATCCTGAGGGACATCACTATGTATTCCTTCCATTTACATAAAGTATGAGTCTAAGTACAGACTTTGGCCAACAGTGAAAGGTTTTCCTCTTTTCTCCTTCATCGTGTGGATGGAGAATTTCTTTCACAAGTTTAGCTCTCATTACTCCTCCCAGCAGGACGGTTGCTATTAACATTGGGGATGGGATGTGGAAAGAGTTTTAATAAGAGAATAGGACTTTCCTTGGCCATAACAGAATCAATATTTACTCTAAAAAGAAAGAAAATCAGGCTACTCTTGGTGAGGAGGTAGTCACTTTCATTACCCAGGAATAAAGAAAACATTCACCTCCTCAGATTTTCTCCCAGGTCATAGATTATAATCACCAGATTCTAATCAGTAAACCAGTCTCTTCTGAGATCAGCCTTATTTATTCCTCATTTATTCTCTTTCCAGGTGCTAAGAAAGACCATGGCTTGACTCTGGTATGATTCCTCTCTCTCACAGGACAAGCTCCAGGCAGCTCTGGGCAGGCTGAGGAAGGAGCATCAGGAAGCTGAGAAGTTGGGTACTGACATCAGAGAAGAGAGAACTTCCTGGAAGGTAGGAGGAGACTCTTCCTGGGTAATTTCTGACATAGGAATCTTGGCAGGAACTTCCACGCCAATCACAAGGAAGCCCGTTTCTCTTCATTCCCTGACATTGAATGAGTCCAGAAGCCATTTGGTTAGTTCTCTTCCTTGTCCTGTCTCTGTTGGAGGTGGGGGCAGGAGAGTAGATGTTACAACTAAATATATTACAATTACAAATTGTACACACAGGCATTTGGAATTGAGAGCAAAAACAGTCTTAATGGTGAGGAAGGCTGAAGAATTCTGTCTTCCATTCCTGTTTTCCAGTGAGGCTCTGACACCTCCAGTGGAAGGAAGGCAAGATTCAAAGTTCAAATGTGAGAGTGTGGGAAGGCATGAATGTCCAGGACAGCTGTCTACAACCTAAACCTCGCTCCAGTTTTACATTTGTTCCAGGGTTGGACTAAATAAGAGAGTCTGAGGCCTTTTGGGTTTATACTGAAAAGGAAAAACAGCTTTCCCCAAAATTGCTCCCCTGTTTCTAATCCTTTCCTGGTTAGAACTCCCTGAAAACATTTTTTTTTTCCTGGCTCCTAATCCCTTCCACAATAGGCTCTCATTACTTCTCTCTCTTGTTTCACCTTGCAGAATCAGATACAGACTGAGAAACAAAGGATACAAACAGAATTTAATCAGCTTAGAAGCATCCTGGACAGTGAAGAGCAAAGAGAACTGCAGAAATTGGAGGAAGAGGAGACGAAGACCCTGAATGACTTAGCTGAGGCTGAGAATGAACTGGTTCAGCAGAGCCAGTTGCTGGAAGAACTCATCTCAGATCTGGAGCGTCGCAGTGAATGGTCAGCCATGGAGCTGCTGCAGGTAAAAAGGGGACCCAATCTGAGATTCTTAAAACACAGCCTAAATTGCCTTCTCTTCTGTGCCCTTGGATCTAATCCTGGTGTTGACACTAAAAGGTTCCTTTGACCTTATAGAGCGCCTGAGAATAAAGTCAACAGAGAGGGAAGAAAAGAGAATCATGAAACACAAAAAGGCCAGGATTTGCACTGTCAGATCCGTCTGTGACTAAAGTAATATCTCTCTGGACACATTTTTTTTTTTAAACTCTCTGCTAATACAGAGAACAAAACATTCCTTTGGTTGTAAACCTGGCCAGTGGCATTAAGAGTAAGGCCAAATACAAGGAGCCCCCAAAAATGTATACACACATTTTTTTTTTCTGATAGCTCAATTGATGTTTCTTTCTTATCAAATTTAACCCATTGAATAATTATTAATTATTCAAAGTATGTATACATTTTGAGGACACCCTATATATTGATACATATTGTTCAAAAACAAATCAATCCATAGTGGTAATGATGTGGAAATGCAGACAACCAAAATAAGTTAAGGATATAGAAATGACGAATTGGTAAGATGTTTTAGAGTTTGGGAAAGGGACTGAATGTGTATTTTAACCATTTTGACAAGAGGGCGTAAGAAAGAAAACAATACGGTTTGGTGAATAGAGATTCTGTTTTAGATATTCTGAGTTGTTGCTATGTTTCTTCTTTGCTGTGGAATGTATTATTCTGGATACATGATTAGACACAATAGACAATGTTGCTATGTTTCTTCTTTGCTGTGGAATGTATTATTCTGGATACATGATGAGACACAATAGACAATGATTGGAATCAACAGCACCTGTGTGTGAGTTAAAATTTAAAAAAAAAAACTGGAAGAAGTTTTCTATACATAACATCATGCATTCTGCTAATAAAGAAGAATTTTACTTCCTTTCCAATATAGATGCTTTTTACTTCTTTTCCTTGTCTAATAGTCTCTATTGGAACCTTTAGTACTATGTTAACACAAGTAGTGTCAACAGACATCCCATCTTATTCCTGATCTCAGGGGGGAAAGTACTCCGTTTTTCATTTTCATCATTCAGTATGATGTGTGCTCGCTGTGGGTTTTTCTTAGGTGCCTTTATTAGGCTGAGGAAGTCCCCTTCTATTCCTAGTTTATTGTTAGTACTGTTTTGTTTTTATCATGAAAGGCGTTGGATTTTGGCAAATGATTTTTTTTCTGTCTTTTGAAATAGCTATGTGTTTTTTATCTTTTGTTCTATTAATATGATGTTTTATATTGATTGCTTTTATGTTCAACCAATTTTGCATCTCTGGAATAAAATGTTGACCATGATATATAATCTTTTCTATTTTTCTGGATTCAATCTCCTACAAATAGTTAAAAGTTTCGATAGTCATAAAGGATATTGGCCTATAGTTTACCTTTCATGTGATGTCTTTGTCTGGTTTTAGCATCAGAATAATATTGGCCTCATAGAGCGAGTTAGGAAGTATTCCCTCCTCTTCTATTTTTTTGAGAACAATTTATGAATTATTTGTAATATTTCTTCTTTAAACTTTTAGTAGAATTTCCCAGTAATGCCATCTGGGATTGCATTTTTCTTTGCTGGAAATCCACTCCAATTTCTACATGTTTCATGTCTATTCAGATTTTTCAATCCAATCTCTACATGTTTCTGATCTATCAGATTTTCCAATCCAATCTCTACATATTTCAGGTCTATTCAGATTTTCTATATCTCCCTGAATCAGTATTGGTAGCTTCCATGTTTCTAAGAACTTGTCCATTTAACCTAGGTTATCTAACTTATTGGCATACAATAGTCCCTAACCTTTATAATATTTAATTTCTATAAAGTCATTAGTAATGTCTCCTTTTTAATTCCTTATTTTAGTAATTTTCCTCCTCTCTCTTTTTATTCTTGGAATGTCTAACTAAAGGTTTGTCAATTTTGTTAATATTTTCAAATAACTTTTTATATTTCTATCCTTTCTTTCATTAATCTTGCTCTAATATTTACGCTCCTTTGTTCATGTTTTCTTTCTTCTCCCTAGGACACAAGTGGAATCATGAAATGGTACGTATGGATGACCAGGAGTGGTGCATTTATAAAGAAAGGTTTGTAGTCATGAGAGTTATTTGGTCATCAACCAGAATGACAACTCTCCCAAAGCAAGAAAAGTTAGATGTAGTATTATTTTAAATTGCTGAGGATTTAACTGTCCCATATTTATTGAGAATGAACCAGATTCTATGGTAGTGAATCCAATGGTTGAAATTCACAATTAGAGCCAGTAAGGATAATAAGGATAAGGGACTTCTCTATCAGACTCTTATTACTACATTCAATTCACTCTCTGTCCTTGCTCTGGTTCCTGTATTTCATAGATGCTTGTCTTTATCATATGCAGGGCCTCATCGAGCTCTAAAATAGGTTATGGGGCAGCACCTATATTTACTTTGCTTAGCAGGAATAGAGGAGACCAGGCCATTCTACAAGGTTCTCTTTCGAATTCCAAAAACAGACTTTAGCCTTGTGATTTGTGGCTTTGACCCTTGTGCCAATAATTAATATATCTTATTCACACACTTTAAAAGCTTAAATAGGAAAATGTAGCCTTTGTGTCTTTTGTCGCCAATTCATCTGGCAGCTTCAAGTTCTTTACAAACACATGAGAGTCTAACCATTTTTGTTCAGTAGACAATTTTTCCTTTTCCAAGTGTTTTTAACTTTTCCCAGAATACCTGACATCTCAAATGTTATTTGTGGGCCACACCACTGGAGTTCAGGCTTTGGACTGGGGCACAGGCTCAAAGGGTCTCCAAAAGAAGACCTGTATCCCAGTCAGGATCTGCAGCCTCACCACTGATCTGCCTGGAAACCACATCTGGGGCCCCTTTATGGGAGACTCATTGTGATGTGGAAAATGACAAATATTACATACCATTTTAGAGGTAGCAAAGGCTTTTCTTACACATTATTTCATCTAATTCCTATTCTTTCCATGAGGTATCAAGGGAAAGGCTAATTATTATATTTTTTAGAAGAAGAAACTCTTACTTTGAGGTGAAGACCTTCCCAAGGTCACACAGAGGGTAACTGGAAAGTAGACATGAGCACATTTTTTCTGGCTCCAGTAGCAGGGGACTTCCTTCTCCCCTCCTCAGGCTTCTCAGAGAAGCAGGTTCAAGTGCATTAATGGTATGAAAGGAGAGGAAGAAAGTGGTATTAGAAGGACAAAAGGGTATGAGATGTAGGATCAACATTTTTTTTTTTTTGTCATCCCTAGGAGCGAGGTGTGGACATTGAAGAAGCCAAAAACTATTTCCAAAAAACTGAAGCATGGATTCCGTGCTCCAGATCTGAGTGGAATATTGCACATGTTTAAAGGTGTGGAGAGCCAGGGCAGGAGTGTGGATCTAAGATGTTTATGGTGTCAGGGACTAAACTGGAGTGTGGGTAAGGGGCTGATATAGTCTCATATGAGGATAGAAAGGAGGGTGTTCAGAGAAGAAGGGATGTTGCTGATGGAGATGTGGTTAAGGGAGAATGGCTAGATTCTGGTTCATTCTCTTAGCTTCACAGTCTTCTCCCCTTCCCCTATTCTAGAGACAAGCTATCAGTGTTTAATCATTTGCTTCTAATCAACATTCTTAAATCTTTTATCATTTCAGAGCTAACACGTGTCCAGTGCTACTGGGGTAAGAAGTTACTGGGTCTTTAAATCACTGTGTTCTGATCCCCTGTCAGAAGTTTGTGGTTTCAGTGAGATCTGATGATCTTAGCCCTAGGTGTTTCCCTCACTTCCCAATATGTATATATAATACACTAGTGGCCTGGTACACAAAATTTGTACATGGAGCGGGGGTTCCCTCAGCCCAGCCTGCACCCTCTCCAATTTGGGACCCCTTGGAGGATGTCCGGCTGCTGGTTTAGGCCCGATCTTTCTCGCAATCTGGGACCGCTGACTCCTAACTGCTCACCTGTCTGCCTGCTTGATTGCCCCTAACTGCCTCTGCATGCCTACCTGCCTGATCACCCCCAATGCCCTCCCTTGCTGGCCTGATATCACCCCCAACTGCCCTCCCCTGCTGGCCTGATCTTGCCCCCAACTGCCCTCCTCTGCCAGCCAAATTGGTTCTGATTGGTCGGTTGTTATGCCAGTCAGTGTCAAAAGCTCCGCCTCCCAGGCAGCCATTGGCTCCTTACAGTTGACCCAGATTTGGTTCTGATTGGTCAGTTTCTATGCCAGTCAGCATCTCTGGTCCTATCAATGGGGCCTGATCAGAAAGGCGGGGCTGATTAGTAGGTGGAGGCCTGAAGAGAAATGGCGGCCCGGCTGCTGGCCATACTGGGAGAGAAAGAGAGAGGCAAGTGCTGATCAAAAGCTGCCTCAGAGGCAATGGATCAGCCCCTGCTTCTCTCTTCAGGCCTCTCGCTGACCCTGATTCACAGCCCCCTCAGCAGTCGGTGCTAGGGCACTGCACCTACAGCGGAAGCAGACAGCACTGACTTCCGGTTTTTATATATTAGGATTATTCCAGAGCTTTACCCACTTGTCCAATCATCAATACAAGTTATTCCTAGTCACCTTCCAAGTTCCCTCACCAAGTCACCAGATAAACCAAATCCTGTATCTATAACTAATCTTATCTTTTTATTTTTCTCTGCAGTGGACATGACATTTAATCCATTCAACTTAAATTTGAATCTCACCCTTTCAGAGGATCACAGACAGTTGGCATCTGTGCCAATTTGGCCTATAAAGTATTATAATTATGGTGTCTTGGGCTCCCAATATTTCTCATCAGGAAAACACTACTGGGAAATAGATGTGTCCAAGAAGACTGCCTGGATCCTAGGGATATACTATAGAAAACGTTCCTGTAATAAAAAGTTTGGTGTTAGACGAGACACAATTTATCAAAAGGCTTACTCCAGATTTAGACCTGAAAATGGCTACTGGGTTGTAGGGTTACAGAATGAATCTGAGTACAATGCCTTTGAAGACTCTTACACCTCTGATCCCAAGGTCTTGACTCTTTCCATGGCTGTTCCTCCCCGCCGAGTTGGGGTTTTCCTAGACTATGAAGCAAGGACTGTCTCATTTTTTAATGTCACAAACCATGGGTCACTCATCTACAAGTTCTCTAAATGTCACTTTTCCCAGACTGTTTATCCCTATTTCAATCCTTGGAACTGCCTAGCTCCTTTGACTCTGTGCCCACCAAGCTCCTGAATGTTCTTCCCTCATCCATTTCTGTGTAGCGACTTGTCCTGGGGCTCATCTCCTGCACCAGGGCTGATATCTACATTCAAACCTTCTCTTCCTTGTTGTCTCTCTTCTTTAGAACTTTTACTAGTTCTTGGGATTTGCAACTCTTTCTGGATTAAGTTAGAAGAGAATCTTATTTACCCAGTTACCCTTTTCTGTATTCTCAGCGACATAGATCTTATACCTCTTAAAGACAGAGCAATATTGGTGTAACATCTCTGCCCTGATATTTCTCCATATTTTCCTTTATCACTGATTTTGAGAGCTATGGAAAAAGCTGTCTGCAACCATGCATGACCTTAGGATAACCCATAATCACCCCACCCACCAACAACAACAACTAAGGAGTATTTGAGAGCATGTCTGTTTGTTTCCTAACACACAGCAGTGTCATCAGACAGTTGAGGAGAAAAACAAATGTCATAATGTACCCAGAGTAAAAATTTTATGTTCAGAGTGTTTTATTTTAAATATCTTCTCTGACATGGTGTGTAACAAAGAATACATTTTTTTAAATAAAACATAAATTGTGATTTTTAAACTGTACCCAACTCTTTAAGATTGTTGTATGAAACTGTCACTCAATATAAAGTACCTATTTAAGGGTCATGCATGATTTAATAAATATTTTCTCTCATGATCACAAAAATGTATAAGCTGTGTCAGTGTCCTGTGCAATGGAAGTGTTCCTTTCAGAGGAACAGAGAATGATTCTACTGAAGCTCATTTGTCAAGTGCCCAGAATCTACTTGTCAAGATCACTCCAGTCCCAGTCTTAGAACTTTTATACACAGGCTGTGACTTTTTGTTGTTGTTGTTGTTAATCCTCACCAGAGGATATTTTTTAAAATTGATTTTTAGAGAGTGGAAGGGAGATAGGGAGAAAAAGAGAGAGATAAAAACATCCAGGTGAGAGAGACATATTGATTGGTTGCCTCCCATGTGTGCCCAGAGGGATAAAATCTGCAATCCAAGTATCCAAGTAAGTGCCCTTGACTGGAAATCAAATTAGCCACCCATTGGTGCTCAGGCTGGAGCTCTAGCCACTGAGAACATTGACCGTGGCAAGGCTGGTACTATTTTATGACCCTTTATTGGAAATTTAAAAAAACTACAAAAATTGAGTTTCCAAATCTATCCAGCAGAGGAACCCATGTCTAGGGACAGCCTTTTGGTATTCTGGGCTTTTCCTGTGCTAAAACATCTGAGCATAGCACCCTATATACCATCCAATTCACTTCTATTTTTTCTTTTATAATCAGTTTCAAATTATGAGGAATAGACTCACTGAGGATAGTAAAGGAACAAACTTTCTTTAGAGAAACATCCTATATAATAAAACCCTAATATGTAAATTGACCAAACAGTGGAACGACCAGCAGAACATCCTGGTTGCTGTGATGCACACTGACCACCAGGAGGTAGAGGATCAACACAGGAGCTACCCTCAGTTGGGGGTAGCTCCTGCATTAAGCCTCTGGACCCCGAGAGGGAAGTGACTGGCGGCAGTGATGGGGGGTGGGGGAGAAGAGCCAGCCAAGGTGGGTGCCACTGCCCCCCCCATCTCCCCACCCACCGATCACCCCACAGATATCCCTGATCACTGGCCAGGCCTAGGGACTCTACCCTATATATTGGGAACAGTTCTTAGATTTAAAAATTAAAACCTGGCAGGGCTACTCTAACCCTAAAAAAACAGGATGATGCAGTGATAACATGCATGGACTCTGGCTTGCACATATTGTGGTTAGCCCTGATTCTGACACTTATAACTGTGTGACAAAGCCAATTATTTAACTTCTCTCTGCTTCAGTTTTTCCACCCATAAGATGGGGAAAATGGTACTACTGCCTCAGAAGGATCATATTATGTACTACTTTTTATAATCAGGGCAAAAAAAATGTAGCTGGCCATACAACAGCAAGATGCCTTTCACCTGTATGAAAAGTATGGTCACTGGTGCATGCAGTGTCCCAGATTACGAGAGGGATGTTCAACTGCCAGTTTAGGCCTGACATCCTTCAAGGGGTCCCAGATTGCGAGAGGATACAGGCCGGGCTGAGGGACTTCCTCACCTCCCATGCATGAATTTTGTGCACTATGCCTCTTGTACATTATAAATTAGGGCAGCTAATGCACAGAATTCAAGTCAAGACATAAAGAGGGAATAACATCTCAGTAGAATGAAAAAGAGAGTACTTGGCTTGGGAAAGGTATGTACATGCACTTATACTTACACACACACACACACACACACACACACACACACACATATAATTATATAGAGAGAGGGTGCATATCTTTATCCCAGTTAATTTTCAAAAGTATCATAAAATAAATTCTTATCAATGGAGAGAGCGTCAGCCTGTGAATTGAAGGGTTCCAGGTTCGATTCCACCCAAGGGCACATGCCTGGGTTGCGGGCTCGATTCCCAGTAGGGGGTTTGCAGGAGGCAGCAAATCAATGATTCTCATCATTGATGTTTCTCTTTCCCTCTCCCTTTTTCTCTAAAATCAATAAAATATATTTTTTTAAAAAATAAATTCTTTATGGAGTTGAAGAAATTTATAAACTTATGAGGTATGTCCCAATGTTCCATGGCTAATGAGTGGAGGAGACAAGATTAGAACTGACTGGGTCTGTGTTTCTCCAGCTCAGGTGCCCTTTCTGTAGTTCACTTCCAAGGAAAACATAGCAGCCAAATTACCTAGGTTATGGGTAGCAGGGAAATCCCATGTGATGTTGATTTACACAAGGAACCTGAAGCATGATGGGAAAATGTTAGGTGCCAAGATATAGTGATGTGCTCAATCCTCATAGACATTAATTAAGCAGGAGCTGCTCATAGAAATGGTGAAAACCAAGTTGAATACTTAATGACCAGAGTGCGCTTGTAGGTGACATGTTGTAGAGAGTGACCATGGGACAGTTAAGAGCTTTGACTTTGAAATCAGGCAGAATTTCATAATCATACTGATGTTGCTACTTACTGGCCCATATTAGATTAAATTAAATCACATTCAGTTTCTCATCAGAAATAAAAATCCTACATAATAAAATGGTAATATGTAAATTACCATCACTCCGCTATGCCCACGATTGGGCCAGCAGGAGGTGCAGGGGGCAGGACTCAGGGTGGCCGGGGTAGCTGATTGGGCCAGCAGGACGCTGAGCTCGCGGCGCCACTGGCCGCGAGCTCAGCGTCTGTGCCATGGCTGCGCCGGAGGCTTTCGGAAGGCCTGGTGCACCGACGGACAGCCGGCCAGCTCCCCCGCAATCAAAAGCCAAAGCGGGGGAGCTGGCCGGCTGTCTGCTCCGGCACAAGGCCTTTCGAAAGCCTCCGCCGCGCAGGAGGCTTTCGAAAGGCCTGGTGCACCGGCGGACAGCCAGCCCGCTGGTGCACCAGGTGCATGATTAAATCATGCACTGGGCCTCTAGTACTAAGAATAACAGGATAAGAATGTTGTGGGAATGGAATGTTTGCACTAACTTTCTCATTTCCTAGCACATAAGCAGTATTCCAGATTGCTGTTGATTCATTTTATGTGGTTTCAAATAGTGAATGTTAGGAAAGAATATTAATCTACTTCAAATATTAGTACTTTAGTTGTGCTTTGAAATAGAAAACTTCATTAAGGAACCACATCCTTTTTAATCTCATCTTTTTGTAGGTTAAATATTCTGTTTTTAAAATTTTTCAAATATGTTTGATCTTATGGTTAGCTTTCTAGTATACAGTTTTAGGTTGTAATATATTTCCTCTAAACATTTTCTTTGGATTTGCTATTTAATAATCTGCTATCAATCTCATTGCCTTTATCTATTGGGTTAAAAACACTTAATATAATATTTAACATCTTAAATGCTTAATGCGCTGCATTTAACAGGTTTAAAGTTTCAGTTATGCAAGATGAATATGTTCTAGATAACATCATGCCTATAGGTAACTACACTGTATTGTGCAGTTAGTAATTATTTCTTTAGTTTAAAAGATAGTGTTATCTTTATTGTAGCCACCTACTCCTTTATTTTAAGTATTAGAGGCCCGGTGCACAAAATTTGTGCACGGACGGGGGTGTCCCTCAGCCTAGCCTGCACCCTCTCCAATCTGGGACCCCTCGAGGGATGTCCAACTGCCTGTCGGACATCCCTCTCATAATCCAGGACTGCTGGCTCCCAACTGCTCACCTGCCTACCTTCCTGATTGCCCATAACCACTTCTGCCTGCCAGCCTGATCACCCCCAACTTTCCCCCTCTGCCAGCCTGGTCACCCCTAACTGCCCTCCCCTGCAGGCTTGATTGGCCCCAACTGCCCTCCCTTGCAGGCATGGTCCCTCCCAATTGTCCTTCCCTGCTGGCCTGATTGCCCACAACTGCCCTCCCTTGCAGGCCTGGTCCCTCCCAACTGCCCTCCCTTGCTGGCTATCTTGTGGTGGCCATCTTGTGTCCACATGGGGGCAGGATCTTTGACAACATGGGGGCAGCCATCTTGTGTGTTGGAGTGATGTTCAATCTGCATATTACTTTTTTATTAGATAGGCTAGAGATCTGGTGCATGAGTGGGAGACAGCTGGCCTGAAGGGTGTACCAGATCAGGGTGGGGGTTTCCTTGGGGCATGAAGCAGCCTGGGCGAGGAGCCTGTGGTGGTTTGCAGGCTGGCCACACCCCCTGGCAACCCAAGTGGAGGCCCTGGTATCTAGGATTTATTTATCTTCTTCTACAATTGAAACATTGTAGCCAGGAGTGGAGCCAGGCCTTCTGCTCACTCCATGGCAGCAGCCATTTCTGTTAGGATTTATTTATCTTCTATAATTGAAACTTTGTAGCCTTAAGTGGAGGCCTGGGCAGGCCAGGGTGTGCAGAAAGCTTGGCTTCCTCCATTGCCAGGGAAACCCAAGCCTCCCTCCTGCTCTCGCTGTGGCCGCAGCCATTTTGGTTGGGATAATTGGTGTGCTTGCTCCTGATTGGATGGTGGGCGTGGCTTTGTGGGTGTAGTGGAGTGATGGTTAATTTGCATATTACTATTCTATTAGATAGGATGGGAATAACTTTTTTAATCTAAGTGGATATATTAGATACAAGTTGATTTGACCTTCTTTTCTATTACCATAGTAATCATCTTTCATTAAAAAGCCTTTCCTCTGTTTTCCCAGGCATGTCTCCATGTTTCAAGTGTTGGTTCACATTATGACTTCCAATGACAGAGGCAGGGCAGGGGTTCTGTACAGGCTCCTCAGCAGTTAGGTACGTAGGTCAATGTTTCCCTTTCCTGGCCAGCCTTACTCTTTCCTGCAGTTGTCCTCAGGAGTGAGTAGAGCCTCTTCTACCCTCCAGTGAGACATCAGGGCAGATGCTATAGGAAGGAGTGTTCCTGTAGCACGTGTCTGGCATTTTCCGTCCCCACTGCTGCCAACCTGCTTATTAGCCAAGAGAAATAGAAACACTGGACTACTTGGCAGGTGTCTGCTCTGGTCCCTGTCTCATAAAAATACTTCAGTTCTCCATTTCTGGAAGACCTGTGATGGGAGAGGGGCCTCTCTCTCTCTCTCTCTCTCTCTCTCTCTCTCTCTCTCTCTCCACTTTCTTCTTCTGTGTCCTGTGGCAGCAGCTTTGACCTTAGCTCCTGTAGCCTCACCATAAATAAATTCTGCAGCCCCAAGTCAGAATGCATGCTCTGCTCCTCCCTCCTCTACAGGCTCCTGGTGGGTCTCAGGATGGGTTGGATCTTGGAGGAGATGCAAAATAATTGGAGGTTCTTACCCCAATTTTGGATCATGCTGGAGTCATAAAACAGAGGTAGGTATTAAATTATATCTATGCTGATACAATATCTATCTCTGATCTTGCTGTTCATCAGAGGCAGTCTCTGCAGCCAGGGGCTAACTGCATATGGCCTCTTGGCTGTTTTCAGTATCTGGACCACTAGCTGGAATACACTTCTGTTCTCCTTCAGGCTCATTCCTTACCAGGTTTCCTTCATGTATGATGAATATGGCACTAGTAGACAATATTAGCGGGTCTAAATTCATTTTTATGCAACCTCTATATTTTATTATTGCTGTATTTTACTAGTTGTGCTGTGGCTTAAGCCTTTGTTTTTACTTTGCTATTTCTTACAGATTATTGAGGACATGTCCATAATTTTCAAATTGGGTAATTTCTATTAATCTACTTTTAATTTTAGTTAGTCTTTATGTTGTGATTCCAAATTTTTTATAAGCCAAACCTGGATTTGTTCTCGGAATGATTGTAGTTTTAGTATTTCAATTAAAAACAAAAACTATTTCTATATGATTTCTGACAATTTGGTCATTATTATAAGTATATTTTCTTCTACATCTATCACCCCAGAAATAATATCTGCTATGAAATCCTTGTTTACTAAATCCAACATCTGGCTTATTTCAGAGTTGGTCTCCACTGATTAACTTTTCTATTGAATATGAGTCATGTTCTCTACTTTTTTGTACATTGAATAATTTTAGATTGCATCTAAAATTCCCTCAGGGGAATTGTGAAAGAGATGTAGAGACTCAGGATTCAAGATGAGGTTGATGTGTGTGACAGTGCACAGCTCAGGTCAGCCTAGTTTTCCAGAAGATGAATTACTGTGAGAGCCATGAGAACAGCTTCAGGGAGCAGAACTGAGATAGGATTAAGAATGTAGTCACTGGCCCCTCTGAGCTAAGGCACCAAGTGTTCCTATTTCCCTGAGGTCCTTCTGAAGGCCTCCCATTGGTCGATAGATTATCACTTCCTGCTCCTCCCCTAAGAATTTAACTTTCATTTTCACTCTGCACCTTTAAATCCATTTTGTGAACTTCAGGTCTCTGGTTTGGAGAGTGAATCCTGATCTTCAAATAGCTGAAACACCAGAACAAGTGAATAGACCTTTTTTTCCCTGGAAGAATGAGGGTGAGTTTCACTCTGCTCTCTGACCTGTGCCTGGGGGGTGCTAGTCTACTCAAAACTGCTTCAGTCCTTGGGGCCAGGAACGCAGCCCCTCCCACCTCTGCCATTAGATCCTGGGGCTCCAGGAGCTCCCCTGTGAGGGCTGCCCTGGCCCAGTGGCTGGGGCAGAGCCTTGGTGGTTGGTAGAGGCCACTCCAGTAGAATCACAAAGGTGAGGCAGTGGTGATAGCCCTGGGAGGGGATGGGAGCCTGGCGCTCCCCAGTCAGCTTGGTCCATTGGGGGCTGCAGCATGGGGATAGGGCTGGTGCATCCAGGGGCTTTGACAGTTTAGATGGAGATGCACCTCTGTTCTCATAAGGGGGTGGAGCACAAATGTCACCCCCAGTCCCAGGTCTCTGCCTCAGGTGAGAGTCCAACAGACTTCCACTCCTCCTGCAGGAGAGGGATTTTCTTCTCACATGTCTAGGCACTTCTCAAACCTCTGCTTTTTTTACGGGTCATGGAGCAAGTCCTAAAAGATCTTTAATTCATGTGCACCTGCATTTTAAAAGAGGAATATCCTGTATGCTACACCCCTAGGGTTCTTCTGGGCATAAGCCTTGTTGGTTTTTGAAGGCAGACACTCTGTGGGCTCAGGTTTCTGCTGCAGGTCCCCAGAGAGCCTCATATGTGGCACAAACCCCTAAGTCCTCAAGGATGGGCTTCATATTTGTGATATCCTTCCAGCACAGACACTACTCCTGTTTCCCTACCTATCTGTCTGCCTACTGTGGAGCCTGGTCACTGCTTAGGTAATAGTGGGGTCAAACTCCATGTGTGATGAGTCAAGCTCCTCTGCACTTTCCTCTTCTGTGTCTTGTGGCCAGTTGCTTTGACCTTAGCTCCTTGTAGCCCCACCATAAAAATAAATTCTGCAGCCCCAAGTCAGAATGCATAACCCTGCTCCTCCCTCCTCTAAAGGGTCCTGGTGGGTCTCAGGATTGCTTGGATCTTGGATGAGATGCAAAATAATTGAAGGTTCCTACCCCAAATTTGAATCATGCTGGAGTCATAAACCAGGGATAGATATTAAATGATATCTACCCTAATACAATGTCTACCCCTGATCCTGCTGCCAGGGGCTAATTGCATATGGCCTCTGGACTGTTTTCAGTATCTGGAACACTAGCTGGAATACACTTCTGTTCTTCAGCCTCATTCCTTATCAGGTTCCCTTCATGTATGATGACCATAGCACTAGTAGACAGTGTTAGCATGTCTAAATTCATCTCCATGCAGTCTTTATAAGTTTTTCCTTTCAGAGAACAGATCAAAGGGAAAATTTATTAATTGATACTTCAGATCTTCTTTTACCATCAAACTTTGGCAACCATCAAGACATGAATTTCTACTGAGATCTTTTCTTTCTTTATTGCTTCATAGTCCCATTTACTTAAAGTTCCTGAGAGAGCTCCTGATCCTAGACTGTAGCCACAGGGCCATACCGAGTCCAGGTGGGAGAATGAGCATCACTGTGTTACCACTCTGTGATACCCTCTGGTAACTTAAGAAACATTCAAACTGGTGAAGAATTTTTGTGTGCTTATTTAAGCCAAAATGCCCACAATTGCTAGGAGCAGAATCTCAATGGACTGAGATAATGTTCTGCGGGGCCAGATTCGGCGGGGGCCAGATATGGTGGGGATCTATCTCCCTTTTCCACGTCCAGCACAGAAAGCGAGATGAACAAACCGGTTCTAAGTAGAGGCGGCCAGGGATTGAGAAATAATAGAAAGAAAGAAAGAAGACGCAGAAATAGATTTAAAGCTGGGAGCTGGGTGGGACGCCATTCTCTCTAATGGAGAGGCAGCGACAACTCAGCCCACGCGGCACATTTATTTTATACCCCCAATACCAGGAAGTATCACCAAAACTTAGGATCAAAGGAGCTTATTTGCATTCTTAAGTAGGCACTAGCATTCCTAGTGCTTGACTGGATTTCCATATCTAAATCCACCCCTGCCGACACCTGGGCTGATATGAAGGCCAAGCTGATTACACTTTCCGCCATCTTGGGGAAATGTGTATCCGAGATGCGGCTCTGCCAGTCGTCTCGGACTCAGCTGACAACAATTTAAAGAAATGCCCATGTGCCTTCCCAGGCGGCCCTCTACAATGTTCCAGAGAATGGTAGTTTTGCACCTTATACATTAGAGCAGTGGTCAGCAAACTCATTAGCCAACAGAGCAGCAAACCGCAGCTCATGAGCCGCATGTGGCTTGCGAGCCGCAGTTTGCCGACCACTGCACTAGAGGTCTGTTGCACGAATTGGTTCACTGGTGGGGTCCAGCCAGCCCTCCCTGATGAGGACCCATCAGGGGTGGGGCTTGCTAGGGTGAAGGGCTGGTTTGTGGGCTTACCCCACCCCCGATAGGGGTAGGGGGGCCACTTGGGGTGGGACCAGCCAGGGGCAAGGGGCCATGGTTGTTCTGGTGGTTCTGCCATTCGGCCGCTGGGCTTTTATTATATAGGATTAGAATCAAAAGAGAAGATGTAGGTGTGTTACATGGAATCCATTGGTGATAGATTAGGAAGGCTGAGGCAGAAGAAAGCAAGGAAAGGAGGGATGGAACTTCTGGGATTGGATAAAAAGTAAAATAATAGACACATTCTACTTTTACTTAAGTGGGTATAGGATAGTTAACAGTCAGCAATTAACTCAATAACAATGAGGGTATCTGTGGTCTCTGTACTGTAGTGCATGTGTTTTACGGGGTCGAGAAAAAAGGAAAATTACCTGGACAGTTCAACCATATGTTATCATAGATGCTAAAGGACATTAGACAGGCTAAGTTAAAGTAAAAATTGACTTTCTCAGGGAAAATACCAACCTAGGACATGATTACCCATCAAAACTGCTTTTTTAGTTTAAAAACTTTTCATTTCAGACCATTCTTTGTGGTTACTCTAGGTCTCTGAATTTGCAAGGCTACCACACAGGCCTTTCCTGAGCTAGTCAGGTTAGCATGCAGTTCTTTTTGTCCACACCTCTTTGACTGACCACCAGCATCATCTCCAATTTGAATGTTCATTACCATCTTGTGACCTGTGAGATATAAGCTGTCAGGGTCAGTTAGCTGAGCTGAGGATACAGGTCAGGAGGCATGCTGACATTGGCTGCCTTAGCTGAGCTATTAGTGATGGTCTTCACAGTGCTATGGAAGGTACTTTATTTCTGTTATCTCAGCCTTTTAAGAAGCCAGACTTAGTAGATGTGTGTGAAACCACCAAGGTTTATGTAAGCCTAGAGATAGAGAGCTACAGAGTATAAATTACATTGTGAAAGCCCATAGGCATAGCATTCAAGGGCCATAAAGATACAATGGTGGTTTTAAAAGTCACAATCCCCATATGAAAAATGAAATCTAAGCATATTAACTGGCATTTGAAGTCTATATGAAATCCACCTAAGTCCAAATGCACTTTCCACATCAGGCTAATTTTGCTATCAACAATCTGACCTTGCAAGGCAGCTGATCTTCCACTTTGCTATAGTCTCATGAGTTTTCCAGACAACAAAAACAAACAAACAAAAAACTTATTAGAAGACTTATCCAATATTACATTTATAGGAAAAAGAAACCTAGGCCTGATGTTAACCCTTTGTTCTCAGTTATCTAATCTAACTTTCCATCCTTTCCTCTTACCTTATCCTATGTTTCACTCATCACCTGCTCTCCATGTCTGTCATCTTCTTGTCCTGAAAGTTATTATCATCTCTCCCCTGGGCAACTGTATGTGCATCCTACTCTTCCCAATCTCCCACTGGATCCATCGATTACTCCACAGCCCAACACTGGTGATTACTTTTGCTCTTGGCAAAGTGTTCCTAAATGTTACATAATTCACTAAGTGCCATAGGTCACTGCAGGCTTATGTGATGCCAAAGGCCTAGCAGTTTTCTCACACCAGCCACACTGGCATTTTCCATCTCAGACAATGTGGTGCATCTTCAATGAACGGGTCATTTCCTTTACCTAATAATTTTTTTTCTCTTCCATATGCCTTATTTCCTTTATCTTTCTCAGGTTCCAGTTCAACCCTGAGGTATTTAAGTTTGAATTGCTGGACAACCGTTTATCTGCCTCAATAATTGATTTCCCAACAACATGCACATCTCTCTCGTAGTGTTTTTCACATCAGCTTGTATATATATTATTTCATTTACTGTTACTTAACTAGGTGGATGTCAGGGTCATAGTGGTTTAAACTCTTTAGACTAATTTCTGTGTTTATGGGTATTAGTTTAGTTGTTAGTATGTAATTCAAAAGATGAAAAGTTAGTTGAATAATCTTGCCTAATATTTTGATATTTCTATTGCAAGACTGAAATTTACTTCATTTGTTTTTCTATTTTTTCAGATATGTGACTTGTGTGATCCTATGAGTATCTTTATGCTATCTCCCTCTCCATCATCAATATGCATACACACCATTAGGCTCCTGTCAATGTCCTTGGCATATTTCCAGGCAAACATGAAATTTTACTATTTATCCAACAAGACTCCCCAGAACCTCCTAAGTTGCTTATTTTGTCTTTGATGAACCTTGTAAAGTAGTAAAGGGGATACTGAAAACATTAGGATCATTGCAACTCTGTGTATTGAAAATAAATGATGTTTGTAAGACACTCACTAACTTTATGTACACATCTGATAAAGGGATTGTTCTTGCCATTTACACAAACACATTGTCACATATTATGTTATAACTAGAAGCCCGTTGTACGAAGAGATTCATGCAATAGGCCTTCCTTCCCTTGGCTTCCAGCACCGGTTTTCCTCTGGCACCTGGGATCCAGTCCTTTGCTTTAGCCAGAGTCTGCCTTCTTTGTCTTTGCTGCAGGCTCCAGCCAGAGTCTGCAGTGTTCATCTTTGCAGCAGACTCTGGCCAGAGTCTGCAGTCTTCATCTTCACTGTGGCCAGACAGAGTGCTGCTCCTATAGATCCCTTCGACTCCCGGCCCCGCTCCCCCCTCCCCCGCAGCCTCCTCACTCTCATAGCAGGCGTCCTGCCATGCCCAGCCACTCCACCCCTGGAGCAGCTGGGTGGCCGCCATCTTTGGCCTTCTAATTTGCATATTCCCTCCTGATTGGCTGGTGGGCGTAGCAGAGTGATGGTCCATTTGCATGTTTCTCTTTTATTAGTGTAGATAATGAGAGAAATTTTTCAAACATACAGTAAATAATGGCAATGGTTGCACTATAAGTAAGGTAAGCAAGTCAGAGCAGGTCTTTATGGTAAAGGAACATGAAAAGAGATTGTTAACTGAAGGATGCAAGTGAGTCCTACTGATACCAGGGCAGCATTGCCTGATGAGAGAAGAACAGGTATAAAAGCCCAGACTCAAAAGTGGTTTGTGGATGTGTTTTGCATAGGAAAGATGAAGCAGGAGAGATGCTGGGTCACACAAACATCTTTTCTTTGTAAAAAAGGCTACAGGTCATCCTTTGGTTTAATAAAAGTAAAGGGCAATAACAACCATTGCACAGATGAAAATGGAATTAGTCATGTCAGAGTAAATAAAAGTATTTAAAATTCTTATGTGCCTGGCTGGAATTTCTCAGTGATTACAGTGTTGGCCAGTGCATGGAAAGGTGAAGGACACTTCCCAGGATTGCAGGATCGATCACCACCCATATCTGGGTATCTGTGGAAGACAACCAATTGATGTCTCTCTATCTATCTATCTATCTATCTATCTATCTATCTATCTATCTATCTATCTACCTATCTCTGTCTCTCTCTCTCTCTCTCTCTGTCTCTCTCTTTCCCTCTCTCTCTCTCTGTGTGTGTGTATCTCTCAGTGTTTGTCTCTCATCCCCTCCCTCCTACTCTGTTTAAAAATCAATGGCAAAAATATCCTCGAGTGAGGATAACAAAACAATTAAAATAAATAATATTGTAATAAATAGCCTTTTTTTTTTAACCAGGCCTCCATGCTTCTTGCCTTGACTCTCTACTTTTTCTGTTTTGTCCTTTTATATTCGTTCTTGCCCCATCCTTCATTTCTACACAATTAGCAACATTTATTCTGCCATTCTTACTCTGACCCTCTTTAATCTTTCTAATCAGGCAGAGATCAGTGAGCAAAAGGAGCCGCAAATCAAGACAGATAGGAGCAGGGGACCAGCTGCGATGGCTTCAGGAATCCTGGTGAACATAAAGGAGGAGGTAACCTGCCCCATCTGCCTGGAGCTCCTAACAGAACCCATGAGCCTGGACTGTGGGCACACCTTTTGCCAAGCCTGCATCACTGCAAACAACAGGGAGTCTATTATTGGCCAAGAGAGCAGCTGCCCTGTATGCAAGATCAGTTACCAGCCTGAGAACCTGCGTCCCAATCGACATGTGACCAACATTGTGAAAGCGCTTAGGGAGGCGAAGTTGAGCCCACAGGAGGAGCAAAAGAAGGATCTCTGTGTGCAACATGGAGAAAGACTCCTGCTCTTCTGCAAGGAGGATGAGAAGATCATTTGCTGGCTTTGTGAGCGGTCTCAGGAGCACCGTGGTCACCACACATTCCTCATGGAGGAGGTTGCCCAAAAGTACAAGGTAACAGACCAGGATGGAGGAAAGACAGGGCACAAAATAGCACTTGATGGGAAATCACAAGTTTTGTATTTGACTGTAATTATCTTGCCACCATAACCCTGAGGCCTGTGGTCACTTTTCTTCCTATGTTCACCTTCCAAGGCCTGAAGGGACATTTCTATACATTCCACACAATTACAAATTATGAGCAGACTCTAAAGGAGAATATTTTCAGACCTTGTGCTAATAGGTAGAGGTTTGGTGCACAAGCCAAGCTGTCGCCATCCCTTTAGACATGAGGGGTAACTGGGCAAATGGGTGGATCGAGATCTAAGTTCTTTCCTTGCTACAGGATCAAGTATTTTCTTCTAGGGCAAAGAAAATCATTTTTCTCTTGAATGGTAATGGTGACTTCTATCATCTGAATATGAAACACCACATAACCATCAGGTTTCCTTCAAACCACAGATTCCAATGATCATTTTAAAGTTTCTGTAAATTCTAGTTTCTTTAGAGATGAACCTGATTTCTTCTCATTAATCCTCTCTTCTGATGAGGAGAAAGCCCATAGCTTGACCCTGAAGTGATTCCTCTCTCATAGGAAAAGCTCCAGGCAGCTCTGGACAGGCTGAGGGCAGAGCAGCAGAAAGCTGAAAAATTGGAAGATGACCTTGAAGAAGAGAGAACTTCCAAGAAGGTAGGAGGAGACTCTTTCTGGTAATTAAAAAAGAATTTATGCAGAACTTTGGGTTTTAGTCACAAGGAGCTCCCTTCCTTCTTGTTTTCTGACAGTTGATATGTCCAGATTCATTGATTAGCCATTCTTTATCTCTTCCCTGATAGGGATAAACATGTCACAAAATAACACAAATATTTGTAGATTGGTTATTCCCATAGAGAGACTGATGAGTATGGCTAGTGAATTCTATATTCATTTGTCATTATTTGTAACCTTAACTATTCCAGGGAAGACAGTTGCCAATGGCTCATGGCTTTGTCCCAGGTGCTCAACATAGGCTGCAGATGGGGTGGGGTGAGAAGTAATGCATGGAGGCATGTCTGTCCTGCACAGCTCTGTGAGAGCTGAGCCACACCCAGGTGTCCTATTTTGGCTCAGGGTTGACCTCAATATTGTAGACATGAGAGCATTATTTTGGAATGTGATGAAGATGAAATAATGGGAAAAATTAGCCTCCCCAAGAATTGCTCCTCTGCTTCCATCTCTCTTCTCTCTGAGAACATCTAAGTCAAATACTTTCTTTTCTGACTCCCAGTCTGCCTGAGAGCCTGAGTCCCTGTCTTTCTTTCTCATTTCTGAAGGATCAAATAGAAAATGAGTTGAAAAGTGTCCAGGATTGTTTTAAACAACTGAGAGATATCCTGGCCAGTGATGAGCAAAAGGAGCTGCAAAGGCTGGAGAAAGAGGCAGCAGAAAACCTCGATGACCTGGCTCAGGCTGAGAGTGAGCTGGCCCAGCAGAGGAAGTTGTTGAGAGATCTCATCTCAGATCTGGAGCATCGGTTGCAGGGGTCAACAGTAGAGATGCTGCAGGTAAGACTTAGAAATAAGCCCCAGCATCTGAACTTAAGAAAAATTAATGCTAAGTTTCCTTCTCTGCTGTGTGGCTGTGTTGTTTGTGGTGTTGACAATGAGATACCATTGGTCTTGCAGTAACCCTTCCCTGTATCTGTTTCAGAGGTTATTGAAATTGTTGAATGCATAAACAACAAGGAAAAATCTTGTTCTTATTAATGTATCAATTAAAGTATAAAATTGACTCTGAAGAGAAGATTCATTGTATTCTGCAGGCCCCTGTATCTGATCTAGCCTATAACTTTATTCAGATACCTCTTCATGATCCCACAGTTGTTGTTGTTTTCTTTTTAGAATAAGTTGAGATTTTTCTGTTCTTTTTGAATCTTCTGAATAAACATTTGTGAAGGATGGGTATTATTTATTTTTACTTATTCAGTAGATTTACCAGTGAAACCATTTCACTCTGGGCCTTTATGTTCATGGAAAAGTTTAAAATATTTTTTCTACTTGTATTAGGTTTTCTCAGGCTTTTTTTATATTTCTTGAGTCAGTTCTTGGTAATGTACATCTTTGTAGAAATTTGTCAATTTTAAGTTGTCAGATTCATAAGCATAAAATTAGTCATTATAATTTCTTAGAATATTTTTCATTTCTACAGTACTAACAGTAATGGCTCCTTTTTTATTTCTGATTTTGTGATTATTTTTGTTCAAGTTAGTTATCATTGGTCAAAGTCATTGATGTTTTTTGCTTTGTTTATTAATATATTTTTATTGATTTAAGAGATGTTTATTAATATATTTTTATTGATTTCAGAGAGGAAGGCAGAGGGAGAGAGAGATAGAAACATCAATGATAAGAGAGAATCATTGATTCGGCTGCCTCCTGTATGGCCCCTACTGGGGATCAAGCCTGCAGTCTGGCCATGTGCCCTTGACCGGAATTAAACCCATCAGGGCTCATTGATGTTTTTTAAGAATCAATTTTACGGTGTTATTTATTTATTTGTTTGTTTGTTTATTTATTATTTTTAACCTTTCTATATCACAGGTTTATGCTCTCACTTATATAGTTTCCTTTGTGTGTATATATATATGTAAATGCACATTCATATATCAGAGTGTGTATGTTTGTGTGTGTGCATTGTATTTAATTTGTTGCTATTTTTCTAGTTTCTTAGTGAGAATTTTTTGTTTATTTTATTTTGTTAATCCTCACCCTAGGATATTTTTTCCATTGATTTTTAGAGAGAGAGGGAGGGAGGGAGAGAGAGAGCGAGAGCGAGAGCGAGAGCGAGAGAGAGAGAGAGAGAGAGAGAGAGAAGAAACATCATGTGAGGGAGACACATTCATTGGTTGCCTCCAGCATACACTCCAAAGGAGGCCAGGGATCAAACCTGCAACATAGGTACATACACTTCACCAGAAATTGAACCTGGGAGTCTTTGGTCCTGGGACTGAGACTCTCACCACTCAGCAACACCAGCCAAGGCTTAAAGTAGGAATTTTGACCACTTACTTGACAGTCTTTTTTCTTATAGTTTTTAATGTTATAAATGCATTGTTTTAGCTATATTCCATACTTTAAGATTATTTACTTATTTGTTTGCTTTTTATTGATTTCAGAGTAAAGGGAGAGGGAGAGAGAGATAGAAACATCAATGATGAGAGGCAATCATTGATTGGCTGTCTCTAGCATGCCCCCTACTGGAGAGGGAACCCTAAACCCCGGTGTGTGCCTTGACTGGGAACTGAACCTAGACCTCCTGGTTCATAAGTCAACCCTCAAGCACTGAGCCCCACCTGTTGGGCCTTGTTATTATGAATCAATTTGACTTTTTTTTCAAATTTTCTCTATTATTTTTATCTTAACTCTTGAAATATTTGAAATGGTGCTGTTTAATGTACAAACACTTTGTGATTTTTTTTTAACATTTTTTTCTGCTGTATATTTTAAATTTAATTCCTTTCTAATCAGAAAGCGTATATTATTTCAGTCTTTTAGATGTATTGACACTTGCTTTATTGACTAAAATATTATTTGAAAAGAATGTGAAGTGTGTATTGATTGGATGAAAGGGTGTTTAGTTGTCAGTTAGGTGGAGCTTGTTGACAATGTTGGTCATGTCTTCTACATCATGATGATTTTCTTATTTACATTTTTGCTTTTTATTTTCTCTTTTTTTTAAGTCTCTTTAACCTTTCTTATAATACTGATTTGGTGGTGATTAACTCCTTTAGCTTTTTTGTTATCTGAGAAGCTCTTTATGTCTCTTTCAATTCTAAATAACAGCCTTGCTGGGTAGAATAACCTAGGTTGTAGGTATTTGCTTTCCATCACTTTGAATATTTCATACCACTCCCTTCTGGCCTGTAAAGTTTGAGTTGAGAATTTATACTGATTCTTAGGGAGCCCCATTATATGTAACTAACTGTTTTTCTCTAGCCACTTTTAAGATATTTTTTCTTTGTATTTTTCACTTCTCATGGGGTGTTTTTCATGCTTTCTATCTCCTTTTTATGTTTCTTCTCTTTTTATTGAAGTTCTCAGTCATATAATCTATTCTGTACCTAAGTTCATTGAGCATCTTTATAAGCAGTGTTTTGAATTCTGCATTTGCCTCCATTTTGTTTAGTTATTTTTCTGAAATATTGTCCTGATCTTTCATCTGGGACATGTTTCTTTGTCTCCTCATTTGGCTGCCTTCCCATGTTTATTTCTATGAGTTTAATATATCTGCCACATCTCCCAACCTTGGCAGAGTGGCCTTATGTAGCAGGCTTCCCTTGGGGCCCAGACATGCAGTTTCTGTGTTCATCTGAACCAGGTTCTCTAGGGGTGTCTAATGTTTGGGTTGTGTGTGCTTTTTTGTTTTAGTTGAGCCTTGATTGCCATTGGCACATCAGTGTGTGGGACTGCCTCTCAGGCTGAGTTGGGGGTCCCATTTCATAATCTACACATGTGGGTGTTGTACCAGCCAGTTTCATTTTCCCCTCCTACCAGCCTTATGGAGACTTCTTAAAAATTATGTGTTTATTGATTTTAGAGAGAAGGAAAGGGAGCTGGAGAAACCTGTGATGATAAACAAGATTAGAAAACTGAAAATAATTAACAATATGTAATGAACTGTCTTGTTAGACCCTCAAATGGAGTTAAATATTATAGTGTTTAGAATAGTGACCAAGTTGATATTGGTAACATGGACCAAGGTATATAAAAGAGGAGGAAATTTCTTTGTTGAAAAGTAAGTTACATAGTAAACATCCTAAGTTACTGGTTTCTGTGGCTTCTTTACTAGGCATTATAATAACCTGCATTTAAGAGACAAAACTGAGTAATAATAAAGACTTGAAAATAAATTATAGATATATGTGTTTTGAATTTAAGGGTGTGGATAAGATCAATTATAGATAGTGAGTGAAAAATAAGAGACATTTAAGAAATGCCTACATTAATACATTTGTTTGCTAGTACACTCAGCAGAAGCCAGGTGAATTTTTGAGGAATTCTATAACGACTCATCTTTGTTTCTACAAATAATGGCAAAATGCATCACAAGTAATGGCATTTTGCGTTGAATAAATGAAAAAAACATGAAATATTCACATCATCTCATGAGGAGTCTTATGAACATGGGAAAACATCAGGGACCTTATATTTTTTCTCATAAATATGTCTCATCTCCAGGTACTGGAAGCTCAAGCTGTGTTGCCACACGGGTTAAAGTTGTTTATATATTTAAGGAAAACACACAACTATACATGAATATTCTGAAATTATTGACCTGGGTCTTTCTTTACTATTTTTCTCTCACATTAGGACCATCTCTATTCCCTCCAGATCAGGGGGGTGGAGTGGGGAATGTGTTGAAGCTTTGTTAGTGAAAAGAGTATATTACTTCATGACTTATAGTTTCTCTTTCCTCCCTAGGATGTGAGAGGCACTATAAAAAGGTATGTAGGGAAGACCAGAGATGTCTGTGCTGTAAAAAGAGGTTTAAAGCCATTAAAGTTATCTATTGATTAATTAGAATAAAATAATCCTCAGGGAAGAAAAATTTAGATGTAATTTTATCTTAAATTTCTGTTCACACTTGGTTTGTGTATTCCATATCTATTGAGAATGGAATCAGCTTTTATTTAGGCAATTTACTTGGGAGGAGTTGCAGAGTATGGATTAGTAGCAAGTAAACATCAGATGTTTCAGTATCAGACCCATCTGACTTCAAAAATTCTATGCACTCAGCATGTCTGTATCTAACTCACATTTCCACATTTCAAAGGTGATGTATTGACTGTGGGAATGTCATGTCTTCTTTACCTCAGAGGCACCCAGAATTTCAGACAACTCTTTTATATTTAAATGTCTTCTCTGGGAATAGAAGATATGGTTCTCTTTATTTTCCAAAAGCCAACTTGAATATCAAGGAATATTTTAACCTTGGGGAAACCATTGATCCATCCTGTAAGATATTTTAAAGATAGAATGGAAGGACATCATTTTTGTATCTAAATTTGAACACCTACTTGGCCACACTAATCTCTTCCAAGAACATGAAATTCAGACCACTATTAGTATCATATTCATAATATCTTCTGTGAATATCCCACGTCCCGCGTGGTTCAGGATTCGGGATCAGGAGAAGGAGCCACACGCAAATGAAAGAGATGAGACAAGAAATAATAATTTGGAAATTGGGGGGCCAGGCGGGAGGCCATCCCAAGAGGAAGGACTCAGCTTGGGCTCAGGCCTTGCCATCCTTTTATTCAATTTGGGATACACCTATAGCCCTTAGGCAGGCAATTTCCAGTAACAGGCAGACTATCTTATCAGTAAGGATTTACATGACTGTCTGGTGGGGAAGTTGCTTCAGCTACCATTATCTCAACTAAACAGTGGGTGCATAGCTCTGACCTTTTCCAGGGCTCAAGGGTCACCAGCATTCCAGGCTCCTTGTCTACACCTCTCTGCTAGTGAAGCCAATAGGCAGTTTCCCACAATCTTCTTTCCAAGGGTTATAATTTTTCCCAGAAGACTGACAACGCAGATGTAGTTCTGGAGGCCACCCTACAAAGGAGTGGAATTTAAAGGTATTCAGCCTCCACAGACAATATTCCCACACTTGACATATCTCAAACATAAGTAGCCATGTTCACTTTCTTTTCATATTGCTGGGAGTCTACATCCATGTCATGACTTTTTCTTATACTAATTTATTTCAAGGTACTAAATTTTGCATTTTAAATAAATTCACTATGGCACATAATTTCATATGATTTTTAGGAGTTAGAAAGAGAGAGTATAGTTATCATTGTGAAAGGAATGAACTACTTCTGAGAGGTCAGCACCTTTCCAAGGTCAGACAGCAGTCAAGTGGGAAAGTGGACTGAGCTCATTTCTTCTGGAGCCAAGGTCAAAAGTCTACTCTCTCCTTTCTCCGGGGTCCATGAATGGGGGCTCAAGTACTCATTGGGGTGAGTAGATAAAAATCAGTGGTTTTGGAGAGACAAAAATTCAGAGGTGTGTGGATCTATTTTGTCGTCCCTAGGAGTGAGACCTTCACTCTGCAGAAGCCAAAAACTCTCTCCATGAAGCAAAGGAGAGTGTTCCAAGCTCCTGACCTGAGAGGGATGCTGCAAGTATTTAATGGTGAGGAATGCTAAAGCAATGTGTGGCTGTGAGATTTTTGTTATGGTTGGGGTTAAAGTTCAGTTTTTAGGTGTAGATGGAGGAGACAAAGGAAGATGAATATTATATGCTGATGACATATTCAATGGGGAGTGGTCAGCTGTTTTGTTCACCTCTCACTTTTCCATGTACTACCTTACATAGACCCAGTCTTTGTAATGTAGAATCTTTTGTCTATACTTAATGTTATGGATTTTTTCTAATTTCAGAACTGACAGATGTGCTACGCTACTGGGGTAAGGATAAATCACAATATCATGAAGCCACCTTCTCCTCATCTTTCAGTATTTGGCATTTTCTACTAGATCTCATGTAAAAATCCATATTTTCCCTCCCACCACACACATACATATTATATATCTGCAAGTGTGTATTGCTCTTGAAGAACCAAACCAAATTCTTCCCATTTCCCATTCATTTTATTCTCAACACCTCCCTGACAATGTCACAAATAAAGGTATATCATAGTCCTCACCAACCTTATAATTTTTCTACAGTACACGTGACCCTGGATCCTCCCATGGATAAATCAAATATTGTCATTTCTGCGGATCGAAGACAAGTGAAGTCTATCTATTATTATAAACCATATTCGTATCTGAAAGGCAATTCTGAGGATTTTGGTGTCCTTGGGTCACTTCCTATCACATCAGGAAAACATTACTGGGAGGCAGATGTGACAGATAAATATGCCTGGGTTTTGGGGGTGTATGGTGTAAAATGTCCTGACTCCAATATGATGGATTTTGAAAAACAAGTTAAGAGGCGTCGGCATGTTTGCTCTCAATATCAACCTAAATATGGCTACTGGGTTATAGGGCTACAGAACCATTCTGAATATAAGGCTTTTCTGGATTCTGACTCCTCTGACCCCACGACCTTAACCCTGTTCCTGAGTGTACCTCCCCGTCGTGTTGGGGTTTTTCTAGACTATGATGATGGCACTGTCTCATTTTTTAATGTCACTAACGGTAGGTTTCTCATCTATAAATTCTCTTCATGTTCCTTTTCTCAGAAAATGTTTCCGTATTTCAATCCTATGAAATGCCCTTCCCCCATTACACTGTGTTCTCCAGGCTCTTAAACCTCTTACACCCTCACCCACTTCTCTGGAGTGCCTCTTGCCTTAGGTGAATGTAGTGATTTGAGCTGACGTTCTCACCATCTTTTCCGGGTTCTTTTTTTTTTTTTTTTTTTTTTTCAATTTGAACACCCTTCATTCATCAATATTGTGTATAATTTGCCTCATGTCATATTTTCCCAAAAACCTTATTTGCATTCATAGACAATCCTAATTCTTGAGTTTTACATCTCAAGGAAAATGACTAATGCCTCATAAGAAAAAAAAAAAAAAAGACATGTATGGAGGTAACATCTCCTCCAAGTTCTACAATCTCATGTCTTTTGCCCCTGACTGAGAAGATGAAGGAAAGCTTTTCAACAACTTTTAGTGAAGACCTTGTATAGAAGTCATTCACTACAAAATGAATCCTCAGAGGTTCGTCTGTTTACCCATGATGTTTGTTATTCATCAAGGAGTAAAGAAGAAAATATTAAATATGGGGTTTTAATTGATTTCTTAGAGAGAGAGGAAGGGTGAGGTAGAGACGGATAGAAACTGAGATGAGAGGGAAACATCAAAGGGCTGCCTCCTGCATGTCACCTACTGGGGATTGAGCCTGCATCCAGGAAATGTGCCCTGTCTGGGAATTGCACCAGCTACTTCTTGTTGCATGGGTAGATGTTCAACCACTGAGCAACATCCGCCAGGCAATAAGAAAATATAAACTAGCGGCCTGGTGCATGAAATTCATGCACTGGTGAGAAGGGTTCCTCAGCCCGGCCTGCGCCCTCTCACAGTCAGAGACCCCTCAGGGATGTCCATCTGCTGGCTAAGCCGGTAGTCAGACATTCTTCTTGCAGTCCGGGGCTCTCACAGTCCAGGACCCCTCACTCCTTCCTGCCCCCCTGCAGCGGATGTGGGAGAGGCTCCCACCACCGCCACTGCACTCTCCAGCTGTGCGCCCTACTTCTGGCTGAGTGGCGCTCCCCCTGTGGAAGCACACTGACCACCATGGGGCAGATTTTACATTGCGCGTCTGCACCCTGGTGGTCACTGTGCATCATAGTAACTGGTTATCCTGCCATATAGTCAATTTGCATATTACGCTTTTATTACATATGATAATATGTACTATGAGTGTAAGTTCTGTGTCCTCATTAATGAGTTCACATCCAATTTCTTCAAATATGCACAGTGAATTTTGAATAAAATACCTGAATGCTGATTAATTTTCTTTAAATAATCTGATAATAAAACCATACCATAGTTAGTATCACTGTGAGAAGAAAAATGTCATTAAGTATATAACATGTGTCTCAAGTGAATAAATATTTTCTCCATTAGTTACTGAGAAATCTAAGCTGTGTCAGTGTGTCATGAAACAGGTTTTGCTTTCAGGAGTACTAGGGTGTTTTTTACCGAAGTCTCATATTTAAGATCCCAGATATCTCTTTGATGCTATGTAGACTACTCCATGTCTGCCAGTGTTAGACAAGAATGTGTGTATGAGTGAAAATTTTATTATAAGTCTGTTGTTACTGCATATTAGCCTGTATCAAGTAATCTGAATTATACACACTCAGCTTCACATTGTAAAATTATATGAAATTTACCGGATGTATTATTGTGAAAATTAAACCACAGACTATTTTCAATAGCTTCTGTCATTGCTAGCACATAATTAGTCATCAAGTATGCTGTCGATTCATATTTGTTTGCCTTTCACTGTGACTGAAATAAATGATTTTAAGAATACATATTAGTTTTCTTTCAACTTTACTATTCTTGCTTTAAGAAATAAAAATAACTTGATGAAAGAATTGTGAAATCTAATGAACAAAATAATCTGATGAACAAAATGGAACCAGAAACAAGGAACAGACTGGCAGGTACCTGAGGGGAGGTGGGTGGGGGTGGCTTGATAAAGAAGGTAAGGGTATTAGCTAAAGAATATATATGCATACCCCATGGACATGGACAATAGACTTGTGAAGGCCAAGGAATGGGGGTGTGAGGGAGGGTGAATATGGGGAAAATAAGGATACTTGCACTAATGTCAACATTAAAAAATTTTAATAAAAAGTTGTTATCACGAAAATGATGTAAGTATAAGAAGTACAATTGTGGGATTTCTTAATAATGTTTAGTTGCCCAGGTCAGCCTTACTTTTGCAGTGAGGTGCAAGTTTGCAGGAACAAGAGAAAAGCCAGTTCTCCTCCAAAGAGACAGCAGGGGCATCATTTTTGCAATGGATATTCCCACCATCCCCTTGTATTTTGGAATTTTTATTCCCAAATATGTCCCCAAAGAAGTAAAAGTTAAAATAAATTATTAATAAATTAACTAATTAACTAAATGGGCTCTCTTGACAATTATTATCTGCTCTCATCACTGCATGGCCATGGGGGTATCTAAATTCCTCACTTTGGATGATCTTTGATGTAACAAGGGATTGCAAGGTGGATATTACTGTGTGTGTGTGTGTGTGTGTGTGTGTGTTGTGTGTGTGTGTGTGTGAGAGAGAGAGAGAGAAATTGATCTAAATTTTCCCTTTGACCTCTGCCTTCCTTCCGGTCCTGTCTTCTAAAATACAGACAATTTCTTGTTCTTGAGTATGTAGTATATGTTAGATTTACTGATTTTTTAGGTTCAATGTATCTTTTGCCATAACAAACAGCCAAATTTTTTTTTCAAGTGTTTTTCCCACTCTTCATTCTCAAAGTTGAGCAAAGAGAACAGGATGATTTGGAGTCTGGTGGTAAATGCAGAGATATACAGTAGGGTTATTTTTTGTATAATCTATATTTGATCTACAAATATGCTGACAATTGAAGGGGATTGGAGAGTTCCACATATGGAGAGTTTTTATGTGGAGTGCACATGGACAGATTAGGATGTGTGCCTCCCAAAAAATCTCATAGTCATCATTTTACTCTTGCCTCCCTTTGAATCTCTGGTCTGAGCCCACATCTTGGGCACCAGAAAACTAATGTGTTCACTCCAGACCCTGTGTGAGATGTTTTATGAGGTGCAGAGCTTGGAATGATAAGAAATAAATCCTTTTGTTAATAAGGGGTACAGAACCTGGCTCTTTACCAGATTTCCCTTTTAGCCCACAAGAAATCCCTTTCTTTCAAAACTCAAATCACAACAAATAATATGCATTTTTGAGTAGGTTGAGGTAGGGCTGCTTAAAGCTATAAAGACTTGGACCAATCGATAAGTTATATATATAAAAGCCTAAGCAACCAGTCGTCTGGTAGCTATTATATGCACTGACCATCAGGGGACAGATGCTCAATGCAGAAACAGTCCCATGGTGGTCAGTGCGCCCCCACAGTGGGAACACCGCTCAGCTGACCAATGGGTGCCAGACTCTTGGCTCATGGCTGGAGAGCACAGCTGCAGTGGAGTGAGCCCCTCCAAAGGACACTCTCCATGCATACCCCTCCCCCATCTGGACCCAAACGTGGCTACAAGCACATCAGGCCTGGATGAGCAGGAGCAGCACGGCACCCAGCTGGGCTTTGGCTCTTCCTGGGCTGCCTGCCGCTTTGTACACTACTACATTTCTCAGGGGATGTAGGACTGCCGGTTTCGGCTGATTCCCACAGGCCAGGCCGATGGAACCCACTGGTGCATGGATCCATGTTAATTTGAAAATAACAGCTGCAAAGAGGACCTAATGTCTTTGAGCTTGTCTGGGAAGAGATTATAAAATCATTAATCAGGAAAATGAAATTAGAAGCCCAAGAGAAGATTTGAGGGCAGGGGGAGTGGTGCTGGTGTCTTGGGAACTTACTTTGTGACATTAAGTTTTAGGTGGAGAGACTCCAGTGAGGAAAACAGCTTGTCAGGCTACAGGAAAGCATCAGCCAACAGGAAACCAGAATGAACCATGCTCCTTCTCCCATCACTTAAAGTTCATCTCCAGAGCTAAGCACATTGTTTTGGTCCCCATCCCAGCATATTATGTTCTGAGGCCCAAGGAATGATACATTCTCCTCAGGGCTTTGTGTTCCCTTTAGTCTCTGCATCTCCTGTTGGAGAGAAGTTCTCTGACTTCGGATCTATAATTTTTAATTGTTTCTGGACTGAAAATATCACAGGGCACAGGAAGTAATGTGGTTAGAGTGTGGTGGTGTAGATAAAAAACAGACATTGAGTTAAATATATGAATATATCTAAGGAACAAAACAGAATGTGAGAAGAATTGTCAGTTAAATTTGTCAAAGGAGTTTACATAAATGCTAACAATACCATTTTGATTTATTGGTTTTTAAATACATTTTTATTGATTTTTAGAGATAAAGGGAAAGGGATAGAGAGATAGAAGCATCGATGAGAGAGAAACATCATTGATCCAATGTTTCCTGCACACATCCTAATGGGGATTATGCCCATAACCCAGGCATGTACCCTGGCCTGGAATCAAACTGGTGACCTCTTAGTTCCTGGGTCGATGTTCAACCACTGAGCAACACTGCCCGGGCTTGATTTATGAACACAGCAATTAAGTTGACAGCAACACCAACAATAGAATAGAAACATGATTATCATCAGCATGTTCAATGTAATTAAAATGATATTCATAGCAGTATAACTGTGTATCTTTTTATTTAAATATCCTTCCCCATATACCAATATTTTATAACCAAATTGACACAATAAGAAATAACATGAAGAAGGTCTCTTTCTGCCTTCATAAATCTAATTGTTTTTGGGTACAGGTCTGGATGAAGATGGATACTCAATTAGAGTATTACATGATGATAAAGAAATTGAACCTCTCAGAATGCTCTTTGTGCAAAATTTACATGCTTATCACTGCACTTTCAAAGCATCATGAATGTATTTGTTGTTAGAAATAAATTCATTCAAACCATGGAATGGAAACTGTCAGTATGGCTCACCAAATACACCTCTATGAATTCCAGCTCTTGCCTCATAGACATATGTGACTCAATAAGAATTTTAAGGCAAGCTTACCTTACTCAACTATAGGTTACAAACAATACCAAAATATCTGCACTTTCATTAGAATAACATCAACATTTCAGATGCCCTCCATGTCTCACATGAGTTAAAGTGTGAAGATTGCCCAGCTCTGCAGTCTTGTCAGTCACGCGGACCCTTGTCTGGACCTTCCACCAACTTGTAGTTGCTGCATCAGAAATACGTTCTCAGAAGAACAAGATAGATAACAGGGCACAAACATATATAGAGGAAATAGAAATGTTTCAGTTCTGCTTTTAAAAACTTACACTTATTTTTAATGTAATGCCATTCTATTTTTATTATAGTACTATATCATGCATGCATTGTACCTTTTAAAATTTATTATTAATTTTAATTTTTTTTCGGTTCTGCTTTTGATTGATGGTGCAAAAAGTCCAAATGATTTCCCAAAGGAGTGGGGCAAGTTTATGGAGGTGTGAGTGTTTCACAGATAAATACTTCACTAGAAGAGCACCATATGTTAACCTTCATCCTCTTCCTGCCTATGGCTGGTAACATGTTACTGCCACAGCTGTACCACATTATGTCTAGAAGGCTTTTGTTTCCAGGTTAGAAACAAAAACTAGTAGTTAACTGCAGGATCAGCTCAGATTCAATGGTGTTGTGGAAAATTTTTCTCAATAGGTTAAAAAAAATTTCTACATACCAGCTCTTTGTAGCTGCTATTTAGAAAGAAGAATCTTTCCTAAAATTCCAAGGACAGATGCTACCATTCAGGTCAAATTATCAGAGCTCTATCACTGATTATCTTCCCCCTCACACTCGGCATTACAAAGGGCAGGTACCCAGACTTCCTGAATCATGATTTTATCCCTAGTAAGTAGTTCAGGACATGACTATAAGATAAGCTTAACTAGTAGGTGTAGAGTTGAATTGAAATTCTGAGTATTCTGGATAGCTGTATAGTGTATCATTGGATTTCACATTCTTCTTATTCAAATATTCTTGCTAGAATAATCTGCAAAAAGGATAAAACTGTAAGAACATACGGAAGCATTGACTTCCCCAAGTGTCCTGCGTGATGGCTTCTCATTGTTATTGTTCTTAAGTTTCTGTTTTGCTTCCTTAGTTTCATTTCTACCCCTATGAACTTAACTTTCATTTCTCACTCCACTCCTGTGGGGGAGCTCCTCTGTGGAGAGCTGGTCACTGGCTTGGTGAGTGAACATTGACTTGACTTACAGCTGGTCTCCTCCACTGAGTTAAGACTCCTCCTATATATTTCCTGAAGGTAAGAGGGACAGTTTCTGGAGACAAAGGGCAGGAGGCTTTGGAGGAGCAGACTGAATGTGTTTGGTGTCTTAAATTGTGATTCTGAAGCTGCTGTGCTTGTGGGTTTCTCTGCTGAGGTGGCAGAAAAGAGGAACACTGAGAGATCTTTAAAGAAGAGAGGTTTAAAACAGCAGAGTCTTATGTATTTCATGGAGGGACCGTTATTTCTCCAGGCTGAGTTACCTCACCTTCTTCCTATTCTGTTGTTTTGATTTTCTACCTTTCCTAGGTGAACCAGAATACTCTATTTTCCCAGATGGAAAATCCCTTCCTCCTATTCTCCAGGAAGTCTGTGAGATTAGCCCTGTTCTCCCTCTTCATAAAGCCCAGGCCCCTGGTGAGGCCAGCAGGAGTGGGAGCCCTTATCAGGAGGCATGTGGGAGGGATGGGCTCTTAGGGGCTCTGCCAGCAACCACACCCTCTTACTCTTTTGTTAAATTTTATTTATTTTTATAGAACTTTATTCTTAAATGTACAATAAGCTCTCAGACAACAGTTGTTCATTTTATCTGTAGGTGGAAACCCATGTTATCACAAGAATATGCTAAAACAGGAATGGAATTTAGGATCACCATTGCCCAAGGAACAAGGAATAGCTCATTTCTGGCCAGACTTCTTACTTTCACAAGTCTCTTGAGGGCCCTTCCCCTTGGCCATTGCTTTCTGCCCCTCTTTTGCTCCTTCTGGGATGCCTTATTTTCCTCATCCATCTTCTTGCCTGGCTTCCTGGGCTGCTTGGGGGCTTTTTCTTGCCAACTTTGATACAGGACATGACATCTACTGCCCCTTCCCTGAATGCTGATCCTTTACTCTTATCTTGGTAACTCTGGGAAACTTTCACAACCTTCGTGATAAATGACTGGCCATTTGACCAGCCTGATGAGAGAGGCTGGATGATCAGGTGGCTGTCCAATTCTGTAGCTCCTATGTGGTCACTTTACTCTCTGCAGGTCCAGGAACAGGAAATTTGTCCTCCCCAGAGTGCTGTGGCTCACTGTTACCTCAGTGCATTCCATGACTCTCAGGTGTCCTCTCTGGCTTTGGAATGTGTTCTGCATCATCTTACACATACCCCGCTCACCACTGTTATTATATTAACCCTTTACTCACTTTTCCCTTGCATGCAGCTAAGAAAAGGAGTTGGTAACTTTTCAAAAAGATACCCATCTTAATCTCCTTTGAGCAATTTGTTCTTTGATCTCTGTATTACTTAGATTTTGATGTGTATTTTCTTTCCTCCCTCATCTCAGAGATCATGGATATGTGTTTTATACTGGGACAAGTTCCATATCTGGTGTATACTAACTGAATTCTCAGGGGCTATTCCAGGTCCCTCAAAGCAGGAGAAAATAATTTTTTATTAAAATCATAACAACAAATGGATTCACCTGTGGTATAAAACTGTATTAACTTCTATAGAATGCACCCAAATGACTTCTTTGAAAGAAATTGACCTGAGAGCTAGAACTCTTGGGGAAGTTCATTAATGTGATGCAGATTAAAACCTTGATGGAAGGAAGTGGTGTAGAAGAAAGAACTCTGAATATAGAGGAATGGGAAGAGTTGCAATAGATTTGAGTTTCCCAGGTGTCTGGATGCCAAGAACAGGTTCACCTTTTCATTGTCAGTTACTGACTCAGGGTACAGGAGAGGTTTCCAGGATGTTGGCTAAACCTCTCATAGGACTTGATCAACATTGTGGAGACACTTTTATGTTTCTTATCTGCACTGCAAAGATACAGAAAGCCTCTGTAAGGACAATTTTGATATAGTGAGATAAGAAAACTCAGAACCTTACCTTACTTTATAAAAACTCCTGCACTGTACCATCTCCAAGAGGGAGAATACATTTTATCTCTGTCTGCCTATGTGCCTGTCTGTCTTAAATAGGAGGGTTTCAGTGGTATAATGTTTCTTCAGTGATAGAATACAAAAACTAAACAAAGGAAAAATAAGCACTTGTATTAGTTTTCTAGGACTGCCATACAAAACTTACTACAAACTTGGTGACTTATGTGAAAGTTATTCTCACAGTTATGGAGGCTAGAAATAAAACATCAATGATGTTGGCAGGGTTGGTTCCTCTCAGTGCTATGAGGGAAGGATCTGTTCCATGCCTCTCTGAGAGTTCACTGGCATTCATTGGAATTCCTTGTTGTTTAGTGGAATCACCTTGATCTCTGCTTACATCTTCACATGGCAGTCTTCATGTGCATTTGTCTATCTCTGTACAAATTTCCCCTTTTTATAAGGACACATTCATATTGGATTTAGAACACCCTATTGATTTTATTTTAATGTGATCACCTGCAAAGACTCTTATTTCCAAACAAAGTTACACTCAAACATTCTGGGGTTTAGATTTCAATATGTGTTAGAAGGACACAATTCAACTCATAATCACACTTTATGTGCGTGGAACAGAATAGACTTTATCTCTCCAGTGTATGGCCACCCTTAATATTGAGTCTTTTCTCTCCTGGTAACAGATGCTGCCTCATTGGAATTTATGTTTCAAAGGTCTCTGTCAAGAGTATGATTCTGAGTATATAAACACATCTCCTCCTTCCTAAACACACATACTTTATTTTGAACTGAACATATTACCTTATGTTCAGTCCAAAATAAAGACCCATTATCTACAGACTCATAACTTCCCAGGACTCCCCAAATGGTCTTGCTCTCTCTCTTTCTTTCTACATCCCAATAGCATTGGGTATCAATCTAGTTCCTTCAACTTCTATCGCTATATATTTTTTTCTTTAATCTGTGCAGTAGTGGAGAGAACACTGGATGGCAATATTGAGAATGGAATGTTTCCCTACAACTCTACTTATTTGAACAGACTGACATTGACCATTGTAAGTTATTTATGCATCTGAAGAAATGATTGCATTTTATTTTTAATTTATTTTTCTTTATTGTTTTATTTTAATTATCAATCAGAGTTGACACTCAATATTATTTTGTATTAGTTTCAAATGTACAGCCTAGTGGTTAGACTATCATATAAATTACAAGTGTTCCCCTACAATATTTCAAGTACCTACATGCCATGTGAAATATAGTTGTACATATAAATATATTTACACAACAATACATAGTTATTACAATATTATTGACTTTATTCCCTATGCTGTACTTTTATATTCTCACAACTATTTTCTGACTGCTAATTAGTACTTATTAATTCAAGGAGTACTTTTACTTGTCAAAAGTATTTATATAAGAAATAAATACATCAAGGTGATTTCTAAATTATAACTGGTTATAAAATTATTAGTGATAAAATGACCTCTCTATGGTTGTCTTTGAGGTTTCTATAGGTGCCACTGTGGAATGAGTTTCAGGGCATGGAAAGGCTCTGTGTGAGACAGGTGTGTTATCAGGTAAACACTTCTCAGGTATTAAAGAATTGCTAATGAATGGGAAAAGGATAAAAACCTGATTTAAAAGAAAGTCTAATCACTTACAGAGAGATGGAGAGCAAGGAGCTAGTAATTTTATATATCCATCAAACAACTCAGGCAGAGCCATGGTGACATGGCAGTTCCAGTAGAGACACCATAAATAAAAGTAACTCTCTTTTTATTTATGGTGTCTTATTAATGGTGAGATTTAATGCTTGAATAATAACTTTTAGTTTACTTTGTAAATAGTAGCAAAAGAGATTTTAAAATTTCTCCTTTTCACTAAGCTTAAAATTTACTTTTGAACAGCATTCTTTTTGGCTAGTGCTCATTTGCATATGTATGCAAATTTTTACTTTGGCCTTTACTAGAACCAGGTTGCTCATAAAATATTGGCTTCTCATATAAATGAGATTATATGAGACCTTGATTATATAGTAGAAAGCCTTTATTGAAAAAGCAAAGTAAGCAAACACATTTGACCTATGAAGCACAGATGCTGCTCTACCCCTAGCCTATTTGAAGAGCAGGCTGTTTGAGGCTTTTTGTCTTAAAATCCCATTGCTGAATAATCTGGTTTTGCTTAAGGAGTATTCAGCAACTTTATCCTGCGAAGCTTAAAGGATGAAACCTTTATAACATTTAAAATACATGTATATAAATAGAATACAGTTATTAATTTTTATTTGATAAAGATTCCCACATGATTTCAAGTATATTAGATCAGCCTAATTTAGTTCAAAAATATTTCTTTTAAGAAGAGAGTAAATTCTTGAATCATTTCTGGGCCCTAGAAATGTCCCAAAGCTATCTCTCGGTTAAAGTCTTAAAATCTAACTTGGAAAGACTATTAAATATATATAGCCTGAAGATTATATTATATATTTTTTTATAATTATTCTAAAAGATGTTCATTAAATTTAAACTGGTTTTTATATTAAAAATTTGGTCAGACCATAAAAGAGAGGCCTGGAGAGAAAAGCAGGGTCTGATCTGTAGCCTTCGTGGCACCTGTTGATCAGCACTTGCCGCTTTCTTTTGCTTTGGGCCTGGCCAGCAGCCATGCCTCTCTTTCTCTCAGGCCTCCACTGGGGCTGCTGATCAGCCCTGCCTCTCTGATCAGGCCCATTGATAGGCCTGAAGATGCTGACTAGCATAGAAACTGACCAATCAGAACCAAATCTGGGTGAAGTGGGAGGAGCCAATAGCTGCCTAGGAGGCGGAGCTTTTGACACTGAATGGCATAGAAACCAACCAATCAAAACCTAATCTGGGTGAACTGCGAAGGCAGAACATACGGTGGGGGCTGAGGAGGGGTTTTAAGGGCAACCATAAGGTATAAGAAAGCGGTTCAATTTTTTAATGACCGGTTTTGCAGTATAGTGCATATGGCTGGCTATCAGTCCAGATATAGGGATTATGTATTTTTGTCTGCCAAGGGCATCTCCCCCTGCTGAAAAAAGGCTCCCCCCTCCCCCATTTAAGCAACCCTATCCTATATAATCTATCTATACTACTAAACGGGTAATATGCTAATTAGACTGGCTTGACCCACCATCTTCCGGATGTCTGAATGCCTTCTGGAAAAAGCCATGGTGGTGGGGGCTGAGGCAGAAGCTGCTAGAGGCGATCAGGCCAGCAGGGGAGGGCAGTTGGGGGCAAGATCAGGCTGGCAGGGGAGGGCAGTTGGGGGTGAGATCAGGCCGGCACGAGGGGCAGTTGAGGACAGCCAGGCCAGCAGGGGAGGGAAGTTTGGGGTGAAATTAGGCGGGAAGGGGAGGGCAGTTGGGGGCAAAATCATGCCAGCAAGGGAGGGCAGTTAGGGGTGATCAGGCAGACAGAGGCAGTTGGGGGTGTCATCAGGTCGGCAGGGTAGAGCAGTTGAGGGCAAGATCAGGCCGGCAGGGGAGGGAAGTTAGGGGAAAGCAGGCAATCAGGCAGAGGAAGTTAGGGGCAATCAGGCAGGCAGGCAGGTGAGCGGTTAGGAGCCAGTGGTCCCAGATTGCGAGAGGGATGTCCAACCATTGGTTTAGGCCTGATCCCTGCTTAGGCCCGATTCCCGAGCCTGATCTGGACCACAGTCTCTGCAGCCAGGGACTAACTGCATATGTAGGATTTGGCCTAAACCGGTGGTTGAACATCCCCCAAGGGATCCCAGATTGGAGAGGTTGTAGGCTGGGCTGAGGGAACCCCCTCAGCCCCAGGCATAAATTTTGTGCACCAGTCCACTAGTATTTCAAATAAAATACAATATTTAATTAATAGATTCAAACCTACCCTTTAGATTTTTCATACAAGGCAAACTCAGATTAATATTTCAGTATTCTGTCATATTAAAATACCTAGATATTTAATAATTTTTATTATTATTTCAGCAATGTTTTAAAGTTTTAAGTTACCAAAGACTTTGGAAAAGTATGTTTAGACATATGAGGCTGGCAAATATCCCCACCTGTCATATAGAAGGCTGATGAAAAGGCAGGGGGAGAAGGGAGCAGGTCCGTAGCTACTTGAATATAAAACTGCCACATTCTTCCTTAGAGATATATAACACCTAAGGTTACTGCTGTGGGAAACGTGACCAGCCTCCTCCTCCATCAGAGAGCACAGCCAGTCTCTCAGCAAGTGACTGGACCCCCACCATCAATATATTTATAATTATCACTAAAAGCTTCATCACAAATTCTTCATTTTAGCTACATCTATCTATCCATGTTTCAACAATTTTGAGATTCCAAAGTCAATTATTATTATCCAAGGCATTTTCTTTGGCAAATTCTGTAACAGAGATGACTTACTGACTTTCAGTGGCTTTAATGTTAACCTTGGAATGTGGTCCATTATTATTCAAGAACTACCCATTATTATGGAAACACTAATCTTATTGCCCAAATACAGCCTGTATATTTTCCTTATGTCATTTTTGCCATCTTTTAAAGAAAAACAGTTGGGTTTATTCTACAGAATCCATAAAGAGATGGGGCTCAAGAGGCCATCCAAAACTGGGTGGGGCATGCCTTTTCTTAAGCTAGCCTTTTTCCTGGGCACAGAAATCCCAGATGTATCTCTTAAATTATGATAAATGTCTCATCTATCCAAATTTCAAATGATGGACTGGGAAATAAAAACATGGCAAAAATGAGACTTTTATTAGCATTCTTGAGAGTGGGTATCCATTTTATAGGATCACCAAAAGACCTAGTAATTAATGGGCTGGGGCCTTTTTCAGTTAGCTCAACCTCCCTTTGTCTCCTAGGACAGTGGTCGACAAACTCATTAGTCAACAGAGCCAAATAACAGTACAACAATTGAAATTTCTTTTGAGAGCCAAATTTTTTAAACTTAAACTTCTTCTAACACCACTTCTTCAAAATAGACTCATCCAGGCGAGTCTATTTTGTAGAAGAGCCACACTCAAGGGGCCAAAGAGCTGCATGTGGCTTGTGAGCTGCAGTTTGCCAACCACAGTCCTAGGACATGTACCATAGACCATATGTCTCCCCATCCTCACATCCTGTTTGCTCTTGGGAAGTTTAGTAATGGTCTGGTCACCTACATTTCTTTTCTTATTAAATTAAATCAAAGGCATGCTTAATAGACTAACAATAAACAACAAAGACAGATAAAACAATAATCAACAGACAAGTGCTCATAACATATAGACAAGACTTAATAAATCAGAGTTTTTTTCATGGATCTTTCCTATTCTGCTCTCCATAGCATTGACTGGCCTCTAAAGTTATTTTAGCTAAAATCTGCCTGTCCCAAGGTGTCATATGGTAATTTTCAGACATAGCATTAAAGAGTCCTTTTGTGAGAGGATGATAGCCCCATTTTCTCTAGCTGTTGAGCCTTCCCACACTAGAGGCAGAAGATCCGGGGCCTTAGGTATTACAGGCTGTTGATCCCAAATAAGAATTAGGCATAATGCAGTTTAAACAAGAGCCCACCTAGTTAAAGATGACAGGGCACTTGTTTTCCTTGAGCCTGATTTAAGAGAGTACCTTTTGACATTTTAATTTCTTTATCCTAAAAATTTACAATGATATTTTTGCCTTTTACTCAAGTTCTTCCCCTTATAGCCTGGCTTGAAATAAAAGATGTTACTGCCCACTTACAGCTTGCAACTACCAAAGCTTGGCATGGGATTTGTGCACAGTGACTCTCTCCACCTTTTTCGGTGCACTTCCCACCTTTCTGGTGACTTTCTTCGTTTTTTGCTCCGGCGAATCTTCTCCAAATACCTGTTTTGAGGCGCCAGATTTGAACGCCACATCCATTTGTGGATAGGGTTCAAGGTCTGGAGAAGGGGCTGCACACAAATGGATACACTAGACAAGAAATATAAATTTAGAAGGCATGGGGAGCTCCCTGAAACTCCAGACCCATTAGTTTTATTTACTAGACTACACATTTGCCCTTTAGCAAAGCAAACAGGTATATCAAAGGTAAAGTTTGGTAAACAATAAGAGGATTATCAGGTTAGGGCAGTGGTCAGCAACCCGCGGCTCACATGCCACATGCGGCTCTTTGGCCCTTTGAGTGTAGCTCTTCCACAAAATACCATGTGCGGGCACGCACGTACAGTGCAATTGAAACTTCGTGGCCCATGCGCAGATATAGGTTTTCAGCCTGGGCGAGTCTATTTTGAAGAAGTGGCGTGAGAAGAAGTGGGGGTGTCGGTCACATGTGGCTCGTGAGCCACGGTATCTCATACTGCAGATCTTTCTTTATCATCCAACTTTGTCAACCATCAAGACATGAATATCTACTGAGATATTTTCTTTCTTTATTGCTTTATAGTCCCATTTACTTGAAGTTCTGGAGATAACTCCTGATCCTAGACAGTAGCCATATGGCCATACTGAGTCCAGGTGGGAGAATGAGCATCACTGTGTTACTACTCTGTGATACCCTCTGGTAACTTAAGAAACATTCAAACCTGTGAAAAATTTGTGTGTTATTTCAGCCAAACTGTCCACAATTGCTGGGAGCAGAATCTCAATGGATTGAGATAATGCTCCAGAGAATGGCAGTTTTGCACCTTGCATTGTACATTAGAATCAAAAGAGAAGACATAAGTGTGTTACATCAAATCCATTGGTGATAGATTAGGGAGGCTGAGGCAGAAGAAAACAGAAAGAAGGGGATAGAAGCTCTGGAATTGGATAAAAAGTAAAACGATAGACATATTCTTCTTTTACTTAGGTGAGTGTAGGATAGTTAACAGTCAACAATTAACTCAATAACAATGAGGGTATTTATGGTCTCTGTACAGTGGTGCATGTGTTTGAGGGGTCCAGAAAAAAAAGGAAAATTACCTGGACATTCCAACTGTATGTTATCATAGATGCAAAAGGACAATGGACAGGCTCAGTTAAAGTAAAGATTGATTTTGTCAGGGAAAATACAAGCCTGCAACATGACTACCCACCAAAACTGCTGTTTTAGTTTAAAAACTTTTAATTTCAGACCATCCTCTGTGGTTACTTTAGGTCTTTGATTTTGCAAGGCTACCACTCAGACCTTTCCTTATCTTGTCAGGTTAACATGTGGTCCTCTTTGTCCACACCTCTTTGACTGACCACCAGCATCATCTCCAATTTGAATGGTCATTACCATCTTGTGACCTGTGAGATATAAGCTGTCAGGGTCACTTAGCTTAGCTGAGAATACAGGACAGGAGGCAGGGCATACTGACATTGACTGCCTTAGCTGAGCTATTAGTGGTGGTCTTCACAGTGCTATGGAAGGTACTTTATTTCTGTTATCTCAGCCTTTTAAGAAGCCAGACTTAGTAGATGTGTGTGAAACCACTAAAGTTTGTACTGTATAAGCCTAGAGCTACAGAGTGCAAATTACCTGTGAAAGCCCATAGGCATAGCATCCATGGGCCATAAAGATACAATGGTGGTTATAAAAGTCACAATCCCCTTATGAAAAATGAAATCTAAGCATATTAACTGCATTTGAGGTCTATATAAAGTCCTCCTAAGTCCAAAGGCACTTTCCACATCAGGCTAATTTTGCTATCAACAATCTGGCCTTGCAAGACAGTTGAACTTCCACTTTATTGTATCCTTATGAGTTTTCCAGATAACAAAACCAAAAAACCAACTTATTAGAAGAGCCAATATTACCTTAATAGTAAGAAAGAGTCTAAGTTTGATGTTAACCCTTTGTTCTCCGTCATCTAATCAAACTTCCAATCCTTTCCTCTTACCTCATCCTATGTCTCATTAATCACCTGCTCTCCATATCCTTCATCTTCTTCTCCTGAAAACTATCACCATCTCTCCTCTGGGCAACTGTGTGCATTGTACTCATCTTCCCAATTTCACACTGGATCCACTGAATATTCCACAGCCCAAAACTTTTTCTCTTAGAAAAGTGTCCCTAAATGTTACATAATTCTTGAAGTGCCATTATGTCATGGTCACTGCAGGTTCATGTGATGCTAGCAGTTTTCTCACACCAGCCACACTGGCATTTTCAATCCCAGACAAGGTGGTTCATCTTCAAAGAACAAGTCATTTCCTTTACCTAATAATTTTTTTCTCTCCCATATGCCTTATTTCCTTCATCTTAAGTGTTCAGTTAAACCTTTAGGTATGCAAGTTTGAATTGCTGGACAACCCTTTATCTGCCCCCATTGTTTTATTTCCCATCAACATGCACATCCCTCTAGTAGTGTTTATCACTTAGTGTTTGTCACATAGTTTTTGAATATATATAGCTGATGATTGAATTTACTGTTACTTTCCAGGTGAATGTCAGGGTCATAATGGTTTAAACTCTCTGTTTAGACTCATATTTGTATATATGGGTATTAGTTTAGTTATTAGTCTGTAATTCATAGTGATGAAAAATTAGTTGAATGATCTTGCCTAATATGTAGAGATTTCTTTTGCAAGACTGATATTTATTTTATCTGTGTTTTTATTTTTTCAGATATGTGACTTGTGTGATCCTCTGAGTATATTTATGCTATCTCCCTCCCCACCATCAGCATACATTAGGCTCCTATCAATGTCCTTTGCCTATTTCCAGGCAAACATGAAATTTTACTATTTATCAAACAAGACTCCCCAGAACTTCCTAAGTTACCTGTCTTGTCTTTGATTAACGCAATAAGGTAGAAACAGACCTCTAAGGTACATTAGATTTATCACAACTGTGTGTACTGAAAATGGTCTTTGTAAGTCACTCACTAAATTTATGTACCCATTTGATAAAAGGTTTGCTCTGGCCATTTACACAAACACTTGTCAAGTATTATGTCATAATACTAAAAGAAATCATTTCAATATATAGCAAATTATGGCAATGGTTAGACTGTAAATAAGCAAGTGAAAGCAGGTCTTTCTGATGAAGGAACATGGAAGGAAATTGTTAACAGAAGGATGAGAGTGAGTCCTACTGAGACCATGGGCAGCATTGTCTAATGAGAGAAGAGCAGGTATAAAAGCCCAAAGGATGTGTTTGGCATAGAAAGAAGCAAGAGAGATATTGGGCCACACAAACATCTTGGTAGTAAAAGTATCAGGTCATCCTTTTATTCAGTAAAAGTAAAGGACAATAACAACCATTGCATAGGTAAAAATGAAATTTATCATGTCAGATTAACTAAAAGTATTTACAATTATTATGTAACTTGGCTGGTGTTTCTCAGTGGTTAGAGCATTGGCCTTCACACTGAAAGGTCAAGGGCACATACCTGGGCTGCAGGTTCCATCCCTGTTCTGATCAAGACATGTATGGAAGCAACTGATTGATGTGTATCTATCACAATCATCTCTCTCTCTCTCTCTCTCTCTCTCTCTCTCTCTCTCTCTCTCTCTTTCTCTCTCTCCCTGACCCATTCTCCCTCCTGCCCTTCCACTCTTTCTAAAACTCAATGTAAAAAATACCCTAGAGACAAAAAAATTATTAATTCATAAATTAATAATCTTATTATAAAATGTTATTTTTACCAGGTCACCATGCTCTTTTCCTTCTCTCTCTATCTTTTCTGTTTTGTCCTTTTATATAATTGCCCTTGCCCCATCCTTGATTTCTACACAATTAGCAACATTTATTCCCACTGTTCTTACTCTGCCCCCTTTTAACACTTCTAATTAGGCAGAGATCAATGAACAAGAGGAGCCTCAGATCAAGAGAGAAAGGAGCAGGGAACCAGCTGCGATGGCTTCAGGAATTCTGGTGAACATAAAGGAGGAGGTAACCTGCCCCATCTGCCTGGAGCTCCTAACAGAACCCATGAGCCTGGACTGTGGGCACACCTTTTGCCAAGCCTGCATCACTGCAAACAACAGGGAGTCTATGATTGGCCAAGGAGAGAGCAGCTGCCCTGTGTGCAAGATCAGTTACCAGCCTGAGAACCTGCGTCTCAATCGACATGTGGCCAACATAGTGGAGGGGTTTAGGGAGGCGAAGTTGAGCCCACAGGAGGAGCAGAAGAGAGATCTCTGTGTGCGCCATGGAGAGAAACTCCTGCTCTTCTGCAAGGAGGATGAGCAGATCATTTGCTGGCTTTGTGAGCGGTCTCAAGAGCACCGTGGTCATCGCACATTCCTCATGGAGGAGATTGCCCAGGAGTACAAGGTAATAGATTGGGATGGAAGAAAGAGCAGAAAATAGTACTTTCTAAAAAAGTTGATGGGAAACCTCAACTTTTGTATTTGACTTGCCACCATAACCCTGAGGCCTGTTTTCACTTTTGTTCCCCTATGTTCATCTTCCAAGGCCTGAAGGACATTTCTATACATTCTACATAATTACAAATGATGAGCAAACTCTAAACCAGAAGTAGATATTTTCATACCTTGTGCTAATAAGCGGACAAGCAAAGCTTGTTACCCTTTGGACACAATTGGTAACTGGGCAACTGGGTGGATTGAGACCTAATTTATTTCCTTACTATAGGGTCAAGTTTTTTTACTTAAGACCCTAAAGTTTAGGGCAAAGAGAATCAGTCTTCTGACATGGTAATGGTGATTTCTATCATCTGAGTCTTAAAGAACACATAACCACATCAAGTTTTCTTCAAACCACAGAGTTTTTGTTATTCCATAGTTTGACACTGATGTAATTCCTCTCTCATAGGAGAAGTTTCAAGCAGCATTGGACAGGCTGAGGGTGGAGCAGCAGGAAGCTGAGAAATTGCAAGATGACCTTGAAGAAAAGAGAACTTCCAGGAAGGTAAGAGGAGACTCTTCCCGAGATAGTTAAGAATCTGGGCAGGACCTCAAGTGTTAGTCATAAGGAGGTCCCTTCCTTCTTGTTTCCTGACAGTCAATATATCTGGACTTATAGATTAGCCATTCTTTATCCTTTCCCTGATAGGGGTAGGACTGAAAATAAACATATCACAAAATAATGCAGATATTTGTAGGTTAGTTATTCCCATAGACAGACTCCCTGGTAAGGATGGTAATGAATTTTATATTCATTTGTCATTATTTTGAGCCTTTAACTCTTCTGGGGAAGACAATTGCCAATGGCTCGTGGCTCTGTTCCAGGTGCTCAACATAGGCAGCAGGTGGGGTTGAGGTGAGGAGCAATGCATGGAGACATCACTGTCCTGGGCAGCTCTGTGAGAGCTGAGCCACACCCAGGTGTCCTATTTTGGTTCAGGGTTGACCTCAATAATGTAGACATGAGGGCATTATTTTGGAATATGATGAAGACGAAATAATAGGAAAAATCAGTTTCCCCTAGAGTTGCTCCTCTACTTCCATCTCTCTTTCCTCTGAGAACACCCAAATCAAATACATTCTTTTCTGGCTCCCAGTCTGCCTGATAGCCCGAGTCCCTGTCTTTCTTTCTCATTCCTGAAGGATCAAATAGAAAATGAGTTGAAAAATGTCCAGGATTATTTTAAACAACTGAAATATATCCTGGCCAGTGAGGAGCAAAAGGAGCTACAAAGGCTGGAGAAGGAGGCAGCAGATAATCTCGATGACCTTGCTCAGGCTGAGAGTGAGCTGGCTCAGCAGCGGAAGTTATTGAAAGATCTCATTTCAGATCTGGAGCATCAGTTGCAGGCATCAACAGTAGAGATGCTGCAGGTAAGACTTAGAAATAAGCCCCAGCATCTGAACTTAAAGAAAATTAAGACTAAGTTTTCTTCTTGGCTGTGTGGCTGTGTTTCTTGTGATGTTTAAAATATTTTTTTAACTTGTATTTTACCCTGAGTTTCCATTGGTCTTACAGTGACACTTCCCTGCATCTGTTTCAGAGGTTAGTGAATTTGTTGAATACATGAATAACAAGGAAAAGTCTTGTTCTTATTAATGTATCAATTAAAGTACAAAATTGACAGTGAAGAGAAGATTCATTGCATTCTGTAGGCCCCTGTATCTGTGATCCAGCCTAGAACTTTATTCAGCTATCTCTTTGTTGTTGTTGTTGTTGTTTTAATCCTCCTCATCTGAAGGATTTTTAGAGAGAGTGGAAGAGAGAGGGAAAAAACAGAGAGAAATATTGATGTGATAGAAACACATGCATTTGTTGCCTCCAGCATGAGCCCCAACCAGAGCCCATGCTGGGGAGGAGCGTGCAACAGAGGTGATCAGAACCAAACCTGGACCCTTTGGTCCAAGGCCGGTGCTCTATCCACTGAGCAAAACTGGCTAAGGCTATTTACTTCTTATTAATTATTCAATAGATTCACCAGTGAAACCATCTCACTCTGGACCTTTGTTCTTTGAAAAGGTTTAAAATACTTTTTTTAACTTGTATTAGTTTACTCAAGTTTTTTATATTTCTTGAGTCATTTCTTGATAATGTACATCTTTGTAGAAATCTGTGCATGCTAAGTTGTCAAATTTGTAAACATGAAAGTAGACATTATAATATCTTAGAATGCTTTTCATTTCTACAGGACTGACAGTAGTGGCCTCTCTTTTATTCCTGATTTTAGTTATTATTTTTGGTCATGATAGTTATTTTTGGTCAAGTTCATTGATGTTTCTTAGGAATAAATTTTAACATACTAAAAGCCACATATGAAAAATCCACAGCCAATATCATACTCAATTGGAAAAAACTAAAACCATTTCCCCTAAACAGGAACAAGACAGGGATACCCACTCTCACCACTCCTGTTTGACATAGTACTGGAAGTATTAGCCATTGCAATTAGACAAGAAGAAGAAATAAAAGGCATCCAAATTGGAAAAGAAGAAGTAAAACTATTCTTATATGCAGATGACATGATATTGTATATAAAAAACCCTAAAGACTCCACTAAAAAACTATTAGACTTAATAAATGAATTCAGCAATGTAGCAGGATACAAAATTAACGCCAAGAAATCTATGGCATATCTATACACCAATAGTGAACTTACAGAAAGAGAGGCTAAAAAAAGCAATCCCATTTACCATCGCAGCAAAAAAATTAAGATACCTAGGAATAAACTTAACTAAAGAGGTAAAGACCTATATGTGGAAAACTACAGAGATAGAGGAAGACATAAACAGATGGAAGAACAAACATACCATGTTCATGGATTGGTAGAATCAGCATCATTAAAATGTCCATACTACCCAAAGCAATCTATAGATTCAATGCACTCCCCATTAAAATACCAATGGCATATTTCACAGACCTAGAAAGAACTCTCCAAAAATTCATCTGGAATAAAAAAAGACCCCGAATAGCCACAGCAATCCTGAGAAAGAAGAACAAAGTAGGTGGGATCTCAATACCAGATTTCAAGTTGCATTACAAAGCCACTGTTCTCAAAACAGCCTGGTACTGGCACAAGAACAGACATATAGACCAATGAAATAGAATAGAGAATCCAAATATCGACCCAAATCACTATGCTCAATTAATATTTGACAAAGGAGGCATGAACATACAATGGAGTCAAGACAGTCTCTTCAATAAATGGTGTTGGGAAAATTGGACAGATACATGCAAAAACATGAAACTAGACCACCAACTTGAACCATACACAAAAATAAACTCAAAATGGATAAAGGACTTAAACATAAGATAAGAAGCCATAAAAATACTAGAGGAATCCATAGGTAGAGAAATCTCAGACATATGCCGAAGCTATTTCTTCACCGATACCGCTCCTAGGGCAATGGAAACTAAAGAGAAAATAAACAAATGGGACTACATCAAAATAAAATCTTTTGCACAGCAAAATAAACCATGAACAAAACAAGAAAGCCCACTGTATGGGAGAACATATTTGCAAATGTTATCACTGATAAAGGTTTAATCTCCAACATATACAGGGAACTCATACAACTTAATAAAAGGAAGATAAATGATGCAATAAAAAAATGGACAACGGACCTAAATAGATACTTTTCAAAGGAAGACTGAAGGAAGACCAAGAGACATATGAAAACATGCTCAAAGTCACTAATTATCCAAGAGATGCAAATCAAAATGACAATGCAATACCATCTGACACCTGTCAGAATGGTTATCATCAACAAACGACAAGTGCTGGCAAGGATGCGGAAAAAAAGGAACCCTCATGCACTACTGGTGGGAATGCAGACTGGTGCAACCACTGTGGAGAACAGTATGGAGTTTCCTCAAAAAACTAAATATAGAACATCCATTTGACCCAGTAATCCTACTTCTAGGAATCTATCCCAAGAAACTAGAAACACCAATCAGAAAGGGTATATGTACCGCTATGTTCATAGCAGCACAATTCACCATAGCTAAGATTTGGAAACAGCCTAAATGCCCATCAGCAGATGAGTGTATTAGAAAACCATGGTACATCTACACAATGGAATACTATGCTGCCATAAAAAAGAAGGAATTCTTACTATTTGCAGCAGCATGGATGGACCTGGAGAGCAGTATGTTAAATGAAATAAGCCAGGCAATGAAAGAAAAATACCACATGATCTCACTCATTTATGGAAAATAAAGAACATTATAACCTGATGAACAAAAAGATAGATACAGAGGCAGTAAAGCACCAAACAGACTGTCAAATTACAGCAGGAAGGCTGAAGAGTGTTGGGGAGTGGGGGGAAGGAGATCAACCAAAGGACTTGTATGCATGCATATAAGCACAAGCAATGGAAACAAGACACCTGAGGGGGTGGGATGAGGGCATGGACAGGGAGTAGGGGAGGCTAGGGGAAAGTCAGTGGAGGAAAACAAAAGAAGATATATGTACTACTATGTGTAATACTTTAAACAATAAAACATAAATAAATGAATAAATAAAATAGTAAATAAATAAATAAAATTTCAGTTTTGAAAAAAAAGAATAAATTTTAGTGATATTTATTTTTTATTTTTAACCTTTCTGTATCACAGCTTTCACTTATTTAATTTTCTTTGTGTGTGTATAGTAAGTGCACCTTTATATATGAGTGTGTGTGTGTTTGTATATGCAATTTGTGTTTAATTTGTTGTTCTTTTTCTAGTTTCTTAAATAATTTTTTGTTTTATTTTGTTAATCCTCACCCAAGAATATTTGTTTCCATTAATTTTTAGAGAGAGTGAAAAGGAGGGAGGAGTGAGCAAGAGAGAGAAAGAGAGAGAGAGAGAGAGACCATCACATGAGGGAGGCACATTCATTGGTTGCATCTCGCACACACTCCAAAGGAGGCCAGGGATCAAACCTCCAGCACAGGTACATACCCTTGACCTGAAATTGAACATTGGAGTCTTTGATGCTTGGGATGACACTCTCACCACTGAGCTACACCAGCCAAGGCTTAAAGTGAGAATATTAACCACTGATTTGACATTCTTTTCTGTTATAGTTTTTTTTTAAAAAAAGTATATATTTTATTGATTTTTTTTTTTTTTAACAGAGAGGAAGGGGGAGGGATAGAGAGTCAGAAACATTGATAAGAGAGAAACATCGATCAGCTGCTTCCTGCACACCTCCTACTGGGGATATGGCTGCACCCAAGGTACATGCCCTTGACTGGAATTGAACCTGGGACCTTTCAGTTCATAGGCCGATGCTCTATCCACTGAGCCAAATGGGTTAGGGCCTTTTCTGTTATAGTTTTTTATGTTATAAATGCATTGTTTTAGCTATATTACATACTAGAGGCCTGGTGCATGAAATTTGTGCATGGGGGCAGGGGGGGTGTCCCTCAGCCCAGCCTGCACCCTCTCCAATCTGGGACCCCTTGAGGGATGTCCGACTGCCCGTTTAGACCCGATTCCTGTGGGATCGGGCCTAAATGGGCAGTTGGACATCCCTCTCACAATCCAGGACTGCTGGCTCCCAACTAATCGCCTGCCTGCCACCCTGATAACCCCCTAACCACTCCCATGCCAGCCTGATTGATGTCTAACTGCTCCCCTGTCAGCCTCTTTGCCCCCGACTTCTCTCCTCTGCTGGCCTGGTCACTCCTAACTGCCCTCCCCTGCAGGGTTGATCGCCTCCAACTGCCCTCCCTTTCAGGCTAGGTGCCTCCCAACTGCCCTCCCCTGCTGGCCATCTTGTGGCCATCTTGTGTCCACATGGGGGCAGGATCTTTGACCACATGGGGGCAGCTATATTGTGTGTTGGAGTGATGGTCAATCTGCATATTATTCTTTTATTACAGCTATATTGTGTGTTGGAGTGATGGTCAATCTGCATATTATTTTTTATTAGGCCTGGTGCACAGGTGGGGACCAGCTTGTTTGCCCTGGTGTCCCGGATCAGGGTTTGGGTTCCCTTGGGGTGTGGGGTGGCCTGAGTGAGAGCCTGTGGTGGTTTGGAGGCCAGCCACGCCCCCTGGCAACCCAAGCGGAGGCCCTGGTATCTGGGATTTATTTACCTTCTACAATTGAAACTTTGTATCCTGGAGCGAAGCCAAGCCTCCTGCTGGCTCCGTGGCCAGCAGCCATTTCTGTTTGGATTTGTTTACCTTCTATAATTGAAACTTTGTAGCCTTGAGTGGAGGCTTAGGCCATCCAGGGCAGGGGAAAGCTTGGTTTCTTCTATCGCCTTGGAAACCCAAGCCTCCTTCCTACTTTCTCCATGGCTGTAGCCATCTTGGTTGGGTTAATTTGCATACTCACTCTGATTGGC